>NC_088697.1:28174525-29514525 GCF_028017835.1 Emys orbicularis | reverse complement strand
TGAATGTATCTTTCTGGCATTCAGGTAGGAATAATTTCCCCCGAGATGAAGATTCCCATGAGCATTAGCCATCCCCAGTGCACTCCCCCTTTCCCCCCCTTCGTTGTTACAAAATAACCATTATTCTGGTGCTACATAGTGGAGACAAAAAAATTAATACAAAGGAACATCAGAGTTTAATCATGCCAGGAACTTTGAACAAGCCTTTTCCCCAAACTCAGAACATGCTAAACTTTCTCACCACCCATAGATGAAACCACATGGCCCGTTCCAGGAGGAACGGGATATTTTCCCTAGGGATGAGCACTATCATATTCTGGGAATGGTTGGTTATTTGACCAAGCTCTTCCTGGCTCATCATGGGGAGGATGGACTGCACTGGGATGCTGCCCATTGGGTTCCTAGAGGCCCAGCCAGGTTGTCCGCTCCAAGTAGTTGCATGCTAATTTTTCCTCCCACCTCAGCGCCTGCCCCTCTGTATAAGGGGGAGTCTCCTCAGCAGTCCTGCAGGGGGATGTTGTGTATTAATACCAGGAAAGCCTTTTGAGATCTGTAGAGGAAGGTGCTGGAAAAGGGTTGAGGATTAATGGGTTGATTGTTTTTATATTTTTTCTTCCTTCTTCCTTTATCCTTCTGTGCCCTTAGGCATATAGGGTGGCCTACAATTTCTGCCATTTATTTTGGTCTTGTGCTGGTCTGTTCAGACTTCTGAGTGTCATGTTCATGGATTTGGCTTCTCTCTCTATTGTTCCGTGTGATGTTTCTCTAAGTCAACCTCTTCCCAGGTGGTGTTCGCATATCACGTGATGTAGAAATCAAGTTAGTGGCATCCTTAACGTGTACTTTAAATACATCCCTCTTCTTCTTACCATGTTTGTGGCTTAAGTTGGTTTGCTCTCCTTAGAATTTCTGATGTTGCATGAAACGCTTTCAAAGGGACTGAAGATCTTTCACAGATCTTGTAGATTTCCATGACTCTGCTCCGTGAAGGATGAGAAACATGATGCCAGTGTTAAAAATTTGTATTTTTGTGTCGGTGCCAGTCACGCTACTTTCCCAAATCTTTTCAAGTTTATGAAACTTGGTTTTTGCTTTTGATGTTTGTTGCTTGACATCTAGCCTGGTGCCAGTATCCTTGCACATCTCACTCCCTAGGTTGGTAAAATGACTTATTACTTTGTTTCTCCATCTACTCTGGTGGTTGCTTTTGGAACACTGATAGCCATGCGGGCAGGGGACTGGACTCGATGACCTCTCAAGGTCCCTTCCAGTCCTAGAATCTATGAATCTATGAATAAATTCTGCTTTCGGCTTGTTGATGAACAGACTAACTTGCTCTGCTAAAAGCGGTGTCTTTATTTTACCATTAAGCAATGGCTCAGCAATAAGGATGTTGGCAAACACAAATAGATGCTGATCCCTCTCATTAAACAATAAATGGCTTTATCAGAGTCACAAAACGGGCTCATAATCTTCATTTATGGCCCTCACGTAGTTAGGGCGAAGCACACTCCGCCCTCCTGCAACTTTCAGATGATGATGTACAATGAGTTAGAACTGATCTCTGACAAGCTGGCCGTGAGCCCAGCTGCCAGAACCCCTCAATGCTTAGGAGAGATGGGCTGTTCCCTCAGCAAAAGTGTTCATTCTCAGGAACCTGTTTTGTCCTGGGTTACAGCTAAGAAAAATCCCCTCCATTCCCAAGGGAAAATCCTACCGCTTAGCAAGTGGGAAATCGAAATTTGCTGCAGGGTTTAGATGCTGGTGGTGGCTCACAATTACAGCACCTAGCAGAGCATGGAGATTCTCATAGACTTTAAGGTCAGAAGGGACCATTATGATCATCTAGTCTGACCTCCCGCATGATGCAGGCCACAAAAGCTGACCCACCCACTCCTGGAATAATTCTTTCCCTTGACTCGGCTGTTGAAGTCCCCAGATCGTGATTTAAAGACTTCAAGTCGCAGAGAATCCTCCAGCAAGTGACCCCTGCCCCATGCTGCGGAGGAAGGCGAAAAACCTCCAGGGCCTCTGCCAATCTACCCTGGAGGAAAATTCCTTCCCGACCCCAAATATGGCGATCAGCAGAACCCCGAGCATGCGGGCAAGATTCTCCAGCCAGACCCGCATTGACCATTGATACTAATTACCAGCGATGGCACGTTATTGACCTATTGACTAAAATCACGTTATCCCATCAAACCATCCCCTCCATAAACTTATCAAGCTTAATCTTAAAGCCAGAGAGGTCTTTCGCCCCCACTGTTTCCCTCGGAAGGCTGTTCCAGAACTTCACCCCTCTGACGGTTAGAAAGAGTCGTCTAATTTCAAGCCTAAACTTCCCGACGGCCAGTTTATATCCATTTGTTCTTGTGTCCACATTAGTACTGAGCTGAAATAATTCCTCTCCCTCCGTGGTATTTATCCCTCTGATATATTTAAAGAGAGCAATCATATCCCCCCTCAGCCTTCTTTTGGTTAGGGTAAACAAACCGAGCTCCTCGAGTCTCCTTTCATACGACAGGTTTTCCATTCCTCTGATCATCCTAGTGGCCCTTCTCTGTACCCGTTCCAGTTTGAGTTCATCCTTTTTAAACATGGGAGACCAGAACTGCACACAGTACTCCAAATGAGGTCTCACCAGCACCTTGTATAACGGAAGCAGCACCTCCTTATCCCTACTAGATATACCTCGCCTAATGCATCCCAAGACCGCATTAGCTTTTTTCACGGCCCTATTCTAGTCTATATAGATTCTTATGGGCGCTGTGGCAGAGTGCGAGCAGCAATGCCCCGATCACTGACGTTGCTGCGGCATGAAGAAGGCTGCAGGCTCCCAATGGACATGCCACACCGGGCACTGTGACGTGTAGGAGTGCCCAGCTAGGAGCAAAGCCTGGTATGTATAAACCCAAGGTGGAAAGGACTGAGCTGGATAGAGAGCCTGGGTGAGCCCAACTCTAGATTGAGAGCACAGGAGAGCCTCCCAAGGGGTGACTTAGCTCAAGTGATTGTCTTTCCTTCCTGTTTGTTTCCCCACAGCTCTGCTATATCCAATATAGTAGTCCTAATAACCAGTTCAACATACAGCATTCACTAAGTATTACAGGCAGCTCCAAATCCATCACACCTGGTACTCTCCACGCCCATGGAGCCAACCCGCATTTCCTACATCAAGGGCACACCTGTGACAGTCGGTCAGCCTCTCCTCGCAGGTTTCTGACACCTGCTGACAAGGAGGGTCGACAGAAGAGCCGGGACCTCAGTTACAGAGGCCCCCTTGCGCTATCCCAGTCCCTCAGTTTGGTTTTCCTTTGGAAAGCGGTGTCCTCTGCATTAAGGGAATTACTCACAGTCCACTCCTTTGGATGCACAAACAAGGGAATCTCAAATAGGAGGAGAAAGGTTATTTTACCTCTGTCCGCTGCTGGAATCCTGTGTCCTGTTCTGGTGTCCACAGTTCAAGGAGGATGTTGATAAACTGGAGAGCATTCAGAGAAGAGCCACAATTAGAAAACATGCCTTATACTGAAATACTCCAGGAGCTCAGTGTAATTAGCTTAACAAAGAGAAGGGCAAGGGGCGATTTGATTACAGTCTGTAAGTATGTTCATGGGGAACAAATACTTAATAACAGGCTCTTCAGTCTATCAGACAAAGGTAGAACACGATCCAGTGGCTGGAAGTTGAAGCAAGACAAATTCAGACTGGAAATAAGGTGCACGTTTTTAACAGTGAGGCTAATTAATGTTTAAAACAGTTTGCCAGGGGGCGTGGTGGATTCTCCATCACTAGCGATTTTTAATGGATGTTTGTTCTAAAAGATCTGCACTAGGAATTAGTTTGGGGAAGTTCTATGGTCTATGCTATACAGGAGGTCAGACTAGATGATCCCATTGATCTCTTCTGGCCTTGGACTCTATGAATCCCTTAAGAGGAGCTGTCTGCCCTGGGTTAGCATCCAGGAATCTTGGCCAATCTCTTCCATGCTATCAAAAGGCTGTGATGCCTTGGCTGTGATGCCTACCAACAACGTGACAACAGTTAGACCGTTGGTGAGCGAAGACCACTGCCTATCCCGCTAGCCAGGATGGCCTCATTGTTTCCTTGTGCTCCCCTAATGGTCTCTGTGTCCATCTGTCGTCTCTTGTCTTATACCGAGATTGTCGGCTCCGCAGAGCAGGGGCCGTCTTTTCGTTCTGTGTTTGTGCAGCACCCTAGTACACCGGGGTCCTGGTCTGGGACTCGGGGCTCCTAGGTGCTTCGATAATACAAATGATAAATAATGATAATATTCCTGTCTGGTGACCTCATTGCAGCCTGGGGAAATAAAGCAGAAGCATCGTCCGTGTCCCCCCTCCCCCACCCCGCCCCCAGAAACTACAGCTTGTGCACTAATCTCTCATCAAAGCCAGAAAAACAGGCCTGAGCAGAGACAGTAATTGTCTTCCCTCTGGCTTTGTGATTTTCCAACAGTGCGATCAAGTGGACTAGCTACCCTGAAATACAAACAAATCTGTCCGCAAAGCACTCACCGGCCCATTCTTCTGGGGCAGCTAAACAGGTTATTCCCTCCCTTGCTAAACACTCATCTTCCTTCAGCAATAACTGGGGAACAGTGACATAGAGGAAACACCTGGCTCCCATGTGCCAGCCTGGCCTGCCCCCTTCTGAATGCACGGAAGAGCTGTGAGAAAGCGCATAGGGCCTTCTGCATTGTGTTTATTACAGAAACTGAAATGGTGCCTACAAAGAGCAGTGGCCAGCGCAGGTGGCAAGAGCCGGGCAGCTGTGGCCCAGGTGCGGGGTGGCTGTAGGGCTGCTCCGTGAGCTCCATCTCAGCCGGAGAGCAGCCGTGGCTCCTGCATGTAGTGTGTGCTACGACGGGGGGACAAGGAATGGCTTCTCAGATCCTCTCCGCTAGATACTGTGGGGCCCAAGGGGGTGCAGAAGAGAAGACGTCCCACACTAACGTTGTACTGTGTTGTTAAGGGGAGCCTTCGGTGTGAGGAATAGCAGGCTGTTGTCATGTACAGAACAGTGAGTTCAGAGCAAACACCAGGCAGTCAGCTGCCACACCCTCATTCCCCGCCCTCCAGCCGAGGGGGGGTTCAGGAAATCAATTCACACACCACCCAGAACCCGTGACAAGCAGCTGCCAAGGAAAGCAGCTCTGCTAAATCGACTGGCAGAGGCTGACCGTGAAAGGAGGCTGCTTGGCTGCAGGGCCTTCTGCAGGCAGCTGAGTGCAGGGCCGCCCAGAGGATTCCGGGGGCCTGGGGTCTTCGGCGGCGGGTCCCGGGGCATAAGGACCCCCCGCTGCGGGTCTTCGGGGCACTTTGGCGGCGGGTCCCGGAGCGGAGGGACCCCCCGCTGCCGAATTGCCGCCGAAGACCCAGAGCAGAAGAAGCTCTGGGGGCCTGGGCCCCGCGAGAGTTTTCTGGGGCCCCCAGAGCGAGTGAAGGACCCCGCTCCAGGAGCCCCAAAAAACTCTCGTGGGGGCCCCTGCGGGGTCCGGGGCCTGGGGCAAATTGCCCCACTTGCCCCCCCCCCTCTGGGCGGCCCTGGCTGGGTGTGAAGACAAGACCAGAAACCTCACATCTCGGCCCAGTTCAGAGAACAGGCCCTTTGACACTGACTGAATCTTGTGACATGTCTCCGAGCCGGGCTGATGGTTTCTCCTGGTGCATCAGACACACGGACGCTCTGTTCTCCCACTGCTGTGTGCAAAGCCCACACAGCCACTAACAGCAGGAAGTCTGTTCACATGCAATCCTGCAGCCACTAAACGAGAGGGGTAACCTGCCTTGGAGAAGGCAAAGGGGAAGTAGCCTGTGCCAGTGCCGTGTCTTCCTTCACGCTGGGGGTGGGTCTCGCGTCCCCCCCCTTCACCTCAAAATGGGAAGCAACTGAGGCAAAAGCACCGGCTTGTGGGACCTGCTCTGTGGGAAGGGATGGTGGGGGAATGGGATGCTATGGACCCCGCTCCATGGTGACTGGATATCATGGGATCCTGTGGGGCCTTCAGGCATGGGATCCTGTGGGACAGGATATCAGTCCTGTGGGTAGTGTGTGTGCCTCACCCAAGTTAAACAGCTACTTCAGCTGCTCTGAAGCACTCATGGCAAATCAGTATTGCCCTGAGGCCAATTGTCTATCGGTGAATCTTGTTTAACTTGTTCCTTTGCGTCATCTATCACTGCAGCGGCCTCTTCTCCTGGTACCTGGACTCCGCTGAGTTCTCCAGCATGTTCCTATCGGAGCCCGAGTTCGGGGTTCATTCCCACTAAACCCCAGGATCTCTCCAGCATCCCAGGGGATTCTGAACAGAGGGGACTGTGACAGGTGGTGCACCTGCCTTTCCTGCCTCCCTGCCGGAGGCCCCAGGGTCCTACTACACCCTGCCCCAGGAAAGCAGCAGAGAAGGTAGGTCCTTTGGGCCTGCCTAGAGAAGCCTCCTGCAGGCAGCCAATCAGAGCTCCACTGGCCCAGATAAAAGGAGCTGCAGGGCCCAGGCAGATCAGTCCCTGGGTGGGGGAACCAGAGGGGTGGGTCTGGGAGCTGCTCTCTGGCCACAGGCGCTCGAGGGGTCAACAGAGTTTGGTTCTGGCTGCATTGGCTTAAGCTGGGGGACAGGCCCTGGGAACTGAAGCAAGGAGTGAAGATACAGGGGCCAGGTGAGGAAAGGTCCAGGGAAGTAGCCGCAATGAATCGAAGTGAGCGGAGCGTGGCTGCTGTTCATAGGGTCCCTGGGTCAGAACCTGGAGCAGGGGGTGGGCCTGGGTTCCCCCACTGGCCACTGGCGAAGTGGTGTAAGCCCTGATAATGGGACAAGGCTTGCTTGGAAGCCCAAGCAAAGGGTTGAATTTAAAGAGCCCAGAGCAGGGACTGAGTGAAGACCCTGGTGAGGGCAGACAGACAATTTTGTTGGACTCTTTGCTACCCCAGAAGGGGCTCATTTTGACTGTGTGACGCAGTTTGAGGACCGAGCCAGTGAAGACCTGCCAAGTGAGGTCAACAACCTACAGGGGGCGCCAGGAGTGAGAAAAGGACTGCAGTACTGCACAGCAGCAGCAGGAGGCGCTCAGGAGGTGAGTGCCCCACCATTACAGGGATCTTCTATGTAAACAGCCCTGGAGCTGCAGACTCGCAGTGCAGGGAGAAATGTTATGAGCTGCCTTGGGCTGAATCCCATGGGGGACCCAGGCAGGTTCTGTATTAGACCCTTCTGCACTAAGCTGAGACCAGGACAGTTCAAGGAAACAGAAAATCTCTGTTGACTCCATCTCCCCTTACCAAGTGCAGGGGAGATTGCACAATATTGCATATTGACTTTGGTTTTGTTCAGTCTCGTTTAAAATGGGTCAAGCATGTTTCCCCGAGGGGAAGAAGCAACCTACACAGGCGATAGATAATAACTGGCAATAGAAATAAGTAAAAATAAGTACCTAGCATGCTCTGGGGTGCTGCGTAATAGCACTTCACCCACCTCTAGTGCCAATAGGCTCTTCCCGTCACTTATTTATTATTCTCTGTATTACAGTAGTGCCTAGCAGCCTTCACCGAGATGCCTATTCATAGGTTTTAAGGCCAGAAGGGGCTATTTTGATTATTTAGTCTGACCTTCTGCGTAACACAAGCCAGAGACTTTCACCCATTGGGGCCCCATTGTGCCAGGACAGACTAAGGGTATGGCTACACTACGGGATTAATCCGAATTTATATAATTCAAATTTGGGAAACAGATTGTATAAATTCGAATGTATGCGGCCACACTAAGCACATTAATTCGGCGGTGTGCGTCCATGTACCGGGGCTAGCGTCGATTTCTGGAGCGTTGCACTGTGGGTAGCTATCCCATAGCTATCCCATAGTTCCCGCAGTCTCCCCCGCCCATTGGAATTCTGGGTTGAGATCCCAGTGCCTGATGGGACAAAAAACATTGTCGCAGGTGGTTCTGGGTACAGCCTCACCCCTCCCTCCCTCCCTGCATGAAAGCAACGGACGGCAGACAACCATTTCGCGCCTTTTTTCCTGGGTGAACACTGCAGACTCCATACCACGGCAAGCATGGAGCCCGCTCAGCTCCAGACAGCAGTCATGAACATTGTAAACACCTCGCACGTTCTCGTGGAGTTTATGCTGAGCCAGGACCAGAAAAACGAGGCGAGGAGGCAGCGGCGGCGGCGGCAGCGCAGTGACAAGCGTGATGAGGACATGGATATGGACATGGACACGGACACAGAATTCTCTCAAACCGCGGGCCCCGGTGCTTTGGAGATCATGTTGTTAATGGGGCAGGTTCTATCCATGGAACGCCGATTCTGGGCAAGGGAAACAAGCACAGACTGGTGGGACCACATAGTGTTGCAGGTGTGGGACGATTCCCAGTGGCTGCGGAACTTTCACATGCGTAAGGGCACTTTCATGGAACTTTGTGACTTGCTGTCCCCTGCCCTGAAACGCCAGAATACCAAGATGAGAGCAGCCCTCACAGTTGAGAAGCGAGTGGCGATAGCCCTGTGGAAGCTTGCAACGCCAGACAGCTACCGGTCAGTCGGGAATCAATTTGGAGTGGGCAAATCTACTGTGGGGGCTGCTGTGATGCAAGTAGCCAAAGCAATCATTGAGGTGCTGCTACGAAAGGTAGTGACTCTGGGAAATGTGCAGGTCATAGTGGATGGCTTTGCTGCAATGGGATTCCCTAACTGTGGTGGAGCGATAGATGGAACCCATATCCCTATCTTGGCATCGGAGCACCAGGGTACCCAGTACATAAACCGCAAGGGGTACTTTTCAATGGTGCTGCAAGCACTTGTGGATCACAAGGGACGTTTCACCAACATCAACGTGGGCTGGCCGGGAAGGGTTCATGACGCTCGCGTCTTCAGGAACACTATTCTGTTTAAAGGGCTGCAGCAAGGGACTTACTTCCCGGACCAGAAAATAACCGTTGGGGATGTTGAAATGCCAATAGTTATTCTTGGGGACCCAGCCTACCCCTTAATGCCATGGCTCATGAAGCCGTACACAGGCAGCCTGGACAGGAGTCAGGAGCTGTTTAACTACAGGCTGAGCAAGTGCAGAATGGTGGTAGAATGTGCATTTGGCCGTTTAAAATGTCGCTGGCGATCGCTACTGACTCGCTCTGACCTCAGCCAAAGAAATCTCCCCATTGTTATTTCTGCTTGCTGTGTGCTCCACAATCTCTGTGAAAGTAAGGGGGAGACCTTTATGGCAGGGTGGGAGGCTGAGGCAAATCGCCTGGCTGCTGATTACGCGCAGCCAGACACCAGGGCGATTAGAAGAGCACACCAGGAAGCAGTGTGCATCAGAGAAGCTTTGAAAACCAGTTTCATGACTGGCCAAGCTACAGTGTGAAATTTCTGTTTGTTTCTCCTTCATGAAAACCCGCCCCCTTTATTGACTCATTCTCTGTAAGGAACCCACCCTCCCCCTTCCCCCAGCTTGCTTTCAAACCAAATAAAGTCACTATCGTTTAAAAATCATTTATTCTTTATTCATAGATTATAAAAAAAGGGAGGGAACCCGGGTGGGGTTTGGGAGGGGGGAAGGAAAAGGCCACTAAAAAAAGGTTAAAAAAATGACAGCCTTTTGCTTGGGCTGTCCACTGGGGTGGAATGGGAAGGTGTACGGAGCCTCCCTCCCCCCCCCCCCCCCGCGTTCTTACACGTCTGGGTGAGGAGGCTATGGAACATGGGGAGGGGGGAGGGGGGTTATACAGGGGCTGTAGCGGCACTCTGTTATCCTGCTGCCGTTCCTGAAGCTCCACCAGACGCCAGAGCATGTCTGTTTGCTCACGCAGCAGCCCCAGCGTTGCATCCTGCCTCCTCTGATCTTCCTGCCGCCACCTCTCATCTCGAGCGTCCCTCCTGTCCTCACGTTGGTCCCTCCTGTCCTCACGTTGGTCCCTCATGTCCTCACGTTGGTCCCTCCTGTCCTCACGTTCACTGGCTTCTTTCCTATACTTTGAAACCGTGTCCTTCCACTCATTCAGATGAGCTCTGTCACTGCGGGTGGATTCCATGATTTCTGCGAACATGTCGTCTCGCGTCTTCTTTTTCCGACGCCTTATCTGTGATAGCCTTCGGGATGGAGGAGGGAGGCTTGAAGAATTTGCAGCTGCTGGAGGGAGGGAAAAAAGGAGAGAATTTTTTTAAAAGATACATTTTGCAGAACAATGCTTATACTCTTTCACGGTGACCAACACTATTCACATTACATAGCACATGTGATTTCTGTGCAAAGTCGCATTTTGCCTCTTAATATTGAGTGCCTGTGGCTTTGCTGCTAGAGATCACAGACGCAGGTCCGGGCAACAGAATTCGGCTTGCATGCAGCCATGGTAAGCCATTGTCTTTCGGCTTCTGCGCCCTCCTTTCCCACATACCAAGCAAAGCCCGTTGAGTGCTGCGGTTTTCCTGTTAACCTTCAGCAGCAGAAAACAAACTAACCCCCCCCATCCAATTCTCTGGATGATCGCTTTATCCCTCCCCCCACCGCGTGGCTGGTATCAGGGAAGATCCCTGCAGGAACCAAACTAACACCCCCCACCCCGCCATGAATTCTCTGGGATGATCGCTTTACCCCTCCCCCCACCGCGTGGCTGGTATCAGGGAAGATCCCTGCTAGCCAAATGCGAAAAGCTCTGGGCCAACCCCCCCCCTCCGCCCCCCGCGCTCGCCTAACTGCAGGGAAGGATTTCTTTTCAGCCACAGGCAAACAGCCCAGTAGGAACGGCCACCTCTGTCCCCTTAATTAAATTCCCGTATTTCAACCAGGTTACCATGAGCGATATCACTCTCCTGAGGATTACACAGCAAGATAAAGAACGGATGTTGCTTGAATGCCAGCAAACACCGGGACCATACGCTGCCAGGCTTTGTCATGCAATGATACCAGATTACTTGCTGCAAGCATGGCGCGGTCAAGTGTCCTACCATGGAGGACGGAATAAGGCTGCACTGCCCAGAAACCTTGTGGCAAGGCTTTTGGAGTACCTCCAGGAGAGCTTCATGGAGATGTCCCTGGAGGATTTCCGCTCCATCCCCAGACACGTTAACAGACTTTTCCAGTAGCTGTACTGGCTGCGAATGCATCCCAAGTCCTCAGGGCAAAGTAATCATTAAAAACCCTTGCTTTTAAAACAAGTTTTATATTTTAAAAGGTAAACTCACCTGAGGTCCCTTCCATGGGGTCGTGGTCTTGGATACTGGGTTGGGAGGGTACTTCAGTCAGGCTGAGAAAAAGATCCTGGCTGTTGGGGAGAACGGAGTGCTGGGTGCTCTCTGCAAGCTCGTTATCGTCCTCCTCCTCTTCCCCGTCCACAGAATCCTCAGGTGTAGCTGATGAGATTATCCCCGCCTGGGAATCCACGGTCAGAGGTGGGGTAGTGGTGGCGGCCCTCCCTAGAATTGCATGCAGCTCGGCGTAGAAGCGGCATGTCCGCGGCTCTGACCCGGAGCGACCGTTTGCCTCCTTTGTTTTTTGATAGGCTTGTCTGAGCTCCTTGACTTTCACGCGGCACTGCTCTGAGTCCCTATTGTGGCCTCTCTCCATCATGCCCTTGGAGATTTTTTCAAAAGTTTTGGCATTTCGTCTCTTTGAACGAAGTTCTGCTAGCACTGAATCCTCTCCCCATATAGCAATCAGATCCAGTACCTCCCGTACGGTCCATGCTGGTGCTCTTTTTCGATTCTCGGCCTGCATGGTTACCTGTGCTGATGAGCTATCTGTGGTCACCTGTGCTCTCCACGCTGGGCAAACAGGAAATGAAATTCAAATGTTCGCGGGGCTTTTCCTGTCTACCTGGCCAGTGCATCCGAGTTCAGATTGCTGTCCAGAGCGGTCACAATGGTGCACTGTGGGATAGCTCCTGGAGGCCAATACCATCGAATTGCGGCCACACTACCCCTAATTCGAAATGACAAAATCGATTTTGGCGCTACTCCGCTCGTCGGGGTGGAGTACAGAAATCGATTTTAAGCGCCCTTTATTTCGAACTAAATGGCTCCGTTGTGTGGACGGGTGCAGGGTTAATTTGATTTAACGCTGCTAAATCCGAATTAAAGTCGTAGTGTAGACCAGGCCTAAGAGGAAGGCCCGGAAGAGCTTGCAACCTAAAGAGACAAGGTAGGCAAAGAGAGGAAGAATTATTATCCCCATTTTAGAGATGGGGGACTGCAGCTCAGAGAGATTAACTGGTTTGCCCTGGCCGGGTCAGTCTGTGGCAGAGCAGAGGGATGAAGTTAGCCCTCCGTGATGCCTGAACCACAAGACCACTTTGTCTTCCAGGGCTTTGCCCAGCTGTCCTCTCCTTGCCCCGTTACGCAGTAGCACAACGTGCGTCTCCCAAGCTGAACTGTATGAACTTTTTTCTGGCACTGATCACCCTTCTGAACTCTTGTCTGCCTTCCCTGAGGGTCCCATCCCAGCTGTGAATGAATCTTGTCTAATGGGAGATGACTTCTTGTGGTCTTCATTCATTGTCCCAGAGGATAAGGGAAATAAGCCAAATTAACTGGAAAAAACCTCCCAGATGACGTAGTCATGCACTTCAAGCAGAGTCATCTGGGAAATTACTTTAACTCTTCCATCTGCCTGGTTGCTTTCCTGTGACACACATGATGTCATGGGGCTGTGTTTATTGAGGCTCTGAGGTCCGGCGTGGAACAGTTTCCACTTCAGCAGCGACTGTGCTCCTTGGCTCCAGCGATGCAGAGCAGAACTAGAAATGGCAAGCTCAGCCCTGCTGGTAAGGTGGCCTTCCTCGCCAGAACAGAAACCTTTGCAGCCATTCACAGGCTGAGCAGGTAATAGGGCACAATCAGCCTTTTGGGGGACATTTTTTGGTATCCCTCCAGCCACTTTGACGGTTGTTGTCTGGCAAAGATGAGTCAAGCCTGTTTGTTACCCACAATTCCCTATTCGACCAGGGCAGCATCTTGAGCCACCAGCAAGGGGGCAAATGACTTTTGCAGGCAACTTCTCTGCTAATAGGCCCAGGCAAGGGGCAATATATAGTGAAAGAGGTGGGGCTTCTCTCAGGTTTGGACTTTAAAGGAGATTTGTCAATCCTGAGACCTTTATTTTTTTGTCCAGAGAAGGCTGAGATTCCATAGGCCAGGTCAACGCTTCGGGGGATTGTTTGTATGTGTAGCTAGAATGTATGTAGCAATTTCTATTTAACAAACCATTACACAGTTTGTGTGATATTTAACTATGGGTCATGGCATAATGTATATTCTGAGACCGAGATCTCAAGTGCATTGTACAATGGTACACAATTAGCCTGTGGAACTAGCTGTCACAAGACATGATGGTGCTAGAATTTTGGATGGGAACTAAGCCCTCAAGTTTCCCTAAGTGATAGGATTGTGGGAGGGGGTGGAACTCCAGGAGGGCAGGGTTTTTTGCATCTTCCTCTGAAACAGCTGGGGCGGGCCACTGTGGCGTGACCAGATATTGACTGGCTTAGACCGGTGCTCTATCTAATCTGGCAATTTCTCTGTTCCTGTGATCAGCAGGAAGATAAAAGCAGGGCAGGTTTGAGCCAGGGAGCAGAGCGCAGGGCGGAGCTGGGAAAGCAGGGGAGCACATGTAAAGCTGCCGGGCAGGATTAAGCTGAATAGCAGAGAACAGGAAAATTAGGAAAGTAGAGAAGCTCTGGGCAGGAGAAGATGGGAAAGTGGGACAGCATCTTCCATGCAGGTTTTCCTGGCTTCTCCTTCCGTTTTTAGGTATATAAGTGAGATGGAGTTTCTCTTTCCTCTCTCATCAGCTTTCTTCGCGATCCAATGGCAAATACAGACACCGCTGCCATCTAGGACCTGAAAAATGGTTCTGTAAGGTTCTGCTCTGATCCCTCAGAAAGGTGACAGCCCAGGGGCTGAAGGTGACATGGGGCAGGGCACAGAGTGTTTGATGGAAGCTGTCTTGCCATTGGCTTCCTAAAGCTGGCTTCCCACCCCCCCCAGCAAATCATGAAGTGATGATGAAAACAAGGAACTCTTTGGGAAATGCAACCACAGTCATTGACCCAACTATAAAGGTGAGGGGCAGCCCTACATGTTCCCCTGGTCTAGGGAAGGATCAGTGAAAGGGAAATAGGGGTCAGTGTCTAAAAACATGCTTTCCCCTTCCCCCTCCAAGCTAACAGCTTCTGTCTCACATTCAAAGCAAATAATCCAGAACTGGAGAGTTTTCTCTCCATGAAAAATTGTGAACAAAGACTAAGGCCAAGGGGTGGGGTGGTCGAGCAAATAGGGCACCAGGTTGGGAGTCAGGATATAACAGTTCTTCTTATCTTCCTTTGTGACGTGCTTGGAGAGCTATGAATGAAAAATGCTACGGAAGGGCTAAGTACTATTATTTAAAAATCCTATCCAGGGAATAACTGCTCTGCATCTGATCCTTGAGACAGCAGCTACTTCTCTCCCCTTCCAGTTGCTAACATAAAGTGGATGGGTAGTAATTTCAAGGTATTATTGTGGGTCTAACCCTCCAGGTTCAGGGCCTGATTTTCAGGGAGGCAGGACATCTGCAATTCCCACCCTGACTTCACCTGGAGTTGTAACTACTCAGGGTTTTGGTAAATCAGGCCTTTTAGCAGAGGGGGCCACCTCTTTCCATAGAGCAGCAATGATTTGGGGTTAGCATTGCCGCTGCGTCTCTCCATGGCAGTATCTGTGCCTCTTTTATGGGGCACCAGGAGAGACAAAACATTGCCTTCCTGTCCCCGGGAAGCCCCCAGGTACTGCTGGTAAGGGAAATATTGGACATGCAGTCAAAGATGTGTCTCATAAGCAAGGTTGCCACGCTCAGCAGGCTGCAAAATGCAGACTGTAATTTAAAGATCCCTATTGCAGCAATATTCCCCTTCTTTTCCCCTCCCCCCTCACTCTCCCCAAAACCTGTGCGTGGCAGAAGCAAAAGCAGAGTGGGTCTATTCACAACTATTGCCTTCTATTTGCTTTGCAGTGACCGTGGGCGTGCGTGAGGAGGTAGGTGTCTCTGCTCATTTCCCCTTTATCCAGGCTGTGTTTAGCTTCATTTGGAATTCTAGCTAGCTCAGGCCTTGTCTAAGCGCGGGATTGTCCCTGAGCCAGCAGGCCCAGGCTCTGAGGGTAGACAGGGAAAGCAGCAATTTACACCAGTGGAGTTTTCCTTGGTTTCAAGGAGGGAACAGCAGAGCCAGTGCTTTTGTCTGCACTTGGAGATTGAACCCAATGTTGGGGGGTCACTGACTGCTGAACCCCAAGTGCAGACAAGGCCTTAGTCCTGGGGCATGGCCCAGCAAAGATTGCCTCTCTCCTGCTCCCTGAAGCCCTATTCCCTTGCTAGCAGTAATGAAGTGTTTACCCAGCTCACTACAACATGGCCTGCATCAAGCCACAGTAAAACTCATCGCCTTTCTCCCTGCTGGACAACTCCTGTTAACCTTCCAAATAACAATGTGAACCACAGTTTGGTTTCTATTGGCTTTCAACTTCTTTTCCTGTCCCTGTGTTATGCAAATATATCACTTTGCACCGGACAAGAACCTCCCAAGGCAATACACAATTTCATTGACTGAGCTGAACTACCCAGTGTCTGTGGAGAAACTCACAAATGTGTTTCCCTTGAGCAGCTCAGTGGGGTGACCAGATGTCCCGATTTTATAGGAACAGTCCCAATATTTGGGACTTTTTCTTATATAAGCACCTGTTACCCACCACCCCCATTGCGATTTTTCACATTTGCTGTCTGGTCACCCTACACCTCAGTGAGAAAAGATTTCATTACTATGCAACTGAAAACAGCTCCTGTTTGTGGGTAGGCTAATTGCTATGTAGCATAAGAACTACCACCACGATGGGCACGGGATAAGGAGCTAATTAGAATAGAATTATAGAGCATAACATTAAACTCCTTTTTGAAGCTTTTGTGGCCTGCATCATGCGGGAGGTCAGACTAGATGACCATATTGGTCCCTTCTGACCTTAAAGTCTATGAGTCTATGATTTGCATATCAGGTCTGAGTGCTACCAGACAGGCAAGGCACTAGGTCTATATTGCACATATGAACTTGCTTTTTGCTCAGTGTTCCAGTGTAAACTCCAGTTGCCATGTTTCTGCGTTTTAATCGTCACCACAGAGCATTTTACAGCATTGGACTGAGGTTCCGCTCTCTATTTGTCCTTTAGATAAACCCCACCAGTGGCGTGTTTATAAACATTCTCACACTTCAGGAACACATGAAGGTAATAATGTTACGGATAGTTCCTTTCATGCTGCTTACAATCCTCTCTGATCATTGGATGGATTTCACAGGTATCAGCAGTAAGTTTGGAGGGCCAGAAGGAACAGGAGTGTGCTATGCAGTGCCTGTGATTTAAGTTCCCTCTGTGACATTTCCTAGTGCTCTGAAATTCAGGAAGCCTCCTCTAGGATCAGAGATAATATCACTGCAATCTGGGGAGCAGGCTTAATCACTGTGTGCCCTGAACTCTCCAGAGCAGCGCATGAAAGCTACGGACTGACTGCAAAGCCTGTGACGTTTGTGCTTTGGATAAAGACCCGAGGACAGTTAGGGGCTGAATTATGCGATGCTGAGGGGACCCAAGCCCCGTGTCCTGCTGGTGGGAAATCTTCCCATTACCAGCCCCCTCACTAGCTCGTGATGTGGAGAGGAGCTATTTGACTTCCCCTCACCAGCTGCATAACATGCTGCAGTCTCCCGCTAGCAGTTTCACCCTGGTATCTTCCTGCCAACGCCAAATCTTTAGGGCCTCACGGGAAAAGACAGAGCCAAGGGCTCAGCATCATTAAAGATCCCCACATTAAAGTGATCTGGGATTCCCCTAAAGGTGTCATAGGATCTTCCCTGGGCACTCAGCTCTGAGTCCAGGGCACCAGGAATGAGCCACGCAGATGTACTCACTAATGTCCTTCCCCTCTGCTTCAGGAAACCATCCTGGAGCCACTTGATCACAAGAACCTGGATCAGGATGTGCTCCATTTTGCTGATGTTGTAAGGTGAGTGGCGGGGTTTTGTGGCAGAACTAAGGTCAGCGCCTGGGAATTTTAGGGACAAGTGGCTCCATTCTATTTAAGACAAATCTTTCTCTCCGAAGCCATCATCTGCAACTGCATCTCTCTTTCCTGACCTGTCAGCCTAATGTAAAAGGCCCCACTTGGGAGGATGCTCTTGTGGTGCAAATTCTTACCATGCTTCCGTGGTCACCAAATTCTATCCAATGTCCATGGTCCGGAAACTGGCCAATCTCTCTCTCTGGAATTTCTAACCTGCTTCCCAGAGAGCTTCTGTGCTCAGTCGGCTGTTCAGAATTCTTGAACCTGAATGCACAATTTATTGTTGGTAGTGCCAAGGGGCCAGATCAAGGATCAGGGCCGCGCTGGGATTGGCACTGCAAAAACATGTCACAGTCTCTGGGTCAGTAAATCTACGAGGATTTACTGAATCTTTACAGACAGGCCAAATCAAGCAGAATAAGCCTCTTTATTGGAACATTTCTACAGTCCAAGGGGTGAAGCCCGTAGGGTGCGGTTTTGTATTCAACAAACTGCTCGGCTCATTTGTGACTGCAGTATTGTTATTCTGTGACTCCATGTAATAGGCAGGAAAAACATAGCTGAATTTTCAGGTCCCGGGTTTAAGTGCATAGCCCTGAGAGTTAGAAAAACCATAGAATCATAGAAATGTAGGGATGGTAGGGACCTCAAGAGGTCATCAAGTCCAGTCCCCTGCACTGAGGCAGGACCAAGTAAACCTAGATCATCCCTGACGGGTGTTTGTCTGACCTCTTCTTAAAAACTTCCAATGATGGGGATTCCACAACCTCCCTCGGAAGCCAGTTCCAGAGCTTAACTAGAGTTAGAAATCTCCCTTGCTGTAAATTTAACCCCATTACTTCTTGTCCTACTTTCAGTGGACCTGGAGAACAATTGATCAAAAGAACAAAAGAATTGTTTGCTTTATAGCAGCCCTTAACATCTAATCCACTGATCAGATTAGATCGGGGAGTTGATTTTATATCGTCTATTGGTGTGTGGGTTAGTGGGAGAGTAGGCCTATATAGAACAGAGATAGGGTATCTTTGTGAAATGAATGGTTCAACAGGAATCTCAATGATTAGCAAATTGTTGGGATTTTCTGAGTTGTGGGATGGGCCCCTTGTGCCTCTCTTTGTCATCCCCACATTTGGAGAAAAGTCCTTGGGGAAGAGACCTTGAGCTGACACTCCTGATTTACCCCCAGGGAAATGAGCAAATAAAGTCCATTGAAATTGCTGGAGTCACATTGTGCCAGCAAGAGGAGGAACCAAGCCCCTCATTTTCACAGACGTTGGCAAAGCGCTATAGAAATGCACAAGGAGATGGTGATGAGCCAGGTGTTCAGTGGGGCTGGGACAAAAAGACGTTCATTACAATCCCCCATCAAAGGGTAAGGCAAACTACAAACACATCCAAACACCTATTGCCTATTATCGGGTACTGAACATACTGGTTTAGTTTGTTGTCTAGGAAGGGTTGGTTATAGTAGGTGGCTATTCAGTAATGCAAGGACAGCACAGTGCACTCACTTCTAGGAGTTACTATGCGCAGAACTGCTCTACTAATGCAGTCAATGCACCCACTCCAGAGGAGTTGGGGTAGGGGCTATGAAGCACAGGCAGAGCATTGGTTGGAGAGAGTGCCATTTGCAGACACAGTACACCAGGCTGCAAAGCACTGGACATGTGGAAGCTGCTGCAAGCTCAGATAGTTCTGGCAACACCTAGTTTTACCTGAAGCAGTGCAGTTCTCCAGCCTTAGACAGCACACTTCTTCCCTTGGCGTACTCCTCTTTTCATCATCAAGCCTCTCTTTCCGCCACAGCACAACAGAGAACCTAGCGGTGTAGATCTGGGACAGCCTCCAGAAACGCCTTCCGGAGGGATGTCTGTACAAAGTCAAAAATCTATGAATCTGACAAAAACTTGATTGTCTATAAGGGCGAATAGAAGGATCTGAGGATATTAAGATGCATCCTGAAGCCTAAACCCCCAGGGGTTGTGTAATTGGTAAGCATGACTCTGATATTGCAAACTTTCAGTCAAAAGAACATTCAACAATTAACAGAAATGATTGTTGCAAAGTCCTTAATATAAGTCATAAAGCTGCATTAAAGGGTTTCCCATCAGACTGGTTGCTTGCGATTCATAAACTTTACTAGCTATTGAAATGTCTTGTGATCATTTTGAAAATGAAACATTTTTGTTACACAAATCATAACAACAACCCTGATGTTCTAGGCTCCAAACTTGACTTTCCAGCTGATATTTCTTAATAAGCAACCCAGGAGAAAATGGAGGGGATTTGTAAAAGTCATTTGGGGGGGAAAAAAACCTTTTGCAAGGTGAAAGTTTACTATGAGTGCTAATCAGTCCATTCCAAAGGCTACTTGTATTTATTTCCCTTATTTATGTGACTCGGACATACCGCTGCAGAATTAGATGTAGCATTTGCCCTGGATCTGCAGTTGCTGATACTTTTCCCTTTCCAGGGGCAAGAACACCAAGACTCTGTCTCATGACCATTGAAATAGCCCTGAGTAAAGAGTAATCTACCAGCCTAGACCCATTTTGGGCATTAAAGGACAACCCATCAGCTAGAAAAATTTAATTGCTACTACATTAGGCACATAGCTGTTAGTCATCCCCAAGGTGGAGGTAGATGCTGGCAGTGGTGCAGTATTTCTATCTCACATACTGTTTAACTGTTAATAGGCTTATGTGACTCCCACTGTAGTCCTGTGGTTTGGGTACTTGCCTTGGATGTGGTGTAATGCTGGTTCAACTCCCCTGTCTGCTTGTTGGTAAGAGATGGGCACCTTGATCTCTTATCTCGCAAGTCTTCCATTTTAACTCTATATTAACCAGGGCAAAAGAAGTTCTCAAATCCCTCCACGGTATGGCGGTTAGAGTGCTCACTTCAATTGTGGGTGACTCAGGTTCAGATCACCTCTGTGTTGCTTAAGAAGGGATGGTTGTCTTAATCTCTTACTGCTCAAGCATTTCACTTTAACTATATATTAACCGGAGCAAGGGATGCTCTCAAGTCCCTCTATGGTACGGGGGTTAGGGTGCTTGCTTGGATTGTGAGTGACCCTGGTTCAACTCCCTGCTCTGGGGAAGAGGAGGGCCGCTGAGGTGTGAGAGGAGAACCCTCCTAGCTGAACCCTCCTCTTTTCATTAAAGGGGCTTTGCTGCTGAGCAGTAAAACCCCCTCTCTCTCTTGTCCACCATGATCAGGATACACGCCCAGGTTGTGGCAGACCCCAGGGCACTCCCCTGCTCTTTTGAGGGGTGTGAACTGGGGGCCGCCACCTCCTGGGGAGAGTCACTGGTGAGCGATCCCTGTCCGAATCCCCTCTCCGGCCCAAGAAGACAATGGCCTCTTGAGAAAGAGAGGGGGTTCGGACAAGGATGGCCCACCGCAAAGGACGGTCGCCTAGGAGGCAGGAAATCCCGGTGCAAATCCCTGCCGAACAAGCAGCTGGGGGATTTGAACCAGGATCTCCCACAACCCAGGCGAGTATCCTAACCACTGGACAAGAGAGTGAAGGTTGTCGCGAGGTTGGCCCGGAGCACATTTAACTAAAGTGGAACAGCTTCAACAGGCAAGAAGGAGGCAGCCAGGCAACCCCCTCGCTATTACTGAAAGATCAGGGGACACACACCAGGCAAGATTCAAACCAACATCTCTTACACCGCAGGCACATAGCATGACCATTAGCCTACAGAAGGTGCTGTGGGAGTGGCCGGCCCAAATACCATTTAATTAAAGAGAAACAGCTTTGAAAGGCAAGAAGGTAAACACCCCCAGAAAGATAAGTGCACACACACCAGGAGAGATTTGAACTCACATCTCACCCAACCGCAGGCATGCAGTCTGACCATCAGCCTACGGAGGGAATCTTGGCAGCCTTAGCTTGAGCAACCCTTTAACTAAAGTGGAACAGCTTCCACAGGCAAGAGGTCAGCCATCCCCACAACAAAGCAGGGAACACGCACTGGGCCTGCATTAGAGGCCCACCTCAAGGCCTTTTTAGCATTAAGAGGTGGGAATTGAACCCACTGGGCCCACATCCCACATGCACAGCCCAACCACTGGACCAGGGAAGGAGTGATGGCAGTGGTTTTGCCCAAACAATAGTTAATTAACGTGGAACACCTTCTATGGGCAAAAAAGCAGGGGACCCGCGCACCCTAGAATGGCTGGTGATATCTTGTTAGAGGCCCTTGCGACAGGCAAAGAGAGGATTTGAACCCACAGCAGCCACAAGCCAGCCCAGTAGCCTGCTTACTGGACTACACAGGAAGGTGCTGGGATTTTGGACCCAAATAATAGTTCATTAAAGTTGAACAGCTTCACAAGCTAGAGGAAGGGATCACAAGACCCCCATCGCTAGAGCCGCAGAACCACAGAACATAGACAGGCTGTAGGAGAGCCCTCTTCAAACCGCCCGCCCGCCCAGCAGGGAGAAAGGGGATTTGAACGCGCCATCCTCATAGTCCCTCTGTGAAGCCTAACCACGGGATCAGAGAGGGAGCCACAGCCTTTAACCGGGCCCAGCGGCCTTCAATTAAAGTGTAACAGCTTCAACTGAGGGTGCTCCCATCACTGTAGCCCAGGGCCCAATGATTAGGGCACTCAGCCGGGCAGTAGGTGAGCCCTTTGCAAATCCCTCGCGCTCATCAGGCGGAGGGGAGAGTTAAGAACGGGAACGGGCAGATTGCATCAGACCAATGGCCCAGCCAGCCCACTGTCCTGTCTTCCCACAGCGGCCAACGCCACCTGCTTCAAAGGCAACGAACAGAAGCGGCCAATTATCAAGCCATCCGTCCCGTCGGCCCCTCCCAGCAGCCGGCAGTCAGCGGGCTAAGGACGCCCCGAGCGCGGGGCTGCGTCTCTGACCGTCTTGGCTAACAGCCACTGATGGACCCATTCACCACACACTTTCTCATGCTTTTCTCAAACCCACTTACAGTTTTGGCCTGCCCCAAGTCAATTGGCGACGGGTTCCACGGGCTGACTGTGCCTTGCGGGGCGATGTACTGCCTTTGGTTTGGGTTAAACCTGCCGCCTACTAATGCCAGCGGGTGACCCCTGGTTCTTGCGTTGCGTGAAGGGGTAAATAACACGTCCTGAGTCACCTTCTACACCCAAGACATGATTGTCTAGATCTCTATCAGAGCCAACCTTAACTGTCTCCTTTCCCAGCTGAACCTGAAGCAGCCCCCGACCCCCATCACAGGCGAGGCCCCTAACCACTAGGTTAAAAGTTACACGGGAGGCCTCTGCCTCCTTCTCCCTGGGCTGTTTTGCGGGGCGTTCGGCAGGTCCCTAACCATCTCACACGAAGTGGGTTAGGCACCAAAGTCACCTGAGGGGTTCCTGGCCGTGGCCGGCAAGCAGAGGTTGGGAGGGGAAGACGCTGGGTCAATTTCCTTCTCCCCGCCTGATGAGCAGGGAGTTGAAGGGGGCTCTGCATTCTCTCAAGCGTGAGCCCCGATACTGAAGTAAAGGCCAGCCTGAGGAGGCTCGCTCGTTGTAGCTTGTCGAGCCTGTGCCACGTTCATTCAGTAGTAACTGGCCAGGCCTGCTCCATGAATCCCTTTCTAGTCCAGTGGCTTGGGTACTTACCCAGCATGTGGATGATGCAGGTTCAACTCCTTCCTCAGCTTGCTGAGAAGGGACTTGAAGAGCCATCTCCTGTCTCCAAGGTGAATGAACATGCAGCTGCTGGACTAAGAGGGGTTCTCATTGCAACCTGGCTGTGGCGTCCAATTTTTCTGCTGCAGTTGTTCCGCTTTCGTTACATATTCATTGGGTCGCAAGCTTAGCAAGCAGCTGTGTGTTGTCTAGTGGTTGGGGTGTATATCCAGCATGTGGGAGGCTGGGGTTCAACTCCCCTTTATGCTGGCTGAGACGGGATTTGAACCTTGATCTCTTACCTGGCAAGTGAATGCTCTAAGTGCTGGGCTAGGCAGTATTCTGCCTCTGGGGCTCCCTTGTTCTTTTCTGGTGAAGCTGCTACACTTTCATGACATTTTCTGTGGGCCAAAGCACAAACAAGCAGCCCAGTGTGGTCTAGTGGTTGGGGTGTGTGCCCAGCCTGTGGGAGGCTGGGGTTCAACTCCCCTTTATGCTGGCTGAGATGGGATTTGAACTTTGATCTCTTACCTGGCAAGTGAATGCTCTAAGTGCTGGGCTAGGAGGTATTCCAATGTGCTGGCTCCCTTAGTGTTTCCTATTGAAGGTGGGCCAATGTCATTAGGTAATTAAACAGTCATTGGGCCATACTGACACTGTGAGTCCCTCTGTGGTCCAGTGGTTTGGATGCTTTCCCTTAGAAAGTAGCAGGTGGGGGTTCAAATCCCCTTTATGCTCCCTGAGAAGGGATTTGAAGGTTGATGGCCTACCTCTCAACCGAATGGCCTAAGTGCCTGGATAGGGGGTACTGGGCTGTGGGGTCTCCCTCAGTCCTTTCTGTTGAAGGTAGGACACATTCAGTAACCATTACATGAGAATTCGGCCATGCACTGTGTGTCTCCTGCTGTAGTCCTGTGGACTGGCTACTTACCCAAGAAGCAAAGAGGTGCTGGTTCAAATCCCTTCCCTGAGACGGGATGGATGTCTCAATCTCTTACTGCTCAAGCATTTCACTTTAACTATATATTAACCGGAGCAAGGGATGCTCTCAAGTCCCTCTATGGTACGGGGGTTAGGGTGCTTGCTTGGATTGTGAGTGACCCTGGTTCAACTCCCTGCTCTGGGGGAGAGGAGGGCCTCTGAGGTGTGAGAGGAGACCCCTCCTAGCTGAGCAAGAGGCCTGTCACAGGGCCTCTTGCTCTTTTCATTAAAGGGGCTTTGCTGCTGAGCAGTAAAACCCCCTCTCTCTCTTGTCCACCATGATCAGGATACACGCCCAGGTTGTGGCAGACCCCAGGGCACTCCCCTGCTCTTTTGAGGGGTGTGAACTGGGGGCCGCCACCTCCTGGGGAGAGTCACTGGTGAGCGATCCCTGTCCGAATCCCCTCTCCGGCCCAAGAAGACAATGGCCTCTTGAGAAAGAGAGGGGGTTCGGACAAGGATGGCCCACCGCAAAGGACGGTCGCCTAGGAGGCAGGAAATCCCGGTGCAAATCCCTGCCGAACAAGCAGCTGGGGGATTTGAACCAGGATCTCCCACAACCCAGGCGAGTATCCTAACCACTGGACAAGAGAGTGAAGGTTGCCGCGAGGCTGGCCCGGAGCACATTTAACTAAAGTGGAACAGCTTCAACAGGCAAGAAGGAGGCAGCCAGGCAACCCCCTCGCTATTACTGAAAGATCAGGGGACACACACCAGGCAAGATTCAAACCAACATCTCTTACACCGCAGGCACATAGCATGACCATTAGCCTACAGAAGGTGCTGTGGGAGTGGCCGGCCCAAATGCCATTTAATTAAAGAGAAACAGCTTTGAAAGGCAAGAAGGTAAACACCCCCAGAAAGATAAGTGCACACACACCAGGAGAGATTTGAACTCACATCTCACCCAACCGCAGGTATACAGTCTGACCATCAGCCTACGGAGGGAATCTTGGCAGCCTTAGCTTGAGCAACCCTTTAACTAAAGTGGAACAGCTTCCACAAGCAAGAGGTCAGCCATCCCCCTAACAAAGCAGGGAACACGCACGGGGCCTGCATTCGAGGCCCACCTCAAGGCCTTTTTAGCATTAAGAGGTGGGAATTGAACCCACTGGGCCCACATCCCACATGCACAGCCCAACCACTGGACCAGGGAAGGAGTGATGGCAGTGGTTTTGCCCAAACAATAGTTAATTAAAATGGAACACCTTCTATGGGCAAAAAAGCAGGGGACCCACACACCCTAGAATGGCTGGTGATATCTTGTTAGAGGCCCTTGCGACAGGCAAAGAGAGGATTTGAACCCACAGCAGCCACAAGCCAGCCCAGTAGCCTACTTACTGGACTACACAGGAAGGTGCTGGGATTTTGGACCCAAATAATAGTTCATTAAAGTTGAACAGCTTCACAGGCAAGAGGAAGGGATCACAAGACCCCCATCGCTAGAGCCGCGGAACCACAGAACGTAGACAGGCTGTAGGAGAGCCCTCTTCAAACCGCCCACCCGCCCAGCAGGGAGAAAGGGGATTTGAACTCGCCATCCTCATAGTCCCTCTGTGAAGCCTAACCACGGGATCAGAGAGGGAGCCACAGCCTTTAACCGGGCCCAGCGGCCTTCAATTAAAGTGTAACAGTTTCAACTGAGGGTGCTCCCATCACTGTAGCTCAGGACCCAATGATTAGGGCACTCAGCCGGGCAGTAGGTGAGCCCTTTGCAAATCCCTCGCGCTCATCAGGCGGAGGGGAGAGTTAAGAACGGGAACGGGCAGATTGCATCAGACCAATGGCCCAGCCAGCCCACTGTCCTGTCTTCCCACAGCGGCCAACGCCACCTGCTTCAAAGGCAACGAACAGCAGAGGCCAATTATCAAGCTATCCGTCCCGTCGGCCCCTCCCAGCAGCCGGCAGTCAGGGGGCTAAGGACGCCCTGCGCACGGGGCTGCGTCTCTGACGGTCTTGGCTAACGGCCACTGATGGACCCATTCACCACGCACTTTCTCATGCTTTTCTCGAACCCACTTACAGTTTTGGCCTGCTCCACGTCAATTGGCGACGGGTTCCACGGGCTGACTGTGCCTTGCGGGGCGACGTACTGCCTTTGGTTTGGGTTAAACCTGCCGCCTACTAATGCCAGCGGGTGACCCCCTGGTTCTTGCGTTGCGTGAAGGGGTAAATAACACGTCCTGAGTCACCTTCTACACCCAAGACATGATTGTCTAGTCCTCTATCAGAGCCAACCTTAACTGTCTCCTTTCCCAGCTGAACCTGAAGCAGCCCCCGACCCCCATCACAGGCGAGGCCCCTAACCACTAGGTTAAAAGTTACACGGGAGGCCTCTGCCTCCTTCTCCCTGGGCAGTTTTGCGGGGCGTTCGGCAGGTCCCTAACCATCTCACACGAAGTGGGTTAGGCACCTAAGTCACCTGAGGGGTTCCTGGCCGTGGCCGGCAAGCAGAGGTTGGGAGGGGAAGACGCTGGGTCAATTTCCTTCTCCCCGCCTGATGAGCAGGGAGTTGAGGAGGGCTCTGCATTCTCTCAAGCGTGAGCCCCGATACTGAAGTAAAGGCCAGCCTGAGGAGGCTCGCTCGTTGTAGCTTGTCGAGCCTGGGCCACGTTCATTCAGTAGTAACTGGCCAGGCCCGCTCCACGAACCCCTCTCTAGTCCAGTGGCTTGGGTACTTACCCAGCATGTGGATGATGCAGGTTCAACTCCTTCCTCAGCTTGCTGAGAAGGGACTTGAAGAGCCATCTCCTGTCTCCAAGGTGAATGAACATACAGCTGCTGGACTAAGAGGGGTTCTCATTGCAGCCTGGCTGTGGCGTCCAATTTTTCTGCTGCAGTTGTTCCGCTTTCATTACATATTCATTGGGTCGCAAGCTTAGCAAGCAGCTGTGTGTTGTCTAGTGGTTGGGGTGTGTGCCCAGCATGTGGGAGGCTGGGGTTCAACTCCCCTTTATGCTGGCTGAGACGGGATTTGAACTTTGATCTCTTACCTGGCAAGTGAATGCTCTAAGTGCTGGGCTAGGCAGTATTCTGCCTCTGGGGCTCCCTTGTTCTTTTCTGGTGAAGCTGCTACACTTTCATGACATTTTCTGTGGGCCAAAGCCCAACCGAGCAGCCCAGTGTGGTCTAGTGGCTGGGCTGTATGCCCAGCTTGTGGGAGGCTTGGGTTCAACTCCCCTTTATGCTGGCTGAGACGGGATTTGAACCTTCATCTCTTACCTGGCAAGTGAATGCTCTAAGTGCTGGGCTAGGAGGTATTCCAATGTGCTGGCTCCCTCAGTGTTTCCTATTGAAGGTGGGCCAATGTCATTAGGTAATTAAACAGTCATTGGGCCACACCTCCACTGTGAGTCCCTCTGTGGTCCAGTGGTTTGGATGCTTTCCCTTAGAAAGTAGCAGGTGGGGGTTCAAATCCCCTTTATGCTCCCTGAGAAGGGATTTGAAGGTTGATGGCCTACCTCTCAACCGAATGGCCTAAGTGCCTGGATAGGGGGTACTGGGCTGTGGGGTCTCCCTCAGTCCTTTCTGTTGAAGGTAGGACACATTCAGTAACCATTACATGAGAATTCGGCCATGCACTGTGTGTCTCCTGCTGTAGTCCTGTGGACTGGCTACTTACCCAAGAAACAAAGAGGTGCTGGTTCAAATCCCTTCCCTGAGACGGGATGGATGTCTCAATCTCTTACTGCTCAAGCATTTCACTTTAACTATATATTAACCGGAGCAAGGGATGCTCTCAAGTCCCTCTATGGTACGGGGGTTAGGGTGCTTGCTTGGATTGTGAGTGACCCTGGTTCAACTCCCTGCTCTGGGGGAGAGGAGGGCCTCTGAGGTGTGAGAGGAGACCCCTCCTAGCTGAGCAAGAGGCCTGTCACAGGGCCTCTTGCTCTTTTTATTAAAGGGGCTTTGCTGCTGAGCAGTAAAACCCCCTCTCTCTCTTGTCCACCATGATCAGGATACACGCCCAGGTTGTGGCAGACCCCAGGGCACTCCCCTGCTCTTTTGAGGGGTGTGAACTGGGGGCCGCCACCTCCTGGGGAGAGTCACTGGTGAGCGATCCCTGTCCGAATCCCCTCTCCGGCCCAAGAAGACAATGGCCTCTTGAGAAAGAGAGGGGGTTCGGACAAGGATGGCCCACCGCAAAGGACGGTCGCCTAGGAGGCAGGAAATCCCGGTGCAAATCCCTGCCGAACAAGCAGCTGGGGGATTTGAACCAGGATCTCCCACAACCCAGGCGAGTATCCTAACCACTGGACAAGAGAGTGAAGGTTGCCGCGAGGCTGGCCCGGAGCACATTTAACTAAAGTGGAACAGCTTCAACAGGCAAGAAGGAGGCAGCCAGGCAACCCCCTCGCTATTACTGAAAGATCAGGGGACACACACCAGGCAAGATTCAAACCCACATCTCTTACACCGCAGGCACATAGCATGACCATTAGCCTACAGAAGGTGCTGTGGGAGTGGCTGGCCCAAATACCATTTAATTAAAGAGAAACAGCTTTGAAAGGCAAGAAGGTAAACACCCCCAGAAAGATAAGTGCACACACACCAGGAGAGATTTGAACTCACATCTCACCCAACCGCAGGCATGCAGTCTGACCATCAGCCTACGGAAGGAATCTTGGCAGCCTTAGCTTGAGCAACCCTTTAACTAAAGTGGAACAGCTTCCACAAGCAAGAGGTCAGCCATCCCCCTAACAAAGCAGGGAACACGCACAGGGCCTGCATTCGAGGCCCACCTCAAGGCCTTTTTAGCATTAACAGGTGGGAATTGAACCCACTGGGCCCACATCCCACATGCACAGCCCAACCACTGGACCAGGGAAGGAGTGATGGCAGTGGTTTTGCCCAAACAATAGTTAATTAACATGGAACACCTTCTATGGGCAAAAAAGCAGGGGACCCGCGCACCCTAGAATGGCTGGTGATATCTTGTTAGAGGCCCTTGCGACAGGCAAAGAGAGGATTTGAACCCACAGCAGCCACAAGCCAGCCCAGTAGCCTACTTACTGGACTACACAGGAAGGTGCTGGGATTTTGGACCCAAATAATAGTTCATTAAAGTTGAACAGCTTCACAGGCAAGAGGAAGGGATCACAAGACCCCCATCGCTAGAGCCGCGGAACCACAGAACGTAGACAGGCTGTAGGAGAGCCCTCTTCAAACCGCCCGCCCGCCCAGCAGGGAGAAAGGGGATTTGAACGCGCCATCCTCATAGTCCCTCTGTGAAGCCTAACCACGGGATCAGAGAGGGAGCCACAGCCTTTAACCGGGCCCAGTGGCCTTCAATTAAAGTGTAACAGTTTCAACTGAGGGTGCTCCCATCACTGTAGCCCAGGGCCCAATGATTAGGGCACTCAGCCGGGCAGTAGGTGAGCCCTTTGCAAATCCCTCGCGCTCATCAGGCGGAGGGGAGAGTTAAGAACGGGAACGGGCAGATTGCATCAGACCAATGGCCCAGCCAGCCCACTGTCCTGTCTTCCCACAGCGGCCAACGCCACCTGCTTCAAAGGCAACGAACAGCAGAGGCCAATTATCAAGCTATCCGTCCCGTCGGCCCCTCCCAGCAGCCGGCAGTCAGGGGGCTAAGGACGCCCTGCGCACGGGGCTGCGTCTCTGACGGTCTTGGCTAACGGCCACTGATGGACCCATTCACCACGCACTTTCTCATGCTTTTCTCGAACCCACTTACAGTTTTGGCCTGCTCCACGTCAATTGGCGACGGGTTCCACGGGCTGACTGTGCCTTGCGGGGCGACGTACTGCCTTTGGTTTGGGTTAAACCTGCCGCCTACTAATGCCAGCGGGTGACCCCCTGGTTCTTGCGTTGCGTGAAGGGGTAAATAACACGTCCTGAGTCACCTTCTACACCCAAGACATGATTGTCTAGTCCTCTATCAGAGCCAACCTTAACTGTCTCCTTTCCCAGCTGAACCTGAAGCAGCCCCCGACCCCCATCACAGGCGAGGCCCCTAACCACTAGGTTAAAAGTTACACGGGAGGCCTCTGCCTCCTTCTCCCTGGGCAGTTTTGCGGGGCGTTCGGCAGGTCCCTAACCATCTCACACGAAGTGGGTTAGGCACCTAAGTCACCTGAGGGGTTCCTGGCCGTGGCCGGCAAGCAGAGGTTGGGAGGGGAAGACGCTGGGTCAATTTCCTTCTCCCCGCCTGATGAGCAGGGAGTTGAGGAGGGCTCTGCATTCTCTCAAGCGTGAGCCCCGATACTGAAGTAAAGGCCAGCCTGAGGAGGCTCGCTCGTTGTAGCTTGTCGAGCCTGGGCCACGTTCATTCAGTAGTAACTGGCCAGGCCCGCTCCACGAACCCCTCTCTAGTCCAGTGGCTTGGGTACTTACCCAGCATGTGGATGATGCAGGTTCAACTCCTTCCTCAGCTTGCTGAGAAGGGACTTGAAGAGCCATCTCCTGTCTCCAAGGTGAATGAACATACAGCTGCTGGACTAAGAGGGGTTCTCATTGCAGCCTGGCTGTGGCGTCCAATTTTTCTGCTGCAGTTGTTCCGCTTTCATTACATATTCATTGGGTCGCAAGCTTAGCAAGCAGCTGTGTGTTGTCTAGTGGTTGGGGTGTGTGCCCAGCATGTGGGAGGCTGGGGTTCAACTCCCCTTTATGCTGGCTGAGACGGGATTTGAACTTTGATCTCTTACCTGGCAAGTGAATGCTCTAAGTGCTGGGCTAGGCAGTATTCTGCCTCTGGGGCTCCCTTGTTCTTTTCTGGTGAAGCTGCTACACTTTCATGACATTTTCTGTGGGCCAAAGCCCAACCAAGCAGCCCAGTGTGGTCTAGTGGTTTGTGTGTGTGCCCAGCCTGTGGGAGGCTGGGGTTCAACTCCCCTTTATGCTGGCTGAGACGGGATTTGAACCTTCATCTCTTACCTGGCAAGTGAATGCTCTAAGTGCTGGGCTAGGAGGTATTCCAATGTGCTGGCTCCCTCAGTGTTTCCTATTGAAGGTGGGCCAATGTCATTAGGTAATTAAGCAGTCACTGGGCCACACCTCCACTGTGAGTCCCTCTGTGGTCCAGTGGTTTGGATGCTTTCCCTTAGAAAGTAGCAGGTGGGGGTTCAAATCCCCTTTATGCTCCCTGAGAAGGGATTTGAAGGTTATGGCCTACCTCTCAACCGAATGGCCTAAGTGCCTGGATAGGGGGTACTGGGCTGTGGGGTCTCCCTCAGTCCTTTCTGTTGAAGGTAGGACACATTCAGTAACCATTACATGAGAATTCGGCCATGCACTGTGTGTCTCCTGCTGTAGTCCTGTGGACTGGCTACTTACCCAAGAAGCAAAGAGGTGCTGGTTCAAATCCCTTCCCTGAGACGGGATGGATGTCTCAATCTCTTACTGCTCAAGCATTTCACTTTAACTATATATTAACCGGAGCAAGGGATGCTCTCAAGTCCCTCTATAGTACGGGGGTTAGGGTGCTTGCTTGGATTGTGAGTGACCCTGGTTCAACTCCCTGCTCTGGGGGAGAGGAGGGCCTCTGAGGTGTGAGAGGAGACCCCTCCTAGCTGAGCAAGAGGCCTGTCACAGGGCCTCTTGCTCTTTTCATTAAAGGGGCTTTGCTGCTGAGCAGTAAAACCCCCTCTCTCTCTTGTCCACCATGATCAGGATACACGCCCAGGTTGTGGCAGACCCCAGGGCACTCCCCTGCTCTTTTGAGGGGTGTGAACTGGGGGCCGCCACCTCCTGGGGAGAGTCACTGGTGAGCGATCCCTGTCCGAATCCCCTCTCCGGCCCAAGAAGACAATGGCCTCTTGAGAAAGAGAGGGGGTTCGGACAAGGATGGCCCACCGTAAAGGACGGTCGCCTAGGAGGCAGGAAATCCCGGTGCAAATCCCTGCCGAACAAGCAGCTGGGGGATTTGAACCAGGATCTCCCACAACCCAGGCGAGTATCCTAACCACTGGACAAGAGAGTGAGGGTTGCCGTGAGGCTGGCCCGGAGCACATTTAACTAAAGTGGAACAGCTTCAATAGGCAAGAGAGAGGACAGCTACACCAGGGGAGATTTGAACCCACATTTCCTCTTCTCCAGGAACCTCACCTAACCACTGGCCTACAGGGGAAATTGCATTAAGCTATTGGCCCAAATACCATTTAATTAAAGTGGACTAACTTCCCCAGGCAAGAAAGAAGGCACCTCACTCTCACTAAACCCCCTCTTCCCTCCAGGCTACCTATCCAAAGTTATTCTTAACCATGGCACAGAGGGGATTTGGATCCATATTTTTCATAGGCCAGACATGTAACCCAACCGGTGCACTATAGAGGGAATATTGCACTTAACTAAAGTGGAACAGCTTTAACAGGCAAGAGTGATGCTTTGATGCCTGCATTTGATTTAATGAATTGTGCTTTGCAATAGATTGGAGCTACATCCCGCATGATGAAGCAGTCCATTATAGAAATCATGAGCAATATTTTGATGTATGATATGGTACAAACAATCTCATATTGTCATGTGATGACAGACTTTTGCTTTAACCAAAGGCAAAAAAATACAGGAAAATACATAAAATATATCTCCTGGGGCTAAATATTTCCCAAACTTTCCAAAACTGTACTATTTTGAGTATATAAGTGGATTATCATTTGCATTTGCGTTTAGAAACCATTTGCCAATTTTGGTCAAAATTAGACTATGTTTCTTTGAGTTATGGCTCTTTTAGTGATTTTATGATTTTTTTCAGTTTGGATGTCCCAGAACAATCAAACATTACATGCTGTAAAAAAACCAGCACCACTTCCAACATCTATATCCACCCCGGTGATGATCACCAGCTATGTCCCTAACAATGTGGTAGCAATGACATTTTTCTAGCTGATGGGTTACGCTAAGTCATTAATAAGACCCCCTTTTAGATCTGGCTGGTAGAGGATAGGCAAAACTGGAACAGCAGGAGGGCTGCACATCAGGACTAACGTGCAGCCACAGAGCTAAATTAGGGAAACTTTGTCCAACACTTACCTTCCCTTTGCTTGACTTTGGACAGCACCGTTAGTCTCCCACCACAATCATAAACACACACAGGTGACCCGAAGGTAAAAGGTTACATATGCCCTTCCTGGATCTCATTTAATGGCAAGGTTATAGGAACCCCTGCTTTGTCATATGTAGATCTCTAGGGGCCCAGGGCATTTACAATCTCCTTTAAAGTATTTGGGGGAGATATCAACAACTTCATTAGCGGTCTGAAAAGGGTATCCCATGTTTTGCATTTGTCTCTGCAGGGTTCTGAGAAACAGAAAGGCTTTGTGAATCATCAAAGGCTTAATGGCTGTTCTGATCCTGCCCAGCTATGTCACAGTGACCTCCGTGGCAGCGAATGAGAACAATCCATTACCCTACCGCATCAGACTGGCAAGAACTGCAGCTGTATTGCAAACCCCTTTTCTAGCCACAGTCCACAGTGAAAGGCGCTGGCTGAGGTGCAACTTCAAAGGAAACAAAACTGGAGAACTCAATTCATTTCATGAGGCCAATGGGTGCAGAGCGCTCCCCCTCTGCATGGTGCTGGCATGAATTTGCAGCCAGTTACACCCTAATGTGGCAGCTTTACTAGGAGCAAAATACACAAGGGAGCTCTGATCACCGGAGTTTTCTCTCTGCCAAAATTGAACGATGGAGGAGAAAATTCCTTCCTACCCCCCCTCTCCTAGCCTCTGCTCCTTTGCAGCGGATAGCGGCCCAGCAGGAAAGCTGAGCAAAGGGGCATAACACACAGCTCTGTTCTTGCTCTGTTTAAGCTGTTACAGCTTAAAAGGAAGCAGTCTAGGTATTTTTCATGACTATGAATACAAGATTTGGCATAGCTGATGGGCATAGAAGGGCCCCTCTCCCTCCACCAGGGTTAAACTGAGGTCAAGGTTTAATATTAGATAAGCCTCATTAAACCTTTCTAACTCATTTTGATTTATTGTTCCTTTGTGGTACACATATTTCTGTGTTTGACTCTAAAACGATTGCCCCGTCTCACCTTATTTTGAAACTGAACTTGTGAATTACCCGTAATCTCTTCCCGGTCTTAGCTTCTGATCACTCTTGCTGCCATTTAGGCTAATTTTCACGTGATAAAGGAAATGTCACATAGCAATGCACCTTAATACCCTTTAAAACTGCCTTCCTCAAACAAAGACATTCCACCAAAGAAGTAGATCGCATCACGGAACAGGCCACCCAAATACCCCATGGAAACCTGCTTCCATACAGAAATAAAACCCTCTCTGAGCATACACCCCTCGTTGTCCCCTACCACTCCACACTGGAACGCATTGATCATTAAACAATTACAACCCATACTCGATGGGGACCACATCCTGAAAGAAATCTTTCCTGAACCCCCTCTCTGGCCTTCAAACAACCCCCAGCCTCTCCAAGCTCATCATCAGATTCAAACTGTCAATAGACCAGGACCCACCAACTCAGAGCGGCACCAGACCCTGCCATAACAATAGATGCAAAACTTGTATACATATCTCAACTGCTATGATGATGGATTCTCCCCACAACCGACCTTTCAAGATCCACAGGTCCTACACGTCTGTCACAACATGTGGTGTATCTCATCCGGTGCACTAGATGCCCCAGTAACAACTATGTGGGTGAAACCAGACAATCACTACGCTCTCAAATGAACTCACAAATTAAAAGGATAAAAGACAAAAACACCCTGTCACCCGTGGGCAAACACTTTTCACAAAACAATCGCTCCATATCTGACCTCTCAGTCATCCTCCAAGGAAACCTGCACACCACCTTCAAAAGACATGCCTGGGAGCTTAAATTCATCACTCTGCTAGACACTAAGGGCTTGTCTACACTTAAAATGATGCAGCAGCATCACTGCTATAGTGCTTCAGTGAAGACCTACACCAACAGGAGGGCTTCTCCCGCCAGCACAGGTACTCCACCTCCCCGAGAGGTGAGGGCTAGATCAGTGGTTCCCAAACTTTAACAACCTGTGAACCCCTTTCACTAAAATGTTGTCTCGTGAACCCCCTCCTAAAAATGAATATTTCCAGGGATTTTCTCCTTTACCTGAGTATAAATTATAAAAGCAGTGATCTTGGAAATATAAAATTTGTTTTTATGACATGCTTATTACACACTATGTATTATTAATTATTATTTATCATTACAGTATTTTTATTACATTATGAAAACGGCAACACTCTTCCAAGATCTCACTTTCATAGCTCGTATCACTTTGAATAAGCCTGTTATAAGACAAGGCTCCTATGTTTCCTCAAGGAGTATCAGATGTAAAACAGCATGAAGGTATTTAAGAAGGCAACTCAAAGAGTTACTCCTACACAAGCATTCAAGTCTTGAGCAGTCCAGGCAAACAACACAAGTTACAACAAAGCTTAGCTGCCTATTTAATTTTAAAAACAGCAAAATATATCCACCTCCCTTTCCATTTCTTATAAGGAGTCCTTGAAGTTTAAATCTCCTCAGTGTGATAGATTATGCTTGCTTTGATCTGTTTAGCTCTTGGAAGTCCAGGGGCTCCGTGCTGCTGGCCCCGTGCTGCCCAGAGTCCCTAGGGATAGCTCTGTCCACCATTAGGGAATTTTTTCCCGAGAATCCCCTGTAACATTTCGCGAACCCCCAGGGGTTCACGAACCCCAGTTTGGGAACCACTGGACTAGATTGATGGGAGAATTCTCCCATCCACCTAGTGCTCTCTGCATTCGGGATTAGGGCAGTTTAACTGCCTCACTCCATGGTGTGGATTTTTGGCACTCCTGAGTGATGTAGTTAAACCCACCTAATTGCCTAGTGCAGACCAGGCCTAAAAATCCTGGATTTAGCAGAGACACTGGATTTGTGATTTAGTACAACAATCTATAAACCACTAGCCCCCACCCCTTTTTGTTTTTCTTCCTGTGACTGAAGAGGTGTTACCCAGTTGAATGGTCCCTTGAAATATGTTAACTATTTATGCTAAACAACCTGTTCCACCTTGTATTTAGCTGTCACACTCTGAGTACATTTCTCAGACCTGAAGAAGAGCTCTGTGTAAACTCCAAAGCTTGTCTCTCTCACCAGGGCCGGCTCCAGGCACCAGCCGAGCAAGCTCGTGCTTGGGGCGGCAGATTTCAAAGGGCGGCATTCCATCTAATCCTTTTTTTTTTTGGTTTTGTTTTGCGCTTCACCGCTTTGGCCGCCCCTGCAGGTTTTTTCTTTTTGGTTTACTGCTCCCGCCACCCTGTAGGGGGCGGAGGAGGGGAGCGTCCTGCACCAAGCCCGGTAGGGCAGCCCGCGTCCTTCCCTGCCTGCCGAACGGAGCGGCGCGGAGCCCTCCCAGCAGGCGGCGCAGCGGGAGGGGCCGTGTGGCAAGCGCCCCGCTTAAGGAAGTCCTGGCCGCCCCCCTTCTCGCTCCTCCCCCCCCCCCACCCCCACCCCCGCTAGCCGGGGTGCGCACTCCGCTGCCCGGGGTCTGCAGGGCCGGGAGTCCCCCTGCACCCATGCTCCCACCGCCCCGCAGGTATTTTTTGTTTGTTTTTATTTTTTCTTTTTTTCGCCGCTCCGGCAGGCGGGCCAGTTTGTCGTCCCCCCCGCCTGCCGCTCCGGCCGGGGGCAGGTTTGTTTCCCCCCCCTCCCCTTTGCTGCTCCGGCCGGCCGGTTTGTCCCCACCCCTTTGCTGCTCCGGCAGGCCGGATTGTTCTCCCCCCTCCCCCTTCGCCACTCTGGCCGGGGGCAGGTTTGTTTCCCGGGCCCCGCCCACCCCCCCTTTTGCCGCTCCGGCCGGTTTGTTGTCTTCCCCCCGCCCCCGGCTGGGGGCAGGTTTGTTTCCCGCCCCCCACCCCTTTGCTGCTCCGGCCAGCTGGTTTGTTCTCCCCACCCCCCCTTCGCCGCTCCGGCCGGGGGCAGGTTTGTTTTCCTCCTCCCCTCCCCCCCCTTGCTGCTCCGGCCGGCCAGGCGTTTTTTGCTTTGGGCGGCAAAAAAGCCAGAGCCGGCCCTGTCTCTCACAGACAGAAGCTGGTTCAATAAAAGATATTACCTCACCCACCTTATCTCTCTATAGAACTATGCAGTGGCATAACCTGCGTCCTTTGTGGGGTGGTAACAGATATAGTCGAAGGCCACAGAACAACAAACAATAGCTGTATGGCAGTGGTTTTCAACCTTTTTGCATTTGCGAACCCCTAAAAAATGTCGAATGGAGGTATGGGCCTCTTTGGCAATCTAGTGTCTGTATATATAGTTGAATTGTGTTCAGTCAGTTTTCAGTCTAAATCTTTTGGGGACCCCTTAGACATAGCCCGCAGACCACAGGCTGAAAATGACTGCTATATGGTAACTGTCCTCCAGCTGATGCTACGTGTATTACTGCTTTGTTTTCATAGTATGCGCTTGATTTCTTGACTTATCCTGCATGTTCTGTGATGCTGCAAAAACCACTCTTGCCGCATTAAAAACCACAGCAAACCGCAGTGCCCAAATGCAGCACTGGCTCTGAGTCTGCAACAGAGACAGCCTGAAGCAACAGCCCTAAGACATACCACATGCTCCTTTCCTCTACAAGGCCATGTTGACTCTGAAGCCTGAGGATAAAGATGCCAACTCATTGCAGATCATCACAGCAGGAACATCAGGCTAGAGTGCCTTCTTCATCACTGTGGGTGAATTGGGGTGGGTGGGGAGAGGTGATGGGGAACTGGGTGTTTAGGCCCCTCCTATTTCAAGTCAGCTCCAACACAATCCACAAGAATCAGCTTCCTCCTCTCTATCCAGTTTAATCCTGACACGACCTGACCGCACATCCTGGTTCTAAAGCCAGCAGATCCTTCTTTACAGTGGAGACCAGGCAGATGTCCCCATGTTCAGCTGAAACGGCGCATCTAGCCTTATGTTTACATAGCTCTGCCCATCCCTGTGGCATTCAGCCGCCTTACAGAATTAAAAGATCAGTGAAGTGGCCTATATAGAGGCTGTGACTCCTGGGTGCTCAAAACCCCAACTGTTCCCTACACCCAGCTGCCAAATCCTCCAACTTTCCCCTACCTATACTGCACGAATGGCCTCCATCCCCATGTATCTGAGCCCATCACAATCTTCCACCTTCTCCTAGGCACCTCTGCACTAGCAAAAACCTGTGGCACACTGAAAAGGAGCAGACAGCCTACAATTGAATTCGATATTAAAAATAAATAAATTATATGTGATCTAATTTGATAAAAATCTTATTTAAAAAGTCATTTACCTGACTCTGCTGCAGAATTCACCAGCAGACTGCTACAGATAGCTGGCCCTCAGGGACCGGTGTGCTTGGTATGGTATAAATGCCAGACAAAAGGCAGCAGGCCTTGATTTCCAAACTCATTAGACAAGTGTCTCAGCATTGGTCTTACTCCCACTGCTCTCTCTATCACCACTGAGTGAGTTGTTCATCACTTGGTGTTGTGTAACTGGAGCATTTGCGTTGAGTTCCAGCAACAGGGAAAGGGAGCTCTCTCTATACACATGGGGCCTGATCGTCTCTGTGCCGATGCAGGGACAGAAGGGAGGTAGTTTGCGCCTCCACATTTCAGGGATTGCTGCAGGCTAGTGCAGCCCAAGGTAGCCCTACTTTGTGCCTCTGCTGAAACAGGCCCCATGAGGCTTTGTAAGGGTGCAAAATTGCTGGGGTGCAGGTCCACCCCGACACGTGCCTGCCGTCCGTCTGGTGCATTTTAGCACATGCCTTGGTTTGGCGGCGAGTGCAGAGCATAGAAGTCCATTGTATCAGGGATAACCCTGGGGTGAGGTGGGAGCTTGCGCCTCTCCTGTCACCCCTTTGTCCCTAGCTGAGGCCAACAATGAATTGGGCCCATGGTCTGTGACACAGCTTGGACCAGAACTCCTATATGGGCCAGAGCCACCGCCTAAAACACAGGCACATGGCATAGCTTGAGTAGAAGCTGAACCATTTGGCCCACGGGGTTTCCCTGGAGATTGATCCAGTAAATGCAGGGGGCTAGGGCACCGATTAGTGTGTCTGTACAGGTGAGAAAAGCAGCAACAAAACAGCAGAGAAACTGGGAGAGAGGCACCAAAAGCCAAAGAGACAGCCACAGAAGCACTGGTAGCATGACCCTGAGACAAAGAGAGAGAGAACTTTTAGGCTAAGTGCTGGCTGGAAAGGGGCTAGGAATTGTGAGCAAAGAAGCTGCCTCCTGCTGTTTGATTCCTGCCGTGTTCAGGGAAACTGCATTTTATGGACCTTCACTGTAAATAAACAGCACTGCACCAAAGAAATACCCGACTCTACCATCAATTTCTCCATCTAGCAGAAACAACTCGCTAGACCCTGAATTTCGGCTAACTACTCAGGTCAAAATGGGTAACGGCGTTTTCCTTTCCCCTCCAGCTCTGCCTCCTCGCTTCACCATAGCGTGGCATGCAGCAGGACTGCAGGCTGGCATTCGCTAGCAAAGCTTTATCAGCAGCACAGTTATACAAACAAAAGCATTCTCGGACCTTGTGGTTTATAGCAGCCAGTTTTCATGAAACCCCAAGTCGTCCTAGATCAAAGTGTTACTGAGAACCAGCCTACGGCATAGGAGAAACAAAGCACAAACCAGTTACGCTCGCCACTACCACCAGTCCCTTATCTTACGGAGAAAACAGAGACCCCAGCCACAGGGAGGAGCAGGCCTGCAGCACAAAAAGGAGGAAAAGTCATTTCTCAGTCTCCACTTCTTCATCATGGCCACAATCAAATCCCAGCGGGACGGGTACATATTTAACTTGTACATTTCCTCTTGAGAGAGAGCTGCGGTGCCTTACTCAACACAGGCGGAAGACTCCAAGGATTTCACATCACCTTGGTGGTTTTGGTTTGCAGAACTGGACTGTTTTGATTAAAAGCAAACAAGAGGTCAGCAAATTCTGAGAACTCCAAATTAAATAGAAAACCTCATTAGCTTGCCACAATAATTGTCTTTAATTACCTAAAAATGACCTTATATTAAAAAACAAAACCACTCTACAAAATCACTGTCTACATGTCATAGATACACCATGATATACTCCATTGATATACTGGTTCGATTAATTCCTCAGAAGACTGTGACCAGCTGAGTTGAATTTCATTTCTCAAGAGTCGTCTCTTCCCCCTTGTACACAACGATGTTCTGGTCCGTTTCATACACTTTGACTTTATAAAGAGTCCCCACAGGCAGGCACTTCTGGAGGTTTTCCCAGATGTACACTGCCACATTCTCAGTCGTACTGCAGGGGAAAGAGGGCTGACGTTAGACATGAAGCAGTCAAGGCACACTGACCTCTCGTACATGCAACAACACACACATATAATGATGGATGATAGAGAGAGAGGATGGGGAGGTAGTCGATCAACTGAAATTAAATGCCACCTGGAGAATTAATGACATTTGAACTGGTGCCAGACAATATACATGGCACCCACTATGAACCATAAAACAACACAGGCTGGACCCTGGCACCAAATCTAGTTCTACCCACCTGACAACATCAGCAAAGTAAGCCACGTCTTTATCCAGATTCTTGTGGTCAAGTGGCTCCATGATGGCTTCCTGAGGGCAGAGAAGAAGGACATGAATAACAAATATGTAGGAACAGAACAATAACAAAATATGTGGAAATGGCACAGGTGCTTAACGACTTCATTGTTTCGGTTTTCACCAAGAAGGTTGGTGGTGATTGGACTTTTAACATACTGAAGGACCAGTGAAAATGAGGCAGGATCAGAGGCTAAAATAGGAAAAGAACAAGTTAAAAAATTACTTAGACAAGTTAGATATCTTCAAGTCACCAGGGCCTGATGAAATGCATCCTAGAATACTCAAGGAGCTGACTGAGGAGCTATCTGAGCCACTAGCGATTATCTCTGAAAAGTCGTGGAAGACGGGAGAGATTCCAGAAGACTGGAAAAGGGCAAATCTAGTGCCAATCTATAAAAAGGGAAATAAGGACCACCTGGGGAATTACAGACCAGTCAGCTTAACTTCTGTACCAGGAAAGATAATGGAGCAAATAATTAAGCAATCAATTTGCAAAGATCTAGAAGATAATGAGGTGATAGGTAACAGTCATAATGGATTTGTCAAGAACAAATCATGTCAGACCAACCTGATAGCTTTCTTTGACAGGGTAACAAGCCTTGTGGATGGGGGGAAGCAGTAGACATGGTATATCTTGACTTTAGTAAAGCTTTTGATACTGTCTTGCATGACCTTCTCATAAAAAAACTAGGGAAATGCAACCTAGATGGAGCTACTATAAGGTGGATGCATTGGCTGGAAAACTGTTCCCAGAGAGTAGTTATCAGTGGTCCACAGTCATGCTGGAAGGGCATAACAAGTGGGGTCCCGCAGGGATCAGTTCTGGGGTCCGGTTCTGTTCAATATCTTCATCAATGATTTAGATAATGGCATAGAGAGAACACTTACAAAGTTTGCAGACAATACGAAGCTGGGAGGGTTGCAAGTGCTTTGGAGGGTAGGATTAAAATTCAAAATGTTGCTGGAGAAATGGTCTGAAGTAAATAGGATGAAATTCAATAAGGACAAATGCAAAGTACTTCACTTAGGAAGGAACAATCAGTTGCACACATACAAAATGGGAAATGACTGCCTAGGAAAGAGTACTGCAGAAAGGGATCTGGGGGTCATAGTGGACCACAAGCTAAATATGAGTCAACAGTGTAACACTGTTGCAAAAAAAGCGAACATCATCCTGGGATGTATTAGCAGGAATGTTGTAAGCAGACATGAGAAGTAATTCTTCCGCTCTACTCCGTGCTGATTAGGCCTCATCTAGAGTATTGTGTCCAATTCTGGGCGCCACATTTCAGGAAAGACATGGACAAATTGGAGAAAGCCCAGAGGAGAGCACAAAAATGATGAAAAGTCTAGAAAACATGAGCTATGAGGGAAGATTGAAAAAATTGGGTGTGTTTAGTCTGGAAAACAGAAGACTGAGACGGGACATGATAACAATTTTCAAGTACATAAAAGGTTGTTACAAGGAGAAGGGAGAAAAATTGTTCTTCTTAACCGCTGAGGATAGGACAAGAAGCAATGGGCTTAAATTGCAGCCAGGGAGGTTTAGGTTGGACATTAGGAAAAACTTCCTAACTGTCAGGGTAGCTAAGCCCTGGAATAAATTGCCCAGGGAGGTTGTGGAATCTCCATCATTGGGGATTTTTAAGAGCAGGTTAGACAAACACCTGTCAGGGATGATCTAGATAATACGTAGTCCTGCCATGAGTGCAGGGGACTGGACTAGATGACCTCTTGAGGTCCCTTCCAGTTCTATGATTCTATGACATTGGTAGCTACATCAATAGGGCATGTCAAGGGGGCACAATGAATGGCAGATTCTAACCATCCTGCTTGGACTTAGGAAGGGCCCTTCTGTGTCTGTGGAGCAATTCCAGACACACACACTGGGAACTGAAATGTCACTGGGGCCGATGCTGGCCTTTTCCTGAGAGGTCCTAGGTACCCAGAGTTGGTAGGAAGGTACCAGGGCAGCACTATTAGAGGGAGACAGCAACACGTTGTGCAACTGGTGAGAGGAAGTCAAAGACCTTGCACATCACAGGCCAGTGTGGGGACCAGCAGGGGACGTTACACTGCAACAGGGCACTGCGCTGACGCATTTTTAGCTCATAAACCACTCCCTAATTCTCCACTGCTAACAATATCTACTCCCCACTTCCCCACGCCCTCACTAGCCCATTACGCCATCGCTGATTTCCATGTGAGAGCTCCATGAGCACAGTGTTATTACCTGCATATATTCTTTCAGGGCCGTCAGGTTTATAACCATTCCTGACGTAGGATCAATCTACAGGGCAAAGAGCGAAAGGAGATTAGAAGCACATCTACTAATCCTCACACCCCAATTGTGTTACCAATCCCACCAAAAGCTTTAGATGGCACAAACCCAGACCACCTGGGGTCTGCAGCTTCCAAAATGGGCACTCAGGAATCCTGACCCATAAGAAAATCTCTCTCTCCGCCATCGGACACGGCCTGAGCCTCAGCCCTACTTAAGTAACACCATGAAGAACATGCCCTAATGGCTATATAGAGAGTATCAACAACTCTCAAGAGATCAGTGACGTTCATAATGGCGACACCAGGAAGAAAGCTCCCAGCACACATAGTTACTAAGCAGTGCTTGGGCAGAGCCCATCAGCCACACAGAGAAGCAGCCCACTAGGCAGGAACAAGGATTTAATCAGTTGTTTTACCAACCTGAGACACAACTGCTAGCTAGTAAGGGTCAGGCACAAACCATGAGCACCAGTGGGGCCTAACCACAATGCACAGGTAATCTGGCTTTCTCCTGAAAGGTAATCTAACTTTTCTGCTGTTCTGTAGGCTGATGGCCATGGTTCCCCAGTCTGGGACCGTCTAGCAGGAACCTCTGGCTACCAGAAGCTGGGACTGGATGACTGGGGATGGACCACTCGAAATTGCCCTGTTCTGTTCATTCCCTCTGAAGCATCTGGCACTGGCCACTGTCAGACGACAAGATACTGGGTGAGATGGATCATTCGTCTGACCCAGTATGGCTGTTCTCATGTTAACTCCCACAATCAGCAACCACAGAATTAAGAGCAATTGTTCTGTGGCCCAGATCTCTCTGGAACAAGTTGGCTGAGAGCTAAGCGCAGGACTCTGGCCTCCCACCATTTTGCAGGGGACAGAGTTTAGCCCCGCTTTCGCTCAGGATGGAGGCCATTCAGATCTGAGAGCGGAAGCTAAGGCTGAGATCCTGCAATGAGCTCTGTGTGGGTGGACCCCTGAAGCCACATGAAGCTCATTGCAAGACTGGGGCTGAAATGTGGCCTCCAGCATGTCTTTGGGAGAGGCAGGGTGAGAAGGAGAGCTGCCTTCACTGGACCCATCTCTCACACACAAGTGATTACAGAAAATCTTCCTCTTTATAGTTGATGGAACAGAGGGTTTTCAAGCAATGCAGGATTTTTAGCAATTCTACAAAGGCAAACACCTAGAGGGTTGGGTTTTTTAAAAGATCTGCAGAATTTGCACATGGAAACCACACTCTGATACCTCCAAGAAGGAAAAAGGAAGGAAATAATGATTGCACTTACCTCTCCACGCACAGTCACTACAACTAGAGGGAGAAAAACACCAAGTCATAAGTGTGATCCAATGTACACGAGAACAAATCACATTAGTGGCAGATCAGAGAGCCCACACAGCATTAATCAGCCCCAGGAGGTGGGTTAATGACATGAGAAGTGTTACTGTTTAAAACAATATCCACTGTATAAAGAACAGTAACTGACCCTACAGTAATAGCGGTTCTCCAAGATGGACACGAGATTGGATTCTTTAGGTCAGCAGTGTCCACTGGGACTGTGCCTGCACCCTGCACCCTGCACCGGAGGGTATAAAGGGTGGGACAGGCTCAACCGTCCCACGGCAGTCCCACCAAAATGGGCATCTGATCGGAAGCCTCTACTAAGGAATGGAATCTTGTAAATGTGAGGATTGTAGCTGCTCAACAAATGTCACATAGAGGGACACTCGTCAACAAGCAGCAGAGGCTGCCTGAGTTCTAGTGGAATGAGCTCTAATGTGGCTAGGTGCATCTAACCTGGCTAACCCATAGCATGTCCTTATACAGTTGGAGATCCACTTAGATAATCTCTGTGGGGATATAGGTTGCCCCTTAAATCTGGCCACAGATAGTCAGGCATGTTCCTGAGTGATTCTGTTCTAAGTACAAAGACAGTCCCCTACTATATCAGGTGTGTGAAGTCTAGCTTCCTCCAGGGTTGAGTGAGGCTTGGGGAAGAAAACAGGCAGATGAATCGGCTGGGTGTTACTCTGAGGCAACCTTGGGCAGAAACTTAAGAGTAACATTGCCCTTATGAATAACTATATAAAGAGGGCCTGTCATGAGGGCCTGAATCTCCCCAACCCTTCAAGCTGCTGCAATGGCAATCTGAAAGGCAGAGGTGGTCTAGGGAACAGAGAACACCACCAGAGGACCCATCAACTCTGCTAATATTCTACAGTGATGTCCCAAGAGGGAGAGAGCTCTTGGGGAGAAAACATGCATAAGGCCTGTGATAGATATGGCAATTTCCTGCAGTATCCTTGGAAAAACTGTGTTGAATTAAGGTTAAGTATCGTTGGAGTCCATTGTATTAAATGCAAATGTTCTGTATGATTGTGGGCTGGGCTTGTATATAACTTTCCTGGAGGGGGATCTGATGTGAACCCTGGGAAATGTATGAACTTCAAAGGACTATATTGAACAATGCACCTGACAAGAACAGACTTTTGGGACAGGGTTAAATGGTTTTCCTGGGGAATCTGAATACAAATTTCCCACCTCTGGTTATGCAAATCCCCAGCCTTTTGAAGCTACACCCTGAGGCAAGGACCACTGTCTGCTGATTATCTCTTCCCAGAGTCTCAAGGTCAAAAGCCCAGGCTGTATAAAGGAAAGACTGAGCTACTGAGGGATTACTTGTTCTGAGCTAACGCTCGTATGAACTTGTAACCACAGAAAAACCCCACTGTGGGGTTTGAAGGACTGATTCCTACCAGAGCCCTTGTGGGAGCCAGGGTGATCTCTGGTTAGCTTTTTAGCATGCATGCTGGTTCTTTTGTTGTTTTTAATTGGTTTTCGCTGTAATGCTTTCACTTTAAGATTAAATGTGCTTGCTTACAAGGAGCTGTGTGGTGACTTGTCACTGCTGGCAATTACAGTTGTTCATAACCTCTGGAGTGGAAGGAAAGCACAAACTGGCCTGTTAAGGCAGTCTGGCTTACTGGCAGGGAACTGTGCAGCCTTGGGAAAAAACCCAGACAAGAGGAAGAGAGATACGAGTCCCTATCTGAGAGAGCTGATGGCTGAGGAGCTGGGAGTCTGCAATGGGTGCCCTTGCTGGACCCCAGAGGGGGAGCACAGGTACAGTTGCTCTGAGCTGAGACAGGGCCCTTCAGGAATTTTGCCACTACAGCGTAGGAAATTCAATACAGCCCTGGACAGGAGGGTGAGGAGCAGATATTGCTTCAAGATGGACCCTTATGGAGCTGATGGAAAGTCCAGATTGTTTCAGGGCTAGCAAATAATCCAATATTGCAGAGACTGCAGACATCGAGGGAGTCAGATGCCCAAATAGAAAAGCTCCTCCATTTAGCTTCAGGGCATTAAACTAATAACAAAAGAGAAGGGTGAAAAGAGGGAAGAAATGAGTACTCATTTAGCACAAATCTGAGATGTTGAGAAGAAACCAAAGGACCTGAAGAGAAGAAATTCTTTACTTGCCTATACCCCAATGCGAGAAGCCTGGGTAACAAATGAGGAAATGGAATGGCTCATTTATCATTTCAATTTGATCTGGTTGGTATTACTGAAACCTGGGGGGTTGAAAAGGAGCATACTTTCTCCAAGGGAGGGGCCGCTCTGTGAGGTGTGCCCCATCTCTATATAGGACAGTTCAGTACCAGGGACACCTCTCTAACCCAGTATACCAGTGACCCAAAGCTGGTGGCTTGGATGTCACCACCCATAATCTTTCCAGGAGAGGTCACTCTGGTATTGGGCCCACCGATAAGTCACTCAGCACCATGTATGATTTAGGTACCAGGACAGTTAATGCCAAGGAGTGGGTACCCTAAAGTTAATCAGTAACAAGAAGGTAATCTGTATCAGGGCGTATGATCACAGAGGCACTCGATGCTGAGGCTCCAGGTACCAGGTACGGTGTTGGTGCTGAAGGATCAGTACTGAGGGCAGTGTAGCTGTTGATTTAGAGGGCACTGCATGAACTGACTCAGAAGTCAGTGCCAGGGCACATGAAGGGGCCTTCTTAGGCTTTTGGCCCTTGGACGAATGACGAGTCATGTGGCCGATGACCCTTTGATCTCAATTTGCTAGGTGCCAGGGACAGCGAACTGTGCCTGGGCTCGTCTTTGGAGCACTGCTCCTTTCTGCCCATCAGATGTCAATGCAAATGAAGTGATGGACAAGTGGGGCCTCTGAGTGGATGCGGCCTGGGGGCTCAGAGTGGGATCATAGGTCTAACAGAGAGAGACTGACATGATGGCTGAGCCCTAATTGCAGCTTTCCTCTCAGTGTCCATGGAGGCTTGCATCCATCTCTTAAGAACATAAGAACGGCCCTACTGAGTCAGACCAAAGGTCCATCTAGCCCAGTACCCTGCCTTCCGACACTGGCCAGTGCCAGGTGCCCCAGAGGCAATGAACAGAACAGGTAATCATCAAGTGCTCCATCCCCTGTCCCTCATTCCCAGCTTCTGGCAAACAGAGGCTAGGGACACCCTCCCTGCCCATCCTGGCTAATAGCCATGGATGGACCTATCCTCCATGAATTTATCTAGTTCTTTTTGAACCCTGTTATGGTCTTGGCCTTCACAACATCCTCTGGCAAGGAGTTCCACAGGTTGACTGTGTGTTGTGTGAAGAAATACTTCATTTTATTTGTTTTAAACCTGCTGCCTATTAATTTCATTTGATGACCTTCTCTTAGAAGGAACAGCTTCAGATGCACCTCCCTTGCTCTCTGAGTGCACGCAGAGAAAGAACGACAGACAGAACATTGCTCCAGGACATGCCCTCCTCGCAGAGAGAGCAGACACTAGGATTGCCCATCATTAATGGCCATAATGCTGGTGCCTTGGCTTCCGCTGTAATGCCAGTTCTCTGTGGGGCAGTTGGGCGGTGGGGGTCTAAGCTAACTGAAACATTATATATTTGCCCATTGGGCATATAAAAGAAAAAATTAAACTAATTACACTAACTTGACTATCTAATTATTATATGCAAGGCTAAGGAAAATCACACAGTACACAGAGTAAGCAGACGCTGCAGGGGTAGTGCCTCACTGTCAAGGGCAGTCAGAAGAAACTGAGGAACACCTGGGCTGCTCTGTCCTTTATGCCCTCAGATGGGAGGTGTCAGGGTACCTAGGGTACCAGTAGCCCTGACAGATACTACTGACCAAAAGGATACAGTCTTGCATGCATGGGGCCCATGCACACTAAGAATGGAATCCATGTGGACAATCTCTTGAAGAAGGTTTGGTTTTTTTGGATAACATTTGTTTGCCAAGTGGAAACCGCCATTAAGATTTACTATCATCTTGAGTATAAGCAGATTTGGTTTATTTAGTAGCATTTTAAAATAAGATTTACTCTTTATTTAATGGCCTAAAAGTCAGATTTGTGGTTTGGACTGTCTCCTGTTGATGATCACTCTTATTTCTCTTTGCAGCCTCTGTCATCAAAAAAACAAATACTCCAGATTCTGCTCTGAGTTACATAAGTGTTCACAGTAACATGGCTAAGAGCCGATCCCATCCAAATGTCTCTCTCATACAACCATCTGAACTAATTCTCTCTGGGTCTGGATGAATAAGTATAGCACTCAGCCCAGTCAGCCCCTCACCTTTATAGTTGTGTCCATGTCCGTTTGGATTGTTGCATTTCCCAAAGAGTTTCAGGTTTTCTTCATCACTCAGTGACTTACTGTAAAAAAATAAAAATTGCAGTTGAGGGCCAATTACAAACATTAGGGTTTTCATTTCAACTGGGACTGGTTTTTAGCTCCCCCTGATCTCCTTAGTAGGTACAGCAAAAGAAACATCTCATTCACAGACTCTGCCCACTCAGATTCTGTACCCACTGCCTGAGTTAGTCCAGGCCCTGTGTATGAAAGATTTGCTCTCCACTCACCTTTTAGTTTGTGGTCTCATTTTTCATTGGACCAAGACATTACCCATAGCCTATCCTTGTCTATAACACGCCCTGAAAAGCGGGTGGTGATTCCTTAAACATTTTATGTAATTGGTTTTTTAAAAGTTAATAAATTCCTGTTTGTACTAATGATCCAACATAATGTACTCCAGTCACTTTCTCCTTTTTAAACAGATGGATTAGACTGGGGAAGTACTATTACATTTTTTTTTTTTTTTACTCTATTATAATGAACATTCATCCAGGTATTGTGTTTCTCTACTGACTCTGTAAAGCATTACTGGCTAAAGAACTGGCATTGGAGAGTTGAAGGAGACCAGTTACGAGATTTGGGGTCTATTAGTTTGGATACTGCTGATCGTTTCATTGTAGCATCCTGACTTCTCAGTACAGTACTGTGTACTGTTGCCAAGTATTCACTCCTACTGTGGAAAGTGTATCAATCAGAGTTTGAAACACCACAAGAGTTCCAGCTGTTCACAAAAGGGACCAGATGCCTGGCAGAACCACCTAGTTTCTGAACACAAACATTGCAGGCTGTAGTATCCAGGATCATGGAGATATTTAAGAGAACAGTGGGACCATCGCTAAGTTTACTGTCATCCCTTCTGACTTTCACATTGTACCAACAACTCTCCCAGAGGATGTGAAGTCTAGGGATGAATAGGTGGTGATCAGTGTAGGCCAGCATCTTAGATAATTGCTGGGGAAATAAGTGATTTGACCTTAAATGTGTAAAGTACAATCTATCAAAGTCCATAGCTGTCCACTGAACAAAGAAGTTAGATTTTTGGTCTCACAGACAGAGCTTGAAAACTGCCTTTGGTGCTGCTGTTCTCATCCACCAGCCATGAAAAACCTCATGCTACACAGAGTGAAATAGACAAGATTCTGGTCAGAATCAGGTTTGCCTGCAGCATAGTCTTGAAACTAACCAGAGTCTGGTTCCAATTTCACTCTGCTGTTGTTTAAAAATGCTCCTGTTTAGTAGGACAGGCTGGGGAAAGAAAGGGGAGTCACTCCTTTTTCTCTCCCCCCATTCTCCACTCCCAGAGCCTCCATCAGCAGGAGAATTTTCTGTGCTCTGACCAGCTTCACTGCTGCCATTCCCAAGGTATTGAATGGTACTGAATCTGAACTGACTTGCATCAACTTCACTTTTGCTGGTGGAGGGGTGGTGTGGTGAGCACAAGCGTACACAAAACATTATCCAGGCAAGTGGTACGGGGGAGAAGAGAACCAAAAAATGAGGTGAGAGAGCTGCACTCAAGACAGCAAGGGGGAAGGAGAGGCAGGAGAAAGCCCCCAAAAGGGGGCAGAAGAAATGCGCAGGATGATGAGAGAGGGAGTGAGGAAAACAGATGGATTACAGTATTTTCCTTCCCTTCGCCTATCCTTTGTCACCTCTAACAATAACAGTGCCCAGACTGTAAGCTCTTTGGGGCAGGGACTGGACTGTTTTACTAGGTGTATGTACTGTGCCTAGCACAACAGGGCCCCAGTCTTTGAGGCCTCTAGGTGCTACTGTAATAAAAATAATAAGAAACAGCCCCAAACACATGGGCTGTTGAAAAGGGAGCGACCCCACCCAGGGCCAGTGCAAGGATGTTTCGCGCCCTAGGCGAAACTTCCACCTTGCGCCCTCCCCCCTCCCCGAGCCCTGCGGCAGCTCCCCGCCCCCCCCCCTCCGCCCTGAGGTGCCCCCCCTGCGGCAGCTCCCCACCCCAGCTCACCTCTGCTCTGCCCCCTCCCCGAGCCCTGCAGCAGCTCCCCCCCCTGCCCTGAGACGCCCCCCCATAGCAGCTCCCCCCCCCGCCCGGGGAGCTGTGCGGCAGCTCCCCACCCCAGCTCTCCTCTGCTCCACCTCCTCCCCAAGCACGCCGTCGCTGCTCCACTTCTCCCGCCTCCCAGACTTGCAGCGCCAATCAGCTGTTTGGCGCCGCAAGCCTGGGAGGGAGAGAAGCAGAGCGGGGCGGTGTGCTCAGCGGAGGAGGCAGAGCAGAGGTGAGGTGGGGCAGGGAGTTCCCATGCGTGCCGCCCCCCCCCCCTTACTTGCTGCAGGCGGCCCTCCCCGCGCCCTCCGCCTAAATGCCAACGACGACCAGGGCGGCCGAAGATCCGGCCGCTGCGATCACCGCCGAAGAAAATGCTGCCCCCCAAATGCTAGTGCCCTAGGCGACCGCCTAGGTCGCCTAATAGGTTGCACCGGCCCTGACCCCACCTTCCCAGCAGCTGGGAGAGCGAGGCATAGTGAGCTGCAGCCTGAGGTTCATTTTCTCTGTCTCCCCCTTGTACGGTGTGAGCTCTTAGACATGGGGACCATCTGGATCCTGGATCTGGTACATCGCTGGGCACGTTGCCAGGCCGGAGAGCAAATGGCTCTCCTGTCCAAATGGGATAGGAACTAAGGAGTCCCAGGTAAGAACCAGAGACAGCTCCCCCAGGATGAATAACCCCTCCCTTCCCAACACACTGGAGATTTCTAACCTGGGAATTGACCGAGTCCATGGGGAGGAGCAGGGTCTCCTCTTGCCTCTCCTCTCAGCAGGTCGCTATGAGCTGTCATTGTGGGAGCTTGGCAATGACTGAACCACCCCAACCAAGCACGATGGGGGGGCACCCTGGGATCCCCGACCCAGCGCGATGGGGGGCACCCTGGGATCCCCCTGACCAAGCGCGATGGGGGGGCACCCTGGGATCCCCCCCCTAACCAAGCGCGATGGGGGGGCACCCTGGGATCCCCCCGACCCAGCACGATGGGGTACCCTGGGATCCCCCCCGACCCAGCGTGATGGAGGACACCCTGGGATCCCCCCCTGACCAAGTGCAATGGGGCACCCTGGGGTCCCCCCCTGACCCAGCGCAATGGGGGGGCGCCCTGGGATCCCCCCCTGACCAAGCGCGATGGGGGGGCACCCTGGGATCCCCCCCGACCCAGCGCGATGGGGCACCCTGGGATCCCCCCCGACCAAGTGCAATGGGGGCACCCTGGGGTTCCCCCCTGACCCAGCGCGATGGGGGGCACCCTGGGATCCCCCCGACCCAGCGCGATGGGGGGCACCCTGGGATCCCCCCGACCCAGCGTGATGGGGCACCCTGGGATCCCCCCGACCCAGCGCGATGGGGGGGCACCCTGGGATCCCCCCCTGACCCAGCGCGATGGGGGGCACCCTGGGATCCCCCCGACCCAGCGCGATGGGGGCACCCTGGGGTCCCCCCCGACCCAGCACGATGGGGGGGCACCCTGGGATCCCCCCGACCCAGCGCGATGGGGGTGCGGGCCGGGCTCCCCGATCGCAGGCCCCTCACCTGTGCAGCCGGTGGCAGGCGCTGAAGCTGAGGCAGCGGGAGACCCGCGCGGTGCGGGCCGGGGTCCCGGCGCGGGGAGGCGGCATCGCAGCACCGGGGCCGGGGAGCGGGGGACGGACGGGACCGGCCGGCTCGGCGCCTGCGGGGGGAGGGCGGACGGGCCCTACATCCGGGCATCCCGGGGCACCCTCCTCCCTCCGCCGCGGGCCTGCTAGTGTCCCTGCGCCTCGGGGAGATGGGACCCCCCCCCGTCTCCGGCCCCTGCTCCTCGGGGAACCCCCACCTCCGGCCCCTGCTCCTCGGGGAACCCCCAAGCCTCCGGACCCGCCCCCTGCTCCTCGGGGACCCCCCACGCCTCCGGCCCCGCCCACTGCGCCTCGGGGATCCCCCACCTCCGGCCCCTGCTCCTCGGGGAACCCCCCCCCCACACGCCTCTGGCCCCGCCCCCTGCGCCTCGGGGATCCCCCACCTCCGGCCCCTGCTCCTCGGGGAACCCCCAAGCCTCCGGACCCGCCCCCTGCGCCTCGGGGACCCCCCACGCCTCCGGCCCCGCCCCCTGCGCCTCGGGGATCCCCCCTGTCTCCGGCCCCGCCCCTGCTCCTCGGGGACCCCCCAAGCCTCCGGCCCCGCCCCCTGCGCCTCAGGGACCCCCCCACACACCTCCGGCTCTGCCCCCTGCTCCTCCCTCATTAGCCCCAGCCTCATCACATCAGACGCCCCCTTCGCCTCCCTCTCCTGCACCTAAGTGACCCTGTCCTCACCCCAGGGACTCCCATCCCTACCCCTGTCTCCTGCCCCTCAGGGACCCCCATCCCCACCCCATTACCTATGCCTCAGTGCTCCCCCTCTCCCTTCCCAGTGCCCCAGGGGCATGAGTTCCTGCGACCCATCAGGCCTTGAGAGAGACTTGTCACCTTCAAACATGCATTAAAAGGAGCGCTTACATCCTCTGCCTTCCCCACTCCCCTACCCCTCGCCAATGTCTGGGTGGGTCTTTCCCATCAGTGTCCTATTTGTAAAGGTTTCTCTCCCCCTTGGTCCTGTGTGAAAGACCCACACAAATAACCAGGCCTGCCAACGTGGGGGGCAAAGGGGGCAATTGCCCAGAGGTCACAGGTCTCCTAGGCACAGGTGGTTGGTCCTGAAAGTGAAGAATTCATCACTTCCACCCCAGGCCCTGCACCCCCCTAGGGACGCCTCTGGGGCCCGGAATTGCTGTCTGCAGGCCTGCAAGCAACAGGGGAAACGGATGCTACCCGCAGCGCTGGCATGTGCACAAAATAACACACTGAAAACAGAGGGGATTGTATTTTTCCCCTGATCTCTGTGAGCTACAGTCGCCTTAGGCAGGACCTGTAATAACAGCAAGTCAAAATGTTCAAACAAAGAATGATTTTCAGGTTGACGGTATCCTTTATGTTTTCCAGCAGAGCTGTCACTCAGTGTGCACCCATACCTTTCTAAAGCTACTACAGTAGAATCTCAGAGTTACGGACACCTCGGGAACAGAGGTTGTTTGTAACTCTGACATGTTCATAACTCTGAACAGAATGTTATGGGTGTTTTTTCAAAAGTTTACAACAGAACATTGACTTAATACAACTTGAAACTTTACTATGCAGAAGAAAAATGCTGCTTTTAACCATCTTAATTTAAACGAAACAAGCACAGAAACAGTTTCCTTACCTTGTCAAATCTTTTTTTTTAACTTTTCCTTTTTTTTTTAGTAGTTTACATTTAACAGTTCTGTACTGTATTTGCTTTTTGTTTGTTTTTGTCTCTGCTGCTGCCTGATTGCATACTTCCAGTTCCACATGAGGTGTGTGGTTGACTGGTCAGTTCATAACTGGTGTTTATAACTCAGGTTCTACAGTATCTTGTTCTCCAGAATCTCACTTAAAAAAAACTCCCTCGCTGTTATGGTTACAAAGAAAAGAGAACAGGAGTACTTGTGGCACCTTAGCGACTAACATTTTCAAGCCTCGGCAAGAGGGAACCAAGTAATTAATTTTGAATCTCTCTCCATTGTGAAAAGTCTCACTTTGGCAGCTCCAATGGGCATTGCGTACAAGAATACAAACGTTTCCCCCCAAATGTGCCCCCTGCTGTTGTCACTCATCCCAGAGCTTCCAGGATCATCCCCTCCCCAACTCCACCCCCTGCTGCTCTGTCTCATCTCCCTCCCCGTCCCCAAGGTGCAAGGTGATGTTGCAGCACAAACTTGATCATGGAAGGAGATAGGACCTGTAAGACACAGAGTATGGTGGCCACTGGAGAAGAGGACTCTTGGATGTACTCAAGCATGGGTTAAAAAAAGACATCCAACATACACCCTTGTCAATTGTTCATTTAATGTTTGCAACATGCCCTAAGTGGGAAGCAACAATAGAAGAACTAACACCATCTGTACCCCTCAGTCTTCTGGGGAGGGACTGGGAAGAACTATTATTTATTATTTGTGTTATGGTAGCACCTCGGAGCCCCAGTCGTGGTCCAGGATCCCATTGTGCTAAACACAGAACAAAAAGATGGCCCCTGCCTCAAAGAACATAAGAGCTTCCAGACTGGGTCAGGCCATGGTCCACCTTGCCCAGCATCCTGTCTCTGACAGTGGCCCATTCAGGGGGGAGTGCATAGAACAAGGCAGTTATGGAGCATTCCACCCCGTTGTCCACTCGTGGCTTCTGGTCAAAGGTTTATGTAGACAAGCCCTCACAGAGCGCAGGCACTTTCATTCCTCCCACCCTATACACTTTGTTATGGTTTTCATCCCAGTGTGCCCCATTAAAGCCCTTTTTGTGTGGAGAAATACTTTGACCAGGAGACTTTATGCATTTTTCCTATTAGCAATTACAGTTACAGTTAGGGATGATAGCCATTCTGGAGTTGAGATGTCAGGGAAAAGGATTACACCTCCATGCCAGCTCCTTATCCCATCCCATGCCCTCCCAAAGTTCTCCTCTGAACCATAGGCGTCGACTGCGTGGGTGCTGGAGCACCCATGGGGAAAAATTAGTGGGTGCTCTGCACCCACCGGCAGCCAAGCTCCCCGCCCCGCCTCACCTCCTCCTCCGCCTCCTACCCTGAGCGCATCATGTCCCCACTCCTCCGCCTAGCTCCCAGCACTTGCTGCCGCCAAACAGCTATTTGGTGGTATAGCAAGCTCCAGGAGGGAGGGGGAAGGAGCGGGAATGTGGCGTGCTCAGGGGAGGAGGCAGGGCCAAGGCGGAGATTTGGGAAAGGAGTTGGAATAGGGGCAGGGAGGGGGCGGAGTTCGGGCGGGGACTTTGGAGAAGGGGTTGGAATGGGGACAGGAGGGGGCGGGGCAAGGGTGGAGTCGGGGCGGGGCCGGGGGCAGTGGGGGGTCGAGCACCCACCGGCGCGAGTAGAAGTCGGCGCCTATGCTCTGAGCCATGTGCTCGATGCAGCTCATGGTAACGGAGTGGTGGCTGTTCACACAGTAAATGTCTTGTCAGCGTGTCATATCGATATTTGCACAGCCTCCTTTGGGTTCACACCAGGAATCAGACCTTTCCATTTGCAGCCTCTCTGAAGTTCCAGATGGGCCTAAAGCATCCATCTATCATGGCAAATGCACTGTCAGTGCCACAGCAACAGCCCGTTGCTGGGATAGACCCAAGTGGAAATATGCCTCATTACAGTCAACCCGGCTGCTGGCCCAGCGGTGCAATTGATTGGTTCCCCTCTCTGTCCCATTACCTTGGTTCTCTGGCTCCTACAAACCCATTGCACTGTGGGTTGTCCACATGATGGGCGGCTGGTATTTATTTAATGAGTGTCCCCAGAACCTTTCTGTTCAGTGCTGCTTTTCCTTTTCCCACAGACTGCCTGACTTCAGTAATGCAGACCTTGACTCCAGCTCTGAAGCCAATGTCCCCTGTGAGAATTGCTGCTTTCTCCAGGATAGATATGTTTAGTGCCTCCCACAGACTGGCCTGGTAACTAGCTCTCTATGTTGTATGGCTTAGACGTTCAATGCAAACTGCAGGAGAGATCTGTGTTCTCAGCCATTGACTGGTGATTGGTAGTTGGGAGGGGAATGCCACGCTGGCTTTATCTGGCATTAGCTAAGATGTTTTGCTGGGATCGGGTAGTGAGCTGCACACAACTTTGCAGAACTGGCATGCTAGTGAGGGAGCTGGATGCTTCGGAGTTCATCTGTATCTTTGTTACTTAAAGGACAGGAGATGTTTGTGGGCCCGTTACTCTGCAGCGAATGTGGTTGGAGACAAAACTGCATTGCCTTGACTTTGACTTCCCCAGTTAACGATGCTGGACTGTGTACAGCTCTCTCAAATCCAAGCCAGTCTCAGAGGTGTGAGGCCCCTGGCACAAGGCTCAGAGAGCCCCTCACTCCTCTCCCCTGCAGCATTGGCAGCTCCACATCAGGAGTGTCCCTCTGAATCAGCATTTTCCTCCCCCAAAGCCAGTGCAAGGGCAGCCTGCAGTGCTGCTTACTGCTGGGGTTCCCGTCTAATGTCTTTTTCAGGGCAGCTGACTAGACACACTGAAAAGCCACCTAGATTTATACTGGGCTCCTTTGGGTCCTGCCCCAGGGCTTTTGTCACTGTGGCAGCAAGAAAGAGGCGTGCAGATGCCATGCGGGGATCTGCCATGTGGCAGAGTGCTGCTGCTGTTCTCCGGTCTTCCTGGCTCCTCTTCCTGCAGTCTCTCCTTCTCCACATCTCTCCACTCTGTGATGATGTTAGCCTTTTCTCTCTAACACTCACTGCCTTTAGCTGCTGGGCGTCTCACTGTCATCTGAAACGCAGTATGGCTAAACCTGGACTGCCAAGCTTCCCATCCTGCTGCCTCCCTCCTCTGTCACTGTAGAACATTGGCTCTCCTCCTTTCCAGACTACTGGACCCCTTTCAGGAATCTGATTTGTCTTGCGTATCCCAAGAAGGCCAATAGAAAAGCTGAGAATGACTTCCGGTTATGAGTGGAGTGCATTGGCAGAACTAGGGTGGGTACCCAGGGCTGGAAAAGCAGGGGGGTGCTGTGGGTCAGGCCCAAGGAGCATCAGCAGAGCTGAGTGTGGGGATCCAGAACTAGAATGACAGAGGATACTGCAGCTCAAGAATGCAGGGTGGTGTTAGGTGAAAACCTGCCTTGATCAACATGATTATCTATCTAGTGGCTTTATTAGCTAGGATCTGTTATCAGCAGCCAAATTTTATTTCCCCAAAACTTTGAGCATCAGGCTTATTTCTAGCTCAAAGTTATTTTCTACTTCCTCCTTCCTTGCTGTACCTGTCACCTTTTCATTCATCCCACATAAGTAATGCTAGAGATGTTTTGTGTGAATCTTGCCCATGGAGCCAATAATTTGACTTGGGTTTTGTTTGTTTTATTTTTCCAGTGGTGGTGACTGTGCATGGAGAAGGGCAGCAGGGCGTGGATTTGGGTCAGGCCAGGGGCATCTGGCTGCACTGGTAGAGCTGGCATGAGTCCTGGGTACGGTACGGAAAAGATCATTGTACAGCAGTACAAAGACAAGTGGCCCTGTGCCGAGTCAGAAAGCAGGGCACCAGTCAATCAAGCCTCCTTGACATCATTCCTGCCCATTCCATGTAGTTGTGGGGCCTGGCTATGACTTGGACCCCGTCCATACCATGTGGCCTTTGTGCCAGACCAGCCACTTCTCCCAGCTGATCATTAAAGCCCAGGAAACGCTCTGCAACCTGCTCAGGCGCTTGATTGGAACAGTTTAGATGCCATAACTATTCCCCAGTGGCTCATCATTGCATGTACTTATCAAGAGATGTCAACTGTGCCTGTGATTTCCTTTCCTTTCCTGTGATTTGCCCTGCAGATTGATCATAGCTCAGGGATGGTTATAAACCTGACAGACCTGAAAGAGTACATGCAGCTGATAACAAGGTACTTCCGGAGCTCAGACATGGGAATCTATTATGATTTTTGATGATAGGCAGCTTTGGAAGTGGGGAGGTGTGGGGCAGTAGGATAGTATTTTGGGAAATGGGGAATAGTAGCTGTGAGGGTGTGGAAGGTGATGTGTCAATACATTCCCTTTATGGGATCTTCCAGTCCCCTGGGAATCTTGGTTTTCTCACTCCTCCCAAGCAACACGGCTACCACCCTGTTAGAGCCGGGAAATTCCAGGGAGAGGGCAGGAGTTACTGAGTTTGTGTGATCAGCAGCAGTAACCTGCCAAGTGTCAGAGTAAGTGAGATACAAAGACCAGAGGAACACTCAAATTTGATCATAGGCTAGATGTACAGTTAAAATTTATGTGTGGAAAAATTCACACCTCTGAGCAGTGTAATTAAGCCAACCTAACCCCGAGTGTAGAAGCCAAGAGGTCGACGAAAGAATTCTTGGAGAGGTGGATTAAAGTACAGTGACAGGAAAACCCCTTCCATCGCTGTAGGAAGTGTCCTCGCTACAGCTGTAGCTGTGCCAGTGTAGCACCTGTAGCATAGACATAGCCTAAGGGCTGGTCTACACTGAAAAGTTACACTGGCATAGCTACATCTCTCAGTGGTGTGAAAAATCCACACCCCTGAAAGACCGAGTTAAGATGACCTCACCTCCCGCGTAGGCAGTGCTATTACCTATGACAGAGAATCCCTCACTGTAGAAAAACATCAAAGTGTCTGAGGCCATGTCTACCGTATAGTGATTCGGTGTAGGCATTTACTATTGCGATGGGAGAGGTTCTCCTGTCACTGTAGGTAATCCGCCTTCCCAACAGGCAGTAGCTAGGTTGACGAAGAATTCTTCCGTCAACCTAGTGTTGTCTACATCTGGAGTTAGGTTGGCTTAATTATGTCGCTTGGGTGTAGATTTTTCACACCCCTCAGAGAGTAGCGCATCAGCAAAGATCTACAATCTATCCTGAAAGATGATCCCTCACTCTCACAGATCTTGGGAGACAGACCTGTCCTCGCTTACAGACAACCCCCCAACCTGAAGCAAATACTCACCAGCAACCACACATCACTGAACAAAAACACTGACCCAGGAACCTATCCTTGCAACAAAGCCCGATGCCAACTCTGCCCAAATATCTATTCAAGTGACATCATCATAGGACCTAATCACATCAGCCATGCCATCAGGGGCTCGTTCACCTGCACATCTACCAATGTGATATATGCCATCATGTGCCAGCAATGCCCCTCTGCCATGTACATTGGCCAAACCGGACAGGCTCTACGCAAAAGAATAAATGGACACAAATCTGACATCAGGAATCATAACATTCAAAAACCAGTAGGAGAACACTTTTAACCTGTCTGGTCATTCAATGACAGACCTGCGGGTGGCAATTTTGCAACAAAAAAGCTTCAAAAACAGACTCCAACGAGAAACTGCTGAGCTTGAATTGATATGCAAATTAGATACAATCAATTTAGGCTTAAATAGAGACTGGGAATGGCCGAGCCATTACAAACATTGAATCTATCTCCCCATGTAAGTACTCTCACACTTCTTATCAAACTGTCTGTACTGGGCTATCTTGATTATCACTTCAAAAGTTTTTTTCCCCTCTTACTTAATTGGCCTCTCAGAGTTGGTAAGACAACTCCCACCTGTTCATGCTCTCTGTATGTGTATATATATCTCCTCAATATATGCTCCATTCTATGCATCCGATGAAGTGGGCTGTAGCCCACGAAAGCTTATGCTCAAATAAATTTGTTAGTCTCTAAGGTGCCACAAGTACTCCTGTTCTTTTAACTTTTCAGTGTAGACCAGGCCTAAGCATGAGCACAAGGCCTGTGTTTTGCTGCAGTGACATCGCCCCGACAGTCCCCAGGCTGGCCTATGACATGCAAGCTGAGGCCTTTGGCTTCCTCTCACTGGGTACGTCTTCACTTACATCCGGGTCCGGATGTAAGCAATCGATTTTCTGAGTTCGATTTATCGCGTCTGGTTAAGACGCGATAAATCGATCCCGGATCGATCCCGGAAGTGCCCCGGATCGATCCCGGAAGTGCTCGCCTTCGACGCTGGTACTCCAGCTCGGCGAGCGGAGTACGCAGCATCGACGGGGGAGCCTTCCTGCCGCGTCTGGACCGCGGTAACTTCGGACTAAGGTACTTCGAATTCAGCTACGTTATTAACGTAGCTGAATTTGCGTACCTTAGTCCGAAGTGGGGGGGTTAGTGTAGACCAGCCCACTGGCTGCTGTCTTGCTCTAAGAGTCTCATCTTCTCAGGAAAAGGCCCAGCATTAAAATACCTGGGACTCCTTTGCAGGGCCTTCCCTGGGAATTTAACTCAGAGTCCAGGGTCCCAAGAATTGAGTCTGTGTTGGTTAGAACATGCCACACGCTGGGCCTTCTGGGTCATAACCCATTGACGGGGACAGCATGTTCCCTCTCTTCCCATAGGAGACAATCATGGAGCTGCTTGACCACAAGAAACTGGATCAGGATGTGGCTTATTTTGCTGATGTTGTGAGGTGGGTAGTGGGGTCTCATGGTAAAACTGGATTTGGTGCCAGAACTGCCCCTGTATCGTAAATGAGCACTATGTATGTCATCTGTGACTAGTTCAACTCCCTCAGTTTGGAGGAACTGATTACCTAACGGTGATCAAATACCTCCCCATTGCCTTGCAGCTGGGATCTGGATCTAACCTGCACTTACTGCTCCCTCTCTAAATTGGGCCCTGTTTTCCCTGCAGTACAACTGAGAACGTGACAGTGTACACCTGGGAAAACCTCCAGAAGCATCTGCCCGCGGGGGCTCTTTATAAGGTCAAGGTGTATGAATCCAAGCAGAACGTCATTGTGTACAATGAAGAAGAGACGGCTCCACTGGCCTCAATGTGTGACCGGAGCGCACACGGCGTAATCAGGGACTAGCATTGTCTGCAGATGAAATGAAGCTTTGCAATCAAGATAAAATCTACTGCACTGCAGATAGTGTCTGTTCCTGCTTCACTAACTGTGTCCAGTCTTGGTCTCTCGCTCCAGCCCACCCCCCGGCTGCTGCTGACATGTTGTGAGTGAACATTTTAAAGCTAATTTCCCCCAGAAACATAAACAACCAAGCTTATTGCAGACTCTAAACTGTCCCCTACTCCCCACTGAGGAGCAGAGAGGCAAGGGACCAGGGTAACTGTGTACCAGCAGGACACTCACCTCTTGAGCGCCTCCTGCTGCCGCTGTGCGGTACTGCAGTCCGTTTCTCACTCCTGGTGCCTCCTGTAGGTTGTTGACCTCACTTGGCAGGTCTTCACTGGCTCGGTCCTCAAACTGCGTCACACAGTCAAAATGAGCCCCTTCTGGGGTAGCAAAGGGCTGGTCCACACTGGGGCGGGGGATCGATCTAGGAAACGCAACTTCAGCTACGAGAATAGCGTAGCTGAAGTCGACGTTTCCTAGATCGAACTAAATTTACTTACTGCGGGTCCACGCGGCGCAGGCAGGCTCCCCCGTCGACAGCGCTTCCTCCTCTCGGCAAGCAGGAGTTCCGCAGTCAACGGGGGAGCGCTTCTGGGATCGATCTATCGCGTCCAGATGAGACGCGATAAATCGATCCCAGAAGATCGATCTCTACACACCGAATTGGGCGGGTAGTGTGGACCTACCCTAAGGGTAGGTCTACACTACAGGATTAATCCGAATTTATATAATTCGAATTTAGGAAACCGATTTTATAAATTCGAATGTATTCGGCCACACTAGGCACCATTAATTCGGTGGTGTGCGTCCAAGCTACCGTAGTAGCATCGATTTCCAGAGCGTTGCATTGTGGGTAGCCAATAACATTGAATTGCCAATAACTTCGAATTGCGGCCACACTAACCTTAATTCGGATTAACAATACCGATTTTGACGCTACTCCTCTCGTCGAGGAGGAGTACAGAAATCGAATTAAAGGGCTCTTTAATTCGAATTAAATGGCTTCGTTGTGTGGACGGGTCAAGCGTTAATTCGAATTAAAGCAGCTAAATCCGAATTAAAGTCGTAGTGTAGACCAGGCCAAAGAGTCCAACAAAACTGCCTGTCTGCCCTCACCAGGGTCTTCACTCATCCCCTGCTCTGGGCCCTTTAAATTCAGCCCTTTGCTTGGGCTTCCAAGCAAGCCTTGTCCCATTATCAGGGCTTACACCACTTCGCCAGTGGGGGAACCCAGGCCCACCCCCTGCTCCAGGTTCTGACCCAGGGACTCTATGAACAGCAGCCACGCTCCGCTCACTTTGATTCATTGCTGCTACTTCCCTGGACCTTTTCCCACCTGGCCCCTGAATCTTCACTGCTTGCTTCAGAACTCAGGGCCTGCCCCCCAGCTTAAGCCAATGCAGCCAGAACCAAACTCTGTTCACCCCTCGAGCGCCTGTGGCCAGAGAGCAGCTCCCAGACCCACCCCTCTGGTTCCCCCACCCAGGGACTGATCTGCCTGGGCCCTGCAGCTCCTTTTATCTGGGCCAGTGGAGCTCTGATTGGCTGCCTGCAGGAGGCTTCTCTAGGCAGGTCCAAAGGACCTACCTTCTCTGCTGCTTTCCTGGGGCAGGGTGTAGTAGGATCCTGGGGCCTCCGGCAGGGGGCTAGGAATGGCCAGGTGTACCCCATCACCAGAAGGAATACTGATGACAACATTGTGTGAATAAACAGCCTTTGCAGACCACCCTCATGGTGTCTCCTTCAGCTGCTGGCTCTAAGGAACTGAGTACATATAGTGACCATCCCAGAGCAGGGCTGCAGCTAGTGAACTCCCTGGCAGGGCCGGCCAGAGGATTTAGGGGGCCTGAGGCAAAACGGGGGAGCTGCTGCGCTTGTACTCACCTGACGGCAGTCCAGGTCTTCGGCAGCGGGGGGCCCTTCAGTTGTTCCGGGTCTTCGGCAGACCCGCTGCCGAAGACGCGGAGCGACTGAAGGGCCCCCCGCTGCCGATATGCCGCCAAAGACCTGGACTGCCGCCGGGCCAGGGCTCGCGGGGCCCGGGGCAAATTGCCCCACTTGTCCCCCCCTCTGGGCGGCCCTGCTCCCTGGGGGAGAGGCATCAACAGAAGGAGTTCTTAGAGTAAGATACGGTGTGCACAGAGCACAGTCGGGTGAAGCTGCAGTTCAATGGCAGTGTGAACTTGCGCTACTGCTGGGGAGAGCAGGGCTCAGACACTGTTAGCTGGAGGCAACAGCACTGAGCTTGCAACAGTTAGGAATCGGAGCCTGGCACGGTGTAGTGCACCACCTACTGTCCAACCATCTGCAGTGCCTGAGAACTAGCTGAGAAATAATGTCTCCATGAAGGGAGCGGGCTAAGGACTTGCAAGGGCTAGTAAACAAGATTGTGTAGGCTGATCTGGCCTGCAACCCAGGCAGCCAACAAGACTAGCTGCTCGAAAGGTAGAGAAATATGCCCCTCTGGCCGAAACCTTGAGAGCTAAGGGTTACCAGGTTCAGACGCACGCACTGATCATCGAAGCAAGTGCTGAGAGAATGTGGAATCAGTCAACGCTACGCTACGGCTGATGGAGCAACTCATGGTGTCGGACGCCATCAGGTGGTCGAGAGGCATCTACATAGAACACATCACCGGACATCGGCAATACCAGGAGGGATGAGCTGGAGTGCCGATGAGAAGCGCAGTCAGGAAAGTAACTGAAATACTTTCCTCATGGATTGTATTTTCTAAATGGACAACCTACTTAATTCTCAATTACTGAGGGACAATCTCCATTTGTTATATTTTACTTTCCACAATCAAATCTCTGTACAACTCCTCATGAGTGATGTACCCAAGTATTCGGATTCTAATATCTAAACTGTATTGTTAAATCTATTCACCTAAATGTAGGTTATTGCTGATTATGTACTATCATATGACTTTAAAAACAAACTTTGTATTTGTGGATAATGTACGCACTATACCCAGATGTAGACACTCTTTTCTCAACCTATGTATTATATAATTTTTTTAACATTAGCTTTAATAAAATGTTTCAATCACCTGCCTTCTTCTCTAGGGGATAGGTTTTATCCCTGTGAGAAGCTTGACTCTCACTGTATGTTGAACCAGACTTTGTTACAACTATGGGTCTGGATCCAATCTCCTCTGTATGACCTACCAGCCTATAACGTGTGCACCTGACACTTGAACAAAGGAAGATGAGAGATGGGAAAATTCCTAATATCTCATAGCGGCCCTTTGCTAGTGTTTTGTTCAGTCTCATTTCTCAGCCACTAGGGTTTTGCACCAGGAAAAGCTCCCAAGGGAAATGGTGACAGGACTCAGTTTTCCTTTGCTTTATTTCATCTATTGCTCCTAGTTATTCCCCCATGTATCTCTGGTCTGATCTAATTCCTCACCCTCCCTCCCTGCTAGGAGCAGTAGAAGGTTATGTCCCCCTGCAGTTAGTACTTAGCCCTGCTCTATTGATTGAGCTCTTTCCTTATAGTCAACCTCTCTGGCCCCTCAACCATTTTCATTGCTGTTCCCTTAGCTCTCTCCCACTTTGCGGCTACCTTTCTGGTAATGGGATGGCCAGAACTGAACAGGATATATTTCAGGTGTGACGACAGCAGTGCCTTGTAAAGAGGGCCACTCTCCTCCCAACCCCCATTCAGAATCTCACTGCTAGGGGAGACATCTGCAAGAGACCAAACTCATGTCATTAGCTGTCTGCTTCGCATGCTGCAAGCATCTTTCCCCCACCCACATACAGACACATCTTGGACTGTTTCCTTATCCTTGTTCGCAGATTTCTCCTTCCCATTAAGCACCTGGGGTTTGGGTTACTTGTCCACAAATGGGTTAGCCTAAATTGAATCTTATTTCATTTCCCGCCCCTAGAGCCTTTGGATTTCTCTGCCCTCCCTGGCGTCTGTGTCTCCTCACCATTTAGTGTTACCTGCTGGATTCATTGTTAGCTCTGGGCAAAGGGGCTGGATTGACACGGCCTGTCCCTGCTCTAAGCACCTCTGGCACAAGGAGGTGGGCGATGTCAGCTTCCTCCAGACACAGCTGCTTTCCCTTGTCCTGGAGGCCCCTACACTTATTCCATCCGTGTGGCCCATTCATTTGTGGGTGCTATTTGCAGTAGTTGAGATGGCTCTGAAGGCCCAAGCTAAGGCCTGGTTTCATTTGGAAAGGGCTGGATTAGAGTGTTTGCAGTGAGACTGAGAGGGGGCCTTGCCTATGGAATACTCTCCCCTGGTTTTGCCACAACCCTAGTTTCAAGCTCATTTCTCGTCCTTGGCTTTCTCTGGGGCATGGGGGGAAATGAGTAGCAGGATCAGCCTCCGGGTAGAGCTTGTTATTTTGGGAGAGTTGCATCTAAATTGCTGTGCTAATTCGGTAATCTGTTTCTTTATTTGGCCTCCATGCTACTTTGGAGCTAGGTACAAAGCAGAGCAGGCTAACTTGTGTGTAGTGAACGCCAGCCGCCAAAGTCCAGGGGCGGAGGCTGGGCTCTTTATTCAGGGAAGGGGGTAGTGTAGCCGCTTCTCGGCTCTTTGAGCTCTGGTCAAGTGTAGTTTCTGAAGCAATACATGCCCAGAGAACTGGATTTCTGCCCCTTGCACCTGCATCAGCATGAACAACCGCAGAAATGTCTGGGTGGGGCCCTCTATGTTATGGAGGAGCTCAGAAGAGATGATCATAATGGTCCCTTCTGGCCTTTAAAATGTATAACTCGAGAAGTCCCTGAGCAAGAAGTGGAGCTCGTTCCCCAGCTACCAATCACTGTGAGCAGTCTTTTATTAGTAGAGCCAGACAGATAAGCTGCTGAATGTGGCCTCCACAACCAACCAACCAACCCGCTCCCTCTTCACCCATCCCACCACAACTAAAGCATCTGAGCATAAGAGACTTGCCCATCTATCTGAAAGATGAATGAATGAGAGTTATATTTGACCGGAGGAAGGTCAATTGATGCAATGCCCTCTAAGTGTGCCTAAGCAGAAAAATAAAAATAGCTGTGTTTGACACCTGCTGGTTTCACTGTGAATTGTCGGGGGCATGACAGGGATGTGTTTGACCCACGCTGATTTCACGACAGGATGTGGTGTGGGGGCATATTTGATTCTTGCTGGTTTCACTGGGGGACATGACGGGAAGGTGTGAGGGGCATGTTTGACTCACACTAGTTTTGCTGTGGGCATATGTCAGGGTGTGTTTGCCCCATGCTGGTTTCACTAGGGGGCGTGGCAGGGACAAAATGGAGGGGTGTTTGACCCACACTGGTTTCACTAGGGGTGCATGGCAATGGCATGGTTTAACATATGCAGGGTTTCAATGACAACACGGAGGAAGGTGTCATCCTTTTTCTTTGGGTAGTGATATTTGCACAGGCTGTTAGTGCACAGCGCACAGACAGACTGGAACTGACCTTTTCCAGCTGCCAAGTGGGGCAGCACCCTCTCTGCTCTTCCTGGCTGAGTTGAGACAGTTTTCTGAAGAAGCAGTGGCACACTTGGGACTCGGAAGAGGCAATTTTCCCTCCTTCCGTTGGTCCCGTCTCGCCTTTCGCTTTGTGCACTAAAACCAAAGCCACCACTCCGAGCAGAGCTGCTGACTGGCCTCTCCTGCTTAGAGCACATTGCTGCTGGGAAGAAGCGGGCTCTTTTGGCACCTGCTGCCTCCCTTGCCTGCCCGGTTCATGGCAGCATGGGGGTTATAGCAGACCGGCAGAGCAGGACAGTGGAGTGAGCCAAGGCAATGGGCTCTTCTGGAGAAGGTGCTATCGCCTTGCGCAGTACTAGCTTCAGACCTATTCACTACGTATTAATAATACTGCAGCAGCACAGAGAACAGGTTTGGGGGCTACAGAGGCAGTTTCTTCACCAAAGGCACAATGCAAGAGTGAAAGGAAAGGAAAAGCAGAGATTCACATTGGGCTTCACCTAGCCCTGAGCTCCAAGAGGCCAGGAGCTTCTAGTATGAGGTAGCAGGCTTCTCCATTAACGTGGGACAAAGACGCCATGGAATCCATAAGGCATTTGCACTGGGACTTCTGCGCGGCCCAGTTCGCTGAAGGTCTCTGCATCCAGGACAAGCAGGAAAGTGTTTTGGTTCTACAGAATGAAAGACAGCAAGAGGAATGGCAGTGCTGGGTTCCACTCTGCCTTCCCATCCCCAACGCATCTCCTACTCCACAAGGAAGAGTCTGTCTGCACAGCGAGACTGCCCAAACCAGTACCCAAGAAAGTGAGCTAGAACCAGTGCTAGCTTTGACCCTGGAAACTAGGCTGCTATTAGCAGGGCCGGCTCCAGGGTTTTTGCAGCCCCAAGCGGCAAAAAAAAAAAAAAAAAAAAAAAAAAGCCGCGATCGCGATCTGCGGCGGCAATTCGGCAGAAGGTCCTTCGCTCCAAGTGGGAGTGAGGGACCGTCCGCCGAATTGCCGCCGAATAGCTGGACCTGCCGCCCCTCTCCAGAGTGGCCGCCCCAAGCACCTGCTTGGCAAGCTGGTGCCTGGAGCCGGCCCTGGCTATTAGGAATCTGATGCTCTGATGCGATTGACAATTGCAGAGGATGTAGTGACTGCAAAGAAAGTCAGCAGTACAAGTATCAGAGGGGTAGCCGTGTTAGTCTGAATCTGTAAAAAGTAACAGAGGGTCCTGTGGCACCTTTAAGACTAACAGAAGTATTGGGAGCATAAGCTTTCGTGGGTAAGAACCTCACTTCTTCTTGCATCTGAAGAAGTGAGGTTCTTACCCACGAAAGCTTATGCTCCCAATACTTCTGTTAGTCTTAAAGGTGCCACAGGACCCTCTGTTACTTTCAGCAGTACAAGGATTGAAAAGCAGATGAGCATGGGGAATGAAGTGTTGGGACTGCCCTCTAGAGGGCACCAAATCCAATTCTATGATTTAAAATCCACCATATAAACACAACAGTTTCTTGCTACGTGTGAGACGTCAGAATGAGTTACCTGCAAGGGTGTGACCACTACAGACAGAATGACCCCACTGTCTTCTGCAGTGGCTTTAGGCACTGGCACAAACACGGGCTCCGAAGGATAGAATCCATCCTCTTGCCAAATCTAGCAGGCAAAAAAAAAAAAAAAAAAAAAAAAAGACAGAAGAGATGCACTTTATTATGATTTAGGTACTGCTGATATCCAAAGACCCGAGTCAGGATCAAGGCCCATTTGTATTGTCCAGAAAGGCAGAGACACCTTGTGCCCTGAAGAACTTACAATCTAAGGCCCTGATCCTGCAACTAGCTCCATCCAGCTGGACCTACTGAAGTCAGTAAAGCTCCATTCAGGCAGATCCCTGTGCCTATGATGAACCCCACTGACTTACTGGAGCTGCCTGCACAGAGCTTCCCAGGGCCGCCCAGAGGGGGGGGCAAGTGGGGCAATTTGCCCCAGGCCCCACAGGGGCCCCCACAAGAATATAGTATTCTATAGTATTGCAACTTTTTTTTATGGAAGGGGCCCCCGAAATTGCTTTGCCCCAGGTCCCCTGAATCCTCGGGGCGGCCCTGGAGCTTCCTGCAGGATTGGGTCTAAATTAAGACAAGATGCGTCAAGTGGGGATAGCAAACTAGTGGAGGGAATGCGGAAGGGAACAAAGGGGGTGTAGACCAGCTCTGGCCACAGTGAGATGCTTCATTCACAAATGGATTTTGCTTTGTTTTTAAATGACAGCATAACAATAAAGCAGCCCTGAGTGTCCCCATCTGGCCATCATCCAACGTGAACAAGAAGTCAAGCATTTCCCATTCTCCCCACACCTACTGGAGCTAGATAAATCAAGAGCAGGACTGAGACAGACATTTTCCCACTGGTAGATAAAGAGAAGAGTAGCATTAAAGAGAGGACCACAACCGAGACATTCCCTCCAATCTTTCATATGCACAGTGTCACTACTTACCCTAAAAACAGGAAAGGGTCATTTACTGAACACTAAAGGATTGTGAGAGTTTTAAAAAACGTGAACATTATTATTCATGATTTCTGTTCCAGTAGCACCTCAAGTTCCCAGCTGAGATCAATGCCCCATTGTATGAGGCATTGTACAAACACAATGAGAAACAGGCCCTGCATCAAAGACAGGCTAAATAGATAAGCTGGGCACAGGGTGGAAACTGTCATGAACTGACTTGCCCAAGGTCACACACCAGGTCAATGGTAGAGCCAGCAATAGAACACAGGTCTCCTCTATCCCAGTCCAATGGACTACCCGGCTGCTTCTAACACAAACCACCCAGCCACTCCTAACATGGAAACTGTTATGATCTGAAGGAGGATCTTCTGGATTCTAGTTTCTAACCTTATGTTTGCTTTTAAAATAGGAATTCTTTATAAATTCAGAAGCAAGCCCAAGCCTGCACCACGTTTTTCTAGGTCCTGTAAAATTTGCTACAACCATTAAGACATTGCCAATCCATGCAGTACAGGGAGGGTAACTGAAATTAACTCATCTGTTTTGATTTCTCAGCAATAACATAAAAGGGAGAAAATGTTTGCGAAATAGAAAAGCACGAATTAGTAGAGAAATCACCTTTCCTTTTCTGAAAGCTGTCAAAACCAGTAAGGAAAGTATGAGATGTACTTGAGTGTACTAAAAAATCATGAAGTCATTACAGCTTAAACGTTAGTGGTTAGTGCTCTGGTGGGTAGGGCACTGATCTCTTTCCAGCTCTGCCACAGACTTGCTCTATGACCTCAAACAAGTCTCTTCACCTCTTGTTCATCCCCCCTCCCTTTTTCTGTCTTGTCTATTCATCAGGGCTGGGACTCTCTCCGAGAGAGAGAGAAAGCGTGCATGTGTGTACAGTGCTTAGCACAACAGGGTCCCGGTCTCAGTGGGGCCTCTGGACACTACAGTAATACAAATAATTAGTTCATGAACCGTTGTTGCAAAGCCAGATCGGACTGAGCCCAACACGGGTTTCTTCCTGCACAAAGAGAGCCTTATCAAAAACCTGGGATATTTAGAGCTTCCAGAGGCTTTTCCCAGCCAGATTATGACAATTTGGAGAGGGAGCAAATTTTCAGGGAGAAGTCTTGACCATCCCTGTAGTGTTCAATAAAGAACTTGCTCGTGTTTTTAAAGCTTGGGGAAATCTTACATAAAAAGGGAGACACCGAAAAGGTGCGCTGGGATTTTCAGAGAGGCCTGGAGGAGGAGTTAAGGTCCCAGCTGTCAGCGACTGTCAATAGGAGCTGGACGCATAAGGCCTTAGCCTATATTTAAAATTTGTATATATGTCAGTCAGAGATGTGAATAACCACAAGTAACAACCTAGCAATGCAGACAAAAACCCCAGTGTAGACGCAACTATGTTGAGAGAAGAATACTTCTGTCGACGCAGCTAACATCGTTTGGGGAGCTGGTGTTTTTACATCGGCAGAGCTCCTTCTCCTGTCAGCATACACTGCGTCTACACTAGCATAGGCTCTGTAGTGTAGACATAGTCCTAGTCTATAGAAACTTGCAATACTTGCAAAGAATAACTACTTTGGGTTTAATTCATATCTTTCATCATTTCGATGCCTCTGTGGGAGGACATTCTTATTTCACCATAAACACACCCCTGTTGTGATTTAGCCTAAGGTAATTCATTCCAATTAAAGCTAAATCAAAACAGGATGAGTTTATTCTAAAATAAGAGCCCACACATAAACTTGCATTGAATTAAATCCAATTGAGGACTTATTTCAGACAAACCCCAACTTCCTTTGGCCCCTTAGCCTATTAGTGTTGAAAGGAAATCAGGTCTGGGGTTTAAACCCACCAAAGCAGGGAAACCCTTGTGGCTGCCACAGCCCCATTATGCCACTCAAGGTCCCACATCACAGGCCTAGAGATTAAAATCTGTCCCACTGAGGGACAGTATAAGCTCTGCCTAGTCACATACTGCACATTGGTAGGGCAGAACACCCCAGCTTTATGTTCATTGCCCCAGACCCCAAAAGCCTGAATGCCAGGTGCCCTGGAAGCGAAACCTCCACATTATGGGTTTCACTGTATTTTTAGAGTCATAGAGTTTAAGGCCAGAGAGGCCCACCAGATCAGCTAGTCTGACCTCCTGTATACCACAGGCCACCAGCACCACTCAGTGCCTGCACACTGAACCCAACAACAATCTTTTAGTGCACATGTTTCCCATGCTGTGTTCATCGTGATAATGTGGCGGCACACCCTTTAAGATCATCTTGATCCTGTCTCCATACCCAAGCCCCCTTCCCTTGCCCTGGTCTGTCCAGAGACCCAAAGAGATGTCTGCTTCTTCTGTTAGGGTGTCACATTCAGACAGAGCAGGGCAGACAATGGAAGTGTGGGCCCAATCCCAGCCCCTCTGTTAAATAGATCCCAGTTCTGATGGGTGACAGAGCTGCCTGGGCTGCAGGATGACAGAAAACCCACAACAGTCAGTTCACAGGCTGAGTCATTGAATGGGGACAACTCCAGGGTCTTAAAGAAGATCATCCTACTTTGTCTCACCTTCATTTTCTTGGTTTCTGTATCCATCTTGATCAGTGAATCCCCTACCAGGTGCTGAAAGCCGCAGCCATAGAAGAAGCGGTACTTCCTGCCGTTGCACCGTGAGTAGTTAATCTGGGGGAACTCCAGGCCCCCTACCTCCTCCAGGTCCTCGGAATGGAGATTTTCATGCATGCACCAGACCTAGGGCAAGCAACAGAGCACAGGGCTGTTACTGAGCCCTGACTTGGGACAGGCGCTTCAACGCCAAACTGGTCTCATCCACATGCTACCCAGCTATCACAGGGAAGATGAAATGTTTGGCTTTGTTCCCTGGACACCTCTAGCCGGCCCTTCTCAGAACCGTGCTGGCTCCCTTATCCACTTCACCCAAGGAAGAGACTTACAGCATTCTGGGGTTTCAAAAGGGCCCATAAGGCTGAGCTAAGGGGGAAAGCCTCCATAACAGCATCAGCACTCCAGTGTATTGAACAGCACCTTTCAGCTTGCAGGATCCTAAAGCACTTGACAAGCTGATCCAGGGATTGCTCCTCCACCACTGAGATGACTCTACCTCTGGGGCTATGTCTACACTACACTGCCTGTGGGACCTGGGCTTGCAGAATTGGTGTGTCCAAGTCTGTGCTTGAGCATCCACACTACACTGCAAACCCGGGCCTCCCAACAGTGCTAATGTGTCCACACAGCTCTACACAGCCCTGAGTCAGCCCTTCTGCTTCTGGGTGGAACACGGGAACTGATTAACCACCCACTGCAGCACTACACAACAGTTTAGGGATGGAGGCGAAGAGCAATCTTGTATCCAACTGAAAATGCAGGGTGAATTTTGGGATCAAAAGACAGAATTTGGCCAGTTACACCAGGGCTAACACCCCAACTCATGCCAAAAGTGCCACAGGGGCTTTAGTGACCATGTGTGGTCAGGATCTTGGCTTTACATCTCATCTAAAAGATGGCATCTCCAGCAACACAGTGCCAGGGCTTTGTACTGACTTCCATCCAAGTACAGACCAAGCCTGACTCCGCTTAGGTGGCAAGAACTAAAAAGATCACAGCACAAGACAATACAGGCGCACACAACCTTCAGTGTAGTTATTTATGCCTTTAAGACATACCGTCCCATCCACCTCTTTCACAGCACTCGCTGACGTGTAGGACAACGGGCTGAGGTTCTGCCCCACGGGCACGCTTGAATCCACATTCAGTGGTAGAACAAAGCGGCGGGGGAAAGCTCTGGCTGTCGAGTTATAGATCTGTTAGGAAGACAGGAAGTTACAGGGAGAGAGAGAGAGCTGAACAGGCTGGTGAGCTCAGTCCCCGGGGTGGGGCAAACACCTGTTGAGCTCTAGCCCTTTCCCCCATTCCAAGGCTCCCTGCTCTCTGATTATTTGTACTAGCATAGCAGCTAGAGGCCCCACACTGAGATCAGGGCCCCATTGTGCCAGGCATAGTGTACAGACATAGTGAGAAACAGTCCTTCCTGGGAGAGCTCACAGTCTAAATAGATAAGACACACAAAGAATGGGAGGGGAAACCTGCACAGAGAGGGGTAGTGCCAAGTTCACTCAGCAGGTCAGTGGCAGAGCCAGGAATAGAAGCTTGGTCTCCTGACTCCCTGTCGTCTGTCTCATCCACTCTGCCTCTCCCTCCCGCCAGCACTTCCTATTCCTTCCTCCTGGCCATTCCCCTGGCCCTTCCTCCCACACCCTTCCTTGGATTAATGTCATTGTTACTTAGATACAAGTTTACAGCTTCTAAAATAACGAAACATTCTCATTTTGCCCACGATAAGAGTCACCCACAAATCAATGAGGCCAACTAACTCCAGGGAGCGTAAAGCTCCCTCTGCATTTCCCAGCCTTCAGCTCAGCCAGCCTGGGACCAGCAGGTCCCGTACAACAGACACAGAGGCAGGGGCTTTACCTGATCCAGACCCTCCCCAGCTTTGCGCAGGTTTTGGAGCTGGTAAATATGCAGGCTCCCTCCATCATCCTGGCAGCAGAGGTCAAGGACCACACAGCCCTGATCTTCAAAGGCGTTGATTTGATGGAAAGTAGCAAATGGCTTGCTGTAAAACTGCCCCGGAAGCAGCTGCAGTGAGACAAAAGACAGCTTCGTTTCCCACCTCCAGCAATCTCAGCCCCTCCCTGGGCCCTGGAGGGTCCCATTTTCCCTTTCCATTTCTCCAATCACTCTTTTCGCACCAGCTGTCTTAGACCCCAGCAGAACAACAGCTTCACAGCCAGTTATGGGCAGAAGCAGATTCAGTGAAGCTGGAGCCCAAAGCACACCATGTCAAGGGCCCCTCCAACCATGCACCACTCCCCACCTGGAGGGGCAGTGGAAGGGAACCCGTCTCACCCCCCAGAGAAGTAGGGGCAGTGGCCACGACACCCACATAGGGCCTCCTGGGGAACTCACACTCCTCACCCTACACCCGGATCCCCATGTCACTTGGCAGGTACATCTCAGCCCTTGTATCTGCAACTCTGGGACTGCTTCCCAGGAGCCCCTAACTGCTTGTTGCTCTATGTTCTTTTAAGGGGCAGCAGAGAGATTTCTTGCATTTGCCTCTGCTCCAGCACCGAATAACTCCTCATCCAGGAGGCCTAACCATTCCCTGGTTTTCAAGCCAATACTGCAGTAGTTCCTGGACTGACCCATACAGCCCAGGTTGCTGCTGCCAAAAGCCAGGGGCATTTCCTGTGGGCTCTAAGATTGACTGAACAGGAAAAATCTAGGCCTGCATAACTGCTGGAATGGCAGAAGATTTACCTCTCCTGTGTGCTTATTCACCACGTGGAAGCGGGTTTTGTACTGCGGCTCCCAGTTTATCCCATCAGCAATGGGCTTCCCAAGGAGCTTGGATGTGATGACCTGACACAGATTAATCTTGATGGGCTGCTCAATGAAGACCACGTAGTTCTCACTCATTCCTGAATGGACAGAAGGGGGAAATCAAAACGTTTTGCTCCAAAAGGCAAATGAGGTGACGAGAACTGCTGGGAGCACGGGTCAGTGAACAACCTGCCTCTGGTACTAGAACCTGGTATGGCAAGTTGTAGCTTGTAAGCTGTGCTGGGTCTGCATGCAGAAGGCCTAGTAGAGGATGGGAGGCACCTCACCGAAGCTGTGATAGTAGGAGGGTTTCATCTTCTCAGCTGGAGCGATGGAGCACAAAACTTTTGCTCCCTGCAACGTGTCATCGCGGTTTGACTTCTGCGGAGGAATCCGAATAATGCTATAGCTGGAACCTGGAAAGGAGAAAGCGTGTCCATCAGCCCAGAGACCCAGGATTGACACAGTCAGCACTTCAGGGCAGGCACCAAACAGATTTGTGCATTAGCCCTCTCCGTGTTCAGAGTCCTAATGGATCAGTCTTCCGATACAAGACATGCCAGATGAGATTTTCAAAGCCAATTGGGAGATTTAACCACATAATTCCCACTGGAATAAATCCCCCAGCCAGCTTTAAATATTTCAGCCACCCACCCCTGAATCCCATCAGGTGCTGACACTAAATCCCAGCTAATGAGCTCTTAAAGCTTTGGCCGGATTCATCCAGTACTACAAATCTCCACTTCCTGTGGGGCCGACACTCATGCCTTCTCCTTTCAAACAAGGTCTTCCTATTTCTTTTATTTATTGGGCACAAGGCAAGGAAAGCGCCACCCTAGCCATATGCTCAAGTTAGGGTGACCAGATCACAGAGGTGAAATATCGGGACACGGGGGGAGGGGGGGGAAAAAAAGTCGGGGGCAGAGCAAAAAAAAAAAAGCCGCACCAGCTTGCCCCTCCCCCACACCCACACCCCCGCACCAGCTTGCCTCCGCTCCGTTTCCACTGTAAAGGGCGGGGATTTTAAGTAATTTAGTCGAGAGGGCGCGCAAGCCTCCCCCTCCCCAAATGAAGAGCTCGGGCGGCCTCCAGGCTGCACGAACAGCCTCCCCTCCCCCCAGGGCCAGGGCACTGTATTGCGGGCAGCCGCCCAGCGTGCCACGCTACGAGGGGGAATAACGCCCGGGCCCTGCTGGCGGCTCCTTCATCTCGGGCGTCGGCTGAGACTCTCCCCCCCTGGCCCGTTCCCAAGACAATGCTACTGCACATGAGAAGGGTGGCCGCACGGGGGGAGGGAGGGCGAGCAGCCCCGTGACACTGGGCACCCCTGTGCCCCCACAGCCCTTGGGAGGAAAGGCACTGCTGGCACCGGGGACGTGGCCATCTACAGCGGGGCCCAGGTCCCTGCCGCAGGCCTGCAGGGATCGCTGCTCGGGCGCTCCCCGGCTGCGCTGCAGCACGAATAAGCGAGAAGCGCCTAGGCTGGCGCCGGCCACACACAAATTAAACGCGCCCCGAGCCCGGGGCGGCCCCAGGACTCTCAACAACCCCTGCCCGTAGCCCGAGGACTGACACGCCGACGCCGCGGAGATGGGCACGAACACAGGGAGCGCCCCTGCCAGGTCCCTGTGCGGAGACCGGCCGGGCCGTGGGCGCCCAGCGTGGGGCAGCCCCTTCCCCGGCGGGCTCCAGCTCCTCGCGGGCCTGGGAGTGCGGAGCCATAGCGACCTTCACACCACTGGGCTACACCCCGCTGGAGAAAGTGGGACCTTGCTGCAGCCCCCAGGCCAGGACCCGCCCCAGCATCGCGGGAAGGGGTCTCCTCACCTAGGGATCCCCCACCCCTTCTACGGCGCCGAGGCCAAAGCCTCTACCTACTCCCCCCTCCCTCCAGCGCTTGCGCCGCCATACAGCTGATCAGCGCAAGCCTGGGAAGGAGGGGGAGGAAGAGGAATGCGGCGTGCTTGGGGAAGAGGCGGGGCCAGGGCAGGGATTTGGGGAGGGATCCAATGGGACAGTGAGGGGGCGGGGCTGGGGGCAGGACCAGGGCGGGGATTTGGGGAGGGATTCAATGGGGGAAGGAAGGGGCGGAGTCGGGGCGGGAGGGGGTGGCACGAGCCTGTGCGCCGGCCCGGAGCGGAGGCAAAATATCGGGACAATTTGCATCCCGACCAAAGGTAGGTCAGGACGTGGGACAAATAAGCAAATATCAGGACAGTCCCGATAAAATCGGGACGTCTGGTCACCCTAGCTCAAGTTCTCCCAAACCCATTCCTTCTGTCACAGTATACAGGCTGGCCAGAGCACTCCAGTTTGAGATCAGCACAGTGTGGCAATTCTTTGATTGTCCCAGGAGGACACCATGTTGACAAATACATTTTATGAACAGGAGCTACAGTGTTAATGCCTGACCATACCCTGACATGCTGAAATTCTGAAGATACAGATTCAGCTCACAGCAGAACCCAAACCCACCCCCACTTCTCCTATGCACCTGCCAGGGGGCCATTTCAGATTTTGGTGAGGGGGGGACTTTAACAGGGATTCCAGGGATTACTTAGGCACCTGAAAACGCTACGTTTTTTGCCAATAACAATTTAGACATTAGCTGATCGGAGCACTGTATCTAATTCCTATATAAAAAAGAGGATTAAATAAATATTAGACCCATTCAGCTCTAATACTAACATGTTTTCACATCTTGTGTCAAGTCACTTAAGGGACACTCAGGATAGGTTTAAAATTGTAATGTATATTCTTTGTTATTAACCCTTGAATACAACAATTGAAACAACTATAGAAAAACCTAGATTACTTTCTATCACTTTTTTGCTGTTCATCAATAGATCATTTAACATTGGAAACATCCTACTAGGGCACGTCCCCATGAGTTTATACTGCACCTGCCTGAGGCTCTAGGGGTGTTACCTCACTACAAATAATGGACTAGAAACTAACCCTAAACAGGAGTGAAACTGACACTTTCCAGTTACTTTCACAGTATTGCCAATCCCAAATGTTCAAAAATCATGAATCAGGCCCACCAAAAATCATGATATTGGCTTTAAAATCATGAGATTATGTAAAAATAATAGATTTGGTGTTCTTTTTATTTGCCTTCTGCTTTTTGAGCCTTTAGGATGCACTGGAGTCACATTTTGAATCTTTCTCCACAGCCACGAGGGCTAGAAACTTCATTTTTCTTTAAGAATGAAGGCTGAAATCTTCACATATCCGCTTGACTCCAGGAGCTGGGGCTTTAAGGAAAACTATTATCATGAGACTCATGACAAAATCATGAGAATTGGCAACACTGCTTTTACTTCTGTTTAAAGTCTAGTTACTTTCCAGAAGGCTCTTAAACACAACACTCACAGGAGAATATTTAAAACCAAACACCAAGAAAATTCTATATTTTAAAGTTGAGGAAAAAAACAGACTTCTGAGGTATCTCAGGGCCACTGCAGGCAGGACAGGAAAATAAACAGGCACAGGAGCTCTGGGCAGCTCTTCCTCTAGAAAGAAAATTGGAGAGTCAAATCTTCTAGTTCTTAATCCAGTAAAACTTCTATTGCCATCAGTGCCTCCACTCACAGATATTAACACGTGCTTAATAATTATACTTCATACTTAAATATCTGAGCCATCTTATCCAGGGCTACACATTTTATACACCTTGGTTCAGGGACTACATTTTCTGGCATGTTCTGAACAGTGCTGAGCACACAGATGGTGCCCAGTGAAAAATACAAATCATGACACTAATCGTCGACTTTATGGGCTCTGTGGATGCAATTTCAGATCTTTGTTCTGGAATGGGCCTGGATACAGCTGAAACCCTACGAATTTGAGGCATAAATATATCTGATACTTATATGACACTTTCTGATTCCTTCCTTTTCTCAAACTCAGAACACAAAAAATGACAAAACAAAATGTTTTTTAGTTAAAATATAAAATTGCACAGCAGCCATTGCTCTATAACCCAGCATGGGGCAGAACCTGCCACCCCTTGGGAGTTAAGTGATCACCTCTCATCTGACTCTCATTCTCTAGCCTTCCTGACTTCTGTGCTGCTTTTCACGCTGTCAACCATGACATCAATCTTGGAACCGTTTGCTGGCATTTCAGATAACTGGCTGTCTTGGTTTTGCTCCCATCTATCAGAGTCCTCTTTTTTTGCAGCACACCGCAGAGAGGTTAATGTAGTCTGGACTTCTGGATAGGAAGCTAGCCCTGAAAGACCTGGGTTGTACTCCCCCCATGGACTTTCTGTATGACCTCAGGCCAGTGCCTTAGGGACGGAGTTTCAAAGGTTTTTAGGCACCCAAAGGTGCAGCTAGGTTTACGAAGGACCTAACCTTCTAGGCGCTTTTAAAAATCCCACTAGGTGCCTAAATAACTTTGAAAATCTGACCTTTAGTCTCTCTGTGCCTCAGTCCCCCATCTGTACAATGGGGATAACAGCCCTGCTCTACTTCACCGAGGGGCTGTGAGGAGAAATAAGTTAGACCTTGTGAGGCGCTCAGATACTGTGGTGATGGGGCCACATAAGTACCACAGGGTAGAGAGGGAACTTCTCTATACCACTGCTATCCTTGCCCCTGGTTTTGACCCCTTTTCACCTATGCCCCCAAATCTCACCCTTTTTTCATGTTCTCTGTGTATATATATCTTCCTACTGTATTTTCCACAGAATGCATCCGATGAAGTGGGTTTTAGCCCATGAAAGCTTATGCCCAAATAAATTTGTTAGTCTCTAAGGTGCCACAAGTACTCGTTCCTTTTCTGAATGTAACCTTGGCTCAGAGGGCTTGGTTATATTTTTTCTGAGTCCCCTGCGTTCCCTCTAAAACAACTCCACCACCGCACCCTTCCTGTTTTACAAGCTAGACTTCCAGATCCTTAATTTAACCACCAGCCCTTTCTTGTCTCTTATCTGTTTGTAAACAAAATACTGACTCCCTTCCCCAGGGGCTCCTCTCCTCTGCAGAACTTACATTTCACACTAATTCTGTGCTGGAGTTAAGAGCTCCACCTGGGAGCTCCCACACCTCCTGTATGAAACTCAGGGAAGGGCTCCCCCCCACCCCCCGCTCCCCATCCCCACTAACTGGTGCCCCTGGCACCTGCCCCCATGCTGAAATCTACGCACTGCTTCCAGCCCCAGAAGAGTGGCCCCATCAGATTCCTTCATACATTACATCAGCAATTTCTTCTGACTTGTTCCAAGTCTCACTAGTGGCCATTTCCACATAGCTATTGTCCGGCTCTGTTGTTTTCTCTGCCTCATTAATAGAGTTGGAGCCACAGCACCAGCTAAGCTCAGCAGATAACAAAGAGTCAGTTTCCTTACAACAGGGCCTCAGTCAGAGGAACTGGAATGAAACCTAAGCATTTGTACTAAGCTCATTGTCACAACATCTAAGCACGCACAACAATGGAATGAGGACGCAAACCAGCCTCACAGCTCCTATGGCAAAAGGAGAAACTAGAATTCTGACCCCAGCTGAAATTTAATGATGCCTGTCTACTGAAGCTGATCCCCACCCAAGGAGGATTGATGGCTTAGTAACTCAGCCAACACCAGGCATGTGCTGTGCATGACCCTGTGGGGGAATTTGAAGCTACATGCCGCTGAAGCACAAAGGAATTAGCACAGCAAGAATGAAAGAACAGCAAAGCCAGGGAATTGAACAGTGAATTGGTGCAAGCCAGCAGCGTCAGCTCCAACAACACAGGGCATTAGCTGCTTTCTCAGGGCTGAGGCACACTGGGGAGGAATGTCTTTATGCAAAAAGAAATTAAAGTTGGTTTTGAGGAGTCACTTGAATAGGGTTATGGTTTTGGACCATATCATCCTAGTATTGGAAAATCTGCTACAGAAACTGATCCCAAACTAACCCCTGGCTGCAGAGGACAAAGGATGGGGAACAATCCTGGCACACGGGAATATGGACTAATAGGTTTTCTCCCGCCACCCTCCCCAATCTTTAGGAATTGCCACATTGGATCACACAAGTGGTCTGCCTAGTCCACTATTCCAGTGGCCAGTACTGGCTGCTTCAAAGGAAGATTCAAGAAACCCTGGAGTTTTGGGACAAACTGCCCCCAGGGAGACTTCTTTCTGTCCCCTAGTAATCATGGCCTGAAATATTGGGGTTTATCTCTCATCCAGAGCTCTTGGTTATTTTAATCCTTGCTATTCTAAATCTTCTTGTTATCCATAGAAATGTCCTGTCCTGTTCTGAAGCCTGCTAAGCTTTTAGCCTCATAGACATCTTCTGGCAATGAGTACCACAGGCTAAATGGACATTATTTTAAAAAGTATTAATCCAACTGTGCCAGCGTTTAGTCCTTTCAATAAACACCTTTATTTGTTTCTGACAGCTGTCCTACATCAGTTTCACACTGTTTCATAACTGGGAACTACAGAGAGAGTAGCTACAGAGCTGCAGATTTGGGGGTGACACTAGAATGTGCAAAATTTGGCACAACTGGGAATAACTAGCAAGGAGCAGGTATTTCCCTGTGGCGTCCAGGAAGGGTCAAAGCACTCACTTTACTGCAGCTACTGCCCTGCATAATAATTTTTCTATTCCCATAAGGAACACTTTAAGGCCCCAACCCAAGCCCATTTAAGTTAATGGAAAAACTCTCATTGATTTCCAAAGGCCTTGGATTCAGCCCTGACACTTTATGTAACTTCCTTAAAAAGCATCCTCTCTCTACCAAACTGATCCATATGTGTACATGACACATCCCTACCCAGGGCAGCGCCCTGCGCTTCTTCCCTGCCACTCACAGAAAGGTCTGTGCTCATTGGGATGAGGCAGTCACCTAAAGCACATTAACTGAAGAGGCTAAACATTAAGAGAACAGATGTCATGGTGAGATTGATGGGAGCCACAATTTAAGACTGATCCTGCTTTGCTGTCATCGTGTCCCCAGAGAAATGGCAGCTTCCTCACTTTGTTAGACTCCATCAAAAACCCCTCCTTACAGAAGCAGCATGTAGTCTGCCTAGTCTCGCTGCAGGACCGTCCTACCTCACCTCACCCTGCTTCTCAGAGCAGTTATCCTGCCTAGCCTCACCATGTTTCCCATAAGAGTTGCCCATGTTGTATGCTGTCCCATCAGGCTCATAATGTGGATGAGCTGTTGCTCCATTCACCACAACGAATTTGCTCCAATCCACCTGAAAATTCAAAGATTTTAAGAGTCAGAGCAGTAATCACTACCGAACAGCAGCCATAAGCCAAGAAGCAGAAAGTCACATCCTCACATTCCTTCTAAATTATATCAAAACAATATAATATCAGGCTGTTAAGAAGGTGCCCCTCCTAACAGTACCCACCATCACCAGATAAGCAAGGGATCTCTTTAAGATGCTTTAAGAAAACTTTGCTTGATAGCATTCTCTCTGGCAAGGAATCACTTATCAACAGTTGTGATTGTGAAATCAATACTTCTATTGTATTGTCTTTATGTATTGTCCCTACTTCTCTATTGTTTATCTGTATGGTCTCTGTCTGGTTCTTTGATTGTTTTTGTTTGTTGCATAACTAATTTTGTACGATTTAAATCAACTAAGGTGGTGGAGTCTGACTGGTTAAAGAATTGTTTCGCAATATGTTAGGATTGATCAAAGAATTATTTTGTAATATTTTAGTAAAACGACTGGTTACGGTATAGCTAAGCAGGACTCAAGTTTCACTATATAAACTGGGATCCAAAAGAAAGTTCTTTGGAACCAACTCCAGGACACAGCCCCAAGATCAGAGCTGCCAGACCTCAACACTCTGCCAATCACACCATGCAGAAGCTGGAGTTCCCAGATGACCTGATCCTGACTGGCCAGCAGGAAAAGTTCATTTGCCTTGTTGGGAGTGGTGAGCCCTGTATGCTTAGTGTGTGTATTCTGTTGTGGTGACTGTTAATAAACAGAGATTAAGGATATTACTGTGTAAGGCTCTTTCAGTGGTAAAAGACCCCATAAACCCACAAAAGATTATGCCCTGAGCCCTAGGAACTGGGTACGGGTAGGTGCCTTTCCCCTGGAGCCCTAGGAACAGGGAAAGGGTTGGAGTGCTGAAATTAACCGGGTTACGCCTTGAGCCCTAGGAACTGGGTAAAGGTGGGTGCCCTAGACTGTGCGGGCAACACTATAATTTATAAAGCAATAGTACCCAGGAACTACTCAAGGCCCAGGGCATGTGAAGGAGGGTTGTGGTGAGAACTTGGGAAACTAGGTGAGGACTTGGGAAACCTGGGTTCAAGTCCCTGCTCTTCCAGAGATGTCCTGTGTGACCTTAGCCTCTCAGTTCCCCATCTGTAAATTGAAGATAAAAGCACTCATAGAGGTGATGTGAGGATTAAACCTTAAAGAATGTGGGGTGCATCAATACCCCAGTAATGGGGCCATATGAGTACCAAAGATAGAGATGGCCCCATTGTGCTAGGTGTGTCCAGGCACGCAATTAACAGACAGTCTCTGTTCCAAATCTATCAGTTCTATTGCAAGCAGATAGAGACATTTGGTAACTGGTGTGTTTTCTTCAAACACCAATACAGGCTATGCAAAGATACAACAGAGTTTAATATCATTATCTACAACTAGAGATTTTCTGGGTAGCAAATGTTGTACCAAAGGTCCCATGCACAGCTTCATTATAACCCTATCTTCATGTGCTCATAAGTGTTCAGAATTCTCCTTTGTGGCTACAGCTTTCTATGCTTAGACTTAGTCAAAAGGTGAATCTCTTAGGGAGAAAATCTGATGGAAGTCACTTCAGGCACTGAAATGTCCAAATGTGAAAAATACACTTCTCAGCCAAGGTTTTCAAAAGTGACTAGTGATTTTTGGCTTCCCAACTTGAGACACCTTAAAGGGCCCAGATTTTCAGATAGTGCTGAGTGCTCACCCTCTGAAAATCAGGCCTTTTAAGGTGTTTTGAGTTAGGCACTCAAAAATTCAGGGCTCCGACTTATTAGCCACTTTTGAAAACATTAGTCCACCTCTCTAATGGCTGATGAGAATTTGTCTGTCCAGGTGTCTCCACTTGGCTGAACTTTACCACTGAAACCACCCACATGGCATGTCTTCACTGGGTAATAGTCCCTGGCAAGGTTTGAAATAGGTATTATGCAACCACCAAAACCAACTTTGTTGGACACATGCAGCACGAAATAGCTGCTAAACTTAGAATTTCCATATGGCTTGCAACTATGGAGCACAGTGAATACACCGGAGCTCTAACAGAGTGGTGGGTAGGTGTGGCTTTGTGCTGCTGTTTCACCACAAAGCAAAGTTGCCTAGCTCCCAGCTTTGTGCAGCTGTAAACTGTCCCAGTAAAAGCAGCAGCAGTTTTTAATCTATTTCTCCTCTTCTCTCCATTCCTTGTGTTTTCCCCCTCTTTTCTATTTTCTCAAAAAGCCTATGAAATTAACATGCCAACTAAAACTTATATGAATGGAGCTTTAATGTTAGAAATGTAGGCCACGATTCTGAAAGCTGTTCCAGGCGGGCAGATCCCTGCATTCTTGCAGAGCCCCCTGGAATTAATGCAGCTGTGCACAGAGCAACTTGCAAGATCAGGGCTTCAATCTGATGTATATGCCACAAAATGGCAGAAGACAGCAGACAGCTTAATCTGAAATACAACAGCACATTCGGTGATAGGCAGTTGAACTGTAGGCTAGTGCACAGGATGAACACAATGGGGAAGTGGGGTTAGCCAAGAATTCAAGAAGGGTGCCGGGGTAGGGCTGGCTTGGAGTTGGGACTGGTTGAAGGAGATGAAGGGAGCAGATTGGGTAGGACCATGGGGTAGGGCAGAGCATAGGCAGGAGTGGAGTTCTGTAAGAGTATTAACAACTATAACAGGGGTAGGCAACCTATGGCACCCGTGCCGAAGGCGGCACGCGAGCTGATTTTCAGTGGCACTCACACTGCCCGGCTCCTGGCCACTGGTCCGGGGGCTCTGCATTTTAATTTAATTTTAAATGAAGCTTCTTAAACATTTTGAAAACCTTATTTACTTTACATACAACAATAGTTTAATTATATAATATAGACTTATAGAAAGAGACCTTCTAAAAACGTTAAAATGTATTACTGGCACGCGAAACCTTAAATTAGAGTGAATAAATGAAGACTCGGCACACCACTTCTGAAAGGCTGCCGACCCCTGATCTATAACCTTGATGTTACATGAGTATATATTTTTGCATTTCCGTACACTGGAATCGCCAGACAAGACCAGATCCCTGCACTTCATGGACAGTGACCAAGTTGCGAAGGACCCTGCTTTACCCTTGGTTGAAAATATAACTGATCTCAGGAGTCCTCAAGTCTAACCCTGCCTGCTGCCAATGGCTGTGACTGGACCTTAAGTATGGCAGCTGCTTTACTATTCACCTCGATCCTGCAACGTCCTCCAGCACATGCACCACAAAGGGATCTTTAAGGCCACGGGATGACTGGCAGTGACTGCAGATTTCCTGGCAATTCCAGTATCTGCCACAGAGAAGTCATTTTTACCAGGAGAGAGAGGTACAGAGGATCTCAACAACAGCCATGGATTCTTACCGGTGCAGGTTGGACACAAAAACCAAGAGGGACTTTGGGAATTGTCCCCACTAGCTGCCAAGGCCATTCTGGGAACAGAGTGACGTGATTTCCACACGCCAGGTGCTAAACCCGTCATTCCACCCACTCTTTACCTTCTCCTTGGTTTCCAGGGTTTCTGGATCCACTTTGCGCATTAAGTTGGTCTCGGTGCTGACATAATAGTCTCCCTTGTACACCACATAGTTCACACTGCAGTTATCCGTTGGCCCTGAAACAAAATCCCAGAGTAATGCAGATGCATTAAGCTCACGTCTCGCTACAGCAAGTTAGGCATATTTAAACAAATAAATCAATTTCCCTAACGACACAAATCCTTTTCAGGACAGACAGATTAAAAACATCTCCGCGATTTATAGCAGCACACAGGGCTCTACCTATACAGGTGAGTTCATGCCAAAGAACAAAGACTTGTTTTTAATCCAAACCAAAGAAATCTGATCCCTTTTGGTTCAGGTACTACTAAGTCATTGTACAGGCTCATTTCAGTTTCTTGCAACAAAAGGAAACCGATGATATTACAAACGGAATCATGCAGACCTGAGGGAAAGGCAACCCCTGGCGAGGGCTGAAATGTCCTTTATTATAAGGCCAGACAACCAGTTGCCAGTATTTATCAGAAAGTATGAGCAGAAAACCCAGACTGCACTGTGTACAGGAGGCCAGGTCAGCAATGTAAAAAGCAGAAGCAGGCCCCATAGTGGGACAATGCAATTCAAAGGGAATGCAAGGGGCATTGGCCGATCACTTGGGACATTAATGGGACTGGACAAAATAACAGGAAATGTACAAAAGGGGATTATCTGGCACTGACTTCTATTGGGAGCTGGTGGGCGGGGGACGCAAGAGGAATTGATTGGAGGAGACCTGGGAGGCATTTTCCATCTCAACTTCACCAGGGCCTTGTCTACACTAGAGAAGAAATCAGTTTGTAACTGAACTGGATGCATTGAAACAGTTTAAGACAAACATTTCAGCACCAACATGTGAAACGGATTTGTTTCACCCTGCACTCACACTAGTGTTGTCCTAAACCATTTCAGTTGCAATGGCTACTGGGTATCTAGCCTACAATTCCTAGCTCAGCTCCTGGAAGCATTCTAGATTGCAGAAGGCTATCAAAATGAACCAGTAGCTCTTTGACTGGTTATTAAACCCACTGACAGATGGCCTGTCTAATTATTTATTAGACCAGTTAGGACATTTCTAGGTGTAGACACAAGTGTTCTACAAATGTTCTAGAGGCTTTAACCAATTTAATCTCTCAAGTGTAGACCAGGCCAAAGGAGCAGTCAGTGGGCCCTGACTGATTTGCTGGGAAGGGATGGGTTGCAGGCTGAGCTGCGTTTGCTGGCTTCATACTGGAAGCTTCATCCCTCCTCTGTGCTTCACTCAGGAGATGTTAACTAACCAGCGGTGGGGGCTGGGGAGCTCCGTGGAATCCCCCGCCACCCACGGGGGCCGGGGAGCTCCGGGAAATCCCCCACCACCCAAGGGGGCCAGGGAGCTCCGGAAAATCCCCCACCACCCACGGGGGCCAGGGAGCTCCGGGAAATCCCCCGCCACCCACGGGGGCCAGGGAGCTCCGGGAAATCCCCCGCCATCTGCAGGACTAGGAGCTGGGGCGGGGGACAGCTGGGACAGCCCTCCACTGCTGTGGCAGCTGGGCTGCTGCGAGGCCCCAGTATTATGGAGGTCACAGAATCTGTGACTTCCATGACCTCCGTGACGTACTCGTAGCCTTAACTATCATCCAACAGCTAATGGTACTTCCACTTCTGTGTGCCATCCTCTCCTCACCCATGTCACTCTCCCGCCCCTTACCACAGGAAGGAAAGGAATAGCCTACATACCCTAAAAGCTTAGCAGGGCATGGGGATTTCAAGACAGGTTTGTATCAAAAAGAATGGAGGATTGTGTAATGCTCATTACAGCACCCTACAGGGTGTTCATCATGACAGGAGGTGCAGAATTTACACAACCCTTGGAATGAGGTGAATCAAATTTTTTAACAAACCCAAAAATTAAGTAAAGGGCATCAAAGGGACCAATGGCGAGAGGTGCTGAGCTACGCAGGGCACCCGTCAACTTCACCTGTAGCTGTGTGTGCCCCCAGCACCTCTGGAGACCAGACCCAAGGTGCACAAAGATTTTAGTGAGCTACATTGCTGATTTTGGGTGGAAACAACATGGGGGGGGGGGGAGGGGAGCCAAAATCCCAAGTTAAGTGTGTCTATTTCAGATGAGTTTGGCTCGGAGTTGTTTCTTCAGAGGGGTGATCCCCACAGAAACATAACCACTAAAACTTCCACACAGCTCCCTTCAAACCTAAAAGCTGTTCCTCCAGGCAAATATCACCCACTTGGGATGCATACCACCTCCAAGAACATTGCTTTCAGCTAAGGAACATACTTACGTGGCATCTCAAACCACGATATGAAGCGCCCAAAGATGCTCTTGCACGGGTCCGGCATAGCCAGCGTTCCAAACTCCGAGACCACGATCCGATTGTGCCGGCTGTTAGTCACATAGGAATCACTCTGCAGGAACTTGCTCCTGTAAGTCACGATGCCATTTTCCAGTTGGAACTGATGCAGCAGGGCCATGCCGTCAAACCAATGGTTAAATCTTCCAGCAGAGCAGAGAAACAAAATCACAGAAAGAAGGATCAGTGCAGTGCCACATCCTCTCACGCCTTCTCCTAAATCCCTGGTGTTTGTCATGATCTGAGAACCGGATCCTACAAACATTTTTATCATGAAGCTACTTGTGTGTGCGGGTGGAAGAGAGCATGAACACAATGGAAAAACTCAGACATGCAGCTACTCATGTGCCTACATGTCTGCAGGCTCAGGGTCCAAGTTTAGAGAGACGCTAAAATTCTCAAAAGCATCTAGGGGTTCGTCTACACAGCAACCGACAGCAAGTCTCGGACCCCAGGTGCTAAAAATAGCTGTGTAGACCAGGCCTGCATAACTCGTAAAGCGGCGAGGGCCATATTACTCCAAAGAAAACAGCTGAGGGCCGAACCCCCCCCGGCCCCGCTGACCCCCCCCCCCCAGCGCCGCCAGAACCTCCCCCCAGCACCACCCAACCCCCCCCAAAACACAACACCCCCCCCAGCGCCGCCCACCCCACGGAAACAACCCCCCCAGCGCCGCCCAGCTCCCCCGAAACAACCCCCCCAAGCGCTGCCTGCCCCGTGGAAAAAAACCCTCCTTCCCCAGCGCCGCCCTGCTCAAACAGCAGTATTGAACCTTGGTAATATGTTATAGCGGGCCCCTAAGGTAGTATAATTAAGGTAAAAGAAAAATGTCTTTTTGCTAGAAGTAGAATAAGATCTTCCCCCCACTTTGTAATCAATTGCCCTGTTGAATGAATGAGGTGTGAATGAGGAAGGTGTGGAAGGCAGCACCTCCAGGCAGCTGCAACCCTTGGAGAGGGGATGGGAGCCAGACCAGATCAGTAGAACAGGTCAGCCACCTACTCGCTGCTCACCTCCTCAGCCCCCCTCCCCTGGCTCGCCTACTCACCCCCCGCCACTGCCCGCTCGCTCACCTCCTGAGCCCCCCATCCCCCCGGCTCGCCTACTTACCCCCCGCCACTGCCCGCCCACTCACCTCCTCAGCCCCCCCTCCCCCGCCGCCGGCTCATCTGCCCCCCCGCCACTGCCCGCCCGCTCACCTCCTCAGCCCCCTACTCCCCCCGGCTCGCCTACTCACTCCCCGCCACTGCCCGCCCGCCCGCTCGCCTCCTCAGCCCCCCACTGCCCCGGCTCGCCTCCTCAGCCCCCCCCCCCCCTGCCGCCGGCTCACCTGCCCCCCTGCCACTGCCCGGCCGCTCGCCTCCTCAGCCCCCCGGCTCGCCTACTCACACCCCGCCACTGCCCGCCCGCTCACCTCCTCAGTCCCGCCCCTGCTGCCTCACCTGCCCCCCTGCCACTGTCTGCCCACTTGCCTCCTCAGCCCCCCACCCCTCCAGCTTGCCTACTCACCCCCCGCCTCCTCAGCCTCCCTCCCTCACCCGCCGCTTGCCTACTCACCCCCCGCAGGCTGCACAGTGAGCCCACCTACTCACCCCCCGCGGGCCGCACAGTGAGCCCACGCGGGCCGCATGCGGCCCCCGGGCCGCATGTTGTGCAGGCCTGGTGTAGACATTTGGGCTCAGGCTGGAGCTCAGGCTCTAAAGCAGGGGTGGCCAACCTGTGGCTCCGGAGCCATATGCGGCTCTTCAGAAGTTAATATGTGGCTCCTTGTATAGGCACCAACTCCGGAGCTGGAGCTACAGGTGCCAATTTTCCAATGTGCCAGGGGGTGCTCACTGCTCAACCCTTGGCTCTGTCACAGGCCCTGCCCCCACTCCACCTCTTCCCACCCCTTCCCTGAGCCTGCTGTACCCTCGCTCCTCCCCCTTCCCCCAGAGCCTCCTGCACACCACAAAACAGCTGATCGGGAGGTGTGGGGAGGGAGTAGGAGGCGCTGATGGGCAGGAGGTGCTGGGAGCTGGCGGGGAGCTGATGGGGGGCTCAGTGGAGTAGCCAGGGTTGCTGCCGAGGAGAAGCGGCAGAGAAAAAAGGCGCCGGTCCTTTGGCAGCATTTCGGCGGCCCTGTGCATGCGCCAAAATGCTGCCAAAAGACGGAGCGGTGCATGCGCAGGGCCGCCGAAATTATTCTTATTTCGGTGGCCCCGCTCCCCTGGGCAGAGCGCTGGCCCCGCTTCCCCATCCGGAGCGCTGTCCGGGGCACCGAGACCCCCGGCCACGCTCTCAGGGCTGTAGTCCCGGGGAGAGCGCCCTGAGTCCCAGCCCCGCTCTCACGGCCGGAGCACCGGCCGGAGCGACGGGAGCCCGCGGCCCCGTTGTGCCGGCCGGAGCGACGGGAGCCCGCGGCCCCGTTCCCCCGGCCGGAGCGACGGGAGCCCGCGGCCCCGTTCCCCCGGCCGGAGCGACGGGAGCCCGCGGCCCCGTTCCCCCGGCCGGAGCGACGGGAGCCCGCGGCCCCGTTCCCCCGGCCGGAGCGACGGGAGCCCGCGGCCCCGTTCCCCCGGCCGGAGCGACGGGAGCCCGCGGCCCCGTTCCCCCGGCCGGAGCGACGGGAGCCCGCGGCCCCGTTCCCCCGGCCGGAGCGACGGAAGCCCGCGGCCCCGTTCCCCCGGCCGGAGCGACGGGAGCCCGCGGCCCCGTTCCCCCGGCCGGAGCGACGGGAGCCCGCGGCCCCGTTCCCCCGGCCGGAGCGACGGGAGCCCGCGGCCCCGTTCCCCCGGCCGGAGCGACGGGAGCCCGCGGCCCCGTTCCCCCGGCCGGAGCGACGGGAGCCCGCGGCCCTGTTCCCCCGGCCGGAGCGACGGGAGCCCGCGGCCCGCTCTCCCGGGAAGAGAGCGGGCCCCGCTTCCCCATCCGGAGTGCTGTCCGGGGCGCCGAGACCCCCAGAAACGCTCTCAGGGCCGGAGTCCCGGGCAGAGCGCCCTGAGTCCTGGCCACGCTCTCCCGGCTGGAGTGCCGGCCGGAGCGACGGAAGCCCGCTCCCCCGCCCAGAGCGCCAGCCCTGCTTCCACAGCCGGAGCGCCGCCCGGAGCACCGCGAGCCCCCCGGCCCCTCTCCACCGGCCGGAGCGCTGTCCTGAGGGCCGCAAGCCAGGGTCTGGCTCCCCCAGCTGGAGCGCCGGGCGGAGCGCTGCTACTCCGGGCACCGCGGAGCAGGGCCGCCGAAAGACGGAGCGGCGCGGAATTCTGGGCTCGGGGGAGCAGGCGCTCCCCCTGCTCCTCCCCTAGCTACGCTACTGGCGGGGGCTGCTGACTTATTACTGTGGCTCTTTGGCAATGTACATTGGTAAATTCTGGGTCCTTCTCTGGCTCAGGTTGGTCACCCCTGCTCTACAGCCTGGAGGGGGGGAGGGGCTTCAGAGCCCAAGCCCAAACATCTACGCAGCTGTTTTTAGTGATGTAAGCGAGACACGAGAAGTAATTCTTCTGCTCTACTCCGCGCTGATTAGGCCTCAACTGGAATCCTGTGTCCAGTTCTGGGCACCACATTTCAGGAAAGACGTGGACAAATTGAAGAAGGTACAGAGAAGAGCAACAAAAATGATGAAAGGTCTAGAAAACACGACCTATGAGGGAAGATTGAAAAAACTGGGTTTGTTTAGTCTGGAGAAGAGAAGACTGAAAGGGGACATGATAACAGTTTTCAAGTACATAAAAGATTGTTACAAGGAGGAGAAAGAAAAATTGTTCTTTTTAACTGCTGAGGATAGGACAAGAAGCAATGGGTTTAAATTGCAGCAAGGGAGGTTTAAGTTTGGACATTAGGAAAAACATCCTGTCAGGGTGGTTAAGCACTGGAATAAATTGCCCAGGGAGGTTGTGGAATCTCCACCGTTTGAGATTTTTAAGAGCAGGTTGGACAAACACCTGTCAGGGATGGTCTAGATAATACTTAGTCCTGCCATGAGTGCAGGGGACTGGACTAGACGACCTCTCAAGGTCCCTTCCAGTTCTATGATTCTATGAAGCACAACAAGCCCCATGAATCTGGCTGTAGACCCAGGCTCTGAGACTTGCTGCCACAGGCTGCCGCTTGCAGTATAGATGTACCCTAAGGGTAAGTCTACACTGGAATAAAAGACCTGCGGCATAGCCATGGCTCTCCTGGATCAGCTTTCTCGGGCTCGCAGGGGTTGGGCTGCAGGGCTAAAAATTGCTGCGCAGACCTTTGGGTTTGGGCTGGAACCCGGACTCTGTGGCCCTCCCCATATGTGGGGTCCCGGAGCTCAGGCTCCAGCCTAAGCCCAAATGTCTGTGCAGCAATTTTACAGCCCCACAGCCTAAGCCCAATGAACCCAAGTCAGCTGACCTGGGCCAGCCACGGGTGTTTAATTGCTGTGTAGACGTACCCTAAGTGGCGTAAGCGTCTAAGTCTCATTTCCAAAAGTGACTTTAGGCACCTAGAAGCCTGAGTCCCATTCACTTTCAATGACTCAAGTGCCTAAGTGTCTTTTGAAAATGGGCCTTAGTGCTTTTGAGACTGTTACCCACAAGCTTTCATGGACTGAAACTATGTTGTTCTACAAAGCCCCTGCAGGCTGTCAAAGTTAGATTTAGGACTCACAATTTGTTAGACCACTCTGTTTATTAGCACAGCGCTCTGCTAATACACTCAGATAATGTGAGCACCATGCAAGACCCACACTACCTTATTTTATACAGATAAAAAGGGTGCGAACTTAATAAGAGGACAAAGAAAGCAGAACTGGCAAGTTTACCCGAGGCTAGACATACATATTTAATTTCCTTACTAACTTTTACAGATCTCCGGCTAATGTTCCACCATTAGCTTAAGTGGACGCATTGTTTATGCTTAATATTTCTTTTCCTGACACCTGTATTTTAACATTCCTTATTTCTGCTTAAAGGTACATACAGCATTTCTTTAATCCATTCTATTTTTACAATATAATTCATTCTACTTTCACAATGCTTATGGTGCTGCAGAAATAGAACACAAATTAGGGCTTGTCTTCACTAACACTTAGTGCATGGCAAGCTGGGGTGTAAATCTATCCCCAAGAGCCTGCTGTGCGTTGAATGTCTAACCCAGGGGTAGGCAACCTTTCAGAAGTGGTGTGCCAAGTCTTCATTTATTCACTCTAATTTAAGGTTTCGCGTGCCAGTAATACATTTTAACGTTTTTAGACGGTCTCTTTCTATAAGTCTATATTATATAACTAAACTATTGTATGTAAAGTAAACAAGGTTTTCAAAATGTTTAAGAAGCGACATTTAAAATTAAATTAAAATACTGATCTTACGCCACCAGCCTGCTCAGCTCGCTGCCAGCCTGGGGTTCTGTTCACCTAGGCCAGCAGCGGGCTGAGCAGGGCCTATGGCCGGGACCCCAGACCTGGGGGGGGGGGGTGTTTCAGGGGTCAGGGCAGAGGGCTGGGGTGTGTGGGGGGTGTAGGGCAGAAGGCTGGGTGTGGGGGGGGTTCAAGGGTCAGGGCAGAGGACTGGGGGTGTGGGAGGGGTGCAGGGCAGAAGGCTGTGTGTGGGGGGGGGGTTCAACGGTCAGGGCAGAGGCCTGGGGGTGTGTGGGGGGTGCAGGGCAGAAGGCTGGGGGTGTGGGGGGTTCAAGGGTCAGGTCAGAGAGCTGGGGGCTGTGGGGGGTGCAGGGCAGAAGGCCAGGTGTGTGTTGGGGTGTGGGGGGGTCAGGGCAGAGGGCTGGGTGTGTGTGGGGGGCGTTCAGGGCAGAGGGATGGGGCTGTGGGGGTGCAGGGCAGAAGGCTGGGTGTGTGTTAGGGTGGGGGGGTGCAGGGCAGGGGGCTGAGTGTGTGTGGGCGTTCAAGGGTCAGGTCAGAGGGTTGGGGGCTGTGGGGGGTGCAGGGCAGAAGGCTGAGTGTGTGTGGAGGGGTTCAGGGCAGAGGGATGGGGCTGTGGGGGTGCAGGGCAGAAGGCTGGGTGTGTGTTGGGGTGGGGGGGTTCAGGGCAGAGGGCTGGGGGTGGGGGGGGTGCAGGGCAGAAGGCTGGGGGTGGGGGGGGTTCAGGGCAGACAGATGGGGCTGTGGGGGTGCAGGGCAGAAGGCTGGGTGTGTGTTGGGCTGGGGGGGTTCAGGGCAGAGGGCTGGGGGTGTGTGGGGGGTGCAGGGCAGAAGGCTGGGTGTGGGGGGGTTCAGGGCAGACAGATGGGGCTGTGGGGGTGCCGGGCAGAAGGCTGGGTGTGTGTTGGGGTGGGGGGTTCAGGGCAGAGGGCTGGGGCTGTGGGGGTGCAGGGCAGAAGGCTGGGTGTGTGGGGGGGTTCAGGGCAGACAGATGGGGCTGTGGGGGTGCAGGGCAGAAGCCTGGGTGTGTGTTGGGGTGGGGGGTGCAGGGCAGAGGGCTGGGGTGCTCGGCTCGTGGGGGTGCTCCCAGCCCCCTGTCCTGAGCGGCTCATGGCAGGGGGCTGGAAGGGATATGCCCTGTTCCACCCCCTTCCCCCAGGCTCTGTCCCTACCTCTCTCTGCCTCCTCTACGGAGCTGTGTGCACGCTGCCTCTCTTCCCCCTCCCCCTCGCTAGGGCCATCAGCTGATTGACCAGGGACGGAGAGGAGGCAGGGCAGGAAAGCACCATGCAGGGGGAAGAAGCGGGGGAGGGGGGAAGCTTGGCTGCCGCAGAACCAAGCTTCTGCCTCCTGCCCCCCGCAGGGGAGAGCAGTGGGCGGGGGGGCTGAGTGGGGCTGGGGGCCGGGACCGCGGCAGGGAGCTGCGTGCCACTCAGAATCGGCTCGCGTGCCATCTTTGGCACGCGTGCCGTAGGTTGCTGACCCCTGGTCTAACCATTCCCTAGTACGCTTTGATCTACCCGTTTTGTTATTTAAAGCCCCTTGAGCAAGAAACAATCTGGGAGCAAAGGGCCAAACTACAGCACTTTGCAGAATTCCATCCCTCCACGGAGGAGAAGATGCCTTGCCAGGCCTTTTGAAGAAGACCAGTTTTTCAGAGGTAGAATATCAGGTACGCTGATCTCCATCAGCCACTCTTGCTCCCATCAAGTCAATGAGCCAGCTCTGTGGGTTTGCTTGAGTGACAGACTCTGAGTCAAACACTGGCTTGGGTTCTAACTTATTAAAAATATAGATCGACTTTTGTTTTGAAATGAAAGAACACCAACCAGTGTGAGGGCTGGGTTTGTTTTTAAAGCCACACAGACAACTTAGTGTAATCAGGATGGCAAATGATGCCTGGGATTGCAGGGTGGGAGTGGGAAGTGGCTGTTTCAGACAGAGCACTGGGAATCAGGATGCCAGGGTTTCATCACCAGCTGTTAGCTCATGTCGTGGCCTTCAGCTGGTCACAGCCTCTGTGTCCCCACCGTTAAACTGTGGAAAAACACCTTCCTACTTCCCAGGGAGGTCACGAGGATTAATGAATCTGGCTAGTAAAGGTGCTGAAAGCTTCTAGATGAGAGAACAATTTGTATTAGAAGAATGGGATCTACAGGCATTTCCTCATGGTCACACATCTTCAGAGCTAAGGAAGGCCCCTAATGGTTGTGATGCATTTGTGAAGGTGCCTTCTAGGTTTGACCAACCCCAAGCCTGGAATCATTAGAAAGTACAATCAAATCTGGACTTACTTGTCCTCTCCAAACTCAAACTTCCCAGGCCCATTCCTTAGCAGGCTGCCATTAAGCCACTTGGGAATGTGCCCTTTGACCTTTGTAAGGATGGGCTGAGGAGTCTCTTCCACACTTCTCATTAGTGGCGAGATGCATTGCAAACCCTTCCGGTTGCTGAAGGTGACCGGCTCCTGTTGTGGGCTCGGCAGAAAGTCCTTTAGAACTACGAAGAACAAACAAGAAGTTAGAAGACAGCAAGTGACTAAGGCCCTTAGTGCTAAAAGCTACAGACTGACAGTCACCAGCCTAGATATCTGCAACTTGGGCTTGGAGTTCCATGACAAAAGCCTCCTGCAAATAACCAAAATGCAACGGATGTTCAAAATAAAGCTCTGCTTCAAAGTCTCTGTCATAGCCATAGGGAGCTGAAAATTCAGTGCATTAAATCTTACCGTGATTAATCCAGCACAGACACCTGCAAGGTGTTTTTGTATGTTGCAGAGAGGGAGGAAATGAACTTTTCAGGAAGACTAAACTAAAATAATTTATTTGAACATGTAACAACAACAACTGAGGGACACAGGCATTTGTTACGACCACCTAGAGATAGAGACTATAACGTGCCCAGAAATAAATATGTTGCAACACAAAGTGGTGCTTATAGATTCCCCGGCAAACCTCATGCTGAACGCCTCCAAAGGCTCCGCTCTTCCACCAACACCAGTGCAAGGGGATCTATTACAGATTCTATGCAGGCACCTCGGTCTCCCCACTGAGTGATGGTTCATTGTACTACCAGGTGGGCTGGGCACAATGCAGGTAAGGAAAGCAGTACAGAGGAGCCACTTTAGCACTACTACAGACCAGACCCAGGCTCAGCCAGCCTGGGAGCAGTGTGAAGACAACATGCTCAGTCCTGGGGGTTTCCAAGCAGTGGTGGGAAGTGATGCATCTGTGCAGGGCAGTACCTCTCAGTCAAGCTGTCGAGGCTTCATTATCAGATGTGTTTCTCTGTTCACCTAGATACCTTGGTAATGGGTGCATTAGAAATGCCGAGGAGACCGGCCACCGGGGAACATTTTTGTACAGTTTGTTACTTAGTTAACTGGCTCCCATGGCCCCAGGGTGGCTCTGAACACACACTATGGAGGCACAAAGAGCAGGAGAGCAAGATCACAATGTTCATGCCCTAGGGGATACATGCAGCTTCTCAGAGATGCAACATGTCAGATGTCGCACATGACTCAGCAAGTGGGGAAAGGGCACATCTGAGTATCTGCCGGGGACCTGTCCTTCCTTCAAAGTAGGTTAGTCACATCTAGGCAAAAGGCACTTTAGTTCCCTAACAGTCATGCCTGCTACTTGCTGTTGGAAACCAGGAAGGATTAGCTTTGTTTGTAAAAAATAAAACAAACTCTCTGTATGGGTGCTGACTGGGATATGGGATTGGTCACCTCCATAAAAGTCACCATTAGAACAAACAGGCTTCTCTCAAACTGGGCATGCATTTGTCATGCAAGACCCCTTTTTAATCGTGGCACCAGCAAATCACCTGCTAGGCAGAAAGTCCCCTGTGCTGCAACAACTGTAGAACAAAGGTCAGCTGCATCTTAGCAGCTTTCTCCTCTATTTTACAGATTGCATTCTTTCCCCTTTCTGTGGCACTGTTCTCTATTAAGGCTCCTGTTTCTTACCTGCTCTGAGAGCCAGACAGCTTCCCCTCCACTGGGGTGATGCCAGTGTACAGGGTTAGATGTACAAAGCTGTTTAACCCTGAGTGGGTAAACAAAGGCAGAACTTGCCCCAGGGATATCACTGCTGTATGAGTTATTACTGTTCTGGCAATGCAATTAGTTTGTACTTTACCACTCTTAAGTTACAGTAAGGAGCCCTATAATCCTGTAAACTATTTCCTTGCCCTCCATTCTGGTCAGCTAGCGACTGAGACAATGTTATTGTAAACCTAACTCTATCCATAGTCTAGATCAGGGGTAGGCAACCTATGGCATGTGTGCCAAAGGCGGCACACAAACTGATTTTCAGTGGCACTCACACTGCCTGGGTACTGGCCCACCGGTCTGGGGGGCTCTGCATTTTAATTGAATTTTAAATGAAGCTTCTTAAACATTTTATAAACCTTATTTACTTTACATACAATAGTTTAGTTATATATTATAGACTTCTAGAAAGAGACCTTCTAAAAACGTTAACATGTATGACTGGTACGTGAAACCTTAAATCAGAGTGAATAAAAGAAGACTCGGCACACCACTTCTGAAAGGTTGCCGACCCCTGGTCTAGATTCTGTCCTTCTCACCTACACTCAGAGCTCACTCCCCTTCCCCATTTCTGCAGATCTGTGCATCTCCCTCCTCAGCTCAGCCACACCTGCCTCGAGGCAACATTCCCAGTGCCCAGTAAGTGCATTCTTTCCACCATTCAGCCACTGTGGAGACAATGCTGTGCTGCCTCTCAGCTGCTCTCCTTATCATCATGCAAAAGGTACGTATGACAGGAGCACCTATATCAGGCTCCACTGTGCCAGGCATTGTACACACTTGTAACAAAAAGACGGACCCTGCTCCAAAAAGCTTATAATCTAAGTATGCTAGGTTTTTAAGAACCTAGGGATCCCAGCTCGCTTAGGAAGCAGGGCTGGTGGCATAGCACATAGTGTGACTCCATACACGCCAGTTCTAAATGCTAAAGAATGCTTCCATTCACAGTATCTCCACTAACTTCTCTTGCTGCTCTATGGCCCTGTTTAAGGATGTATAGACGGGGGCCAGCTTGGCCATTAAACAGATGAGAGGGAATTTTAGAAAGAAAAGAAAATCCCACTTTCGAGCATTCTCATTGTCCCTACGGGGCAAGGGTTTGACCATAAAAATCAGGCTGGTTCCATTGTCCATGCTGGTCTCATTCCCGTGCCTTTGTTGTCAGTTGCATCCAATCAGAAGCCTTCATTCAAATTAGAGTGACACCCTCACAGCACCAGCATCTGATTCCTCCATTGATTTGCACTGTGCTGTTGCTGAGATATCACAACGATAAATACCCTAGAAATACATAACTAGAAAGGCAGACCCCAAAATGGGTGTAGAACAATGAGACTGTCAGCAATGATTAGTAGGGTCAAGTCGGGAGAAATCCTCTTCCCACGACAGCTCTATAAAGTCAATAACTTTCCAGGCAGGAAGGCCTTTGACTTCGCATTTACACAAGCCCAGTCTGCTGATTCTGTGCCTGGACTGGAGAGGGGAAGGATGGCCCAGTGGTTATGATGCTGGCCTGTGTGCTTGACTCTAGTTCAAGTCCCTGCTTTGCCACAGAATTCCTGTGAGACCTCAGACAAATCACACAGGGTGTATTTACGCTGCAGCTGGAAGCAGGTAGACAGACTCACACTAGCTCCACTCAAGCTAATGTGCTAAAGGTAGCAGTGTGGACCTTGTGACATGGGCGGCAGCTTGGGCTAACAATCTGAGTCCAATCCTGCCCAGTCCCTGGGGTCCAAGCTCAGGTGGCTAGCCCGTAGCCACACTGCTATTTTTAGCACACTAGCTCAGGCCTCACTAGCGTGAGTCTGGCTACCCAGACTGGGAGGTTCGCTCCCAGTTGCAGTGTAGACATACTGTTAGTCTCTCTGGGATTCAGTTCCCCATCTGTAGACTCTCCACGATCTGTGCAGAGGTAATAAAGCCGAAGCTCTTGGCATGGCAATCCTGCTGCCTGCCAGAAGAGCTTACTAGGGAGTTAGACCCAGATTGTCTAAGGTATTTAGGCCCTAACGCCTACTGAAATTAATGGGAGTTAGGTTCCTAAGTACCTTTGAGGATCTGGGCTTTCCAAAGACCAAACAGGCCTTCAGATGAGAGCATCAGAATCCTGGAACTGTTCTGTATCCCTAGCAGTGCAAAAGCTTGGCGTGGGAGTGACCAACTCTCCAGAAGGGGCCTGGTTGCACAGCAGTAGCATACACCTTTCTGATCCCTGAGGTGGAATCAGCCAGCCCCACGCCTACGTATTACAGCATCAGAGCTGAACAGTGAATAAAACCTGCTGCAACAATTCTCTTTTCTCAAGGTATTTCCACTATATCTGTCACTGTCCTATCTGAGTCTTAGTTTTTATAACAATCCACGTAGGTGGTTTTGCCATAGACGCAAATTCTCTCTCCTCTCATCATTTCCAGTGAAGTATTTTTAAAAGAGTCCCTGATTACAACATCTTACGCTGTAAAGACAACAGTTAGTGCCATGCACAGCAACAGAGAACAAGCTGAACACAGATGCCTGGCATGAGATGGACTGTCCTCCAGTTGAAGTCTTTAAATCAAGACCAGACATCTTTCTAAAAGATCCACTTCCCTTCAATCACAAGGTATTGTGCTGGATGCAGGAATGGCTGGGTACAATTCTTCAGCCTGCATTATGCAGGAGGTCAGAATGATGATCACAATGGTTTCCTCTGGCTAAGAACTATATACACAAAATGATGGGGTTTAAATTAGCTGTTACGACTCAAGAACAAGATCTTGGAGTCAATGTGGATAGTTCTCTGAAAACATCCACTCATTGTGCAGCAGAGGCCAAGCAAAGCTAACAGGATGTTAGGAACCATTAGAAAAGGGATAGATAATACAACAGAAAATATCATAATGCCACTATATAAATATATGCCCACACCTTGAATACAGCGGGCAGTTCTTGTCATCCCATCTCAAAAAAGATATATTAGAATTGGAAAAAGTACAGAGAAGGGCAACAAAAATGATTAGGAGTATGGAATAGTTTCCATACTAGGAAAGGTTAAAAAGACTGGGACTGTTCATCTTAGAAAAGAGATGACCAAAGAGATATGATTGAGATCTATATACATACATAAAAAAACATGTATGGTATGGAAAAAGTGAATAGGGAAGTGTTATTTACCCCTTCATATAACACAAGAACTAGGGGTCAATCAATGAAATTAATAGGCAGCAGATTCAAAACAAACAAAAGGAAGTACTTCTTCACAAAATACAGTCAACCTGTGGAACTCGTTGCCATGGGATGTAGTGAAGGTCAAAAGTATAACTGGGTTCAAAACAGAATTAGCTGAGTTCACGGAGGATAGATCCATCAATGGCTCTTAGCCAAGATGGTCAGGGACACAACCCCATGCTCCAGATGTCCCTAAACCTACAACTACCAGAAGCTGGGACTGGACCACAGGGAATGGATCACTCCAAATTGTCCTGTTCTGTTTATTCACTCTGAAGCATCTGGCACTGGTCAGTCAGAACACAGGCTATTGGGCTAGAGTGACGGACCATTGGTCTGACCCAGTATGGCCATTCTTATGTTCTTGAAATCTGTGAATCTGGTCTGCACTCAAAAATGGCTCACTGCTAACAATGGATGTTAGTCACAAATTCAGCAGCACAGTTTAACAACTAGCAGAGTCCAAGTCAAATTATGGACATCAGTGCTGTTATGTTCACAGCACACAGAGAATAAGATAAGTACATAAATACCCTTGCTGAAGGTTGCAACATAACACCACTTCATTTCTTAGAATTCAGAACAATAACACACAAGAACCCCAAAACAGAGAGAGAAAAAACAGACTACTCTCTACAGCAGTGAGACAAAGCTCACCCTATCTTGCTTTAAACTGGCTCTTTCCAGATTTATACCAATTGCACTGACTGCAAGCAGGACCAGAAACCTCGAGCCCCACCTTCAAGTGATAGTTTGCAGCTCCCCACATTCCTCAATCCAGCACAAGTTTTGTTTCAGACACCTGTGGTTAAAACTTAAACCAAGCAGGGATTAACCAAGGGTTTCCAGAATCATGCTGAAAAGTTTAGACTGGTGTACCTTTGTTGTTAGACTGCACCTGAGCCCAGTGCTGGCACCCATTGTCAGCAATGGGTAATTCTTCCTGATATAGACTGGGACAGAGTGGGCTGAGGTGGTTCATGGTATTATTATTTTTAGTCTATGGTAATGTTGGGGTTACTAGGCCTATATATATGAACCAGAGTTCTTCCATGTTTAAACTCTGTCCTTCCATGTTTAACTCTAATCGACCTCAAGAGCCAAGGACAGGAATTGGAATGTGTAAATAGCCAGTTACCAATTACAACCCCCCCTCATACCAGGTACCAAGCGATAATGATGAGGTTTGCATGTTTTTAGCTGGAGAAGGGGTAATAAACGAAGGGTAAACAAGACCAGGTAACTGTTTAGAGGAATGTTACTAACAAGCTAGATTTATAGCCCTAGAATGATTTAACGGCTTAAATGTATAAACATGCCTTCGGTAGAGAGGGGAGGAGGAGTAGGGGGGGTGGTAGAGGGGGAGAGAGGGGGGGCTTAGTTCTGAAAAGTATAAGAAGAGAGAAACTGTTTTTGCTGGTGTGCTCGATTTGAGACTTGCCTGTCTCCTTGCACCACTTTGAGATCTCAAATAAACTTTGATTGTTTCTCCACCCCGGTATGTTTATTGGCGTGAAGCACGCCGGGCAACGAACCCCGCTGTTGCTGTCCTCGGGCCTCTGTGCCGGCAACAGTAACCCCCACAATGTCCTGGGTGCTTTCCTGACATTCAAGAAGGGACAGTGCCTGTCCCCAGGAGCTTACAGTTACACGCAGTAGAAAGAGGTATGGGGAAAGGAAACCTTAAAGAGGAAAGGGACGTTGCTTAGTGCACATTGACTAGGAAGCTATTCTGTGTGAAGGGGCAATCTGGAGCCAGCATGTTGGGGAAAGCAGGCAGACAAAGGGAGCAGCCAGAACAGAAACTTGGGCAGAGCACAAAGAGCTGGGCACATAGGAGGAGATGAGGAAATGTGGTTATTCGTAAAGTGCTTTGAAGACATAAAATGACACGCAGAGCTTTTCTTGGGCTTTTGAGATGCAGCTGGGCCAAGCCCTGAAAGGGAGGAACAGCAAAGATATGATGCAGGAGAATGGAAGTCAGGAGAGCAACAGAGAAAGGAGGCAACAGGAGGGACCCTGGCAGGAGAGCCCAGGTGAGCTGCAGTAGGCTTGGAAGTTGGGCACGCCCCTGGCTAACTGAGCCACCTATACATCCTGTAAGGGGGTGTTGTGTCTTTTGCTCTTAACCCAACAAATGTAATATGAAGGAACTATATGAGCACAGTTGGGGGCGCTTACTATGTAGATTGAACATGCCAGGCCTAGCTCCATACACACAGGGATCCGGTGGCTTCTGAAACAAGAAACAGTGAGGGCTACTAGAGAGTTCACAAACTATTTAAAGGGATACTACCCAATTCTTCTACACTACAGGGGGAATCTTTGCTCCCAGGGGACTTTAGACCTCAGTCGGTGATCCTGTGCCTTGCAGAGAGAGCTGAAAACATGACCAATATAAACCAGCTGCTGAGATTGGACTGGGCTCCAAGTTTGGAGCACGAATGGGCAGATTTTACCTAGGGAATATCATGTGCATTACAGACTGAGCAGGAGCATTTCTGAGGAATCCCCTGCTTCAAATGTTGGCCACACATCCCAGTTAACAGTGGCAGGCACAGACCAAGGAGAACTCTCTTAAGCCAACACTTATTCAGTTTGTGGGCTCAGCCAGCCCAGCTGGCAAGGCCTCATCAGCACAAAGAGACAGATGTGGTTCAGCATTTGGTTTAGATTAACCCGTGCTTACTAAGGTTTAGCTGTAAGCATAACAAGGACAAACAGTGGCCAGCAATGGTACAGCTAAGCCCCTTCCTGAAACAGAGCTATTTCCTAGTGCAAGCAAGGCCTGAGGCGGAAGAAATTCTAGACATTATTAAATTTCCATCTAGTATAAGGTGGTATTTCCTATCAGGAAGCAATTCCTATTGACCAGACAGGTCACTTTCACCACCTCAGCTATATCTTCCAGCCTCCCTCCTTTAATCCTTGAGATTAAATTAAATTGCTGCACAAATGATCTGTAAATCTCCAAAGCCGGAGATCTCTACTTCTTCAGAGTCAAATTCAGCAATCAGTACAAGAGAACAGAGGAAGGACAATTCAACAAGAAACTGGTTGACAAGCTGAACTTTTGTAAGCTTGCTTGTTCAGATTTGCTACTAAGGATAGGTAAGACTGCATGTTGCCCTGAAGGGATGTGGCAATTTACCCTCCTACAATGTGGATATCTGGCTCATCAATCTTCAAATCCTTCTTAGATCTCTAATATGAGAGGGCAGCTAGATAAATAAGTCAGGCTGCAGGGCTAAAGTAATTATCTTTCAACGTATAGCAGCCTCTCCCTCTTAAACCTCAATTAAATTCTATTAAATCCCATATAAAGTAATTCATCCAATCCCAACATTAGTGCTGATAAAAATCCATTAGAAAGAAAGAGAGGGAGTCTTTTCATACAAGCTGAAATCTGACAGCTATACAGACTGATAGAGGGATTTAGAGAGAAGTTGGTTTAGATAGTCTAGCTGTAAAACATTTTCATTTCAAAATTTTAAACAGAGAGGCAGCAGTTCCACTAAATAGATATTTCTGCAGTGTTGTTATGGTCTAGGATCCAGAAGGGGAACTGAGTAGACTGCCTGGGTTTCCTTGTTCTGTAGATTTTTCCCTATCTCCAAAATGTGAGTTCCCTAGCTCATCTCTCATCACCTAACCTCCCCAAAAACAGGCCCCCCCAACTCACACAAATCAGATTTGGGCAGAATTCAAGGACAAATCACATAGCATTCTTTTAAACAGTGTTTGGCTCAAAGAGGTGCTGGGTTTGTCCACAGAAGCTTAAGCTGAGAGCATAGTTACATTTATATCCTTAGAACAGTTAACAGTAAGGCAAGCAGGTGGCAAAACTACCATAAAGTGATATAATTTTAAGATGGAGAGCCAGATACCATTAGAAAAAGGCAACATACAAAAGGAAAACAAGTGGCCTTTGTACTCTGCTTCTTAATGAGATGAACAAAGCCTGATATATTCTTTGTTAAACATTTGTTTTAATCAGAAATCCCTCAAAATCCTGCTTTTCATGGAAATCTCTATGGATAACTGGAGAGCTAGCAGGATTATGGCTGACTCCAGGGAAGTGACACCAGCTAGACTGAGGAAAGAATTTTTATTCAGACTGTTTAGGGGTTTTATCACTACCTGTTTCACTCAAATGCCTGAACAAACAGCAGGAAGAAAAGATCTTGTTACAGATTCAGTATTCAGCTAAGAGTTGAGAAATCTCATTCTACTTCCTTGGGGTCTCCAACCGGACTACCAGCAACAACAATACTGGGGAAACCTAATATTGCCAATTAGGTACAAAGGAGGCGGGGGAGTGGGGGGGGGGGAACCTCAGGCCTTTTTTGCCCAACTCAAAGAATCAAAACAGGGCACAGTCCCATATGCCTCTCTGTACAGCTCACCTTTAAGGATGACTTAGGTATAATGAAAGCAGGTAGGGGGAGATGCTGAGGAATGGACTAACCAAGAGATCCCCACTCTAAATTATAGAGTGATTCAAGAATCCACCTTCAAATATATCATGGCCTTTGTAAGTTAGAACTGTGGAAGTTTCACATACACGCTGCCTTGATAGCTGTTTTTAGAAATATAGCTCTTCTATCAAAATATAACACAAGAAGGCCACAGACACATGCAGTATTGGATCTTTCAATGGAAAACACTTTACCAGATCTGAAATGATGGGGCCAGAGGTTGTTACATATAGCACTGAAGCCCAGAGCTAACATTCCTCAGACATTTTGTGTTGATAATTCCGTCTTTATATTTTCCATCTCCATTCTGATAAAGAACTGACTGATATTGGATTTCTTGTCATTCCTCACGAATTTAGCAACAGATTTGATTAAAGAGTTAGACTCTGTGGCTGCTCCTAAATATGTATCCTGAGATACACACTGGATAACATCATCACAAGACAGGCTTGGAAAAATATCCAATCTCTTGATGTCCGTGGGAGCAGACCCCTTGATTCTACCAAAGAAAATTCAGCGGGGAATCTGGTTAATTCCTTTCTTTTACGGCTCACCTCCAGATCTCAATGGGTGATGACAGATCTCTCTGTTAAGCAAGCAGCAGCAGATTTCAAATAGTGTAATGGTAGCATACACTGCTGAGTCCCTTGAAGATACTGCACAGAACTCCGTACGGTGGCTTCTTCCTGCCTCCTGTGGTGGGTGTTCCAACGGTGGGTGATCAAAACTTCAGTGGGGGCTCCTGCCCTCAGCAGCCATATCCCTGTCACAACCCACTGACACTTCCCTCATACAATAGACTCCCTGCTGAGACGCTGCTGTTTACTGATGATTTCCCCAGCTCTAAAGCTGCATTTTCCATTTATAATCTGATATAATCTGTGCAATGCATTTTCCCCTCCTGTTTATTAGCTTGCAAAATAACTAGGGATCTCCATGCTGCCTAGCAAACTCCTTGAATCATTTAATTCCTAATTTCTATTAGAAATAACATTCCTCTACTGACCTGTCTCCAGCAGCAGTTCTAAGAGCAGGAGATCTGTCAGCCCCTTTGCAGGAGGGAGAGAAGGGGATTCTTACCTGGGATGGATTTTATCAAACAGCAGAGGAAATGTCCCACATTTGCAGGCAGGAGATTGATGGTAAACAGAAGGATTTGGGAAAACATCTGGAAGATCCTCAGCTCTGAAGAAAGCCTCAGATCCAAGGGGACCTGGGAAAGGTACAAATGCTCAAGATGGTACTGTGCAGCTGGCACTGATGGATGTGTTGAGTAGGACTGGCTGAGGCCATCACTTCAGAATAAAAGCCTCGAGTGTCTGTCTATACAATGGTAGGGATGAGCCTGCACAGTGCAGCAGCTAGCTAAACCCGTGTTGTGGTTAAGTGCACCCGCAGTGCTCTAGCTGTTCATGAGGGGGCGACTTTATTCTAAAAACCAGTCTCCCTTAGAAATAAATCCTAAGGCAAAAGCTGCTGCTCTGGAGCGATCAGTTGCTCAAGGCAGCCCAATGGTGCTTATGGCCTTATGCAGACTGGGCTAGGTAAGTATATGTATGATGTCTAGTTAAGACTGCACATTTCCCAGCTCCGACAGGCAGAACTTTACTGAAGAGCTGTGGATAAAGCATAATAGTTTCACCAGTAAGCAAACTATCTGTAGCTTTCAGAATCATTTTCTCTTAGCTACCGAAAGTCAGGAGCTCCCAGCAGACTGTTCTGTTCAGATCCTGAGAAAGAATTATTAGCACTTAGTGTTTTTTAAACTGTTTCTGCAAAATACTTTCCAAGCATGACTCAAATCTCAAAACATTCACATATGGCACTATTCCTATTTTATATTAGCAAACTGAAGCATGGGGTTATCAAGCGCATAAATTAGGTCACAGTAGTACTCATGCCATGATACTTTATTGCGAGTGGTGCTGAGGGATGTGGGAGTGCACATAAGGAGGGAAGAAACAATATATGTGCCCAGGTACTCAGGCCTCCAGGCAACCTTGATAAAGGATGGCATCTTTTTCTTTCAAAAATCCTTTCCACTTAGTCTCAGCAGTCATTTCAGGAGCTGGGTGACCTTTTTTACCTAGACTCTGAAGCATCTCAGAATTTTGGAACATATCATTTGCCATATCACATTAGACCAATAGTCAATCAAATCTGATAACCTGCCACTGATAGTAACCTATATTCTATTTTAGAAGAAGGTGGGCCTTTCTCCACACACTATATTGTACTGGACAGCAGTGATCACTTTGCACCATAATATGATTGGTATATTTGTTTGAAAACCTGATGTCAACCAATGATGTGTTATGTTCCAGTTTATTTTACAGAGAAAATCTGGAAAGATCGAAGTATCATTTTAACAATTAACTGAAACCAATGGCTTGCCAGATAGAGAGCTCATTCCCCTCTTTAAAAGTGCAAAATATTTTTTAATGAATTAGAGACCATTCAGGTCTCATTCACCAGCCATGTAGAGATCTACATTCAACAATGAAGGAGATTGCAGTGTGCTTTAATGGCACATTCAAATTATCCCTCAGCATTGACACTACTGAGTAGCTTTCAATGGACTCAACCACCACAACAGTAACTCTTGCCTTGGAGAGGAGACAAGATGTCCCCATTGTATTTTGTCTAAAGATCTTGGCCATTTAGAAAGCACTGCTGTGGTCACAGCAGCAGTTCAGAGAACTGGAGCTAGCATAAGGGTTTTAATTGTTTTTAAACAATATGCAGACAGTGAACTATAATAAATTGTAAAGTCACTCTTGAAGTTGCTTCAGAAAAAGAAATGTGAAATGTCACAGTTGTGATACTCTGATAACAGTGCATTTGTCTGATTTATAATTAATTTTTCCTCTCCATAAATATTTCTATGATATGCAATATATTTTTAAAATGTCAATTAAAATGTGTGTATTAAAATAGGGGAAATAAATCTAGTAATGCTGAATTATTGAGATAAATACTTGTTGCATTCATATATGTGCCTACATAAAGGTACAGTTAAAATAAGCAACTTGTGATGATGTGCACTGAAAGTTAGATGACAGAGCAGGAGGTGGAGTTTTTTTAGAGTTGCATCTCAACCAGTTTGCCATGGCATCTAATACAGATTACATACACACTGCATGATTGCAATAGCCATATGCAATTTCTCATAAAACCTTGGCCACCTCACCTACACTATGCCCACAAATCCATCTCCCACAGGTTCTCTTCTTATCTTCAAATGACATAATTAAAAAAAGATGTCATCCAGCCATAGGAAGTTGTTCTTCTTGCCTCAAAAAATTTACAACAGCCTAAGGCCCAGGATAGGAATATTCAGTCCTGCACTAGTGACAGGTTTACAGTCTCACACCTCCTGGCCCTTCAGACCTAAAACCAGCAGTTCACACCACTATGAAGAGACTCCTCACTATGCAATGCTTCTAACCCCAGAAGTTTCCAAGATTAAAGTTGTAACACCTTCTCATGTAGAAAAGCTACTTTAGGTCATTTTTAGAGATGTTCTGTTTTTGTTTTCTTCTCTCTCAGAGTGCTAACTGGGTAGATTCATAATAATTAAGGCACTGGTGGAGGGATACAAGAGATACTTTCAACATTTTTGTTCTGAAATATTTTTTCTTCTTGTGACGTATGTGCCTATACAGAATATATGATGTTGAAGTATGAAAAACTTTTCTGAGCATATTTGGAATGAGCTGCACAATTCACTTGTGGTTGCCATTGTCAGTAATGTGGCCATCCCAAATTCTTGTCACAGTAAAACTTCTACATTGCATTATCATATACTCCGTAAATATGATATACGGTAGAATAAGTGGTTTTAAAATTGTGCTGCATCTTCATTACACAATTAAGTGAGAATTATCCCATTATATACATTGCTAGTTCTGAATGTATGTACACTTGGATACTAACTTCTCCTAGTCTTTTACAAGCTAAAGGTTGTGACAGTTGAAAAAGTGAGTGAAGACTGTGGGGTTATGGATCTGTCTCACTATATTTGCATCTGTCATAGTCCCTTCCTTCCACCTTGATTCCCCTGCAGTTGCTTGTCTCGATAAGGACATAGAGTCCTGGATGCCAGAAGCTGGGAATAGGTGACAGGGGATGGAACACTTGATGATTACCTGTTCTGTTCATTACCTCTGGGGCACCTGGCATTGGCCACTGTCAGAAGACAGGATACTGGGCTAGACGGACTTTTGGTCTGACCCAATATGGCCATTCTTATGTATTTATGTAATAAACAGCCAAAAAGTGTTTTGTTCCAGCCTAGAGAGTGAACATATATTGCCACAATCCACATATGCACATAAATCCAGATCTAAATATAGTTTTCAGTTTCCATTTGTAATTATGCAAAACCCAACATGTAATACTAATGAATCTTTGAAAACATACAGGTACAGTTCAGTGCACAACTTTAGGCGTTTGTGTTATCACACCTTGTAAGTGCTGGCTTGTCCCCAGCCCATGAAGGCCCCATTACCAGACTCAGAGTCTCTTTTCAAGCAGTTTTATTTTTCAAACCCCAGGGTATGCCTACATTGTGTTTTAAAACCTGCAGCAGTGAGTCTCAGAGCCTGGGTCTACTACAGTCTCGGTCAAGCTGATTCTAAAAACAGGCGTGTAGACTGTAATGGCATGCTACACTTTATTATACTATTCAGCCACTACATGGTGCTGTATGAAACTTCCCTTATTTAGGCTAACCTCAGCCATACCTGGCAGTACATTAGAGGATCTTATACCGAACTCATCCAGTGTATCTCTCTGGGAAGGAAGCTCTGTAGCCAGTCCATATCTGATACCGGAGTCTGACTTGCTAAGTGGCAGCCCTAAAACCTACCGTGTACAAAGTTTACATAACACACACATTCAGGCTCAGAAGCGCACCCCCAGCCGTGGGCTTCAAAGCCCATGCTCCACCAAAGCCCAAACATCTACATAGCTCAATTTTTAGTGCCACAGCACAAGCCCCACGAGCCTGAGTCTGTGGACCCGGGCTCTGAAACTCATTGCCACAGATTTTAAAGTGCAATGTAGACATATCCCAAAACAACAAAACAGTTCCCTAGCCCACTCTGGGCTACAGCTACCTGGGAATTTCCCCCTTTGCCTTTCTTGGGCCTTCCTGCTCCACATCCTATTGCACAAGAAAGGACTGAGAAAGGCAAAGGGGAAAATTCCCTGGCAGCTATAGCCCATGGTGGGCTGAATAACTTTTTTGTTGTTTTTGCTTATGTTTGGAAAATAAAACTGCCTGAAAAGAGATGCTGGGTGTGCCAGTGGGTCTGTCGTGGGCTGAGACAAACCAAATCCTTACACGCCTATTGTTGGGAAAACAGAACCCTGAACACAAAATCAGGTAGTTAAAGGAAGGATTCTGGGAAAACGTGCAAGATTCCAGTGAACACCACAGTTGTACAACAAGTGAGAAATTATCGCTACTTAGTAAGCATCATTATAGAAGATGGGAAATTGGATATTGAAGTCAGCACCAGAACAGCAAGAGCAAAAGACATTCTGGAAGAATAAACATCTAATCAGAAGGGACATAAATTTGGAGACTAAATTCTAACTCTTAAAACTTACAATTGGCCTGTATTAAATTATGGCTGTGAAACATGGACATTCCAACAATCAGTAATAAAGAAAATATAGCCTTAGAATTATGATCTTATGGAATAATTCTGAAAATATCATGGACAGACCACATAATCAATGAAAAAGTATTGGAGATCATTGGAACTCAGCAAACATTACTTAAAGAACATATGAAAAGAAAGATTTGATTTACAGGGCAATTTTAAAGAAGTTCAGCAGGTGATACATGTTCACGGGCACTGGAAGGGAAAGTTAATAACAGAAGAGTATGAGGCAGAAAAAGAGATTTGGATGGATGATGTGGTATCCTAGGTAGATCAAAAGGACTATTCATCCACAAAAAAATTAGCAGAGGACTCTACAGAATGGGTTCCACGTTTGCCAACCTCCTGGAATGGAGATGCCACAGAAGAAGAGGATGTGACCGCACCCCTTCTCTTCTGCCTCTCCACACCCACTACCAAAAAGAAAGTTTTAAAGTGCAGAGATAAAATCTGGGCCTCTACTGAAGTCAACTGCAAAACTCTCATTTACTTCAGCACAGCTAATATTTTACCCCAGGACTATTTGCTATTTTTAAAGTACATTTCTATTCTGTTACTGATCTGAGATTTTACATTTTTTTTAAAACTTACTAAGGCAGTACAGCTTAAACAGTAGGAGAAAAGCTTAAAGGAAAAGTAATTGCCAGTTGAGCTTTGCTGATCAGATCTGGCAGCTTTAAAGCCAATTAATTTTCAGTTCAAACCTCTCTCAGTAAAACTGGAAAGCGGATTGTGGTGGGAAAGGTGCCAGTTGGAGTCCATAGGTAATTCATTTCTCAGTGACAATGTGGAACAGCTTTTAGATTCATTGTAGGTGATAAAAACAGTTTTGTTTGTTTATTCCTCCAGTAAATCTTGAGATATTTGAGAGAGGCCATTAGTAAAGAAATATCACCATCAGTGTGGACAAGATAATAAAAACAGCAAAATGATACTCTGGTATATCAGAGAAGGGAACTAAAATAATCAGCAAGAAACGACTGTGTTATGAACACTACTATCTATAGAGAAGCTGTGCAGAACACTAACAGGCAGCCAACAGGCACACAGAAGGAGCACATTGATACTTTTAACCAGTAAGATGGTCCCTGCAGATTCTTTTTTCAACTGGGAGAAACTGAAACATGAAGTCAGCCATTCAGTAAGTTTCTACACTGATGAAAAGACTTCTATAAAATCAACAGGGAAGGAGAAACCTTTTTCTCTAAGGAAATATTCTAAAGATTCTGGACATACTATTTTAAAGGATGTTCTATACTGAAGCTAAAACTTTATACAATTAGTTGATTTTTTTAAAAATAACCAAGTTGATAACAGAGGGGTAGCCGTGTTAGTCTGAATCTGTAAAAAGCAACAGAGGGTCCTGTGGCACCTTTAAGACTAACAGAAGTATTGGGAGCATAAGCTTTCGTGGGTAAGAACCTCACTTCTTCAGATGCAAGAAGTGAGGTTCTTACCCACGAAAGCTTATGCTCCCAATACTTCTGTTAGTCTTAAAGGTGCCACAGGACCCTCTGTTGCTTTTTACAAGTTGATAACATTCTTTTAGGTAGTTGCCTAAATGTACATAGGGAAGAGATGGATGTTTTGTTCTTCTTTGGAGAAATGTAATCTATCTTTAATTCCATGTATTTGCTACCCAGATAATATGATGATACGCACTTTAGAAATGCATATAAGTGACTATTTCAAAGTCAGACAAACTTCATGTCTGCCCATTAAAAAAACAAAACATGTCATAAGAATTTTTTTTATTTTTGGCAATTCTCTTAACTATGCAGTGTATAGTTTACTGTCCAAGTTCAGATACTATGGACATGACAAATGACTTTACTTTCAATGTGTCTTTGGACTATAAAGCACATTCACTAGAACAGAGTCCCAACATATGTAACATCTTCTGCAGATGCTTATACCTTGGGTGACGTAGGTTATGAATATTTTACATGAAGCAATTCAGATGCAAAAAGAATAAGACATGACTACACAAAAACAAGGATGATTCTTCAGAGATGAACACCTTGCATTTAATTGCACCTTAATGCCTTAAAAGACATGCACTTATATCTATAAAGTATAGTCCTATTAAATAGATTTTAGAATTTTGCAAAGCACTGCAGAAGTAATAGTATTGGACAGTGTTCTGTAAAAAATAATTTTACTGACAAAGAATTTAACTATGTGATCCAGTGGGTCTTTTGTGAGCTCTAATCTTTACTGATACTATAAATGTTATGACCAAAATTTTCAAACTTGCATGCCTGAAGTTAGACACCTAAATCCATAGTTAGGTGCCTAAATAAGTGGCCTGATTGCCACAGATGTAAGCACCTACGATGAACTCCCTTTGACTTTAGTGGAAGCTTTGGATGCTTGGCACCAATGAAAGTCAGATTATGTTTATTTAGGTGCTTAAATAAGGATTTAGGTGTCTACATTCAGAAACAAGAGTGTTGACCTGTCCTTTTTATCATCATTATACTTTATAAAGTAAACATTTTGGATGGAGTTTTGTGAAACTATAAATAACCACAATTTTTCAAGTTTCCTTTTTATTTTAAGAAAGAGTCAAATTCTTAGTCTAAGATAAACATTTTAGAGTAGTAATCAAAAATATTATATTAGTTGGTATTATTTCTAAATTAAGGTTGATAATATCTTCCAGTGTCTTCACATTTTGATTTTATCGAAGTTAAGGTGGAGGGTCTGGCAAGAAAAACATACAATCCATAGTAGTGCACATTAAATATTAACATGTTAACAGTGATGCCATCTGTAAATTTAAGTTTATGAAGGTTATGACTGCAGCTACCATGACATTCTACAAACTCTAGGTGTCTTATACATACCTCTCCCATTCTCCCAAGTTAACCTTTTACACTACCCCTTAACAGCAATATAATAATTTATTTTAAAAGGGAAGAGGTAAAATTGTTAAGCTAACATAATATTCTTATAAAATGGATGCAAAGAAGTAGACTAAGGTTCAGATTTTTAAAAGATATTTAGGCATCATCCTACAGGACTTTCTAGTGGTTCTCTTTATTACATTAGTCTGGCAAACTGCACAAATAATATCCTGTACATTTTATGAATCATAGTTTGAACTCAGTCAATAGACAGTGAAGAAAAATTGTTCAAATACTACTTAAGTATTAAGTAAATTGTATATACGCCACACAATACTGACATAGTATGGGGTTAATTTTCAACATATTGCCTGGGGATTTGGCAATGTGACCCAAACTACTGTTAACGTTACCCTATGATTCGTTTAAAATCAATAGAAGAACTAAAGTGTATTTTCAAATAAATCTTGCCAAAAGCTATTTTTACACTCTTCATGGAATAAGATCCTTGATAGCTCCCTCATTCCAAAGCTTCCTTCCTCTCTCTATGTTCTGAGACCAAAAAAAAAAAAATATTTATTCTAGTAAGAATTGTTTGTAGAATCAAATCCACAGTATAGAAACAAACAATAACAGAAAATCAGTAAGTGGAAAAACAATTTAAAGGCTATTTTCATTTATACTGTTAGCCAAGTTTGATAAGGGATGTCACATAAGTTCTGGGGGGGAAATTTACTCATGACAATGTTTGATAAAATCCTATATTTTAGTATCAAAATCCTCCCTGTTTCTGTTCTCCTGTGATAGCTCCAAGCCCTAAGATCTCAAAGCTCCCTTTATTTTGTTCTTCCCATCTCTTCAACATGCTCAAGGGAAGGGAACCCAGGGCTCAGCATAAGCAAGTCAGTAAAGATGACAAACTTGTGACTTGATTTTTAAAACCCCTTAAAGGCACGGGTTTTATCATGGAGATCAGTGTTTTGTATCACTAATTACCACTGCACTGATTACTGTCTGTTGTCTTTGTTTTGATTTCTTTTGCTATATTTCAATAAAGTATGCTGCTTCCAAAAGTGTTAAAAATTGCTTGAACTGTTAAAGATACATACAGAAAGCTAAATATGAATGAAACCCTGCATCTTCCCTTACAGCGTATGTTCTAGTATACAACACCATACATAACCAACACTCTGTGCCCTACATTTCAGCTTATTTGCCATACAAAATCAATTTTAGCTTTGCAGGGTGTTTGCAATGACTGTGAATCTGTGTCTCAGACTCTCTCTTTTCTGCTTCAAGTGATTTTCTATGATCCTCGCTTCTTTCAAGATTCCTTCAAGCTCTTGTACATAAGAAGCATCCATTGCCGCTCTCTCACTTAATTGGAAAAAAACCTAATGTTAAACTAAATACTTAAAAATATTAACATTCTCAACTTCTACTGATATTTGGAATTGCTTTAATGCTTTGCTTATAAATCTGTTGTCTATCAGTCAGTGGAATATATGACTAAATTAACTCTTCAGTTTCACAGACTAAATAAAGGAGTTTGTTATTTCAGGATTTAGGGTTAATCTTTTCCTTCTGCAGTTTCTTGACACTGCAGACACTCCACCACACCATATCCCACCTTTATGTATCAATCATCTAGGTATTTATATTAGCACTCATCGGTGTAGTATCCAAGTGCCTTCCATCAGTTAAAAAAAACACTAACAATATTTCTGTCTTCCTGTCCTGGCAGGTTTTTTATTTTGTTTTTTCAATAAAAAGAACTGTGTGTATTTGTATTCCAGTGTCAGCATGTAGGAAGGCTAGGGCAAAAAGATGGATTTTGTATTTTGTTCTGAGGTTAAAAATAAAGTTTTGTGATCAATCTGGCAATACTCTAATACTACTCAGAACTATGAGCTTGCATCAAGGGGAGAATTACACCCCATGCAGTGAAAAGCATTAGCCCATCAAACCACATTGCATCCTATCCACATCTCAAGGTTGGCAAGTAGTTAGACTAAAAATATTCTAAGAAACAAGAATTATCCCAGGTTATTTTAAGAATATAAAAATTGTATAAAAAGTTTAAAGCTGACTTGCCTTAAAATATGGGCATATTTTGACAACAGGTTATTAATTTCCTTGTTCATATCTGTTAATACAAATATTTATTTTATTTCAAAGGCTTGAATTGAGTGGTTCATGTCAACATTTATATGTCTGAGTAATCTGAATATTTTTAATACATCACCATTTAAAACCTTTTCCAGTGCTTCAGGTTTGTAAAGTGACTGTAAGCTTTCAGAAAGAGCCAAGTCTGGTCTTTCCAGGGAGGACAACTGAGGACTTTCTGAAGCTTCATTCTAGTAACAAAACACATGGGAAAAAATGCATGCTAGTACAGGTTCTTAGGAATTTGAAACTTTGCAGTTTGGACCTGCATTTTGGATTTTATTTTAAATTAAGGTTATAGCATTGCTGACTTCACATGCAACTTGTGTTCTTAACCATGTGAGTGTACTATGCCTCCATCCTGAATGTGAACTGGTAATGTGATTATCAGGTTATAATATGGTTCTGCTGTATAAACAAGACCTCATAAACCAGCTAGTCAATTTTACCTCCCTGGTATCTTGCCAAAGGAGACTCTAAAGTGCACTGTACCCATAGGAAAAAAGCAACAATCTTCTGCTCTGAGCACCAACAGATGAGGCAGTACGAGATAGCTGCACAGATTTTCCCACAATGCCAACAGTTTTGAGTTTTGGACAGGCCCAGCATGTGGCACATTAGCTGTGCTGCAAAATGCTACGTTAACACACAATGAAATGAAAAAACACAAAAGGGACCTAACTGTACAGACTGGTCCTGTCTTCCCTGAGTACTTGAGTGGTTAAAAAAAACTAGCATTATCAGTAGCTCAGAAAGATAATAAAGTTTACCATGTTCAAGACGGCACTTGAATTCCTGGCACTGTTATTCCAGTCAGAATAAGAGGTAACAATGAAATTTCAAATTCCCACCTGCTAGAAAGCAAGCTGATTCATGGGGATGGATGAAATTAAAATCTGTTTTCAATACTGAGTTGAGATATTTGAGTGGTTCAATAGACAACCTGATTCTATGCAACCTAAAGTTTTGCTTTCAATCAGGATAAGCCCTACAGAGAAGTGCAGCTGTATGTAAGTCAAATTTTGTTTGTCGTGAAAAGCAAAAGCTTTATTCTGTGATCTCCTAATGCACTCAGGAAAACCATACAACTCTTCTGTAGTTTACATGGAGTGAGATGGTGGTCTGAATCCTGTTCCTATTAGACAGTTATCCATGGCAGTCTCAGTGAAGAGAGCACAGACTGAATGGGCATTTTAACTGAGCTCCCCTCATCCCTAGAAGGGTTCCCCTGTCCATTCCTCTCCCCCACCAAAGTCAGAGAAAACCACTCACCTCCATCTCCTTTCTACGCTTACTTCTATTTTCATCAGCTTTTACAGTGTTACTTGTCATTGTTACCTAACAAAAAATGTAATGTCACATTTGATGAGTACATATTTTTATCTCATGTAACAGAAAAATAAAAGACTATAACATGAATTTTCAGCATAATGTGATCTCCATAGATTCTCACTTTATGAAAGGTGAAGCTAAAGCCCCAAGTAAAGGGTGGCAAGAGAAACACAACTGGATAAAGTAGGAACTGAAGAAACAATGTCACAATGATTGTCTGCCACAACCTGCCAGTCTACATACAGTAATTCAGACAGCATGAGTACAATTCCATACTCAAGCTCAGATGTCGTGAACGGCACTGAGATGGACACCATACTGGCTATGGAGCTATTTGTACCAGAACCAGCAACTACCAGTGAAAAACATTACTGTTTAAAGCATGGCAGAGTCTGAGAAGGCCATAGTGATCCTTTCAGCCAGCAGTCAAAGCAGAACTCTCTAGGCTGCAGGAAAGGCAGCCTGGTCTTGTGGTGAAAGCCAGGGCCAAGAGTTAGGACTCCCGGGCTCTCTTCTTGGCTCTGGAAGAGTGGTCCGGTGGTTAGCGCTGGGGAAAACAGACAGACTGGACTCCTTGGTTCTATCTTCAGCTTCCCTCACTGTGAGGCCCTTCCCTCTACGTCGAATGGGAATGGCACTCACCCACCCAGCGTACAGGGACCTGTGAGACTGAACAAGTTAGTGCCAGCAAAGTTTTGTGAGCTCTTTGGACAAAGGCGCTGGGAAGGGGCAAATGATTGTTGTTATTCACTCCAAGCCCCTTCTAGCAAGCCTCTACCTTGACTGTGCGGCCTATGGGCAGCAACAGGTGTGAACTGGATTTGTGGTGGGTCCAAACGCCCCCCACTGCCCCATCTCGGAGGGGATTACCCCTCTTTAGGGAAAGCAGTGCCCACCCAGATCCTAATAATCCCCACAAACACCCGGCTGCACCCCGCTCACACACACACCCTTTCTACCCCACCACACCCCTGCAGCTCCACTTCCTGGAGGACTTGGTATGCAGCCCCTAGTGACCCCCCATACACCACAAAGTGCACCCCCACACATACACCCCTTTCACGCCCACAGCTCTACCTCCTGCAATAACCACTCAAACCCTAGTGACCCCCCATTAACACCTATAACCTACCCCCACAGCACTAGGACCCCCCCTTGCACACACCTCCCCCGCAAGCTGCACGCGCCCCGCCCTGCGAACGGGAGGGGGGAAGAAGGCACGCTGAAGCAGCCGTTAACGGTTCAGCGCGCGGGCGTCGGGGAGGGGAGGGTCTGCACTTCGCACAGAAGCTCAGCAGCCCCCCCGTCGAGTCCTGCCTAGTCAGCGGTGGAGTTACCCGCTCCCGCCGCCAGGGGGCAGCCGGGCACTGACCGAGCCCTAGCAGCCGAGTGCGTTGGGCTGGGCGCTCGGGGAGACGGGGTTCGCGGGGGGCCGGAATGACATGCACACCCACCCCTACACACCTCACACACAGCCCTATACCCCACAAACCTCACACACCCACCCCTACACCCCACAAACCTCACACACACACACAGCCCTACACCCCACAAACCTCACACACACACCCCTACACCCCACAAACCTCACACACACACACACACACACACACACACACCCCTACACCCCACAAACCTCTCTCACACACACAGCCCTATACCCCACAAACCTCACACACACACACAGCCCTATACCCCACAAACCTCACACACCCACCCCTACACCCCACAAACCTCACACACACACACAGTCCTATACCCCACAAACCTCACACACACACCCCTACAGTACACCCCACAAACCTCACACACACACCCCTACACCTCACACACACACACCCCTACACCCCACAAACCACACACACACACACACAGCCCTATACCCCACAAACCTCACACACCCACCCCTACACCCCACAAACCTCACACACACACACACCCCTACACCCACAAACCTCACACACACCCCTACACCTCACACACACAGACCTACACCCCACAAACCACACACACACAGCCCTACACCCCACAAACCTCACACACACACAGTCCTATACCCCACAAACCTCACACACACATCCCTACAGTACACCCCACTGTACGTACACACACCCACATTCACAAACCCACATACACACTCAACTCCCCTGCCCACACACACACACTGAAGGGCAGTCTGGCACACAGCAGTGACTAACACCTGCCACACAGTGGAGAGAGTTGTTTTGGGCAAGGTGGTCTTATGCAGTGGGCCATAGAATCTTTAATATCCACACCGAGCATCCTGCACCTCTGTTTCCCCTCTGCATTGTCCAAAAGACACACACTAAATGGCATAAGACTCAGTTTCTCTCCATCACGAAAATAAATAAAGAAATAATGGAGAAATGAGGTTAGCCCTGCTGAGAATCAGACCCCTGGTCTGAGGAGATCTAGATATTCCAAGCTGATGCTTAGAGCACAGGTTCTTAACCTGGTGGCTACACACCACCTATACACAGCTTCCCCCCACATCTACACAGTCTCACACCTATACACAACAACCCCCCCACACACACGAGTGGGTGCCAGAAGGTCGCAATCACCTTCTCTTTCTTGATAGCCAGATGGCAACGAGGTCCCAGAACTTACGGAAGAGGGGTGCTGTTGGAAGTATTAATAATATTAGAATTTTTTCATATTAATATGGGAGACCCACCAGACACTGATTTAATCATAAATTCCTTTATAAGGTCCAAATGGTATTTTATACAATTGCTCTAAACATGCCTGACTGCCTAAAAATAAGCAATACAGTAACAAAGTATTCGTAAGCATGTGATCTGTACGCTGACAAATAGGCCAGACCTAGGGGAAATCGTCTCATTTTGGTGTGCTCCAGAATGATTAGGTAGGGTCCCACAAAGAGCCCTCAAATTCATACCTCTTTTTATACCCTTTAACAAATTATGTCACTGACAATTACAGACTTCAGCTAAAAAAAGAGTTGAGACAATTTATCCTCATTTTCAGTCTGAATCCAGATAAGAGTTACAACCTCCTTTCTCCCCAAGGCCTTTCATCCTTATTTCTTCTTGCTGATCAACAGTTTTACCATTGCACCTGGGTTTACTGTTAAGATCACACATAATGTGTGTATGTGGAGTAGGAAGGCAGGCTCCGTTTAAGACAGATCCCATTTGTCTTATTTAAAACTACTTGCAGTCACCCCTACTGGTTTTTTAGAAATTTCCCCGTATCTTATTAGTTATTCTTTGAACCAGACCTCCCATCTTCATTCCTTCTGGCCTTATAACTTATTATTTTCAAGATCTTCTACTTGCTCATCAGGGCTTTCTTTACAATACATATATTTCCTTAACCAAACTTATGCTAACTCTAATTCTTTAATTTCATATTTATCCTACCAACATTTAATGTGGGATCCCAGTATGGAAGGCTGAGTGTCACTTTAAGCCACCTCTCCATCTGCACACATGTAACCATACATGAAAACAAAAGAGACTGGAGACCGGTTTCAGACACTTTAATTCTGATTAAAACATTCCGAGCATTCTCTGTTCTATTCAGGCTCTTACACCGTGCCGCTCTGTAGCGCAGAAGCAATCTTCCTTATGTGGAAACAAGAATGTAGCCAATAACTTGGAGACTGATGAATGGGAAATAGTACTAGTAAGAATATGTAATGATTTCAAGAGAAAGAATTTTAAGTGCTACATAGGAGTCTTATTTCACCATAGTTATATGATGTCATTTCTAAAATTAGATAGTAAATAGAAAATGTAATAAATATAAAAAAGAAAAAGTGACATCTATTTTATGCATTTATAACAAGTACCTTCACTGGTGGCGAAGGTGTATTGTGGAAACAGAATCTGGATTAAATTTGTCTTCTGGAATGTGCAAGAACTCTGAAAATCATAAATTTTGGGCTGAAAATGCAAAGTCAAACTGGAAACCTGGATCAATCTAATCAGATAAATATGGCCATGGATTAATGATTTATAATAGATTACAGCATCTCATTCAAAAATTAGACAGCTTTCAAGCCAGTCTTTAACTACACCTTGTTTTATTGTATGTTGTTTTTTCAAGAAAATAAATGTATGTTATTTACTAAAAACACAAATACTAAACAGCATTTAAAAGTTATTTTCCTAAACCCTAAATTGATAAGGTGTAGAAAAGAAGAAACATTAGAACAACCAAAGATACAGTATGAATCAGTTTTGATTTTTCTTTGTTTCTTGGAGGAAAAAGTAAAAAATCCGGACAAGAAATGAAACTGCTTATAAGACAGAAAAAGAACTAAATACTTCCCTAAAATTATGGCTCACATTCAATGTACTGCAACTGTGAACTGTAGTGAAATTGTCAGGAATTAGTCAACTGCTCTTATTGGAGAGTTAGTTTTATGTTATGAATACTAATGTCTGAGATGGTCCAACAGATGTTGTAATAATTGCTATAAATTTACCCTAATTATGAGCTCAACTGTGAGAAGACAGTGAAATGTTATAAAGTGTCACTGTGACAGGTTGGATCACAGAAACCCCCTTGGGAGCTGCCACCCGATGTGCAAAGACTACCCCTGCTCCTGTTTTCCCTGCCAGCTCAGGCCTCCAGCACCCTGTCTTGCTGAGCCAGACACTCCAGTCTGCTCTAACACAGACCCAGGGTCTGAATCACTTGTCCCAAAGCTGCAAGTTTACCTGAAAACAGCTTACCGTAGTGTGCTTGTCTTTAGCACTCAGATGCCTAACTCCCAATAGGGTCTAACCCCAGATAAATCCGTTTTACCCTGCATAAAGCTTATGCAGGGCAAACTCATAAATTGTTCGCCCTCTAAAACACTGATAGAGAGATATGCACAGTTGTTTGCTCCCCCAGGTATTAATACATACTCTGAGTAAATTACTAAATAAAAAGTGATTTTATTAAATACAAACAGTAGGATTTAAGTGGTTCCAAGTAGTAACAGACAGAACAAAGTAAGTCACCAAGCAAAATAAAATAAAATGCGCAAATCTATGCCTAATCAAACTGAATACAGATAATCTCACCCTCAGAGATGCTTCAGTAAGTTTTTTCTCAGACTGGACACCTTCCAGACCTGGGCACAATTCTTTCCCCTGGTACAGCTCTTGTTCCAGCTCAGGTGATAGCTAGGGGATTCTTCATGATGGCTCCTCTCTCCATCCCTGTTCTCTTCCACCCCTTTATATATCTTTTGCATAAGGCGGGAACCCTTTGTCCCTCTGGGTTTTCACCCCCCCTCACTGGAAAAGCACCAGGTTAAAGATGGATTCCAGTTCAGGTGACATGATCATATGTCACTGCAAGACTTCATTACTCACTTGCCAGCACACACATATACAGGAAGACTCACAGGTAAACACAGTCATCTGCGGATAATGGTCCTGTTAATGGGAGTCATCAAGATTCCAAACCATCATTAATGGCCCACACTTTACATAATTACAATAGGCCCTCAGAGTTATATTTCATATTTCTAGTTTTAGATACAAGAGTGGTACATTTATACAAATGGGATGATCACTCTCAGTAGATTATAAGCTTTGTAATGATACCTTACAAGAGACCTTTTGCATGAAGCATATTCCAGTTACATTATATTCACTTATATTTTTATAAAACTATTCCAGTTATATTATATTCACTTCTTATTATGTTTTTATAAAACCATATAGACTGCACAACGTCACAGTCACAATAACCTGTAATAATACATGTTTATGGGAAAAGGTGCAAAAGTGAGATCGAAAGATTGAATTAGTCAAAACAAAAAGGCTTACAGATATAACTCAAAGACTGTGTTAAGATCATGCCTGGTAACCAAGAAGAGTATGGAACAAGGTATCAATGGACCAACATTGATGTGTCAGAAACTGTAACTGGTGGACAGCATAATGAGATATTGGGCTATTCCAGCCATCACTCCCTTTGGGGGTTCTTAAAAAAGAGATTTTTGGGAGAAAGCTAGCTACCGCAACACTGGCTGAGGGGAGGCAAACATCAGTTGATTGAAAGACCTGCTTTAATCTCTCCCATCTTCAAAAAAAAAAAAACACTTGACCCCACTTATCTCTCCAACTACCTCCCCATCTAACTTCATCTCTCAATTAATTGAACACATAGTTTACAATTGCTGTCTGGAATTAATCTCCACCACTTCCATCCGAGGCCCTCTCCAATCTGTTTCCACCCCTTATGTTCAACTGAAACCGCTCTCACCAAAGTCTCCAATAACCTCTTCTTAGTCAAATCGCCGAACCAGTACTTCATCGTCTTCCCCCTGGACCTGTCAGTTACCTTCAACACAGTCAACCATGCTCTTCTTGCAATCTTGTCTGTCCGCCTTTGGTTTCCATTATTCCATCCTCTCCTGGTTCCCCTCCTACATCTCTAATCGCTCAAGGTGTCCTTTGGAGGAGCCTCCTCATTCCTCCTCCAGCTTGTTGTAGGGATTCCACAGGGCTCTGTCCTTGGTCCCCTTCGCTTCTCCCTCTCCACCTTATCTCTGGGTAATCTCATCCACAAATGCAAATTAAACTACCATCTCTATGTGAATCATCCTCTCTACTCCAGAGTTGTCTTCTTCTGTCCAAACTATTTGCATCCTTTTCTCTATCATATCAAACATAAACTACTTGTCTTCACTTGCAAGCCCTTTAACAACCTATCCCCACCCTACCTCTCATCTTTCATTCAGCATCAAAAAGTCAATTCTCGCCTCTGATTGGCCCAGGATGTCAGCCTCCATTGTCTATTTGTTAAATTTTTGAACAAGCATCTTTGTGCTTTCTCCCATGATGCCCCCCAAGTTTTGGAGAAATTCCCCATAAACTTCCACAAAGCTAACTCATTATCCTCCTTCAAATCCCTCCCCACAACTCTCCTTTACTGTAATGCTTCATGTTCACATATTTTGGTCTCTACAATATTTGGCTGATCTCCCCAGCCTTTTCCTAGTCATAGAGTTTAAGGCCAGAAGAGGTCACCAGATCATCTAGTCTGACCTTCTGTACATCACAGGCCACCAACAACAGCCATCCACCCACACAGTACACCCAACAACCAGAATTAAACCAGACTATTACAGCCCTAAGCAGACTACACTATTGTGTGCCACAGGCAAAGACAGGAGGGACCAAAATGCACCAATCCCCAAGGCCAAAATGCACCAAACCCCAGCAAACAGGTTTTGTAACAAAAGCTCTTTAATCAAGCAATAATTGCCTCCTAACCACAGTATAAGGATATTTATTAGCCTAGTCATAAACCTTGAGTTTGTCAAAGTTAGCAGGTGGGCAGGACAGTCACTCCCTTGGTGTTTTGCTATTGGGATTATAAAAAGGATAGCAAAACATGGGACTGTTATTATTCATTACTATTATTATTTGTATTACAGTAGTGCCAAGATCAGGGCCCCATTGTGCTACATGGTGTACAAACATAAAAGACAGTCCCCGAAGGACTGTCGAACTAATTAGCATCACATTGTGGGACTGGAAGGTTTTGGAGGACTGGTAATGGGACACAGAGGATTTTATTTCTTTGTCGTTCCTGGGTCAGTATAAAACAGAAACATGATGTCATCTGGGGGATGTTTGGTGACATGGAAAATGAGTTGGTGATCTCATTCCTCCATCCTACTGGACTAAAGAAACATTCTCACAATTATCAGAGGGGTAGCCGTGTTAGTCTGAATCTGTAAAAAGCAACAGAGGGTCCTGTGGCACCTTTAAGACTAACAGAAGTATTGGGAGCATAAGCTTTCGTGGGTAAGAACCTCACTTCTTCAGATGCAAGTAATGGAAATCTCCAGAGGCAGGTATAAATCAGTATGGAGATAACGAGGTTAGTTCAGTCAGGGAGGGTGAGGTGCTCTGCTAGCAGTTGAGGTGTGAACACCAAGGGAGGAGAAACTGCTTCTGTAGTTGGATAGCCATTCACAGTCTTTGTTTAATCCTGACCTGATGGTGTCAAATTTGCAAATGAACTGGAGCTCAGCAGTTTCTCTTTGGAGTCTGGTCCTGAAGTTTTTTTGCTGTAAGATGGCTACCTTTACATCTGCTATTGTGTGTCCAGGGAGGTTGAAGTGTTCTCCTACAGGTTTTTGTATATTGCCATTCCTGATATCTGACTTGTGTCCATTTATCCTCTTGCGTAGTGACTGTCCAGTTTGGCCAATGTACATAGCAGAGGGGCATTGCTGGCACATGATGGCATATATAACATTGGTGGACGTGCAGGTGAATGAGCCGGTGATGTTGTAGCTGATCTGGTTAGGTCCTGTGATGGTGTTGCTGGTGTAGATATGTGGGCAGAGTTGGCATCGAGGTTTGTTGCATGGGTTGGTTCCTGAGTTAGAGTTGTTATGGTGCGGTGCGTGGTTGCTGGTGAGAATATGCTTAAGGTTGGCGGGTTGTCTGTGGGCGAGGACTGGCCTGCCTCCCAAGGTCTGTGAAAGTGAGGGATCATTGTCCAGGATGGGTTGTAGATCACTGATGATGCGTTGGAGAGGTTTAAGCTGAGGACTGTAGGTGATGGCCACTGGAGTTCTGTTGGTTTCTTTTTTGGGCCTGTCTTGTAGCAGGAGGCTTCTGGGTACACGTCTGGCTCTGTTGATTTGTTTCTTTATTTCCTTGTGTGGGTATCGTAGTTTTGAGAATGCTTGGTGAAGATCTTGTAGGCGTTGGTCTCTGTCTGAGGGGTTGGAGCAGATGCGATTGTACCTCAGTGCTTGGCTGTAGACGATGGATCGTGTGGTGTGTCCGGGGTGGAAGCTGGAGGCATGAAGGTAGGCGTAGCGGTCGGTGGGTTTTCGGTATAGGGTGGTGTTAACGTGGCCATCGCTTATTTGTACGGTGGTGTCTAGGAAGTGGACCTCCCGTGTAGATTGGTCCAGGCTGAGGTTGATGGTGGGGTGGAAGCTGTTGAAATCATGGTGGAATTCTTCCAGGGTCTCCTTCCCATGGGTCCAGATGATGAAGATGTCATCAATGTAGCGTAGGTAGAGAAGGGGTGTGAGTGGACGAGAGGTGAGGAAGCGTTGTTCCAGGTCAGCCATAAAAATGTTGGCATATTGTGGGGCCATGCGGGTGCCCATAGCGGTGCCACTGGTCTGGAGGTATATATTGTCACCAAATTTGAAATAATTGTGCGTGAGGATAAAGTCACAGAGCTCAGCAATAAGTTGTGCTGTGTCATCATCAGGGATACTGTTCCTGACAGCTTGTATTCCATCTGTGTGTGGGATGTTTGTGTAGAGAGCCTCTACATCCATGGTGGCTAGGATGGTGTTTTCTGGGAGGTCACCAATGCATTGTAGTTTTCTCAGGAAATCTGTGGTGTCACGGAGATAGCTGGGAGTGCTGGTGGCGTAGGGTCTGAGTAGGGAGTCCACATATCCAGACAGTCCTTCAGTGAGAGTGCCAATGCCCGAGATGATGGGGCGTCCAGGATTTCCAGGTTTGTGGATCTTGGGTAGTAGATAGAATAACCCCGGTCGGGGCTCTAAGGGTATGTTGATTTGTTCCTGTGTTAGTGTAGGGAGTGTCCTGAGTAGGTGCTGTTGTCATCATGAACAGGTCTGACTACCAGAAGGAGGCTGCCAGACAACTCTCCAATACCAAATTCTACAGGCCACTTTCCTCATATTCCACTGAGGAATACACTGAGAATCCCACTCAGTGTATTCCTCAGTGGGATCTGAGGAAAGTGGCCTGTAGAATTTGGTATTGGAGAGTTGTCTGGCAGCCTCCTTCTGGTAGTCAGACCTGTTCATGATGACAACAGCACCTCCTTTATCAGCCTCTTTGATGATAATGTCAGGGTGGTTTCTGAGGCTGTGGATGGCATTGCGTTCTGCACGACTTAGGTTATGAGGCAAGCGATGTTGTTTTTCCACAATTTCTGCCTGTGCACGTCGGCGGAAGCATTCTATGTATAGGTCCAGACTGTCATTTCGACCCTCAGGCGGAGTCCATGTGGAGTTCTTCTTCCTGTGTTGTTGGTGGGAGGGTATCTGTGTATCAGTGCGGTGTTCAGTGTTATCTTGAAAGTATTCTTTGAGTCGGAGGCAGGGAAAGTAGGCTTCCAGATCACCGCAGAACTGTATCATGTTCGTGGGTGTGCTGGGGCAAAAAGAGAGTCCCCGAGATAGGACAGACTCTTCTGCTGGGTTGAGTGTGTAGCTGGATAAATTGACGATATTGCTGGGTGAGTTAGGGGTACCCCTGTTGTGGCCCCATGTGGCAGGTAGGATTTTAGACAGCTTACGGTCCTATTTCCTTTGTAGAGAGGTGAAGTGTGTAATGTAGATCTCCTGTCTTATTTTAGTAAAGTCCATTTGTGTGGAGGGTTGGTTATTTATGAAAGTCTCCAGGTTGGAGAGCTCTTTCTTGATGTTTTTCTGTTTGCTGTATAGGATGCTGATCAGGTGGTTCCTCAGTTTCTTTGATAGTGTATGGCATAATCTCTCACTGTGGTCTGTGCACTATGTAGATAGCAATGGATTTTTCACCTTCAGTCCATTTGGTATGATGTCCATCCGTTTGCATTTGGAAAGGAAGATGATATCTGTCTGTATTTGTGCAAGTTTCTTCATGAGGTTGATAGATTTCCATTCCATACGGCTAAATGCAGTGCCTTGCATGGTGTCAAGTATCAGAGGCGTAGCCGTGTTAGTCTGAATCTGTAAAAAGCAACAGAGGGTCCTGTGGCACCTTTAAGACTAACAGAAGTATTGGGAGCATAAGCTTTCGTGGGTAAGAACCTCACTTCTTCAGATGCAAGTAATGGAAATCTCCAGAGGCAGGTATAAATCAGTATGGAGATAACGAGGTTAGTTCAGTCAGGGAGGGTGAGGTGCTCTGCTAGCAGTTGAGGTGTGAACACCAAGGGAGGAGAAACTGCTTCTGTAGTTGGATAGCCATTCACAGTCTTTGTTTAATCCTGACCTGATGGTGTCAAATTTGCAAATGAACTGGAGCTCAGCAGTTTCTCTTTGGAGTCTGGTCCTGAAGTTTTTTTGCTGTAAGATGGCTACCTTTACATCTGCTATTGTGTGTCCAGGGAGGTTGAAGTGTTCTCCTACAGGTTTTTGTATATTGCCATTCCTGATATCTGACTTGTGTCCATTTATCCTCTTGCGTAGTGACTGTCCAGTTTGGCCAATGTACATAGCAGAGGGGCATTGCTGGCACATGATGGCATATATAACATTGGTGGACGTGCAGGTGAATGAGCCGGTGATGTTGTAGCTGATCTGGTTAGGTCCTGTGATGGTGTTGCTGGTGTAGATATGTGGGCAGAGTTGGCATCGAGGTTTGTTGCATGGGTTGGTTCCTGAGTTAGAGTTGTTATGGTGCGGTGCGTGGTTGCTGGTGAGAATATGCTTAAGGTTGGCGGGTTGTCTGTGGGCGAGGACTGGCCTGCCTCCCAAGGTCTGTGAAAGTGAGGGATCATTGTCCAGGATGGGTTGTAGATCACTGATGATGCGTTGGAGAGGTTTAAGCTGAGGACTGTAGGTGATGGCCACTGGAGTTCTGTTGGTTTCTTTTTTGGGCCTGTCTTGTAGCAGGAGGCTTCTGGGTACACGTCTGGCTCTGTTGATTTGTTTCTTTATTTCCTTGTGTGGGTATCGTAGTTTTGAGAATGCTTGGTGAAGATCTTGTAGGCGTTGGTCTCTGTCTGAGGGGTTGGAGCAGATGCGATTGTACCTCAGTGCTTGGCTGTAGACGATGGATCGTGTGGTGTGTCCGGGGTGGAAGCTGGAGGCATGAAGGTAGGCGTAGCGGTCGGTGGGTTTTCGGTATAGGGTGGTGTTAACGTGGCCATCGCTTATTTGTACGGTGGTGTCTAGGAAGTGGACCTCCCGTGTAGATTGGTCCAGGCTGAGGTTGATGGTGGGGTGGAAGCTGTTGAAATCATGGTGGAATTCTTCCAGGGTCTCCTTCCCATGGGTCCAGATGATGAAGATGTCATCAATGTAGCGTAGGTAGAGAAGGGGCGTGAGTGGACGAGAGGTGAGGAAGCGTTGTTCCAGGTCAGCCATAAAAATGTTGGCATATTGTGGGGCCATGCGGGTGCCCATAGCGGTGCCACTGGTCTGGAGGTATATATTGTCACCAAATTTGAAATAATTGTGTGTGAGGATAAAGTCACAGAGCTCAGCAACAAGCTGTGCTGTGTCAACATCAGGGATACTGTTCCTGACAGCTTGTATTCCATCTGTGTGTGGGATGTTTGTGTAGAGAGCCTCTACATCCATGGTGGCTAGGATGGTGTTTTCTGGGAGGTCACCAATGCACTGTAGTTTTCTCAGGAAATCTGTGGTGTCACGGAGATAGCTGGGAGTGCTGGTGGCGTAGGGTCTGAGTAGGGAGTCCACATATGTACATAGCAGCAATGCCCCTCTGCTATGTACATTGGCCAAACTGGACAGTCACTACGCAAGAGGATAAATGCGGTTAATATATAAAATATAAATAAATATATTTCTTGGCAATTTCATTACAACCCAAAGTCTGAATATTCACACCTAAAGTGGCCCCTGCCCAGTGCAAGGGAGAGACAGTTATGGGATGTTTTACACAAGTTGGGGGGAGGAGAGTATGCACTGATGCTATTTCTGACATCTGTTTCAAAACTGCAACTTCCATCTGTGACATCAGTTACAGTGCAAGACAGCTGATTGTAACAAGTTGGGTAAGAAAACAGGATGTGCCTTCTGCTGGGATGACATCAAGGACCCAGCATTGCATGTGCTGGCAGGTCCCACTCTGAAAGCTCCTGCACAGTCTTTGCACAGACTGATATATTTTGTTTCTTGATTGCGGTGACAGAAGGGGAAGTGTTCTGGGCCTGTGTGTATACAGATCTATTGGGAACATCCTGATTTACACTTCAGATTGTCTAGTTGGCTTGATTATTCTCATAGCAATATTATAAGAATCCAGAGTAAAATGCAACAGCTCAGGTCACCAGATATAAAGCCCTATCATTGATGTTGAGGGAGCATGCCTCAACATCTAACCAATGCCTCACCATGATGCTGGGGCAAGCTGCTTGTTGGAAGTGCCTTCTTTTGGACAATATATAAAACGAAAGTCTGGAAGATGTATGGTCATTAAAGTGCCCATGATACAGGAGAAAGCAACTGTTAAGATGTTACTTCTGGTGTCCTGGCTCACTTCTGATTTGGGTGATTTCATTCATTCCCTCTGAAGCTCCAATTGGATGGGGATTACTCCACTCCCTATGTAGCTTTGAGCGGTCAGCTGCTGTGTTCCACCCCAGAGGAGGCTGCATTTCAATCCTGGGTGAAGTGGTTCCTGGGTCTGGTTTGCAAAGCGCGTTAGGGTCCTTCTGGATAGAGAAATGCAGCTCCCTAGCAGTAGAAACAGGGCAGGAGAGCAAAGGGCGGGACTGGCTTCGAGCATCGCTGCAGCTAAATAACCCAAGGGCAAGTCAGGGGCTCTGCGGGGCGGGGGGCTGAACTCGACGGGCCGCCCCCCCCCCCCCCCCCCGCGAGCAGCCAGCGTGCGCTCCGCTCTCCCCGCCTCCAGCCGGGCTGCGCTTCCCTCCCCGCCTCTCGCTGAGCATTGCGCTCCGGACTCGGCTGCAGGAGGCAGGTAGGGACCGCTGCCCGGCCTCGGGGGTGGGGGGAGCAAAGCTGGCGCCAGGGGGGAGCCCTGCCCGGGGGATCGGGAGCCAGTGGTCCGGCCGGTCTCCCAGCGCCCCCGCCCGCCCGGGCCCTCTCTGGCTCTTCCAGGGAGGGATGCTCCCTGCGCGGGTGCCTCTAGGCTGGGGCACTGGGGAGGAGCCCCGGGGGCTGGGAGAGGCGACCAGGGGCCTCCCTTCCGCCCCGTGCCGTGCCCCGGGGAGACCGCCCAGCCTCGCCGCTTCTCCGTGCGCGGCTCCCGAAACTCAGCCCGGGCTGGCGCTGCCCTCCTTCCGCTGCTCAGCTGCTTGGGGGGTGTGTGTGTGGGGGGTGGGGGGGTTGCATCTTCAGCAAGCCAGCAGCCGGCTGGTGCCTGGAGCAGCCTCGCCCTTCTTCCCCCAACATCGACCTTCGCTTTTAAAACACATCCCTTCGAACCTGTCTGGGAAAAGGCAGGCTGAAAACTGAATTCAACTATATAGCCAGACAACAGATTTCCAAAGGGGTCCACACCTCTGTTCGAAATTGTGTAGGGGTCTGCCAATGATAGGGTGACCAGATAGCAAGTGTGAAAAATCCGGACGGGGGTGGGGAGTAATAGGAGCCTATATAAGAAAAAGCCCCCCAAATCGGGACTGTCCCTATAAAATCGGGACATCTGGTCACCCTAGCAATGAAAAACGGTTGAAAACCTACCGATCCAGTTCATGGGGGCGGCTAATACGTTTTATTAAAGAGCAGGATGGGGGAGAGAGCTCTTTGCACTGAGATATCAGGGTAGAAGTGCCCAGATAGAGACTTCTAGTGAGAAAACTCTGGCCCTGACCAGCGATCCCCGACTGCTTTGATTCTGACTCCCACAGTCCGCACAGGGGAAACCTTGAAACCGATGAAGTGTTGTGCACTTCTTGTCCTGAGTTACTGACCTACTGCACTGGGGCTTGCCTGGGGCTCGCTGGGGCAGGGTCTCTGCCCAGAAGCTCTGGGGAAGATGGAGCTTGTCTATCAGTTCACTTTAGAATGAAAGGCGCTCTAGACATGTAAGAACATCTCAAGATGAAGCTCACAGGAAGTGTAGAGCCCACAAAAGCCACACAGATTAGGGCAACAACCTCAGGTTTGGAATCGAGAACCAATTCCTCTCTGTAAGTCTTGGAGTCACACACATTGACAAACTACCCAGATCATAAGCAAAAGTGGGATGGAGATGATTTTGCTTTCACAGCAGAGCCTCCCAAGTACATGCCTAAAGTGACTCCTGTAGCAATAAGCCCAGCACAACACCCCATTCCTCTAAAGCTGAGGGGGTTTGTTTTGAGGTTTACATTGGTTCAGTCACCTTTTGTAGAAGGTTTTTTTGTTTGTTTTGTTTTGTGTGGTTTTTTTTAGTGTAAAAAAACCTTGCAAAATAAATGTTTGCTTATACCAGGGGTGGCCAAACTTACTGACTCTCCAAGCTGCATATGACAATCTTCAGAAGTTCAAGAACCAGGCGCGACTGCTAGGGTGGCGGGGCTGAGGGCTTCAGCCCTGTGGGGAGGGGGATCTTGGGGCTGTGGTCCAACAGGAGGTGTCTGTCTGGACTTGGGGCTTCAGTCCTGCTCCTGCTGAAGCCCCGAGCGCTGGCAGAAGTGCCCTGCAGGGCTGAAACCTTGACACCCCCTTCCCTGCTGGGCAGAAGCCTGAGGTGACCGGGGGAAAGGGAAAGAAGACATAGGGCCATATGCTCTCCCCCCAGATTTTTGCCAGGATTTTCAGGCCCCCCTCAATCACAAGATGCCACCAGGCCCCCTCCCTGCATAGCAGCTGCTGGAGCTGGCAAGCTAGGCTGTGGGGAGAAGCAGCAGCAAACAGCTGGGAGCTGCAGGGAGAACCGCTGAGGGTAAGAGGGAGGGTGTACCTGGGAGGGGCATAACTCAAGCTGTTTGGGGGGGGAACCTTTAAATTGTGCCCCCCCACTCTCAACAGGCAACCATCCTCTCTCTGGCACAAGCCCCTAGCCCCACCACCATGCCGCAGCCAGGGCAGAAGCCCCTAGCTCCATCCCCCATCTGGTAGGCGGAGAATGGGGGATGCCTGGGGGGCTCCACCAGCCGCACTTCAACTGTAAAAGAGCAGCAGTTTGGCCGTCCCTGGCTTATACAGTAAGAGGCAAATGCTGTCCTCCTCATGGAGCCTACAGTTAAGCACCTGCATTTAACAAATATGCCCAGGTTTATTAGTAACTTCAGTCTGCATTGTTATGGTGAGTAGGGTGGGGAGGCAGATAAAGTCCTGGCTGAGTGGAATAGGTTTGAAGGAGGCCACTCCATGTGCTCTGAGCTGTTCACAAGAGAAGTAAGGTTAATGTGTATTTTAACAAAAGACTAATCGCTGTACAATTGCAGCATTTGGGTCATCTGCCAGTAATGATGCTGTGGTTTTGGAGGAAGTTGGCAGGAAATGTGGCAGTCTAGCATCTGAGGATGGTTAGTTCCATGTAAGAGAGTGACATTTAATAATATGAGAGCAATGTGCAAAAAACTTCAGTTTGAATCTAATTTGTGTAGAATTTCTCGCCCTTAAAAAGATGCCCCTAATTAGCTGACTTTTAAAATAAAGTCTGTGTGCTTTAATTTATTTATTTAGATTTGAATAATAAAGGATGCTCATAAAATATTGAATCATAGAAATATGGGACTGGAAGGGACATGCATAGGTCATATAATCCAGACCCCTGCACTGAGGCAGGACCAAGTATTATCTAGAGTCCATTCCTATAGGCATTGACCCCAGCAATTAGACTTACAGTTGCGAATAGTGGCCACCTTACACATACAAATAATGAATTAGCCACACACAAAAGCACTTTCCATCTCCAGATCCGGTGTTTGCTGGTATGATTAGATTTACCAAGGAAACATTACTGTGGTTTAGTGGAAAGGCATCTCAATTTGGAGGTGCCAGGTGTGTCACCTCTGAAGTATCAAACCCGCAGGGCAGCTTTGTTAACCTACAGTTTTGCTCATGCTCTCACCAGTTTACAGAAAGGCCTGTGTCAGACCAGTGATGAAATGTCTTGCAGCATTTCACAAAGCCAGGAAAATAGACCTAGCTGTTGCCTGAGTCAGTTTTCAGAAGGGTTTTACTTCTGTAATTTAAATAAAGCAACCAAGCACAGTTAATTCCAAAATATAGTTCAGAATACAGACCAAAGAGCACGTTTGTGTTTCACAAAGATAGAGAAAAATGGAAAGTAACAAGCAGGGAGGGTTTTAAGCCATGTGAGGTAACCTGTGCTGTGTATAGTTTGCAGTATCTTTAATGGTTAGCAAAGCTATTAAGGATGCAGATGGAGGTTTCCCTATGGCAAAGCGGCAGGGAATCCAAAATCCCAGTAAATCCACAGTGCTTTGGGCTAGACTTTATCTCTTCCTACCTGAGTTGAACACTCATTGTCAGAGTGGGCTGCTATTCAAGGCTAGCCATAATGAGGGATTGGTGTTCTCCAGAAAGGCATTTAGATTTATTCTACCATCAAACTCCCCCATTTGTTTGTATAGTTACTCTGGGTGCCAATTTGTTCTCCTCTTTTGTCTGTGTTAGATGTAAAAGCAGCAAGTTGAGGACAGTTCAATATTAGGATATAAACCATTTGGTTATAATCCCTTTACAAATTATTATTAAGAGTAATCAAAAAAGGCAATTTCTAAACACTCAGGATATAAAAGCCAAGTAAGAGTAAAATGGAAGATATAGAAAAAAAAGTAAGAGCAATAAACAAGCCTATTTCAGAAGGAAATAATACGTTCAGGAAAACTCATCACTGCCTACTGCTCCTCATCTAGAGATAATACCCAGCGATCTGCAGTCTCTCAAACCACCCTGAAATAATTCTCCATTTAGGCAAATTATTTGACACCCACCATAAGTATCCTTCACTGCACCACTTATAATTGGGGCACAGAGGAAGAAAAGTGTTGGTATCTCCTTCTTGCACATATCCTCTTTTCAATCAGTGATGGTGAAAAGTGGGGGTACAGAATACAAACCTATATCCCCGTGGAAGCCCCACTCTGTGCAAATTTACCAACCTAGCTGGCATCTTGGAAAGAAAGTTCCCTTACAGGGAGTATTCATGAAATCAGGCCCACTTCAACTCCTTTTTTTCAACTCACACCTTTTTGTCAACTGTCTGAAATGGGACATCTTGATTATCACTACAAAAAATTTTTCCCTCCTGCTGATAATAGCTCATCTTAATTAATTAGCCCCTTAGAGTTGGTATGGCAACTTCCACCTTTTCATGTTCTCTGCATGTATATATATCTTCTTACTATATGTTCCATTCTATGCATCCGATGAAGTGGGCTGTAGCCCACCAAAGCTTATGCTCAAATAAATTTGTTAGTCTCTAAGGTACCACAGGTTACAAAGTAGCAGCCGTGTTAGTCTGTATCTGCAAAAAGAACAGGAGTACTTGTGGCACCTTAGAGACTAACAAAATTTTCATGAAGTTGATGGATTTCCACTCCATACGGCTAAATGCAGTGCCTTGCATAATGACAGGTTACAAAGTAGCAGCCGTGTTAGTCTGTATCCGCAAAAAGAACAGGAGTACTTGTGGCACCTTAGAGACTAACAAAATTTTCATGAAGTTGATGGATTTCCACTCCATATGGCTAAATGCAGTGCCTTGCATAATGACAGGTTACAAAGTAGCAGCCGTGTTAGTCTGTATCTGCAAAAAGAACAGGAGTACTTGTGGCACCTTAGAGACTAACTTAGAGACTAACTTAGAGAGACAAGTACTCCTGTTCTTTTTAAGGTACCACAAGTACTCCTGTTCTTTTTAAGGTACCACAAGTACTCCTGTTCTTTTTGGGGATACAGACTAACACGGCTGCTACTCTGAAACCTTTCCTACAGCCATACCAAGTTAGCTGAGCACTTCTCATAGAAAATCCTTCTAACACTTATACCAAGTTGTAGTTTGCCCATGAGTGGAGAATTAGTTAACTCCATCTGAAACCTCAGTGAAAGCAAGTTAGATTATGAGATATACTTTTGGAAGCATGCATGAGTTGGGTGTTACTACAGCATTCCCCAACAAACAAACTAGAGCCATCTCACATCATTAGTGTTAACAGGAAGAGGGAAATGATTAGTAAATTTTTATAGAACAAACATTTCAGAGAAATTTATGTACAATGTGAAAAACTGCATATACCTGTGAAGAATTCAGCATATAACAATACATAGTTAGGTACCTCATCTTGGAGATTACAGATTGTGGGTTTACTTCTACAGCAATATAGCCAGAGAGCTAAGAAGCTAATTCTTACCCTCCTTATATGCTTACTACTCACTGTGATTAAAGTGTGACTAACACCTCTGACAGTGGAGAGGGGAATATGAACTTTAGGCCCGTGACCTTTTGGGAACTATAATTTAGTAATTGATTTGTTTGTAGACACTTATTGGCAATCCATTACAGAAGCTTTCGTGGGTGAATGCCCACTTCGTCAGACACATGAAATGGAAATTTCCACCCACGAAAGCTTATGCTCCAATACATCTGTTTGTCTTAAAGGTGCCACAGGACTCTCAGTTGCTTTTTACAGATCCAGACTAACACGGCTACCCCTCTGATACTCTTCTGGTAGAGTTTAGTCACTGCTGGATTAGCAGGAGAGCAAGCAGGAAAAGGTTAAATGTAGCAGTACTCTAATGGGCAAGAGTTTTAATGCCACCTTTTGCTATAAATTAGCAGATCACTTCTTAAACTGTACAATAGTTTATTTATTTTTGGGGGGCACTTTAGCTTTTAAAAGCTCTTCTATAATATCCCAGCCTCTTGCCAGACCTGGTGTACTGCACTGTGCAACCAAGAAATGTGCCCATGCATACGCGCCTATGTGGACTGGTCTCTCTCTTCTGGTCACCAGAGTATTTGAGTTGTCACCATTGACAACTAATAGTACTAACAGCAATGGAATTGCTGATTTGGAATCCTGAAACTCATGGGTCAAATCCCAGGCAAGACAGATGACCACATCTCATACGCCTTTCCTGACATGCTGCTAGCACTGAAGACAGGGATGTTTGTGACCTGCACAGTCTCTCCTCAAATCAACCTATAAAATCTGATGTCAAACAAAACAAAAGAGGGTGGGTAGCTGTATGTAAACTGAACAGGCCTGGCAGTTTTATGGCCATTACTGGTCTGGGCACATGCGTCAGCAGCAGCGCTGGCTCACCTTGCCTTTAGGTAGGAGGGGGCAAAGTCTACTCATCTGACCACCATACAATGTCACTTGAAGAGGCTGTCGCACAGCAGGAACCTGTAAGAACATGAACCATCTAAGCACACCTCCGTAGTTTCAAGTTAGCCATGAAGGCAGAGGGGCGGAACTACAAGCAGGTTTGTGGAGATAATCTCCAGGTTTGAAGATGTAAGTCTTTTGGTAAATAAAGTTTGTTATCCTCTGGGTGAAACATTTTAGCCTCCTCTTCTAGATGTCTGCTGGCTCTCTTTAAAGAGGTCGCATCAAGGTCACAGAGCCAGAATTCAACTTGGACTAAAAATATGGTTAAAAACCTGCCCATGAGCAAATCTCTGCCACTGCAAAATAAATTACATCCCCCTTCCCTGCTGGGAACACTGCACCAGCCCAGTCCCTAAAACTTTATAGGTCACACTAAGATCCCATAGGATCCCAAATTGGAAAGAGTAAACCAAATGCACACAAGATAACATAACTTTTTGCAGGCACAGTAGGGAAGATTAAATGGTGACATGGCATTTTGCTGAGCTATCACCATTTTAGGTTTCTTATGAGCAATTCATTAAGTGAGTGACATTTACAAATTTGTATGAACTATTGTTTAATTAGCATAAAGCACTCCGGGCCTTAGTCTTTGTTGCCCTACATCTTGTGACCTCATTTACACCACAAGAGTGAAAAAGTGTAAAACAGAATCAAACCATAATTCTAGTATTTTACATCCAGTATACACTGGTTTAAATGACACAAGGTACAAGGTAATGGAGAAACAGATACTCAAGAGTCTATGGCAGGCACTACAAAAAGTAAAATAAAATAAAAATCAGTCTGCCCTCTCCCCTGTACTAAGTGGTAATGTCAGCCCTCCCACTGATGTGTAGTGAAACACTTCCGTCTCCCTCCCAGCCCTGTTATGGGCATTACTGTGCACCAGCTGAGAGCAGAGAACTGGCCCAAGTTAGCCCTCTAGATCTGGAGGGTGAGAAGTATTGTTCCCATCTCTGAACCCTTTCCCTTCGATCTGTTCAGAGTGAAGATGAGCTGTGAAGAGATCCGCGTGTTTGCAGTGACATTTGGGCAAGATTCTTACCTCTACTTTGCAGGTAACTCTTGTCTTTTATATCTGGATGGGGTGTGCATTTGGGGATTTCTGTGCAGCTGACCAGCACTTGCCAGGCAATTCAATCCATTGCTCGGGTTGACTTATGTACTTCTGTAGCCTCCCACTTTGCTTCTCCATAACCGTCAGAGCAATGCTGATCCCTACAGCTTGGCGAATGACAATTTGGCAGGTGAAGCTAGGCTTTCTGCTTGGACAGGGTTCTGGGTCTCTGAGCCAGCCTTCCCAGCATGCTCTTTATGAAGTTAATGGAGCCAAACCTGTTTCTGGAGATTCAAGTGAACAGTCTAAGGGCTTGTTTTCACACACAGTGCTAGAGCGCAGCTGTTCCGGTGCAGCTGCATCACTGTAGGGCTTTAGTGAAGCCACTACTACGCTGACAGGAGGGCTTCTCCCATCGGCATAGTTCATCCACATCCCTGAGCGATGTCGTTATTTTGATACAGTCTGTCGTGTAGACCTGGCTTGAGCCCTCTATAATTTCAGCTATTAAAATGCTGAATTGTTTTTAAATCATTGTTGTTCTGATTTCACTTCAGTATCCTCATAAGCATCAATCTGGAGCACTGCAGACTCAGTACCTTGGTTGATGGGCCACTTGCTGCTTATACGACATCTCCAGAGAAAGGATAATGGGAAGGGGGGATGGTTGTGGTGGAGGTGGGCTTTCCAACTGACACTGGGGAATGAAACTGGTTAGAAAATGATCTGTTGTTTGTATACAGTCTAACAGTTGTTTCTCTTCTCCCCTTTTGTCGCTCGCTTGGAACACAGATGATGAAGGTAAAATTGAAATTTGCTTGACATTTATGACTCTGTACTCCACTACCGCTGAGCTGCTTGCCATTCCCAACACGGTTGGCTAATCTCCCCCCCAACATGGTGTTCATCAGTGTTTGGTAGTGACCTTAACACACGAATGGTGGGCATGGGAAAAACTCCCTCCTTCCTGAGTTCATTAAGTGACTCCAAGTCAAAGATGTTCTGCAGCTGGAGCAGCTCACCTGGCACCCAGGTGGCTGTGAGGATTGGGGAAAGGCCACCTATAGGGTACTCCACCCACTGTCCTTACCTGTATTCAGCCGTCTCTTCTGAAGTCTAAACTGGAAGAGCAAATGCACATCCTGGGCCATCTTCCAATGACGGAACATGGAGAGCAGGGCTCTTCAGTCTATCACATGGAGGCTGCTCCCTGAGCACAAACTGGTTGGTGGGCAGTTTGGGGACGAGAGTAAAGATGGAATCCACTAATCAACTTAAGACCCTGCTGCGATCCACCAAACCCAGTAAGCACCTAAACTCACTTGGTGCCTAAGTTTTTCAGAGTAGAAGGTTCCCTAGATGCCTACGTTTCTGCCTCTAGGGCCCACACTGCTGCCTCCCACTAGGCGTCCAGACACCTACCTCCCACCTAAGCCCCGGAGTGATTCACAAACTGGGAGACGATAAGTGGCTGAGTGCCTCACCCAAGAGGCCCAAGCCAGCTGGCGCCCTCTGAGCACACCTACTGAATCGGCCCCATTCAAAATCCAAGGGAGGAGGAGGTGGTGGCAGTGCTGCCTCTGCCCACTCTATAATTTCTATAATGAAAGAGTCATTTGGCCAGAGAGCAAGAGAATGAGTCTAGCGCCCAGCTCTTTGGACACCCCCCCGAGGGGCAGAAGACCCCGGGGCCAGTCCACCTGCTCCAATCACTCTTTCATTATTTATCCATGGTGGAACAGCTTCAACAGGAGAGATGGAGGGAACCCCACATCAGAATGAATATCCCATTCTTCAGTGGTTAGCGCATCCTCCTGAGAGGTGGGATACCCCTGTTCAAATCCTTTCTTCCCCTCTGTCAGGGAGGGGGGAACTGAACCTGGGCCTCCCACATCCCAGCTGAGTGCTCGAACCACTCAGCTAAAAGTTATAAGGTGGGCACCACCAACCATTTTGTGTGGAACTAGGTCAGGAGACAGGCTAAAGGGGCTTTCTGGCACTCTTTGGACTATGCCAAAGTCCCTAGTTGTTTCTGGGAAGAGTGGAGTTAGTTGTGACTGTCTGATTAATGTATATATTAAAAGGTCTGGAGTGCGACTACTGGAAGAAGGCAACCCACGCCCTACAGCACCAGATCTTTCGAAACATATCTAATCAGGTACTCATGGTACGGCAAGGACCAGAGAATGCTGTCATGAGTGTATTTGAGCCTATGACAGATCAAGAGATGACACCTGGTATGATACTTTTGGCTTCTACATGTCCTATAACCATTGCCCCAGCTCTTCATTCCAGGTACGCTTTTGCCCCATGTAGCTCTTGGATTACCTCAGATAGACCTGAGTTTAGCAACAGTTTCTAGTAATTGTAGTTTGTCCTTAATGCCAGCTAAGAATAGAGCTAAGCTCAGATAAAAGACATCAATCCCCTCCAGAAAAGATTTTGCACATTTTGGGGGTCAGCCAATCTGAGTACAGCTTCACATCACAGAAGAAGCCAAAGATCAGAAGTTCTAGCTGTGGGCAGACAGAAGATCAGGGAATTCCTCCCACCCCCCAGACATTGTCCTGAACCACACCCATGAAAGAGGAATGTGGCTCTATAGCCTGAAACGAAGCCCAGGGACTAGGAAGGTGCTGCAAAGATTTCTAAAGCCACCAAGCTTGGTGGACCTCTGTCACAAGCAAAGTTCTGAATCCCCATTTTGTATTAAGTGTCAGTGAGAAGCATCATTTTATATTGAACAAGCAAGGCAATGTATCTGGCACTAAGAGCAATTAGTCAGTCTCTTTTGGTGTGGATCAGCACCATCTCTACATGTCCCCACTTTTTTCAGTTATTCATTCAGTGCCAGATTTTCAGATCCTATTTACATCCAACATGAGAAGGAAATGCAACCCTCACCTTATGCATGTGCTCCAAGGGATTTGCACACTGACATCACACTCTCTAGCCCTTAACTGTTTTGCCCACAGAAGTCCAATTGAATTTTTGTCATCAGCAGTCACAGGACAGTACACAAAACAAATCCCAGCTCCATTCAGCTGTAAGGAGGGCCATGGACAGAGGCTGCTTGTGGTGGAGTAGTAAGATGCCTGGATAATAAAACTGTTGGAACCCCTTTACGTCTGTTTTTAAATAGCTGTTTGCAAACTCTTTCCGCACAGGCTCCTAATAGTAAGTACTTTGTGTTTAGGATCCGGAGTGCACTTCACCATCCACTATTACGAAGACAACAGTTTTGAGGACGGGATGTCCGTGGCATTCAGCATCCTGGTAGAAAACAAGACTTACTGTATGTACTGCACACATGAAGGTGGGGAAAAGACTGTTCGATTTAGGGTAAGTAACTCCCTCTGTGTCCAGTGTTTGCCTTAACTCAACAGTTACATCAGGAACCCAAATTAAGAAAAAAAATAAAACATGCTAGACAGCATTTCTCAAATGCAGCCACTAGGGGATTTTTCTGCGGCCACAACAGCCTCATGGGTGTGTTACCCGGGGTTCTTTCAACCCAAAGCTCTTGGTAACTTTTACTCTGTGCGAGGAGGTGTCAGGAAATAAATCAGGGGAGACACGGCCGTCCGGCCGATAGATGGCTGGCACAAACAGGACAACACAAGAGTGCTTTCACTTAAAGCTAACCTTTATTTAGGCTCAAGCACTTACACACATCCGCAACAAGATTAGTAAAACACCCCCAACCCTTGATAATTACCAAAGCGGAGTGTGACTCTTGAGTGGCACAGTGGCAGCCCATCTGCCGGTGGGGAACACAAGATGCATCCAGAGGGAGAGACCAGTCCCGAAGAGTGCCCCTATCTCACGCTTTTCCCCCTTATGTATACATTAGTAATAGAATGACTTGTCCCTTAAAGAAAACTTGTCAAGCAAACAGTTCCAATGGGCAAGCAAGAGGCTCCTTCTGATTATTGATTAACCAGGTGTGGGTTTTTCCAGAGCCTGCAGCCTTGAGACCCCAATAGACATTCCTGAGGGTACATCCTGCTCTTTTCAAATGCATGTATCAGCAACTTTAACACAATTTTTACCAGGAAGGATGTGGCGTCAAGCTGCCCTTTCTGAGGCACCCAAAACCCCCTTCCCTCCTGCCTTGGTCAAGCTGAGACTGCTGAATGGCCAATGTACAGCTTTCTGACTAGGCTGTCTTTAACAATAAGCCATAGTGGTTTTAATCACTTTACTGGTTTGCCAAAGTCTCCGCGTACAGGCGGAGATGGGGATGTGGGGGCAAAGCAGCAGCCCCTCCCTGTAGCTTCCAGCTGTTGCTCTTGGATGCGCTGCTTTGATGTTTGCTGGCACCACCAGCAGGGGATTGGTGCCATGCACTGCACAGCCTCCTGGGGACTCCAGGCAGCACATCTTCAGGCACATGGGGCCATGGTGTGTGCTCGGTGGGGGAGGAACCTTCAACACCGCAGGCACCTGGTGAGTTCCCAACCCACCTTCCCCGGGGCAGAAGGGTTTCGGGCTTCAGCTCGCTGGGGCTCCAGGAGTGGGCTTCAGTACCCCTCCCTCCCTGGCTTCAGCCCCGGGGCTCTGGGCTTAAGCCTCCCCATCCCCACCCCCAGTCCCAGTCCCAGTCCAGTGGTGGGCTCTGGACTTCAGCCCTCCCCAGCTCCAGCCCCTGGGACCAGCTCTGGGCTTCAGCCTTGCGGCAGTGGTACTCCAGCTTGGAAAAATTGTCAGAGCAGCCACCAGCAAGAGTTGGTGGCCGCACTCTGAGGCAACCAAAAAATTTGTTATGAGAAACCCTCTGCTAGAACATGATAAACTGTTCTTGAGTTAGAGATGTGAAAACTACAGACAAGTGTCAAGTTTTTGCACTGGTAGTTACTCTGCATATTTCCTCCATTTCAGGAAGAAGAAGTTCCCAGAGAAATTCTGGAAAACAGCAGCGACATCATCTTCATCCAAAAGTCAATTTCACCGACAGACACACAAGCATTCAAATTTGAATCTTCACTAATGCGAGGATACTTCTTGGCCTTTCAGAAAGGAGAGAATTTAAGCAAACTGATTTTAAAGCGATGTGATGAAGACCGTGTGGATGAATCCACACATATTATTGTCCCCTAAATAAACTGATTTGATAACGTATCATACACAAGCAATTTCTTGGCCATTTTTATACAACTTTTATTACTATCTCTATGCTAAACTGTGTAACCCTTCTCTGTAACCACTCAAACACACAGCCGCCGGACACTGAGTTAAGTTCCTCAGGGTTGGTGCTGAGTTTATTGGCTCCAGGATTGATACTTTTCAATTCTTAGCTGCAGCTGAGAGCAAATATAGAAACAAAATAAACTGGTGGACACGGAGCTTAGGAATTCTATAATCAGCGAGATTAATGTCTGTTACTAGTTACAGCAGGGCTTCTAGGGTAAGGCTGCTATGTACCACAATGCCTTCTCCAAAAAAAGCAAGTCTTTGCATAAGATTGTCATTGCCAACTTTTTGAATTAAGTATTAAATTTGGAATTAAATGAACCTTTTGATTTTTTTTTTTTTTTTTTTTTTTAACCAAGTGTCCATTTGTGTCTCCCTCTATCACAGCATTTAAAACTGAAGTAGATTTTGCAGACTCCCATGAGGAAGACTCGCTGTCTTTCTATCCATCTGTGCCATAACAGGATGGGTCTCGGTCCGGGTCCGACAGACTCCGTTTTGTACTAGGAGCTGACCACATGGCTAACCTGGTCAGCCTAGGCACATAGCTAAAGGGGAAGAAACTGCATTTAAAAAGGGGGTGTTATCAGAGGCTACATCTCCCCTACAAGGTAGGGGTGTGATTTCCCAATACTTGCCAAAGCTAGCGCACAAGTACAAATAAGTAGTGTAGCTGCAGCATCAAGGGCAGCAGCAGCATGTCTTAGCCATGCTGTGTACAAACACTCCTGAAACCCGCAGGTACGTACTCAGCCCTGCTACCCTAGCTAACACTCATCAAGCTACCTAGCTCGCAGTTAGACATAGCCTGAAAAAGGTGGGCTGTCCATCACCATATATCAGCAGGAGGGACCCTGCCTAGCCTAAATGCTGTCCCAACCTCAGACTCCCAGAAGGGTGGAGGTCCAATTAGGGGAGAAGGCATCTCAGGACTTTTATTTTACTCGCTCTCTGGTGCTTTATAAGAGCGTTGACTGTTAAGAAACTTCTTGGCTAAGCCTGTGCTCCTTGCTTTCCTATCACACTGTCCCCAAAAGGGTTAAACTAGAATGCAGAGTGCCCACAGCTAGGTAGAAGTGGGGGGAGGGAGGGTGTGAAAATGGTGGGAGGTCTGAGACCCAGGTGCAAGGTCTGAGGCAGCTGGACTGCAGAGTGCCACATCCTGAGGAAGGGGTTAGACAAGAGGGCTGAAGCTGAATGTAAACTCTACACCAAAGAGCTAGAAACTGGGACTAGACTCAGCCCAGACCCAGTTGTCTTTGGAGTACACTTCTGACACACCTGTGACCACACGGCGGGAGACAGGGCTAGGCTGCAGCACCACCTCCACTACTTAGGGCTAGTCTACACTGGGCTTGTGTAGTCGCGGCAGAGCACTGGGAGAGAGCTCTAAAAAACCCACCTCCATGAGGGGGGTGACTCCCAGCGCTGGTGCACTGGCGCTTTACAGCGCTGAAACTTGCTGCGCTCAGGGGGGTGTTTTTTCACACCCCTGAGCGAGAAAGTTGCAGCGCTATAAAGTGCCAGTGTAGACAAGCCCTTAGTGACAATAACAAACACTTTATAAAAGGCTAGAAATTTGCATCTAATGGAATGGGGGAGTTGCCCCCCCAAACCGCAGGCATGGAATTTGCCCCTCCACGCATGGCTCCACTGGTGTGACTGGAGCTGCACCCCCAAATATAGAAGTCAAACTACACCTATGGGGGACAGTGAGTGTGAATCAATTCAGAGCAGGCTCTCACCCCTATCTTTCACACCAGCCTCAAGAACACAGCTTGGGCCCATTATCATTCAAATGTTTATTGTGCAACAGTTGGCAAAGATCCCATAAATGACTACAGATGACTCATTTCTAGGTCTATTGCATCCTCCCAAGCAGGAAGCCATTATACTGACAAGTATCAGGGGGTAGCCGTGTTAGTCTGTATCCACAAGAACAACAAGGAGTCCGGTGGCACTTTAAAGACTAACAGATTTATTTGGGCATAAGTTTTTGTGGGTAAAAAACCTCACTTCTTCAGTTACTCCTTGCTGTTGTTATACTGACAGGCAGTCAGCAGCAGTCACTCTATTTCACACAGGAACATCCATATCTGAATTCTTATCCTGACACTACCCTAAAATGCTGAGTAGATTCTAAAACAAATGAGATTTAGACCTTGTGTGTAAATCTTAGTAGTCAAGAAAGGAATTAAAATTTTAAAACCAGCTTGGGTAACATGAAACAACTTCATATTTCCAATTATTAGTTAACGAGACTGACAGTAAAAATAAATGTAGCCAATTTTCTTGCTTGAAAAGTCCCGTATAAATGCCCCCGGCCCTCTATTAACCTGGGCTTTGGAAACCTCTACACGGCCACAATGAGCATGTAAGTCAGAGGAGATCACTTTCTTTCCTATTTATTAACAAAGAAATAAGTATGATTTTGCAGAGAGTTTGAAATCCACATAAGATGGCAGAATATGGCCCCTCTTCACATAGGTTGGAGGGGTTTTTTTTGTTTTTTTTTTTTTAAATAAAAGCGTCAGACAAGAAATCACAGAGGGAAGTGTTAGCAGAGGAGTGGCCATCTCAAACCCTTTTACATTTTATTAAGAACAAAGTGCCACGTTAGCATTATATTATGATGGACCCCCCTCCCCCATTTCTGAGTGATACTGGACATTTATTTCCATTGTCAAAACATTTGTGTCAAAGGTTTTGGAAAATATTTTCCTTTATATCAAATGCTTTGTTTTCAAGGGGCTTTTTAAAGCCAGACCATACCAACTTTATTTTTGTTATAACTCGCTTTGCTGGGTTTACTAAGGCAGAAATAATTTTTACTGGAAGTTTTAGCTAAACAGAGATATTCTATGCTGGAAGCAGCAGTTTGAGGTGAACCCTCAAACTGGAGTGCCACTATCAGTGACCCAATAAATATGCTTTGATGATTATGGAAGAGGAAAACTATACAAGCTACAATTATAATAAGTTTTGAATACATTTAGAGCGGTTTACAGACAGGATAATTTGAACAGGTTATTGAACAGACACAAATGTAACTAAAAAAAAAAGAGAAGGTTTTGTTGCCCAGGACATCACACCCTTGACAGTTCCTGGCATCAGAAAGTCAATGATGTAGCCATTTAAATTACATGCCAATGTAGAATAATGTCAAGGTTACTTGCAAAAAAAATTCCCGAAGAGGAAGGAAGTTTGGAATGAAACCAAAGATTTAAACAAGAAGCAGATAGTGATGAATTATTTGCTGTTTGAATTCAACACTGTCTGTCCCCTGTGGAATCACACAGGAAAAGCGGGTAGGTGGGTCGGTTATATTTTCTCCATTAGAGAGAATGCTGCTGGCAGAAACAGACAATTTCCATTTGAACCGTTAAACCGCACGCAGCTCATGAGTCCTGGAAAGTAAGTTGCACTGAAACAGTCTTTCCTTCTGTGTCTAGGATGGTTTCTAAACAGAGGATAGTCTCAGAAACAACACTTAGCACTTATTCAGCACTGGATCTATTCAAAACATTGCATAAACAATGTCTTCTTCCTAAAATAATACCTTCTTCAAGACAAAGAGTGGTGAGAAGATTTTAACTGTTTATAGCGGATAAAAATGACTGCCAGAATCACAGACACACCCAACGTTTGTAAATTCTTTATTGTAGATTAACAAAAAGTCTTCCTTTTTCACACTGACTCTCAGGGCCCACTCAGAACATTATGTGAGGCACCTTGTGTACAATTCACTAATTGTAACATTAGAAACAAAGGTTGAACCTTCCCACAGCCAAATTCATTTTACAAAATGGGAAATTAAACAGTAATTACATTGCAACAATCTAAACAATGCAGCCACTGAAAGAGAAAAATGAGTTTCAGCCATCCAAGATTGTTCCTGATACAATAAACTACTAATTCACCCCCAATTACACTGCAGCTTCATTAGTTCACTCTTGTCTGAATCCAGTTCACATCAGCCTAACTCTTCTCTTCTGGCAGAACCCCACTTCCAGCCCATTTTTTGCTACTGATATTGGTTTTTGCAATAAGGAGCCAGCTCAAATTGTAGATTTCCAGATGACTTGGCATTGGGATTTCTACCCATGCACTATGTACTCTTAATTACTGTTTTTCTCTCATTGAATGATTTAGTAACAATATGATGAAGCAGAGGCAGCAGTGAACAATCATGTTTTGCCAGCAGTTTGGTTGCATCTCAGAGGCTCCACAGCATAGCCACAGCCTTGCAGATACCCACATCATGATAGTTGAAGTAGCAGAGGCCTGCAAAGGTCACAGCTGAGAGTACATACAGACCTGTATTGGCCAGTTTAATAGATGTCTCCCCATGGACATAGTCAGTTATAACCTGCCCAAGACCCCTACAAAGAGAGAAAGAGAAACATGCTGAAAAGAGACCAGAGCAATCCCTAATCAAATCTGGCTGGCTCTCCTGGCCATCATCTATGGAAACTTTCCCTGCAACTAATGCCCTTGTAATACTCACATTTCTCAGTCTGCATATCATCTCCTAAACTGAGCTACGTGCCTCCACTACTCAGAGGCTTTTGCTGGAGAAAAGGACCCACTTCCTACTCAGCAAGCAGCTGTAGGCACTCACCGGACGTTTGTGCTGACTGGTGATTTCTGAGCCAAATAAAACTTGGCTAATCAACCCTTTTAACAGTATCTAGGAAACAGGCAGATAAGAGCTGTTCCGTTAATAAGTAAATTTCACTCCCGGGGGCAGAGGACAGTGAGAGATGCTGTTCCACTAGAGGAAAAAAATTAGAGGAAACACTGTGCTTCCTCTACAGTCAGGAGAATGCTAGATCCCAGTCTCTTCTCCCTATGTACAAAGGATGCCAGGCATTGGGACACAAACAGGGAGCCTGGATGATCTCAAAGACTCATATTAGGTCAAGAAGTTGGCAGACCCTAGAATTCTCCTGAGAATGTCTGAATGGTGTCTATGGCAGTCAACACTTTGTTCCATATTTAAAGTTTTCCCTTGTCCTCCTGTTGCAGGATCTTATTACACTGATGTGGCACCTTTAATGCCAAAGGCTAAGCAACATTAGCCTTCTGCACTGCTAGGTTCACCTTGTAAAATGTAAGACTACATTTCAGAGACACGCTGGGAAGTCTTTGCTGGTTCCCATGATTTGTCTCCACATAGTAAGGAGTCTGAGAAATCTCTCAGATTCAAACTAAGGAACAGTAACAGCCCTAAAGATCTAGCAGGATTCACTATGCTAAAGCAGTTGCCACTGGGGGGCGGGGAAGAGATTCCTGTTTTACCAGATGGGCATTTTGGTAGCCCTGGGTCACCAAAAATATGGCAGGAGGTAGTGAGAGGAGGGCTATAATTCATACAGAAGAGGAGGTGGGGAAGTCAGGAGGCTACAATCCACAGAGAGAATCAGAGGAAGTGCAAGGGGCGACAACTCTCAAACTGCTAGAGCAGGGGTAGGCAACCTATGGCACGCGTGCCGAAGGCGGCACGCGCACTGATTTTTAGTGGCACTCACACTACCCGGGTCCTGGCCACCGGTCCGGGGGGCTCTGCATTTTAATTTAATTTTAAATGAAGCTTCTTAAACATTTTAAAAACCTTATTTACTTTACATACAACAATAGTTTAGTTATATATTATAGACTTATAGAAAGAGACCTTCTAAAAACGTTAACATGTATGACTGGCACGCGAAACCTTAAATTAGAGTGAATAAATGAAGACTCGGCACACCACTTCTGAAAGCTCTAGCACAGGGGTCGGCAACCTATGTACTGCCACTGGGGGGGGGGGGGTCTGAGTGGTACCTATCTGCACCCTTGGCTGTTCTGTATAAAGCCCCATAAAACACAAGGAGAGCAACTATGTATCCACAGGCAGCCCTATGACTGCACCATAGATAACTTAACCTCCGACTGTTTTTGCTTTGAATGGCAAAGTCAGCCTATAAATATTACATGCCAAAGAAGCTTGGTCCAAGATCTAAGTGACTTCAGGTTTCTTGTGCAAATAAAGTTAGATGTTTGTACTGACACTCACTTCATCAATCATCATGGTTGGCCTGTCAGGAGAGTGTGTTTTGCATGTGGTTTACAACAATACTTTCTGAGTAGAGATTTATACCTGAAGGTCTGAATGTATGAAGGTGCAGTGCAGAGCCAGGACGCAGGATTTCAGCACCCCCCCAAAGTGCCAAGTGAGAGCAAAGGAGAAAAACCAGAGGAAAAGTCTGCAAATGCTGGAGTTTCAGATCAGCCATTAGTATGGGCTCTCTAGTTTGTCACTGGGATTACAGTAGCCTAAAGAGTCTTCCCTTTTTAAATTGTCCTAGCAGCAATGATGCACTTCAGGTCCAAAGCAACGGCTGCAAATGTAATAAAATCTCAGCTCCACAGGAGGGGATGAGGAGAACACCCTACAGGGGTGCACAGGAGTCTTGCACATTCCTACCTCCAGCCATCACAGAAGAAACAGAGGGATGGCATGACTGACACACCCAGGTCACCAGCACAACAAGCCTGCTGTTCTTAGACATCTTAGTAACTGAAAGTTCAGCTCCCCTACAGATGTCTAAAAAGCGTAAGCCCCTGCAACCTTTGCTTTGGAAGTGGAGAGTTTCTTACTATCAGAGAAACATTTTCAAACTATGAACTCCCATGTGCAAGGGGAGAGTTTCATTTTGTGGCCTTTCTCCATGAGTTATAACAGATAAGCCAGGACAAACAGCGTTTATCCTGGAGCAATAGGGAAGTAAAACCGAACAAGTTGGCTCTTGTTTTTTTTGCTGGGGAAAACCCCTAATTGTCTGCACAAAAAAGGGTTTTTTTATTGTCGACATACAGTTTAGAATTTACTGTCCTACTCTTTGCAGAGTCACCACAAGATAGTCACGGAAGAAATGTCAGCATTTGCATATATTTTTACTCACGAGGAAACTCAGACAGTACAACTCAGGATCCTCCTAGAAACCATGCCATGTCATATGTAATATCCCCTAAAACAGGAACCACCACTGTCCGAGTGAAAGGCTCACACACGCAGGATGCAGACACCTCTGCAGAAAAATTCTTAAATCTGGCTTCATTTCAAGACTTCCCACGGCCCTGATAATTTTATTTTGTGAAAGAATTCCCAACAGTGGTGATGTTTCAGAAGAGCAGCAACTAGGCAGGACCCAGATTTCACAGCTGCAGGGGGAGCTTCTGCCATTCAGCCAAGTACAGGGGTCTGGCACAGCACTGAAGACCTCTCAGTAAATTTCGCTTACATTTAGAGAGCACCTTTCAACCCAGAGAATCCCAAAGTGTTTTTCTAACTGATATACAAGCGATACCTAACAATTCACCTTAATTCTGACCCTTGGGGAGTTGTATGCCATGTTGTTGCAACCGTGTCAGTCCAATAAAAGATATTACCTCACTCACCTGGAGAGTTGAGCAATCTGCCACTTTCTAGACATCTGGCACACCATAAGAATGGCAACACTGTCAATTAGGCCTACTACACACCTGTGGACCTCCCCAACAGGAAGAAGTGAACAGAGCAAATTCCAGTGTATGGGGAAGATGACTAAACAACTACAGTCAATCGGTTGCAGTCAGCAAACAGATATTTCACATGGGCCAAACAAAACACAAACCTACAAACTTCAGGATCTCAGCCTCATAAGTTCAAGATGAGTGATCAATAAGTCCTTCACTATCCATGGACGTCTCACTGATGAGCTGCCAAGCCTGAACTACATCACAGAAACCTGGCAGACTGATACAGCAGTTTCAGTGTCATCTTCCCTTGCTTCTTTGCTCCTCTCCCCCTCATACTCTCTTCAGCACAGCATGACGGAGGACAAATCTGGAGATGAAGTAGCCAATCTACTCCCCTCCTGGCTAAAAAGTAGGAGAAGCTCTCTGAAGCTAAAGTCCGCTTCATCTGCAAAAAAGAGAGACTATACTAACCTGGTGATGAAAGTCGGAAGACTCATCATCTTGACAGATTTCAACATTTGAATGGATGACCATGTCACTAAAACAATCACCCAATGTCTCCTATTCAAACTTTCCACCGTAGGTAATTTTTGGATGCATGCATACACAGCCACACCATGGAATGAGTATGACACACACACACTCATGTCTGACCTCCAGGTAGGGAAAAAAGCTTTCTGTCACAAGGCAAGAAACCACCACAACCAAACCCGAGGCCTGAAAATTCTTGGGATCCTGCTAAATTCTAAAACTTAGAAAACTCTACCATGCACCCTAACCCAGGCAATATGCCAACCAATATTAGAATAAACCACTGCTTGACACCAAAGACTTCACAGTGTCTGATCCCCTTTTCCTAAGCAAACTAATCTAGCAGCTAGTCAGTCTCCAATGTTACCTGTCACATGCCAGTATCCCTGATCCCTCTTAGCCAGGACCTGGTGAAGAGAGAGAACTTTCTGCACTGGAAGATTACCTGGTTGTGGACAAAGGAAGTACATCCATAATACTGAGGGACTGGTCTCGGGTATCTAATACTGGCTCATCACCAAAGATTCCTGTCCCATCTCCAAGAAGCTGAAGTGGGAACAGACACTCCTAGGACAACTCAGATTCTTCCCCTAAAACTAAACCCAGAGGATTATTATGGGACACTCTTCCTCTACCGCCAAAAGCCTTCACCTGGAGAGTTCCACAAGGCTCTATCTTCTCCCCACGCCTTTATCAATAATATCTATAAGAAGCTGTTAAAAAAGTTGGTGAGACAACTTGGGCTGAAGTGTCAGCAGTACTGAAATAGCCATCTCTATATCTCCTTTATGTCAAATGCAAACAGTAATGTCTCCAAGCTTACTCAATACTTGGTTGAAATCAGCACCTAGATGAAGACTAGCTGGCTAAAGCTGAACCCAAGTGAGGCTGAGGCTGGTAGGAAGAGGGAAGTATGCTGAAGTACTTGCCTCTATTAGAATATTCCCCCACTATTGAGGGCAACTGTCCTCAGATTGTCTTAGGATACTTTTGGGCTCCTCAATGCTTTTGGATGCCCAAATAACTATGCCAGAAAATGTCCACTTCCATCTGTGAGACAAGGTGGATAAGGGAATATCTTTTATTGGACCAACTTGTGTTGGTGAGAGAGACAAGCTTTCGTGCTACCACAGAGCTCTTCTTCGGGTCTGGGAAAGGTACTAGAGTATCACAGCTAACTGTGTAGTTCGAAAGCTTGTCTCTCTCACCAACACAAGTTGGTCCAATAAAAGATATTCCCTCACTCACCTTCTCTCTCTAATACCCTGGGACCCACACAGCTACAACATAGCATACAACAATTCCATCTGTGGCTGATTAGAAGACTGTGCCCATTCCTGTCAAACAAAGACCTGGCCGCAGCAATCCACACATTCATGATCTCCAGGCTGGATTATTGCAACTCACATCTAAAAATGAAGCCAAAGACCCTTATAGCATTTCACCTAGTACAAAACATAGCAGCTTGTTAGCTGAACAATGCAGGTCTCTGTCTACATCATCCCAGTGCTCTGTTCTCTGCAATGGCTCCTCACTGAATAGAGAGTCAGTTCAGAATATGTCCTGACAGTCAAAGCCTTCCATTGGTCTTGCAAAAGCTACCTAAGAGACCTCCAGGGACAACTACCTGCCTGCCAGTCAGGAGAGGCTTGTGACTGCAGAAAACAGAACTTTCACAGGAGCTTGACCTAGAATTTCTTACATCAGATAGAAACCACAAGCCTCAGCACAATCAGAATTAAATGCCAAAAAGGTTTATTTGACTAGCTTCCCTTCAGTGAGTCATGCACTCGCACATACAAAGACAAATCTGATAAAGTGTCAAACCATTTGTCCTACAGGCTGAAAAGTAAGTGTGATGCTATTTCCATTTTAAAGAACTTGGAAAATGCTCACTTACTAGAATGATGGGGGCTACATAGACTTAGAAAGGTAACAGATAAACACACCCTCATGGATGCAACATCCTCTGGTCGAAAACTTACAGCAGTTTAACAGCTATACAGCCACAGGAAATGAAAAATACTGTATCCAACTGAAACTGAAAAAGGAATTTACCTAAAAAGCAGCTAAAAAGATATCTGGCCAGGATTCAAGACTAACATCCTGACTCTCGCAAAAATGCCAGGGGATTAACAAGCATGTGTAGTCAAGACTGATTTTTGTCTCACCCAAAAGATGGCACCTCCAGTAATACACTGCCCCCTAATGCTAAGCTGACGCCCAGAATCTGTACTGGCTCTGAGGAAAAAGAGCCACCAATAAAATCCTGAGTTTCCCTTGGAGGTCTTATTTAAGCACAGATCTGTCCTGATGCTGCTTTAGGGGTATACTCTGAAACATTCAGATCTGAAGGCCATATATAACCTACTAGCCAAAGACACCCAATAGTCGCTCTTAGGTAGATTTCCTACTGTCTGCAAAGTATGAGATATGGATAAGGGAATAAACAGGAGCCAGAGTGAAAGGAGGCTCCCCTAATAGGAGTATCTACCCTGCCTTCTAACTGAAGAGGCAAAATGACAAAGACCCTACCTGGTGTTAGTCTGGTCAAGGCTATAACAGGCCAAGATGCCAGTCACAAGAACACAAGGAATAAGAGTTTTGCTCTTGTGTTTTACCAGGTGTTCTAATGTGAACTTCCTGATGCGCACAGATCTGCTGCTCAGCTCCTTTTGCATCCAGGACTATAAGCCCAAAGAGCAGCTCTGGCTGGTCCTGGTGAGACATCTACCAGACGTTTTCACACCTACGCTTACCAGTGACCGTGGAGTGTGAGGGCTGCAGCCAGTGAATAGTCCATGGCAGGTCCAGGATACAGATAGGCTGCAGGGAGGAGACCCAGCAAGAGGACGCTGACAGCTCGCTCACTCGTCCAGTGCAGAGATGCAGCCTTGGAACCGGCTGAAAAAAAAAGCATTTTCAACACCGAGTTTCTGCTCACAATATCCCAATCTGAACAATGGTTAGCTCATTCTGACCAGTTTTGTGCAACTAGGTGCTTTCTCAGACCTAGATACACAGCCCTTAGCTGGGCAAAACCAGGTTGCCTTTGACTTATTGCTACAAACCATATTCATAAGAACAGAAGAATGGCCATTCTGGGTCAGAACAATGGTCTATTTAGCGCAGTAGCTTGTCTTTGGACAGTGGCCAGTGCCAAATGCTTCTGAGGGAATGAACAGAACAGGGCAATTATCAAGTGATCCATCCTGTCGTCCAGACCCAGCTTCTGACTGTTAGAGATTTAGGGGGACACAGAGCATGGGGTTGCATTCCTGGCCATCTTGGCTACCAGCCATTAATGGACCTATCCTCCATAAACTTATCTAATTCTTTTTTGAACCCTGTTATACTTTTGCCCATCACAACTTCCCCTGGCAATAAGTTTCACAAATTAGCTGTGCATCACGTGAAAAAGTACTTCCTCTTGTTGCCTACTAATTTCACTGGGTTACCCCAGGTTCTTGTGTTAAATATTCCTATTTTAAATACCGCCTTAAATATCTCTTTTCTGAATGCTCCCTCTGCTGTTCAGAAAGTAAAGTTCCTTTAATTAGAATACAGACAATAATAGACTGAAAAAGCTGATAGATGAGGCCAAAGGAAATGCCACCTTTGTTAGTTTCATGGCCTGCTGTTCAATAACAGGCCCTTTCACAAACACCACAGAACAGGCATTTTTGAAAACAATAGTAAAGGTTGTTGCCCTAGTGTATCACGAACTGCCTGCAGATGCAGTGCTTGCCAGTTCTGCCTCCTTGTGACCGTCACTGAGGGCCCTGCTTAGTACATGACAGTTTGAAAGGAGTGGATGAAGAACAATGAAGCAGCATAACAGGATGGAGAGGAAAGAACACTGGGCACCAAGATGCATTGGTTCTATTTCCAGTTCTCCCATCAACTGTGTGACCCAAGGCAAGCCACCTCCCTTCTTTGTGCCTTAGTTTTCCACCTGTGATATGGGATAATGATATTGAAACCCCTCCCCTTTCTTTGTGAAATGTTTTAAGACCTATGCATGGAGTGTGCTGTATCTGTTAAGTATCTGATTCCTCTGTGATAACTACATGAAGAGCTGAGTGCATGAATTAGGATTGGTGTTATCTTAACAAGAGTAGGGGCTGGAACCTCTGGGACTTCCCCAGGTATTCAGTGCCTAGAAGTAGCCTAAAAGGCTCCATGATCTCAATCCTCTTCCATAGACAACTACCAGTACACAGTTCTGTTTGCACAGAAAGTGACTCAGACAAGCACAGAAGTGGTAGTTTGGGTTCTTTGTAACCTTGCCTACTTTTCCTATACATTTTGGACATCACTAGAAGAAATATGGTTCTAAGAGATGTTGACATATACTGAGGGAAGCAGGACACCTTACAATACACTGGCACTCAATAGCAGAGTGCTAACAGCATAAAGTTACAAAGAACTGATTTTAAACACACATCAGATCACTTGTCTAAATGCTTACTGCTGTTTGATCAACCTGAAATCATGAGCTGGAAAAGAGATATAATGTGAACTGTACCAAAAAGAAGACATGGAATTTCTCCTGCTCTGCACAGGGTGACCGATGTTAGACAAGAACTGCTGTGACAATAGAACAAAAAGATCACCAGCAAAACAACTGTAGTGGACTAATGCGCTACTACCATGAACTTCGAGAAACATTTTCCAGCATGCAACAAGTTTCTTCTTGACATAAATGTAGCAAACTTTTTTTGAGTTTAACTAGTTAACATACTGAGACTGCCCAAGGCCGCGTTGTTTCAAGTAGATATAGTCTGTGGAAAGAACTGTTAACACAGTGTGAGTAGTTTCCATAGTACGAGAAAGTAGAAAACTTGGAGGGGAAAAGTAGTGGGGGCAGATTGGATGTCACTTTTTATCGGTTTGTTTAGTTTGTGTCTGCATTCTTCTTTCTATTTTCTGCCATACGTTACAACAGAGGTCCCCAAACTATGGGGCAGGCCCCCCAGGGGGCACGGAAGAATGTTGGGGGTGCACGACAGGGCCCAGGCCAACCCCACAGGAGGTGGGGGAACGCCACCCAGACCCGATATGCCCCCAGCTTAGCTCCGCCCCCAGCTGCAGCTCCACTCCGCCCCTAGCCCAGCTTCAGCCCCAATTGCAGCTCCACTCTGCCCCCAGCCCCACTCTGCCAACAAGCCCGCTCCAGCCACAGCTCCGCTCCACCCCCAGCCCAGATCCAGCCACAGCCCCGCTTCAGCCTGAGCCCAGCTCTGCCCTCATACCCTCTCCACCCCCAGGCCACATCCATCTCTGGCCCCAGCTCCTCCCCCATCCCCAGTTCTACCCCCAGCTTTGCCTTCAGCCCAAGCTCCTCTGCTGAGCCAACTGTGCAGTAATGGAAGGGGGGACGCAGGCAGATTCCATTACTGGTAAGGGGGGGTCATGACAGGAAAAGTTTGGGTTTAAAGGATATAAAATCCTAATTAATCCCTGGTCAGTATTTCTCAGGTTTAATGGCATACATTATGACAGTCCTGGATTTTGGTCTTCGCCTGTTTATCTTACACCACTCTCCACTGATTCCTGCTACATGGAGAAAGGAAATTTTGTCCAGCAATGAAGCTTGCCTCCAATTCAGGCTTTCAAGCCTGACCTCAGATGGACCAGAAGCTCCTGTCCACCAGGGGAGCCACAATTTCTGCACCAAGTTTACAACAATCACCATTGATCTGACAGGGCCATAAAAAGCATCACCCATTCTTTAATCTATCTTCCCTTTTCCTATCTTGTGGATGTCTGTGGAAATTGACTTGATAAAACTAACATGTTTGTTAGTAAACTGAGAATGTTTGTTTGAAACGCAGTCAATTTCTACAATTTAAGAAAGATGCTAAGGAAAAAAAAAGCTGGATTTAGAATGACACTTTTCCTGCATACTGTAATAAAATGACATTGCATGTGAGATTACCGAGGAGTTAGTTTTAGGCTGACAGAAAGAATCATGAAGTCTTCAGCAGAAACCATAAAGTGCAAAGTGAGGTCTAATAAACCATAACAGCACTCTTTCCTGTTCATAGAGATGACTGCCTGAATTTTCAGGCAATACCAATTTCCATGCCCTTCAAAACAGGAGGGAAAAACCTCACAGCAATTTGCAAATTTCTGTAGCATCAAATTATACTGTAGATGTTTTCTTGTCCAACTCCCAGTTTAAATTATGTCAATTGATTTTAAATCAAAAGCTTGTTCAGATTTAGGTGCAGTGAGTAGATAAGGCAATTTCTTATCTGTGACTATACAAATCACTCCATGGGGCCAAGAAAACACTGTAATGACATGGGTGACTGAGCTGGTTGAAAAGGTCAGGATCAAATATCACATAAAAACAATAATAAAGAATAGCAGCTTCCCAAGTGGTTATCAACAGAACTTTTGTCCCAACTTAGACTAACATACCATAGCTCCTGGGAGAGATGTGGATTTGATGTGCCGGAGTTGGCCGATCCAAGGTTGTTGTACAGGCAACCACAGGTCTGGTCAAAAGACTTTTACTGAGAAGAACTGTCAACGGAACAAAGATTGATTAGTTGCCTTTTACACCCCCAAAACTTAAAGGTAAATCCCTGGAAGTTAAACTACAGCAAATAGCATCTTAATCAATAAGCAATAAGAGTCCAGAGGAAAGCCAGTGGTTTCAGTGGTCCTGAAAAGGAAAGCCAGTGGTTTCTTCAGAAAAAAGGATGCACAAAGTTAGAATAGGGAATACAAATTATACCCCACAAATAACAGCTTGGGTGTGTGTGTGTGTTATTTGCAATATTTCTAACAAGCCTGGTGTACACATGCTTCAGAGTTTCCCTACCAAGGATTTAATATCCAAAGCCCCATGCCTCCAAGAGTGAGGCAAGCTGCACCCAAAACAGTGCTTCAAGGAATCTGAGACAAGAACATTAGCCACCAACTCTGGCATGACAAACTTTGCAGCTATGGTGTGAGCATTAGGGAAATCTTGCATTCATTTCATGAGCTAAACAGGCTACATTAGAAAAGACCTGCTCAATAAGTTGTTCTGGGTGACTACAGTATTTTCAAAGATCTGAACTGCTAGTAGGTCTGGTGTGTTCTTTCTGATGCTTGTTTGCACCTTTAAGCTGGCAGATCTTTGTGGCATTGACTCATTCAATGGCTTGGCATAGCTGACACATAATAAAATATTCTGCACATCTATAGTTAAGTAGTAATAGCGCTATGCCTTTCACAAAGGGCCCTCAAATGAGTTTTATTTTACTACCGCTCTAAAGCTCACACAGGCAGGTGGAGTGCTGCACAATTACAATTGACAAAGGGTGAACTAACAGATAGCTTAGAGCAGTTGCTCTCAACCTTTCCAGACTACTGTATGCCCTTCTGGAGTCTGATTTGTCTTGTGTACCCCCAAGTTTCACCTCACTTAAAAAACTACTTGCTTCCAAAATCAGACAGAAAAATACAAAAGTGTCACAGCAGACTATGACAAATTGCTTATGTTCTCATTTTTACCATATAATTATCAAATAAATCAACTGGAATATAAATATTGTACTAACATTTCAGTGTATGGTATATGGAGCAGTGTAAACAAGTCATTATCTGTATGAAATTTTAGTTTGTACTGACTTTGCTAGTGCTTTTTATGTAGCCCTGTTGTAAAACTAGGCAAATACACCTCTACCCCGATATAACATGAATTTGGATATAAAGCGGTAAAGCAGCGCTTCGGGGGGGGGGGGGGGCTGCGCACGCCGGTGGATCACAGCAAGTTCGATATAATGCGGTTTCACCTATAATGCGGTAAGATTTTTTGGCTCCCGAGGAGAGCGTTATATTGGGGTAGAGGTGTATCTAGAGGAGTTGATGTATGCCCTGGAAGACCTCTGCGTACCCCTGGCTGAGAACCACTGGTTTAGAGACTGTAAACTCTCTGGGGCAGGGAGCATCCCTGGCTCTGCGTTTGTACAGCATCCAGCACAAGAGGCTCCAACCCACCTTAGCGCCTTGGGGTAACAAGCAATATAAACGGCAGCGGGGGAGACTGGAAAAAAGCAACAGCCACCCACACCCCAAAGCCAGCCTGCAAGGGGGAGGCGGCTCTGATCAGCGCGAGTCACGGGGGTTAGTGGGGAGGCAGAAGCTGGGGGGGGGAAGACCGCGAGGGGGGCCCCCCAGACCCGCTCAGGACCAGGCAGGCGGGTATCTGCCCCCCGCCTCTGGCCGCAAAGGGGGTCGTCACTATCGTTGTCCCGCATCACCCTTGCCAAGGCCCCCACAGCGAGTCAGCGCCGGAGCTGGGAACAGACCCCGCAGCCCTGGCCCGGGGCAGCTCCATGGAGGGGCCGGGCTGAGCCCCCCGCGCCCCCGACACTCACCCAGCCCCCCGCCTCGGGGCCGCCACAGGCCCCCCCGCACCAGCAGCGCCGCCATCTTGCCGTCTGACCCTCCCCCGCCCCCACGGCCCCAAGGGCGCCAGGGCACCCGGAAGCGGAAACAGACCCGCGGTTGAGCGGCTGGAGCCGGGTTGGCCCCGTGCGCGAGGGACTGGCCCCTTCACTTCCGGTTCCGCCGGTGAAGGTCACAGCGGCCGGATTCGCCTTCCCCATGGCGGAGCTTGGCGGCCCGGACGGCGGCCGGGACCCCGCGGTCTCCGAGCTGCAGCGGCTGGTGGCCGCTGAGCAGCAGCGGGCGCAGTTCACCGCCCAGGTACCTTCCTCCCGGGGCCCCTAGGTTTCCTGCCAGGCCCGCGATGGGCAGCCACAGCCAGCCCCGCACACGCCTCGTGGAGCCCCAACGGGGTCCAGACCCTCAGTCACTGGGACCCCTATTGCCACCCCCTCCCCCAAGGGGTTCCTCTTCCCCCGAGACACTTATCACCGGTGCTGCTCGGCCCTGGCACCTCTGGGCTTGCTCCATCCGTTAGGAATGTAAAAAAATGGCTTGAGCCGCAGCAACTCTTTCGTTACAAATTCAGCCCTGCTTGTAACCCTCCCAGAGAGAGCAAGGCAGCCCCCTTGTAATCCTCCCAGAGAGAGCAAGACAGCCCCCTTGTAACCCTCCCAGAGAGAGCAAGGCAGCCCCCTTGTAACCCTCCCAGAGAGAGCAAGGCAGCCCCCTTGTAACCCTCCCCTGAGAGCAAGGCAGCCCCCTTGTAACCCTCCCAGAGAGAGCAAGGCAGCCCCCTTGTAACCCTCCCAGAGAGAGCAAGGCAGCCCCCTTGTAACCCTCCCCTGAGAGCAAGGCAGCCCCCTGTACATATCCCTTGACACTCGTTTTGGGAGATGAATGTGTGGGGGGGCAATGTGAGCCAGTGACTTGGTTCAGTCCCTAATAAGTAGATGCATACAGCACAGAAATCACACCGTCTTTGGCATTAATGGACCCCTTTCTGTGTGTCAGCAGAAGGACCAAGTATACAGCCACAGTGACTGAACTTCTCAGTTCCGAGGGTGATGGTCCCTTCAAGGATAAGGCACAGGGGGAAAGGATGGTGTTCTGGCAGGACTCCTAGACAAGTGATCGTTGTACCCCTCTCATATTTTAGCTTCCCCATCTGTAAAATATTTGATTAAATAGTAGTAACTAACATGTTTCCTGTTCACATCTAGGTTCATAACTTCATGGACGTTTGCTGGGACAAATGTGTGGACAAACCTGGCTCAAAGTTGGACTCCAGAACAGAAGGCTGTCTAGCCAGCTGTGTGGACAGATTCATTGATACCACGTTATCCATCACTAATCGCTTTGCTCAGATTGTACAGAAAGGAGGACACTGATTACTGCATTTCCCAACTCTGGACAACCCAATCTTTCCTATTCAGGTCAATGGTGTCGGTGGAGCATCATCACATGTTCTAAGCTACATTTTATCTGATACTTTCACGAAATGCAGAAGTGGTTGAACAATCATTTGCGGAAAGCACAATTGTCCCTGTGAATTCTTTAGCTGCATTGAACTGTTCATAAATGTGTCATCGTACTGCAATTTAATAAACCATCAGGAACACTTGTCCAAACAAGTCTTGTGATGTGAAAGTATATATCACTGCTTTTCCATGTCTTTTATCTAATTAGAGGAAAGTAGAGAAGAGATGTGCTTGCTACTGACACAGGGGATGGGCACAGTATCGGAGCATCAAAATTAAATTTAAAAAATGTAATATGAATATAAATGTTTTCAATGAACTAATAAATGAATGAAAACACTTGTTCTGCTGGAGTGTTTGAAGCCTAAACCTAGAAGCTGTGCTGTACAGTAGGATAATGCATGAAAACCAAAAAGTGAAACTGGTTAAAAGGCTTGTTGCTAGGGCCTAGTCTATTGCACAGTTCTGTGGCTGTGAACTTTGCTGCACACTCCAAGCTTTTTTTTTCTTTTAAATTGGTTATAGCCCCACTGGTTATAAAGAAAATCTTCAAAATGTCAATGTAAATTGCTACAGTATCTGAGATTTTGTCTGTATTAGAAAAGTTGTACTGGTTTAACTAAATCTAGTCAAACAGGTGGAAGACCCTATTATAGAAGCCTTTTCATTGGGTTAACCCTCACTTATATCAGCTTTGGCAATACCCTAATGCAAATGACAGAAGACCCCCAGTTATCTGAGTATGTTATAGTACAATGCAGAAGTCTGATAGGTGCTTGAGAGACTAAACTAGATTTCCCTTTACTTATGTTTAAAGGTACAAGAATGGATGCAGTCTTATTTAATGATCTACATGTTGATATTTTACACAAATTTAGCCTAACCTGGTGAGCAGTGACTGTAAATAAATTGACCACACATTTGAAAAGTCTGGTTTATTCTGTGAGCCCATCAGGACTTACGTTATCTAATAAGGTGAACATCCATCACTGTAAAAGCAGCAGAGAGTCCTGTGGCACCTTATAGACTAACAGACGTATTGGAGCATGAGCTTTCATGGGTGAATACCCGCTTCTTCCGATGCATCCATCACTGTCTTTCACACATACTAAAAATCCTGTACTTAAGTTTCATAGAAAGGATATACAATCCACCCTGCCTTCTCTGGCAACTTCTTAGAATTCTCTTCAAAAATACGGTCAATGGTGGTAGTACAACATCATACGGAGCAGGAAACCTTGGAGTGTGCCTTGGGTAGGAGATTATCCAAACAGAGCTGGAGGGTACCAGAATCGCAAACACACAAGCTCTTTAACAGATTTGGGGAAGGGGTAGAAAAAAAGAGGGCAACTTCATATGTGAATTGTTTGTCTGTTCAACAAGGACTATTATGGAGCACCGTTCCAGCAGCTTCAGGCAGAGATTTAGTACTGTGGACACTGCCACGTTAAGGGGAAAGAAAAGCAAAGTTAGGATCATCCTTGGTAAATAAATAGTGGCCAGGGCTGGGTAAAAGGCCCTGAAGCCCATTCTGGCCAGCCCATTATCCTGAGTAAATGCCTTTAACTGGCAGGAGCCCAACTGGCATATGTTCTTAGGATGAAGAAGCATGAGGCAGCCAATGTTCAAATGCCTGGAGACACTAGTCCATCAAAGCAAAAGTAGTGACATACCAAGCACTCTATTCACTGGTTGCATTAGGAGCTGGACCGTATAGGATAGTAGGATCACTGTTTGAGCCCCAACATTCAGTCCTGCCCTAAAATCCACCCATAAAGTCCACACTGGGTCCAGTGCAATATATGAATCTATTATCTTCTGCAGTTATACATTTCCTATTTTAAAATCTTTCTGTAGAGGATTTCTTTATAAAAATAAAAATCTCCTTGAACACTTCTCTTGTGATGCGTGAAAAGCTGCTGCATTGTTATTGCATTAACATTTCTGCAGATTGCAATAGAGAAGTGGCTCTCACACTGAACTAGAAAGGAACCATTGACAGCTCCCCTTCCTGCCCATGGAAATCCCTGCACCAGGAGACAGGACCTTAGAGAAATAGGACATTGCTTAACCCCATCAGAGAAGGAGCTGCCCACATATTCGTGCCGTGGAAAGGAAGTCACAAACATTGGCCTTCTAGAAGAGGGAGTGGATGACAAAATGTAGACCAAGCACTGTGGCAGTGGGAGAGGGGGACACGGAATGACAGACACTACAATGATGTCTCTCCATTTTATCAGTGTCAGCCCATACGCACAGGAAGACCTAAAAAAGCTTCACCTGCTACAGGTGGAGAAAGAGAGACAACAAATTTAAACAAAGACCAAGGATCTGGGCTATTATGTATTTATGCAGGTTCCCTCCTCTTCCTCCCAAGTATCTACTAGTTCTCTGATTGAGCAGATTATAGACAGTAAGGCAGAGAAGATTTGTTTGCCAGGCTGACATATAAGACATTCCCACTAGAAGATAAACTACCCTGATGTTGTGTTTCTGCTATCTAATTTTGAACTCACATTGAGATCCCCCTTACCTCTCGGAGCCCCAGGTATTCCCCCATTCTATGCTGAAGCCCATATCCCAGGCACTATTCCTCCAGCTGAAAACTGGTCCTTTGGGGCCCACCACCCTGATTCTAATTCCTCAGGGCCTGATTCTGCTCTCCCAGCAGGGTAAATCAGGAATAACTCCACAGAAGCCAACAGAGCTACAGTGATATAAGATTGGGGAGTTAAGAATTGGAATCTCAGGCAATTTACATCTGCCAGGGGCTGTACAAACATTAACTCCACTCACAAAGACCCAACAGGTAGGTAGGTATGAGCGAGGCACTTCGTCTGCAGCCCCAGGAGCTGCAAGTGCTGTCTCAACAAGAAGTTCAGAGGAAGAAACCTATAAAACCCTTACCTATGTGTATAACCTGCCTTCATGGCGCTGCAGAAGCACAACTGGGAAAATTATTAGTTCATGGATTAGCAGAATGAGGATAGGTAACAGTTTTTAATACAAAAGCATGCCCCAACCTCAATATGTCAGAGCAGTAATCTACACTGCTCAGACCAGAGAAGCATTTAGCACTGTCCAGTCTCAGTGGTAAAAGCCTTCAACAGAAACTTCACTCAAGCAAAGCCAAGTCAAAGGAGGATCCCAAGACATGTACAGATCTGAACTCTCGTAAGAATGGTGTTTCCTCTTGACTTGGGCACAGATTTGTAATCCCATTGCGTTTCCACGGCTTACATATATGCAAGCACACACACAGAGAAAAGGCTTTGTGAAAGGTTTGAGACCATAGTTTATATATCGGGGAGCCCAGACACCTCAATTCTGATCTAGAGAGATTCAAGACCTCCACATTCTGGGAGCATAGACACCACCTACTGTCACATATGGAAATTCAGAGAAACGTGGGATATGAGACTGTATGTGCTAAGAGTCTCCTTTGCCATCTTCTACTGGAGGGTATTAAGCAGGGATGCAATCTCCTATATACAGACTAGTTCCACAAAACATATTCACAGGTCTATGGAACCTGATCAGTGGTGAACATATTGTACAAAGAGAGGAACAGCCCTGACCAGACTTTTAGAACCCCTGAACACATCCATGCTCTGTCCCTGGGTCTTGCGCTAAAGTGGTGGTAAAGGGATCAGATTTCAAAAGGAAAGTACAAATGGAGTCTTCATGTTTATTGCAGGGAGAAAGGGTTCATTCTGCCCCTTCTCCCCCCCCCGGTATCCCAATCTTTGGGCCAGCCAGAGACAGAACAGGAAACCTATCAGAGGCCTGTCCATCAGCACAAGTGGATCCAGAGGAACGTGTTACTGATAGGAAGGATGGAAAGTCAGTCACACAAAGGGCAGAGGTAGGGGATCTGAGGCAAGTTTGAAACAAACCACTGCAGTGGGGTCACCACACCTGCAGCTAGAATTGTGACACCCCACCTGCCCTTCCTTGTTCCAGACCAGTGCCTCCTCCTTACTTCGACTGTCCACGTGGGACCACATCCGTTTATTTTCATCACGGGCTGCAGTGAAGGGCCCCTGCTGTTAAATCCAATGGCACATCCTTTGTAATCAGGTTGGCAGAAGCTGTGGCCTCTGCTCTTTATTGCAATTGTGTCTTGGTCATTACGTGGTTACGCATGAAAAGAGGAACAATTTTAAAACACCTAGAGACGGTGCCAATGCACCCATTTCCCTTCTGAAGATGGCCCACAGGAACTGTCAATTAAAACTGAATATGGCCATGAAATTAGACCAATTATAGAGTCAGGAGTCTGGGGTGGGTGGGCAGGAGATGCGACCTGAGGGACAGGCATCTTCTCCGCAGGCCTTTCAGCTCTCCTGGTTTTAAACCAGCAAAAAACAAAGAGGTGCCCTCTGCGAGCCAGCAAGGTGCAGAGTCCACACCTGTGGGCTGGCAGGGTATAAAGTTCTGTGCTCCAGAAATCAGTTAGGCACCATGTTTGTACCACCGGGCAGTGTCGGGAGAAAACGTCAGCCTCCATTCGCTGACGCGCAATTTCACCCATGGCCCCAGACTCACGGCCTCTTGTTAGTCCTCATCTGAGCTGTCCTCCGACTTCTCATCAGCTGCCACTTTCCAGTTCTTCCTCTTGCTTTGCTTCTTCTGAATCTCATTGTGCCTCTCTAAGGCGGACACAGGGCATTTCCTCCTTTTTTTCTTAGACCACTTTTCCTTTTTCTCCTCAGGTTCGCTGTCCTCAGAGCTGCTCACACTGGAAGAGTCACTTTCCTGCCCAGAGGAAGAGGCAGGGTCCTTTGCAAGCCTTTTCCTGGTCTTCTTCTTGTGCTTGTGTTTGTGTTTCCCTTTCCTGGTGCCCGAAGTCCCCTCCTCTGAACACTCGCTTTCCTGGGAAGAATCTGATGATGCCTTCACCTTCTCCTTTTTTCTCTTCTTTCGCTTTTTGTGTGATCTCTTTTTCTGCTTCTTCTTCTGTGATTTCTTTGGCCTCTTCCGTTTGAGTGACTCAGGCACAGATTGTTCTCCTGGGTGAGATTTCCTCTTTCCATTGACAGCGTTTTGTTCCTCTTTCTCTTGCTGGTCACTGTAACAGGAAAGAAGAATAGAGGCCTGGGCAGATTCTAAATTAGCATTCCCTATTTCAAAGCATCAATCAAGCCCATCTACCCTGAGCTCCTTTCAGGACAGGCATATGGATGCTATGTCAGATAAGTTGGCTGCATTTTTAACTTCACCACTTAACAGTTTGGGTCCATACCTTATAACTGGGATGAGAGGCCATTTCAAAGGCATTTTAACCAACCCAGAGCATGGAAAACATAACATAAGGCTGCAAAACTTACTAAGAACTCCTTATCTGTGACTATCAGGAATCAGATAAGTGCTAGATTTGGCAATTCTACTATGTACAGTTTTTAAAATAAATAAATCTGTCCCCCAATAGATTTTTTTTTTTTTTTTTTTTTGCATTTTCACTCTTAATTGCTCTCATGCTACTGGAGCTCTCATTCTGACTAGCATTTCTAGGTGCAGACATGCTCGCAGCCAGTCAGTGGAAGCTGGATCACTTCAGGAAATTGCCCAACTCCAAGAAGCCAAACACTTATTTGCATAACATTTCAGTCACTCTTAACACAGGGTTAAAGCTGGATGTCCTGTTATTAGAAGAGATACAATCACCTCTCAGGGCTCAGAACAGGGAGGGCTCTTCACTGCAGGAATGGTGCCACATATGGGCAAAGTAAGGACAGCATTCAAGCCTTAACTGAATATTTATGTCTTATGAAGTGAAGCCAGCCCTCTCACATTATTGTCAGAATTGTTGAGTAAGAGAACACATTAATGGACCAGAATCTCAGGCCACGTGTCTGCTAGGTAAACAATTCAATTCTGCCTTGAAAGGTCAATTTACAGTCTATATTGGAGAGGTACAAGCTCTATATTTCATTGTGTAACTTGACAGAAATTAAGATGTTGGACTTTTCAGTAGACCTGTTTGCCCTTACCTGTCAGTATCAAATTCCTCTGGATATAACTCTTTATAGCCACTGTGACCCCATCTGCAAGAGAACAGCAGGAAACACGTTAAAACCACACAGGATATTCAGAACCAAAATGAGGGTGAAATGAAAGAGAGAGCTTTAGGAAAAATACAAAACAAGAGTCCGGAGGAATAACAGCTAGTATCTTCCTTACTTGTTTGAGATGCTAACATTTTGCTTTGCTAGGTTCTGTTTAGACCATTCTGAGCAGACTAAAGACCACTTTGCTTTTTTCTGGTAGGGAATTTGTATCTCCCTGTGCGACAGAAGCCCAATGATTTGGGAATTCACACTTCTCATAAACACCCAGGGAACATGGGGTGAAACCTTAGCCTCACTGAAGTCACTGCAAGTTTTGCCATTGACTTCACCCATGGTGTACAATTTGCTTTGCTCACCCTATGCATTTCCCCATAGTAAGAGGGTTTCATTTGTATTCAATTGTGTGATCACAAAACTCCATTTATAATGCAAAACACAAGTATATGGTCCTTTATCACTGTGGTAAAATCTACATACTACTAGAGTCAACATCTAAAACCTATCCAAATACAAAATTACAGCTGTACAAGAATTTCAGGCAGCAAGAATGCCAACAGCCAGATTAGGACTGGGTGCTAATAAAAATAAAAAAAGACACCTGGAGGAATAAAACAATTAGCTAAAATGGCAGTAAAGGAGGAGTTCAGGGAGGCACAATGCAGCTCCTGTTTCTTAGAAATACCCCCAAAAGCACTGACTAGTATTTCCCTGTATATCTGGGAGATTAGCTACCTGGATATCATAAGTAGATTTGGTTAAATTCTACAGAGAGCAGTACTAAACAAGTCTTGGGTTTAGGGCTGTATTTATTTAGTGCCAGAAAGGAAGAATGCTCTTGTGACTAAGGCACAGGACTGAAACTCAGGAGATCTGGGCTCAGTTCCTGGCTTTGTGTGACACTGGACAGGTTACTTAAGTCTCCCTGTACCTCACTTTACCACCTGTAAAATGGGGATGATACTACTTCCTTATTGCACAGGAGTGTTGTGAGGATAATTTCACTAACTTTTGTGAAATGTGGGGGCCATAAAGTACCAGATACTTTTTCTACAGGAACCATGCCAGGATAGTAATTCACCCACAAACCTATCTGGCATGTTGGCTTCACATTCGTAGAGCTTCTTATTCCAGGTCCGAGCCCTGAGAAGGTCGTCTTCGATCATGTCAGGAACATGCATAAAGTTCTTTGCCTTCCAGTCAGCCCTTTGGCTCTCCTCATCAAAACCGTCACTGCGCATCCGACTACTGCAGAGAGAAAATGAGTGTTCTCCAGTGGTCAATTCAGAGGAACAAATGACTTTTTGGGCAATCAAATCAATCAATCTAGGGCACAGAGGGCATTGGGGAGAAAGCACACATGCGACAGTCTCTGGATGTCAGTCCATGCAAAGAGATTCACTCCATCTCCACTCAGAGCTTCCATGGGACCAACCCAATGATTAATAAATGACTTGCACAGATAGTTGCCTTTCAACAGTTTCTCAAATCACTTTGTAAACGATAATTAATTATACCTCCCAGTACTCTGAAAAGGCAAGTATGTATCATGTCAAGCACCACTGAAATGCTACCACCTCTGGAATGGATCGCAGCAGCTGCTTAACAGTGCACAGTGACACAACAATTTAAGGCAGGAAATAAAGATGACAGTATCCAATACAAACTGGAGGGGGAACATAATTACTGGAGTTGGAATTTGGTGAGAGTACCAGGGTTAACAGCCCGAACCTAATAAAAAGTGCCATGGGGTCTTTAATGATTACAACTCATCACGACTTCACTTTTACATGTCATCTAAAAGATAGCCTCTCCCAGCACCAAGCTGGGCCACTGAGCTCAATATATACTCAAACGCAAGAGTTAACAAAATCACTTCTCACATCACTTGCTCATTCCTTGAAGGTCTTCATCCATGTACAAACCAACTTGATCCTGCTTAGCTTGTGAGATCTTCAAGCACACCAATGACCATTTAACCAGTTTGTTATGGTGAGAGTACCCACAGGTGACTGGCTATTACCTACATTAATACTGGACAGGAGCTGGGAGGAATTTATGTGGTGCAAGACCTTGGGTCAGAATGATTTCACTTAGTGATAACCCATATCACACTATAAATACTAATGCACCAGCACTGAGTACATCTACCAAAGACAGCGCAAACTTTTCAGATGTCACTGTATCACATTTCTTAACACTTCTTAACCAAACTATAATCTTGCTATTTCAGAGGCCCCAACCTATCTAAAGTTATATATTTTTAAAACTGCACACCTGGATCACCCCACAAAGATGCAGTGTGAAACTTCAACAGGAAGTGTGGTGTATACAGGTGTGATGGAGCGCCTGCCCCACACTGGGCTCTAAGGAGTTAATAGAGCCCTAGGGAGGCTGCGCAGGAGGCAGCCAATCAGAGAAGGGCTGATGGGAGCAGCCAATCAGGGCCAAGCAGGCCCATATAAAAAGGGAGCTGTGGGGCAGAGAAGGGCAGTTCCCTGCTGGGAGTCCAGGACTGTATCTCTGGAGGACTGACAGAACTGCCAACATCCTGGAGAGAGCAGTGCTATGAGCAGGGACTGGGATAGCAAGAGACAACTCCTGGCTGCTGGGTTTGCAGGCTGAGGCAAGGGCAAAGAGGATGATGGGTCCAGACAATTTGCTGCTGCAGCAGCCACAAAGGGAAATGGCTGAACAGCAGACTGCAGATCCCCCGGAACGAGAGAGTACAGTGTGTGGCATGGCCAGAGGGCTGTGTCACTGAAGAGGATGCCACGGTCCTTAGAGAGAGGTAGGTCCTAGAGTAGGAGTGATAGTGGCAAGGCACCACTCAAGAAGGTGTGCTAATATGCAGAGCTAATCCCCAAGACAGCCAGCAGGAGGCACCACAGTGATGAGTGAACCCTGTTACAACAGGATTATACAGGGATGCTCCTGTGTGGTCACCAAAATGGTTAATAAATTTTTGGCCCTTACACAGGGCTCTTGCTCTCTCTTTAAAGAGCTTTGTAAACATTAAATAATACTACAATACAGAGTGGTAAAGAGGATTATTTCCTCCAGATAACAGTCCCACCTGGAGGTATTGGGTGACATTCTCCCTTGCTTCCACCGGTAAGTCTCTTGAGTCTGCTTCTCCAGCTCCCTTATTTTCCACATTTCTGATTCTTCCTGAATCTGAAAAATATGAAGAAAATGAGAACTTAAAATTAAGTACCCTTACAGAAGTGATGGTTTGCAACTATGAAACATTGTAACCTCACTTCTTCTGGGTCAATAATTGAAGTTTGAGGGATTTCAAACTAAGCTGACCTGCTGCAGTGACATAAATGAGCCTTTTTAGCTACATCAGGTTAACCAAAATGAGAAACGTCATAATGAGAATTAGCTGCAGCGGCAAATAACTTTGTTTTATAGATGAGGAGCCTTATTCTGTAATCTGGTCCATGCAGGTGGACCCTTCAGTTCATACAGAATCTCTCACTCATTGGAGCTCTGCACTCCTCCAGAGTTCTGCTCACGTATCTATTGCAGAGCTGAGTCTCAAGTGAGTATTCATGTTAAACGCTTGAAAATACAGCATACCCAGCGCTTTGACACAGATTTTGTTCACATAGCCTTGTTGTGCATGTGGCATCATCTTAAGCACATATGAGAAATGCCTTTTTAGAAAATGAGCCTGATTAATTAAATGCCTTAGTAAAAAAGGGCCAATTTCTAAATCTCTCAGGAAATACCAGTCTTGTGCACTGAAGTGAAATTCAAATCCCAGTGGGGATCTGTTTTACAGCGACACAAAAACCTAACAAATGCTAAATTAAAATAATTATTTTTCTTATCTTAAAGAGACAACAACACTCAAAGTAAATGTTGTAGAAAAAAAGCTTTTACAAGACATCAGAGCCACAGAAACACTTCCATTATTTTTAAATAAATGAAACTTGTAAGTAAATATTCCCTTGCCATGCCTACAAACAGGGCTGGCTCTAGGCACCAGCTAAACAAGCTGGTGCTTGGGGCGGCACATTTTTAGGGGCGGCATGGCCGGCGCCAGAATGCCGCCCCTAAAAATGTGCCCTGGCCGCCCTAGCTCACCTCCGCTGCTGCTGCCGCTCGCGCACCGCCACTCGTCCTCCCTCCCAGGCTTGAGAGCCTGGGAGGGAGGGGGAGAAGCGGCACCCGCGCCGCGGCCACTCGGAGTCTCCCCCTCCCTCCCAGGCTCTCAAACCTGGGAGGGAGTGGGAGATCCCGAGCGGCCGCGGCGCGCGAAACAGCCGTTTCGCGTGCCGCTGCTCTCCCTCCCAGGCTTGAGAGCCTGGGGGGAGGAGGCAGGGCTGGGGATTTGGGGAAGGGGTGGAGTTGAGGCGGGCCGGGGGTGGGGGTAATTAAAAAACGGGGGGGGGGGGGCAAAATTGTTTTTGCCTTGGGCGGCAAAAATCCTAGAGCCGGCCCTGCCTACAAATCAAACAAGGCACACTTAGCATCTGAAAGTGAAACTGACTTTTCATTGCCCTAGCTGAGAGAGAGGCAAAAAACAAAACAAGAGTTTAAACAGGGAAAAGCTAGATTAGTAAAAATACAAGTCATTGTTAGTAATGTAGGTAAGGAGCTGTGCTTGTGCACAAAATGTGATTTTTTTTTTTTTATTTTTTTTCCCAACTGATGGGGCCCCTTTAAAAATTAATTCACCTGTGCATTCAGGATTAAATTCACTTCTGTGCAGAAAATTAGCAGATAGCCTTGGCACCACCTAAGTCCGAAACAGAGCCCTCTGAAATGCTTGTTATGTTTATATATTTTTCATTTTATTTTTGGCAATGTAGTGTTATTTCATTTTATCTACTCTCAGTAGGTGGGTTGGATCATGGGGGGGCGGGGGGGGGGGGGTGTAGAGGCCCTGGAGATGGGTTGGGTTTGGTCTGGTCGTGTCCTGCCCCTGGGGTGGGGGAAAAGGCCTGGGACAGACAGGTGGGTTGCAGAGCAAGCCCTCCCCACTCTCACCATGCAGCAGTGGCTCCTGTCCTGCGGGGCTGGGCTCAGCTCCAGCCACTGAGACCTGGTGCATGGAGTTTCAGCACCGTCAGGTTTGGCCCAGCCAACCCTCCATCATGCTGATGGAGGGGCAGCTGGGTCAAATTTGAGCAAGATGTGCTGTGACCCAGGTGGCAACGCGTGGAGAGGCGAGCTACGTCCAGCCCCGCAGAACAGGAGCCAACACTGCAGGGTGTTATTTTGTGTTATTTCGCATTTGCCCCACATACGCTCCCAAACTAGGGGCCTTGTGCTGGTCTTCTGCCCAAGAGTGAACTTCACCCTAAGCTTTGTCTGCTAAATTTAAAATTAGTGTAAGTTTTTAAGATGAGTAATAAATATCTTAAATTTAGGAAGTAGCATGGACCTCTCTTCCTCCAGCTGCTATAGGGCACAAAGGACCCCAATGATGCGCTGCAGAAATTTCTACCTTCAAAAATATACTTGTGTGCTGAACTGATTTGCTGTGTGGAACAACTTAAGTTTAGCCATCATAATTTAGCAACAACAAAATGAAAATAGTATAGCTTGACACAATGGCATCAAGAAAGAGCTTTCCCTTGTAAATATCATAACTCTGGACATGCAACACTAAAGTAACAGGAGATAGATCTTGATATACATGAGGAAAGTCAGACTGTATCAGAAAGACAAGGGGGATAAGGTAATATCTTTGATTGGACTAACTTCTGTATGTGAGAGACAAGCTTTTGAGTTTACAGAGAGCCCAGACCTGAAGAAGAGCTATCAGAGATAGTACCATACTTTACCACAGGAGAGAGAAGCAAAGAAATAGAACATGGTCCCATACCTTGTTGTGTGCATCAGTATGACGAATGACATTTCGTAAGAGGACTTTTCCTAAAGGGACCCGGGCCATTCTTTAACCTTCACAGAGGTAACAAAAAATAAAGCTATTAGAAAATCATACATAAGACTCTGTAATGCAGAAAATGCTCTTATCAGGACAGGGAGATGAATAGGCAAGTTTTTTCCATCTGTGTGACAGTAAATGTGCTATTGACTCAGGCTGAGATGTGTGTTCCCTAAGAAGCCACTGTATTACCCCCAAACTAAGCCTCCTATGAGACAGGCTGCATGTACAGAGGCTAGAAAGGATGATCCAGCAGTAGGTACCCACATCCAGAGTCTCTGATAAATCTCTTTATCTCATATCCCACATATCAATGAGAAGATAAGTGATAATTACTCCATGTCTCTCAATCTAATACTTCCATGTTGATCGCTTAACATATTGTGGCTCTGAGCCTGCTCCCACTTACCCCCAGAAGTAACTGGACTGACATCAAGGAGCGATGCTGGTGTAAAACTGACATGGTGAAGAGAGACCCCGGCCCTACGTATACAGCCATTCACCCACCACTGAAGCACAGCTCCCTTTGTGGTATCACCCAGCAGCTAGCTGACAGCTCACAGCAGATCAGGGCAGAAAATAAAGGGATCATCTGGAGAGCAGGGAGATTTGCTTCAATCTCAGCCCAAAGCACCAGCCCGCCTGGGACCCATCGGTAGTAACACGTGGACAGCCAGGCTGGAGGCCCTGATGGGGAAAGCAGAAACAGTGCCAGCTGGCAGGGAGCTAGGGCAGCAGGTGGCTGCCGCAGCACTGGGCACCTGGTGGGGGGGAGTGGGGGTGGGCGAGGTATAGGCCCACACAGATACATTCAGGCCTGGGGAGACACCCCCACCCCCGCACAATCCTCACCCCTCCCCCTCCTCACCCCCTGTCCTCCCCCAGAACCCCCGACCCAGCGCTCCCCCTGCGGGCCCATAACCCACCCCCCAACCCAGAGCCCTTCTCACCCACGGAGGGAGGGGGGGTGCCCGCTCCGGGAAGTGAGTGCCCCGGAAGTGCTTCCACCAGAAGCACTGGGCTGCCTGCGGGGGGCCCGATCCGGAGGGTTCGGGGCGGGAGAGACGCAGCTCCGGCGCGGGGACCAAGTCGGGAATCGGAACTCAGGGAGCTGGGGGGATGTTACGACACTTCCACTTCCGGGGGATTCCGCGTCGGTTGCTATGGAAACGGCGTCGTGTACCCGGAGGCAGGATCTGTGAAGGGGAGAGAGTAGGGGCAGCACGGGGGCGCTGGGGTGGGGCTAAGGGGGCGGCACGGGGGTATCTGGGGTGGGGCCAAGGGGGCGGCACGGGGGCGCTGGGGTGGGGTCAAGGGGACAGCACGGGGGTATCTGGGGTGGGGTCAAGGGGGCAGCACGGGGGCGCTGGGGTGGGGTCAAGGGGACAGCACGGGGGTATCTGGGGTGGGGCCAAGGGGGCAGCACGGGGGTATCTGGGGTGGGGCCAAGGGGGCAGCACGGGGGCGCTGGGGTGGGGGCCAAGGGGGCAGCACGGGGGTATCTGGGGTGGGGCCAAGGGGGCAGCACGGGGGCGCTGGGGTGGGGTCAAGGGGACAGCACGGGGGTATCTGGGGTGGGGTCAAGGGGGCAGCACGGGGGCGCTGGGGTGGGGTCAAGGGGACAGCACGGGGGTATCTGGGGTGGGGTCAAGGGGACAGCATGGGGGCACTGGGGTGGGGTTAAGGGGACAGCATGGGGGCACTGGGGTGGGGTTAAGAGGGCAGCACAGGGCGCTGGGGTGGGGGCCAAGGGAGCAGCACGGGGGTATCTGGGGTGGGGCCAAGGGGGCCGCACGGGGCGCTGGGGTGGGGGCCAAGGGAGCAGCACAGGGGCGCTGGGGTGGGGGCAAAGGGGCCTCTAATGTGACTCTCAGATCCTAGGGGCAGGTGAAGGGGCTGGGAAGCGGTTGGCAGGTAGATCCCCCATCCTTTTTCTTGTGAATAGAACATATTTTGTCCTGGAGTCGAGGATACAAACCCCATGGACCCTGTGAAGGGCACCTGTTCAAAGCAGATACTCCCCCTAATTCTCTTTTTTCTCTTATAGGCGTTAAGCGTAGGACCCGTGCTGCTTCCTGAGGGACATTTGTGCTAATGATGGCGGCTCCTGCTCACCCAGAGGACATGCTGACTCAAGTGACCCAACTCTGGAGTATGCTGGATGAGATGGCAGAAAGCACCCCTGAGAGTTACCACAGATTCATGCAGCAGCGGCTGGAGGATGCAAAGCAATATTGCGCTCCCCCTGAACCACATCTTTGCCTACAGACCCACATACTGGTACGCGGGGCAAGGGCTTATACTATGAAAGAGCCATGAGTTTCCAGTAGGATCTCACCCGGCAATGGTAGTGCCTGGAAGATGCTTCCAGCTGCAAAAAGGCCCTAACCAGCCACTATTAGCTGAGCTGTGTCATGGGAGCCCTCACAGGCTATCTGAATACCCTTGGGAGTGGGTGAAGGTCCTTCTGAGCACCAGTGTTCACTGCTAGAGACCCAAGAGAACTGAGACACCAGTGAGGGATGGAATGAGGATATCATTCAGCCTACTGGCTCAATAAGGTTAAAAAAGGATTTGATTTTTGTGAGGAAAAACAGCCTCTGCAGTGCCACTGGCTAGGATAAAAATAATAAAAGTTCTCATGCTTTGTGCTTCAGGGTGTGAGCCAGTGCTCCTTCCCAAAATACACTATCATGGAGGGCACAAAGAGGTGCATTGTGGAAGATTTTTATTTTCACAGAAGCATTGGGCAATAGCCATTGTCAGAGTCAGGTTACCCAACTGGTCTATATGCCTGTGGGAAAAGCACCATGTTTACATGGAACTGGAAAGAGCAGCAGATGCAGATATGAATTCTAGTGTTAAATGCAAAGCCATTCCTAATTAAACCAAGCAGTGTCCATGGAAAAAGTAAGGGCCTAGAGGAGATCACGTATAATTCAGGAAGGCATACTTTGTGGGCTGAGGTTCATTAATAAACTAGAATGCATCTGTCAAGGCTGTATCCCCACTTTGAACTTTAGGGTACAAGTGTGGGGGCCTGCATGAGGACTTCTAAGCTTAACTACCAGCTTAGTTCTGGTCTGCTGCCACCATTCCCTTCCCTGGGAAGCTTTTAGAAACCTTTCACCAATTCCCTGGTGAATACAGATCCAACTCCTTGGATCTAAAAACAAGGAAAAATCAATCAGGTTCTTAAAAAGAAGGCTTTTAATTAAAGAAAAAGGTAAAAATCATCTCTGTAAAATCAGTATGGAAAATAACTTTACAGGGTAATCAAACTTAAAGAGCTCAGAGGACCCCCCTCTGTCTTAGGTTCAAAGTACAGCAAACAAAGATAAACACTCTAGTAAAAGGTACATTTACAAGTTGAGAAAACAAAGTAAAACTAAGACGCCTTGCCTGGCTTTTTACTTACAAGTTTGAAATATGAGAGACTTGTTTAGAAAGATGGGGAGAACCTGGATTGATGTCTGGTCCCCCTCAGTCCCAAGAGCGAACAACCCCTTAAACAAAAAGCACACCAAAGCCTCCCCCCCCCCAGATTTGAAAGTATCTTGTCCCCTTATTGGTCCTTTAGGTCAGGTGTCAGCCAGGTTACCCGAGCTTCTTAACCCTTTACAGGTAAAAGGATTTTGGAGTCTCTGGCCAGGAGGGATTTTATAGTACTGTACACAGGAGAGCTGTTACCCTTCCCTTTATAGTTATGACAGCATCCCATTGTGATAGAGCTGGATTCCTAGCTCTGAGATTCTGTCAGAATTGATGATCATAGCAGATCACTTAATGTAACATGTAAATCCAGGATATATTCTGCATCTAAGAGCACAGTAAACCTTGAGAGGGTGAACCCCATAACTTGAGCTGGATACTGGTACCTCTGGGCAGTGAATACAAGTCTTTAGAGAGGCAACTCTCCCACCTTGTGCTATGGAAGTAGCCAGCTCCTAGATACTAGAAACCTGATTCTCCTCTCATACTATTGCAGCAGTGTAACTCCATTGACTGCAGTGGAAGTACTCCCCGGTTATACTGGCACAACCATAGGTCACAGTCAGACTCTAAAGCAGTGCTGGTTTGTTGTTGAATGTCCTACATAGCACAGACTGTGACAAGACTCGTACTGTTGCTGTTTCTGGTAAAAAGGCCCCTTTGTGTCCCTAAAATCAATGTTCATAAACTGTATTTAAATCCTATCCTGCTCCTGGTGTACACCTCAGTGTATCTTTTCTTCAATACGAAAGCCCTGTGGGCAGAAACAAACATAGCTCTTTACCTGTTTTCTATAAAGTTGAACAAAGAAGTTTATAGGTAGTTAAGGATTTGGCAGTGACCTATGATTTTACTCTGTTGTTAACCATTTGGTTCCACTGCACTTTTGGATATAAGGGGACCTAAACATTTGTGGTAATTAAGTGGTTTTGGGTTCTCTTTGCAGGATCCTAATGAAAAATCATTGTTCATTAACCTCTGCAGGTGGAAAAGGGTCCCAGCTCCTAAGTCACTTACTGATCCAATACCTCTAAGTGCTGGCCCACTAGAGGAGGTGTCTGATAAAGCAGGCAAGTACATAATGGGTTCCAAAATACTCTTTGTACGTGCCACAGTTAGGACGCTTTCCTCTCATTTCTATAGTATTGTATTGGAAAGGCAAAGACATAACTTTGGCAAAGAGCAGCCCTTTTAGAATGCCATTGACTGGCATATAGCTCGCAACTTGAAGGTGGAGGAGGCATAGACTGAACCCTAAGTAAAATTGGTTGTTCCTTCTGAAAAAGCAGAACATCACACTAAATGCTTAAGTGCCTTGCAGGATTGGGGCTTTAGCGCATGTACCAATCTTTAAACACACGAGTAGTCTCAGTTCCATTAAATGCAGGGAAATTACTTCCATGCTTAACTTTACACATGTACATAAGTGGTCTGCTGGATGGGAGTGGTATTTTCTACAGGTCAGTTTTCTGGAACCAGCTCCTCATAGGAAACCACAGATCAAGCCACTCCCTATTCATATTATTGATTCTTCAAAACATTCAATAATGAAAAGCATCAAAATTATTCTTAATATAGGTTAATATATTCTTAATATATGGCAGATGGTGTATTCTATCCCCTATAAAACAGATTGTAGCAGTACAGCAATAATTTTTGACACTCATTGTTTTTCTAGAGATTTACTCCATCATAGATATTGCATATAATCCGACTGTTCTTCAGCGAGAGGAGAACCAAGCAGAAATGGATCACTTGATCCGTCTGACATTTAAATACATTGAGGAGCATTACAACCTCTCTCTCTCCCACTCTTACCACATTGCAACATTCACACTCAAAGGAAGCCTGAAAAGGATGAAACAGAGTCTGGGAGGAGGGCCACTACCAGCTCCACTTTTCAACAAGAACATGAGGAATGGTACGTACACTTTTTAAATTACTGTCAAGAAATGGTGTAATGGAAATGGGAAAGGTCCTGTCCATGTGAGGGGTGGCTACAATGTTACTTTCCATCTCCATGAAATCTAAAGACTATTGAAACTGACTTGTACCCTGTTCCTGCGAGATGCTGAGCATCTTGCAGGCTTGGGCCCAGTAGAATCAGGCCTTTGTGGTGTCACTGTAAGGTACAGAACACTGGAAACTTGAGTTTCAATCTTGTACCTACTTACAAATAAAATTGGAAATGAGGAGTGAAGATGGAAAGAGCTCATGAAATTAGTATACAAGCTTTAGCAGCTGAGTTCATAATCACAAAGCTGAGACTTATGTTTTGGCACATTTTGCCAACTGGTATAAATCCATCAGTTAAATCTACAGCTAAACTATTTCTAAGAAGATATTTTAGTAACTACCTGTGTGACTAATATTTTTTCTGGAAGAACTGACACTGGACCAGCTGAAGCACAACCTCAGAGAGGAGGATCGCAATAATGCTACGCTGCTGCTGAACAAGGATGTTACACAGTCTAAAGTGCATCTGATAGAAGAGATTGCCAGTATGGAGCTGCCAGAGGAGCCAATCACACCTGCCTATGAACTGACCTTTGCAAAGGATGCAAATGGGAAACCTCTAAAGATTGAACTGAAAGTTGAATTGCCTAAAGTTAGTTCCGTTTCTGAATGTGAACTGAGCATTTCAAGGGTAAGTTTTGCAGGAATGAAAACCTGTGTTTTCTCTCTGCTGAACCCAAACAGGCTTAGAAAGCCACTTAAACTAACATATATACTTGCTCACGGAGTATTTTAATTTGCCTGTTTTAGGATGATGTAATCGTTGAAGTCCCTGAAAAATACAGATTACAGCTGGATTTGCCAGAATTGGTCGATGAAGAAGCAACTACAGCAACATTTAACAAAGGGAAAGGTGTGTTGCTTATCATAATGCCAATTTCCTAAAGAAAATGTTAGGGACACCAGGTTCTCACAGAGTTAGTGGGTATGTGTCACTCTTAAAGATTAAAAGGAAGGTTTATGGTAAAGATCTTACCAATATGTAGAAATCAGTATCACTGTGTTATTCTAAGTATCTGTTTTGCTGTCTGTGCACACACAATTTCTTTTAGAGAACAGAGGGTGATGAAGTTTACATAGAGAGGAAGTGTACAGTATATAGAGTAGGAAGGAATTCTTAATACAAGTTGTAAACATTTAAGGGTTACTTAGATCATTTTATCTCTAACACGAGTCTACATTATAAACTTTACTACCATGTCCAGTTTGTCAATCAGTAGAGCAATAAAGGGTGATAAACTTTGAAGAAATTGTGTTTTCCTTTCTGGTTTTACTCTGCTGAAAAAACTCTTATTCGGTGTTAGCAAACTGTTTCTTTTTAAATAGAGGATTTAATTCTGCTGAAAGATGGTGACATTGATGATGCATGGCATGTAACAGTGCAAGCTCTCCCACAACCTGGCTTCTTTTTCAAATAGATCTGCAGGGGTTACCTTTAAAAGGTGAGGTGAGCAGTTTCCAAAGCCAATTCAGTCACTGGCTCTTCTGCTGATACTACTGAGGGCAGCTGTGCGCTAAGAGTTGGCCTTAACCCACCAATGCAATGGTATTGCAATCTCAGCAGAACTAGGCAACATAACAGTAGTGCTCTAGAACTAGTCTGCCAATTTAAAGACTATTTACATAATGAATATTAAAGCTCAAGAACCCTATGAATGAAGGTATCTACCAAAAGGGTTTCTCTACTATAAACACTTCCCAAGTGCCTGCTAAACCCAGGGTTGTGAGTTCAATCCTTGAGGAGGCCACTTAGGGATCTGGGGCAAAATCAGTACTTGGTCCTGCTAGTGAAGGCAGGGGGCTGGACTCGATGACCTTTCAAGGTCCCTTCCAGTTCTAGGAGATAGGATATCTCCATATATTATTATTTAATTTTAACAGACTAATTTACTCATGAGCCGCAATTCTTAGTTTTCCTCCTTTTTTGTTCTGCAACAGTCACAAGGATTGCATCTAAAGACTGCCTTTCTATAGTTATAGGTCAGACTGAAAAGTGTTCATGTACATGAGCTGCCCTAGTTGGAGTGTATAGCATGCAACAGGGCACTGCAACACACAGCCCAATACATACAAAGGACCATTCTGCTGTTCTGCAACCTGTTCCCCAGTCAGGCTCTCAATAGGACAGTGGTCCTTTGGCACAAGGTAGTTCCTGTTTTGATTAATTTTCAGGTTATTATGGGGATGGGATAACAAGAGTGTCCAGGATTTCCGTAACCAGAATTCTAAGTACACAGTGGAGTCAGAAACGTAGATCATCCAAGTCCAGTGCTGCATGACGGTGGCTTAACAAAGATGTTACTTAACCACTTATGGCTGGAAATCTTAAGGTTAATAGGGTAAGTTGCATTTGCCCAACCAAACGGGCTGACAACTTGGATAGACTGTGCACTAGCAGTGAGGTGAGCAGCACCCACTACTAAACAGAAAAAGCACTGGGACAATTTTTATTTGTCTAACAATTCCAAAGATTTAATAGAACACATGGACTCACTAGAGAATCTGGAACTGAGAGAATTAGAACATTTTTAAACTTAAGTGCAACAACTTTTCTTCTTACCCAACCATCAAAGTTAGGCATAACTGCAACCAAGTAAAACGTTAAATAGTTCTCACAAAAATATTTCATCTCCACAGTATATTTTTTCAGTATTACCTTTAGTGGATTGTGTAGCACAACTTTACAAGAGACAATACTTAATGCAATGTATAGGGTACAGAATAAGTTTCTATATAGAATTTATTTAACCTTTTGTTCCTACCAAGCTCTCCTGGTCACTGATCAACTACATGATCCTTCTTAAGTTAACATTTCCCTTTGGAAAGTGGAATATTGGGAGTGGCCACCAATGTATCCCCCCACTGTAGGACACAATTATTAGTGTATTTGGGTACAAGTCCAATAGAAAACCATTTAAAGCATTTTACATACATTATATACATGGGACAGCACATTCGCAGTTTACTAAGGATGGGACAGTAAAGACATTTCATCTAAGAATTGTGATATCAATGACCTCAACTCATGTCAGAGATTCCTATGTCAAGAATGTCTGAAAAATCAATTTTCAAGCATCCAAGTCATCACAGAAATGATTTCCAGGGATGGAATTCCAATGGCCAAATTACACATGCTAATAATGGGTATCAACACACATAGCAAGAAAGTCTGACTGTTCTGCAGAACATTTCCATTGCAATAGGGTGTATTGTTAACATTGCAAGAGGGAAAGCAGCCATTTAAGATAATGTCATACAAAAATACACACATGTGAAAATCCACAAGGATGGGGCATGTTCTCTGTGGCATTTAGAAGAGATTTGATTTATTGTTTTGATAGCCTGATTAGTGTAACTTCTCTCTTGCCCTTTTTTTTTTTTTTAAAGTCCTCTAAAAGAGATCACTTAGCTGTGAAAATCTGAGCTACTGTTGAATTTCAAAGAGGAATTGGAATGTGAACCCTTTGTCCTATGAAAAAATATTCCTCCTCTCAATGTGTGCCTGTCACTCTCACTAATACTAGCAGGAGAACAGACCACTTAGGGTTCACCTTTAAAAAAAAAAAAAAAAAAAAAAAACTTACAAATTCTTTTGCACAGATGTTTACAATCTGGGTCTCTTATTTCTGAGAACACAAGAGATTATATATCTGTGTATGCTCCCCCCCCCCCCCCCCCCCCAATTCAGGAGTGCTCACATGATTTTAAATCCAAAACACTTGACCTTTTTTTTGAGAAACATTGGCAAATTCATTAACTGTATAAAATACAGTATAACTGTATATTGCTCTGTAAAGCCTTCTGCAAACTATTTATCTGTACAGACTGGTAAAAATTACCAGTTAATATACATATTTAAAATAAAAAAGGAAAATTTGTTTCATAGAGTCTAATCACTGAAATATAAATAGCTTGATTAGAACAGAACAATGTGACCTAGGAAAGTCTTGGTTGTTTGGTTCGATTATAGCAGCATGGTTGTTGGCCTTTCAAGGAACTTTTTGAACTCAGCAAGCCACTGGGCTCCAACTGCTCCATCCACAACTCGGTGGTCACAACTAAGAGTAACTGACATCATGCTGGCCACATCAAACCTGGGAAGAGAAACAAAATCCCATATTTAGCACTCTGCAAGTTGGTTAGCAAAGATTTGTCAGCCAGTGATATTCACACACCACCCAGAACTTTTATAAAAGATAAACACCAAAGGGTGTTAGTCTTGTAGTACTCAGATCTACATTTATATCTCCACAAATGCTTATGATGAAGATCTACATGATAGAGTAGATCATATCCTTCATTTTCTGAAATTAGGTGATCCCTTTGGAACATGCAGTTCTATTTAATAAAATGCAAATACATTCGTGATAAAACTTCACTCCACCTCCATGCTAAGTCACACTCGAGGCCTGTCTACCTCAGGGTGAGTTTTCAGGCAGTAAGATTGCCTTTTATCTATACAACGCATCATTCATTTGCTCACCAGATTCAAAAGTCTGCACTGTGCCAGTCAAAATTTACCAACAAAATATGGTCCTGTGAGAAAGGCACTAATCTAGGATTTAGGAGACAAAGGTTCAAATCCTTCCTCTGCCACACATTTCCTGTGCGACCTTGAGCAAATTATTTACTCTCTGTGCCTCAGGCCCCCATCTTACAGATGGGGATAATAGGACTTCCCTATCTCACAGGGGCATTGTGCGGGGAAATACATTAACGATTGTGAGATGGTTGGATAATATGGCAATGGGAGCCACATAAGTACCTAACATAGCTAAACTGAAAACAGATTGATAAGATTTGCCTATACAATGTATTTAAAATTATGATGTATCAAAAGCAGCTCATGAAGCGCAACAGTTGCACTGTGCAATACTGCAAAATATTGATCATTTGATGGGGAAATTAGAATACTAGCCATTATTCCAAAGTAAATGTCACCTGTTTGAAGAGTTAACTGAATCTGGATAATGCTCTATTTAATACTTACCCCTTCTCATTATTTGCTGGCACCAGCCTGTTCTCTGAAGTACCAACTGCCAGAATACATGCCTGAGGTGGATTGATTATGGCAGAGAAATTCTTAATCCCATACATTCCTAAATTGGAAACCGTAAAAGTGCCTCCCTACAGGAAATAAACACACAGATTAATATATGGAACTTCACACAGCATGTTAATTAACATGGCTAAACTAGAGCATTGACTTGAAAGTTCCTATTCTGAAGCAGTCATTTGACTGATATGTCATGAAATTGTTGAATTTTTTTTTTTTTTTTAAGTTGGGGACAATCACAGCTGCAGTAATTACTAACACACCAAGCGCCTCACCTGGAATTCGTGGGGCTGAAGTTTACCTTCCCGTGCTTTGGCTGCCAAAGAGGCAACATCTTTACTAATGGAAGCCAGTCCCTTTATGTGCGCATTGAACACGATGGGAGTTATAAGCCCTGCAGGAGTACTCACGGCAATGCTAACATCCACTACATGATTTCTGTAAGACACAATGGAGACACAACCCAGATTACTTGAGCAGGACACAAAGATTTTTTTGAAAGCATTAAAGCCACCTTGTATAAACAAGTAGTTACTGTCAAGTCCATTAAATCTAGTGCCCAGGCCTCACTCACAAGGGCACATGAAGAAAAGTATATGAAGTACTGAGAATCCCTTGAGTTTTACACTGCAACTGCTCCCATTCCTCCAGCCTTTATGAGATCCTGCCAAAAGCGTGGGAGAATTGCTCCATTTTGCTATTAACACCATAATGAATAAAGTTACTAGCTACATTTGGACCATATACTTACTGCCTGATAACAGTGTCCAACCATGAGGAATTGGCTTCAGGCACCTTCACACATGCCAGAGCTGAAGCTTTAATGATGAAATCATTGACAGAAAGCTTAACGTTCTCTGACACCTCCTGTAAAGAGAAGACAGAGGTTTGAAACATCAGTGATTTGCTCACTCCTTAGAGTCACCACAAAAACGGAATTAGTTTGCATAAACACGAGACTACACGGCCTGTTTACACTTACTGCGTGATCCTATCACAGTCAATCTGGCACATCTCTAAGAGGAAACAACATCTGAAAGTGTCTTAAACCCATTTAACATTTGCGTCTCCCCCCTTGTAGTCTGAGAAGCAGCATTCAGTTTTGGGATATGTGTTATCTTCATTTCTCCAAAAGAAAAAACTCGGCTCAGAAGCAGCATCTTGTTTACGGTTTGATCCTGCTCTTTATCCTATTTTCTAGCTGAGGCAACAATAGTAAAAGAAAGATGTGCAGGTTGTCTAGGATTCAATGTGATCTGGTTGACAATGGGCAGTGTTTGGATGAATAAGACTTCTCCACACTCTGTCACAAGAGGGTCAAGACCTGAACAGCAGGAGGCAGCAAACTTTGGATGCGAAGGAACCCGTTCTTCCCAAGTCCAGCTGGCTCAACACTGAAGAACAGACGCAGGAGGCTCACCATACTGGTTATCTCCCTGTCCGCTCAGACCCACACCACAACCCTTCAGTAGTGTTACCTTATTAAGTTCTTTCCTGAGCTCCAGTATTTCTCCCACATTTATATCAATAGATAGATAGTAGTGAGGTATTGTTTGTTTAGACTGCATCAAACGCTGAGCAATGACCTGAAGGGAAACAGAGCAGGTCATTAAAACACAACACACTTTGCAAAATGGGTTTCCATCCAAGTTAAAAGTAGGGCTGACAATGCACGCCACTGTCTTCGATGCACACATTATAGCACAATTGGGTTTGGTCCAAGTGTCTTTGGAGTTGCTACATAAAGCCCACTGAACAGCAGACAATAGCCAAAAGACCAATATAAGGATTTTGCATTTTTAAAACAGCTAGAATTTATACCCCTACTCTCCTTGTATTCTCCTAGGCTTTTGCTGGATGGAGCAGAGAGATGAACAGATGGGCTGGGACAGAGGAAAACTTTGTTATGGTGATTTGGGAAGCATCTTAGTTTTGGGGACATTGGTCCTAACTGTTATTTGTATTTTAGAGAGATTGTACATGAGGCCAGAAACGTTGTATGGATGCATTTTTATAAACGCAATAAAGCAGTTGCTGTATATAAAAGGCACCTCCACAAGAAGATCTCGCCCTCCCCTTCAAATGAAGTTCATTACACCAGAAAAGAGAGATTCGGCTAACAGGAATGGTTGTCCATTATAAGGCACCAGACACCTAGAGACACGTCACCCTACTATAAATCACTAATAGCAGTAAAAATGAGAGAGGGATTTTGCTTCAACTTTCATTTCTCGAGATGTGGGTGGATCTCACCCTAGTCCCTTTTTTTGGGTACATCAACCACCATGACACGATTTGGCACAACTGGCCGTCTCTGCTCGAGGTGCAAACTGGGATAGAAGGATTGCTGCAGACTAGGGCTGAGGTGCATTGACAAAGCTGTGGACAGAGAGAGACCTCGCAGGTCAGAATGGAGGTGCATCAGCAAAGCTGCATGGGGGAAGCTTGCTCAACACCTGCCAGTTCTATGCCTTGCTCAAGCCAGCGCTATTAAATCACTTCTTCCACCAGGTTCCCTACTCTTCAGCCCTCCAGGTTAAAAGGGACCTTAGTCAACAGTGGTTAAATGTTTAATGTTTCTGGAAAGATTCCTATGTGTAAATACAATCTCCTCTTTAAAGGGAGAGAAAGAAGGAAAACCTCTTACCCTCCGAACATTACTGATGGGGATATCTGTGAAGACGCCTGAAGGAGGTGGTGCTGCTGTTGGAGCTGCAGGTGCAACAGGAGCTGCCTGGGCCTATATGCAAAGAGAGACACAGACAGACATTGTTCAGATGTGAGCTGGGATTTGTAAGAAACTAGAAATCAGCATTACGGAGACAAGCTTTGGGATAACTCCTGTGAATAAGGCTGTGGTGGAAAACAGATGGCTGAAACACGGCTACTCTCCCCACTTCCAGGTCACCTTCTTTAATAAGCAGAAGGCACTCCCCTCCTATAGCTTCCTACCCTAATGCATTTTAAGTGATTCACAAACCCAAATGTTAAGGCCTTAATAATGATGTGGTGTTTGTGGGTATATGAAACATATGGTATTGATATCTGTAGCTACTATATTCTAATTAAGGACTGGTAATAAATATTAGTGATAGGAACCAGCCTATAAGGTTACAGCTACAAAGCAGAACTCCATCAGACAATGATTGGAAAGTAAGGATGACTGCAGGAGACTTTCAGTTTTTAATATTTGACTTCCTTTGATTTTCCCCTCCTAAGCTGCATTCCTCCAGGCTCCGCCACTCCATCAGCTGTTCTGTTACTATGGTAATGGGGACCATATAAACACCTGGAGAGGCAGGATGTGCTTCTGCAGCAAAATTCCAAAGTGACAAATTAAAAAAGGAGAACATCTTGTCTCACGTTTCTGAAGTCCTACACATGCTGACTCCCCAACACTTTCAGATACAACATTCCACACTGTCCAATCACCAGCACAACTGTCAGTCTTCAGAACGCCCGTACTTCACCTGCTGGTTGCAGTCTTCAGCTGCTTCCAAAGAACAGCAGGTAGCTCTACACTTCTGTCATAACAACTACTAATGCGGTAGTACAAGATCTCACAGATTTCAGTCCTACTCACAGGGACAACCTTTGGAGGCACAAATGACTCAATATCTTTCTTCGTGATTCTGCCATCTGGTCCAGTACCTGGTGGAGGGACATGTGAAATGTAAGATGATTTCACGCAATGCCATATTGGGAAAATGCAAGTTAAAATGAAACCCATTCCCTTTCTAACCCAGTCACTTAGCACAGCAATTGGACATTCGGCTGTAATCCATGACCGGAAAACATTTTCGATGGACTGTGAGGGAATGGACAGCTCAGCACATATCTAAGGGCAGCAGAGACTTGGATAAGAACGGAAATGGCAACTCACCTTTCACCTGCACAATGTCAATTCCTCTTTCTGCTGCCAATTTCTTCGCCAGGGGGCTAATTATTACCCTTCCTTTATGTGCGGGAGCCCCAGGTGATGTGACTGCTGGAGCTGAAGGGGCAGTGGGCTGGGGAGGAGGAGCTGCTGCCTTAAGAGAATGGGTTAGACACAGTCATTAGCTGCACAGACATTCAGCTAAAGTCTTAAAGTTTCACTTAATAAGTATGAGGAGATTTAACATGCAAAGAGAATATGGGCATCTGGTTACCAGAAACCAACTAGAGAATGTTCACAGATCAGCAACAAAAGTGATCAGGGGCTGATTTAGGAGATTAAGGAAGAGAATGAGGGCTAAATCAGCAGAAATGTGGCTAGAGTGAGGATCAGAGGTGTGGAACATAATACTACAGGTATGGGGGAGAAGAATTATTTAGGAAGGTACAGAGAAATAGATGACATTATTTAGTCTATCAGAATGCCTTTCTGGGAGTGCGACTGATTAGGTTGTGGAATCATCTCCCAGAGGAAGGGGCAGTAAGTGACTTGTATCCCCATCATTTCATAGATTCATAGATGCTAGGACTGGAAGGGACCTCGAGAGGTCATCGAGTCCAGTCCCCTGCCCTCATGGCAGGACCATTTGGGGCATTTAAAACTAGAACGGGCAGCGGCCTGTATTACAGACATAGGGAACAACCTCCATCAGTTCCCAGAGGATAGACTAGCTTGTGCTAACAGGTTGTATCCATCTCACATTATCCTTCCACTCATGAAACCACAAACACATTATTGGAGTTCAAGCTTCACAAGGTCCAAACCAGCAGGATTATTCAGGTCAGATTAGCAACTGCTAATGGTCCCCCGCACTTCTCTTCCCCATCAGAGATAGTCTTTACCGGAGGGGGAGGACTGGGTAGTGGTGCTTGTGGTTTGATGTCAGCTACTCCGGTCTCCCTGTAGTCAGCAAATGCTGGAATATCAGACTCCTTCTCCACAATGATACAGAGTGGGGTTCCTAATGGCACATCCCTTGTTCCTTCAGACACCATAATTTTTGCCAGGTAACCTTCTTCCTGCACTTCAAAGCCTTAAAAGAAAATGACTGATGAATGCTGGGGAAGACCAAATAACCAGAAGGTTGGCATTGATGTCTCACAATCTCAACACACTGGCACAATGAAGAGTTCTTCTAGATGATGCTTTCAGTCTCCCCTCAGTAACTAAATCCCTGCCACTTTTTAACAGATCTTTAAACCAACACTGAATGGGGAGAAGTCTCCACATACCGCAGGTCTAACACAACAGGGCTGATGCAAAGCTGGGAGCTGCTATTAGCAGCTCCATCACCTAGAACTACAAGAGGACAAGAAATAGCTTTAAATTGCTTCTTTTACATTGCACCAAGGCCTACTGCTCTTTGCAGCTGGAAGAGAAGAGGCTGGTTTGAAGCTCTACTGTGGATCACTCTCTCTCCAGAGGTTATAGAACAATCTATGGTCCCTCTCAGGGTTAGAGATTTCTCACCTATCGTGGCTTTGTCTGTTTCAATTTCTGCCAGTAAGTCTCCTTCACTGAGTTTCTCACCAACCTTCTTCTCCCACCTCTGAACCGTGCCCATTGTCATCGTAGGCGAGAGAGCAGGGAGAAGAATCTATGGAGTCAAAAGAATGCGAGCGTATCATAACAGATAACTGAAAGCCAACAGGAACAGGAGCATGACTTCAAACTCCAACAAGCGTGTTACCCTTGAGAATGAGCCAGCACCAATATGTTCCTGGGCCTGCCTAACCCAATGGAGCAGGGTGCGATGTTGTTGTTGCCAGATCTCTGGTTTAGCTTCTTTAAACAAGACTTAAATTAAGGAAGAAAATTGAGAGGCAACAACTGAGGGATTTTCCTGTTGGGATTCTGCTTTGCCTGTTTAGTGCTAGTAAATAATCATCACCTAGCACTTATATAACACTTTTTACCTGTAGAGCCCAAGTGATGGGGAAATTGAGACACAGATAAGTGGAGTGCCTTGTCTGAGGTCACACAGCAAGTCAGTGGCAGAAATAGAAATAAAACTCCCAATTCCCAGAACAGGTGAGGTTCCCCCAACTCCATTTGGAATCTGACTCCTTAACACAATGCTATGAAAAACGAAGGGGTGGATGGGAAGAGCTATGCTGGGAGTGACATACCCTGGCCCTCAGAGCAGTCAGGTACTACAGTGATAGGCACTTTAGATATGCATGAAATAATAATGATGTGTACAATTTTGCAAGACCAAAGGGGCCATACAAGTACTTATGATAAAGAAACATAGGATACTGTAGTAGTACTAGGCAGTCACAGAGATACCTCAGCATCTAACCACATTAGAACTAACCATGCACAACTGTTTTCAAAGCTTAACTGATTGGGGTCCCACCCCTGAAGCCCATTTTAAATCTGTAGGATAGATCGACTGCCACACTCCTGCAGCGAGAGCTAATAAGGCCCATGGTTTGTATCTACATCACAGTGCCCAGGAGTTAATAGTGTTAGACAGACAGAAGACAGACACTGAAGAATAATTCACTGAGGGTATGTACATGCCCTACCTGCATGTGAGGAGGGTAGGAGCTGCCTGGAGCCTGCACAGAGGGCTGAGCTGGTGGTGGGGGAGCTGCCGCTGAAGGGGGAGGCACTGAGGCTGCTGGAGCAGCAGATGCTGCAGAATCCAAGGTAAAATTCTTAAAGGCATCAATAAACTCAGGCCTAGAAGAGGAGCGAAAGGAGCCATGAAGACAACATGGAAGATAACGTGCCTAATGCTTCATCCAGGGCACCCAAACCGCCAGGTTCCCAAGACAGCACTCTACTGAGATGTGATCGATTTACTTACTTTTCAACTGTGATACATATTACAGACCCAATAGGAACATCCCTTGTCCCTTCTGCCACCAGGATCTTGGCCAAGTAACATTCTTCCAGACTCTCAAACCCCACAGTCGCTTTGTCTGTTTCCACCTTTGCAAAAAGAGAACGATCCTGTTATGGACACACACGGACACACACACACGGACGGACGGACGGACACACACACACACACACACACACACACACACACACAGAAGGCTTCACATCAGCTCAGAATCCTCTAGTCTGATGTTTGTGGGTGAAGCTCCCTGGCATATAAAGCCATGGTGAGAATCATCTCAGCTGACAGCAGCAACTTGGCTGAAAGGGAAGAGAGACTGTAGAACAAATGAGGTTCAATCCCTCTCACAAGTAGCTAAGAAACAGCAGGCAACTCTGAGGGGTAGTGGGGTTGTGGCTGTTTTTAATCACTTCCATAAAGTGGCTTCAGAAGATTAATATTAATTTTTATTATCTGTATTTCACAGTACCTAGGAGCCCCAGACATTGATCAGGACACCGCTGTGCTAGGTGCTGTACACACACAAAACACAAAGAGGGTCCCTGCCCCAGATAACTTACAATCTAAGCATGAGAGGGACCAGATGGATAGACAGACTGACAGAGGAGTACAAGGAAACAATGAGACAATATATCAGCATGACAGGCTGTGGTCTCAGCCCACCAGCAGCCTATCTGTGGTCAAATTTTATGTAGCCCTCACAGCTTTTAAGAAGAAATCTGAAGGCAGAAAATGAGTTAGTTTTGTGGATGTTTATGGGGAGCTTCTCCCAAGCCTGAGGGGCAGCACAGGAGAAAGTACAAAGGTGCTTGTTTGAAAATTTAACAAGTGGGTAATGGAAACTGGCATTATGGGCTGAACAGAGGCAGGAGTCAACCTTCCAATGCTGAATCAGAGATAATGGCTAAGGGTGAGGAAAGAACATTTATGCCCGTTTGGGGTGACTTGTAACAAAATCCAGGGCATGCACTTAGTACGGGGACAATTTTAGAGACTATAGCCTGCCTCGTCCTCTGGTTATGGTGCAGCTTCCCACCCCACCAGAAAGCGAGAGGCCCAAGGGGAGGCCCCTCCAGAAGAACTGGCCCTTGGTACCCCATAACTGGGGTCATCCTGGTTAGGGGCGACCTCTCCACGGTACCTCTGCAATCAGATCTCCCTCGCTGATCTTCTCCCCTTCCTTCTTCTCCCACCGAGCGATAGTCCCCATCTGCATTGTAGGGGAAAGAGCCGGCAAAGGCACCTGCAAAAGAACAACCCAGCCATAGCGCAAGGGACCCTAGAACACCTTCCACCAAGAGAGGCGAGAGGCCAGTCAATGCGCTTGAATCCAGAAACAGTCAAGGTGTCAACAATAAAACGGCCATAATGCTCATGCAATAATAGTCTCACGTTTATTCAGAGCCCTTCGTCCCAAGGTGCTTCGTGACTCAGACTGACTCCGGGGAACTGCTCGCCCGCTTGAGCTCTAAAGGGCAGCTACCGACTGGCGCACACTGGAGCGGGTGGGGAAGGGGCACGGAGACAAGGGCAAATCCCAACTCGGCAGCAGATGACCGGGCTATCGGCCAGTGGGATCTAAGGGTGGCCGGGGTCACAGCCTGCGGGTTCGGGGGCCTAGGAACAGGAGAAGGGCCCGGCCAGCGAGTCTGAGAGAGGGGAGGCTGGGCTGGGGCTGTTTCCATCTCACGGGGGCTTTTCCCCCATCCTGGCCTCCCCCGCGGCTGTGGGGTCGAGGTGGGCACAGTCCCAGGGAGCTGGGGAAGAGAAAGGGGGTGACCCTGCGGCTCGGGCCGCTCCGGCTTGGGGCGGCACCCGCAGCCCCCGGCTCTGGGGGTCAGGGTCCCGGGGGGGGGGGGGTGTCCGGGTGCCCCGGCCAGGCGGGCCCCGCTCATGGGGCACCAGGGCCGGTTCCTCGTGCCCCCGGGCCCCTCACCTTCTGGTGCGGCGGGAGGCTGCACCACCGCCGGGGGACGAGGCGGGGCCAGGGCTCCCTCAGCAACAGCAGCCGCCCCGCGGGCCGGGGCCCCGGGCCGCTCCGGCCCGGCGGGGGCTGCGCGGCCCCCAGGCTCCCTCCACTCAGGGCGCGGGCCCCCCGGGCCGGACTCGCTCCCGCCGCGCCGGGCACTCGCCGCGGGGCCGCGCACGGGGCGAGGCGCCGCGCGAACACGCGCCACATGCTGCTGTGAAGCCGGGCCCCGCCAGCGGCTCCGGCAATGACCTCGCTCCCCTCCGGACTGCGGGCGCCCACCGCGCTTTACGGCAGCAGCGGCAGTGTCGCGAAGAGCCACAAAGCAGAGAGGGAAGCGGGGGGGGGCGGGACAGCAGCCGGAGCGAGGGGCTGGCTGGGAGGACAGCGCCCAGGAGACAGGGCGAGAGATCTGGGTGCGAGGAGGTCTGGGGGTGGACATGGGAGCAAGGTGGGGGAGAAGGGGTCCTTAGGGGTAGGGTGGGGATGGATGGGGGGAGTAGGGGAGGTCTGGGGGCAGGATGGGGGAGCAGGGGAGGTCTAGAGGCAGGGTGGGGATGGATGGGGGACCTGGGGACAGGATGGGGGAGCAGGGGTACCTAGGGGTAGGGTGGGGATGGATGGGGGGAGATGGGGAGGTCTGGGGGCAGGATGGGGGAGCAGGGGAGGTCTGGGGGCAGGGTGGGGATGGATGGGGGACCTGGGGACAGGATGGGGGAACAGGGGTCCCTAGGGGTAGGGTGGGGATGGATGGGAAGCAGGGGAGGTCCGGGGGCAGGTTGGGGAGTGGATGGGGAAGCACTGGGTCTGTGGAGCATGGGAGTCTGGGGTTGTATTATAGGGGAGTGGGGGCATTAGGTGCAGATTGGGGGAGTAATTGGCTAGAGGAGAGATGGGGGATAGGGTGTGTGGGATAGGAGAACAAAGGATTGGATGGGGGGATTAGGGGCAGGGAGGAATCACAGGGACTTGGGGGTCTGTAGCCCCACACCCTCTTCTGTGCTATTCACTCCCATACCTGTTAGAGGCCCTGGTGCCGAGATGGGCACTGGGGAAGTGGAAGGTTAAACACAGGCAGGTAAATACCAAACCCAGATTACGTTCAGTGCATCCTCCTGCAGCTGTCACCCCAGCGCCTCGAAGTTGCCGTTGTGCTGTCCCGCGGGGGAATGGAACTCCCTTTATGATGGCACACAGGCAAATGTTGTCATTCTTGTATGAATCGATGAAGGGAAAATGCCACACTGATTTTAACTCATGCAGACCCACGGAACGCCCTAGGTGGGAGGGAGTTACGTAGTACAAAAGCTGGACCTTGTCATCACCTTCCAAGTGAGGCACGAGGCTGTTCCCCAGCTGGGAAAATAGGCTTTAGAGCATAGCCAAACCTGTATGTCAATTCTGGTTAGGCCCACAGCCGCAGGCCCCTCAACCCCAGAAATAGTGCCAGGTTTGAGACTCCCATAACATACATCTGTGTCCCAGAATTAATTGAGCTATAGGCCCCAATTTCTGCATCTGAACTCCCAAGTTCATACAGAGCATGATTGACTTCAGTGGGGCTCACACACAGGTTTCAGCATCAGGGTCTTAATTTGTCTTGTTCAGGGTGTCTCTTTGCCTCAGTTTCCCCATCAGTAAAATGTTCCAACCCATCAGCTATCCTTAGCAATACTGACATTTCCCCACGAGGATTGAGAGGCTTCATTAATATCTATAAAGTGCTTTGAAATCCTTGGTTGGCAGGTACTATATATATGCAAAGTATTCTTGTCCTATCACTACTGCTTCAGGGTTTTTAAATGATTTAGCAAGAGCTGTTTTCAGCACACAGGACTTGCCTCTACTGTGCCATCACCATCAGCAAACCCAGCCACTGCACCTGAATGCATAAACATGAGAGTCTGTGGCTGCAGTGATATTAGCTCGTAAATCTGAGTTAACTGAGCCCAAAAGCTATTGCATTTCATTTTAAATTATATGAGCAGTATGGTCTGGGTCAGGGATTAGTTGTAGTTTTAAAATATCTCAAAAGCTCACTTGTATTTAAAAATAAATACAAATCTTGCAAGCAATTGACCAGCCCAGAACTGTTTGCTGTTTAATGTGCATGGATCCAAATCTTCTCTTCAAAGTGAGGTTCAGTCTCTGAGCTTTCCTGCTGTCTTTGAAGATTTTGGAAGCCAAATGGAACAGTCCCTTTACTCAGTTCCAGTGCAAGATGGTGTCCTCTGCTGTGTATTCTGTTCCTACTACCTAGCCAACACACCCATACACATGAGCATTGCATGCCTGTCAACGTATTAGAAGTTTCAGTTCAAAGGAACCTCCCTCCCCACCCAAATGGATTGATCAGACTCCATTTGCAAACTACAGTTTATTGAGATGATTTTTCTTGGTCCACAAATCCAAAGTACATCCAGTCAGATATATACAGCTCTTAGATGTACAGATAAACCTCACTTCTCACTCTGTTGGAGGACCTGGAGATTGAGAGTAACTGTCCTTTTAAAAAGTGATGAATGCAAACTTTAGAGTTTCTAGGAAAATATAACTTTACATATAGCATGTGTGTTAAATAATCAAGTTACAATTATAAGGAAACCAGAAAGTAGCTTTGAAGAAAGTAGGGCAGAAATAAACATTTATAGAATCAAAGGAAAACATTTAAACCAAGTCCAAGGCCGGATTCTGATCCCATATGCCCTGCTCTAAATCAGGAGTAAATCCATTTAAGCCAATGGTGTTAGACTAGAGTAAAACTGGTATAAGTGAAAGGAGAATCTGGCCCCGTTTGTACCTACTCTTTTCCAGGATTGTCTTGTCCCCCTTTATTTTGTGAATAACTTTCCCTGACCTAACCCATACTCCTTTCTGCTCATTTATACAATGACAGGAAGTCAAGAGAAAACTGCCATGTCATTGCAGGAACAAAGCTGAACCTGAGTTGTGCATGTGTTAGAGCCTAGGGGAGCAATCCCAGGAGGAGAACAAGGCATGGCCATGGCCTTCAATTTTAATGTTAGAAGTACTAATAGTTCTGTCCTCAGGCTCTCTCACACAAGTCCCAGTGATTTCTGTGGGAGTTGGATGTGCGTATCCGAGGGCAGAGTGCTGCCAATACTTTTCAATGGTTTGAACTTAGTACAGTAATTATCACAGAGGGAACAAGGTTTCTGTTCTAGTTTGTATGTGGTTTTAGCACTGATGAAGGGTGCTTGGCTGATAGTGCTACAGAATGAAATCTTTATCCCCAGAATACGCACGGGCAGTGGCAATGCAAGTTTCCTTCTCTGTGCCTCCTCCAAATGTACTTCGCTCCGGCCCTGAAGGGAACACAAGACAGTAAGTGGCTCCAGGGCTGATTCAGTCCTTGGCTCCTCTGCTGAGACTGCCAACAGGCATTTCAGTGGTGACAGTGGTTATGGGGATGTGGAACCACTAGGAACAGGACAGATTCCCAACTCATTCCACCTAGGCCATCAACCAGCCATTGCTCGGGTGATGACCAGGGTCACTACTGAGTGAGACTGGACTGAAACCTATGACCTACAGGTGAGAAGTTCTATCGCATTAGCAATTACCTCAGCCATTGAGTCACCAAAGACAACTCTTAAACACTGCTCATCTCTTAAAAGCAGAGAGGGATACAGGACGGATACATGGAGGCCTTTGAAAAATTACTGTTTTAATTATTTCCATAAAATGGATAAGTCCTACCTAAAGCGCACAACTCTGACTAGTAAAACTTGAATTAAAAGACATTCAAGATAAATTGCAACTGAAATACAACAATGCATTTTAGTATGATAACCCCATGCTGTCTTATAGCAACGCACTAAAACACATGCAACAGAGAAACCAGTGATTTCCAGGGAGGAAGAGAACTTCTGTTTCTTTTCAGGATTGATACTGCTTTTCTCCCATTGAAGAACTTTCCCAAATGCTGATGTTTCGACGGCTGTTTGTGAAGAGAAAGAGTGCGTGTAAATCAGCCGATGAAATGGAACTGATCAATACTGGCCTAACAGCCAACACGTGTTCTACCAGTGCAGGAATGGGGTCAGAAAGGTATTTGAGCTCCTCCTGCAATAGAGGGAGTGACAAGACAAACTACACGTAATTCCTGTCTATACAAGAAACAGCTGGCAAAACATAAAAACAGTAGGAACTAGTTGTACTTTGTAGTAAAATAAAGCTAGTCATGGACCCCACTTTGCATGGTGTTAACAGGAGACTGTATAAAACATATTGACATTCTCTAGAAAATGAGTAAACTACAGCACAGTATTGTGGAAATATACAGAAAGCACTTGCACTGGTATAAAAATATACACCTCAGACAATGATGTAAACTGGTACAAAATAATTCCAAAAAACAGGAACAAGTTTACAAAAGGTCACGTTAATATAAAATAATAAAACCAAGTTCTCCCAGCCTCACCTGCACAACTCAGACAAGCAGGCAGTCCAATGATGGGGCACGTGTACCAAAGATGAACAGACCGAGGCTTGACTCACTGTTTGACCTTTTCAGTCAACAGTGCCTGTCTGCTGCAGACTGCGGCCAGCTTTGCAGAAGTCTGGCTGCCTGACAGTGACAGCAGGGCCTGGCACTGCAGTGAGAAAACCTGGGTCCCTAAGTGTATGTCTACACTGCAAGAAAGAAAACCATGGTTGGCTTGTATCAGCTGACTTGAGCTCGGGCTGCAGGGCTATAAAATTGCAGTGTAGACGTTTGGGCTCGGGCTGGTGCCTGGATTCTGGGACCTTCCCGCTTTGCAGGGTCCCAAAGCTCCAGCCCAACTTGAACATCTATCCTGCAAATTTATAGCCTCATAAGCTCGAGTCAGCTGACATGGGCCAGCCATGGATGTTTTATTGCAGTGCAGACACACCCTAATGGATCTCATTAATGCTCTCCCAACTGACCATTTTCTACTCCATTAGGTGCCAGAGACAAAAGCATGCTGGGAATTGGGGTACTGCTGCTCACAATAACTATCCTACCAGTTTGGTTATTTGCTTAATGGCCTTGTCAGTCAGTGAACATCAAGTACATGGTGATGCCTGCACAGAGAAAGTTGGAAGAAGGAATACAGATGCACCAATAGAACAGACTCTGTCACTTCATCCCTGAAGAAACATTCCTGCTTGTTTCCTGGGAGAGTAGATTAGATTTTCTGTTGGCCTTGCTGGATGTATGGAAAGGGCAGGGATGGTAATGGCTATAGAGAAAGGGCTGGCAAAAGGAGAGGCAAAAGTACCTTATCACCTGCGGGGAAGCTAGGAAGTTTCCTGCTCCCTTCCCCAAAATAAAAATCCATTGGCAGTTAAGTAAGCACCTGGTTACCAAAGAGTTCCAACTTCCCAGGGCAACAGAGCTCAGACCTGATTGCAAGTTGGAGGGCAAACAGCAGAAGCAAGTCTAGGAAGTGGAAGCCTGCATTTGGGAAGAAAGACAACGTTGCCAGCCTGGTGGTCTTTGCTTTGGTAGTGCTTAGCACAGTCCACAAACTTCTTTCACTGTCAGGTTCCTGGTGCTCTTGGTATCAAGAGCTTGCAAAGTTCACTGGAGGGAGCTCTGCCTCTTCAGCACAAATTCTCTGGGCGTGGATTTTGGTTGGTCAGATCTTCTGGTAAAAACTAGAATCTAGCAGCATCTTCTGGTCCAGGAGGGCAGAACTTATTGTTTCAGGGATCACTGCAGGTTCATATAATACTGAATGTGTCAAATCAGAGTTGAAATGTGCAGTTTACAAACAGCAGCAGGCATTTCAGGGGGTGGGGGAACCAGGAGAATGGAGAAACACATCAATAAGGCCTCCAGGGTTTTGTTGACAGGACAAAGCAAGATGATTCTTTCCCACCAACCTGTAATTTCAGTCTCACAACACTGTCTGCATTTGGCCAGGGAAAGTTAAATGCCAGGCATCCTCGCACACAAAAAAGTGTTTTACCCGTTGGTTGCAGAGAAGTCCTCTCTTTTGGCAGCTTGAATTGGACATGTCCCAGCTCACACTCTTTTTGGTCATTATCTCTGAGCATTGCAGCGTTACAGGTTCCCACAATAACAAGACCCAAGAGTCTGATTAATTTTCCCCATGATCCTCTTCCACCCAGGCTACGATTTTCCCCTCCCAACCAGGAATGATGTCATCATCATGGAACACCTATAAAAGGGCAGAGAGAGAATCAGGTCACTTCCGGAGGATGGACACCGCTTTGTTACATCTGAGTGGCACGAGAGATGGAGGAATTAAACCAAATAATAAAAATAACTGGCACTTACATAGCACGTTAAGTTCCCAACATGCTTTAAAAACAACAGTATGGCTGCCTATTCCTCCCCCATAGAGAAAAAACAAGGATTATTATCCCCATTTTTCTGACAGGCAAAGTGAGATACAGAGAGGGGTCATGATTTGCCCAAGGTCACACAGGGAGGCAGTATCAGAGCCAGGATTAAAGCTTGGGAACTCCAGTGCTCAGAACATTAGACCATCTCTGGAGAAACTGGCACTGATGTGTCTTAACAAAAGTTTTTTGGGGGAAGGGCATCATTTAGGGTTACTGTGGGGAGAAGGAAGTGTTTTTTTCTGTGACTGTTTTTTTCTGTGGGTCAACGGCCCCTGATAGAAAAAAGGTTCCCCACCCCGTTTTAGAGGTATGACTTGGAATCTGCATCTCCCAAATGGTGCGGTCATAGGAAGTGTCCCTGGGAGCAGCTGGCACAGTGAAGGAGGGACCCTGCAAATCACCATCCACCACTTGTGCACCTTTGTGATCACACTAAAGTCAGTGCTCTGGCTGGGACTGAAGATGTCCCTTTTTGGCTCCTTATTTGGGGGCTGTCATCCCTTAAACTGTAGCTCTGTAGCAAGTTAGAGATTTCGCTCACATGGAAAGTGAATGGGTCAGAAATTTCCAGGCTGTTGCTGGTGCTGTGACACCACACACAAACTTAGATTATGAGAGAGCTGCTACTAAAGAGGACAAACATACCTCTTCCTTGACTGTGCCAAATTCTGGATCTAGGGCTTTGAAATGGTACCGGTGGGTTCCTTCCCGATCGATAGCTGCCTTGAAGTCCTTCAGAGTCACCTCACCTAACCTGCAAAACAGGAGTTAAGAGCTATCCTCGCTGGCAGATTCTGCCATGGGATTGAGATCAAGTGCTTGGACACAGCTTGTAATAGGGCACACTGAACACTAGCACCAGCATGGATACCATGTGGCACAATGGACAGCAGCACACTGAGGTGAGCCAGAGTGCCTGGAAAATACCTGGTACAACCCAAAGCATCTGATCACAGATAGAATAGTGTCTGTTATTTACTGAAAACAAATCCAAACCAACTCTTTCATGTTTCTTTTTTGCACTGACTGCGATAGCTGCTATTTCAGATGGAGAGTCTTGCACTAAATGGTTTGTGTTGTGCTGGAGTAAATCTGGCTGCTGCCCACTCATAAAACCAGAGATCAATCTTCTGGGGCTTTAAATAAATAAGCTAATTATATATGCATCAGCTGGGAAATCCGGTCAGGCCTAAAGTGAAAAATACACATATCGTGGGTCTGCTTTCTTGTCACCACTTCCTCTTTGCAATGAAATACAGTCAAAAGCCGGATTTAAGGGATGGAGAGCATGTTTTGGTGGGTAGAAGTACCATGGATTAAGATCAGTGCTTTCAGTGAACCAAACTCTATTAGTGTGGCAAAGCCAGGTCTCACCTCTTTGGTATATTGACCATGAAAGGTGTGAGTGAGCGATCAGTGAAGTAGAGCACTTTGGTGCAGGCACTGCTGCTCATAGTGGGTGTGCTGTGAGAATGAGGCAATTCTGCAAAGAGAGAAACACAAAGTACTGTCACTGCAGCCAAGGGAGAGCACAGTTTTCTTTCCCACCCTGTTCCCCTAGAGGCATTCTCAGCATCATTTCAGCACAGGAGTAGAGACCCAGAGATGGGAAAGACCTATTAGATGATTAAGTCCATCCCCCCACAAGGGCAGGATCTTGCCCTCTTACAGGAAGACAATGCACTGCAAGGTGAGTATTACAATGTTAGCCTGAAGGGCCACCCTACTGCCACCCTAGGGGATGATGACACACAGCCCAATGCACACAGTGCATACACCACACCACCTGCACTACAGATATTTTGCCTGCTGTCTTTGTAGTGACTGGAGAATTCCAGCCCATTCTAGGAGAATCATCCCATGAGTGACACCCCTTCTAGCAGCTCAGTATAAGGGATTATCATTCTGCTTGTCTTCACTGACAGAAAAGGGGGAGCAATAATTGACTGACACCTACAGGACAAGAGGTCATGTCGGCTCAGCCCTACTAACTCAGAAAGGCACAACAGACCCAGTCACCTGCCCTTCTGCCCATATTACATAGACTAGGGAGGTGTCTGTGCACGTGGTGGGTTTCTCTTTGTTAATATGTGCATCTCTCTTTCTGACTGCACCATTACCCTCCCCATTCCTGCAATACAGGTGTGTCTATGCCAAAGGCCTAGGCAGGGGAAGGTTTACACAGTGAGACCCTCTCTGGTTTTTGACCTTCACAACGTGTACACAAAGAAAGTGAACTGCAGATCTGGACATCAATCATAAGGGCTTTCTGGCTTAATGAATCTAGAGCCATCACTTTGAGCTCTTTACACCCAAGCAGATCTGGGTTTGTGGTCCACTAGAGCCTGAATAAATTGACTGCTGCAGTGGAGGGGAAGGTGCCTGCAGGGGCTTTGGGAGGTGGCGGGTGAGGCATGTTTTGCATGCATTAGGCTGGTGACATGGAGGCTGCCGCACAAATTGCAGCTTTAGAAAAAAGAGAAAAGGCAGCCTAGGTGACTTCTCAGCAGAACCCACGTCGGGCTCTTCCTCCAGATACTAAGTGTCCTTAATTCCTTTGCTAACATCTCCCTAAAGTCCTCCTGGTGCTGAGCACTGCAATGTAGTTAAAAAGTGGGGCTCTCTATTTGTCCTCAACACCAACGGGCCGACTCCTCACTGCCACTTTTGAGAATTCAGTCTATACAAACCAATGGATTTCTCAGGTTATAGTTACAACCGACCCCAGAAAAGCAGTTCCCATGATGGAGAGGAAAGTATCGCTGCTCTCAAGTCAGGCAAATGCAGTGAGGGGAAATCCTGCGCTACGGTGTACACATTAAACCCCGGCCTAAGGGATGGTACTCATGGCCACTAGGTGGTGCAAGCACCCAACGCAGCCAACAATAATCCTTAAGGGGTCTGAGAGAACATGGCATTTCCCCCTGAATCCAAGGAGTAATTACTATTATTTATATTGTGGTAGTGCCCAGGGATTCCAGTCAGGATCAAGCTCCTATTCTGCCTACCCACAGCCCCTTGCACTGAAGCTTAGTCTATGAAGCAAATGGCCCAGGAGAAATGCTACAGCAATGAGCAATGGAGTGAGAGGCCAGCCTGTTCTGCTTCCCAGGAGGGACACTGTGCAGTGGACTCTGTCCAGGAAACCTCTGAGCCGTGAAGCCAGTTTTTGGAGCGATAGAGCTGAAATGCACTCACTGGAGTTGGGAGGCCAGGAGTCTCGATACTCATTCGCTGCTCGGCTTGCGGGCGACTTCCCTTGAACCTACGGGGAAAGCCAAGAGAGCGAGGACAAAGGGTCAGTTCCCAGGGCCTCCAGTGGTGCAAGCAAACTGACCAGGGAAGGAAAATGTCATGAAACAGTTTAAGAGGATCTTCTTCTTACACACACACACACACACACACACACACACACACACACACACACACACACACACACACACACACACACACACACACACACACACACACTAGCAACCAGACCTACCCAGACACACACAACCAGATCTACACCCAAGACTCCCCCCAACACGGACACACAGAGACCCCCAATACATACAGATTTTCACCCAGACCTCTGCTGCAGGATATGGCATTTAAATGTAACCAACGTGAATGACTATTTTCTCCCAAGATACTAGGAGCTCAGATTTCCCACAGCCCAGAGATGCAAAGTGCCACCATCTACAACCCCTACTGAGGGTCAGCATGGCCTGTAGGGATGGACAGCCCTTAGAGAACAACAGTCAGAGCATAGACTCTGGAGTCAGGTTCGCCTGGACTTTGAATGTCATTGTTAACTTTTTCACTCTGCCACACTTTTTGCAGACATGAAATAGACCCCAACGAAGAAACAACAGATGGGTTGGACTGATTAAAACCGCTAACACGGCCCTGCTTCCAGACAGAGACAAACTAACCCTGTGTAGTTATAAGGCCAGCAAGTGTCTGCTTCCAAATATCACCGTCAGGCCTAATGGGCAGCACAACAGAGCCCAGGCAGCAGCAATGACAGCCCATGGTGGCTTAGTAACAGCTCTTTGCCCACTCTGCAAATGTTAACCAATTAATCCTCACAGCCCCCAGTGGGAGGGAAGAGGTGAAGTGACTTACCTAAGGTCACACAGCAAGTCAGTGACAGAACCAGGAACAGAACCCAAGAGTCCTGACTTACAGGCCCCTGTTCCAACTACTTGAGTAGATCAGTGGCTCTCAACCTTTCCTGACTACTGTACCCCTTTGAGGAGTCTGATTTGTCTTGTGTCCCCCCAAGTTTCACCTCACTTAAAAACTACTTGCCTACAAAATCAGACATAAAAACAACAAAGTGTCACAGCACACTAGTACTGAAAAATTGCGTACGTTCTCATGTTTAGTATACAATTAAAACATAAATAAATTGGAATATAAATATTGTACTTACATTTCAGTCTTTAGTATATAGAGCAATATAAACAAGTCATTGTCTGTATGAAATTTTAGTTTCTACTGACTTTGCTAGTGCTTTTTCTGTAGCCTGTTGTAAAACTAGGCAAATATCTAGATGAGTTGATGCACCCCCTGGAAGACCTCTGGGTACCCCCAGGGGTACGCATACCCCTGGTTGAGAACCACTGGACTAGATGACTGCTTCTCAGTAATATAAGAGGCACATCTTAGCATTAGGCCTCCAGTGAGAGGCAGTGAGAGCAGAGATGTGAGGTACAGTAATGAAGCATCATTTGCTACACCCCATAGGTTCCCCCAGGGCTGGCTGGGATCCTTAGGGACCCTCCATCTGCCACAATCTAGGCTTCTTTAGGATTCAGTGAGCAGAGTGACCACATGATCAGCACACTGCAGGGAGAGATGTGAGGGGATGGAGCACTGCACTCCCTGGTTGCTAGCTCTGGTCAGTAAGAGGAGGTGGAGGTATGGAGCCAAGCCCAGTGGGGAATGTTTACCCTTCTCTCTTGCCTCTTCTGCGTCTCCATGCGGTGCAATCTCTCCATCAGGCTGGAGATGCCTTGTTCCAGGCTGTCGATGGTGTGGTGCTGCGGGTCGTGGCCACTGAAACTGTTCCGCAAGCTGCGGAGGGCATCACGCACCAACTGCAGGTCGTTCGTCTGCCCAAGAGACCAGGAGAAGTCAGCCAATGCAGGGATTCAGAGCCTCACTGTAACCTCCCTCCCTCCGGGAGCTGCACTTTTCCCAGGCCCAAGGGACTCTCAGGGGCCTGCACTTTCCCTTACAGGCTGGCAGCTGCCGAGGGAAGGATCATAGGGTTTGAAGGGACCTCAGGAGGGCATCTAGTCCAACCCCCTGCTCAAAGCAGGACCAATCCCCAACTAAATCATCCCAGCCAGGGCTTTGTCAAACCGGGCCTTAAAAACTGCTAAGGAAGGAGATTCCACCACCTCCCTAGGGAACCCGTTCCAGATGCTGACTGGAGTCCTGAGCTGGCTCCGGCTAAGCAGCAGGGTACCTACCACTCTGTGGGCTGTGGGAGCAGCTCCTTTTCCTGCTGTCTGGAGGAAGCCGTTGCTCTGAGTGCTGTGATTGCTGTAGCCCATCACCTGTTGCAAGGAGAAGACACTTTAACAGAGGGTACAGCAAGTTTCTGAACTTCCTGGAAGAAGATTCCAAGGTGCCAACTTCAGATTTGTGAGAGGGCAGGGAAAGCAACTGCACCAACAATACAGCCCCATTGCCACCAGCATTCTGCAAGGTACATACATTCACTACAGAACCCACACACCCCTGGAACCTAGGCAAGTGTAAGGATTCTCATTTTGCAGATGGGGAAACTGAGGCAGAGATGGGCAGTGACTTGCCACAACGTCACGGAGGGAGTCAGTGTCAGGGCTGGAATTAGAACCCAGGAATTCCTGTTTCCCCATCCTGTGCTCAGACCACTGGACTTCACCCCTTGTCAGGTTGATGGAGGAAGTTGAATAGGTCTGAACTTTCCCAGAAGACCTGCAGCAGAGAGCAGCCCCTCCCAGAAGTCCAGCTGTGATGTTCCATGGAGCCTGGCCTCTCTGGGACAGAGGGGGCGCCCAGGGGAGCTTGGCACTGGACTCTAGCTGCACATTACATAATGTCAGGCAGAGAACTGCATTCCAAGAGCCTGATGTCTTCCAAGTACTAATGCGCCACTCACCTCTTCTGTCTCTCTCTTCATGCACTGAGCCAGCAGGGCCTCCTTGTGCTCCAGCTCCCGCTCCAAATCTGCCTGCAAAGGGAACAGACAAGTCAGTATGAACTGAGCTGACCAGACTGGCGCCAGCTTCTCAAGAGCAGGGCATGTTGGTGGGCTCTGTACCTGCTGGTAGCTGGCCTCGGAGAGCTGACGGAGCATTTCGTCTAGCTTGGCCTGGTGCTGCTGTAAGTGCCGATCCTTCTGGCCCAGCTCCTTCTGCAACCCAGAGGGATTGGGGGCATCAGTGTATGAGCAGGTGATGAAGGCTCATCTTCACCTTCCTCAGGAGCAGGGAAGGGTTAAAGCTGGCACAGCCTATCTGCCTTAAACCCCATGTTCTAACTGTACTTTAAGGACTTGTTTGAAAGGGTCAGTCAGGCCCCCACTGCCCTGGGCTACAGACACGCCACAGGCTCAGCACTGAGGCCAGCAGCACAGCTGACCTATAGGCCCTGGATTCATGTAAGGCCCTGAGGATAATTTAATGACACAGATGCGATGGGCGGTAGGTTTGTGGGTGAGCGTGGTGCACTCAAGTGCACACGGCTGATGCCAAAGTAACCCGATGATCACTGTGAAAAACACTGGGCTATGGCACAGTCCTTCTTAACCTGAGCAGCCATATTCCAAAGGACGTCACAGAGATCTCTTGTTATTGCTATTTATTCACAGTGACAATCCACAGGGGTGACAGAGCACGAAGCACAGAGAGGGCAGGAGCCCTACAGGAAGAATGTTTCCAGGGCTCTCCCAATCTCCACGTGGCTGGGCTGGGAGAGTCTCTTACTTTGTATTCTCCCAGGAGTCTGTTCCTCTCTTCAACCTTCCTCTGCAGATCAACCTGCAGAAACAAGAGGTTTGTATCTCAGGAGATCCAGTGCATCCATCGACACAGTCCTCTCCTCACCCTTGTGTGATAAAGGCTGCTGTGGGGCGTATGTGCACAGAGTAACACAGCCTGAGGTGAGCAGCAATGAAGTTACATGCACAGATTCGGGGCAGTAAGCTGTTCCCCTGGATATGGCAAATGCGCTGGCCCCTCCTTCACCGCTGCTGCCTCCTCAATGCTGATTCTACACACACATGCTCTGTCTGCCAAACGTCACTTGCCTTTAACACGTGGAACAGAGATGAAGGGAACACTGCAGTTTTAGCCCAGTTATAATGAAAATATAATGCAAAGCTTTCCTCCGTTTCCACCAATGAGGAGGGCCTTTGGAGGATGGGGGAGAAGAAGAGGGACCCCCATAAGCGGAGGGAGGAGCAGGAGATTCCAGTGAGTCTGACTATAGGCCACTGGGCTTCCACTGCACTGTTTCCTCTGCATAGCCCAGTGATCACTGCTCCATCTATCCCACGGCTCATGGATCTACACAGTGCCCACCAGCCCCACACTGTGACCGCGGGGCACTCTGCCCTGTAGTCTCAGACCCTGCAATCCCCAGCCACCCTCCCCAATACCTGCGACACTGTCTGAGTTAGCAGCACAAATGACTCACATTCTGGTTGTGCAATTCCTCCTTGTCCATATTTGCTCTCAGCAGCTCCTGCTTTAGCTGAAGAACTGAAGCGTCTTGCTGAGCCAACCTCTGCTGCAATGCATCCTGGGAAAATACACGTATTACCGTTAACCCAGTGCCACTGGTGTGCATGGAGCAGGCAGGTGCCCTGCCATGAGGAGCTGATGGTCTAAATTTGATAGATAACACAGTGAAAATGACAACAAGCCCAGGGGAAAGAGAGGGACATGCAGAGTGCCAGACTGTGGCCCATGGACAAGGGTGAACCCCGGCACCCACAGCACGAGATGTGAAGGCATCTGCCTGAACCAGCTCTCAGGCCTTACACTGTGATGCTGCCTGCTGCTGAATTCTCTGCCTTTAGCTAGCTGTCAAAATCACTGAGGAATTTCTGGGCTTCTGTTGGAACTTCCTGCTCAGGCATGGGGTGGCCAACCTTCCCCAAGGGGGAGAAGCAGCTGTGTGTTTGGAGGCTCTTTTGGTGGCACAGAGCCAGTGACCCCCGTCTATTGCCTGCACCACCCACGGGGGAGAAACAGGCAAACATCAGTCAAGGGAGCAAGGCCTCAGATGTGAAAAATTCAAGCTTTCCAGTGAGGCATAGCAGTGTTGGGCAACTCCTCTTTGAATGTGTCTCTGGGGAGCCAGGATCCATGCCTGAATCAGGGCTCACCCTTGCACTTTTCCATTCATATTACTGTGAAGCAAACAGCTCCACCTTGGACAGCAGTGTGCTTCCTCCACAACACAGGGTGACAGACGGCTCTCAAAATATCTCGAGCTCAGGAGCAGATTGTTAAACGCCTGTACTCCAGAGGGAGGTGCTGGGCAAACAGAAACACAAACAGCCAAACAACTGCCCCAGCTAAGGAGGGCATCTGCACATGCCATGATTCCCTCTCTGCTGCTAGGAATAAACCAACCCACCACACTAAAGTGTTTATTCCCAGGATAACAGTGCTAACAGGCCATGAGAACCACCATACACATACCCTGTTCCACCCATCCCTTTGGGAAACTCAGGCCCAAAGAAGCAATGTGATTTGGCTAAGGTCACAAAGACAGTGAAAGAGTCAGGAATAGAACCCAGCTGTCCAAACTCCCAGTTCCCTGCTCTGACCATATTCACTTCCGAGTGCCAGGAACAGAACCCAGGAGAAGAGCCACAAAAATGATTAAGGATTAGAAAATGTACCTTATAGTGATAGACTGAAGGAGCTCAATCTATTTAGCTTAACAAAGAGAAGGTTAAGGGGTGATCTGATTACAGTCTATAAATATCTACATGGGGAACAGATATTTAATAATGTGATCTTTAATCTAGCAGAGAAAGGTATAACACAATCCAACGGATGGAAGCTGAAGTTAGACAAATTTAGAGCTTGTCTCCACTTACCGGTGTTCCCTTCTGGCCTTGGAATCTATAAAGCTGTGAGCCCTGACTGCCACTTCCCCGCTCTATCAGGCCCTACTCCATTCCTTGGGGTAAACTGAGAGGTATCATGTTGCCCCTGACCCCTCTGATAGGCTCCCAAGGGTTACTGTTAACTATTTCATTAATTCTCTCTCTTCTCACCTTTATTCCTTGTAGGTTTCGCGCTTCTTGTTTGTATTTCAGTAGCTCCTTCTGTAAATCCAACACAATTTGTTTAAATGGTCGTTTCACGTCATCCCAGAAATAGCTCCATCCCTCCCAACACCTGGTCTCAGGAGACCCTCTGAAATAAAACAAACCTCACCTTCTCCCACAGACCAAAAAACATGTCAGACCAGGACCCGTTTTAAAGAGTTTACAAACCCAGCGATAGAAATCACTCTTTCTCCATGAAACACCTTCTGAGCAGCTGTAGCTCTCCTAAACTCTTTATATTAAATTGCAGAGCTAAAGCTTGCGAATCCACCAAATCTACCCTTTGGAGCAATGCAGAGCACTTTACTTCCAGCGTTAGTGCTGGGCCACTGCCAACTTCAGCGCAGAGCACAAGACAGGCTTGACAGGAGGGTTTTTCTAAGCTGCTTTTATCTTCCACATGAAAGCTTGTTTACACCCAGACATGGCTAGAAATTTAACAATTGTCCTGGATAAAGGTTTCTAAATGCAGCACGATATGCATCTCTCGAGAAAGGCTCCAGCTTCAAGAATGTGCAGAGAAGTCTATTCAGGGCTGGACTTAATTCAAATAATTGTTTGGTGTTTTGTTTTAAAGGAGAGCTGCATTGACAGCATTATTTAGAGGCAAACTGGATGAAAAGGGGGCATTTCCCCAGATTCTACCCTACGCTAGCTTACAACACAGATGATCATGAAACTACTCATGCATGAGTAATAATAATACTTATAAAGCACCTCCCATGTGAGAATCTCAAAGCACTTTCCAAATTCAGTTCACTCATTCTCACGGCCCATGTGGGAGGCAATTATTAATCCATTTTAAAAACTGAGGCATAGAGAAGTGCAGTGACTTAACCAAGTTCACATCGCATGACAGCAGCAGAGCTGCTGACTCCCAGTCATCCATGTGCAACTACATTTCCTCCCTCTGCTTAAATTGGAGAGCTACATAGTGCACATAGAGAAGGAGCCCCCAAGATCCCAATCCCAATAACCATTCTGTCTTTATCTGTCCTCTTCTAACCTTTAGGTCCTGATTTTCGTCCATGCTCTGGTCCAGACGACTTCGGATTATGACCTGAATGCAAATGCACTGCAGTTATTACCCATCCTCTGTCTGAACAGTGCACAAAATTGACTGAAACTAGATTTTAAGGGAAAAGAACATGCTCACCAGCTGCTCTTCTGGACAGGCTCCATGTTCACAAAGGACAAATGATCCCTCCTGCTCGTCCTCAGGTAATGACCCATTGAGCAGCAATGCCTGGGCAACAGCAAAGGCAAAAAGAATCCCCACTCAGGTGATTTCTTGGAAAGCCACAAGGAGAAACTCAATCCCATCTCCACAGCTTTAGCCAGCAGCATTTCACAGCAATCTAGACCCAAACAGCCTCTAAACAATTTTCTCTATCATGTCTGCTGACATCTTACTGCACAGAAAAGGGGGCTTGTTTTGAAACAAGCATAAGACATCAGAATGTCCCCAAGAAAGGATCCTCAGCAGAGAAGTCTGTTGGTGACAGGCGTACGCAACTCCCATCAAGGTGAAGGGGAATTCTGCACCAAACTAAGGTATCAACTCAGCCCTTTTTATGAGCAATGTTTGCACTGGGTTTTAATCTGAGCTGCATAAAATCACCCTTTACAGACAGACAGCATATACAAAAACTGAAGGAAAGAAGCTGAAAGTTAGGCAGAGATTTGCAGCAAGAAGGTTTTTTTCAGACTAGTCTGGAACGTGTCCAAGGCATCAATAAAAATTTAATTTAAAAAACAAACTAGTCTCTCAGTCAATGGACATTCTAATTTCAAAGATATTGGAAGGAGGGGATGTCTGGATTGAACAAGTACAGCAATGCCTGGGTGTGTTTTTTAGGAACATTTCCCACTCTTAAGACCTGCTAAGTAGTCTCTGTTCACACTGGAACCATGGCTGACAATGGCATTCAGCAGCAGATCCCCCCTGAGCTGGTACTGAAAGCACTTAAAATGTGAGGGTAACTGGGACACCTCTGTTTTCAATACCCTTTCAGAAAGCACTACAGAGACTTGAGGGACCACTGCCAGCAACAGGTCACTGTCCTCGTGTAGACTGACCTGGGCCACACGTTTACTGCTGGGACTCAGAAGCAGGATATTTCAAGAGCCAATTAGTTTATGCTGGAGAGTAGCATAGAGGTAGATAGGCCAGCAATACAAGGCAGAACTGGGAGGCTGATGAGAGTTAGCACAGAGGATGCTAGGACAGTGGCATCCCTTCCTTTCAGATAGTTTTCTATTTGAGTTCTACTCCAATCTCATTGCTGCCAATTAAATATCTCATTTGCAGGGATGTTCCATCTTGGACCCAGAAATGCTAAGGCTGAAGGGTCGAGTCCGATTTTCTCACCGGAGAGACGCAAACCTTGCTGAATGCCAAACAGACAGCCATTTGTATTCATTTAATGCAAATCTTCCTGGGGAAACGCTTCTCTGAGTGCAGTCCCAAAGTTTGCCCAGCAGGACATCTAGGCAGGAGTCACACAGGAACACCGAAAGCTGCACAGGGTCTCAGAATTTCAGTCAAACCCTTGTGATCCAGAGGCTTTTAAATATTGAGCAAGAAGGGAAAATCAATGAATCAAATCCAATTTCTTGGACAGCTGTGTCAGCTGCCTCCTCCTGCTTCTGAGGAGTGAGGGGGGCAGCATGCCAGCTGCTTTCCCTTGCTCCCGAGGTGTGTTGGGGGGGGCAATGCCAGTCTCCCCAGTGCTGCCTTCCTCTGCTCCCAGAGGGTGCATTATGCAAGCAGATTGTACCAACCATCTATTTTCTTTTGGAATCTTTTGTGTCCCTTGCCCATTGTCAGCTGGGAGCACGCCTGTGTGCTGCTCTCACAATGCGGGCTTTGTTTACTTGTACATAAATATTTACAATTCAAAATAAGTGCGGTTCCCAGCACAAACAGAAAGGGGTATTCCTGGGAGAGTTCAGGGTCTTTGCCATATGGAGCAGGGAGTCTGCTCGCTGAGCAGAGTCACACAAAGGCACAGAGGCAAGGGTCATTTGGTCAGGGAAGGACTAGAGCAGGGCAGCTAGAACAAGGTCCGATAGAGAAAATTGATTCAAATGATCATTAGGGAAAGTGCCAAATTTTACAGCCCAACCAGTCTTACTAAAAGGAGACAGATCTGATTCTTTATCTCTCTTGATCAGTTCTATGAATCTCTACTGATTTTCCTGCATTCCCTTGTCTCTTTGCATTACTTCCAATCACAAATCACACAAAGCCTGTTTTATTCGCCTTGGCTGCTAACAAAAACCATGGGATGCCAAGCGTCTTGGCAAGGAATGGGAGTCCCAGCACATGGGAAAAAGCTGTTGCATCTTGCTACTTTGGGCGGTAACATACATGTTTTTCCTGGTGACAGCACATTCAAGTGTTACCATGTAATCAGGGTATAGGGCACCCACCTAATGAATCCAATAAAATACTGGACTGTAACCAAAAGACATTGACAGGGGAGATGATCATTTACTAAACCCAGACTTTTCAGCACCCGCTGAAGGAGATCCCTTTCTGGGTGCTCACAACGTGCCCTCTGCGCTTTCCCAGTCTGTCCCAGTCACCATTATTGTAACCAATGATGGTGCTCACTAGACTTAAGTCTCTTCATTACTATATGCACAGTCAGCCCCTCTAAGGGCATGCACTGGAAATGAATAAAACCTGCATCCTTGCACCAGCATCACACACACTTCCATGCACTGCCTCAGCCTCTTCCACCCTCACACCAGCCTCTCGTCACATCTTCCCCACAGAAGAGACAGCCTGGGAAACCAGGTAAAAATTATGCTTTTTGAGAGTCTAGAATTAAAAGAAAATTGTCCAAACTGACTGACACTATCTAAAAATATCTCTCTGAACTACGTCTGGGAGCTTGGAAAGGCCATTCTTTGCTTCCTATCACCTTATTCAAAAGCCCTGCAAAGAGGGAAAGATGGACAGCAACAAAGCACAAGCCAGTGAAGATAAGAGAAAGAAAACCCACACTAGTGCTGGGGCAGGAAGTGCGGGGGGTGCAAGAGCAAAGCATGATTAGCATCAGGCTTAAGGAGCCATATCTTAAACTGCTGTGATGAGTCCTTTCTGTTGTCTATCAAGGTACTTCCCTATCCCCATCAGCATAATATCCTTACAACACCCCATGAGGTAGGGAAGGATTATTATACAACCGATGAGCACATTGAGGGATTAAGTGATTTGCCCAAGATCATCCAAGGAGTCTGTGGCAGAGCCTGGAACTGAACCCAGATTTCCTGAGTCCCAGGCCACAGGAGTAGTCTCTCTCTCAGCTAGAGCTCAATGGGAAACAAGAGTATGACGGGAAGATAAGAGAAATGCTGGCTGAAAAGCAAAGCGAATACCTGCAGGCCTGAAATCATCTTCTTTGCTTCCTCCATTTCCTTTTCTAAATGGTCTTGTTGTTCCAGCAGCTGCTCCTCCCAGGAGGTCTCTAGGTATGTCCCAGAGCTTCCGGCCTGCCACTCTGGGAGAAATGGAGAGTCTGTCTCTTCTGCAAGAGGAAAAAGCTACATGAAATACAGCTGAACAACAACAGAGGAGTTCTGAAAAGCGAGGCACAGCATACAGAGGTCTCCAGCTCTCTGCACTTGATTCTCAGTGGCAGGAACTGGAATCTCTTCCAGCTGATGTCAAGGTAACAGCTAGGTGAAGCATCTTCCCCCAACTTGGGGATTTATGCCTCATTCACCCTGCAAAAGAAACATTACCTTCCCTGTGTGTGCATGACCTGAATCCTTCATCTTCATTAGCACTGATGTACAAGGTCTCCTGGTGTTAGAGAGTCCTAGGCAAGTTGAAGAGGAGGATGCAGTGTGAGGGTGTTTATATCTCCCTGTTGGAGCTGAAGGAAAGGATGAAGGGGAGTGGGAAGGGGGGATCTCTCAGTGTTGCAGGAGGCACCCCCTCCCTGGCTACTCCAATAAGCACTAATAGACCGATCTAAAGCCCACTAAAGTCAATGCAAAGACCACACTGACTTTAACGAACTTTAGATCAGGCCCTAAACACCTGTGATCGAGATTTTCCATTGTTTCGGTATTTCTTGCTATTAAGATACTCCGCGACTGGTTGCTAAGCCATGGGTGAAAACCCTGGAGGGCAAAGCCAGAGTTCTTGAAGCCCTGCCAGGTTTTGCTCCACATACTGAAGCATTATAGGTGCTGGCAGGGAGAGCATGCCACTTTTAACTGAATGAATGTCTCGCTCCAGTTGCTGTGCTTGGGGAGCGAAATGCACGTTCACTATGAGCCTCTGTGTTCCATTCCTGAATAAGCCAAGGTTTTCCAGGCAGAACCCTGTTTACCAATTTATTCAAGGCCTGGTTCTGTCAAACTTACTCATGCTGAATAGTAATTTACTCCACGAATTTAATGGGGCTACTTGGGGAGCCAGTTCCTGTTCAGCAAAAGGTTGGCACAATTGGTATTTTATACACATAGTAATTTGCTGTGTAAGACCTTTTCCAATAGAGACATTTGTAATGAGTCAGTTCATTATTCCTGCCTGATCTATCTACTCATACCTTTCATTGCTGTGGTACCTAGGCACTAGTCTCCTGCTACATGTCCTCAAAAATATCTGAGCAAGAATTAAAGCAAATTTCAGAACGCTCTTAGCCCCTGTTTTACAGATTAATAAACATTTGAATCAAAGCCTGATCCCAAAATGCCTGTCCTTGCTTTTCTGACTTTTTGCATTTATATTCAGTATCATCACTGCTGCTCATCACTGGCCTTGATTTTAGATCAAGAGATCAATGGGATATTTTTTAAAGAGAAGAACATAAAAATATTTTATAAACTCTGCAACCTTTTGTAATCTCCATAAGACAAGATGGTCTGTGCTGGCTAATGCCACAGCTCTGGAGGCTGCAGAGATTTAGACATTGTACCCAAGGTGTGATACTAAACTTGGGGATAAACATCCTAGTGGAGCACATCATTGCAGAGTTGTGACTGATCACTGCAGGCAGCTACTACAGTCTCTAGCCAAGTGACAAAGATATTCCACTGTGCAAAATGTGGATGGGCATGCTGATGTTGAAAACACCAGTGAAACGTTACAGCCTACCAAATATTTCAACCTCACAAATATTTTACAATCAAATATTGTAGACTAAAGAGTAGTAAACAGGGGGCTTTATTGGCTGGGGTGACAAAGCATTTCATTAGAGAGACTCCCTGTGATTCAGCCTGGGGATGGAAGCTGATCTGAAAGCACTGTTTCTACACTACGTTCATGAGAGGAAAATGATGTCAGAAACTTCATCAAAAACCTTTCCTTTACACTCTGTGGACTGTTAATAGATTTAAAACAGAAACTAACCCAGCAGCAGGACATTTTGGCTAATTCTTTTTGCTCACTTGAAATGAAACAAAAATCAGGTTTATCGCTGGGAGGGGTGGAGGGAGTCATGGTAAAAAGTCAATGGTGTGTCAGTAAAACCAGGCAATAAGTGTACAACACTCCCCAGCCTTGCAAAGTGCCACTGCAAGTTAGTCAGGTGATTTTGTGCAGCTGTAGCATAAATCCAGAACCCCATTACACAGACTCAGCTCCAGCCTCCAAGTTCAAACAGACTCAATCTTTCTGTGGGATTGGACTTTTCTTCACAACATCTTGAAGTAAGGACAAAGCAACCACCATATACTGTAACTAATAAATGACACTGAACTCCATCCGTTCTCTAAGGCTTTTAATTTTTGAAGCATGCTAGTGAGTCTCCTGGACTTTGCCAAACAGTGGCACAACCTTAGCACTACTAAACAGTGAGCTTGGGGATTTAATTTTATACGAACTGATGTATCAGCTCACAACATTCTACACTCATACGGTCTCTGGGAATCCATCCAGCAAGTCTCTGCCATAGCTCTCACGTGGGAAGTCCTGGAAGTGGGAAAGATGAAATGCATCATCTGTGCTCTACCTGTTTTGGTTTCTGTTTCTTCAGCTCCGATGATCACAAAGTCTGCCTTCTCCTCTGACTGGGTTGCAATGGACTCGCTCTTTGTGCTGTGTATGGGACTGGGTGATGTGAGACTGCAGAGGAGAAGAGGAGATACAATTATTTCCAGTGTGAGCTGCAAACATAGCAGGGGGAAAAGAGCAGCTTCATCTTTGTCTAAAATAAAAAGCTAATATGCAAGAAGTCTGGTTACGCTGAGCGCTGCCCACATGCCAATGAATTCATTAGCAGGCCAGACAGTGCCTGTAACTTTTCAGGCCAGTAGCTGACTGAAGTGCTGCAGCAGTAATTAGTCTTTTCATTTTTCCTGTAGCTTAAGAAGATGTAAATAGGAGAGGCAACCACTGCAGGATTAACACAGATCCCAAAGTCAGGGAGCTAATTCTAGACTATCCTTCAGACTGCAGTTCTGCTTACAACATAATGTAATGCAAGGCTTAGCCTACAGTTGCAAACTGCTACCAAAAGTCATTCACAGTATCCCAGCTCTCTTGATTTCTCACCTGTATTTAAAGGGACAATTACAGTATGGGGAACCAACCTAGAATTCCCATGCTAAGGAGCCCTCGGGAACACAAAGACACCAACACATGATCTAGCTTTAAATGAGAAAGCTTCTTGAAAGCAGCCACATATTTCTACAACAATCTCAGCTGGTTGTGAGGTCCAGACTCTCAAGCTCTTTCAGACGTTCTTCCCATATCCATCACCGGGACAACAGCAAAGGCATCCAAAGCTCAGTGATCCATTTAATGTGCCCCCAAAGTCTCCAGGAACTAATCCTTGCAAGTGCAAGGAGGAGTTAATGTTTCATTCTCCTCAAGACAGACACAAAAGCCAGAGAGAATAAAAAGAAAACATGGTGAAAGTAACAGAATAGATTTAGAGAAATAAAATGCACTTCTATAGCTTGCCTTCCCAATCTTCCCAGCACTTCTGATATAGGTCCCCCAGCTCAGGAACATACACATCTCTCTAATAAAATCAGAGAATTTTAGAAATTAGAGAGGAAATGACCTGTTAGCAGCTCCCATATAGTCCACTCCCAGGAGCCACCCCCAAGAGACTGTTCCTAGTCTATTTTCCAGGCGTTTGACTAATCTAGTTTTAAATGATTCAACTAAGTCAGCTTCCACTGCAGTAAAAGAACAAATGAGTGTGAGTCACTAAGTGAAGAGAGAGTAACCATTTTGGACTAGATACAAAAAGCAGCAGCAGTATTTGCTCAGACCCTGTTGCTCATACAGTGTATGTCTACCTTGAAAAGAAACACCCTCAGCACACAGTCTCGGGTATAGCCACACTGCAATAAAAGACCTGCAGCTGGCCCAAGTCAGCTGACTCAAGCTAGTGGAATTTGGGCTGCAGGGCTATAAAATTGCAGTTTAGACATTTGGGCTCGGGCTGGAGCCCAGGCTCTGGGACCCTCCCCACTCCTGGGTTCCCAGAGCCGGGGTTCCAGCCCAAGCCCCAATATCTACACTGTAATTTTATAGCTTGGCAGCCCAAGCCCCGTGAACCCGAGTCAGCTGACTTGGGCCAACCATGGCTCTGTGCCACGGGTCTTTTATCACAGTGGAGCTGTACCCTCAGAGCCCAGGTTAATTGACTCAGGCTCACGGGGTTCAGGCTGCAGGGCTAAAAATTGCAGTGTAGACATTCCCACTCGGGCTGGAGCTTGGGCTCCAAGACCCTCCCCCCTTGCCAGTTTCAGAGCCCAGGCTCCAGTGCTATTTTTAGCCCCACACCCTGAGCCATGCAAGCCCAAATCTATTGACCCAGGCTCTGAGACTAGGCATTGCAGGTTTTTCTTTGCAGTGTAGACATACCCACAGTGTGCAGATTTGCTAAAGGTTGTTGGATGTGCCCAAAGCTTTACCTTAAAGAAAGCGAATCCCAATGCAGCGTTCCCTAACAGATGATGTTTAAAACTGAAATCATTGCCCAGGGGCCCAGGAATGTGATGTTTGTGTTCTGAGGAGATAATCGATTATTAAAGACAAATGATCAAACTTTAAATCAGCACAGATACACAGAAAGTCACAGAGACAGACTGACTGACCTAACACACCCAGGAACATTGCATGGGATTTGCCGTCCTTTAAGTTACAGTCACTAATGTTCCCTCTGCACCTGTTCACCTCAGACCCCTGGGGAGCCATCAGCCCTATGTAATCATTGAGAGGTGTATTTGTGGGTTGTCTCCCCACAAGCAGGAAAACCATGAGGAAGCAGCCCAAGAAAACAAGATCAACCTTTGGTGCATGTGAGGAAGGCTACCTAGGCATACAGGGGAAAGATCAACCTAGAGGGCCAGAAGGCAAAAGGCACATTTGGCAGAGGGTGCTCTAGGGAGGTGCAGGATATGGGACGTGTGGGCCATGTGGCAGGGAACAGGACACAACACAGGGAAGTTACATTTCTCCCCAATCTGCTCTTTTCAGAACTAGATCCACTGCCCAAGGAGAACATTTTGTGATAGATTTGGGGGTTAACGCAACTGAGACAGGTTCAGATATTTCACACCACATCTACAACAGGATTTTAATATAATCCTTTAGGTTTTCTTACAGACACAGCTCCATCTCCAGGCAGTTTCCCTGCACATGACAGAAACATGGCCATTTGGGCAGGAACACATTTACATGCACGCTGATTCCTCCTGAAGCAGCAGCACAGGCCAAAGGTCACCCCTATTTATCATTCTGCCAACTGGTTAAAGCTGGCCAAATTCCCATGGTTTTTCATATCAATTCCCAAAATTATTCGAGTAAGAGATATCCAAAGACGCATTCAAATTTGATTTCTTATTTAAAAGGATACATAACTATTCATCATTGAAGCATGCAGAAATGAGTGCTGGGAAATTAAATCAATTGAGGCAGGATTTATGTCACAGGAAAACACTCTGTATTATTCCTTCTAGCATTGCTTGGTTTCTTAGCTAAAATCCTTGCCTAGTCAAATCCCTGGATTATCAATGCTTTGGGATCTTGCACGCAATCAGGGCTTATGGAAACAGTTTCAGTAACAAGCCTGAATTCCCTGGAGATTTTAATAAAGACCCCGACCCTGCTGTTTCAAATGACAATGACAACAATCGCTCACCATTTGACCTGCTTCCCTCCCATGATCCCACTTTAACCTTTTGCCTCACAGAGTCCGTTTCCCGTGGAGCCTCAGGAATCCGCAGGTCCTGGCTGCAGACATGCCTTGTCCATTCACAGGCTTGGAATTTGATGCCGAGGATGCCAGTTCCTGTCAAACTAACGAAGAAATATTTGCCAGTCGGACTTCCTCGCGTGAGCTGAGAGACTCACAGCAAAAAGGTTCAGGGTCTTTGCAAGGAGATGTTTGGTGATAAATCGGCAGCCCACACACACACACGGATTTGATTACAGAGTCAGAATATTCTGCAGTCCAGGTTTTGATTCTGCTGGTTTTCCTTGCAGGTTATTTGTCTCTTGCTGCTGCATTTTGGTCCACCGTATGCCCTGGTTGTTTTCATCATGAGAATCTCGGCCTGGATTGCAAGTTGCGTTTCTCATCCCATTCTCCCTACTTCAGCTATACAGCTCCTGCTGCAGAGACCCAGGATTCAGTGAGGGAAAAGTGCTCTGTTAAGAGTAGGCTCTTTGCTCCACCAGTCTCTAAGCAGTGTGCAGCATTTCCCAGTCCTATGAGTAGCTTCCTTCCTCGCTATCTCCAGCTCCCTCTCCCTCTGGCTGTCACAGTGTGCAAGGCAGAGTCTATTCTCTGAGAAGATGTCTAGCTCAGGGTGGGGGAGGGAAGGTCGTTGGGAGGGAAAGGGAAGGGAGGGATTTTGGCAAGTTCCCCATGAATAATTTCTGTTGTCTCTTCTTATCATAACATTCCTTCCTGGAAATTCTGATATCAAGAACATGTGCGTGCCCCATAGGAAATAAATCCAGAAATGTGCTGATATTAGGCTGGGACACTGCACTGGAACTGTGCAATGGGATGAGATGGGAAGGGGTAGTGTTGTGATTACAAAAATATAGTCAGTTCGTTAATAAGAAATGTGGTTTGTTCTTGCCAGGCAACTCTGGGTATCCCATGCTCCAACTGGCTTATTCCCTTCTCCGAATAGGGAAGAGAAAGCGAGCATCTTATTTTCCTCTGGAGTTTCCATCCAGGAGACTGGTGCCACCACATCCCAGGAGATGTCACCTGCAGTCAGGGGTGCAGGCTTCTCCTTGCTTCTTCTGAGACTGCTCACAGTTTTTCAAAATAATTTATTTTAAAACTAAAGAGACTGACAGTGAAGAGCCCCAGGGTATAAATATGCAGCATGTCACCAAAGCAATAAGATGAAATGGGGTGACATTCAGTGTCAGAATGAGTACAAGGAAGACAGACTGATAATAACAATAATGCTCTGCCTGTCTCTAACACCTTCCGCCTGAGGATCTCAAAGTGCTTTACAAACACAGATGAGTTCAGCAACACACCCCTTGTGAGGCAAGTCAGAATCATTCTCTTGTTTAGAGATGGGGAAACAGACACAAAAAGGGGACATGAGTTGCCCAAGGTCACACAGTGAGTCAGTGTCACAGGCAGAAAAACAACTCTGATCTCATGAGCCTCAGTCCCCTGATCTAACTAGTTGACCACATACCCTTCCAGACCCAAAAGAGAACCCAGGAATCCTGACAACCAGTCTCCATGCTCTAGACAATACTGCCTATACTCAAATTTGCTCGGGAATGAATGTAGGCAGGGCTTATTCTCAACAAAATGGAATCCTGACTATAGGCCACATGGCAGATTCACATTGAGTAGCATCTTACTCCATTTGAAGTCCTACTGAAGTCAACAAGACTATTCACAGAGTTATGAGGAAGGGTATCACCTTAAGTGACCGTCAGGAGCGGGAGGGTGAATTGGGAGGAGGGGCCAAGGGGAAGATGTATATAGGAGGATGGCCAAAGGGTAGGGGTAACAAGTACATCCCTTGCTCCTTCTTGTGGCTCCTCAGTGAGGGGATTAATTGCTAATGAGTTTGACAGGTTCTCTCTTCCATCTCATCTTTTTTACCAAACAGCCCCGCCAGGTCCTAGGTCATATGTGATGGCTCCTGGAAACCCTCATGTAAATTAAGCAATGCAAAATCCCTCATGGACATACACAATCCCTCATGGAGGTAGCTTACTGGGTGAAGGAGCAGAGCAGAGGACCTGCCCCCTGCCTCAGGTGGGATCCAGGAACTGGGAGAATCAGAAAAGGCAGAACTCGGTCATAAGAGTCAAGACCCATCACAGTAGAGCCCCAAGCTCCAGTAACAGAATATTAGTATCTCTTGAGGTGATTCATAAATTAGCAACAATACCAGGCCAACATGAAACTTCCTCCTGAACATTCACATATAGCTAAGTCTGCACCATGCCTATTATCTAACACCCTTTTCTCATAGATCTGTGATTCTAAATGAAACATACCGAGTTTGGCTACTGTCAATTTTTCTCTCCTCAGGCACCAGCCTCTGCCTGGTGTCTTATCACAGGAACAACATCCTCCCGATTTCTGATGGGGCTTGATATGAATAAATCTTTCCTCACTTGGCAGTTACTGTTGCAATTAAACAGCCAACCTCTGTGTCAGCAATCGCTGTGCCTTTGGCTAGCGGCATCAGATACCCTTTTCTACAATAGCCATAATCTGCTCCCCCCCTTGAACACATAAAACAAGTTCTATTTCTGGCACTGCTGGAGGATACACAAAACAGCCCTCAGCCTGGCAGCCTGGATCCGTTCCCCAGCGGGGCCTTGCATGCAAAACTCAATAGCATTTCCATGTTTGCTCTCCTTTGCAGCCCACAAAAGCTATGTGGTTTTGCCCTTTGACAACACTGACAGAACCCTGCCCCCTAACTCCCTCTCAGCCTGTCTTTTGTTTCTCACTGCTGATGCACATAGCACAGTCTCTGTCCAACATCTTTGTATGTACAAAGCCAGGGAACAATTCCACAGTAATGGACAAAGAATATTCCATTCTCAAGACGTTATGATTGAAATCTAATTATACATCACAGCATATTCCCAGCTTCAATTAAAAAGTGTTTTAGCTCCAGCTTGATACAATCTCTGATAATTTCCTGTTGAGTTGTCAGTAGCTCTGTCTGCATCTCAGTAGTGCAGGATTAGTAGAACTCTAGGAAATATACACACCAGGTAACCTGTAAACTCTTTGGGCTCCCTCTACCACTGATCCGTATGCACAGCTGTGTAGGGAGCAAGGCAGAGAAAACAGAACCCAAAAGAGCCCTGGGCACTTTAGAGATCTTTAACTCAACCAGAGAAAAGTGATTATTAAAGACAGTAACCAATGTGAAGAGTCTTACTTTTGAAGGTACAGACTGTGCCATTGGCACTCAATGCTGACCTGATGTACCCTCTACTATTCCAGCCCTGCCCCCCATCAGCTGATGCAGCTCAAATTTTATCCACAGCACCCCCTGCCATTCCAGCCCTGGTCCCCAAAACAGATCAGACAATGCACCCCAAACGTGATCCACAGCATCCCCTGCCATTCCAGCCCTGGTCCCCCAAAATAGACCAGCCAATGCACCCCAAACCTGATCCACAGCACCCCCTGCCATTCCAGCCCTGGTCCCCCAAAACAGATCAGACAATGCACCCCAAACGTGATCCACAGCACCCCCTGCCATTCCAGTCCTGGCCCCCCAAAATAGACCAGCCAATGCACCTCAAACCTGATCCACAGCACCCCCTGCCATTCCAGCCATGGGCCCCCAAGGAGATCAGCTTATGCACCTCAGTACTGATCCACAGCACCCCCTGTTATTCTACTCCGACATAATTTCAAAAGTTCCAGACAAACATTTTATTAACAAAGCAATGATTTTAGTTCAAAAGCAGCACAATTAATTTTATGTTTTTATCTTCAATTCTGTAAAATTCCCTCTTCTGATCATATAGGTTGTTCAGGAAAATATTTGCTGATTTTATATAATATACAAGCTACTCAGTGACATCACTTTCTGTCAGCAATGATAATAAATATCATCTTACACTTGGTGAACTCCTTGCACTATGAAAAAACCCAAAGCACTTTGCAAAGTATACATACAGGTATTATTTCACTCCTCATGGAAATGCAGCCACTGTGGGGCATTCCACAGCTATTTAGCAGTGCACAACAATGCTACACAATAGGACATGATGTGAAAAATACTGTTGCCAATTCAAACTACAGAGAGAATGGAAAAAGGTGAAATGTATTTACCTAAACTGGTATCTGCCCCGAATCGAAGGGGTCAACACTCTTCAACTCTTGTGAAAAATACTGTGAAATCTTTAACAAGCACATGTGGTCAGGACCATGGTTTTATTTCTCATCTGATAAGTAGCACCTCCAGCAGCACAATATCCTCTAGCACCGCATTGGGGAAGTGAGTCAGTATTGACTCAGAGAGAAAAACCACCCCATACCAAACTGATCTATCTTAGATATTTATACGGCACATGTCATGTGGGCATCTAACCATCAAAATTCTGAAGAAGCAAAAGGGTCCAGAACCATCGTGTTTCTTCTCACTCTTCACCTGGGTCCTAAGGGGTTGGATTCTCAGGCACGCTAAGGCCACTTTGTGTGGGGCAGGTAGGCCACTTTGTGCTATGGAGGTGCAAAGTAGCCTTAAAGTGGCCAGAGAAGTGCAGCGGAGAAATCTCCCTGTACCAGGGATACTCTCTGCTGGTGGAGATCTGGCAGAAGAAAATCCATCACCTCATGTGTCAGCCATCCCCCAAACCCCAACATAAAGTGTATCCTCCAGCAGTGCCACAAATAGAACTTGTTCTATGTGTTCAAGGGCGGGGCATGGATAGGACAGGAAAGAAGGGGATGTAATGGAGCGGAGCTCCACGATGCCCAATCCTCCACTGGCATAAGGTCCCTGACTCACCTTACATCAGTGGTGTAAGTCAGGGCTGCACGTGTGCACCCCTGACTTGCACTGGGGCCAGACAGCTGTGAAGCAAGGAGCTAAACAAGTTCCTTGCAGTCCCCTCCTCCACCACATTCAAATGGAGCTCAAAAGGAGCAGAGACTCAAGCTTAGGGGGAGAAGAGGGAATTTACATGTTCAAAGAGATATATCTTTACTTTCAAGCCTTATTAGTGGGGAAAGACTCTGTCCAAAATGTATATCCCTATACTCTGACCTAAACACAGCCAGGCTTGGTCAGATCTCTCCTACCAGTGGCAAGGTTCTACCCCCAGCTCCTCATTGGCTACCTAGTTTCTGTGCAGTGTAGTTGCCATAGAAGGTCCTGGCCTGTGGGTGTGTGGGTCTCTGACACAGCCAGGTCCCATTCTATTAAGGGCTCCATAGACTAGGGCTAGGGCTTTGACATCTGCTCTGGAGCAACTGGGAGTCAGTGGAGCATGTGAAGAACCAAAGGGATGTGTTCTCCCAGCACTTGCTGCTGAGGCTCACTGCTGTGAGTGGCACCCACTTCAGCCTTCACGTGTGTTCAGCCCCAGGTAAAACATGCTGTAGTTCTAACCAATACCACTTCCTGCTAAACCCCTTTCCTTAGAGATCTCCCAGTCAAGTGTTGCCTCAGCTCAACTTTGCTTAGCTAGTGAGATCTAGCGAGTCCCCAGCCAAGGCTGCAGGTATAGCAGAGAGGGTGTATTTCTCAAGTCCCGCTTTACATGGCAAAAATTCCTGCTGTGTAGATGGGGGTAAACTCTGACTTTAATGCTCTATAGCAGGTTACAGGGGACTTTTCAGAAATCAATTAAACACTGAACTTGATTGAACATGAAGGTCCAGGGGAGTTGGGGGATGGCTGGATAATGAAATAACTATAAAGCTAAAAGCAGTTAAAGGTGATGGATGAGGGCACAACGGCAGTGGGAACAGCTGCGGCACCCACTTCAGAGACTCTGGGTCTGAATCCCAAAATAACGCATTCCTGAAACTGAGCCTGCTGCTAAAATCCCTATTTCCCCTGCCCCTGAGGTCTGGGTGCAGGCATCAGGCTTGCTTGGTTTGGAAGTCTCAGCTCATTTCTCCTTCATGACTCTTACATAGATTGCTCCTGAGGGAATTCTGCGCCAAAAAATAAAAAATTCTGCGCATAATATTTTAAAATTCTGCAAGTTTTATTTGTCAATAAAGAAATACGGAAGCTCCAGCATGGCAGTGGGAGCCCAGGCCACTGGCTGCATGAAGGTGGGAGATCACCCTGCAGCCCCTCCCCTGCCCTGGGACATGGACTCAATGGTGAGGCTACACCCAACCCTGACACAGCACAAGGGCTGGGCCTGCCCCCAAAATACCCTGGGGTATCTATGCCGAGGGGAGCGAGCTCTCCTGTCAACTTAATTACTCCAGCCTCCGCGAGAAATGGTAGCTATGTTGGCGAGAGAAGCTCTTCCACTGACATAGCACTGTCTATGCCGGCACTTAGGTCAGCATAATTTACGTAGCTTGGAGGGTGACTTATTCAAACCCCTAAGCATCATAACTCCAATGTAAACTGTATTGTAGTGATAACCTCAGTCTCATTCAGAGAGTCATAGATTCCAAGCCCCGAAGGAACCATTGTGATTCATCCTCTCAGTTTCTCTCAATCTCGCAGCAAACCCTCTGCTTTGGTGTTTCCTACTCCTATTCGCTCTGTTCTCACTGGGGGAGGCCAAAGAGCCAGGATTAGGGTGAGAGCCAGAATTACAGCTGAGGAGTTCCCACCTCCTAGCCTTGTGCTCACACCACCTCGCCACACTGTCTCATGGATGAGACGAACCTTCTCTGTGGGAGAGTCTGCAAGATCAAGGGAGTCAATGAAATGTCACTCACTGAGAGCTGGTGTTTCACGTTCCAGCTCAGCTGGGAAATCTCAGTGCATGAAATTTTCCTTATTCCTAAAACTAGTCAGAGACTGGGCTGTGTGTGAGGGGAGCACATCCATAGGGTAGGCAGGGGGCTGGGCTGCGAGGCGGCCAGATGTGGGGTGGGCAGGAGACGGACTCTGCCAGGCTGTGATGGGACACAGCTCTGCAATGGGCATGTCTGTTACCTGGAGGAGCAAGACTCTGAGGGCACGCTCTGCTGTCCCTCATACTGCTGCACCAGTGCTCGGACACTCCAGTAGGGATTCTCAATTTCTTCATCGACGCTGCTGTTTCTGAAGATAAAAATGACATAATGAATAAGAGCCTCACAGAGCAGGGGCAGAAATCCTTGTGGGTTTTTTTAAAATTTATTGTCTGAACCTAATGATAGACATTCTTGGGGGAGGGGAAGGGGAGAACGGGGGCTAATGAAATAAAGGAAAGGAGGCGGAGGCAGCAATCCTCCGGGCCTCTTACGAATGAGAAAATCTAATTTCTGATCTAGAAAGTGTGAGACAGGAAACCCTTTCCCATCTACCTGTGATATGGCAGGGGAGGGGAACAGTGTGTTACCTGTTAAATGCCTCCAAACTCCTATGAGTAGCAGCAGAGCTTTGGAGAGGGAGGGAAGCAGGGAGTGGGGAAAAGGCTAGCTTCTGCTAATACGACAAGGGCTGGCCGTCCTGAAGAGGAACACTTGCCCATGTCCTTCGGAAGAATAATAAAACGCCAAACCCTATAGCATTGTAGGACACAGCAGCTGATAAACAGCACTCAGCAACACTACAACAATTTCCACTGCTTGGCATAATACGAGAAGGCAAGAGGAATTTAGGGAGGCATGATGGAATTGGACACCAGGGTTAGCACCCTGACTCTTACAAAAAGTGCACCCAGGATCTCTACATTCCACAAACGGTCAGTGCCTTAGTTTTATGTCTCACGTGAAAGACAGTACCTCCAGAAGCCACAGCACCTCCTTTTGCCATGCAGCGGCATTGTGCTCAGTACTGATGCAAAGGGAAGGATGTAATAGAGCTCTTAGGCTTTGTCTTCAGTGACACAAAGGTGTTTTGTTTTGTTTTCTTTTAAAGCGAGATAATAAATGTGTGCTAGTTATCGTGTTGTACAATCCTAGGTGAAGGCAAGGCACGGTCATGTATACTGCAAGGTGGCTAGGCAAGGTCAGCACTATACCACCTGTCTGTGGCTGGCCTCACCTGGTTTACCTTATGATAAAACTTCAGTGCCTTACCTCCACTGTTTTTACACGCACGTTAGTTATCCCATGGTAGAAACACACCTTTTTGCCAGTGAAGACATAGCCTTAGAGGTATCCCATCCAGGTGCTAACTCAGTCTTACTCTGAAACCAGTTACTCTGGATTGTTTGTGAGCTCCAATGAGATTACAGCAAAAGGTGGCCTGGGTTCAGGTCAACAAGCAATGTATGAATTCATAGCAGAGAGGCAGAGACCTCTTTATCTGTCCTGTAAGGAGATGCCCCCTTTACCTGCCCCCGAGGACTAAGACTTAGCACCAAGATTCACACTCATTCCAATGAGACTAGATGGGAGCACCCAGTACCTCTGTCTGTGCCGGAAAACATCACGTCCTGAGTGTGAGACATCCTGACGAACATCTGCCAGAGCAGCCACGGCACCCTGGGCCACGGCAGCCACTGAATGAGGCCTGTGACTGGCTGATGATGCTGAAAGGCTCTTCCCCACCATGCTGGCTGGGCTTTGAATGGCTGTTCTACCCGAGCCAGGTTTAAAATGAGCAGCTAAGGCAAGGATCAGCCTCATGATGGATTTCAGGTTCCCATCAACGATATCTGCAAAATGCAATCAAACCTCAGGGCAATGGGGCTCAGCAGGGTTCTTGTGTGACCAACACGTGTGAATGTAATTAAACTCAACAGGAGCATTCCAAAAGAAAGGGACTGAACAATTAGGACTGAGTTATCATTCCAGTGCTCCATACTAGTTGTTTTGTATGAAGCAGCCTGAAGTAAAATCAGTGACTGCCACCTATAGGACAGAATTTTTACTGCTCTGGGCACATTTGGGACTTCTGTATGGGACAGGGGTCGGCAACCTTTCAGAAGTGGTGTGCCGAGTCTTCATTTATTCACTCTAATTTAAGGTTTCGCGTGCCAGTAATAGATTTTAACGTTTTTAGAAGGTCTCTTTCTATAAGTCTATAATATATAACTAAACTATTGTTGTATGTAAAGTAAATAAGGTTTTTAAAATGTTTAAGAAGCTTCATTTAAAATTAAATTAAAATGCAGAGCCGCCCGGACTGGTGGCCAGGACCCGGGCAGCGTGAGTGCCACTGAAAATCAGCTCACGTGCCGCCTTTGGCACGCGTGCCATAGGTTGCCTACCCCTGGTATAGGATTATTTTCAACAAATAGTCCAGCCTATGTGTGACAGTGTTACTGAAGGATCACTACAAAGGTGTCACAGTCACTGAAGATCACTGTATCAGTAATGACTCCAACTGGCCCATGGAACTTGCATTAACATTTTTAATAGGAAAGAGGAGGGAGCTGAGCAAGAATGGATTTCTGCAACAACAACGTCTAGTAATCATTAACTAATCAATCCTCATCACCATGCACTTTCCCTCAGTGTACAAAACAGCCCAAATTTGATGACCTTCAGGGCTTACTCCAAAGACCATCCATTCTTTTTTTTTTTTTTTTTTTTTGGGGGGGGGGTGTGTTTTTCAAAGCCACCCAAGGGATTTAGACGTGCAGTAGCCATTAAATGTAATAGGAACTGGGCATCCAAATCCCATAGGCAGCTTTGAAAATTCCAGCCCCAGACTTTTGGGGAAGGACTGGATGCCTGAAGTCTGGTTAATTTTTACTTTTGGAGGGTGGGATGGGGCCAAAATAAACATTGTTAAAATACACCGCTACCTTGATATAACGCGACCCGATATAACACAAATTTGGATATAACGCGGTAAAGCAGTGCTCCGGGGGGGGCAGGGCTACGCACTACAGTGGATCAAAGCAAGTTCAATATAACGCGGTTTCACCTATAACGCGGTAAGATTTTTTGGCTCCCGAGGACAGCGTTATATCGAGGTAGAGGTGTAGATCATAAAGGTAATTAATCCATGTCACTCACAGAGACTCAGGCAGAGAGGGGAAATGACTTGCCCAAAGTCACAGAGCGAGTCAGTGTCAGAGCTATGATTAGAACTCAGGGGTTTCTGTGTCCCAGAGTCCTGTGCCCACACCTCACTCTGCGCAGGAGCTTTGATACATTAATCCTGCTTCACTCTGGGGGAATGGACTAAATGACCTCTTGAGGTCCCTTCCAGCCCTACATTTCTCTGATCACTTCAGAACATGTCCAACCTCAGAGCCCTTACACAAAGCTCAACAAAGTCCTGTCACCGAGAATGGCCAAAGGAGACTAGAACAGGCCAGACATGGCATGTGACATTTTTTCTAGGAAAACCAGAAGGGATGCAGAGCACCAGCACTGGGTTTCAACGTTTAGAGCTTACTCTGCTCTCATTTGTGCTCTGCCAAACTCTGGATGCTCATATTTTACTTTCCTGCTACCAACCTAGATACAAGAAACTAAGAAAGCAAATTCAGATCACTGAGTTAGGCGGCCTCGAGAGAGAGCTGCCTGGGCTGGGCCTAATGATATATTTGTTTACAGGGCATATAGACAAGGTTTTATCTGTATTAACAACAGCTTATAGAGTCAGTGAAATGGTGCGAACTGGCATATAATGCCTCACTGAATGGGGAAAAATAGCACAGCCTCCAGGCTGCTGGTAGCCATGCTGCTGGCATGGAGCACTTACTGTGTACTCTGAATACACAAAGGCTACCCAGCTGAGGCTTGTAACCCCAGGGCTGTGCTCTTCTCTTCCTGATAACAATAGGAAAGGTCATGTGCTCCATGATTCCAGTTTGAGTCATTGGGCACTGCACCTCACCCAGTGCCCCAGGAGGAGCAAACAGTACACTCAGCAACCAGCAAGAATAGGGGACTGTTTTCCTCCATCCGTGTGCTCTCTGTGACTAAATGATGCCACAGTAAGAGGCAGAAAGTGCATGGTTTTGCTCCTTGTGTCTCTTTCCCACCACATGTTCTGTTCCTCTTATGACAGGAAATGCTGGCAAACAGAGTTTGCAAAGCATGGGAAACAATACCACTGATTTCCAGTGGTCTGGAATGGTCTTGTTCCCACCACAGAAGGCAACAGCCCAATAACAATTTATTTATGTCCATTCAATTAAGGTTTCCAAGTCTGTGTTCTCAATTATACCATTTGTTTGGTCCTCTGACCACTCAGAGGAGAGGGGGCATTTCTTCTTCTTCTTAATACTATTATTTATTTCTTACCCTGGACTGCTCGCATCTCCTGTTTGCTACTGTTACCAAAGCAACCAAGAATTTAGTGCCGTTCAACCAAAAACTAAACATATTACTGGACTCTAGCAACAAGAGAAATTTCCGTCTTGGAAATAAATTATCTGTAGGACACAAAACAACAAAGGATCCAGTTCTCACATAGCTAGCTAAGGATCATGGTGACACTGTCATCAGGGAGCACTTACCTTTCGCTGAAGTTTGGTGCATACGAATCTTTTTCGATGCCACGAACTGCAGGACTTTCTCTACATTTTCTCTCATTTCCTGCTGGCTGGTGGGACTGACCTGAATGCCATTCAGCTTCTCACCGGCTGGGAAAATCAAACAGCCTAATTATAGAGAGTAATGAACCTGCTTGGTACTGACTGGCACTGGAACGGTTACAGGTGCAAGGAATGTAGGATTCAGCAGCTGTTATGTTGGGATGAGTAAGGGAGCCATATGTGTGACTTCTCCCTGCTCATGAGGTGTCTAATGGCAAAACAAACCGGTAGCACTGAATGTGAAGATGCTTTTTGTGGGTAATTCATTATTCCTTGTATTTTCTTGAGTCAGCACATGTCCTTTCTGTGCAGATACACTGCACTGCATGGCATAGTCTCAGCAAGGGACAGCATCAGCTTCTAGAACCACTTCTGCTCAGTCCTATTATTTCTTTCTTGTAAATATTTGTGTTTTAGTAAAGAGATTAACTCCAACCTACGGGAATCCCATCCATTAACACAGACAAGTAAACTCCAGGCAGGGCTGTCAGCGTTAGGCAGAGATACAGAACTACGGGGCTCAGATCACACATACATACACAAATGAAGTTAAGAAGCCACATATTAGCCCCACCTTAGACTATACACCCCTCTGGGTCCCTAATGCCATTCATCAATATGGGAAATCCTTTCATGGCTCCCTTAAAACAGCTCAGCTCCTCTTGTGGCAGTTATCATGGCCACGCTCGCAGGTTTTGGCATGTGTCAGGTGACAAAGTGAATGCAGTTCTCAAAGGGCCTGGAACTCGGCCACTAGCCAAAGGTTAGCAAGTGATACTGAGCTAACACATAAGGACTTCAGTGGAAGATTGGCTTTTATGATCCACAATCTTCCTTTCTCTTAAAACGACCACCCTGCTTTGATACTGCGGTGCCTGCTGGCCAGCCTCACACAGGTCCAAACATTCCACTAGCAGGGCCTCACCAAGATGCGCTTCCTCCATGCAACGCCCCACAGCCCCTACAGGAGCAATAGTGCCACTTGGTGTTACTGACCTACAAGTTCAATGAGAGTGGCCAGGATGACCCCATCTCGGAGATCCTGCCTTAGGTCCTGCACTGGCTTTATTGCTGGCTTCTTCTTCAGCTGGGAATTCACCCAGGCCACGTACGCCTGTAGTTGCTGCTGTAAACAGAAAAGAAAACAAAATATTGCAAGTCAGTGTTGTTTTAGGAGGTAGTTGCACAATTCTCACCTTTCACTCAACCGTATGTTCGCTTAGATCACAAGCACAAATGGGTTTCATCCCACCACCTACATGACACTGGCTCACAAAACAAAACCAACGTTCTGTCTGGAGTAACTCGGTACAAGCCAGAACTGGAGCAGCAGGAAGAACTGCAGGTCAGGATTGAGAGGCATCAACGCAGCTTAGAAGGAAGCTTGCACTGAACCTGCCTGCAGTATATCTGGTTCAAAGCAACCACTGCCAGTCCCTCACTTTTATTCCCTGCAGTAATTCACTCCTAAAATGTTAAAAACCAAAAATTACTGACTTTTGGATATTTAAAAAATAAATAAATATAGCTTAGTTGACAGTTAAAATAACCAGTGTAATTTTCAGTTAATTACACTAATTGTTAAGGAAATGACTGGATTTTATAATGGGCCAATTTCACTTTGGTATATGGTCCTGATACTCTTGGGCCCAACTTTCGACAGCCTTGCACCTTGTGTCCTCATTTACATCAGTGCAAGACAGTGCAAACTGTGTGAAGAACACTACCACTCTAACTGGGTAGTCTTTTACACTGTCTTTGCACAGGTGTAACCGACAGCAGGAGGCGACAGATAATAGAGAACCAAGTTTTTGATCTCCGTAAGTAGTCATCTGGTGTCAGGGGCTGACATGCAAAAGCAGTCCCATGTGCATGTGTAAGGCGTTCACCTTTTCATTCCTATACCTTACATGAGACTTTAGTGGCTAGTAGAAGCCCTGGTGAAACTGGAATTCCTTTGGGACAAGGGCTTGTGCAGCACGTGGAGTGTAATCAGATTTATCCCTTTATGGGATTACCTCCCTTTTCACTAAGCTTCCCATTATTCTGCAGCTGTGGCAGGTTTTAAGTCTCCATTCCACATTATCTCAGCAATATCAGTCATCGTTTATGCTTCTACAGCCTGCCACAAAGTCACATTCTGATCACAACACCACTTGTAATCATCCTGACAAGGGAAATCCAACTTTAAACACAACACAGCTCAGTCTGTCTGCTCAGAAAGGTGCCCGGACACTTGTGTTCAATTGGTTCTGCTCACTCAGCGGATAAGTGTGGAGCATGGTGTGAGAGGCACACTTGGGCGGTTGCTCAATTCGTTATAAAAAACAAAAGTGGTAGTGCTGAGTGGGAAGTCTAGACTTTGGGAGACACATGAGACTAATGCAGGCTTGCTGGAGTGGATTTTGCCTCCCCTGCTTTGAGTCCAGTATAGCTAGCGCTCTAATTCATTTAGTGTAATTTAGTTCTGAAGGTGCCAGTAGGTGTCAATTTTGCCCGCCCAGTTGAAAATGTCACCAGCTTCCACTGAATGGGAACACAAACCATGGAGCATAAATACAACAAGCATAGTCCTGGCTTCTCTCCCACTCATACAACAGGTACAAGAGGATGATCCCGCATTGGTTTTCAGGTCGATAGTAATAACTGCCCATGCTAAAGTGCAAGGAGGAGTTGAGTTCCTATGTGACCTAAGTTGGATAGAAGCACCTGGGCCCAAGAAAGGAGGGGCCTGGGACTTTGCACCAGGATCCAGCCACACAACACAATTTAATTTCAAGGACAGACCAGAACTCAAACCTTCTATTACACAAAGATTCAGTGAAGCTTTAATTTATTCAAGTAACTATCAGTGGAAGAGAGAGATGTTTATTTACAGAGCCATCTGTTACCCACTGAAACAGCTACAGCACCCTTACGGAAAAGTCCTATACAATTCAATAAGGTTCCATAGAGATTGAACAGGGTTACATAGAAATTATTTCAAAACCTATAAAATGAAAGAGAATGATCTCCTTTTTACACTTTTTTTTATTAACCTTCCTATAGGAATCTACATTAGGGGTATAATTCTCTACTATATTCTATAGGATGGTCCAAAACACTATAGAAAGGTTGCCATATTCTATTAGATTTGGTGGGTCTTTTCCCTATAAGCAACTCCTTTTTCACACAACGGAAATAAGTTATATAAAAATATAGCCTTATAATTAACAATTTAATACTTTCCCCTTTGTTTTCTCCCATTCGCTGCACACAAAATAAAAATCACTATTTTTGGGTAGGCATTTTTACTGGTGTGCAGTAATTAGTATCGTTATTAGAAAATCACTTCTAAAGCCCTGTAAATTTACACTTTAAATGATCCTCTCCAAAAAAGACAACTTTTTGTGGCTGTGCAATAGTGATGTCGCTATTACAAAGGGAAGGGTTTCACAGTAGTTACTGCTACAATACTGCAGACTTCCATTTAATTAGCATGTTTAGTATTTTTTCTTTTCCATTCAGAGCATAAGATTTTCCTGGAGCAGTTCAGACTGTTGGTTTGTTCATCAATAGCTTATCATGTGTCCAGAAAACTCTACTAGCTAATTAGTTTAGTGCAGGACTCCAGAGATACTCTGATTTCTGCAAAGCTAAAATCCCAAGCGGCAGCCTGTTATTTCTGGCAGCTGAGATGAACAGGTGACTGAATTTCCCAAGAAAAAAACAGACATGAAAATTTAATGACCTAAATATTGCAGAGTGGTGTTAAATGCACTACGGGATAAAACCACAAGCCCTTTACTCCAGACAGAGAACTCCACGTGTCCATATTCCAGTAAATGAAAAAAGGAGAGCAAATTTTGTGAGGATGTATTCTGCAAATGGAAACAAGCATTTCTACACAGCAGATTTCATCCTTCAGGACAAAAGAAACACTTCCTGCACCATGTCCATCAATGAGATCAGATCCCACTTCTGTATTTGTCTCCATTCAATTCTTGAAGGTACAAACAGTTACACTTGTTCCAAAATCGGAAACAGGTCATGACATTCACTGCACAACTTTGACATTCTCTCTGCATTCTTCTGTACCCAAAAATCTGAAAAACGGGTTGGGGATAATTTGGAGTCTCTTTGTCTGTCTAAGGTTCTTCCAGGAGTTAACTGCTCAGGAATCTGTTTGGTAAGCTTCTGTTAGCATCATGCATCAATTCGCAATCACACAAAAATAATTTTCTCTGGAGAATAATTCTATCCATAACACTACACTACTAATTTTAATGAGCAGAAAAGACATTTCCAATCTGATAATTATGTTATTAATTTTAGATAAATCACATATTATATATAACAACTGGCCAAATTTTTCAAACAAGGACTCTGATTGTGCACCTCAGTTCTAATGGACCCAGCTTGAGAGATATTGGGCCTGATTTTCAGGGGTGCTGAAAATCACCAACAGATCCCATTACATTCCAGTGGAATGGTGGGTGCTTAGCACTTTTGAAAATCAGACCCAAGCATGTTAGATACCCTAAAAATAAGTTACCCCAAATCAGTGGCTACTTTTCAAAATGTTAGTGTCCAGTTTGTAAAGTGATGAGCATGTTAGAAATGCTGACAGGCAGATTTCTCACAATGTGATACAGGTATGTACTAGGTACGAAACGATACTTATTGGAAAGACAATGTGTGCTTTATAATTCTTCCCACAGATGTAATGTTTTACTTCCTCTTTCTGATTATTTATAGAACTATCTGGAAATGTAACTAGTCATGTTTCCTTGTTCCCTTAGCAGTCCACATTTTCCCCTACTTGTTTTCGGTCTGTATGGAAATTCCTGCAAAAGACACTGAAAAATTTAATCTTTGGATAATTAGCCAAGATTAGTAACAATATTTGAAGTCTGGATCCAGCCGTGGGCAATAAAAAAGAGAAGCTGGAGTCTACAGTCTGTCCCTTTTCCCAGTGTCTCTCTCTCTCTCTAGGGAATATTTTTCCATAGTGCTAATTATGAGTTTTCATCTGTGCAAAGGATATTTAAGGTCTAAAAATTACCCACTATTCTTTTATTCTGGAGAATCACAATCACCCAACAGACCTCACTAGCATAGTAGGCATCAGGGTCTAGCAGCCTCATTAAGCCAATGCTGTCAAAATTACCTGTGTTACATTTAGCTTCTTTAAATTAATATCCACTGAGCCAGGGTGTTTGTTCTCTCTTCTGCTTCAGTCTTTTGCTTGCTTGCCCCTCTCTTACCCTCCCTTCTTCCATTACTCAGGAGCTGCTGTCTCTGCAACGCTGGTCGTCAGTCCTTGACCAGCATTTCTCAGGCACTTCGGCTGCTGACGCCGCACAAGATTTTTAACCTAAATACAACTTCTTTAAATTGCTCCGGTGGCATGAAGGAGCCACAGTAGCCCAGAGGAATTCTCAAAGTGCAGGAGCAGTGTAGCACCGACGTACATTTTACTCCAGTGTCCTCCTGCAGTCCCAGTATGGGGGCATGTTGGGCATGGGATGGGGAGTGGTCAAAGCATTCTGTGCTGCCTCTGGGGCTGCTTGGATTTACAATGGGGCCCCACTGCCCCCCAGAGCAGCTCAGAATCCAGGCGGCACAAGGTGGTATTAAACCATCTTTCCACCCCACTCCTCCTAGACTTCACCTTCTGTGTTGTGTCTCCTGACAGACCACAAATCTGAGTGAGAAGAATTGAGGAGCCTGAAAGAGGAGTGATTGATGCAGCAAAAGACACCCATGCCTGGTGGGAGAGAGAGAGAAGATGGAAAGAACAGAGCAGTCATTACCTTTTCCCTCATCCCCCCTTCCCCATACCTTGTGATTGTTTGTTACATCCACTTGTGGTGTCTTGTCTTTATTAGACAGTAAGAATTCTGGGACAGGGATCATCTTTTACTCTGTATTTGTGCAGCACCTATCACAATGGGGGCCTGATCCTGACCGGGGCCCTGAATGTGCTACTTCAATACTAGTAAATAATAACAAGGTGTCCTAAGCATGGGAGCAGAACAGACAGAGAGAGGAGCCCAGGCCAGGGACACGGAAAGAAGCTCCAGGTCTGGTAGAGGAGGCAGAAAGAGGGGCCCCAGGCCTGGACTGGGGAAGCCCATATGCTTCCCTGCCCGCTCAGGCCCATAGCCCTGACAGCTGCTCAGACCCTAACCTATTCTAATGTTGAACCTTTGCTCTTTGAGTGGAAGAGGGAGCTCCCACAGCGTCTATTACACTGGCTCCTGTGACACCATTACCCTGCTGGCTCCTGCCAACTACAGATGCTTCCAAACAGCACAGGATTTAACAAATCCCTGGAGCTTCCCCTTGCTGTCTTATAATCAGGTCTGGCTCATGGTTGCATCCCAGGCTGTTCTGAGAGGTAACAGCTATTGATCTAGCCACCCCAGCCTCCTTCTCTTCCCGAAGAACTCACCCTTGAATCAGCGACTGCTCAATAGCTTGCCCAACCTCTGTCACTAACAGGCTGAGTTTTGGTCCAGCCATATCCTGGGCTCTGTGAGGCAGGAACAGGTTCTGGTCCCACACCTCAATCTGAATTTCTCTCAGAAGTGAGGATTTTTTTTTAGGAATAACATATCACCCTCAGCCCAAAGATTTACTATACAGAGCACAGATTATTAGGATTGCAAAGGGGTTAAGATTAATCCTATTTAAATTAACACGGCTTTGTGTTCCAAAAGAGGGTCTGCTTTACCTGAGCTCTGTGAATGGGAAAGTAACTGTCTTACCTGGAGCTGCCTGGGGCCAAGATTGCTGAAGCTCCCAGGCAGCTTTTTTCTCTTATATTCAGATCACTATGGATGTCCCTAAAAGATCTTTCAGGACAGGGCCAGAGTTTGAAGGAACGGACCCTGGGGCCATCTGCTGTTGTGGACACATGTAGCTCCTTCTGCGGGTGAATCACAGCTGGGAACTCTCAAAGTTCTCCACTGAGCACAGCACTGATAGGGGCAGGATCATAACTGTACAATATTTCTAGGTGTGCATTTATGCTATTTTAATTACAAAGTACCCAAGACTGAGGAGGTGGCTCACACCCAACTGATGATGGGACAGATTTTGCAGGGCTCAGGACGACTCACCCCAGGAACTATTTTGCTTCCAGTAACAGGGAGCTATAACAATTTTTCAGTGCAAAAAACACCCCTTTAGGTTGAGCGCCTCTTCTCAGGCACTGGAGGCACTTACGGTTAATTAGTATTATCTAATACTTATGTTGCAGTGGAGTCTGGAGAGTGCAGTCAAGATTGGGGCCCCATTGTGCTAGGCACTGTACAAACACACAGGAAGACAATATAATTTATAATTTAAGGAGACAAGTGACATACAAAGGGTGAAGGGAGAGGAATGCAATAGAATATATATAATTGTATACAAATTTGCTTTTTTCATTATAAATAGATGAAGTAAGAGTCAACTATCCCCATCTGCCCCTCAAGCTGTCATTAACTGGCTGATACATTTTGGGAGAGTCACAGCAGAAGTATGTCTTGAGGAGAGAGCTAACAGTAGAGCAGCCTTACAGACTGGTTCAGGGAGGGTCTTCCGTGTGTAAGTAGCAGTGTGGATGAAGGTGCAGAGACTGTTTTATGAGAAGCTGATAAAGAGGTGGATGAGGCTGGCACTGCTGGAGCCTGGCAGAGCGGAGATGGCAGGGTTGACATGGTAGAACTCACGGGCAAACAAGCAGGAAGGGGTAGAGCTGGGAAGAATCTTGAAAGTGAGGACCAGAAACGTGAACTTGATGCAGTGAAGCAGGAGGAGCTTCGAGAAGGATTCAAAGAGAGGAGTGACAAGATCAGAGAGACAAGCAAGGAAAATGATTTTTATATCTTCACTCTCAGTGGACTGTGGGGATGGAGGACAGTGTGAGTGCTAAGGAAGCAGGATACAGAAGGTTGCAGTAATCAAGGTGGGAGATGAAGAGGACTTGGACAAGCGTTTCAGCTGTCTAGATAAAGAGAAAGAGCTGGATCATGGACATATTATCAAGGAAGAAGCAGCAAGATTTGGATATGGGCTAGATGTGCAGGGGAAGAGAGCGCAAGAAGTCAAAGATGATACCCAGATGATACTGTTTGTTACCAATGACAAATAAGGAGAGGAAGGTAAAGAGTAGATAAGCTACAAGAGATTGGTGGGAATAACTAAGGCATGTGAGGGAGAACTCACAACAGATGTGTTGTTTACTTCCTTTCTGGACTTCAAACTTATGCCTCATTACATGCCAAAGGCAAGTGGCTCTCTCAAAAACCACATGCCCCATCATGTGTTAATATTTACATAACACAGTTTAGATACATATGAATGCGTCAGTTTGTGGAGTCAAGACTCCTGGGTTCTATTCCTTGTCACAGAAATGATGTGTGACTTTGCGCATGTCACTTACTCTCTGTCCATTTTGTTTTCCCTGTCTGTAAAAGAGGGATATTAATCCCCACCATGCTAACATGTGTCGACATCCTGGAAAGGAGGGTGTCATAGAAGGGGAAAGTACTATTGGAGTTATTATAGTAAAAGTTAGTATGTAATTCTATACTAAAAGACTGCAGATAATATGGAGATCGGTGCTAGAGCAGCAGCTCAGAGCTTTCCCTCTACACAAGGACCAGAGAGACAGTGAGGGCAAGAGAAGCCAGGAGCTCTTGGCCTGCAGTCCACCCACCACCATCTCTTCCCAATGTCACCATGCATCAGCCTGCAGGTGGAAAGAAGGAAAGCATAACAGCATTAATATTCCCCTCCTGCTTCTCCCATCTCAGTCTCAAAACGAAGTACATAAATTATATAGGGCTTGTAGTGAATTAGGATTGTACCTGGCACTTAACTGGCTGATTTGCCCCTTTCCCCAGATGAGAGAGAAGAGAAATAACTAGCTCTTCTAGTGTGACATCTCACATGAGCCTTAGCTGCGTTTTTGAGGATGTTTCAACTTTAAAGCAGGATGGAAACTTAGCCCCCGAATCCGTCGAGCGTGTGACCCTGGCGCTTCGGAGCATAGACCACGTCCCTGGCAGTCAGTGTCTCTTCAGCACTCCTCGGGTTTCTTCATAAATCAATCTGGAAATACGCTTTACACCACCACGGCGCGCCAAACGACGAATAGCCGGCTTCGTGATACCTTGAATGTTATCACGGAGCACCTTGCAATGGCGCTTAGCACCCCCTTTCCCAAATCCTTACCACCTTTGCCGCAACCAGACATGATGCCACGACCTTCGAAACACCCTGCTTAGAAAACCAGAATAAACTCTAGGCATTCTTATCAGCCCAGTGTAACTTACCATCTGCCACTTAGGGCTCGATTCCCTCCCCTTTCTAGCACAGTATCAGTGGGGAGTCAGCCATGTCTGCCTGGCAGTAAACAAAACATCATGTTTTAAAGGCAGGTTATTGTGCCTTCGTGTACTAGTCTGCCCTTTATTTTACCTCTTTTTAGAGTCCCACTTGCATGGGACAGTGCAGGGATAACTGCCTTGAAACTTTCAAAACTTTCTCAGAGGTTTGGGGGCTGCTTGTTTTGAAGTTCATCCAGCCTCTTCTGCTTTCAGTAGGCAGCATAGTTGATATACCAGATCCCTGACTTTTCTTGGGTTCTGAACTTCTTGCTACCTCTTCCCCATAGACTCTCACTGCCATCTGCTTCTGGGAAGAGGCGCGTCTCCCTTATTTCCAAATGTATTCGGTGACAGAAAAGGTCTCAAGAGTCTGAATCTCTCCCCATGGCTGGGCTTGAGGGTTCAATCTAGGATGGTAACAGGTCTCGCAGTCTTTCCTCTGCTTTTCCTTTACATCTTATGAACACTGCTCACAGAACAAGTCTAGCGAGATCAGTAAGAAGCTTTCTGTGCCCACTGCCCTCCTGCTGTGGGGCTGGTTTCAGTATTAAAGGCATTCAGGGTCCTGCATGTTCAGAGCACTGAGCCAAGTGTCTGCAGCAATGAAGCTCAAGGACCAGCCTAATTGCATCAGGACGTAATGTGTTTAAGGCCTTGCATGGTTTCTAAACTCTCTGACATTATCTTAATTAGATGATCTCTGTAATCTCCCATGTTCTTCCACTTTGAGTTTCTGTTGGTTTTGTTTTGACTAGGTCTTTGTAGAAGCAGAGAATAAAACCCCACAAACAAATAGAACAATGTTACCCTCCAGACCAGCATAAAATGATTCATCCTGGAAAGAGATGCCTGGGTCTGATTCAGGCTGACAAATACACGGGAGCAGCCTGGATCTGGCCTCCATGTAATGAAACCCAGGACTGTGGGCCTGAGTGAGTCCAGAATGTCTATGTCGGGTTGTGTTACAGCCAAGGCCGCTCATTCATAAAACGTTCACTTCAAAGCCTGACATTCAATTTCTTTCAAAACAACGTTTGGGCCAGTGTAAATTCTTTCTTATTCAGTATAAGGCCTGTCCCAAGCACACAGAATTCCTCAGTCATGGCTGCACTGTCTGGAAAGGAGGCAACAGTGCAATTTTGCATAGACAAGGAGGCAGAGATAGTGCATGAGCTGTAAAAGACAAAGCTGCATCAAAATTCTTGACATAGCATCCAGGGAGGTGGTGAATCAGGTCAGAATAAAAAAGAACTACCTGAACCTTCACCCATATTTGGAATTGAACGTGGGCATTTTTAAAATTCTGGAGTGTTCGGAGAAGTGCTTTTCACTGACTTGCTGTGATATGGAGAGAAATATCATCCGGGGGTTCTGCTGGAATTCTAGCCAGGATTGGAAAAACTGTTCTCCATGTGATTTCTAGCCCAGTTTTGAAGACCCAAAAGGTTCAAACCACTGGGAGAAGCGACCTAGCCAACCCCATATACCACACTATTTCCAGAGTGTGATGATAACAGCTTCCCAATAGGGGTGCTATAGAATGAGTATGTCTAGGAACTTACAGAACTCTACTTTCAGGAATGACTTGACGAGAGAAAACAATACATGTGGAGGAAGGAATAAAGCCTGAATGTTGACCTAGTCTTGGCTCCTTCCCTTTCTATGCTTGAACACCGAACACTGGGGATACTCAACAGGATTTTCATGCCTGCCTTCTAGTTTTTATGGTCTTCAGCTAAATTGTTGCTTCAGATCAGTAAATTAATCTCAAACAATGGTCCCCAGTTTAATTAGCTGGATTTAAAAAAAAAAAATAGACGCACTGGGTCCACTTCTGCCCTCCTTTATACCATGGAGCCCCTCTGAAATTATTGGGGGGGTGTGGCCATGACCAACAGCAGAATTCAGCCCAAAGACTTTAGACTGGATGTGCCCAAAGCTGTAGAAAGCCATTGACCAGGTCTCTCAAATTGTTGAAGGGATATTCCAGTCAGCTCTGTGTGGTCAGGATGTGTGTAATTGACTAAGCAGAGTTCTAAACCCAGCTGTCTAAACTCACCTTTCTAAATACACATCTCACACAGTAACATCTCTAACCCTCCATTTAAAACTCCTGGTTTGGCAGAACAGTATGTCTGGTTCCAAGTACAGAGGAGCTGGAATCTTTACTTCTGAAATCACTTGCTCAAGTCCTGGCAGTAATGGCTGGGTGGGAATGACAGTCACCATCGGAATCCCAGCTAGGCTGCCATTTGCTCCAGGGAGGGGACTAAATTACTGGCCTGTGAAGATTGTTTGGTCTATGAGGGAGCAGCTTGTTGGCAGAGCTTCAAATGCCAACTCAAGCTCCAAGAGGTATGTGAAGGACAAGGTGATGGGCTAAAAGTGCACTTCACACATTAGCCAAAAGAAAACAAGGGCAAGAATTTCCAGAGCTCCCAACCACCCAACACAGCATTTGTCTATGACAATTTCTCTCAGAGATTTCCCCCTTTCTTTCAGCCACAACCAAGGTCCCTCTTAATAATGGGAATCTTGGGTTTCAAAGGGGGGTATCCCCATATTTCCCGCAAGAAAATCAGACCCCAGCCAATAGAAGGGGCAAGGCCAATGTGATAACAACGGAGTTGTTGCTCATTCCAGGTCCAACCCCTGAGTGGCAGCATATAATACCCAAAGGCACTGGCTAATAATCCTCTTCATTCAGCCTCCAGAGCTCTGAGAATTAACCATTTGGAGTCTCTCATGTTTTGATCAGAAAATCATGCCTGAAATGTAATTTTAACACCTTCTGTCACTCAAGAGCTTTTTATGTCCACACTGACTTATTAGTTATGCTGCAAACCCCACACTCTCTTCTGTCCATGCAGACTCAGGCCTTAGCAGTGCTGGGTACAGCCCAGGGAGCCAGCGAGTCTGAGACTGTTGGCAAATTTTCAAATATGTTATTTTCAGAAATACCATTTCTAGAGCCAAAGAAGAGTAATTGGGAATGACAGACCCTATTTTTATTATGGTAAAGTCAGGTCCAGATTAATCAATGAGCACTCGATGCACATGCACAGGGTCCCTATCTCAGGGGGCCCCCTGATCACCCAGAAACAAAAACAAAACTGAGTGGCGCAGCTACTCACACAAATTTGGCCCAGCTGCCCTTCCATCTTGATGGGGCTATATGAGTACAGGTCAGGCGGAGGAAGTGAGCAGAGCGGGGTGGCCGGGATCAGGAGGAGCCACCCTAAACCAGGACAGAAGCAGAGCGCTGAGCCAGGGGGATGCTGGTGAGTGCCCAGGAGGATCCCGGGGGCAGTGGGTAAGGCGCTGGAAGTGAACTGCTGGTGGGCTATGTGGGTGAGGGTGGAGAGTAGGGGGGCTGTGGATGAATGGGGGTTGTTGGGTTTGGGGTCCAGGATGCTGAGGGCTGTGGACAGTGGGGCTGCAGTGAGTGGGATGTATGTCAGGGCTACTAGAATATCAGGATAAGTGAGGGCTTGAAGAGGGTTGTTGGGGTATATCTGGGATGGGGGCCATTCAGGGGTCTGTGTGTGGGGTGGGAGGGACAAGGCATTTGAGGATCTGTGTATGGGGTGGTGAAAGAGTGGCATTCTGGGATGGGATAGGTAAGGGAGGGGTGCTTTAAGAAAGGAGGGGAAGCCCCCAATTTCCATAGTGCACAGGGTGCCAAAATTCTTTAATCTGGACCTAAGTACAGTGCGAAACCCCAAACATTGTGGGCCCAATTCTTGGCTCAGCTGCGTGGCCCCTTTACACCATTCTAGAAGCATAAAGGGCTGTACAGCTGTGGAACTGACCCCCCCCCCCAATATGTGTATGGGGCCCCACTTGGCACAGAGGTGGTAGAATAGCTCTACGCCAACCTTCTCCTCACAAGCCTCGGGCAGGGCCTGCCAGAGAAAGGAGGTGCAGGGTGACTGAAATGCCGCACCCTCTGGGGCCGTGGGCACTTAGAGTAAGTTAGAGTCCTGAGGCTGCTGTAACGTACACAACGGCTAGGCAGGCCGCACCACAACCTATTACACACACACACACACACACACACACCCTTTGTACATTTAGGCCAGGAGATGAGAAAGAGGGAATCAGGAGCAGTGTGATGAGGCCAATAAATCTGAGAACAAATCCATTTCAACCCCTCTCCTCAACGTGTTTCCTGCACTCTGGGCTGTTGCTGCTATAGGGATAACGACACCTTGAGCTGAGAGTACACAGCGCTAGTGCTTAGCAACGGGTTCTGTACGTTTAAAAATAGCTGGAACATTTCCCTTATATTTTAGTCTGTTTCCAAGCAGAGATGAAGTGGCTCACAGCCAGGAGAGGGGGCTGTCAAATTCACAATTTAACCACTTTGGCACCACTGTGCATCAAATGAAATTGGGCCTTGCCCAAAGCCCCAGCTACCTACCTCAGTTCTGATTCTTTAGGAGACTGGGAGCTAATACTTAAAACTGTCACTAGATGTGCTGCTGGATGTGCCATCTTTCCCCTGAGATATAAAACTGAGATCTTGAACATTTGTCATCATTTATTACAACCCATTTTTTGCAAGAATTGGGTTTTAATGCCAGCGTCCTGAACAATTTCTACCTCAAGTATTCATATTCTGCCTCCCTTTATCTCCCCCACAGTTTTAATTCTTCACTTCCTATCCTAAACTCTTGCACAGTCATGTTCTAAACAGCTGTCCTGTTCCACCCTAGAGATGATTGCATTTCAGTGCTGGGTGAAGTGATTCTTGCATGTGCGTATGTATATAGATATTTTGTACAATCAGTGATGCACTTTGGGATCCATTTGGAAAAGGTGCTATAGATAAATAAAAACTTATATTTCTATTTATTATTTGTAAAGGGACTGCTAAGTGCACAAGAAACAAACTACTTACAGTACTGCCGGCTGGGAACAAGCTGCTTTATTCAACTACATAACAGAGTGGGGGGAAACAGGCACCAAGTAACTAGGAAGTAAGGGAGGAGTGAAGCATGACACCCATCCATAATACTCACTGTAACCCATTTAACTCCTTGACCACTTTTACTACAGTTTTTTTAAATCACACATGACACAGAAGCCAGCACCACCACTCACACTCTACTGACCACAACTTCATTTCAGTTTGCTGCAATGTAATAACAACTCCCCTTAAATCTCCTCCGATGAAACCATGCCTAAGTGAGGAGACCGCAGAGAAGAATGATCTGTAATAGACATCTGAGTATCAACCATTGTTATCACTATAGACTAACAGGGTATTTAAACTTTTGCAGGACACACGTGGGAGAAATGTCCCTGTGAATTCCTTTGTTTCCCTCAATGTAAGCAACCTCTATCTTCCTTTGGCTCTGCCCAAATGGTTGCTTCCCCAACATCTGGTAAAAGACCGTACCAACACATATGGTAGCTGTGATACTAGAATTCTCACTCTGTTCCTGCCTGCGGTGGGGTGTTTTTGTACGTGGCACCTGATCCTGCTTTCCTCAACTGGGAACTTTGCATGTCACTTCCATAACATGATGGGCAGACCCTGTGATTATGCTATTTTCCTATGCACGTACCTTTAGCCCCTCAGACTGTTTCTAAAGGCCCTGCAAGTGCTGACTACATCCTAGACAGGCAGCTCTGTGCACTGATGCTATGCCTGAAATCTACAGTGGGCATCCATCTGGTTAAATACATCTCAGCACTTCTGCAGGATATAATTACCTCTGAAGTTCAACAAGAAGGAAAGTCACTAAAAGGCAAGATGCCAGAGTTTTTTCATTTTAAATTGACTGCTGAACTCCCCACACAACACGTCATTCCCCTCCCAAGCTGTTGCTTCAAGAATAGTTTCTGGCACCTTGCAGAGAGTGTTTTAGTGCCACCGCCTCCTCTCCAGGCTGGTTTTTCAAAGCCTTTTTTCTTTAAATAAACATAATGTTTCCATTCAAGCCCACATGTAACAGGCTTTGCCCTTAACAGTCAGAGATCATCGAATGGTTGCTGCCAGTATCTTGGAGTAGACGCTTCTTTCACCCAGAATCTCAAGTGGTCCCACTGCACCAATTCAAACAAATCAAAGACTTAGTTTAAAGTCTGTCAGATCAAATTTGGATGAAACATTATCCAACACTTCAAGGAAGAAAAGGAACATTGGCCCTTTATATTCAGGGTTAGACAGCGGCCAGCTCTGCATACGATGTAGGAGAAAGGGAGTCAGGAACCTTGTGTCCTTGGGAAAAGGCTGGGCACAATGTGACTGAAGAGTGCTGTTGATGATACTATGTCAAGACAAAAACATCTACCCTCCAAGGAGAGGAAGTAGCCAGGGAGGCAGCATGATCTAGTAAACAGGACACTGGACTGGGAGTCAGGAGACCTAGATTGTATTCCTAGCCAGTGACTCACTGTAAACTTGGGCAAGTGACTTCTCCTCTTTCTGCCTCAGTTTCCCATTTGTAAAGTGGGGATAACCATTTTTACCTTTCTCCGTAAAGCACTTTAAGGTCTATGGAAATATCAATAACTACTTAACTGTTAATATTATTATTAATATATCCTGCAAAAGGATGGCAAAGCTGCTGCCGAGGAATCAATGCATAATCTAGCCCAAGGTCATTGAGTGAGTCTGTCAGAGCTGGGAATAGAACCCTAGCTGCTTGAATCCTAATCCTGTACCTTAACCACAAGGCATCTTTCCTCTGTTAATAGCCCTGCTGCTGGCCAGGCACAGGGGCTTCTTCTGTCAAAGTGATAAGAAACCCTACTTGGCCAAGCACTGAGGGATCACAGTACCTTGGTAGGAACAAAAAAATCTCTCAGTGTAAATCAATGTCTGGTAAACCCCAGCTGTGTTTTCTGATGCTTGGTACTTGTGGTACAGCAGAATTACCAAGCAGCAGCTGCCTGGCATCTCACAGACCAGATGGGCAACCTGGCAGGGCTATGTGGCATTAGCAGTTCTTTCATCTCCCTTCCTTTCTTGATCTGAACAAGCCTTAAGCATCCTGAACCTGATTCTCCACTTATTTACAACAGTGTAAAACAGGAATTCCAAATTCAATGGAGTTACACTAGAGTAAAACTGATGTGAGGCCAGAATCAAGCCCATTATGTGGAAAATATCAAAGCCTCTAAGGAGTCACATATAGCCTAGTCATTGGAATCCAGCCTCAGTTGAGCCACTGCATATCAAGACCACTGCATAGTCCCATAGCAAGTATACAGGGATAGGAGTGACCCTAATGATCTGAGCTACTACAGACAGGGAGACAGGAAAAAGTAAAAAACAGCTCTCCATGGTGAATCCTATTAGCCAAAAACAGTATTCATTACAAAGGGATACCTAGGGCAGATTTTTTTCTGCTAAGATCTCAACAGTTGAGAGAGAGAGAGATCTATCATGGACCAAGAGGAACAGAAGAGCTGAGAGAACCACATTGGAGAAAGACTCTTCAATGCCAGAAAATTACTCTAACTTTAAAAAAAAATAGGCTCTGTCACTGGCACTTGGATCTCACAGAGATGGGTCCTATTTAAGAACCTACGTATAAAAATAGATATAACAAACCCTGTTAATGCAATAAGACAGACTGTGCATGCTTAAAAGTCAGGCAGTTCCCATCACAGCAATCACTCAGCTAAAACCCAGCAGCGCAGGGACTATTATTATTTCCCACAACTAAGTGGCAATTCTGAGGCTCTTTGCTGCTGTCAGGCAGTGGCACTCTGATTCAGACAAGATTCACACAGGGGTCCTGGAAGAGTCCTCAATGTTTCATCCTCCAAGGAGGAGCCAGCCCTATGCAAAGACCATGCATGTTCTTCAAACATAAGCCTGGAAGGAGCAAACAGTCACTTTAGGCAACACATTGCTCATAAACAGCCATCTACTGAGTCTGTCAAAGGAAATGATCCTCCTACTTCCAAAGGAAAGTATGGACGGGAGAATAATTGTTGAAGTTCAGGAGCATTAACTGCTTGGAGCTGTCAGGGCCTTTTCTGACATGTTTACTGAAGCTCTGAATTCCCCATCAGTCTGAAACAACTGACAGAAGTCTGTGCTCGTGTCCTAAATAAGCTGCATTTCTTCAGTGAGAGAGGTGCTGAGATAAGACCACATAGATTGCATCATCACAAAGTAGATCCTGTCCTCTACGGTACTGTTATAACCTGCCACTTACAGCCACCATGCATTCCCGTGCTGCCGTCCAGCTGCGGGTCTGAATTATTTAACGGCCTCAAAGCAGCAAAAGCTGCCTTTACAAACAGCAGGGAAGCACCTTCACAGCAGAATATTCCATTAATGAAAAAGGAACAGGAGTTGTATGATGCCCATGGGAGAGCTTGCTGCATTTCAACATTAAACAAAACTCACTCTGCTTTAGATGTGTCCAGATGACATACTTGCAGCCTCTCTTGGCCTAGGGACTTTAAAAGGGAAGGAAAACAGTCCTGAATTGCAGTTTGAAGGGCCCCTCAGCAATCAGGGATTATGTTAGTCACTGAGACAGCACCTTCTGACAGGTGATCTGTGAAGCAGAACAGGCACCAGCTGCAGAAAGGGCAATAATGGCACATTTCAATCCCTTCTCCTGGGTTAATGAGCCTGGTCCTTAGCCAGCAGGACGGATAGGGAGGGAAGGAAACAAAGGCACCTACTCAACTCAGTTTACAGGCTACATGCAAATTCCCATGTGCAAATTGACTTCTGCTTAAGCCGGAACCACACCTGCTCTGGAGGACTACCTGTACAGTGGGTGCATCTGAGCCCTGTGCGTGCATCTGTATGCATACTAATGAGTTGTGTGTTTGTGCGTACTGTATGTGCGTGTTCATCTTCCATGCACAGGTTTGGAAATGGAGCCCACATTCTGCAAGGTACATAATTCCAGTTACAGCCACCGGTTCACAGGAGAGATGCGCTACAAGGGGCATAACAGCAGTTAAGTTGGTATGGTGGCTCCTTCAGTACCATTGTGTGAAATCAGGTCTAAGACTTTTTAGCGTGGACCTGGTTTTATACTCTACCCCAATGCTGAGAAGTTTCTCACTCTCAGCGCTCCTGACATCAGCATGCTGGGTTGGCATCCGTCACTACGACTTTTGCCTACACATAAGGGCTGCACAGACATTGGGGGACACTGTTTCAAAGCTGTGGGAGGTCTATAAACAACCCTTTTAAGGCATAAGGAAGTACTGTGGAGGGAGTGTGTCTAGTGGGTCAGAGCAGAGGATAAGGAACAGGGACTTTTAGTTCCATTCCCAGCTATACAGATGACATGCTGTAAAATGGGGATAATGATACTGTCCCACTTTACTAACTTGCCTTTAGTTTTAACTTGCAGTGCATGGGCTAGCCTCGTGCACTCAGCTGCCATGCAGGAGATTTAAGGGGGAATCCCAGTCTTGTTTCTCTGCCCCACGGCTAGACCGAAGTGGGAATATCGGAGTTGCTACTATTAAACTGGGAGAGGAAAGGGCTTTTGTTTTTTTCCCCATGGCTACCAGGACAGCCCTTGGATGATACCAGACAGTATGGGTGGGAGCAGACATTGCAAAGAGACTGATTTCTGCTCCCACATGGAGAACGCTTGTTTCATGGCCACCATTTTGGTTGACACCAGGAACTGAAGAGGGCTGAAAGCAGGAGTCTCTACAACTTAAGCTAAAGAACCCGGCTCTCTAGCTCAGAGCTATAACAGACTGACATCCTTTGTAATGAGCGCAGAAGAGATAACACACACTGACCAGTGGATTATACTAAAACTGCATGTGTTTGATATAGGGATGGGGTTTTTGGTACAGGTCAGGCAGGAGGGCCTGGTACAGGGATGCTGTATTGAGGAGGGGGAAGGATATTTATACTGTTAAGCAGGAGGGATTTTCAAATCAGTAGAATATTAAAAGAGATAAATGTGGCCTGCCATGAAGCTGAAGGCTCAGATCCTTCTTGTCCCCCCGTTTTCTGTCTGGGCCTACCAAGCCCAGAAGGGACCTGTGTTTGTGGCTGAGGATGGTGACAAAGAAAAGTCATGTGATGATGGGGCTTGGAATGGATGAAGAAGCACTAAATACAAACAAAACAAGCCATACTATCTAGGAAGGAATAAAATGTGACAAGATTCCATCACTTCCATGTGAGGAAGGAAACAGCAGGAAATCCTTAATTCCCTATTCTCCTTCCTTCTCATCTTACAGACAGGAAACGCCTCCTTATTGTGGTGTATAGGGTGCAGCACACTTTGCCCACAGAACCAGCCCAGCAGGGGCTGTCCTGGCATTTTTTACTGGGGCCACACAGAGGCAAATGGCAACTAGACAAAGTTCATTTAAACTAACTTTCTGTGCATCCTAAAGAGGGGAGGTATAAAACTATCCACTTCCCAATGTAGTCTCAGGAGTTGTATCTCAGTGACTTCTTGGCAGGTCTCACTCAGTGATTCAAAACTCACCTGGCTCCCTGCGATCAAAACAAGGAACTTAGACGCACTTTAAAAATGATAGTTTCCTCCCGTTCAAGCTGAGTTTCAATCCCTGGCTATTTAACCTACAAATCAGGATGAAAAACGAACCACACAAACCACAACATGCCACCCACTCTCAATAACTCTGCATGCCCTTAAAACAGACTTACAGCCTTTCCAACAGCAATTCAAATACAGAGACCTACAGAGCACAAGAGGAGCAGCCAATTCTAAAGGGTAACTGTTCCCTCCTGACCTCGCTGCACTTTATATTACGTTTTGATCCCAGAGTAAATGCTTCTGCAGCATTTTGCACAGAAACTACCAGCAGTTAAGGACCCACAAACTCTTCTAAACTACTGCAAATCTGCAGAATGCCAGCTGGACTGCCCAGTATGCCCTTCTGTCACCAAGCATCTCTTTCTCCCTTTCCAGGATAATTTCTCTCTCCCAGTTTCTTATTAGTTCTGCGAAGCACTGGGAGGGACACAGCTTTATGAGAGATGCTATGTAACAGAAAGCTGCATTGCCCTGTAAGGGTCTGTATGAGACCTGGGACATGCATTTACCTCTGAGAAGCCCTCTTGCAGAATATCCAGTAAATTCCCCCTGGCCAAACAGGCAAGCATTCTTCACGAGCCACGTTCTCAGAGCACACAGAGCAGATCCTCCAGCTCAGGGCGCGATCTCCTTCTCCTCCTCCTCCTCCTTTCAAAGACAAAGAGTTGGAGCTCATCGGGGACCTTATTCATAGTCTCATATGTGCAGCCCGTTACTGCAAACAGGATACTTGAGCCAAAGTCAAGACTCGTACTGAGCATGCTCGTGAGGGAGCCACTGAGGGAGTAGCAGGCGAGATGTCACACGGTTCCTATAGAAACGACTCAGCTCACAGGATGCAGGCCCAGGAACCAGGGGGTGAACATCTGAAACCTATTTCCAGCCAGCGGCCCTGGGCCCTGCGTCTCACACAGCGCCTGCTGGTACAAGAGACTTTCAAACCTACCAAACACAGCACGCCCTGTGCTGTGTGGGGGTGGGGAGAGTGTGCAGGGTAGAGGTTAGCAGATAGCAGATTCCTGGCTTACTTAAGAAAGAAAAGTTAGAGGAAAGGCTGGAACCGCTGCTAGCTGTAACTTTCATTGTTGCTGTGAAGCCATGGAGAAAAAGCAGAGCGCTCAGCAAACCCAGCTCCAGTACAGCGACAGGAAGCTGCAACCAGGCCCTTAGATAATTAGTTATATTTATACAGCACCTAAGCAGGGCTCTGTGTGCTGTGGGATAAAGTAAAGAGGTAAAAGGGAAGCAACTTCCAAAAAACAATTTAACACAAAGAAGCTCTGCAGAGAAAAATTACAGCGTAACGCTAGCCGATCCATCAGACTTCAACCCATCACCATTGTCAAGGGGCACATCCCAAAAAGGATGTAGCCTCCTGACTGAGTGCCACCTAGATGTATCTCTAGCTAGGTCCATCAAACAATGGGTTGCTCCAGCAAAGTTTGGCCTTTCTACTTTTACCCAATGCTTGAGAGGCATTGCAGGGTTGGCGGGTGATTAGTGAACAACTTATCAAACTTCAGCCCACCCCCTTGTCAAATGCCCAGGAAAAAAATGAGGAGTCTTACAGTGTGGCCAGAAGATTAGCAGATCCAGGCTCTTTCTGCAAAGATATGCAGCAATCCCAGAACTGCCCAGTGACATTCAAGCTGCTCCTTTGGATTTCATCATGTGGTTTTGGCCATGCATTTCTGAGCAAGACAATATATTTAAAACACACAATTGTTTCCTGCCCAAATATAAAAAAGCAGAAGGCTTTGGAGTGGTTATCAATGCACAGATATATTATGCTTTGATAGTGTTCTCTCTAATACAACTGGGTGGAACAAAATCATGGGACCAAAGAGTATGCATTATTGCCTGCAAAAATTCAGAAACTCGGGCTACAGGTCATCCACCAACACTGCCAACCCCAAGCTTTCAAAAATGAGTTGGGCCCCAAAAATCATGAGAGTGGCTTAACAATCATATGATTTAAAAAAAAAATTAATACATTTTAGGTTCTTTTTATTTGCCGTCTGGTGATCAACGTTTTCAAGCTTTTCTCCAACCACAATGGCTCAAAACTTACATTATTTTTAACTATTTAATAAAAGCTGAGATTCTTGTGTAATCACATGATTGCAAGGGCTGAGGCTTAAAGATAAATGACAACTATTGTGTGACTCATAATAAAATCATGAGGGCTGGCAACATTGCTTATGTGCACTCAAGCCCGTCCCTCGTGAATCCTTGGTCTTGTCCTGCTTTTGGAACACAAAATGGCCAACAGAGTGAATGCAGTTAAGATTCAATCACAAGTTTTAATAAATAAAATAGATTGTGCCTTTAGGTTTTCAAGCAAGAGCTAGATAAAAGGTCCTCCTGGGGCAGAAATGTGATCTCAGCTGAGAAATAATGTTCTCAGCTTTTGCAAAAGACATTATAATCAAACCCTCAGCTATTAATCTCAAAACCAGGCCCTATTTATTATCTACTTTTTAATGCAGAAAGTGCTATATAGTAAATACATATTTGTAGCAGATATCTGAGCATTAACAAGTGAGGATATTATGGTCATCTCTCTGCATCAATTGAGTTTAAGACATAAAAAATGAGACAGAAATGTAGTTAAGCAAAATCAAATGCATGCAAGTGCAAAGCACTCATCTGCATAGAAAGGTGACAGATGTCTCAAGTGGGCTTTGATTTTTTTACAATTTGGTTTATGAGTTTTATAGCAGATTAAATATGATCTGCTCATAATCCCTACAGTCAAGTGATATTTTTCAGCCACAGGGAAGGCAGGCAGCCCCCAACTCCGGATTTTTTTTTTAAATGACAAAACATAGAGAGATGAGCTTGAACAGCTTGGCAACGTGGGGCATCCATAGTATTTAATCTGTAAAATATATTGTTCAAATAATGCCAAACCAAATTCACTGAGTAGAATTTTCCATTTTTCTTGGTCCCAAGGAGAATTTAGTGGGTGGCTTGCTCTATTAATATTAGGTAATGATGAAGCACCTTTATTGGCGCTTTCACCCCAGAGTCCAGAGACTGGAAAACATTTGGGCAACAAATTGAGATGCTGCCAGCTGCTTTAGGGAGTTAACTCTGCTGTTAAGTTATTGCAGACAGTTTGTACCCTTCCATTCGGCTACAGAAGCCATAAATGAGATCATGGCAGAGACTATTCCAGCTTGTCTGGGATGCAGATTCACTTTCTCCAGAAGTAGGTGTGACTATACAAAAATCTGGAGTATAAACAACAATCCCAGGTTTCAGTGTGGGCTCTATATGGCACCAACACCTGGAAAAATGTAACAATCGGGGCCTGAAATAAGGAGTAAGCCCTGGCCTGGCCCAACACATACAGTATATTGTACATGGTACACCCTCCAGGGCACCCTGGAGTGAGTATCGATTGACACTGACGGGACACATCACGCCATACATGGAACACCATGCACAGCACACTGCACCACACAAGGCACACCTAGTTCACTGCAAATGGTGACGGCTGACACGGTTAACAGATTGGATGTTACACACAGTTGAGAGCCTCATGAACTGAGCAGCTGTTTTCACATAGTGACCAACAGCAGAGTCCCTGTACCTTCTTTGGAAAGCCTTGTGGCAGAATCACTGAATGGGAGGGACAGGCCTTGATGTTCATGGGGTGGCTGTGTCTTGCAGGAAAAGCAGAGTCCAGTGCAGTCTGGGGAAATGGCATTTTGTTAAGCCAGCAAAACACTGCATGTTACTAAACCAAGTAGCTATTAAGCCTGAGAAGCATCTCTCCTACCCCCCCACTAGGAATGTGTAAGCCTAATTGGGCATTTTCCTGGCATGATCCAGGGAACCTGAAGCCAGAGGTGTCACCCATAATACACCTCTACCCCGATATAACGCGGCCCGATATAACACGAATTTGGATATAACGCGGTAAAGCAGCGCTCCGGGGGGGGGGGGGGCTGCGCGCTCCAGCGGATCAAAGCAAGTTCGATATAATGCGGATTCACCTATAACACAGTAAGATTTTTTGGCTTCCGAGGACAGTGTTATATCGGGGTAGAGGTGTATTGAAGAGGTCCCTTTTTGTCCTCTCATTATGTGGCCATCCCTGAACAAGACAGAGGATCCTGTTCAGATGCACTTTGGAGCAGGGCTTTGGAGTGGAGCCCGGAGCTGGAGCGTGGAGCAGCTCCGGAGCAGTGAAGCTGCAGGTTTTTGCCTGGAGCTGGAGCTCCAAAGCCCTGTTTGGGAGAACTGTGGAGAAACTGGGCTGGCCTTGAGCTCACTCAATACGCTTCCAGATATTACAGACCATCTGGGCGATGAGTTCTCGTCTGTCTACCTTGTTGGATCAACCTGTAAAACAATATATTGGCTTGAAAAGATTATAGACCTTCTGCCTGGTACCAGATGTGCAGGGGAGGAGGGAGTGTCTAGAAGAGCAATAAGACAGCCCCCTCCAGTCTAGAAAACTGATAGACCAAAGTGCAGGATGCTCTCATTATGGTTGTCGGTAATCAGAGATGGAGCCATCTGTGGCTTCCCTTCTGTAAACTGGTTTTGCTGTCGAACACTTGCTTCTTCACTGGGACTCTGACCCCGAAACTACCCAGTTGTGACGATCTGAATGCCAGAAAGAAAAAATCAACCAAATTATGATGGCTGAATTAAGAGGCAATGGAGGATAGTTGGCCCTTTATCTGTTTACAATCATAATTTAAACAGGGCAGATATAAGTGCATATTAAAAATACCGTATCTGTGATTGAATCTCCCTGATCCCACACTTTGTGGGTCACTGTCCTTTCAGATTGTAAACCTCTTGGTGGTAAGAACTGCATCTTCATATAGGTTTGCACTGCACCTAGCACAATGGGCTAGGTGCAGTACAAAACTATAAAAACAATCTGTAACCCACCTAGCCCCCTTTTTTGTCATATGACTGCAGCAGTGTTAACCGACCACTTCACCTTGAATGGTCCGTAGAATACATGCCAACTCCTTATGCTAAACAACCTGTTCCACCTTGTATTTAGCTGTGATACTCTGAGTACCTTTCCCAGACATGAAGAAGAGATCTGTGTAGCTTGAAAGCTTGTCTCTTTCACTAACAGAAGTTGGTCCAATGAAAGATATTACCTCACCCACCTTGTCTCTCCAACGACCTTCAGGGCAGACATGTAGAAATGTTAGAGATTTGTTGGTTACAGTGACCTCTGGTGGCCAGTTCCAACATAACCCTTGTGCTCCCAAACCCATCGTCACAAGCATGAAAAGCAACAATAGTTAAATCCCATTGTCTTGCTTCTGTATTTCCTCTATTTGAGATGTGATTATGATAATTTAACTATAAAATTTTAATAAAAAATTAATAATAATTACAAACACTTTGCCCCTTCCCTTGCCCTGTCTATCCAAAGATTTCAAAGAGTGACAAGGTAGGTGAGGTAATATCCTTTATTGCAGTGTTTCTCAAACTGGGGTCGCCACTTGTGTAGGGAAAGCCCCTGGCGGGCCGGGCTGGTTTGTTTACCTGCCCTGTCCACAGGTCCAGCCGATCGTGGCTCCCACTGGCCGCGGTGTGCTGCTCCGGGCCAATGGGAGCTGCTGGAAACGGCACGAGCCGAGGGACGTACTGGCCGCCACTTCCAGCAGCTCCCATTGGCCTGCAGCGGCGAACCGCGGGCAGTGGGAGCTGCGATCGGCCGGACCTGCAGACGGGGCAGGTAAACAAACCGGCCCGGCCCACCAGCAGCTTTCCCTACACAAGCGGCGACCCCAGTTTGAGAAACACTGCTTTATTGGACCAACTGATGATGATGAAAGCAACAAGTTTTCAAACTGCACAGAGCTCTTCTTCAGCTCTGTGTAACTCACAAGCTTGTCTCTTTCACCAAGTTGGTCCAATAAAAGATATTACCTCACCCACCTTGTCTCTCTAATATCCTGGGAACAATACGACTACAACTATACTGCAAACAAAGATTTCAAAGCTCTTAACAAATATTAATTAATTATGCCTCATGTCTACCCTTGGGAGGTAGAGAAGTACCACTGGAAGGACCAAGGTGCACCAGTGAGATAATACTTGGTGCCACCTCAGATCCCTGGCCCTCCCTGCCCAATATGCCATCTCCAGCAATGGCCATCCTTGATGTTTCAGAAAAAGGAAATTAAAAAAACACAGACTACACTGACGAAAAAAATTCTTTCCTGACCCCTGCAGGTGGCTGGCAGAAACCCTGAAGCATGAGCTTTTAGGAACATAAGACATAAACCAGGAATGAGCCCCACCCCTTACCATCATAAGCAACCCCATCATACAATCGTACTCTTAAATTTGTCCAGCTCTCTCTTAAAACTAATTTAATTGCTTGCCCACACAAATCCTATTGGGAGGCCGTTCAGAACTTCACCCCTCTGAGGGTTAGAAACCTTCTTCCAATTTCCATCCTGAATTTGTTCATGGCCAATTTATAGCCATTTGTTTGTTTGAGAACATTGTCCTTTAGCATAAATAGCTCCTCACCCTCCCCTGGTATTTACCCCCATAATGCATTTATACAGAGCAATTATATCCCCTCTCAGCCTTATTTTTGCTAAGACAAACAAGTCAAGTTCTTTCAGTTTTCTGTCATAAGACAGGCCCTCCATTCCCTTGATCATAGTAGTAGCCCTTCTCTTCACCTGTTCCAGTTTAAATTAATCTTTCTCTCCCATGGGTGACCAGAATTGTACACAATGAGTCAGTGGCTGAAACAGAAAGAGAACCCAAACCTCCTGACTTCTAGTGCCCTTGCTCTAACTGCTAGATCACACTCCCTCCATATTTAATAAAATTAAACAAAACAAAGTCAGAGGTATTCTTGGAACTGACATAAAAGGGGGAAATGAATGCAAGTGAATCTGATGCTGAAAGTATCTGAGGCCATCACAGTATATACAGCCTACCATAGTATATACAGCCCTGTAGTGCCCCATCATTACATTGATTAGCCGCCCTGGCATCCAACAGAGAGATTTTATCCCTGGACAAAATAAAGAGTATTGGAAATTTACCGAAGGCTCGGCATGCTGAGATGCACTGCTAGGCACCACATCCATAGGAATTCCCATGTCAGCCTCCACGAAGCTGGATCAGAACACGTTGGAATGGATCAGAAGATCCTCCGCTTGGAAACCTGAGGTGAAGAAGGAAATGTATTAAACACATAGAAAGCAAACTCTTTAGGAAAAAAAAATCTACCTCTAATGTTTTAGGGGAAAGCAACCCTCTTCTCCCATCCCCTGCAGCAAACACCTGCGAAGGGCTAGGGACTCAGGTAATGGAAAACTAACAAACTGTCTGCCTCACAGGCAAAACCAAAGCATTTATGAATATGTATCCTGCAAGTCGTGGGTCCTTCCAGAATTGTCTAGATTAGAGTAATCAAAGCACCCATGCATTGTGACTGCTATAAGCCCTTTAATTATACTCTGATGCCTCAATACTTCCAAATATATAGGTTTCAACACTTCAGCTTCAGTATTTAGTATTTCTAGTGTCAGTGATTTACAGATATGCATCCGAAGAAGTGGGTTGTAGCCCACGAAAGCTTATGCTCTAATAAATTTGTTAGTCTCTAAGGTGCCACAAGTACTCCTGTTATTTTTGAGGATACAGACTAACACGGCTGCTACTCTGAAAGAAATAAACAGTGAGTTGACAGCAAGGTTTTGTGGGACCAGAGTGAAGGAAATTGCCTTCATAGGTGGGGGGCTGCTTGAGCTTGGAACATGTTGGCCTTGTATTCTGTCCACTATTTGTAAAGTATATATAGTGAATCCAATACTTCCGAAACATGTGTAACATAGAGACTACTGGTCACACTGGCTCATACTACTGTATATAGATTTCACAAAGGATCAATTAGCCTTCATGTACATGCAGGAAATGCCATCCAACTTCAGTGGGAGCTATATATGCCAAGCAGTAGGAAGTCTGACTGTTGGAGCCAAAGCAGGACCACTCCTTATACGCTATTCTCCAGGGCATTGTCTGATCTAGTTATAAATGACCCAAGCAATGAGGTTTCCACCACTTCTATTAGGAAACTATTCCACTGCCTGTTAAGGAACGTTTCCTGATATTCAGCTTACATTTTCATTTGCTTAGGGTATGTATACACTACGGGGACTATACCGGCACAATTATGGCACTGTAGCTATGCCAGGATAACTCTGTAGTGTAGATGTGACCCACACCATCTCCCCAAGTGACAGTAGCTAGGCCGCATTCTTCTGTTGACCTAGCTGCGTCTACACGGGAGTTAGGTTGGCATAGCTACGGCGCCCAGGGGTGTGAATTTTTCACACCCTTGAGTGACACAGCTATATCAACCTAAATTTTAAGTGCAGACCAGCCCATAGTTTCCTTCCATTAATTCTAATGATATCCCCTTTACTTCTTAAAACACAGTTCAAAATACACATTGTCCAGGGCTTTTGGGTCAAGGAAACCTACCAACCCCACCCATCTCTAGCACCCACCACCATAGAGTATTTATGTGCTGGCATGCCTATGGTACTTTTTTTAAACCTGCTTTCCTTCCCTTTGCTTTCTCCCAGGCCTCCAGGGGAATAACATTCCAAACACACTTGCCACTGCGGGGCCTGATTCATGACAGCGAATTCGATGGCAATAACATCACAATGCTATATGCAGATGTGTTATGCCCAGGTCTGGATCGGTGTCCAGTATGAGTTGCCTCCTTTGAGGCAGACAGAGCTGAGACAGAAAAGGAGGTTGGAGTAGGTTGTAGGTATGAGGAGTGGCTGCAAAGGTTCAGGCTTAGCCTGCACAGCAGAAAGGAGGAGGGGTGGGGAATACCCCATCCATAATTAGACCACAATGGAGGTACAGGGGGTGTCACTGGGGAAGTATTATTCAGAGGTATGGAGGAGAATGTCCCTGAGGGTTGCAGATATTGTTGTCCCTGGGGTGTCGTCTCCCCTGCAACCTGGGGCACAGGGGAATGTCCTTGGGTGCGTGGTGAGGGGATGGGGATGACACTGGGTGTGTGGTGGGGGATGGGGGTATCACTGGGTGTGTCATATGGATGTGTGGTGGAGGATGGGACGGTGTCACTGGCAGTATGCATGCTGGAAGGTGTTCCTGGATATGTGGTCAGCTGTCACTGGGTGTGCGTGTGGAGTGTGTGGTAAGGGGTGACACTGGGTGAGTGATGGGAGGATAGGCGTATCCCACTGTAGGTGGTGGTATGGGTATGTCACTGGGTGTGCAAGGGGGCGTGTGTGTCTGTGTATGTGGTAAAGTGGTGTAACAATTTGTAGTGGGAGGAGAGGGGTGTTCCTAGTTGTGTGATAGGGGTGTCACTGTGTGTATTGGGAGGCATGGGGATGGGAGATCACTGGGTGTATGGCAGGAAATGGAAGTGTCACTCTGTGTGTATAGGGGAGATGGGAGAGCACTAGGTGTACGGGGGGTAGTTGGGGTGTCACTGGGTGTGTATTGAGCAGTGCGAAAGGGTTGGGGGGGTCACTAGGTATGTACTTAGTGTGTGGTGGGGAGGTCACTGGGTGCATAGCAGGAGGTGCAGGGGATGGGGAGATCACTGGGAGTATGGTGGAGGGCTGGGGAGGTTACTTGGGTGTATTGGGCGTTGGGGTGCCATTGGCTGTCTGGTACAAGGTTGGGAGTCACAGGGGGTGGGGCTGGGGGGATCACTAGGGGTCTGGTGGGATCAAAGGGTCTGGTGGGGTGAGGGGGGTCACTAGGGGTGTATGTGGGCGGGGGCTGGGGTGAGTGGGGGGCGGGCTCACAGGAAGTCACTGGGGGGATCACTGGGGGTGTATGTGGGGGCTGGGGGCTATTGAGGGGTCACTGGGGGTGTATGTGGGCGGGGGCTGGGGTGAGTGGGGGGCGGGCTCACAGGAAGTCGCTGGGGTCAGGAGGCGCGGGGGGGGGGGGTAACTGGGGTGCGGGGTCACTGGGGTCTCTGCCCTTTGGGGCCGCCGCCGCAGCCGGTAGCCGGCCTGGGGCAGCGGCGGCCGGGCCCCGCGGGCTCCTGTTTCTCCCCCCGCCCCCAGCCGAGCTCGGCCCGTACCTGCAGCCGGGGCCCGGCCCAGGCCCCGCAGCTCCCGGCGGCAGCAGCGCGTCCCCGCTGCCATGGAGACCGGGGGGCGGAACAGGGAGGCCGCAGGGACCGCTCCGCCCCCGCGCCCGGCTCAGAGCCGGGCGCGACCGCCCCCTGGCGGTGCTGAGCGGGAGCGCAGGGCAGGGCCCCCAGCTCTGGGGGGGCGGGATCCCCTAAGAGAGGGGGCAGGGTCCCTTGGGGGAGAGGATGGGGGCAGGGTCCCTTGGGGGCCAGGGTCCGGGGGTGGGCAAGGTCTCCTAGGGGAGAGGATGGAGGGAAGGGGGGATCCCAGTTCCCCCAAAAGAGAGGATGGGTGTACTGAGTACCAGGGGGCCCACTGCTCTGGGTACCTCAGCAGCCCAGCTAGGGTGGTTATCTGGGGAGGATACAGGTGGTGGTGCTGGGGTATCAGGGTGATGGGTGCCAAAATGACAGTAGATGGGACAGAAATGTCTCATCCCAAATGGCGAGGATCCAGCAACAACACAACTTCCAGCTTAGCTATAAAAATATTTATTTTCCAATTGTAAAATCAGCAGTCCCTGCTTCTGTTACCCAGGAGTCATGCAGCAGAGCCAGACAGCAAGGCAGAGGGGGATTGTACAAATTCTTCATTAGCCATTTCTGACCCAAACTCAGCAATTAATAACATCACACTTAATTCAGTCAGATATTGGGCAGAAATTCTCTTTCTATGCTACAGAGATAATCTGTTTAATGTGCCTAAAGACAACATTTTAGAAACGTTGTTTTACTGTTTTAGTAAATCATGTTATTGTATGTTTATTATATAGATCAGCATTTCTAAATAAGAATGATTCAGCATACAAACAGATTTCATTGTAAATGAGTATTGGCTTCACATTTTCTGAAAGTAAACAAGAATAATTTTCCTTCACACAGTATTTATTTTAATAACAAAGTGTCAGAAATCTCCTTTTCATAACTGGTGGCACTGATGAACCTGTATCTGCCATGTATGCATGTGAGTAGCTTTATACATGTGTTGTGCATAAGTACAGGAACGAGGCGCATATCACCATAATGACCATTTTAAAAGTGCAATTTCATTAGTTAAAAGTACAATTAAGCCTCAAACATTAAAGGAACATTTGATTTCACACTCATTTAACTCAAACTGAACAAGCCCAGAAAACAGAAGATGTTTGTAGAATCTGTTAACATTCAGTGCAAAAACAAGTCCTTCCGAGAAATCATTTCAAAACGTGTACGTTCACATTTTATCTATTTGAGGCCTGTTAAACAGGCAAAATTACTGTATTATTTCTGTTTCTATGGAGCGCATTTGATTATCGCTACGATATACTGTACCTCTAGAAACAACATGGAGTACCAGCTAAGCATGAAAGCTAGAATTCCCCAGGAAATCTGAGATAAAATACCAGTCCAGGCATTGAGGAGCTCATTAAAAGATAGTGGTAACAGCAACAGAAACTAATACAGAATACAAAAGAGCCAGAGGTTCAATTAATCCACAGATCAATAGAATCAACTGACATGCCCAGAAAACAAGTTCCTTAGGGCCAGACTCTGTTCTTATTTACACCAGCTACAATCTGGACCAACTCTATTGACTTGTGGATTTCTCCCAGTGTAACTGAAATCAGAATCTGGCCCTTACTGTTTGTCCTATGCTCTATTTGTGTGGCTCGCTTTCCCATTCCCAGATCAGCATTCCAGGGGGGGAGAACTTCAGATCAGAAACAGATTCTTTGCCGCACAGTTTGCGGCAGCTGGTTGCTTCACTCAGAACTAGAGCATAATTTGTTCTCAAATGAGCCCCATTCATTTTTGGCTGGAGATGCAGGTACATGCCCAGTTTCACCACTAAATGACAAACTACCCAGCTGCCAGCATTCTGCATGGCTACCCACTAGCTTTAGGTGGACTTGTGTCAAAAGAGACCACGCATTTCTGCCATTAGCAGACGAGCAGTGCCCTGTGCCATGTGTTACTCTACCAAGGAGGTTATGGCTGCAAAGGAAGGCTCCCCACTAAGTGATAATCTATATTTAATAAGGTTTATATAAAACCTATATAATAAAATTATTTTATCCTGCACTGGCTGAGGGAGGTTGGATTAGATAATGGTGAACTAATGGCTCTTTCTAGTTCTAATATTGGTGATTCTATGAAAAGATGTAGTTGCTTGCTACTCCCACAGTCTAGCATGCACAAGATCTGGGTTTGAGACCCCACTTCCACCCTTGAATAGTGGGCCAGCAGGGGCAAAGCACTCAGCCTCTCTCTTGTAATGAGGGAGTGCCCGGTGCCACACAGTCGCACTGTCCAAAGGCCATCCATTCCCCCTTGGTCAGAAGGATGGGTGATCATGCAGGGCCTGGAGAGTGTGGGGATCTGGGGGAGAAAAGGGAGAATCCTTGGAGCTTTAGGAGGGAGTCAGAAGAACTAGCCCTCACAGTAATATAGGGCTAAAGCCTACAAACCTACAAACCTGACTATAGGCATAGCACTTGCACTGAAGTCAGTGGGATTTCATAGGTTAGCAAAAGCCATTCAGGCGAAAAGATTGCAAGACTGGTCCCCAAAATATCTCCATGGTAACATACAGATATTAGTACCTCTTTTATTTTTTTAGTGAACAGTAACTCATACTGACCACACTCAGGTCTTTAGTTAATAAAGTTGTTGTAAGCAAAATGCAATTTGATTATAAACTTTACGAAACTCCCCATTTTCAAACACTGGTATTTGACCAGGATGTCCCAAATCCTGCATTGAGCCACTCAGATCAGCATATAGGTGCACAAAGTTTCATTTAACAGTGTAAAGTGCTGGTTTAAGTTTGGAAACCCTGTTTAGGTGACAACGTTGGAAATTCAGCCCATAGTTTAACCCCTGCCATGGAGGGATGCAGGAACCTACTGGATTGTTGCTAAACCACATTATTAATAATCAATATTATTAATCTATAAACAAAATCTCAAATGTGTATTGGTGAGGGGGTGTCTAGCATGAGCCCTGTGCTACGCGCCGTCTGCTACCATGACACAGGAAGGAAGAAGAAAGGGTCCTAAACCCTATCTGAGGTTGGCTATGATTCATCCCCAATCCCATAGACATGCAAACTGCCAGCGTGTCTGAGGACTGGATGACCCACCCTTAAGTGTTAACAGAGGATTTAAAATTATTGTTCAAAAATTAATTTGTAAATGTTAGTCGCTTTCATTTCAGACCATGGCTAAGAGCTTCTCATTCCCTTTCAGGGGCAAGGATCCACATCTATAACCGTCCTACTGCTGAAAGGGCTGCTTAGCCATGTCTAGACCCTGCATTCCTGCTCTTAGCATTGCAGAGCACTGTGCATGGTGGGAACACACTGCTTCATTGAGGAAATGGTATGGGGTTAGTGTCTGAAGCATGCCAAGTGGAAGGGCTAGTGTTTGCAGCATGCATATAGTGATATGGTCCATGCAATTTCCTCACAGTATCACCCACCTGTCATTTTCTGTAACAGCTGCAGGGTTTTCTTAATGTTGAAACAAAATCCAGTGGCAAACATTTCACTTGTTCTAACTTATCTAATCCTTTGTTCTGGGTTTCCAGATCTGCCTGTATTATGGTGCAGGGCTAATCCTCCTGCCATGGTATGAACCACCTCCCCATGGCACTGGGCTATGATTTCATTAGACAAGGAGCAGCTTTACCTTCTAGAAGGGCCCAAAGGAGACATCCTTCCAGCCTCAGAAACATCCCTGATGTTTCTAAAGGGGTAAGTTGGATTTTCTCAGCAAAACCCAGTGAAAAGTTTTATTCAGTTACGACAAATATTAGAGTCCTTCAAAACCAAATACAACTGGAGGATCCAGGTTCTCTGCACATTCTCAGAGAGACCCATGCGTCCATGGTACAGGCTTGAATCTACAGCATCTCAGTCTGTGAAACACTTTTGCTGGAGGAGGCTGCTGCACCTCTTACACCAGGGTCCCATTTCTGCTGTCGTATTTCAGTCTGGGATGGGGGAAGTTAAGGGTGGCATACTCCGTTGCATTCTGCATTTGCAAGTTCTTCACCTCTTGGGCCGAGCGCTCCCGGGCCCTGGTGAATACCTGGATATCTGCATAGTGCACGCTGTCATCACGCTTCACATTCCTGGGCTTGTTCACAGTAGCATAGACTGGAAACTCCGAGACGTCATCGTACATGTGAGCAGCCTGCAGGCCCTTCTGGAAAAAGAGTGCTAGAGAATCAGCTCCCCATTCTTTCCCCCCATCCCACACTGTGGGCTCACAGGAGGGCTGAACACCACTGCCGTATTGCACCTAGCATCAGCCAAAAGGCTATGCCAGCTCCCCATAGACTGCAACATGCTGCCTCCAAACCATTCTCAGTCCCTGCCAGCCTGGCAATGGGGACTACCCTAGGGGTTGAGCATGCTGCTCCCAAAGCTTTCCCAGCCCCCCTAGCCCAGGAAGTAAGGGTGTGTCTATATAGCAATCAGGAAGCACAACTGCAGCACGTGGAGGCAGACCCAAGCTGGCTTCGATTGAACTAGCTCGCTAAAAAGCAATGCAGCCACCCAAGTACAATATTTCCCGGGATCCTAGGAATGTACTTGAGCGGCTTGCGTGTGCCATTGATGCTACACGGCTATTTTTATTAAGCTAGCTCAATCAAAACTAGCTTGTGTGAGTCTACCCTGGCTGTCCCAGTTCCAATGCAGATGTACCCTAAGAGGCTGAATACTGTATTTTCAACTTGTCTGTTTAGTAAAATGTCTTTAGGGCAGGGCCGGCTCTAGGCACCAGCAAAGCAAGCAGTTGCTTGGGGCAGCAGATTTGCAAGGGGCGCAAGAATCCAGCATGGGAGCTGAGAACCAACAGGGGGCCCTGGGAGCTGTAGTTCCTTGGTTAGCTCCCTGCCTATAGAGCCAGCCCTGGAGCAGGGAAAGAACTACATTTCCCAGCATTCCCTTGGCCACTAGCAACAGGAAAGGGTGGGGGAAGGAGCATGGAACTGAAATCTGCAGCTTGCTGTGAATGGTAGGAACAGAGCCAGCTCTAGGTTTTTTGCCGCCCCGCCCTGGGCTCCTCCCGCACCCCTGTATTGCCCCAGCCCTGGACTCTCCCCCGCCCACACCCCCTGCCGCCCCATCTCTGGCCCCCACCTGCACTCCCCTGCTGCTCCAGACCTGGGCGTCCCCTCTCACACCCCCTGCCGCCCCAGCTCTGGCCCCCACCTGCACTCCCCTGCTGCCCCAGACCTGGGCTCTCCCCCTACCCGCACCTCCTGCTGCCCCAGTCCTGGGCTCTTCCCCCCCGCCCCTGCTGCCCCAGCTCTGGCCCCCACCTGCACTCCCCTGCCGCCCCAGCCCTGGGCTCTTTCCCACCCCCCCACCCCCCCCAGCTCTGGCCCCCATCCGCACATCCTGCCACCCCAGCTCTGGCCCCCACCCGCACTCCCCTGCTCCCCCAGCCCTGGGCTCTTCCCTCCCCCACACTCCCTGCCGCCCCAGCTCTGGCCCCCACCCGCACCCCCTGCCGCCCCAGCCCTTGGCTCTTCCCCCCCACCCGCACCTCCTGCTGCCCCAGCCCTGGGCTCTCCCCCAAAGAAGGAATTGAGGGGACTAAATGAACGGTGCACCTCTCTATCTGAAGCCTAGCAAGGGAGGTATGTGGATCCCACTAGAATTTAAAATGAAAAGTAAGGGAGAGGAGGCTCTGGACCTGGGCAGCTTTAGATACAGTACCAGGCACTTAGGAGGATTTCCACTTCTGAGCCATGGAAGCAGAAATAGACTTTTCCTTTCCAGATATAGCTAATATTCAGAAAGGGAATCTAGCACCTGCCTTCCAGATTTGAACACCCTCAAAATTCAGGAGTGCTCAAGCTCAATTTGGGCAGCTGTTACTTCATTTCCCCCAAATCAAATATACTGATCCACTGTAACTTGCTGTAGAAAAAGTAGAATAAATTGAGCAAGAAATGCTTCCCAGTGGTTATTAGGACTGGAATTGCTATTTTCAACAGCCATTGCTTTTTTAAGTTTTAGTTTTATTTGTTTAAAAGGAAGACCGTGATAGTGCATTCCCCATAGAAACAAAGAATGGAACAAAAGAATAATAAAGGCACCTCAACTTTTTCTCATTTATGTAGGACAGTCTTATAATATGCATCCAAATATCCTCCAATCACACAAGCTGAAAATTGTTCCACTTTACTGCAGTTCTGTAACCATATGGGAACCAATCCTGTCTGTGTTCTGTGCACATCCAAAATTCCTGCTGAATGACTCGCCCTGGGAGCGAGTTACCAGTGACCCAGGGCTGGGGCGGCAGGAGGGTGCAGTTGGGGGAGCGGGGGAGGGGGAGAGCCCAGGGCTGGGGTGGGGGGCAGTCAAAAATTTTTTTGCTTGGGGCAGCAAAAAACCTAGAGCCGGCCCTGCTTTAGGGGCCATTTACCTTCCTGTCATCCTGGTGCGGTTGGCTCATCTGTTTTGCTCTAGTGCCTGCAAAAGAAACACCAGAGAATCAGGGTGATTTAACTGCTGGGTATTGCTCCTTCTTATGCATATCACAGCAACGGTGTCCAGTACACAGGCTCTCTCCACTGGGCCCTTTTCAAATTTCCAGCCCAGTTGAAGTCCCCACTGAATCATGTCTTCGGAGCATGCCTCACACAAGAAAGCCCAGGCCTGTTCTTTTTGGAAAATGAGCTTCCCAGAGAGGACAACATGCTGTGGATCACGCAGTACCTAGCAGGAGGTACACACCACAGACAGCGTCAGGCCCTCTGAGCATCTCAGATCCACGGTTTGTCTGTATCCATTTTGTTCTTTGCTGTTTGGCAAACATGTTTTGCAGGGGTTGGTTCTAGGGCTGTTGGTTTGTTTATTTCTCTGTGCTCCTAGTTGATGTTTGCAGCTCTAGGAAGGGTGCTAAGCTGCAGATGCTGCACAGCTAGCTGAGAGTGCTCACACACCCTTTGGTTTGCAGCAAGACGGCAATTTAAGTCCTTTTTGGCATGAGATTTAGTCATTTTAAACATATCTAGAATTTTCAGAAGCTCCCTCACAAAATCCTATAACATTCCTAAGGCACTTTAGGTGAAAGACTAGGAGTGACACACGAATCCCTTACGACCAGCTTCGCACAGCCCGAACATTGTGCTGTCCTTGTCCAGCTGGAATTGTTTCGTGGGTACTTTAGCACAAATGTGGCCATTTACCAAAAGGCACAATAACAAATTCCCAAACCCAAAAGCGGCGTCTGTCTGTGAATCATATTTATAATACACACACCCCTTTGGTATGGTATCTACACCAGCATGGACACACCCTCTCCCTGGAGAACTTTGTTCAGGTGTGCATCCTGTTAGAAAGTGCATTAATTCTGTCTAGGAGGGAGCAATGATCATAAGGAATAACTGGGGACTGAATCCTGCGCCCACTGAAGTCAATGGTAAAGCTCCATTGATTTCAGTGGGGCAGGATCATGCCCTGCCTGGCTTTCAAAAGCTTCTTAGCTGCATTGGGCATTATGTTTTATTCTTGGTGTTTGTCAGACTTTCCTTGTGTTTGCCATGTTGCCAGTTTAGGCACCACAGCAGGTAGCAACTCCAGAGGCCTGCAGAAGTAAAAAAAAAAACAGGAGAGAATGCATCTCTCAGGGGCTATGGGAATTCTGCTGCCTCAAGGCCAGAGTTTGGCACTGCTGTCTGTCCCCATGTCATTTTCCTTCCTCATATGCCCATTCCCCCTATGTGCCAAGCACATACACTTCCCTGCTTTAGGAGGGTGCATCAGACCAGGAAATTTCCTCTCTGTTTTGGCAATAAATTCTATGAAACTTGTGTTCCATTGATCAGGTGGTTCTATCAGGTCTCAGAGTTGGCTTGTGTCCGGTCTCGGCACAGCTTCATAGGGAGGGAAACTTGGCATACAGACCATTGGAGGGGATGGGGCCTCTGAAGTCTGGATGAGAATCCAGATTTGTAGCTGTTCTGAGTGGAAGCCACAAGCCTGTGGGACTCTGTCACTGTTCTCCACAGATGTTTCACAAACCCTTACCTTGCTTTTCTTTTTTTCTTTTAAAAGGTGAAGGACATCTCCTGAAATCAGAGAGAGAGGCGTGTTAACACTGCAAGGCCTGAGTCTCTCCTATTGTCATTGCATGCACATGTACAAACACACACATGTCGCCCGGACACTGCGTTTGGGAACAACGTGAAAGAAACCTGAAAGCTCCCTGGAAGTACGTCAGTGGGCACTAGGGAACTTTCAGTGCGCAGCAGCAGGGTCCACATGGCCGCTTAGTGTGCAGTAGGCGTGCAGCAGGATACCCCAGCTTGTTGTACACTTACTACCCCTGTAGCTGTGTAGACACACCCTAAGAGCCATTGAGTCCAAGCAAGACTCTCCCAGTTGCAATTCCCTAGGAGCTGGCCAGTGGAAAGTGTTACTGAATTAACCCAGAAGACTGCAGGGTCTGAGACAGCCCTCTCACTGTAGGACTCCTGTTTAGAACTGAGGCAGCCATGCGAGAAGCCCAGACTGGAGTTCGAGTTTTAGTCTTGACCCTAACTTCCCTGTACAGAAGAAGTTTTGTTTTGTTTTTTACAGAAACTTAATGGTACTCAGTGGAATTCGCCCTGCAAGATAGGAGGATTTCAAAAAGGGCCAAGTCTGTAAAGCTAAATGAATTCTGCTTCCTAGTGTTCCCTTAGGTTGTGTGAGACCCACCAAATTCCTTGTCTATTGTGGTCTAATGAGGATTTGACCCCAGCTCTCCTGAGAGTGGTTCTGATGAGGCATCTCTGCCAGTTCTCCTGACTCAGGGAATTATACTCTGGAGATCCTGCAGTGGTCAGTGTGAACACAATGGTCCCTCGGATTCTGTGCACACATCTCCCACTAGCTGATGGGCTTGAGGTTCTCCAGGAGGTGCAGGAACTCACTGGGCTGTGCCCCCCAATAAGACTTGGAGAAGCAGCTTTCCCTGGATGGAAAATGCCTGCACGAAGTGATGACACGGACTCCCACTGTCCCTATGTCCTGAGCAAAGAGGGGCTCCTCCAGGGGACACCAGATGTGGATCTGAGATTTTTGAGTGCATGTGTCAAGGGTAGGTGCTGGTCACTCTTATGTATTGTCCCTCTGCCACCTGACTCTCTGTCCCCGCACAGAACAGGGAGGCAAGATTTGAGGCTCACAACTGTCTAATCCACACCGATCCATGGAACCAAACTAAAGCACTGATGGTGACTAACATGTCAAGCCAAACACCTAGCTCCGTAGTTTGCCTGTGTGACCAGCCATCTCTGCCTTTGCTGCACTCTCCCCATTTCCGAGGGCCAGGAATTGTCTCTTGTTAGGATAGGTCTAACGCAAACAGATCTATGGGACTATCACCCCTAACGTGCAAAGACGTGCCATCTCTGGGTGGCCCAAATGGAATGGCAGGCGAAGTCTCAATTGCAATGACAGCCACTCAGAAAGGAGCTTCTGCAGAGATCATAACATCTCTACTTGTGTAGAGAAGCTGGTTCCTGACTGGCCGGAGGAGCAGGAGACACTGATTAGGTTCTGCTATTTTAAAATTACAACTACATTCTACAGAAAAGAGCCCAAACACTTAAGTAACACCTTAGCGCCACCACAGCAACACAGCCCAGAGATGGGGTGACACTGTGGCAACACAGCCCAAAGCCACAACGACACCATAGCGACACAGCCCAGAGCTCAGGAGATACCACAATGATATGGCCCAGAACTGGCCTGATGCCACAGCAACACGACCCAGAGACGGGACAATACTGTGGGGATGCCCCCGTGAGCTGGCGTGACACTGCTGTGGGAATGCCTTTATGAGCTGTAATGATACCATAGTAACACTGTTGAGAGCTGCAGCCAGAGAAACAGAGAGAGGAGAATGACAAGGAGTCCCTGTTGCTAAGATACCTGAGTCTAACAACTCCATTTTTGTGGAAGGGTTGGAAATGCCAGGGCCTGCAGTGCACCCTTCCAGAGTTAGCAGCTCTGCGACCTGCTGTGCATATACCCTGCTTTCCCCAGGAAGCCCTGGCAGCCGGGGAGAGGCACAGCAGTCACAGAGAGAAGCAGGGTCTAGCCAAGGGCTTGCTCACTGCCCCAAAGCAGGACTCGGAGTACAGACACAGTGGGCCAGATTGGCCCCAGGGGGAAATTTGTGCACCTCAAACCTGCCTTCTGCCTTTGCGGGGGGAGAGATCTTTGGTGGAGCCTGGTACCACATCATCTGTACCCTACAGATGCCCTCAAACATGTACCCACCTCCCGCAGCTACTCGGACAGTCCAATATGCACATATCCCCAAGAACGAGCGAGAACCATTTAGATTGGACTGATATGAGATCAAAGGCTCTGGGTGCTGAGGATAATTCTAGGATTGTCACAAAACATTTTCTCCTGGGGCCAGGTGCTAGTTTGCTGCCCCGACAGCTCCAAACCTTGCAGCTCCTCCCTGATTCAAGAAACAGGCGCATCTGGAACATACGCTTCCGAAGGATCCCAGGTAATTTCCCCCTTTCTGCAAGTCTTCGGACTAAACAGAACCAGAGCAAACAAAACTGTGCGCTCCACAGACAATGAGCCAAATCCTGCCCTCAGCTCCCCCATTAGAACCAGAGAGAGAGACAGGTCAAACATAGAGACATCCTAGTAGTGCAGTGAACAAGGGCCAAATTTATCCCTAATGGAACATCACTGACGTTAGCAGAGTTACACAGGGTCTGAATATGGCCCCAGGAGCACACGCTGTCTCTCTGTGCAGATATGTGTCACATTCTGAGCCCGATGCATGAAGCAAATGTTATCGTTCCGTAAAGCTAGAAGGACCAGAGGAAAGCAGGTGCCAATCCTTATATGGCTAGTAACATGCTAGCACGTACATCCAGCCCTGGACTCTGTCCAGCATGCTAGGCCTTGGAGGCTCCCAGAGCTGGGCTATGTCTCTGCTGCAGCACAGGGGCTGGACACACGGGGCTACAACTTTTAAAGAATGGAAGAGAATCACTGGAGAGTATCAAAGGAGCATGTGGCTTTGTGTACCCCACTGTATTTGCATTACCACCCCAGCCATGCCCAGGGGCAGTGCAGTACCTGAAGGAGCTCTGTGCTTTCTAGCTTTAAAGACCCGAATGGCCTTTGGTTCTGTAACAACCATATGAAGGAAGGAAGGGAGTTACGCACTGAGAGGTTTTAATAATGGGCAGTAGTGATTAACCATCGTTCTGCTGGGGCGCAGGGAGGCAAAATCAGCCTAGGTGGACGAAGGGCAGTTCCCACTGAAATCAGTGGGCTTGCACCCAGTGACCCTGGGGCTGAGTTTGGCCCATCATCTGCAAACAGCTCAGGCGCCATGTGAGCTGAAAGGCACTATGGAAACTAGATGGGTTATTATTATAAATACCTAGCCCTGCTACTGTCACTGTTGCACTCCAGTTCACCCCCCTCCTCCAGCCAGGCCCTGTGTATGTGACCAGCACAGCAGGAGCTGTACCTTGTGGCAAGAGCTGTGCTGAGGTCACCGAAGATGCTGTTAGCACAAACAAGAAGAGGCCAAGCTCCTTCCAAGACAAGGCTGGAGTTTATCCTGCGGAAAAGGGCTGCTGCTCTGAGCAACACTGTTTTATTTTGAAATGGTTCCTGCACTGCCCTGTCAGCTCCCCATGCCCTCCCGTGTATGGCACCAGCCCCAAAAGGGGAGCAGCTCCAGCTCACTGACTCTTATGAGTTGCCTTGCCCAGCTCCTGGGCTCTGGAGTTGGTTGATCCTTCACAGCATGCAGGAAGGTCGGCCGTGTAATTAAAATAGCTCAACTTTAAATATAATCAGCAGAGTCTCTGGCCAGTTCCCTGAGATGCAGGGTTCAGTATCAGCTTTCCAAGCTGCTTTCACCTGTTTCGCTTGCCCTCCTTTGTGGATGGAGTTTAGCAGCCAGTCTGCAGGCGGGAGTTATTCTGAGGCTGTCTGCAGGCTAACAATCTCCCCACCTCAGATCTGCTGTAATTAGAATGGACAAGGGAAGGGAAGCAAGAACAGGACACAGTTCTCCCCATTTCCATTCAAAGAGACCATAAATGTTCGGCCCAAATCACACTCCGTCACATGCCCATCTGGGCCTGCACTCCCTGCATGCACACACACCTACATCCCCCCACCCCATTGATATACACCTGCTCCTACACCCCACCCCGTCAGCACCCAGGATCCTAAACCCCATCACACAGGCACAGACCTGCTTCAGTACCTCACACAGATTTCTGCGCTGCACCCCATCTCACTCACACACAAATCTGTTTGTACAGCCCCCCCCATCCTAAAACTCATCACATATCTCCACTTACTGCCCATCACACACCCCACCGATCAACTCTCTCTCTGTTGTGTGACACCCCACCACGCCATCACAGGTTCAAACACCTTATGATGGCAATATTCCCTTTTTTCCTATTCGTTGCATTTAATAGAGCTTGAGAAAACAGCAAAGTTCGAGAGGCTCTATACATCCTTGTTTGCAGAGAATAATCTGATGCTGAATGTTTCCTTCCTTCAATGAGAAATTAAGGAGTATGTGGCCTAGGACAGTGGTTCAACCAGGGGGTACACATACCCCTGGGGGTACACAGAGGTCTTCCAGGGGGTACATCAACTCCTCTAGAAAATTGCCTATTTTACAACAGGCTACAGAAAAAGCACTAGCGAAGTCAATACAAACAAATTCCATACAATGCCTTGTTTATTCTACTTTATATGTGATACAGTGAAATGTAAGCATAATATTTATATTCCAATTGATTTATTTTATAATAATATGGTAAAAAGAAAGTCAGCAATTTGTCAGTAATAGCGGGCTGTGACACTTTTGTTTGTTTATGTCTGATTTTGTAAGCAAGTTAGTTTTTAAGTGAGGTAAAACATGGGGGTGGTTTGCAAGACAAATCAGACTCCTGAAAGGGGCACAGTAGACTGAAAAGGTTGAGAGTCACTGGCAGTCCCTAGGGGACGCAGTCCCAGTGGAAACACTCCCCAGATGTGTCCAGATGTTAGGTAAAACTTTTTTTTCTATTACAATTTTTGCCCTAATGGTTCTTTTTAAAAATTATTTCTTAGACTCCAGAAACCATTTGAATTTCTTGCCACCTACTCTCCATTCCCAAGGTCGTCTGTGTTAATAATAATGATTTAGGCTAGGATTTTCAATGGCGTTGGGTGCCTAACTCCTTTAGGTCCCTTTGAAAACCTCAGCCTTTATTTAAAAAGCCTTGCTCTCTGCTGAGGCACCTAGGGTGCTGGCCAGGCAGGTAATATGCAGGAATAACAGCAATTTACACACTCTGAAATAGCAAAACTAAAATAAGATACTTAAATGTCAAAGAAAGTGATACTGATGGTTAGCCGGGCAAAACAGGTGTGTGGAGTTTTTTTTACAGCTAGATAACTTGCAATAAAAACACATCTCTTCTTGGATGACAGGCAGGATTGTCCACAGTAATTAGAGCACTAACCTAGGACTTGGGAGAACCTGTGTTCAATTCCCTGCTCTGCTACAGACTTCCTGGGTGAGCCTTGCCAAAGTCACTTTCCCTGTCTATACAAATAAAGACAAGTACAATAATATTTCCCTGCTTCCAGAAGTGCAGTGAGGATAACTACATTAGAGATTGTGCAGGGCTTTGAGAGCCACTGATGAAAAGTGCTATAGAAGAGCTAGGTATTATTTATTTGGCAGTTAAGTCAAAGCCACATCTGACCCACTGCTGCAGAGATTATATGGAGCCCATTCTTTTCCTGCTCTCTTTCCTCTGCCGAACCCTCCAGAGCCCCTGTTACCTAGCGTACCGCTCTGCAGTTAGCAGCCACTTCAAACCAGCCATGCAGGGTGTGGCCACTCGGAATGTGGAACTGGAGCTCTCCCCTTTGCTGTGTCTTTCCCCCCATTCTTTGTAGACTCTCAGGAGGAAAGCACTTCTCTGTTTCTTTCTCCCTGATGCAGCCTTTAAGGTAGATGTTTGCTCTGAATTCACAGGCCACGCAGGCATGGTAGCAGAGGGCAAAAGACAGGTCACGGCTTCCAGGAGTCTTTAAGCCAAAGCCCTCTCCACCACACAAGGACCTTACCAGGGGGCAGCAACAAGAGGATGGCATCAGCTTAGGACAGACCAAAAGGCACCAACATAAAACTGAAGCAGGAAGGAAGCTTGGGATCCTTTGTTCCCTGGATCATTCCTATCTTGCTGTCATTCTCAGGAAACTTAAATGCCTTTTTCACAAAGCTCTGGCTAGTGATCTCTCACCACGCATGTACAGTGCTTATGACATGGAACCTTGATCTCAGCTGGGGGCTCTAGGTGCTACCATAACACAAATACATACTAATCCTGCAGAGTGCTGAGTCTTTTGGGGCTCAGTTCTCTGCAGGATTAGACCCTAATATCCCTGGCATTTGGAGAATCAGGCTCTTAGTGCTATCCAGCTGGTAGACATCAGATTGGCCCCCTACTTTCCAGGCAGTCTTTGATACAAAGCCAAGGGGGAACTGGCAGCATCTATCCCAGAACAATCACTGCGCAGAGGGACCCTCAGGAGATAGGCTGCCCCAGGCCCTCCTGCTAAGGGGAAGGCTAGAAAGGTGAGCTCCTAAGCACAGAGATTCACCCCTATTTCAGCGGTGCATGGCCTCCAGATTCTGGTTTCTGTTTCTCTTTGAGGGCAGAGATTGTGTCTACTTCTCTGTTTGTACAGCGCCTGGCACAATAGGGGCCTGACCCCGACTGGGGCCTGTGATGTTTCCTAACAGGAATTACAATGATAACGATCTTCTTTATCCTCAGGAGTCCTTGGCCTCCCTGCAGACTGTGGGAGGGACTACAGCAGAGCATGACCCTTCATTCTTCAGGCAATTCACGAACATTAACAGATAGCAAAGGATGGCAGGGGAAACCCTCAGAGCAGGAGATGGAGAGATTGTAATGGAGATGAGGGGTTGTAATGAGCCCTTGGCAAGGGGAGAAGCCAACACCCACCATGGGTACCTGAGCAAGGATAAGTAACCGAGTCACACGCCCTGATTCCTAGACTACCCCTAGCTCCCATCCCTCAGGCAGGTACAGATTCTTGCATTCCAACCTGACTCCCAGTCCCCACCGCGCTCTAACCAATAACCTACGTGCCATTCCCCAAGCCAGGAAATGAACCCAGGAGTCCTGATTCCCAGTTCCATTCACTAAGCGATGCTGTGTCTCTTTTAAATATTCAAATATTTTAGCAAATGTAATATTACAAAATGAAAACAAAACTATATATTTCTATATTATGACACCCCCACTCCCGCACCCCACCCAGCCAGGGGCTTGACTTCCCATAATTCCCTTTCACCTTGGCCAGATTTTCCCTGTCATGATCTCACACCCAGGCCAGCAAATATTGCCACATGGCATCAAACGGTGGTTTATCGTATGCCTTTTCAGTAGGCAGGGTGGGGCTGGGCCCCACATGAGCTTGGAGGGATCAAGCAGAAACAGCATCTACAAATGTGCCCAGGGCCACTTTCTGGATTTCCTGACTGGAAATAAAGCCCATGCGGATTGGAGGATGGAGACAGAGCAGCGGACTGCAGATAGGGGTAGGAGATGCTGAAAGCCGGACTCAGAGGGCCTGATCCGCAGGACCCTGCCAGAGTAAAGGCACCACCAATCCACCCTGAGGGCCCCCCCATGCAGAATGGCCCCTGAGGGCAGGGAGACTCGGGGAGGTGCAGCACTGGCTTTGCAGGTCCAGCTGCAGGGAGTGTGGCCAGAGCCTTCCTACACCCTATTCCCAGCTGCTGGAATGACCTGTAGGGGCAGTGGCAGCAGCCAGGCATGAGTTAGGCCTACCCCTGAGGCTGCTGTAAACTGTGTCTGGAGAGGAATCACCCTCAGCACAGGAGAGAGGTGAAAGTGACCCAAGCACCTCCCCACCCCAGTGCCCTGAGCCAGGTTCAGCACCAGCACAGGCACAGATTCCCCGCCCCACCCAGGGAGCGCGAGTCTCCCCTCCTCTGTGCAAGCGTGTCCCTCTCGCCAGCAGAAGTTGGTGCAATAAACGATATTACCTCGCCCACCTTGCCTCTCTGTTGGCCTCCTGTGACATTCACCCCCCTGCCCGGTGGGTGTCAATTACTGCTCACTCCGAACCCTCCGCTGGCTGCACCTGCTAGCACTCTGCCTGTGGTACAGGCCTGCCCGCTGCCCAGGCAGATGGGAGCCCTGGGAACTCAGAGCAGGAAAGCACACTCGCTTTCCCACACAGTTGGCAAAGTCAGCCAAAACTTTAGCCCTCAGCCGCCCCAGCCTCGCCTCCTTTCCCCTGCATGATCCCTCCACCGCCTACAAAGCCTGTACTCACCCGCGTCCCGCACAGCTGCAGGAGTTGCCCATGTCGCTCCTGCCTCCATGAAGCAGAAAATGTTTTTCTGAAGTCACAGGGAGAGCAGAGCTTGTATTTCCTGGTTCCCTGTTCAGCCCCTGGCAGCTCCAAGGGAGTGTCTGGCAGTGTCAGATTTCTCTCCATCAGTGAAGCGAAACTTCGCCAGGCCTGTGTGTGCCATCTGCTGGAGGGATTTCTAGAGGCGGCTGCTCCTGCCAGCCCCACACTCAGCTCTCCCTGGCAAATGGGGAGCTAGGATCAGGTCTCCAGCCTGAACCCTGGGGAGGAAATTCTCCTGTTTGAGCCAACAGGACAAATCTCATCTCTGATATTCTGCGCTCCCCCAGTGTGCCCCACTGATATCAGGGAATCGGCACACCCCAGAAATGTCCATGCTGAGCAGTTAGGGAGGTGGGGGACGGCCGGGGACAATTCCCCAGAGGGAAGGGAGCTGTCAGGGCTTTTCATGCTCTGATCATCCTCATCTCAGACAGAGTGTCAGAAAAATGTCTAGCATTAAAACAAAGACCGGTGTTACCTGGGGAGTCAGTTTGAGAGGCTTTGTCCAAGGGGATGCTAAACATTAGGGAAGATTGGTCTTCTGGCTAAGGCAGTGGACTGGGTCTCAATTTTCTGCCTCTATCACAGGCTCCTTGTGTAACTTTGGACAAGTCGGTTAGGGCCAGATTTTTGAAGGTATCTAGGTGCCTAAAGATGCAGATAAGTGCCTAGTGGGATCTTCAAAGGACCTCCCATGGGAATTAAGCATGTAGGCACTTTAGAATCCTGCTATGCACCTCTTTGCTTCGTTAACCTCCTAAATACCTTTAAAAATGGGGCCTTTAGTCTCTCTGCCCCAGATCCACAAAGGTATTTAGGTTCCTAACTCCCATTGATTGCTGTGGAAGTTAGGAGCCTAAATACCTTTACCGATCTGGGCCTCAGTTATCCATCTATCAAATGCAGATAAAACTACTTCCTTCACCTTTCTAGTCTACTTAGATTATAAAGCTCTTCAGGGCAGGGGCTGTCTCATGCTATGTATGTGACAGCAGCTAGCATAGCAGGGCCCTGCTCACTAGGTTCTTCTGCAATAGAAATGACAACTAATAATAAATGCTCTTATCTTAACATAACCCTGTTGTGGGAATTATCTGCACTCAAAGGCCCGGCCCTGAGTTTCAGCTCTTCACGCTGCTTCTGAATTCACCTTGTGGGTTGTAGCTGACAATTGAATATGTTTGAATTAATAATTTGCATTTAACTATTGTAACATATGCAGCCTTTGCGGGTTCACTCCTAAGGCACTATGCAAAGGCGCTTAGATAATGTTTTCACCCCTCAGCTCATAGAGAACCAAGAAGCAATACGCTTGATCTTAGCCATGAGGCAGTACTACAGTGATGAGCATGGTAGAAGAACCTGTCCAGAACAGAATTCTCCTCTTTGGTTCAGCCACTGCCCAAACCACACAGTTCCTGGGCTTGATCAGGAGGCAGCTCTGTGCCTCTTCCCAAAGTGCACACTACCATTTACAGGGTTTATAATCTGATGACATACAGAGGGGTGTTTAATACCTTACAGCAGAGATATGAGGAGAAGGCCCCTGCCCTGTGGAACTTGTGTAACACCCACTACCTTGGTTGACTCCCCAAGGACTGACCAGGGTCCTCCCGAACTCAAAGCAGGAGTCGCCACTCATTGAGCTAAAGAACCAGCGAGTTACGCTTGCAATCTAATCCAATCTGGTATCTGGCTGGTGGAAGCAGGAAAACCAGACTGAATCCTGAAGCCCAGCATGGCTGTATTCTGCGGAGACCAACGTCCCAGTGGCTGGGTAACACTCAGCTGCTTGCTCATCTCTTGTCTGCAGTCACAGACTTTGTGTATCTCTGGACATGCCACAGACTGATCCTTTTGTTTGTTTAGACAGCAAATCTGTTTTTATTTCAGAGTTAACTCAGGCTTTGTTGCCTTATGGAAAAACAAAAAAACCTGGTTGAGAATCTGCTTCCATCAGCCCCTCTGGACAAACACTGGGGCTGTTGGTTTGAGTGTCACCAGAGAAACAGAAAGCCATTGAAAACATTGGCATCTCCGGGAAGCATTTGGCTGCTGCTCCGCGTTCCCTTTTTATCCTCTGTCTGCAGGAATAAAAGGGAGCCCGGGTTCCAGCACTCAAGCTTAGCAATGCGATTGTGCTATTTTGTGCTTAGGTAGCGAGAGTCCACAGATAATGATCAGCTGCTTCACACCAGTCAGTGTCAGCCGCGTCTCCCAGCGTCAGCGCTCAGGGCAGTTGTTTTAGTGTGGTCTGAGACGCTTGGAATGGAATCTGGCTTTGTAACCAGGAGTGAAATTGGCATTGGAGAGGGCTGCTGGCGCCCAACAACAGAGAACTAAATCCTGCCAGTTAGAGCTAGAAGATATTAAAAGAGAGCGAAGGAACAGAATTATCCATTATTATTATTATTGTTGTTGTTGTATTTATTATTTGTACTGCGGTAACACCTTGGTGTCCCAGTCTTTCTGCAGACACAGAATGCTTTAGCATTGCGTGTACCAAAAATTAGCTCAGAACTGGTTCAGTAACTTCTCCTTTGGAAGCAGAATTGGTTCCACCTCCAGTGAAAATGCAGCCCAGCCCTGTTAGAGCAAAGCCCCTTTTATCACAGAACTGCTTCACTCTGTGCAACCTGCACTTTATGCTGCATCAGAGACAATTTGGAGCTTTCATTCTGCTTCCCTGTCAATGGAGGTCACTAGATTCTCAGGTCACTACAGAGGCTTCCCCCTGCCATTCTGGTGGGATGGCATTGTTAGGTCTTGTTGCTTACCCGCCTTGCTTTCCTCACACACACAAGATGGGGGAGTTGTGAGGTTTCTTTTTCTAGGGTTGTGGAAAGTGAGTTTAAACTAAAATTGCAGATGATACAATTATTTCTTTCATGGAGGAGCTGTCAAATCTTGGGTGCTAGCCAGAAGCCAACAAACACCCCATTAATAGGGCTTCATGATTTTTCTCTTTTAAACTGATGGGCATGGAAAGTATACAATAAATACCCTCCGCACTGATCATGGTTTTTAACAAGCCCTTGTACATCTGGCTATCAGTCTTGGGTTTTATACAATGCTCATCACCATGGTATATGAACATTTCATTCTGTACTAATGTCTATACTGTACGCAACCCAATATATGTCTTTGCCATACCCAAATGCCCTGATATGGGTATCTCCATTAAATGCAGGGGACCTTTACTTTTTGCCATTAGTACTGAAGATGCTGGATCTAAGCCAAGGAAAAGCCCCATTCTGGCTGAAGGGCTCAGGTCAGATTCACCAGAGGGCTCCGCCATCTCAGCAGAAAAGAAATGAAAGAAAAAGGAATTAGACACAGATTGTCCAGAGTTAATCTGAGTCCCCTGGAGTTCCCAGTCAACACGGGGGGCCATCAAACAGCTATGATCCTGTGAGCTGTTCCAGCAGGCTTTCCACCCATGCAGTTTCACCAGAGCATCCTGTCTATGCAAGCACGAATCCTTTTACACACCACTCCCCGGAGAGAAGTGAAAGGCGAGGGATTAAAGTCCTCTATACAAAGAGCAGGTACCACCACCCAAGAAGCAGCAGGGTGAGTTTCCCATACACTTCCCTGTCAATGCACATCATCCCTGCTCTGGAGAGAGCACCTGTAAAAGCAAGGACAATGGTTCATTATTGATTCCGTGGCCTGTCTGCTGGGAGTGACAGCCAAGTGGACAGTTAGTGCCAGTGGTGCTGGTTGTTTTTTGGAATGGGAGGATCAGCCTACCAGGAACTGGACTGAGAGACCCTCCCAAGCCAAACCACGTAGGCCATTCCGCAGACGGGAGCAACACTCAACCACTGACAACCAGAGCTGCAGATCAGAACCAGTGAGCAACCGTCCAGCCTCCCTGCACTGAGAATGGCTGTTCCTAAACCATAAAGACCAAAACTGATTCTCAATGGCCCTCTCCCTGAACTTGGGGCAGGTATAGAATAGCAAGCTACCACCTTTGCACTCCCTGTATTCTGAGGTTGGTGAGGGCCCGTTGTACGTTGTAGCAGCCTCAAGGCCGCTCCGAATTTCATTCCCATAGTTCACTATGACTCTAGGAAGCGGTGCATTCCAGCCAGACTCTGGACTTGCCTGGCAGCCGGGAGCAGTCCTTATGCCCTGCTTTCAGTCCCTCCGCACAGGGGAATTCATAGGGTGCCATTCCTGGCCCCTTTTATTTTTCCAGATCAGTGCACTGGGGCCTTAGTGTAACTGAGAATCAGGCCCTAAGAAGGAATGCAAAGGAGGGACTTACGAATCCTCCAGCTTCCTCACTGAGTGTCTTGGAACCTTCACTCTCTGCCACGCCAGGGGAGGACTCGTATCCCCACATCAGGATGTGCCAGAGATCCCATATTTGGTCAATGACACAGCACCTCACTGCCTTAATCGGCTCAGGGGAGGAATGAGTTTGCCATCTGCTGACTCCTCACAGCCAGCCCAAGCAGCTGCTGCAGCAGACTGTGTAACACACACAATCCCGCTTCTGACATCATCAGAGTAAGGGGACTTTCCCCTGGTGCCCTGTAGCATCGGGTTGATGAAGCACTTGGTTATGGAAGGGGGACCTAGAGCCAGATTCATCCCTGATGTAATTCCACTGAAGCCAGTTGAACTGAGCTCTGTGTCTTCAACATTGTACAGGACCTTGAAACATTCATGGCTCACTTCCCCCAAAGGACGCAGGATGAGTCTCTACCTGGGTGGGCACAACTTCCCGTGGACTGAAGTAGGTAGGGCAGAGGAGTGCCTTGGCCAAGTTTCCTAGGTCAGCAGAACCCCTAAAGCCAGCCCTGGAGATGAGTGTGTATTTTTGACAATGATCCCCTGGCATCTTTCAGTCTGTTCCTACGTACCAGAAGCCATTACATCCCTGAAACTTCCTGCAGGGGTGGCCAAACTGTAGGCTTGCGAGCCACAAGCCCCCCCCCCCCCCCATTCTCCCCCTACCAGACGGGGGGGGGGAGAGGGGGCTCGGGACCTCTGCCTTGCAATGGGGTGGTGGGGGTAGGGGCTTCTGTCCAGCAGGAAGGAGGGGTGTCAGGGCTTCAGCCCTCTGGGATGCACCTGCCGGGGGCTTCAGCAGGAATGGGGCTAAAGCCCCGAGCCCAGGCTCCCAGCAGATGTGCCCCAGCTCTCAAACTTCTGAAGATTGTTGTATGTGGCTCGGAGGGCCACCCCTGGCCTATGGCATCAGAACTATTCTGGGAATCCAAAGGGGACTGGCACAATGGTTGCAAAGTGCACCCATCTGCCATAAGGGTGATCCCCTGCGGTTAGTCACTCTCAGGGTTGGCACTGATGTTGGTTTCACAGATGAACTCCGAATGAACTCTAAATAATCTGATGCCATCAAATATGCTGCCCAGAACAATTTCCTGGTTCACTGCATCAAGAGAGGCTAAGGCGTTGTCCAGATTCTTCAATGCAGAATAACTATGATGTGAGCAACTGAAATTCAAAGCAAATGCGAGGAGATTAGAGCTAGATTTATTCCTCGTTCCTCTTAAGAACTATTGTTGTTTTTACATACTTACAGCCCCTTCCACCCCCAAAGCTCTCCACAAATGTTAGCGACAGGTTTAAAAACGATGCACTGGATTACTCCACCCACCACTGAAATGCAGCCCCCTCCGGGGTGGAACACAGCAGCTGGTTAACAGCCCACAGCAACACAGCACAGCAGTTTATGGCAGGAGGTGACCCCTGTTATTTCTGGATAACGGAGTAGCGATGGCAGCGTGTACTACCTTCCTCTGGGCAGTGCTTGAACTGGGAAAAGGCTTCAGTTATGGTCCCCCCCGCACTCTCTTTCTTCAACTCCACCACCTCTTTTCCAACCAGTGGTCTTCCCCCAAAGCTAAGCACTGGGGGTGAGAAATAAGGTTCTGGCACAATCACATATCCCCCCAATTGAAGCAGAGACCCAGGGTGCTTTAGGGCTCAGCTTGTCCCTTCCCCTTATCCATCCCCACGGGCTGATCTTGGTGAGTTATTTTCACATCCTTGATTCTGGCCTCCACTTCCCCCCCAGTTCGGGGAGCCTCTACGCTCAAGATGCCATCATGGGACAGCGTGGCTTTAACTCGCAGGGGGTCAGCATCCAGTGGGAGGATGTATGTCCTGGTGAATTCCCGGGAGATGAAGCCATGGCGGTCAGCTTTCTGGGAGTGCTGAGCTGTCACCTCCAGCAGGTTGTCCACCGTGCGGACGGCGATCTCATCAGGCAGGAAGTGGCAGACATCCAGAAACACCTGGAATTTGTGCTCATTGAGGTTGATCTCAGAGATCCCCCGGTCCAGCTGCTTGTTGATCCGGGGCCTGATGTAGTACCCATGATACAAGGTGGGGGCTAAAATCTCTGCAGGGGACACACCTGAAAGAGACACAATGAGGAGCATAGGGTTGCTTTGCATCCTGGGATGGAGGAGAGCAACAACGAGACCAAGCGAGGCGAAGGGGAATGTTAGCAGGACTGGCAGAGTCTGGGACTTGGCAGGCATCTGTGTGGGCTCTGTGCAAACCCACCACTTCTGTTGTACAGTGGAAACTGAGTCACCAGCTTGGCCCACCCATGTGTCACTGAAATGCTGCATGCAGCCCATTGAGTGCTACCCCATGCCACACACCAGCTGCACCCACCAGCTGTGCCAGAGGCTGACATCCATCTGGGGGTCTAAGCTAGGAGCGAGAGAGAGTAGGTGATGGGTGGCGTGGGTGCTGTGAGGAGAGCAGCCCACAGCCAGAGCTGGACGTGGAAAACACTGAATGCGGAGAAACTGGCATGAAGAACTAAAGCCCTTTGTGTGACATTGACATCAGGGTTTTCTTGGGGCTTTTGCCTTTTCACACTGTTGTGCTAGCGCTTTGAGCCTGGTGAATGGTTCTGCTGCCTCCTGCATTCTTTCCCCTCTAGCTGCTGCTGCTCTGGCTTTGTCCAGAACCCACCAGCTCAGCTTTTCCCTGCGCTGACTGGGGATGCAAAATCTCCCACCACCAGCAGCTCTTTTCAAAAGCTCCTTAATCCAACTCCTGCCAGTCAGATTCCACCACAGCCCGTCCCGGGGAGTGGGCTAGGACAGCTTCCCTTGCTGCTAAGGTCTGCAGCACCCGCTGCACCAGGCGAGGGGCAGAGAGCTTGCTGGCTATCCAGTCTTTAAGGGGAGAACCAGTATTTCCTAACAATTTTCAGGCGACACTTTGCAATAAAAGAGCAAGACCCTTCTCTGGTATCTACACAGTGTCTTCATGACCTCTTTGGCATGGGCTGTGCCACGTGGATTGGCTGTTGATCAGGGCCGCCCGGGGGGGGGGCAAGTGGGGCAATTTGCCCCAGGCCCCCACGAGAATATAGTATTCTATAGTATTGCAACTTTTTTTTATGGAAGGGGCCCCCGAAATTGCTTTGCCTCAGGCCCCCTGAATCCTTTGGGCGGCCCTGCTGTTGATGGCAGCAGGGGCCCCACCTGCAGTCCGGATCAAAGGGGAGTATTTTGCTCCCCATGCGCTGTGTGTGCATGAATGATGAAAAGGGAGGGAGGGGCAAGGAAAGCGGGAATGAAACATGCAGCCATGGAGGGAGGGAACTAGAAGGAGAAAGAGCAAGAGCATGATGGCTCCTAATTATTCTGGAGGCTTTTCCTGATGCCCCCTGGCCCATCCTGGGCCCCCCATCAGCTTTCTTGATGATTCCAATCCCCCCACTGCAGTTGCTTATGTGTCTGTGCAGGGGTGCTGGAACAATTTGTATAGTGGAGGTGCTGAGAGCCATTGAACCAAACTGTAAATCCTGTATATAATGGAAACCACTTCAAGCCAGGGGGTGCGGTAGCATCCCCAGCACCCATAGTTCCAGCATCTCTGTGTCTGCACTGCAGGAGGTGATGTCCCAGGGGATGCACTCCAGTCTCCTGCACTAGGAGAGAGCAAAAGTGAAGCCAGATGGAAGCCCGGCCTCTTTCTTACCTTCCCCAAAGTTCTGGTCATAGATCTTGCTGGGGTTGGCGAACTCGTACTCCGTGCTCATGGGGTAGGCATGGGGGACCGTCCGCTCAGCCATGGTCTGTCGGGGAAGGGACCTTCAGCGTGCTCGCTGCCTCTCAGAGTGAGAAGGCTGCCGATCGCAAAGTTTTAATCGGGTGAATTCCATAGGGAGGTGTGTGTGATAAAGATACAGACCAAAATAGACACACAGGCCCAGGGACGCTTAGCCAGGCGGATGAGGGAAAGCGCCTCACCGCATTCCTGCTGGGGATCTAGCCACAGTTTGCAGACAGGGAGGGTCTGCAGCTATTGGATGGCTAAGTTTAAGGCTCCCGAAAATGAAACGTGCTGTCATGATGGATTGAAAGCCAGAGGGCAAGGATTCCCTGCTCCAGGGTACTGGGTGTGCTGGGGCAGTGAAGTGGAATGGGGGAGGCTGCAGGACTGGAAGTGGGAGGCACAGGCTGAAGGGGGGCTCGAGGGAAGGTGAGAGAATGGAGGCACAGCCTAGGCAGAATTACACGGGGTTTTCACTAAGGGGAGGGCATGTACTAGATGCTGAATGCAGGGCTGGGTGCTAGCAGCTCCTGAGCTCTCATCCCATCTCTGACCAATGATGTGTTCTGTGGCCTTTCCCCTCATTGTGCTGTACCCTTCCGATCTGCAAAATGGGGTTAATAACACCCACCTGCCCCTCCACCCTGTAAGGATTAATTAGCTAATGCTGGGAGATGCTTTACAGAGTGTTACATTTTTGTCCAGTACCTTCACATACCACACACCTCTAGACTGGCATCCAAACAGGCTGTTGTGTTCTTATTGGCTAAAAGTTTAAATAAAAAGTGATACATTGTCGCAACAAATGTTCTAGCCTCCACCTGGGCTTGATTAGCCAGGAGTTCAGAACTGTGCTGGGACACAGGGCATTTTGTGGGAAGTGGCAAGGCCATTCTGCAATTCGCTTCCTCATGAATCGTTCTCTGGTTAACAAAATCTAAGGGAGACAGATTTCCAGAGGTGCTGAGCAGCCACCAGCCAGGATTGATTCTTCATCACTCAGCAGGTGTAAAGTTCTGTGTGCATGTGCTAAATAGTCTGAACACTTCCCCCAGCCCCACCCCCACCCCCGCTCACTTGAAAACGAGCCTCTAAAAACTAATGGGCTAAAATGATCCCTGGCCTTACTCTAGTGTCAGGGTTTCAGCAGCACAGAGATGGATGCAGTGGAAATGCCTGCGACAGACAGGCCTTAGTTATTTGGGGGCTGGATTTGTCCTAGATCAGTTTTTAAAGTCCTGAATGGGTTGGTCCCCACATAAGATCCTTGTGCTAGGAAACTAGAGCTGCCTTGAAGGCTCCAAGTCTCCAAAGCGCAGAGCAGCAGGTGCACCAGTGTCAAGTCTTTCTTGTTTACATGATACGCAATTCAAGGAGACACCTACAGCCTGGGTTGTTGCTGCCCCCTTTACCTGCTGTCCCTCTTGCCAAGAGCTGTAGGATTGACTGCAACCTCCTCCCCCCACCCGCACAGTTGTAGCTAGACTATGGAGCTGTGAGGGAAACTTTCCCCCCCTGTGGTTCAGCACCCAGCACAGAAAATAGCACTGGATGGGGGCATGGCCTCCACTCACTTATAAGTCAGAGAGAGCAAGTGTGAATTTGCGGTCACCTAAAGTCAATGGAATTTATGTCAGTTTCTATATGTGAGCACAGAATCGGAGCCAGTGAAGTTCATAGGCAGGGCTGCCTGCTCCCTATTAATATGATTATCTAGGAGCCCCAGTCATTGGCCAAGACCCCACTGTGCCAGACGCTGTACAAACACAGAACAAAACCACTGACCCCACCCCAAAGAGTTGACAAGATACCTAGGGCTCTACCTGTCCATTCCTACATGAGGTGTGTTGGAGAGCCCCCAGCTCACCCAGCAGAACCCTTTCAGTTGTAACGGAAGGACGCTCTTCCCTTGGGATTTACTGAGGGAGATCCGAGTGTCTCTGGGGAGACGTCTGGTGGCCAACCCATCAGAGCACAAGTGTGCAGACCAGAGGCAGGGCACTGTCAGGAGGAAGTTCCCAGTAGTGCCTTGGGGAGGGGCCAGCATGCATACATTAGCCACACCCATTGAAAGAAGGGGAAGAGGAAGGAACAAGTGTGGCACCCAAACAGAAAGGATAGAAACCAGAAATACAGCATTGATGTCACGCTCGGCGGCAGCTGGCGAGATGACAGGCGGCTGCACTCGTCCCATCACTGCATGTTCCTCGATTAGTCTTAGTAATCAGACTCACTCAGTGTTAAATTTAACCCAATGGCTTATATGAGTCACTTTTTATTCCTAGCAGCGCTAGGAATACAAATAGGGCTCAGCTCAGGGATGGGCAGGGGTAATGCACCAGGAAATTTGGATGTAAACCTGGGTGAGGTACCAGCAGAAACACGTGCACAGGACAAGGTAACTGGTGATTTGCTCAGGATTGGCACATCAAGGGCTTCTGTAGGTCAGGCTTGAGGGGCAGCAGCAGATCCATAGGGAGGCAGTGGCAGGGCTCGATTCTCACTCTTGTCGCTCTCTGTGATGTTCCCGCTCTGGAAGGTCCCCTTCCACCTTCTCTTCACTTGTGAACTAAGCAGGATCAGAGCACAGCTCTGCACAGGAGAAAGGCTCCTGCGTCAGCCCAGGGCCCAGGCAGCATTTCTCCTTGTTCCTTTGGGACTCAGTGCTTCTGGGCACAGTGGCTCTGCTGGCTGGATGGCACATAGCTGTGCCATAGCCGGGTCTCACTGTGGGAGTTTCTTTAGGTGCTGCACATTAATTCCCAACATCCATCCCAAGGAGCTGCATGCACACCATGGAGTCACTAACACAAAGAAGGAAGAGAGGGAAGAGCAGGGCCCTTGGATGTGCCATTGGTCTTCCCTCCACTGTGCTCTTGATAGCTGCTGCTGGCTAAAACTCATGAGATTCCATCTCCCCCGGGGAAGCAGAGAGATTGCAGGAGGAGTGTCTCCTGGAGCCTGTCTGTGAAGATGGCTTATCACTATGAGGAATAATAACGTGCTCCCCTACAGCGCCTTTCATCCAATAAGCGTTCCTTAGATTGTCAGCTCTTTGGAGCCCTTAGATCGATCGATAGATCGATCGATAGATCGATGCATATGTAAGCGGGGGAATGGTCCCGCTATTGTGGGGAACTTTCCTGGCTTCTGCACTACCCCGGTGAAGTGGGCTAGCGAAAGGATCTGAGTCCTCGCTCCCACTCCCTTTACCCAGAGGCCTCCCTGCCCTTGAGGACTCCCCTTCCACTCTCCTGTCTGGCAGAGTCCTCGTAACCCCAACAAGGCTGGGCCCAGGATTCCTGGGGGGCTCAACCCCCAACCCTACTGTGGTCACCTAGGACAGGGGCTAGGGTGTCCCCACTCCGGGGTACCCTCTCTGCACTGGGCACCTCCCTGACCCACTGATTATTCCATACAATTTAAAGCAAATACAAGTTGTTTAATTAACAATTAATCTAAAGAAAAGAACAAGGAAAAATGGGAAAGGTTAAAGGAAAACACATCACCCTGCTCTGTGGCAGGGAACATCACAAACAGTGTCTCTGGACATCAGGGCACTTCACAGTCTGTTCCTTGTAGGTCCCAGATTTCCTTCTCAGGCCCTGGCTGTGCTGCAGGTATGCTGCGGGTTGGACACTTGCAATGGTGGTGGCCACACACCTCCGGGCTTTGGGTGGTGGGACCCTTCTTCCCAGCGTCAGCCCCCCGTCAGGTTAAGGTCCCCCTCCCGGTCTGGCCTGCAAGGGCCCTTGGCTAGGGGTGTCTTTCTGTGCTGGGCCTTTTGCCCAAGGTCCCCCCTTGGCTGGCCCCACTTGCTCACCACACCTGGCTCTGTGGCTGCAGCTCTGCTCCCAGCACAGGATCTGCTCTCCCTGGGCTGCGTCTCTGGCTCTGTGGCTGCGTCTCTGCTCCCAGCACAGGATCTGCTCTCCCTGGGCTGCGTCTCTGGCTCGGTGGCTGCGCCTCTGGCCCCTCTGGATCTGGCACAGCTCTGCTCCCCAGCTCAGCTTGGGCCCCTGCTTTCTCCTTAGCTCGGCCCCCCTCAATCTGACCCAGGCAATTCCAACTCACACGGAGGAGGACGGGACCCACCCTGGCCTCCTGTCATGCTGATTAGCCTGCCCGCCCTGTCAATCAGGCTGACCTGGAGCATTGGCCTCTCGCCATTGTTCCTGGGGACTGTCAGTCTCAGGGTCCTGATTTCCCATCGACCCCTCCCCTTTTAGTGCTGGGAGCTAGCCAACCAAAACACCCCCACTGAATGTTAGTAAGGGGCAACAGTCCCCTTACACATAGCTTGCATGTCTGGGGAGCATGGTGGTGCATTTTAAAGGCTCTCACAATATAGGTGGTGCCATTTCTGTATGTGAGTCTGAACTCACACCTAGACTGTGCTGAGCTCTCACCTTTCTCTAAATCTCCATTCAAGTGGCTTTAGCGTTGGGGAAAAGACAAAGGTGCTGGACTGACATACACAGGGGGGCTGAGATCCTCTGTTCGTCCTTAGAACAGGCACAGAGCAGCAGCTGTTGAAGCTTCACACATACACTTTGCCTGCTGACTGCCCCTCCACCCTGTGGGTGTCTTGCCTGTGTCCTGAGGTACCCCTCCCTCCCCTCCATGGGGTGAGAGAGAGAAGGGAAGAGGCCAGTTAGTAAAAACTGCTGAGAGGATGATCAACGTTTTAGATTCAAACCTTACTTTTATTCCTGGTTTGCAAAATAGAGACAGAGCTAAAAATTGGATACCCATTAATACATGAGAGGTAACAGATCTGTACTGGCTCGTGGGAGGGGCAGGTTGGGGCAGACAGTGGGAGGGAGGGGGGTCAGGATGGACAGACCCGCACCAGCTGGGAGGGAGGGGGGTTCAGGACGGACAGACCCACACCAGCTGGGAGGGAGGGAGGGAGGGGGATCAGGATGGACAGACCCGCACCAGCTGGGAGGGAGGGAGGGGGGTCAGGACGGACAGACATGCACCAGGTGGCATGTGAGGGGGTCAGGATGGGAAGACCTGTACAGGCTGGAGGGGTCAGGACAGACAGATCCATACCAGCTGTGCGGGAGGTTGGGACGGACAGAGTGATCTAACAGCATTTTTCTGGCTGTAAGTCCTGTGACTAAAGCAGGCCAGCAGCTGCTCTTCTGTAAGGATCGTCAGAGCCATCTCTAGGCTCATGTGTAACTTCAGGAACCAGATTCCAAACACGAGGAAGACAACGGGCCCTTGTCACTTTCTGTGTGAGCCAAAGATAGGAGCTGCATTGATCCTCCTGGCATCTGAAGCAGCTGGGAACATCAGCCAAGCCTGGGGACTCTACAGATAAACAGTGTGTGGGGGTGCGGGGCTGGGCAGCTCTGATTCTTGCTGACCCCACTAGACTTTTTTTTCCCCTCCTCCTTAGCAGAGCTTTCAAATCCCCTAGATAATTGACTGGCCGCTACTGAATGGAGCAGACGGAGAGCCGGGATAATAAAACTCCTGACATCACCCTTCCAGAGAGTTCAGCGGGGGGGGCGAGGCCTGGACGGCAGTGGGTATAAAAAGCCCTGGCATACCAGTCCTTGAAGAACTCTGCTGCACCTAAATTCTTACTCTTCTCCCAGATAAACACAGATGGATATCGCCATTCACCATCCCTTGATCCGCAGACCCCTGTTTTCCTTCTTGACACCAACACGTATCTTTGACCAGAGCTTCGGAGAGCATCTCTCAGAGTCTGAGCTGTTCCCTACCTCGGGCGCTCTCAGCCCTTTCCTGCTGAGATCCCCCTTCCTAAGGACACCCAGCTGGCTAGAGACGGGATTCTCAGAGGTAACTTTTCTCTCTTCACATGCTTTGTGGTCTGCTGCGCATGGCTCTGGCTGGGTCTGGAGCCGAGAGCCCAGCCTGCCTCCCCCGGGAACCCCTGGAAAGCTGCTCATAGATCGCTATTAGAAAAAAACCTTGGGGAGGGAGCACCTGAAGGTGCCATCCTTGTGTCCCTGCTCCCTGTGTCAGGCAAGATTCAGCCCTGCAGGCGCTGTCTGGCATTATACCAGTGCAAAACCCTTTGTGAAATAATAATACTTATCGTGCCTCAGTTGCATCTGTGAATCAAGCACCTTAAAAAGCTTCACTAATGTCAATTAATTAAGCATCCCATTCCCCTGTGAGGTAGGTAAGTGTTATGATAGCCATGGGACAGAGGGCAAAGTGATTTGCCTGAAATTTCACAGCAGGGCAGAGAACAGAACATAGGAGCCCTGAACTCCCAATTCACTTACCTAACTGTTACACCACACTCCCTCTGGGAGAAAGGAATAGAGCCCCGGAGTTGTGACTCTCCATCCCCTGCTGTTCCATCCTGATCACACTTCCTCTTTCCTTTCACAGTTTTCAGCCATTGCTACATGGCACAATTCCTTATCTGCATCTCCCATTTCTCTGCGTGGGCTTCACTTCTGTTGAATCACACGGGAGAAGTAGAGATTTCTCTCTTACGGATGTTGAGGGTCTCCAGGCATCCTCTTGATTCATGAGTCTCCCTGGCCTGATTGCCAAACTGGACTAGATGCTCCTGCTTACTCCACTGCCTCATTCTTGGGCCCTGTTTCACTCTTGTGTTTTAATTCTGGCTAGGAAGGTGAGATCTGCACCCCCTCTATAACCATAACAACGCTGCTCTGTGAAGTGCCCAGCAGGAGGCGCTAATGCATGAATACTCCTTTTTCGAGCCTGAATTCAGCTCCTGAGTTTCACTGGCACAGGGGGTGCAGGTGCTGAGCTCACTTCCAAACCTGTATCCCTCTCCCCCGAGAGTTTAGTGCCTGACTCTCAGGCTTAGGAGTGACATGATACCGTACAGCAGTGCCTGTGATTTCACTTTCCTCACACAGGTTAGGAGACCTGTGGGTTGCCAGGCATTTGAGAAGCGTCTGAATTGTGAACAATCAGACTGGGAATGGCATTGGCCAAGCCATAGAGTCTCTGCTATCTGCACAAAGGGTTAATTAGTTGAACAGAAGAGAGCAGATTGTCGCACCTATCTGCAGGGAACTGAGTATGAGCAGGTTTCTGGCGGAATGTAGTCCAGAAGGACAAGCAGACTGGGGTTCTGCTCTGCAAAATGACTGTAAGCTGGCTTGATGGGCTGGCTCCATGTCCTTCTTCTTTCGATATCTATGGAGAAAAATTGCCCAGTGTACAAGGAAAAATGTGTTAATTGTAACTGCTGGCCCAGCAAAGTCTGAGATCTGAGAGTCATGCTGGGCTCATGCATAATCCTCAGTCAAAGATTCTGTGGGCCAAACTCTGCCTTGTGTAATGGAGGGTCTTGAAACTGAGACTTAGCTCAGATAATTCCGGTGATGCTGCAGGAACCCTGTGTTTGTACAGCACCTAGCACACTAGGATCCTAGTTCACGACTGAGACTGCTACGTGCTACCACACTAGAAATAAATAGTAACAGACTCTCTGGCTCCCTTTCCCAGGGGTGTGCTGACCTTGTAGGGCTAACAGGTGTTAAAAGCAGGATAGTCCTAAAAACTGTTCCTAAGACAATCAGCTCAGATGTGGATGCATGTGGGGCAGATGTGCTGGATAACAAGGGCCAAGTTGCACAGACTCACTTTGCAGAGTAGAACTGCATTTTAAGAAAGGTGCAAAAGGAACCCCCCTCCCCCCATCCCCACCTTGTAAATAATTCCCCTGCACCTGGAGGATCATCTTCCTCTCAGTCTCAAGGTTGAGCTAGAAAACAGTCCTCCCACGCTTCCCTGCTCCACTGCGTCTTCGGCTCGCATGTTTCTAATGAGCCCGAATGTGAAGAATGCCTTCATCCAGGAACGGGTGCTGTAGGGAAAACCTTAGTAAAGAACAACTCTCCGTAGCCTCTCAGGAGATCAGTGTGACTCCAGCACCCCAGAATATGTCACTGTTGGACCAATCTGCTCCAAGAACAGTGTCAGTGGATGGCTGGTGTACCTAGCACCACTCGGACAGTAGTAAATGCAGAGATCCCAGTGGGACTTTAGAAACAAGTTTGCCCCATTTGTATTTAGTTCAGGCATCATATACCCCTGGGTATGCCTTCTTACTTGGCACCTGGTACAATAACACAGGCCAATAATTAGAGGGAAAGTTCTCAGAGGAATCAAACCAATGGGACGAACCAGCTTTGCCTTTATTGCAAACGATGGTGGCACAATCCCTGCTGTTGTCTGACTAGGACCTGGAGAGACTCCTGGGAAGTCTATTGAGAATGGGATCTGGCTAGCTCCAGCAGCACAGTGGGCATATCTACTGCTGATTTCCCCTCTCTGACCATTTGCTTCCTGCACCTGAGGTCAGATTCATCCCTGCATGGATACATACCAGGGGAGATAGTGCGTGCCTTCCTTACTCAGGCGCTGCTGACCACCGGTGCAAGCTGGGACAGTCCAAGTTGTGCCCTTGCTTAAAAGCCCCATATGGGGAGGTTCAAAATCCCTGGGAGGTCAGAACACGCCGACCTACACCCCTCCACCTCCAGAACTCCCCCTGCACTGGGGGCTGCTGCAGGGATGGCACAGAGCTGGCAGAGCCTGGGCATAACAGCTCCTTTTGCCAGGGGTGTTGTGTAGTAGAGGCAGCTTCTGCCTGTCTTACATTACAACCCCTTTGCGGCAGCCTAGCTGATGCAAAGAAGCCATGAAGAATGATGAATCACCAGACCCTCAGTTCCCACCAGCACTTGGCAACTTCCTCTCTGATCGTCTCAGCTCAGAGAAGTGCTTGGAGTTCCTCCAGTAGAACACGGAGGAGAACTATGCATAGAATCTTTTTAGTTAATTTGTAAGAGACGAGCCAGGGAAATTCTTCCCACAAAACTGCCTATTCCCTGACCCTCAATATCCCCTCTGCCTTTTCCCCCATGCCATCTTCCATGGGTTCCCCCTGTCGTTTGTTAAGCACTAGGTCCCTTAGTTCTCAAGCCTTTGTCTAAGTCTCCTTCCTCCCAGGGAATTTCACAGACAAATCACTAAAGAAGCTGGCAGAGCCCCAAGTTCACATTGCCTGGGGCCCGCACAAACATCCCGCCTCCACGCAGCAATTCCTATGTAAATGTCCTTCAGCTCCAGCTCTGAATTGCTGCATGACAAGTGCCCATTCATCCCTCCCGGCCTTGCAGTTAGGAGTGGGAGGCAAAAAACAGCTGCTTTGATAGCAATGCCCTAGTTGAAACACACTGGAGAGTTAGTAAACAACAGGCCTGATTCTTCTCAGCCTGGTGTAAACCAGGAGTCGCTCTGCTGAAGTTACGTGGCTGTGAGCGGCAGAACAGGCCCTGGGTGTCTGAAGTTTTCAAGGGCATTGAGAGCAGTAGGCTGTGAAGGAAGAAAAATGCAGGGACAGTCTGAAGAACTAGTGACTAACAGAGTCTTAAAGGGGCACTGCCCTCTTGAAAGTCCCATTGCTGGCTGGAAAGTTTGTGCCTATTTTAGGGCTCATCCAAAGCCCATTGGAGACATAGGTCATCTTCTGACTTAATTGGACTTTGCATCAGACCCGGGGTACAACTAACATCTAGGATTACTCTAACTGAAAGATATTGGGGGAAATATTTTTTTCTCTTCATTTTCTTGACTTAGTGGCTCAGACCTAGTTACCTGTTGAACCAACTTCTGTGTGTTGCTTGGCACCGAAGTGTAGAGAGCTCAGTGTAATTAGGTTCAGCACTCTGGATGGAACTACATTTTAGGAAGGGAAATCCAAACAGTTGAGGAAGCAGAGACCCCCCAAGTCAAAAGTGAGGAAACTGAACTGCTTAGAGTCAGCATGGAGGCTATTGAAGCATCCCATAACAGTCTCAGAAGGCACGTACCTCCCTCAGCAAAAGAAAAATGAATTAAGCAGGAAGGCAAGAAGGAAAACAGTTTGGCTAAATGGCATGGTCCAAGAGGTTATTCAAGTCAAACAGGTACACTTCAGAAATGGGACATCAACCCTAGAGCATCCAACAGAATGCAGCACTTACTATACCTGGTAAAGGAAATTAAGAAGGCAAAAGATTAGCAGGGGGTGTCTCAGCATTTCATACCAGGACAAATCCTGTTTAATGTATTTATCGGTGATCTAGAAATGGGTGGATGAGTGCTTAGGTGGCAAAATTTGGCAATGACACATTCATTAGTCAAGACTCTGACTATACAGGGGAAAATGTTAACTGACTATACACAAGGTGGAGTCAAGGGCACAGTCATTGTCTCCAGTGCTGAGAAGACCGCTGTAAATATCAATAAGGGGAGCAGAAAGCCCCAAATAATTCTGTAAAAGAAATTACAAACAAATAATAAGAACTGGTCACATGCAAATTTATTGATCAATTTCTAAAAGTTCAGTTATAGTGTGCCCCTTTAACACACCACAAGGAAGTATTTATCCTCCACTAGTCAAGACAAGAAGGCATAGGCACTCAGATAATACTGTGATGGGCAGCAGTAAAAAAACCTAGGTAGACAGAGACAACCTGGCATGACTGGGATCCAAAACTGAAACAAAGGGGCAAGTTAGACAGACTGCTGCTGCCTTAGTCAGCCCTTGAGGGGCAGGGCATGTTGGCCTCCCAATCTAGGGCTTGGTCCTACATCATTAAAATTCATAGGCGCTTTTCCATTGACCTGCTTGGATGCAGGGTGACACCCACAGCCAGCATTGGAGCTGCTCTTCTCTAACCAGCCCCTTGGTTTGCAGATGCGACTGGAGAAGGACAAGTTTTCCGTAAATGTCGACGTGAAGCATTTCTCTCCTGAGGACCTAAAAGTCAAGGTTTTGGGGGATGTGATCGAGGTCCATGGGAAACACGAGGAGCGCCAGGTATATCTACCCTGTGGTAAAGTCTGAACTGCCCCTGCGCCTGTTAAGCAAGGATCTAGCGAGATGGCAAAACCACCTTGTTGCCTGCTACTCTGAAATAATTTCTGTTCATTTTCATTAATCATTTAACCCTGGGCAGTAGCGGGGCAGAGGTTATTGCTGTGGAAAACCATTCATAAAATGAGCATTTCTGAGCCTCTCTCTTGTTGGGAAGGGGCCAGGAGCGCAGAGATGGGAAAGCCCGAGTTTGGACATTATTGAACTAATTAACATTGAGTCAGTTAACAATTAAAAGAACTTTAAATAATTAAACCAAATGATGTATCAGACTCTAACTGTATTGTTAATATTCATGATATGTTACTCTGGCAAAGCCCCATAACAGCAGCTTGTACACTCAACTCAAAGAGTCGACTTTTGCTCTTGGTTACCTGAGTGCCCTTAATACCCATGTGACAGCTGGGGAGGAGGGTGAAGTCAAAACTTCCCAGGAGCAAAGGACCAATAGAGTGCTGTACTGGAGATCAGACAATTAGGAATCTGTGCACCGTAATGTACACTGAGAGCCTGGGGAATGGCTGGGGGGTGGTACTGACCATTGCTCTGCCTGGAATGTTGGAGACTACAGTAGAACTCCGACTAATAAGGGCCATCTGATTAAATGAGATTAGGAAGCACAAGCCCCACCATGAAATGAAGTTTGTAGGGTTCTCAAGCCTGCTACCAGTTTAAGCCTGGACAGCATAGTGCAGTGTGTGAATTCAGTTTAGCCCTGCCGCTTTGCCAAGGTCTCTCCAGACAGGGATGCTCCAAACTTTCTGAAACGTTTTCCTTTTGGGCGAGAGCTTCCCAAACTTGACCTCAGCTCAGGGGGGACGTTGTTAGTTGGAATCAAGCTGGCACATCAAACCAGGGCTGTTCTTTTCCTTCCCTTTCGATAAGGATGAGCATGGCTCCGTTGCCAGGGAGTTCAACAGGAAATACAGGATCCCAGCGGATGTGGATCCTCTGTCCATCACCTCATCCCTGTCTTCGGATGGAGTCCTGACAGTGAATGGACCAAGGAAACAAACCGATGTTCCCGAGCGCACCATTCCCATCACCCGCGAGGAGAAATCTGCCATCGCAGGGGCCCAGAGGAAGTAGGAAGCTGTTTGAAACCGACTTTTCCATCCAGGAAAACCTTTCCATTGGATGCAAGCAGCGTATGCTGTACTGACTGGCCATACTTATTTATTTATGCTAAGGAAAGAGAACAAGCTCATTTGCTAACAAATAAAACATAAATAAGCATCTTGTGGTTTTGTCTTTGAATGTTAGGGTTTTTTTGTGGTGTCACTGCTAGTATAGAAAAGCTTGGTAAGACTGTGCATCTGGAATATATGCATGCAATTACTTATTATTTGTACTGTGGTAATGTCTAGAAGCCTCAGTCATGCACTAGAATCCCGCTGTTCTAGGCGCTGTAGAAACATAGAACCAAAAAGATGGTCCCTGCCCCAAACAGCTTACAATCTAAGATACTATTAGTGTCCAGTCTGTAGGAAGAAGCATACATAGCCTGATTTAGACAGACTGCCCCATAGCCCCCCATAACCAGGTGTTCCCCATAACCAAGCCAGCTCTAAAATGTCTTCATATACCTCTGGTGCCAAATCCTGAAGATTTTATTTGATGTTTGCTCAGCCCTTACTTGGTGTTTGCTGCACCTTTGACTTGAGTGGGAGTTTTGACTGAGTCAGGACTGCAGGATTTGATCCCTGCATAATAAACCCGGAGAGCTGGAAATGGCAAGATGCTGTATTAGATGCTCACAAATATGACTGGCACAGTGGTATTGGTGGGGGGGACTGGACACAGATCTGCATTATACACAACTGCATCAACTCCCTGCTCTAGGCCAGGCCCAAGGGATTGCTGTGCTTACTGGGACAAAAGTGAATCCTCCTACTGAGCATGGAGATAAGGAACCAGCAGCATAAGCAAAATCTCTCTCCGGGCTCCTCAGTAGCTTCTCTAGTTTGTGTTGGCCACAGGCTAGGAGATTGAACCTCTGACGTTAGCCCCAGGCTCCCATTCTCTCCCTCAGTGAGGCACATGGGTAGTGGGAAGCTGAGAAGAGAGCTGCCTCCAGAGGACTCTGCAAGCTGCAAGTTTCAGAGAGGGCAGGAGTTTAGTTTGAAGCTAAATATACCCCACCAGCCCCTTTCCTGCAGGCTGACAATGGAGGAATGGGAGGCTCAAGGAGCTGGTGGAGCATGTGGGGGCTCAGAGGACATCAGGCTTCATGAAACCAGTCTCCCCCAGCCTGAGGCACTAAGGAACACTTCACAACGCTGGTTTCGCTTTTTATGCAGTCATTTTTTGCTACCACTTGGTTGCACGATCCATTTTTCCTCAATATTTCTGTCTGGATCAAAGCTCTACAAATCCCAGATTCCTGCTGAATGTGTCTTACAAGCATCAGAAAAGTTGCTCTGGGGGAAATTAATTTAATTGGTTCGAAAACTCCAGGACGGCCTAAACGCACTCTAGTTATGGGCATTAGATGACACTTAAGGGAGGAAAATTGTGTCTGAAATCTCTAGAATGGCCCATGTTGTGAGGAAATGTCCAAAAGCTGCAACTAATTCAGAGCAGACACAGGTTACAGTTGCAAAGCTGCCGTAAACTCAGTTACAGCAACAGCAGAGAAAAATGTCCTGCTCTCACGGTACAAATCACATCACGCTGAAACTATGCAGCCAGTGCCCTTCAAACAATAAATAGCAGCTGATGTATAAAATGTTCAGCTGATTGTAGAGTGATACAAAATGCTACAGAGTTTTACTCAATTGTCACCAGCAGCTCAACCCTGAGGGATGCTGACAGAGGGAAAACAGTGGTAGCATTGATCCGGTTTTGTCTGTAACTCTAGCACAGAAGGGAGTGGAGAGAATTGCCACGTGCAGATCTGTCCTGTGATGTATGAGTGGTGACATTTCTATTAGAGCCTAAACTTCATTTTCTCAGATAGTTCATTATCTTCGCCTCACTAGACACACGAAACATTTCAGAAGTGACAGATTTTGATGCCAAATGTGCCATTCCCTAGGGTCTTAAAATGACAGAAATAAAATTAAAATTAAATTAATCAGATTTTATGGAAAAATAACTGGTCACACTTATAAGCAGCCACTTGCTGATGAAACCCGGTTACATCTTTAAAACACTCTTGGGTCTATTTGTCTTGGTACCATGCCACGTCAAGCCACACTCGGTCAACAAAAGGAAATGTCAGAGTCCTCTGTACAAGGTAAAAATTAAAATGTCAGAAGGCAGAAATAACATATGGAGCAACAAACAATAGGGCATAAGCCTCAGAAAGCATTTACTTGTCACTCTGATGCCCTGTGTTTTAATATCAGAAATGTTTTACAACTTGAAGGATGGCCCCTTAGCAGCAGACAGGTTGGAGTCATTCTAACCACATGGCTGATCTCAGGTTAACAGCCTCTCTCTGCTCCTATTGCTTTTGCTGCGCCCCCGCTTGTTCTTTCCCCAGCATGTCACAAATGAGGGGAGTTCTGCCTTGAGGAGGTCCGTAATCTATCATGTAGCAGGACCGTGCAGTCGGTTTGAGCGGAGGGGGTTCCAGCTCAGGCTGGTGTCCAGGAAACCAATGAGGTTCTAGTTTAAATCCTGAGAGCAGAAAGGAGAAAACTGATGAGTTAAAGGCAAAGCAACGAGAAGGCTATTGTCAGGAGAACAGCTGAGACAACGGGAAGAACAAACCCAGGGGCAGACCCAACCTCTACCAGCCTATAGGGAAGCTGAACACGGGTTGAAGGGATTCTATGCACTCTCAGCCAGTTGGCACTGTCCAGGGTTTTATCATAAATCCTGGACATGTTACTTTATTAGAAGAACACATTGGAAAGATCCTATCTAAAGTGCTAGGGTCCCATAGCATAGGATTTTGAAAGCACCTAAGTGCTATCCCATCCTAAGTCCGGAAAGCCAAACAATCCACTCAACAGTTCTGGAAACATTGCCAGGTTTACAGGTGCATTATGGAGCTTTTACATCTTGCTCTGAAGAATCAGGTATTGGCCATGGACAAAGATGCGATACATGACTAGACAGAGCCATGGTCTGGTTTGGCAGGGCAGGAAGTTGGGTACTGGAATGGAAAGGCCAGGTGTGCTCTGAGACAGATAGGAGTCAGGGATTCCAGACTAGATGGAGTAGTAGTTTGATCTGTTCTTGTAAATTCTGTTCCCTTCCCATCTCTCTCCCCAGAGAGAATTTGGCCCATAATGTCAGTGTTTTTATCCATTATGCTTTAATCTGATGATACTGTAAGCATGTTCTGCTTTAAAATGTTATACCCATATGCAGGGCCAGTGCTACCATTTAGGCCAACGAGGCGGTTGCCTAGGGCGCCAAGATTTGGGGGCGCCAAAAAGTGGCGCCCCCAATTTTTTTTTTTTTTACAGCAGCCGCTGCGCTGGGAGGGAGAGGGAGTCTGAGCCGCTGGCAGGCAGCCCAGGGGTTCCCCTGGGTCAGCGCGCCGCCGGCAGCCCAGGGGTTCCCCCGGGTCAGAGCTGCTGCACGGATCCCCGGGCCAGGGGGTGGGGAGCTGCCGCTGGGGGGTGCCTCAGAGTGGGGAGGGAGCTGCCGCAGGGCTCCCTGGGCAGGGCGGGGAGGTGCCGCGGGGAGGGCACCTCAGGGCGGGGGGGGGGGGGAGCGGCCACGGGGGGAGGGGCGCCTCAGGGTGGAGGGGGGCAGGGAGCTGCTGCAGGGCTGGGGGGCAGGGGGCGCAAGGTGGAAGTTTCGCCTAGGGTGCGAAACTTCCTTGCACCGGCCCTGCCCATATGAATATTCCTTGTGTCCCTTCTACAATGTCACGGGTAAGGTGAGAGATTAGCAAAATGTCCCTAGCTGGAGTGAAATGTCTTTGTAGCCGTCAAACACAACCAGAAAATGAGATTGAATAGATAGAGGGATGAGCTGTTTTCTGCAGAGTAGATGTTTGTAAGGGTCTAAAACTGATGAGGCAGAGAGCCAGGAGCAACAAATAGGGATTTTGTTAGCCTCTCAGTCTGAAGAATATAAAGAGAACACCTGAAATACAAACACCACAGACCCTGAGGGACTGGAAATACGAGCTCCTATTTAGATCTAGGGGCATGACTCAGTAGGGAACGGACACGCTGGAACTCTTTTTTCTTCTCTGAGCATATGATTGTCATTTAAAAACTTCTTTTTAGCTACCGCACAGATCAAACTGACTACACTTCAGTTCCATGCACCTACTTCTTGAGCCGTGATGCCTTTCCTTGTTGTAATCTGACGAATAAACTGATTCAAAGTAGTGAGCATACTGAAAGGAAAAGCCCATGTTTAGTGCAGCAAAATATAAGTAAACAAACATTTAATAAAAAAAATACTGTGTATCTGTTAAAGGAATAGCCTGCTCACCAAAGCATCTGAAATCATAATCCCTCTTTACACTCTGGGTAAAGCCACTGCAGAACTGACATGCCTATAGTTTGTGTCACATGAAACCTGATAACATTAATGGCAAGGAGCCCAGTGATATGGTGAGGGGAAGGACCATGAGTCCAAAGCAGAAACAGCTCTGGCCTGTGAAACACTGCTGAGTTATGCGTGGCTCGTACCATGGCACAAACTGACTTGAATGGCTTTGCCGGGGAGTAACAGAATTTGCACAGTAACTTGTGGCTTATAGATTCTGCCCTTGAGTCACTAGCTAGGGGCAGGACATTTACAGCAAAGGAAAGAACACCAGGAACCAGGTGAAAGTAATGGAACTGAGAATGGCCAAAGGATTGAGAGTTGAGTGAGACTGGGCCTTTTTAGTGATGGATTAGAGGCTGGGTGTTGGAGAGCAAAAGGAAATTTCTCAAGTCCTTGCTCCTGCTAATGGAGTAAGGGTGGGGCATACAGTGAATGAAAGAGGCTGTAGGGCTGGGGCTTTTGATGGTATCTGCTATTTCACTTTTAGGCCTTGGCTACACTCGCGGATTCACAGCGCTGCCGCGGCAGTGAAGCGCAAGTGTAGTCGCGCCACCAGCGCTGCGAGAGCTCTCTCGCAGCGCTGCAAGTACTCCACCTCTCCGAGGGGAATAGCTTGCAGCGCTGCGAGCGAGCGTGCAGCGCTGCAGGCGCTGATTACACTGGCGCTTTACAGCGCTGCACTCGCTGCGCTCAGGGGGGGTGTTTTTTCACACCCCTGAGCGCAGCAAGTGCAGCGCTGTGAATTGCCAGTGTAGCCAAGGCCTTAGAGGCCAATAGAAAGGACAGGAGGAACAGAAAGTTTGTACCTGGGAAGGAAGCGGTTTGGGCTGCACGATTTTCCGGATATCATACCGCTCCTGGTTCCAATTCCCCATAAGGGTTTTGTTGGAGTAAGCATCCTCATTGGTGGTGCATCTCCAGCCATACTGGCTAAACTTGGAAGTGCTGTTCCAGTCCGTCCACACTTCTGCATGTCCGGTGGCATGTATCAAGGAACCATGGTGAGGGTTATAGAAACAAGATAGGGACATGACCTAGGAACAGAAACCCCAAAACACATTGGGGATGTCCCTGATATCTGAAAAGACAAAATAGTGCTCTGGAAAGACGTTCCCCACCACCCTGGCAGCTGGGCATGCAGCTCCCAACCCTTCACTTAGCAGAGCACCATTTAATTTTATCGATGCAAAAACTTTAGTTTGAATTTGTGTGTGTGTAATTTATCTTTCCTTACTTAGATAATAACACTTAGTTCTCTTCAGCTTCATCAAGCTTCAAAAACTACACTAGACCCTTCAGAATAATATTATCCTCATTTTCCCCAAGGCCACAGGGAGCTGTCTGAGTTGGGATTAGAATTTGTGAATTGCAAACTCCATGTCATCTGCTCAGACCATACCTCCTATTTGAAGTCTTTTACTGTTATTAGTCGAGTGATTCTTAACACAGTCTCCTTCCACTGACTGGAAGGATAGCTAATGACTGGAGGATAGATAATGTGATGCCAATTTTTAAAAAGGGCTCCAGAGGTGACCCTGGCAATTACAGGCCAGTAAGCCTGACTTCAGTACTGGACAAACTGGTTGAAACTGTAGTAAAGAACAAAATTGTCAGACACATAGATGAACATAATTTGTTGGGGAAGAGTCAACATGGTTTTTGTAAAGAGAAATCATGCCTCACCAATCTACTAGAATTCTTTGAGGGGGTCAACAAGCATATGATTAAGGGGGATCCAGGGGATGTAGTGTATTTAGATTTTCAGAAAGCCTTTGACAAGGTCCCTCACCAAAGGCTCTTAAGCAAAGTAAGCAGTCATGGGATAAGAGGGAAGGTTCTCTCATGGATTGGTAGCTGGTTAAAAGATGTGGGGCCCCTTGACGATGAAAATACAAAAGGAGCGCTTAAAGATGATAAAGTCATTGCGGAGAAACTAAATGGATTCTTTGCTTCAGTCTTCACGGCTGAGGATGTTAGGGAGATTCCCAAACCTGAGCTGGCTTTTGTAGGTGACAAATCTGAGGAACTGTCACAGATTGAAGTATCACTAGAGGAGGTTTTGGAATTAATTGATAAACTCAACATTAACAAGTCACCGGGACCAGATGGCATTCACCCAAGAGTTCTGAAAGAACTCAAATGTGAAGTTGCGGAACTATTAACTAAGGTTTGTAACCTGTCCTTTAAATCGGCTTTGGTACCCAATGACTGGAAGTTAGCTAATGTAACGCCAATATTTAAAAAGGGCTCTAGGGGTGATCCCGGCAATTACAGACCGGTAAGTCTAACGTCGGTACCGGGCAAATTAGTTGAAACAATAGTAAAGAACAAAATTGTCAGACACATAGAAAAACATAAACTCTTGAGCAATAGTCAACATGGTTTCTGTAAAGGGAAATCGTGTCTTACTAATCTATTAGAGTTCTTTGAAGGGGTCAACAAACATGTGGACAAGGGGGATCCGGTGGACATAGTGTACTTAGATTTCCAGAAAGCCTTTGACAAGGTCCCTCACCAAAGGCTCTTACGTAAATTAAGCTGTCATGGGATAAAAGGGAAGGTCCTTTCATGGATTGAGAACTGGTTAAAGGACAGGGAACAAAGGGTAGGAATTAATGGCAAATTCTCAGAATGGAGAGGGGTAACTAGTGGTGTTCCCCAAGGGTCAGTCCTAGGACCAATCCTATTCAATTTATTCATAAATGATCTGGAGAAAGGGGTAAACAGTGAGGTGGCAAAGTTTGCAGATGATACTAAACTACTCAAGATAGTTAAGACCAAAGCAGATTGTGAAGAACTTCAAAAAGATCTCACAAAACTAAGTGATTGGGCAGCAAAATGGCAAATGAAATTTAATGTGGATAAATGTAAAGTAATGCACATTGGAAAAAATAACCCCAACTATACATACAACATGATGGGGGCTAATTTAGCTACAACGAGTCAGGAAAAAGATCTTGGCGTCATCGTGGATAGTTCTCTAAAGATGTCCACGCAGTGTGCAGAGGCGGTCAAAAAAGCAAACAGGATGTTAGGAATCATTAAAAAGGGGATAGAGAATAAGACTGAGAATATATTATTGCCCTTATATAAATCCATGGTACGCCCACATCTCGAATACTGTGTACAGATGTGGTCTCCTCACCTCAAAAAAGATATTCTAGCACTAGAAAAGGTTCAGAAAAGAGCAACTAAAATGATTAAGGGTTTAGAGAGGGTCCCATATGAGGAAAGATTAAAGAGGCTAGGACTCTTCAGTTTGGAAAAGAGAAGACTAAGGGGGGACATGATAGAGGTATATAAAATCATGAGTGATGTTGAGAAAGTGAATAAGGAAAAGTTATTTACTTATTCCCATAATACAAGAACTAGGGGTCACCAAATGAAATTAATAGGCAGCAGGTTTAAAACAAATAAAAGGAAGTTCTTCTTCACGCAGCGCACAGTCAACTTGTGGAACTCCTTACCTGATGAGGTTGTGAAGGCTAGGACTATAACAATGTTTAAAAGGGGACTGGATAAATTCATGGTGGCTAAGTCCATAAATGGCTATTAGCCAGGATGGTAAGAATGGTGTCCCTAGCCTCTGTTCGTCAGAGGATGGAGATGGATGGCAGGAGAGAGATCACTTGATCATTGCCTGTTAGGTTCACTCCCTCTGGGGCACCTGGCATTGGCCACTGTCGGTAGACAGATACTGGGCTAGATGGACCTTTGGTCTGACCCAGTACGGCCTTTCTTATGTTCTTAGGAAACAAAGGGTAGGAATAAATGGTCAGTTTTCAGAATGGAGAGAGGTAAATAGTGGTGTCCCCCAGGAGTCTGTACTGGGCCCAGTTCTATTTAACATATTCATAAATGATCTGGAAAAAGGGGTAAACAGTAAGGTGGCAAAATTTGCAGATGATCCAAAACTACTCAAGATAGTTAAGTCCCAGGCAGACTGCGAAGAGCTACAAAAGGATCTCTCAAAACTGGGTGACTGGGCATCAAAATGGCAGATGAAATTCAATGTTGATAAATGCAAAGTAATGCACATTGGAAAACATGATCCCAACTATACATATAAAATGATGGGGTCTAAATTAGCTGTTACCATTCAAGAAAGAGAACTTGGAGTCATTGTGGATAGTTCTCTGAAAACATCCACTCAATGTGCAGCGGCAGTCAAAAAGCTAACAGAATGTTGGGAATCATTAAGAAAGGGATAGATAATAAGAGAGAAAATATCATTTTGCCACTATATAAATCCATGGTATGCCCACATCTTGAATACTGCGTGCAGATGTGGTCGCCCCATCTCAACAAAAATATATTGGAATTGGAAAAGGTTCAGAAAAGGGCAACAAAAATTATTAGGGGTATGGAATGGGTGCTGTATGAGGAGAGATTAATAAGACTTGGAGTTTTCAGCTTGGAAAAGAGACGACGAGGGGGGATAAGATAGAGGTCTACAAAATCATGACTGGTGTGGAGAAAATAAATAAGGAAGTGTTATTTACTCCTTCTCATAACACAAGAACTAGGGGCCACCAAATGAAATTAATAGGCAGCAGGTTTAAAACAAACAAAAGGAAGTATTTCTTCACACAACGCACAGTCAATTCGTGGAACTCCTTACCAGAGGATGTTTTGAAGCCAAAGCTATAGCAGGATTCAAAAAAGAACTAGATAAATTCATGGAGGATAGGTCCATCAATGGCTATTAGCCAGGATGGCAGGGATGGTGTCCCTAGATTGTGTTTGTCAGAAGCTGGGAATGGGCAATAGGAGACGGATCACTTGATGATTACCTGTTCTGTTCATTCCCTCTGGGGCACCTGGCATTGGCCACTGTCGGAAGACAGGATACTGGACTAGATGGACCTTTGGTCTGACCTAGTATGACCGTTCTTATGAATAGTAGCTGGAAGGCTACACAAAACAGAATAGCAGACAGTAACTGTGTTGCTGTCATAAAATCAATTCTTGTTATACTGTGTAATCCACACAGAAAGCTTTAAGTACTATCATATATGGCTAGACCCTCCTCCCCCCAGATGGAATTATAGTTATAATTATTATAGGTACAGTCTGCTGGAATCTGCCAGGGCTCTGCCCCCACAGTTCAGGAAGAGGTCTCCAGATATTTTATTGTGATAGTGAATAAGAGTGGGGATTGAGAGTGGATCCTAATTCAGGCAGCTGAATTCCAACACTGGAGAATTCTAGTCTTTGTAATTAGTGAGTAACAGTGTCCTCAGAACTGCAAAATACACAGATGGTATCCACATTGTTCTGAGCAGGAATCTTGGGACATGGCTGAAGATTTCAAACATCCCAATGTTTGGATCTGGAGTTTTGGTTTGGGCCCTTTTGCAGAGAAAAGAGGTTTTGGACATAGAAAATAAATCATTATTATTACAATTTATTTGTAAGGTGTTGACAATGGACTCAGCTCCACACAACATACAAAGGAAGACACAGTCCAATAGCTGGACAGCTCATGAACACAACAGGAGGCCCAAAGGGTGGTGCTAACCTCGGCCCTGATTCTGCAGTGATCTTCACCTGGGTGCTTAAGATAACGCCCCCCCCCCCCCCACACACACACACACAGATTGGTGGCTGGACTTTTCAGAGATGGTTTAGTATTTGAGGTTCTTGGAAGAAGGAAGCTTTGAGAAGGAATTCGAAGAATGTGTGGATGGTGAATGGAAAACGGAAATGAATCTAGAAAAGTCTATGAACAGAATCAAGTAGCCTAATGTTTTCAAAAGAACACTATAAAGGATCCAGAGCCAAGGGAGACATGGATACTAGCCCTGTACAAAAAATACCTCAGACTCCGTGGACTCCGATGGGCCCAGTGACATAAGACTCTGCTCCATGGCACACAACTGTTCTGGAATCACAAACCCCGTGTCCCACTCTTAACTATGCAGTTCATCCAAGGGTCTCAGAGAAAAGTTCCACACAGGAATCTCAGCACACTGGTGTGGACATGAGTGCAGCAACCTTACTGGGCTGGTGTAGCTGATGTTAAACACTCCAAAGGCTGTGCCAATGGAGCAGGAGCAGGGACCAGGAGCTGTGGCAGGCAGCCAGAAAAACTGATTTGATCATGTTTATGAGCTCATGTCCTTATCATCAACTAGTGCTGATGTCACCAGTTACTGTGAAGCTGTGAAGTGAGACACTTGTAACACTTTGTTTTCTGAAAATTTTTGTGAGCATCTGGACACTTAGCAATGACTAAAAATTAAACAGGTGCATAAAAGCTACCCACAGGGACAGCCAGATCAGCAGCCAGATCAGCTATTATTGCTTAGCTCAGTAGCTATCTCCAAGTGCCGGAATACTACCCAATACTCATTACAAGGCCTCATGTATGGTGATTATCCTCAAAAATGTATCACTTGAGTTAGATAACTAACTCCCCCTCAGCGTGGACCTGATCCAAAGCGCATTGAAATCAGTTAAAAGACTTCCACTGATTTCAGGGGGCATTGGATTAGGCCCTATATGAAGCAAAACTCTATTAACCTAAGGCCAAACAGGCATGTGATTTCTGTATTACAGAATGATTATTACATTGAAAAGTTAGTGTCTATACAGTGCTTTGAGGCTGAAATGTGCTACCGCAGGGCTAAGGACTATTGTTTAACCAAATCTGAAACACAAGTTAGTGTAACGTTCAGGTTACAACTTGAAATGCTGAAAATTCTGGAAATGCAAATAATAAATTGCCATGTTTTATGGGATACATTTAATGGCACTGTGACGGGGCGGACCGGCACTGTGACGGGGCGGACCGGCCCCGCATTGGGAATGAGAGGGTTAACTCTTCCCTCCTTGCAGAGAAAGCCCCACCCCTGAGGTGCTGCTGGGCATGCTCAGGTATAAAAGCTGGCAGAGCTAGTCTGTCAGCCCTGACTGTGGAGGAAGAAGGATGCTTGGCAGAGGTTCTAGCCCAGGAGCCCTTGTAGCCTTTACCTGCAAGAACTGAAGAGCCCAAAAGCAGGACCAGAGGCCAGCTGCTACTGGAACCCCAGGAAGTGCATGGTGCTGAGGAGCCTGGAGACCGTGATATTACAGGGACTGCTGCAGCAAGAAAGCAGGTAAGAAGTGACCTGGGGGTGAGGGAGTGGTACCTCCTGTCCCAATGAGGGCAGTGTGTTCTGGTGAGATTCCCTGCTGACCTGTAGCCAGCTGTGCTGCCTGCTGTTAGGGCCCTGGGTTGGGGCCTGGTTGAGTTGGGTAGGCCTGGGCTGCCACCTTTGTGGGATGACCTCCAGGCCACCCTACCCTACTGTCCTGGGGGCCCACTGAAGTGACTCTGGCTGCTAGGCCACATTAACCCATTAGGGGAAGAAACTTAGGGGGACTCTGGCTGTTGGGCCATAGTGCCCAAGGGCTATGCTGAAGTGACTCTGGCTGCTAGGCTGCGTGACCCCACCTGGGAAGAAGCAGTGGATGAGCCCGGCTCATTGGGCCACACTGTGTGGCCTACCGGAGAGGGTGTGGAAAACGGACCAAAGCATAGATAGGCAGGGTTACCTCCTACCCCTCCTGACTCAGGGGGTCAATGGGGTACAAACCCTGCCACAAGCATGAACAGTCACAGAGCTACACAATGAGCCAGGAAATATTTCCAATGTGCAACATAGCCAAATTAGCCTTAAAATGGGAAGGGAACTAGAGCACAATTTGGTTCGTTTAGAGATGTAACATTAACAATATTACTTTAATGGAGAGTTTTGTGCTGAATTTCCCTCTTTGCTTTGTAAAGAAAACCATGAACCAAGAATAAAACAAAACCAATGGGGCAGTAGAGAAAAGAAAACACTAAGTAGCCACAAGCACCTGAGTCCCTAGGAACTGCAAGGTGAGCTGTGCCCATGCAGCAATGACTGCTCTCCTGGCACAGAGCTCCTACCTCGCAAGGTCAGAAGCTCTGCAGGCGCCAGTCATATTGACTTTAGCACAGGGCTTCAAGGCTGCCAGCATTAGCTACTTGGTCACTGCCATATACAACGCTCCACTTGCCCATTGCACCCAAGGAAGATCCTTGTACTTGTGCCACAAGCCCCTCCCACATCTCTGCCCAGTTCCCCCTTGCATTATAGGGGCCTCTCCCATTTGCAACCTGGGCCTCTGCCACTGAGCTCAGTCTTCCCACTTTGCACCCAGGACCCACCTCCTATGCCCAACCCCATGACCTTGGGCTACAGGCCCCGCCCACTGAGTTAACCCCGCCCACGCGCAGCCAGGCCACGCCTCTTAGGTCCAGCCCCGCCCACTTGTACTACAGGCCCCTCCTCTGGGCTCACCCTGACCCGCCCGTAAGTCACAGACCACGCCCCGTAGCCCCTCGGCGATGAAGTCACTGGCGGGACGTTACGCGCCGCCCGGGAAGAGGAGGCTCCGCTTTGCTGCGCGGACTCGCCCGCTGGTCCCGACGCGACAACCGAGCGCGGCTTGGAGAGGCGGAGCCGAGCCTGTTCCCATGGAAGCCGGGAAACGCGTCTGACGTCACTAGCTGCGCGCCGGAAGTGAGGCAAATCACACCGCGAAGAGACTGGCAGACCAGGGGAGCGACGGCCTCTGCACTGGTGAGTGGGGCGGGGGCGTCGTAGGATGAGGGCCCCTTGAGAGGCCCCGGGACGGGTCCCTGGGAGAGGTTCGGGCTCCTTGAGAGTTCTCAATTTAGGGTGCCCGCCCTACCCCCTCTCTGGGAGCCCAGGGCTCTGGTCGGCCGGGGGGATGTCTCCCCTCCCAGTGTGGGGCGGGCGCCGCGGTGGGGTGGGCCGGGGAGGGGGGGGCGTCTCTCCTCCCAGTGTGGGCGGGTGCTGCGGTGGGGTGGGCCGGGGGCGTCTCCCCTCCCAGCGTGGGGCGGGCGCCGCGATGCGGTGGGCCGGGGAGGGGGGGGCGCCGCCCCTCCCAGCGTGGGCCGGGGGCGTCTCCCCTCCCAGCGTGGGGTGGGCGCCGCGGTGGGGTGGGCCGGGGAGGGGGGGCGTCTCCCCTTCCAGTGTGGGCGGGTGCTGCGGTGGGGTGGGCCGGGGGCGTCTTCCCGCCCAGCGTGGGGCGGGCGCCGCGATGCGGTGGGGCGGGGAGGGGGGAGCGTCTCACCTCCCAGTGTGGGCGGGTGCTGCGGTGGGGTGGGCCAAGGGGGCGTCTCCCGTCCCAGTGCTGCGGTGGGGTGGGCGATGGTGCAGATGGGGCCTTTTTTGATGAGGAGAGGTCGAAGGTCTGTTTTCTACGGGGGACGGTGGGGATGAAATGGTGGGTCCCAAAACGGCCTCAAACCCCCCCCCACTTTGGCAGCCCCTTGTAATGCATGAGGCTACCAGGCCTCTTGTTAGAGGCTGAAACTGTGACAGCACAAGGGGGCCCTGACCCATCTTCCTACTTCATAGGATTTTGATACCATGAGACCCACCCGCCGACTCCTTCTAGTCGGGGAAGGAAACTTCTCCTTCTCTGCCTCCTTGTGCAATGCCAGCGATCGTGAGACTCGTATCACTGCCACTTGCTATGAGAGCGAAGAGAGAGTTTCCAGACAGGCACTTGCTAAAACTAACATACAGCATCTGAGAGGGAAAGGTAAAGAAATCCCCAAAGGAAATCACTTTGCCATTTTGTGCTGAATGCTAAGTATCCCCCACAGCTGTCTGGGTGAGTAACTGAGGGAGTGGATAAAATTATGAAAAGGAAAAAATACAGTGAAATTATTCCAGACAGTGAGATTTATCAGGCTGTGGAATTGTTCCACAGGAAATGCATTTTAACAGCTATTGAAACAAGATCCCTGTATTGAACAATATTATTGGTCATAACAATGATAAAGGGCCTCTGGGGAAAGAACAAAGTTACTAAAACAGGAGATGGTTTTGTAGGCACAATTAAGGCATTTCAAATATCAATTTCAGACCAGAGAACATTTCCCCAGAAGAAATGAGGGGGATTCTAGAGAAATTCCCTCAGAGGAGTGAAGAACCCTCCAAATACTCATACCTTCAAATCTAATCAGAATCACACTAAAGAAAACAACAAAAACCACCAGCAGCAGAAGTAAAAGGGGGCTTAACTTCCTAACATCACCTCCAGTGGGGGTAAGGAAAGAAGAAAGGAAATGCCAAGTGATATTTAAAACTGGATTGTGCAAAGTACTAGAAAATATAATGGGGGAACAATCCTGCATTGGCCCCTATGGGATTAACTAGATGGGACTACGTAGGACTTTTCTTAATGTCTATGATTTTGCTTTTCCTTTTCACTTGTCACCTTTATGACCAACAGTAGAAGCTGTTTGACAGATTGAAAGGTCCATTAAAATAACCCAACCCTACTCTCTCCCTTTCTACCTGGTTACTTATGTATATATTCTGGGCTTTTCAATGAAGATTCTATCATGTTAAATCCCCTGCTCTCGTGCTTTTCTTTACTTTTGCAGGGGTTGAAGTTTGTTTTTGTGTGGACTGTACCAAACTGAAGGACTATTTTTTGCCAGCAAAGAGAAATTTTGATTGCATTTATTTCAATTTCCCTCACTGTGGGAGGAAAGCTGGGGTTACAAAGAATAGAGAGCTTCTTACAAAATTTTTCTGTAGGTGAGTAAAGTGAAATTAAGTAGCACAGACCTATCTCTTACCAGGTGGTCTGCTGAGCCACTTTCTAGAAGCTGTGTGCTGGTTCCTGAAACTAGTGCCTTAAATTCAAAGCAATTTTCTGGGACTGTTTAAAAACCATTGTTTAGAAAGGGCCCTTTTTCCCCATGTACTTTACTGTCACTGTTCTGTTTCTAAGTGTCCTGCAAGAGTATTACCAGCTGGTTCTTGTTCTAGCTGCACAGATGTGCTCGCAGAGAAGGGAGAGGTCCATGTGGCTCTTTGCAAAGGGCAGGGAGGGACGCCTGCTGATCAGCCAACGAGAGAGTGGCACAACAGCTGGCAAGTTGTGGCTATGGCAGCGGGAGCAGGATTTATCTTGAGTGATGTTCATCCCTTCAATTTAGAGGATGTTCATGGATATAAGTGCACTGGCTACAGGTAACTTATAGATACTGCAAAAAGTCATTGATATTCATGCTGCTCCTTGGGTATTTCCATAGTGCCCAACACCATAGTCCAGAGCATTGTCTTGTGGAGGAAACCCCCTCTAATATTTTTTATTCTATAAAAATACAATATACTTCTCTTCTATCTCTTAGTAGGATAGATAAGAAACAGTGAAATTCTTGCCTTTTGAGAGAGTATCTGCCAGAAAAATGGTATCTTCAATCTCAGGATTAGCATTTCTGTTTCCAAATGGAACCAGTAATATTAAGGGGATGGGGAGAGTCCACATCCTATGATTGGTCTATTTGCTTAGATAAAGATTGCACGCTAGAACTTCTGCAATGTAGACAACATTATGCTGACTCAATCTTATCAGTTTACTAGTCATTCAATGTCACTTGCTTTTGTGTTTAATATTGGTCAAATATCAGTTACTTTACCAGATGGTGCATTTGTGTGTGTGTGTGTGTTGCCAGGAGTCAGGATAAATCCTTCTCTGTAGAAGGTGCATTAAACCACATCTTCACTCGGGGCTTGCCATTTCCACATCCCAGGCCTGTGATGTGCCAAACTGAACTGGAGGGCAAGAGGGTTTCCTTCCAGGTTCCAGGAATATTTGTGGATAAAATTAACAGGTAAGTGTTCAAGTCCAATATCTGGTTTGATTGTGATTTATTCACCAGGCTGCATTTGGGCCATGCTGAACAAAACCAGACAATGGTTGAGTCCACTGCTAACTTAATCCACAATCTTGCATGAATGATCAGTTTGCATCTCTGAGACAGGTAATCATTAAATGTTCCAAATTCCATTTCCTCTTAGAGGGAAAGAGCAAATTTGGTCATTTGTTTTTTACATGTTGGTTTCATATTTATGGTCCACTTAGCGTAAGGCTTCAGAAGAGCGGATGTTACTGTTCCTATCTACAGGAGTAGAAGAGTGAAGTTTTAATTACACATTGTGCAGTGATTTGGGAGCAGTCCTGTAGGTGGTTTAGTCTGTGCTAATATTAGTAAGGCTAGTTAGGATTAAAAACTATAACCAAGTTTTTAGTCTCTCTAAACTGGTTCATATTCTGGAAAATATCCAGAGCTAACATACTTTTGATTGGTGTCCTTAAATAAGCTTGTAATTCTAATAGTGGAAGTCAGCTGATACTTGCTAGGAAAGTCCTCCCCCTTCCACCAGCTGAAGTGCAACTAATCCTCAATTGCAACTCTTAACCCACACCCTTATGTCCTGCAGATGTCTTGGTAATAACTATGCCACCATGACTAAAGATTTTCCCTGTCCAAGTGGCTATTGAAAGCAAACTTAACATTAAGATCACTTTGGAGAAGTCTTTAATTATAAACAAAAGAAAATGTTTTTATAAAAATCACTGTACTTATACTTGTAATCTGCTGTTTTGTTTTTAATAGGGGTTTCCTAGATACCAATTCAGATCATCCTGTAAGAACTATAAATGAAAAGCTCATCGCTCAACTCAGCCAAACCTTCCCATTACAAAGGGCTGACCGCTCCCTTTCTCTCCTGCACCACGGCCACCTAAGCACTGTTTCTCAGTCAAATGCCTTTTGGATCATTCCTAACACAGAGCAAAATCCAAGCTCTGAACCTATAGGTAAGGGAACAGCAAGAGGGGTCTTATTTCCTGGCCTTCATTTCTGCAGGGACATAGACCAAGATGACAGAATGAAGGCTCAGGAAGGAGACCAGCTCTCAGAACATTATCACCTTAGATCTTCCCTTCTGGTTTATGTTCCGGATGTGATACAAAGGCTGAGCTTTCTCCCTGGGACTCTGCATGTTCTCAGTGGGCCTGTCTTTAGGAAGTGTCTGATCTCTCCTCACACTCTACCTGTTTTTCATGAGACTCTTTTTGTGTGTGCAGTTGATAAGGGTACAGAGGGCAGCTGTATCCAGATGCTTATGGATAATATTAAAAATACTGTAAGTTCTCTGCTCCCATCTCTTTTGTGTTTTACATTGAACTCCCCAGTAGAGGAAGCAAAAAGCTCTGAAACAATTGAGTTAAATGATTCAGTCATGCCTGACCTTCAGCTTGATAAAACTCAATATTTCATCTGTGTGAAAAGTGACACTTCAGACTCCAAAGCCAATGGCTCTTGCGTAGGAGCCATATCAGCAGCTCCCTGCGGGCCAATAAACAGTGAAGTGGGCATTGTGTTTGCATCAGTAAATCTTGACCTGCTAACCATGCAAATTTGTGGAATTTCTGACTGGCGAATGCTGTGGACCTTAGATGAGCGTTTCCTAAATCAGTTTATTGGAGGAGAGTTAGGACCTTTCAAGAGCTTTTCCCTCCATCCACCTTCCTATGTGCATGATGTCAGCTTCTGGGTTTCTGAGTGGGAACAGTTTGACGAAGTTGCATTTCACACCACTGCCAGGTGTGTGTCACAGGAAACTGTCGTGTCCATCCAGCTCCTTGACAGCTTTCAGCATCCACAAACTGGACAAACCAGCCTCTGCTACAGACTAACCTTCCAGTCCTGTGACAAGGCTCTTACTCATCAGCAGGTGGCAGAGATGCAGATGCAGTTTAGAAAGGAGATACAGCAATGTTTGCACATAACTCTTAGGTAGATCACTGTATGCTATTTTCAGACCTTCATCAACAGCACCCTTAATTCACTTTGCTGTGGGAAGCCTGGACTTCATATTGTGTGGTCTAAACACGGTGTGTTACTATTATGTCTAGCCAAATTCTGCCTCTTATAAAGGCTGTGCAGATTAATTTAAAATGTGTTATACCTGCCTTTAATTCTGCTCTCAAAAAATAAAGTCCAGCTGCCTTCCCCTTGTCTGACTGTATGTGACTGTTGAAATGCCAGATCTCAGTAGGTGTTTTCTTTTACCAGGTTCCCATAAAAAGGTGGAGTTGGAAGTGACTCTGCTTATTTGTGCCAAAGGTGGGTTTACGTTAACTTTCTGGACAAGTCTGCTAAATGTTGCTTGATTATATTGAGCTGGAACCACTTATCGATAGCCACTTTTATCAGGAAAACTTCAACAGTTGCCCATTACTTGTTTAAAATGTCTGACCATTTTTCTGTCAAGCCATGGAGGCTCAAGGGGTCTCACTACAGGAAGTCAACACATATCTGAACCCAAGAGTGCCTCAGATCTGTAGCATCCCTTTCTATAGAAGGGATAGAGCAGAAGCTACATCATCTAAGGCAGTGGTAGGTACATTAAGGGTTTTGAAGTTGGATCTTTTGAGTCTCTAAGAGGTGCAGCCCCTGCAGGGAGGAGCTGGAAACATGACACCCTATTTGATCCTAGTTCTTGACAGTTTTGTTCACAGTTTAGGAATTGATAACAGGTGCAAGACTGGGAGTGCCAAGGAGAATGACACATGAACAACAAACCTTGGGGGCAGCAGGTTTAGGAAGAAATCACTTGATTTCTAGCACTGGTAGCATCATCCTATGGTGCCTAGAATAATCATAATAAAAGACAAAGTTCTCACTAAACAACCTTAACTTGCTTTGAATCTTCCCAGCATTTTTCAATTTCATGAGGGGGGTGGTTTACTTAAGAGGCATTCTACCTCCACCTCTGGCCTAGGGAGACTCAGTTCCATGCTTCATGGGGTGCTCTTCTTTGCACCTGTCCCCTGGCACAGACTGTTGTACACTTAGTGCACAGTAGCATGTGCTCCTGTGCACCCCTTTTCAGGGTTAGACTTATTGCACAAAGGGGTGCTCTTTTTACACCCCCTTGCAGGGTTAGACTTGCACACACTCATTGCACAGTGGGGCATCTTTTATACCCCCTTGCATGATGAGAATTGCACAGTGGGGTTTCTCTCCTATGCAACCCTCCTCCCCCGTTGCAGGGAGAGAATTGCACAACAGGGTGCTCTCCTATATACCTCCTTGAAGGGTGAGAAGTGCATGCTCAATGCACAGCGGGGCGCTCTCCTATACACCCCCTTCCACGGAGCGAATGGCGCACATTGCACACAGCTCCGCGCACTCCCTTGCACGGAGAGAATGGCGCACATTGCACACAGCTGCGCGCTCTCCTATGCACCCCCTTGCACGGAGCGAATGGTGCATATTGCACACAGCTGCGCGCTCTCCCGCGCACTCCCTTGCACGGAGAGAATGGCGCACATTGCACACAGCTGCGCGCTCTCCCGCGCACTCCCTTGCACGGAGAGAATGGCGCACATTGCACACAGCTGTGCGCTCTCCCTTGCACGGAGCGAATGGCGCACATTACACACAGCTGCGCACTCTCCCGTGCACAATGAGAATTGCATGCTCCGTGCCCGGGGGGGCTGCTCTCCTATGCACCCCCCCGTTGCACGGTGAGAATTGCACGCTCAGTGCACAGCGGGGCGCTCTCCCCCGCCTTCCGGTGCCCGTTGCAGGGAGCGGACCGGAGCCCGGCTGAGGTGAGCACAGAGCCTCCCGGGGCCGGCTGGGAGTTGCGGCTGCAGCCTGCGCCCGGGGCTGCCCGCACTAAGTATGGCGACGGCCGGCCTCAGCCCGTGCCTCCCGCGAGCAGCAGGGGGAGCCCGGCGCGCTGCTGCCCGAGCTAGGCATGGCGGCCAAAGGGACCCGGCAGCGGCCGCGGGGAGGCGGCGGGGACCCGGTCCGGCCGCGAGAGGAGGGGCCGGCCCCGGAGGAGGCCAAGGCGGAGTAGGTGCCACGCGGGCGGCGCGGCTGAGGGCCCGGCTGACTGCCCACGGGCGGCTGGGGGCAGGGGCCCGGCCGTGTGGGCGCGGGTAGGGGGTGCGCTGGGGGGGTTGTCCCCGCGGGGTGCAAGGGGCAGGCACCGGGCCGGGAGCCCAGCGCCCAGCCGCCCCCCCGGGCACTGGAGCCCAGCCCCCTCCTTGTGCAGGGGAGCCCGGCCCCCTGGGGCTGGCATGGACCAGGTGCAGAGTGGACACCCTACCACCACCCCTGGCGAGTGGGCTGCATATAGACGGCACACACTATCCTGATAAAGAAATCATGATGGTGACCCATGCAATGGTGGTGTAGCCGTGCTGGCCCCAGGATATGAGAGCGACAGGTTGGGTGAGTTAATACATTCTGTTGGACCCAAATATTACCACACCCATCTTGTCTCCCTATGAACGGACCTGATAGTCTCCAAAGCCTTGTGGGGTGGCCCTGGGTAGCCTGGGACTGGGGCATTAGCATGGGCTTTGCTCGGTGAATGCACCAGGGCTCAGTTTCTGCAAGCAGAGCCTGGCATCTAGCTAGACTTGTTGAACATTGCAGGATGGTTTCACCAGAGTCTAGCTCTAGCCGCCCCTTATACCAGAGGGACCCAATGGGTAGAAGTTGATCTGGCGTGCATTTGTTTGGACTATCCTTGACATAAAGGTGCTGAGATGCCACAATGGTGGGTGCGGTACAAGGACCCCAATAGAATGGATTCACTGACATCAAAACTAGGTTTGATCTGTAGTAAGTATAACAGCAGTAACGAAAAATACAAAAAAACCCAACAGAGCCTTTGGCCATGTACATTTCCTCAGTATAGTTAGAAATGTAGCTGTATCACTTGGTGCCAGGGTGCCATCCAACCTCACAGCCTAGTAGGGCTGGGTCTGGTAAGCGCTGGGACGGGGATTCAAGGGGTGGAAGGATGGTCCAGTGATTAGGGCACTAGCCAGGGACTCTGGAGACCTGGGTGCAAGTCCCTGCTCTGCCACAGACTTCCTTGGGCAAGTCGCTTAGTTCCTCTGTGCCTCACCTCCACATCTGTAAAATGGTGGTAAGAACACTCTCCTGTTTGTTGTGAGGATAAATGTATTCAAGATTGTGAGTTGTTCAGATACAACAGTGGTGGGGCCACGTAAGTACATAAAATAGACTGAGGAAAATGTCTTTAAAGGGTCACTGGTTGGGTGAGGGTCAGTTAAACCAAGTAAATGTCTTAAGAAGTGACATTAATTAGATGTGTAAATGGATAAACCAACTTGAATTTAAATGTAATGAACAGGATGCCTATCATGCCCTGAGCAGAAGGATCTGAAAGGAGGGTGCAAAGAGCTGTAGACTTAGATTCGCTCAGTGTGTGTTTTAAGGATACTGAAGAGGGAGTACAGACATATTCATTGCTTCCCAGAGTGTCTTAACTCTTTCTGTGTGGATTTCCCAGTTTCTTGGGTTCTTTGTCCTGTGTCATCTTGCTGCTCTTTATCCTGTTACCTTATATCATCCACTCCAATAAGTCCTTGTGACACTAGTTCTTTGCTCTTGATTAGGCCATCCGGGAACAAGGCGGGTCAGGTCTGGGCACCTGAAGGATCCACAGCTTTCAAGTGTCTAATCTCAGCTCGGTTCTGCGCTGCCCTCTTGAGTAACATCTCCGATTGTGATGAGACGTTTAACTACTGGGAACCGGTGAGTGGCTTCTTCTCCTTAGTAGAGGAATTTGAGGCTTTGTAATTGGTCTGCTCAGATTCTTGATATGGATTTGCCTACAGCTGCCTCATGCTGATCTGTGCCCTCAACATATCAATCTTTTTATGCTATTGTTTGCTAATGGCTAAAGCAAAAATGTGTCCTCTTTTTAACCTGTATTTTTTTTAAATGGGATTTGTAGATGCACTACCTCGTCTATGGGAAAGGGTTCCAGACATGGGAATACTCTCCAGTCTATGCCATTCGCTCCTATGCTTATCTGTGGCTTCATGCCTTGCCAGCCTTATTCCATGCTCGAGTTCTACGGACAAATAAGGTAAATCATTTGTGTCGAAGCTTTGCTTGTGAGAAATCATCTGGCCTTTCGTCTGTATCAAAGAAAGCAACTGTTTGACACAAAGGGCATTGGAATTCTTAATTAGCGTGCTTGTGCATGCACAGGGGTGTCTAAGTGGGTGCAGAAGGAATAGGGTTAGTAGGGTTCATGAACCAAAGGCAGGCTAGAAACTGTTTGAAAGGTGCCTCTTGAAAGTAGCCATGTATTCAGGCCAGGACACAGACTTTGACATAAAGACTGTGTTTTTCAAAGCAGTCTAAGGCAGGGGTTCTCAAACTTGGGGTTGAGACCCCTGAAGCGGTTGTGAGATTATTACATGGGGAGTTGTGAGTTGTCAGCCTCACCCCCAAACCCTGCTTTGCTTCCAGCATTTATCATGGTGTTATACATTAAAAATGCTTTTTTATATATTTAAGGGGGGCCGCACTCAGAGGCTTGCTATGTGAAAGGGGTCCCCAGTACAAAAGTTTGAGAACCACTGGTCTAAGAGAACCATAGTCTCAAACCTGCTGTTAAGCTTCCTGGAAGATATGTAACTGATTTCACTTGTATGCTCTGGAAATTTCATCCAGTAGTGCTTTTGCAATGTTTTTTTTTTTTTTAATGGTTTCATTTTTAAAATCAAAATATAAATGTCAGTATGCTGCACTTCTCGCATAACACGTAGATATGAGAAAGTGAAAAAGAAGCATTTTGAAAAAAACATGTTGCTTGGGTACTTATCTGCCACACTATGTATAGCGCCACCCCTTAGTACCGAGATGCTCTTGTGTGCGTGTGTGATCGCTGGATAAGATAGAGCAGGTGGATATTTGGGATAATTTCCCTTTGTAATGTTGCAGTTAAGGCTTCGGTTCTCAAGACTTGAAAGAGGAAAGGGCAGGCTAGCCCAGGGTCCCGTTCCATGGAGTCATTTCTTTTTCACCGTTTTGCCATAAAGGACTTAGGCCTGGTCTACACTAACCCCCAAATTCGAACTAAGGTACGCAACTTCAGCTACGTGAATAACGTAGCTGAAGTCGACATACCTTAGTTCGAACTTACCGCGGTTCAGACGCGGTCCACACGCGGCAGGCAGGCTCCCCGTCGACTCCGCGGTACTCCTCTCGCCGAGCTGGAGTACCGCAGTCGACGGCGAGCGCTTCTGGGATCGATTTATCGCGTCCAGACCAGACGCGATAAATCGAACCCGGAACTTCGATTGCCAGCCGTCGAACTACCGCGGTAGTGTAGACCTGGCCTTAGTGTCAAAGGGCCAGATCCTGTGTCTTTCAAATCAGTGGGAACTTTGCCATTGATATCTGTGGGTATGGGATCAGGCACCACATTGAGTGGACTTTGGCTCCATCATTTAACAAGTAGATCTTGTGGGGTTCTCACCATGGCAGTAGTTATTCCATCTTGTATTAGCCTTTCACATTTTTGCTGCACGGTTTACCAGCAGGCACTTCAGTTCCATTTATAAATTCCGTTTCTGACTCTGAATGTTTCTCCTAGGTTCTCGTCTTTTATTTCCTGCGATGTCTCTTGGCCTTCTTGAGTTGCATTTGTGAGCTTTACTTTTATAAGTGAGTAGATGAAGCTATTTGCTCAGTGAATAGCCCAGTGTGAACAACAAGGATGGTTATTGCTACTGACAATGAGGGCTGAAAATATACCCACAAACCCATATAAAAACGTCTCACGTGGATTATAGTGCTTCACACTGAAATCTGTCAAAATACGTATCCAGCAAAGATTCATAGGGAAACATTGGTTAGAATCCTGCCACTGTGGCCAAATTCTGCTCTGAGGTCCACGGAGTAAGTCTTAACTCCAGCATTTGGCTCAGGCTCTGTGCACAGCGTTCCCACTGACATCAGCAGAATTGTCAGAGCTGAGTTGTACTGGGTGTGTCGAAGAGGGGAAATAGCGGACTTCATTTTATGTAGGTGATTTCAGCTGGGATGCACTGGAAAGCTTCAAAATTCAGTATCACCCCCAAGTTCTCTGTCTCCTGGCTCTGTTGATCCCAGCTGAGGGGTAACTCCAGTGGAGTTTGCAGCTCCATAAAGCAGTAGCCTGAACATGCAATTAGCTGGTCCAAGTGGGAAGTCTTAGCCTGCCACTTCTTTTCGAGCCATCATTGTCCCACTTTGCATCTCCATTGGCAGCAGCCATGAGATGGCATTGATCCTGATTCTGGGAAGCAAACTGCACTGTTTGGTATGGTGCTACTGGTGGCCAGCTACTGTGACTGGTAAAACAGAGGCCTGGTGTACTCTGGAATAGCAATTACTGGCGTAGCTGCTCCAATACAAACCCTTAGTGCAGACGCTATGTACACTGGTGAAGCCCACGTGGAGACAGAATACTGAACTCAATGGGGCCACAGGTCTGACCAAGTCTGGCAATTCCTATCTTCCTATGATTCGCACAAGTGCAACTTACCCTGGTGCCTACCGTCTCTACAGTAGTGGTTTGCACTGGCGTAGCTATGCAGGGGGTTGAAATCCAAGTGTAGATGGGTTCAGAGTATCCATTCTTCCTCCGTCCATTTGTCTCCAGGGGCTGAGGAGTGAGAGCCCTCCAGCTCGGGGTTCCCAAGAGCTGCTTTCAGCCTTGCATGCAGTAGCTATTAATTTGTGCAGAGTGTTTTTTTTTCTTTCGTGCACAGAAGATGTTTCCATGGCACTGTGTCTGATATTCTCTCTGCTTCCCTAGGGCCGTGTGTAAGAAATTTGGGCTGCATGTGAGCCGGCTGATGTTGGCCTTCTTAATTCTCAGCACTGGGATGTTTTGCTCCACTGCAGGTAGGCTTGCTCAGCAGCAGGTGCAGGAGTGACCCACTCTCAGTAATGCCTGGGTGGGTCCGGAGGGGAAAAGCTCAACTGCAGGTTGTTTTTTTTTTTTTTAAAGCATTACCTTAAAATGTTCCCATAACTCAATGCCCAGTGCTTGACATGGATAATCCATTGCTCTCCTGCTTCAGACATTTCTAATGGGAAACCTGGCCAGAGAGCAGCTGTTGTCCCAGATGTGTACCACTCACTTCTTTCCTTTATCTTCCTCCTCCCTGGCTGTATTTGTTTCGGCTGCAGTCCCCAGTCTCAGTGAGCCATGCCTTTCAAACCTCTTTGCTCTCAAACTGGGTCTTAGTCATTCTGGGACTATTTTCCTTAAGTGTTTTTGAAATTTCCACGTGGGCCTGTGGCCCAGTTTTAACCAGGGGGAGAAAAGGTATTATCTTGCGGTAGGCTGGCATTATAATGTGCCTTAATGTACCCCCATCATTTAAATGGTCTCTGCCAAGCCAGCCATTGCAACCCAGGTTTGTAAAATGCCTGGGGTGGGTATTGTGTGCATGTGAAGGGACATTTTGTGCGAAGGTGGCAATTGGAAGTCATTTCGAGCAATGGCTTCTTGCACTTGGTGCTGACGTGGCCTCAGAAGGAGGGGAGGCGTCACAGCTAGATGATGTCTGACATCTATTCTGCACTGCCTTTGTTTACGATGACGGCTAGAAGGCCCTTTCCAGCACCATTCGTGTAGTTCTCATTCATTCCCTGTTCATTTCCCCATATTCCGACTTGGTTTCTCGAGGCCCGTGCCCAGTCCATCCCAATCTCCATTTGCCCTGTGAGCAAGTTCATATTGTCCTTCCGATTAAGAAAGGACACAGATAATAGAGCAAGTGTTATGGGTAATCATATATCTGCAAATGCTGGTGGTCTGGCTGGGCTGCCACTGTGGAATGTGGAAGGTTATGAGCAAAGGGACCTTAGTACTTGGAGGAAATATTTCTGGTCTTAATCTTGGCAGAATAGAGTGAGAAGGCGCTTAACTGGAGGACTTCTGGTGTGAAATCTTGGCTCGGTTGAAATCAGTGGGAATTTTGCCATTGGCTTCAGTGTGGCCAGGATTTCATTCCCAGTGTTTATAGCAGACTGTACTCTGCCTGTTCCAGAGCCTTAAGTTGACCCTATGCAGTATTTTACCTACGTGAAAGTTTAGCTGACCTCTTCCTTTCTTTGCTTTGTAGCCTTCCTCCCCAGCAGTTTCTGTATGTACACCACAGTGGTTGCCATGACGGGCTGGTATATGGATAAGACCTCTATAGCCGTGCTGGGCGTGGCAGCTGGAGCCATCGTGGGTTGGCCTTTCAGTGCAGCTCTTGGGTAAGGAGAGAAAAGCTCAGAGGCCCGACAGAGGTTCTGTGCTTTTCAAAGCTGAGTGCTCAGTTGTCTGGCTGGGAGGCTGTGGCACCATTAGGAAAACCCTGCCTCCATGTGGTACATGTTATTCAGAGTCTAGGTGGTGTTTGTATAACCCACATGCTCTCAGAATAGTGCTGGGGTGGTATCTGGGGCACATACAGAGGTTTAATGTGCTTGCCATGGACTGGGCTAACACAGCTGGGGTTTTTAGCTTAGGAATCAAGGATTGTGCTTTAATATCCAGACGTTTCAGGTTTGATCCCTGCTGCTGACAATCCATTCAGAGGTGTCTTGTTAGATTTGCTGAAATAGTCCCCTCGGAAAAAGGAACAGTTTGATTGACTGGCAGGGAAGTCAGTTCCTGGCTTGAGACTAATGGGAGAGAGTCCGTTGTTCCCTCCCTCTCCCCCATTAACTGTCTTCCTGGGCCTGGGGGGAGGAGGGGGTAAGGATTCTCAAGGTGAGGCAGGTGGGTGATTATTGGATTGAAAAGGGTCCCTGATGCAGATGTTGTCTTTTCCAGGCTACCTATTGCCATTGACTTGCTGATAATAAAGCGGAGGTGGAAGAGCTTCCTGAACTGGTGTCTGGTGGCCTTGATCCTGTTTTTGGTAAGTTCCTGTAATAAAGCCCAATGGAGGAGCTGGGCTGGGGTTGTAACAGAGCCAGGGCTCATTTGCAGGGAGAGCCCTTTCAGAGGACTTGCCCAGTGTCTGCTGAGGTTCTTATTAACAAGAATCTCCCTGAGCTCAATATCCTCACCCTCTGCTCCTAAGAACATCTCTGTTCCTGGCTCACTCCCCTCGTTCTTACAGGTGATTTCAAAGGCCGAGAAGTTGTGTAGCTTCCATGCAATGATCCCCTCACCCTGCCTCTCCTGCAGAGGACTGACCTCCCTTTGCTGCTCCCAGAGGGCTTTTAGTCTCTGCTTGTTGTTCCTCCAGTCTCTAGCTGAATCAGTCTTAATCAGAACTTGAAAGTCAGTCTCTAGTACCTGTACAGAGGGTGTAGAGCGGGGGCATCCTGCCAGGTATGGTACTTGTTACCTGATTCGCAGAGGGATGGACAAAACACGTATCCCGCTGCCCAAAGCAGCACATGCCAATGCTGGCTGCTGCTGCTGAATGCTCTGCCCTAAAGGCTGTTTTGGTTAATGAGATACTGCTCAAAGCCTTTGCCATTCACTGTCCAGTCTCAGAGGGGTAAGGGGCTTAGGAACCAAACTCCCCTTTTGCACTCAGCATCTCCAGTTCATTGCTGCATGATGAATGCAGTCTGGTGTGGACTCTAAACCCTTTATACTCCTGGAAGAAGCTGCAGCACCGAATAGCTGTGCCTGTCTTGCAGGGGCCCTGTCAGTTAGAGCCAGGCATCATATACCTATCGTTTGTGCAGCATGGGGGCTGGGAGGCTGTTTATTCCCTGGCACAAATATGGAAATTTGGCAGAGACACTACACTGGGCAGCCCCTCATTGATTTGGAATTTCTGGCCAAAGCTGCCAGTGCTACATGAATTTTAAATGCTTTCTTCCAGGTTCCCCTTGTGATTGTTGACAGCTATTACTATGGGAAGCTGGTAATCACTCCTCTCAACATTGTTTTATACAATGTCTTCACACCTCACGGACCTGATCTTTACGGTGAGTGCGTTATAACAAAATATCGGGGTGTGCTGTGAGGGCTCATTTGATGCAGTTAAGCAAGCTCACCAGTGAGGCAGTTCCTGTCTATTGCCACTGGATGTCTCTCTTGAGTCAGGAATACCACGCGCATTTTTATATTTCCTGTTTGTTTTGCTGAATTCTAAGCTAAGTTGCTTTGGATGAGTTTCTAGCTTTGAAGTTCTGGTGCACCACAAAGACATCACGGGATGTCTCAGCAGCCTACGCTTCACAGCAGAGAACTCTTAGCAGCAAACCTGTTTGAGATCCAATGTGACTACATCGTATTTCATTTGTGCCCAATTTTGTAAATTTCAGATTCTCCCCAAGGTACAGTTATGTTTTCCTCCACATGTTTTATAAGCGTTATTCAAAGTGGTTGTTTGTACCAAAGAGCTGTGTGACTCATTATCTGTCTGAGTAATGTTGGTTACACTCTTAAACCAAAGCAAGAGAGTGCTGCGTGAGTCTGTTTGTCAGCTTTAATCCTGTTTGTGGCTGTTTCGGTCTCATCCAGACAGGGTGCGGAGTCCGTCTGGCGTGTAACTGAGAGCACAGCCCCTGAGCCCTTTCGCTTCTCATCAGTTCTTCACAGACTCTGTGTCTTGGGGATCTCCTTGCTTCTGTGACAATGCATGGTCTGAGCTTTGCTGACATGCAGCAGAAGAGAGGTTACCAGAAGGGCATTTGCAGGAATCTGGAGAAAGATAAAGGTTAATTAATTCTGCATGTTGCTGTTTGTTATGACAGTCTTGCTGGAGTTAGGATGGGCTTTGGCTTTGTATGAGTTACTCTTGATTGAGTTACTCTGTTCGTTTCTCTCAGACATATGAATTGGGGTGAAAAATTGCTCCTGACAAGTGGCAGACATTGACTCTGGAAGGGGAGCAATAATAATGTTTAGCCCAATATAGCTCTTCATGGAGCCTATAACACCTTTCCCCACCTATTTCCTTTGAGGTTGGTACTGTAAGAATCCAGATCAGAAAGCTGAGGCACAGAATAGGGAAAGTGATTTGCCCAAGATCGCAAAGGAAGTCAGTGGCAGAGACAGGATTAGGATTTCGTTCAGGTGATAAAAATTCAAAACGGATCAAAGCAAATTTTTTCACACCAGGTGCGATTAGTCTGTGGAACTGAATGACCCAGGAGGTTCCTGAGGCCTAATAGCTTAGCACAATTCAAAAAGGGATTGGACATCAAGAACATCTCGAGTTGTCATAATTAAAGATAACAAAAATTTTGGAAGGGTAATAAAACTTTCTGCATCAGGTTTTAGGCTGATCTCTATTTGAGACCTAATTGGGGCCTGGGGCAGATTACCCCACACTTGCCTACCAAGGGGTTCTTACACATTCCTCTGAAGCATCTGGTGCTAACCACTGTCAGAGACAGGATACTGGGCTAGATGGATGTGGGATTTGAGCCAGTCTGGCAATTCCTAGGTTCCTCAGAAGGGGGCTCCTGGCTCCCAGCTGACCTGGTGCTATTAGAAATGAAGGGAGAGTTTTTTGTGAGGGAGTTAAGATCAGTTCAAATGAGGGATCATTAAAGAGACTGCTTACAGAGCTGCAGTTAAATAGCCTGACTAGAGGAGACTGGGGGGTGTCTGAGGAAGCAGCGAGATCTCCTTGTTGCCCTTGTCATACAGATCCCACTGCACATCTGATATTGCTCGGGCCAGACTGCGGCAGTGAATAGTTTCTAATGCCATCTTTGCCTCTGGCAACTTCTGACGGGTCCCGGGAGTATCACTCAGATAGAAGGGCATTTCTGGGTGGGGCAGCCCGGTGATTGGTTTCTTGAGGTACAACAGGGCAAGTATTGCCAGGGACCTTGGTCTCTGCAATAACGATCTGAAATGTATTGCAGTGACTCCTATGTAATGGAAACTTCAGACACTTTTGCTGATGGGGTTTGGTTTGGCCGGGCTCATCCTCGACCTTTCTGTGCTTGTGTGTGAGCTATTTCTGGTGTCCTCTGGGAACCAATCCATTCTAAAGTATTTGTGCACAGTGACACTCATATAACATCTTCATATGAATAAAAGAGCCTCAGTGAAATGTCTGCTTAATGCTGTGTGGCCATAATGCTATATGTTTAGAAAGCTTTATAATGTTTATTTGTAAGGAAAAGTCACGCCACGCAGGGAGATGAAAAGGCCAGGCAAGTTCTGTCGGCTTTGGAACGCTGTCCCAGCTTTCATGGGAACAGGATAAAAATCTACTGGGAGCTGATGAAGCACCAGGTTGCACCATCTTTAGTGCCAGGACTAAAGCGCTGTTCCTGGCCTATCATCCCCTGCATTCCCGTTGCTGATATCATTGGAGTCTCTCATGAGGTGGCTGGGCCTTTAAAGGCATGTCTACACTGCAGTTAAACACCCATGGCTGGCCTGTATCTGCTGACTCGGGCTCACAGGGCTTGGGCTGTAAATTTACAGTGTAGATGTTTGGGCTTGGGCTGGAGGGGTCCCAGAGCTTGGCCTCTAGCCTGAGCCTAGTGTCTCTGCTGCAGTTGTATACCCCCTATTGCCTGAGCCCCGTGACCTGAGTCAGCTGACACGGGCCAGCCACGGGTGTTTAATTGCAGTGTAGACATACCCTATGAGGGGTCTAGGTTCAGTTTCCTCAGACTCTGGTTTCCTCCCAGATTGTGTGATCACAGGCTACACCCCTTTAGTACATAGTACCTGAGGGAGAGGCTGTTACACTCTGGGTGGGGACAGATGACAGGGAACAGTGGTATCACCATTCTCTTCCCTTTAACCTGACTCCTGTTCTGCACATCCATAAACGTGGTATCTGGACATGGTGGTATATCTTTCTTGCTTACAAGCTGGGATCCTGCAGGCAAGAAGAGCATTTTCTTTCCTTTTTCTAGATATTATTTCCCCCCCGATGCAGGCACTCACTGTAGTGAAGATTCCACTGTCAGTTATCAGATTCCTATGTCCGTGGGGACAGTGGCTCATATGCAGATGTCACTGATCCGAATTCTCGAGGCTCTAAGATGATGAGCAGTTGGAGAAAATCATTAGAACTATTAGCTGAGCAGTACCGAGAACAATGAGAGTTATTCCTTCGTGACCCTGGCCCTGTGGATTCGTCTGCTGAGCCCGTCCCATTTATGTGGGGAGCGTTGGTTGTGACTTGTAAGGCGGTTACACTTCGGAAGCATTTGGGGAATTCACTGGAGTTGCATCTGTTTGTACAGCACCTAGCACAATGGGATCGTGGTCCTCGGCTAGGATTCCTCGGTGCTACTGGAGTACAAATTAATAAGAACCACCTATTTTATCTGGCTCGTTGAGTTTAAAGGTTGTAATGGCCCCTGAAGTAGAGCACAAGGCTGAATATTTTCTGGCTCTGGGATGCTTAGTAATCACTCTTGTGGGTTCTCCTTATATGCAGCCTGCTACATCAGTGGGCCCTACTGTAAATACTGCACTGTTCTTTTTCTACCACTTGCAGTCGCTTTTCTCTCTTAATCCACCACTGATAAACTGGACGTGGCACAATGAGTCCATATGATTTGCATGGTTTATTCTTCTGTTTCTGCTTGAATGACTTGGGAGATCCCTTCCAGTCCTTTGTCTTACGAATGTCACGCTGGGGAAGCTTATTCCTACTGTTCTGTGGAAGGATAGTTCCCCCATCCCCGAAGAACACCAACAGAGGCAGGATTTCTCCTTGTGTGTGGTGTTCTTTTCATTGCTGTCGTGTCTCAAGTCACCTTGTGCCTTTGTGAATGACAAAAATAAAGGCATTTTGCACTGGGAGGCGGAGAGACTGAATGTCTCTGAACGCGTGAGTCAACACAGCCACCATGCCTCAAGCTTGTATTTTCTACATAAAATCGTGCGTCAGCGGGTCACTTAACTAGCCCGTGTGACGCATTATTCCTGCCTGATTTGGCTTTTTTTCCTGAGCCACAGCAGTAAATGTGCCCTTGGACACGGAGAAAAGGCTCTAGCTCTTAGTCCTTAAGAGGCAGTTCAGTCACGCTGCGGCAAACTTAGGGAAAGGGCCTCTACATCAAAGCACTGCTCCAGGCCATTTGTCTTCTGCGTTGTCATTGGGGTCTGTCATGAGGTGGCCGTGCCTTTCTAAGAGGAGTCTAGGCCCAGCTCTCATCTGACCCTGGTTTCCCCCCAAATCCTGTGACTGTGGGCTAAAGCAAGGCCTGGTGGGAAGGGAAAAACAGGATGTAATAGGCAGGTCCTGTCCTCCCCAGGTACGGGGAGAGACCTGAATAGAACAGGGCATCTCTCCATTGGAAATAGCTACAGGTGGCTGTTAGCCTTCCCTGGGCCATTGCCTGAAAAAACCTAACAACTGCCTGAACCCCTGTGACCTAGAGGAAGAAATTCTGAACCCTGAGGGTGAGGGCTAACATTGCCCTGGCCCTGGCCGGTGGGCTGTGAACACCTAAAAGACGGTTCATAGCGTCTGGTACAGATGGATAAATTAAGCTAGAGGGGAAGGCATGGACAGGTGGACTGGGTTTCCTCGGAGATAGTGTGTGTGCTAAAGAGGGTTATTAAAGCAGATCCCAGGAGGGGAGGCTGCTGCAGTGTTGGCCAATGATATGCTAGGACACTGGAGAGGCACACAACCCCCTTGCAGAGAAGAGGTGTGTTTCGAGAGGGGCTTTCCTCCCACCCTGCTTGCCCATGCCCCTGGCGCTCCATCCAACATTGAAGTAGCAGCCCTGTGTTTGGTATGTCACAACTCCTTCCACATCAGCATTGCTACTGCAGTACAGAGTCCAGTAGCCGACGGGCTGGGAAGAAACTGAACCCTTGTTTACATAGAGTTCTCCCACAGGGAGTCCATTCACCACTCTGAGTATACTGAATATTTCTTCTTCCCACGTTTTCTAAATTTCCCCCTGAAATCGGAGAGTTTCCTTTTAAGATTCCCTCTCACAAGGTGTAATCATTTCAGTTAATTAATACCTAGCTCCTATATATCTCTTTTCATCAGTAGATCGCAAAGTGCTTTACAAAGAAAGTAAGTTGTTATCCCCATTTTACCTCTGGGGAAACTGAGGCACGTTGCAATGTGTTACCTGAATGTTAACTAACATGCTTCAGCTATAACCACAGTTCAGAGCAGTAGGACATAAGCAACACAGCTTAAGTCGTGTTCTTATACTGAGATTGGAAGCTCTTTGGGGCAGGGATTGTCTTTTTGTTCTGTGTCTGTACAGCTCCTAGCATAATGAGATCCTGGTCTTATGACTAGGGCTCCTAGGAGCTACAGTAATACAAATAATATTGTTTAAATTTAATTCCCCTCCATGTTACGGGCTTTTCTCTTACGTACATACCTCTCAAATGTCCCCGATTTCCAAGGGGGAGCCACTCATTTTAGTCTCAAAGTTATCTACATTCTGCACACATTTGGTTTCCCTTTCACTTTGGTTATTCAAAATTATAGACATCAGAAATAAAGAATCCTAAAACAGAGGTCATGGAAAGGGTTATTTACACTGGAGGAAGAAATCCCATAGCCATTGCAAATTTGCTGCATGGATAATTGTTGTGTGTTCATCCTTTTGAGTCTTGGTCACATTCTGTGTCCCATGTTTGGGCTTTGGCAGCAGGCTGAGAATTATACTCACCTGAGACTTTGAAGGTGATGATGTGGGTGGATGGGGACTGAAGGTGAATTTCTGATAACCTTTCCCATTTAAAAAACAACAACACTACAGAACATTAATTTCATTTTGCTTCCAGTGCTGCTGTGCTAATGGATGTAGGATTCCCAAATAAAGTGAGTTGCTTGGGCTTTGCCTTGGTAACTCCTGCTCCTTGTTGCTGACATTATGAGTTCAGCTTCTAGTCGTATTTAGTTGTACAAGCTGCAGAGGTGTCAGGTTTTCCTTGCTGCTTTTCAGTTGTCTGATTAATTTCAACACAGACCCTTTTTAAGTGGCTCTGATTGCAGGAAATTGCCACGGCATGTGACACATGTCACAACAGTGCATTGATTAAAGCCCCCGCGTGTCATTTACTGACTGATTGCGCTAATCATACCAAGAAGGTGGCAAACGTGCAGAGAGGAACTGGCATTCCCCACTGTTCAGGATTTTAAGCATCTTGAATTAAGAGTACAAACGAATGACAGTCAGACTGGAATTTCTGTCACTTTGCATCCTTCGAAGCTTGCAACAACCAGTAGGAGGGGTTGAACTGTTTACTGAACAAATGTTTTTGTGTCCTATTCTTAAAGCTAAACTGTCGGAAAAACAAATTGACACCGCGAAACTTTAGCGACTGAAGATGTATGTAACTAGCAGGTAGATGAACTTTACAGCAGGTGTCCTGGGTGGATAAAGTGTGAATGCAAGCTCTTGTTTGTTTGAAATAAGTTTTATATCTCTGGCGGCCTGTGAGACAGCATCGCTCCCGACAGTAACAGTCTCTTAACATCCAGGGCTTCTGTGGCTGCCTCTCACTTGAGAAGCTTCTATGCTGCAGTGGGTGCTGGTTTGGAGAAGCAGAATCTCTTGACTTTGTCCGTTTTAGTTGCCACTTTCTCATCACATAGGCTTTCAGAATGGGATGGTGGCTGTCCTGCATCACGGCAGCACTGCCGTGCATTTGCATTTTGAGAGGCGCCCATTCTTTTGGGGCTGATGGTTAGAATGTCCCATGGATTCATGAACAGCAGGCAGTGGGTATAACATTGAGGCTTAACCGTTAATAAGGGGAAAGGAAGAGACAGTATGTTGTGTATGTGTTTTCAGTTAATCCCCAAAGGTAAAAGCAGTGAAGTTACTTGCATGGAGCGATGTAATACTTGGCACTTGGCACTCTAGCACCTTCAAATCACTATTGACTAATCCTCCTGGCATCATTATCCCATTTCTTAGCTGTGGAAAGAAAGGTGGAAGTGACTTAGAAAGTCACACAGTAAATCAGTGGCAAAGCTAGGGTTAGAACCCAGGAGCTGCTCAAATCGGATTCATGCTCATTCCTCTAGGCCACACTGGTTCTCTTACTGTAAGATGCTCCTCACCCCATTCTTTGGTTTCAGCTCCATGGGGTATAGAGAGAATCGATCTCTGAAGCTGCTGATCACTGATCATGGTCTGGCAGAGAGAGAATGGGGCTGCCATAACATCTAGTCCTTTTAGGCACTCACGCTAATTATCTTTTGTTTCTCTCCCTTCCTCCCCCACAGGTACTGAGCCCTGGTCCTTCTATTTTATTAATGGTTTCCTGAACTTCAACGTGGCGTTTGCCTTGGCCCTGCTTGCCCTGCCGCTGACCTCCCTCATGGAATGTCTGCTACAGAAATTTCACGGTGAGTGCTGCGGTCTTTGAGAGCTGAGCTCCAACAGCACATGTCTCCCAGATCCTTGAAAATTAGGAGAGAGCTTATCTGCTGTATATGCAGCTTTTCTTTCTTGGAAGCAAAATCAGGGTCAGGGAACTCTTTACAAAAACACAGCCTGGTTCCAGGAGCTCATTATTTGCACTGCACTATTTACCCTACAATGGGTGCAGGCTGGAGACAGAGGCTGCAAATGACACCTGAGCTCACAGTAGCATCCGGCAAGGGATGGAACACGGTCATGACTCTTTAAGGATGATCCTTTCATTCCCCGCGCCTCCCTCTCCTCTGAAGAGCATTGTGCTGTCAAGGCTGAAGTACGCCGAGTAAGTATGACAAATTGTACAACCGCACACTCTTCAGCCACAGATGCAAATGCTATAGAAATAACCCTGACAGAAATTTTAGGGGAAAAAAAATACTCATAGTTATCTCCATCTTATCTTCGACTGGAAGTGTCAGCCCTCAGTTCTCTACACTTTTTTTTTTTTTTTACTGTTATTTTAAATGCAACTGCCAGGACATTTCAGAAGAGAGCTTTGAGAGAACAGGGTTGGGGGTTTTTTGGATCTAGTTTGGATTTTTCGGGTTATTTCTTCATAAACCATTCTAATCCCTACAAGCTACCCCTTTCCCTTGATGCTGCCCATATGGAACATGATCTTGCAAGAAGTTGAGTAGTGAGCACTTGTATGAATTGTTGAAGGCACTCTGCACCTTTCAGGATTGAGCCCACGTAGGGCAGATTTCTGAAAAACTTCTTCCTGAATTAGGAAGTCTCTTGCACTTTAATGTACCATTTCACAGCTATGCCATTGAAATGATAGTTTTTCCTTGAAATACTTGAATATTTACCTTCATAAGAGAACAAATGAGGCTTAAATTCTCAGTCCTATTACATATCCCTGCTCTAAGGGCTAGTAGGGGTGGCCATAAATTTTATTGTAGCCCAAAATATGGCATGTCAAGTGCTGCTGCTGCTACAAAATTATACAATTAAATCCCATTTTGGTAGATTTTAGATTCATAGATGTTAAGGCCAGAAGGGACCATTATGATAGTCTGACATCTGACTTTCAAAGTGATCACTTTCAAAGTGAACACTTCATAAATTACACTGTGAAAAAACAAAACGTTGTCCAGTTCATACTGGGTTTCTCTTAAATCGAAGGATGTCAGTTTAACTCATGCAGTTTGGCAAGATGCTCTTCTAAAATACCAGGGCGGCGGGGGAGTGGAAGAAGAAAAAACCCAGTGGTTGCATCTTCCCCTGGCTGCTGCTAACACATTTTTCCCAAGGATAGACACATGGTAAATTTTAGGGGCAGATAGCAGCATTGTGATCAGCGTCTCCTGTTAGGATTCTGATTATGTATGGAATTCTGTTAAGAAATGGCATTGTAATATATCTTCCTAAAAGCATACACTAGAGGGTGCTGCTTGTGTCTGTTCCTTGAATGTGGCTGACATACTGTCAGAAACCAGTAAAAGCTCAGTTGGAGATCCTATAAATGCAGGTTTCCTGCTGCTCACCTAACACATGTGTACCTAACAGCAGAAGCCATTCTTCTGGGTGCTTTGTTCTTATTGTCTGTGAAATGCCTCTATGCTTATTTGTTTAACACTACAGCTTTTGGAGGGGTGGGGTGAGAGGATTTAAAGTTGCACTGAGCAATCTCGTCAGACTAAAATTCAGGGTAATTATTGTTATTTTTGAATTAATTTCTTCCTGTTTTACACACACAAAAGTTACTTGAGAGATCTTACATGCACTGTTATTTTTGTAATGAAGCAACAAGGGTTTTGGAAATACAAGTACCTAAACAACCACTTCAATTAGGAATATAAGCTTCATAGGACTCTATCTCTGATCCCTGGATGTGCTAGTATAGTACAACAAAACAAATATCAGGAATTTTTGATTTCCTGTTCAGAAGCTTCAGGTCATGATGGATTTTTGTCTTTTTTTTCCTGGGATTAGTTATAGGCTCGTTATCCAGATCCTGCTTCTTCTTTTGGGCTCTGGCTTCCCTGCATTCTGGGACCTTTAAGGAATCTGAAGCCTACAGAAATGCACTAAGCAAGCTTTACTCCTGACTGATTTCTTGCTATTTTGGCTATGATATGAAGAGTGGAAGTGCTGCTTGGGATTGAATAGTGAAACATTCCATTTGAGAGCGAGAGAGAGAGAGAGAGAGAGAGAGAATGAAAACTGAGGGAAAGCCCTTGTCTTTATTTCACTAGTCTCATGAGCTTTGATTCACTGGTTTATTCTTCTTTCAGTCCAGAATCTGGGTCGCCCATATTGGCTTACGCTAGCTCCTATGTACATCTGGATCCTGATTTTCTTCAGTCAACCCCACAAAGAGGAGAGGTTTCTGTTTCCCATATATCCTCTCATCTGTCTCTGTGGAGCTGTGGCTCTCTCTGCCCTTCAGGTGGGTTTCAGTGGGAAGTGCTGCGTTTTATAACCTGGTACCTAACGGGGGTTTAATTACCAGTTGACTTCTATATCATTGCTCCTGAAGGCTTGGAAACATCTGCAGAACATCTGCTGCTGCAACATAATCTGCAGTAATCTGCATAGTTCTGCAGTGCCCGTAGTGTAACTCCAAGAGCATGATGTGTAGTCAGCTGTTTCTGATTGTTAGCTAGCGGGGTTTGAGTTTTCAGAATGTGGCACATAGATTGATCATAAAGCCCTGGGATTGAAAAAACACAACCGTTCTAAAGTTAAAATGTGTATGTGTTTGCTGCTTTTACAAAGTAGCTGGCTAAACATAATCCTCCAGTTCTGGTTGATTGAGAACTTGTGCAGAATCATTCGATCCCCATAAAGCAGTGATGCAGGAGCAAAATTGGGGAGATTTCCCTCCCCAAATGGCATAAATGTATGAATAGAATGTGCTAATGATGTAAAAATCTTGGATTAGCCTGAACAGTAGGCTATGGATGTCAAGTGCTACCACCAAATATTAATATGCATGACATTTCCTGGGTGTTCTGCGTTAGCACTGAAACATCTCAACGGCCCTTCATTAGAAATTCTCTCACATGGTGTGAGAACAACCCTTGCCCAATCTGGAATAGTCGGTGGCCCAAATGTTCTGAAAGATTCATCATTTGATGCAATCCCAGACAAGCATCTCATGTGATCGCATTATAAAGCCATGAAATTTGATCTTTGTGGCTGGGCTATTCGGAAGTCCTTGTTGTAACCCAAGTTTTTCACCATTCCCTTATTTAAAAGGAAAATGGTATTGTTTAGGCATGAGGAAATTGCTATTTTTAAAGAGCTAAAAAAGTGTTTAATAAATGTAGATTAAAACACTTTGTAGAGTAAAATGTTCCAGATCAGTAGAAGCTTTCACAGAGCTGAAATTATTCATTTCTTACCCACAAAAAATACATATGAATGAACATAAGAACAGCCATACTGGTTCAGACAAAAGGTCCATCTAGCCCAGTATCCTGTCTTCCGACAGTGGCCAATGCCAGGTGCCCCAGAGAGAATGAACAGAACAGGTAATCACCAAGTGATCCATCCCCTGTCGCCCATTCCCAGCTTCTGGCAAACAGAGGCTAGGGACACCATCCCTGCCCATCCTGGCTAACAGGCATTGATGGACCTCTCCTCCATGAATTTATCTAGTTATTTTTTGCAGTCATTAGTCTCTATAGTAGACTCTTCCAGCTGCTCCCCTTGGCTCTGCCATTACCTCCCGTCCTGGTATACAATACCTCTTGCTGTTTCAGTCCCAGGCCCCACTCCCAATACTGCTAACACACCTTCAGCTACTGCAGTGCTGGCCTCTTACCCAGTGCTGCCAATTCCCTGTAACCCTGACCTGCAGTATCCCTTGCTATTGCAGTCCCTGGCCCCTTATCCAGCCCTGCCAGTGTCCCACAATCCTGACCTGCAGCACTCCCTGCTATTGCAATTCTTCCCACGCGCAAGCTCTGCTAATGTGCAATTCTTGAGCTACCTGCTCCCAGGATCAAGCCCTGTAATACTAGCAGTTCTATAGCCCTGGCTGAGGATTGCTATGTGCAGTAGGAAGGCCCCTGAGAACGCAGTGGTTTGGGACACCTGCCAAACATGGCTGCAGGATACTCTGGTGTGTATCTCTGTTCTGCATATTTTAACACCACTTGATTTACTTTCAGTATGTAGGAGCCATCTGAGAATTTAAACTGCTTCCCTGCTAACCATACAAGCTTGACAGTGAAATAACAATCCCACGGCTGCTATGAGATGAAAGCAAATGATGCAAGAGGAGTAGAGACCATTTTAGGACAGGAAGTGAATAATCCCTCCTGCATGGGGGAGAGAGGGGAGGGGCAGAACTCGAGTGTGTTACATACTGTTTCTTTTGGGTCTGCCCAGAAGGACCTGTTAGGTCATCTATAGAAGAGCAGAAAAGCCCTTAGAGGGGTTAACAACAACAGAAAAGGTCAGGCAGGGCTATATTTAAACACTGCTGCAAATGCGCTGGTCCTGCACATCCCTGTACCTTATTTCAGGCTGTGGCTTGCTGTTCAGGCAGGTGCCCAAGTATTGTGTGACAGAAACCTGGAAATGGAACTTCTTTAAAGAGGGAGCCAGTCCAGATGGAGAAAGGAGAGACCCAGGGCCTGGGAGAAGGCCTGGCGAGAGGCACCCACAGAGAGCAGTAGTAGAAATCTCAGCTGGGACTGGTTTGGGGGAATTGCCAGGCGGGAGGCCTGGTTTGGAGAGGGCTGTGATGCCCAGTAAGGAAGAACTCCTGGAAAAGAGGGTTGAAAAGTATTTGTGATGAGTTCAGTTGAACAATTCTTTACATAAACCAAATTCCCAAGAAGGGGATGTGGTTGAAGCAAGTGAATCTCTAGGCATTTTTTTGAGGCGCCAAGTTTGAGAAACTGAGACCGCAGACACATTCACTGACTGTGGAAGCTACGTCAGTTATAGAGGATTTATTAGAAAATGTTTTTTTTTAAATTTAGTTTCCAAAGAATTTAAGTTGATAGTGTCCCTTTAAATTAATCACATCTTGCATTCTATTTGGAACCCCTTGTTCTCCCCATTGCAGGTGGCTCTCTCCCCAGGGGCATTGGGCTGGATCTCTGTTCAGCTGCATCATAGGTTTAATGACGTTAATACTTTTTTGTCCCCTCAGAAATGTTACCACTTCGCATTCCAGCGTTACCGTTTGGAGCACTACACAGTCTCCTCCAACTGGCTGGCTCTGGGGACGGTTTTTCTCTTTGGACTCTTGTCACTCTCGCGCTCTGTGGCTTTATTCAAAGGTTGGTGTTTTAGGATGGTCCTGTTCTTGAACCCAGACAGTTGCAAGACAGTCCAGAGGGCACTTCACAAAGAATTAGGGCTTGTTCTGTGCATAAAAGTTGTTCTACTTTAATCATACAATATAGTAATAGAGGTGCAATAACCCTCCACCTCAGGGGATAAGCTGTACCAGTATAAGGCACCGTTATTCCAGTGTAACGGTTTCCTCACTAGGGCTTGTACGGGTATAATTATATCAGAAAAAAAGAATCACACCCTAACCAACATAGTTATACCAGTATCCTATCTGTGTGTAGACCGGTGCTTACATATGTACTTATCCTTACACATGTGGGGCCATACTCTGGAGAGCACTTCAGCATGTAAAGCGTGTACTTAGGTATGTGGTTAAGTGCTTTCCTGCATGGAGATGGATTTAAGCATGTGCTTAATGTTAAGTATGCATGTATGTGCTTTCTGGAATTGGGGCCAGGAGTGGTCCTGTTAACTTCACTGGAGCTTCTCACCTAAATAAAGTAAAGCCTGGGCATATGTATTTGCAGGATTGAAGCCATATACAGTAGTGACAGGAGAGTGGTGATAAAAGTGCCATGTTATAGCAAGGTACTGAAATGGGATTTGGATCCTAACTACATTTTAGTGTAGATTATTTTATTTATTTATGAAGCTATCAGTTAAGAAGGCCCTGAAAGCACTTGAGGCTTTGTATGAATATTTATCTATAGTGTTATTTTTATATTTCTTAATTTTACTACATGCCCATCCTTTGCTCTGGGTGCACATGCAATATTTCAGTTACAGTCATCCAGCAATCACTTTATGTTCATTAAGCCAAGGTTCGCAAACCTTGGCTTGTGATTGATATGAACTTTTATACTTTAACAAAGCCCTTGTGGAATCTCCCTTTTTATGTTCTCAGTTAAGCTAAACTCCTTGAACAGTGGAAACGTGTGGCTTGGGAAAGTCCTAAAATAAAATCAACGTGTTATTAAACAAGGAGGACAGGAATGTTCATGATTTTGGCAGCTTCTTGTGGACAATGTGGCAGAAGTTGAAGCTGGCCTTGCTGTAATATCGCAAGTGGGTTGGCGTTAGTTTTAATGGAACATGATGCCATTGGGATGGGTGCTCTCTAGATACCAGAGCTAGGTAGCTGGGTATGTACTCCAAACCCTCCCAGCATTTTGATGGGAGGCTTAAATATAAACAAGTCAAGCCGTGAGAATACCACCTGCCTTTTCACTCTTTGTTCGCTATCTTCCTCCTCTGTAGGCTACCATGGGCCTCTGGACCTGTATCCAGAATTTCATAGGATTGCCACTGATCCGACTATTCACACAGTGCCAGAGGGGAGGCCAGTTAATGTCTGTGTGGGGAAGGAGTGGTACCGATTTCCGAGCAGCTTTCTCCTTCCAGATAAGTAAGTTGCTCATCATAAAGGATCTGATTCAGCAAGATACTTGAGCAGCTGCCCGGCTTGAAGCTCATGCCACTGACATCAACTTGTGTGCCTGAAGTTAGGCCTCTTGCTGAACTGGGGCCAAAGTGAGAGCAAGATGTGCATATCATGGCGGTAATTTCAGAAACAAAGCCTGCCCTTCCGAGTGACGCTACATGACAGGCAGATTTATCAGCCCTACCCGACTGATGGCTCCTCTCTCCAGGTCTTTTAGCCACTGAATCCCTTCTATGCAAATTCTCCATCTTGGTTTGTTTGTCCATGTCTGCTTGGCTATGTTTAGGGGCGAGGCTGTTGGTGACTCACCTGTTGTGGTCAGGGTTCCCTAGAAACATAGGAATTCAGGTTAGACTGCAGACGGCATTCCTTTAAACTTTATGGAGACCCAAAGGCAACAATTATCATCCTGAAATAAAATTTCAAGGCCACAGGGTACAGCTACAGTCTCAATTTGTTCTCCAAAGCATCAGATGTAGTTAATGCACAAGTTCAGGGCTGCATGGAAATATCATAAAACCATTAGTTTTAAGAATATGCTTCTCAGGATGCAGTTTGTAGGATAGTTTTGACAAGAATTCATCTCACAAGCTGTCCATAATGCCAAGCCCTCAGACTTGTGCCACGTGTACCAGCGATCTTGGAAAGAGTGACTCATCTGTTTGCTTTTCAGATGTTCAAAATATTTTAAATTAATTAATTCGTTGAGCCATGTGCAATTCAGATTCTTACAGGGGTCCTGTCAAGGTTGTTTTCTTCATTCTGAAATGATGTACTTTCAGTTACTCTAGTTCACAGCCATTCTGTTTGGGAGCTTGAAACTGAATTATGCTTTACTTTTTGAAGTGGTCTTCCAGCCCCCAGGCACACGGGGTTGTTGTTGTAGTGTTGCTCATGAGCAATGGGCAGCTGTTGCTTCCTTAAGAAGCAAAGCCTTTGCTTTGGAAAAAAGCTTTGGACATCTGTAAAGGGAGAAGGGGATTTTTTCCCGTTATGATGGGCCTCTGACTAAGAAATGGGCAGGATTATATATGCTACTTAAAAGGAGGTCAGGAAGATCCAATTGTTTTCATTTCCTGACACTGTCAGTTGGCTTTCTGCATCCATCTTAGGGGTATATCTTCAAAACAGCATAGGGTGTTAGTCACCAGAACCCTGTGTACTGCTTTGGGAATGTGTCCCAAAAATCCCAGCTACTCTTGCCAAGCAATTTTAGGTAATGTCCCTTAATTTTAGGTGGAAAGGGTAAAAAACAAAACAGCCCTCCCGCCCTCCGTCCAACCTGCAGAACTGCAAGATAGTACAGTTCTATTTACAAAGATTGTGTTCATGGGCAAACGTCCCACTGCTTTGCCGGGCTTGCAGACAGCAGTTTGTGATTCCCCAGTGAAGCAGTTGCAGTAGATGAGTACTGGGATTAGTCCTTGAAGGCCTGAAATACAAGCTATTAGGGCACAAGTGGCTGCAGAATCCTGCATTCCTTAAAACCGCTGGAGTGTTGATTCAAGAGCGTGCTGAACAAAGCTCTTCCTTTCACCAGCTGAAGTGCCTTGCTCCTGGCTGGCGTGGGTTCTGGTCTAGCAGATGTGGCCAAAATTATTTGACTTGCAAATATTAAATGAAGTTCAAAAGTTAAATGTGGATGGAAAAGGCCTGATGCCAATTTCAGTCCATTGTTTCTGAATGTAGTTCAGCTCCCTGACAGTACGCCTCCAGGACTCCTTGAGTGGTCACCGCAATCAAAATGCATTTCCCCGACACAGTGTTCTGGCCCATGCCCGCCATGTCTTGTAACGGTTTTTATCATTAAGGAAGCTTGGGGAACAGAAGTCTGGACATAGGACGTGGGTGGGTTTGTGTTCCCCTTTGTGCATTGTGTATCTTTCATGAGCCGCAGTAATGTATGGGAGTTCCACTTGTGTTTCCACTGATGGCTCAGCTATGGTTCACTTGTTTATTAAGTTTGAGTGCATCTTGTAAGTGAAATTTACAAGAGTGAGGGTATATTCTCTTTGTATTCCCATTGACCTCAGTGGTTCTTACCCATGTGCTTAAGTCTTTTTGCAAACAGGGTCATCTTGCCTAGGTGCAACTGAATTTGGTGGGTGGGGGGCTGGCTCTGTGCATACGTCTAACCCATTGCTGCTTTTCTAGCAGGACTGTTTGCTCTGTAGACTGGAAAGCCTCTAGTTACGCTTTTTGTTTTCTCGTTACAAAATTCTGGTGGTTCCCAGAGTTTCATTTCAGGTTTTCCTCTCTCTGTGTTTCCTGCAGTTGGCAGCTCCAGTTCATCCCATCAGAGTTCAGGGGCCAGTTACCGAAACCGTTTGCCAAGGGACCAATGGCCACACGGAGCATTCCTGCAGACATGAATGACCAAAACAGGGAAGAGCCATCCAGATATGTAAGAGCTACACACTTGTCTTTTTCTTTCATCATTGTTAGTAGTAGTAATAGTAGTAGTGCTGTAGTCGCCCAGGAATCCTCATCCTGGGCCAGGACCCCATTGTGCTGGGGCTGTATAAACCCACAACAAAAATCTGTTTGCATGGCTGTGTCCCAAAACAAAATCTGTTTGTTTAGATGTCTGAATTCTACTTGTAAATCATCTCTATTTAGTTTTCATTTGAAGTGATTATTTAAAAAAACAAACCAGAAAATTCCCAGTAGTTACAATTTCTGATGTATTGTACTGTTACACTCTCTGATTCCAGATAACAGCTCAGATTGATCCAGTACTTTCAAATTCTTCTTCCACCTCCCCACCCGCACCAATGAAATGTATTGGTCATTGAGCAGTGAGTGGGTGACATTTTCCTTTGCACTTTGGGACCTGTTAAAACTAAGTAAATAAAATTGCCCGAGAGGTTTGTAACAGAAGAAATAGCTGTTTAGTCCAGAGCGTCACCTGAAACAATTGGGACCCTGGCACCGCTGATTTCAGAAGGAATCTGTTAAGATAACCTGCATCAGTATGGTGTATTTGTTCCTTTTCCTGGTTGTCTCGGGTTACTTAACCAAAAATACCACTTGCCAGCTGGCCTGTTGTAGAATTCTTTAGCAGATTAAGTCAAAGTACAGAAGCAATTTTCTGAGGACCCAGCCTTTTCCCCATTTTTCCCCCCTCAAGGCTTCTTTGGAGGCACAGCTTAGAGTGTTTAAGTGACATAGATACAGGTACTAGCTGTCTCTGTCTTAGGGTTCCATAGTATCTGAACAATAATCTGCATGTTTTATTTGCGGTTATGTTTTGCTTTGGGCTGGAGCTTTTAGTTTGTTGTGTGTTTGCAAGCAGCTGGCTGTAGTGACCATATATATTGGTGCAGTTGGGAGGCTGCTCAGCTGACCTTTTTATCTCCTTTTACTTGAAATGTTGTCTAGAAAGGAGTGCCAAGCTAAATATGTTTTTTATTCCTTTTTTCTGAGATCAGAATAATTCTGAGCGTAGATAAATACAGTTCTGTCTCACCTGACCATTACGAGTGGGAATGCCTGGAGTATTGCATTATGAATGTTTGCCCATCCATCTATCCCTCCTATCCCTCACTCATTACTGAAGTATCTGAGTGCCTCGTGATCGTTAATGTGTTTATCCTCACAACACCCCTGCGAGGTAGGGAAATGCTACTTGCCTTATTTTAGAAACAAGGAACTGAGGCACAGAGAGGCTAAATGACTTGTTCAAAGTCTGTGACAGTCAAGAATTGAACCTGGGTCCCAGGTGACTGCTCTAACCATGGAATCATCCTTTCTCTTGTCGAAAGGGGTGAATAAGATGAACTGCCAAGAAGCAGAGGATGCCTTTCCTCCTCCATTCTCAGCTCTTTGAAGGGTGCCCTCGGTGCAGTCCGTGACTCTGTGGGAAGCACTCAGACTAGCAGACCAGATGTAAACTGCATACCTCCATTGAAGTCAATGCACACATGCTCATTTATACCAGCTGAGGATCTTGGCTCACAATGGCAGCATGGCAGAGTCTGCAGATTTGATCTCGAGAGTAGGGTTGAATCTGATAGGACAACATTAGAGGAAATTGTATAGGTAACAAAGCAAGAATTAATCTTCAGGATTCAGGCTCTGTTATTTTAAGATCTATTACATGGTTATTGGAAATGGGAAGGAGGCGGATTCCCACCTGAGAGGAGCTGTCTACTGCAGTGCATTTAATTTACAAAATCTTTAACTCTGGCATATTTTTAGCGCAGACAGCTGGCTGGTGCACAGTCTGTGACTAATGAAACAAAACACATTTTTGTTTCATGGTTGTCTCTTAATGTCACCCTACAATTTTGTTATTTCTGATGCAAGGAAGAAGGACTGGGATATGTTTATTCAATGCAGCCACTTTGAGAAATACAGAAATTAGCTACTTGATGTAAATTTTAAGTGGGGTTTTAAAACTAACCTTTGATTCTGAGCTGCTAATAATACCAGGAGAACTGGGATGTCTCTAGAACTAAATGAGCTGCCAGTAGCTGTGGCATGCCCAGATTCTAAAGACAGACAGTTTCATGAAGACCTTATCCAAGCTACGGACAAGACAAGGAATTTAGTGCAGTTGGAGTAATTAGATTATTCATTCTCCAGTGGAAGTTCCTGTTGCTGAATTGCATGGAAATCACAAGGCATGTCATAGGTTTCTGTTATGGTGCCTGGGAGAAGAGGGATTTAACCATCTTGTTTTTCAAAATTCCCAGGCATTAAGGATCTGAGTCTGCTTCCTTTACTCTTGTTGAGTAGCACTTACTCATGCAAGTTGTCCTGTCGGATCCTAAATGCATTTCTCTCTGAAACTGTGGGTTAAGGTGAAGCTGATTGATACCATCTTTTACAAGGAGGTGTTGGCAGGTACCATAGACAGGGCCTAAAAGCTGAACTTTTGTTTGAAGTTCCTGACCTTGGAGAAGACTTCTTTATATTTTGTTTTTACTTTCCCCACCGAGTGCCTGGCCATCTTTAGAAAAGGATCAAGGACCTAAAGGCTAAGCTAGCCTCATGTTAAAGTTGTTGACTTGAGCTGTTTGGATAGGGTGTCTCTGGGTTCTGCAGGACACATTTTAACTCCGCTCTGCCTATGGTAGAGCGAGCGAGCTCCTGTATTGCGCTGTGTGGTCAGACCATCATCCGCTCTGTTCCATCCATTAGCCAGCGAGGACCGTGCAATTGGAGCATTATGACAAAAGTCTGGTGTCTTCCACCTGTTTAGCATGCTTTGTCTCCTGCTGCTACTCAGGAAGTGGTTAAACCCAGTTCTTTTGCATCACTTTACAGAGCAGCTGCACCAGATAAAAAAAGACTCAAGGGAGCGGGGGAGGTTGTACATTTAAAATTGCCCCTGGCTCTTTTCACTGAAAGTGAAATTCTTCCCTGTGGAAAGGGCCTGTTTAAGGTCTATGCACCACTTAAGTTCCATTTAAGCCCCCAAAATAGGGTGCATGGGCCTTGTGCTGTCCCTCTGCCCACAGGTGGATTTCACCCTTAGCTTATGCTTAACCTACCAGAATAAAGTAAAAGCCACTCAGGATTGTAGAGGGGAAATATATTGTGTGTCTCTGAGAAATCTTTTGAACTGGAAGCTTCAGTCCTATTGAAGGAGCATCCAGGAAAAGAAGGGGAGTGTTAGATCTTGGTATTTTCGGATTGTTTTATGCGGCAGTTTGTTTCTCTCAAAGGGACTCTGTATAGCTTTAAAAACAAAATATCTAACAAGCAAAAATCTCTATTCTCCCCTCTGACAATGCAAGAAGTTGATTCAATATTCTTCTTAGCTGAGTTTCCTGCAGTGTAATTTCAGTTGGGGCGCCAGTGTGATGCCACTGAGCCATCTGGTCTCCCCTTAATTAAATTGTTTTCAACATAAATTCACTGCAAACCCCAGTGTTTCTCCAGTAAAGTGACTCTAAAATGTTCAAGAAAGTTTGCAAGAGACACTTGTGACGCAGCACACTGCAGAAAGCCCAGAAAGGGATCGGTTCAGGGACTAAAACTGAAAAAGAAACCCAGCCTTCCAAGGCAACATATACCTGCTCTCTGCTGCCTCTAACAAAGTTTATTCAGGAAGGTTAATTCATGGGGAGCTGCTGTTGAAAACACAGCCTAGCGCATCTTGCCTTTGATTTGATTAATGAAAAATCTATTTACACTTCCCTATTCATCACTTATCTTCCTTAATAAGACAAACTCCCATAGTGACTGATGGTATTTGCTCCTTTCCTAAAACAGCTGATGATTCTTATGTCATTTTTGTTCCTTTTGTGTTTCCCTGAGCTGACAAGACTCCTGCACTCTGTTACTTTGGTTCGCTGTTGAGCAGTGATAGTTCAGATTGTGTTCAGCTGCTTTTAATCGGAAGAGAAATTGTTGCTAAAGAGAGGTCACTCAGCGACACCCTTAGTACTACATACAGACCTCCCTCTATACGGTGGCAGGAACTGAGATTGAAAGGGGCCCAGATCTACCAGAATTTTGCGATTATTGCCCCGACTCCTATTAAGGCCCCTGCTCAACAAGGGACGTCCTTTAAACATTGATCTCGCTGAGTCCCTCCGGGCTGTTGTTCTTCTCCAACTCATTCTTTCCTTCCCCAGCTCTTTCAAATAGACTTGTCCTCCCTCAGAAAAATTCCTTCTTCTGCTGACTGACTCCTTGATCTGTCCCTTCCAGCCCACCCCACCTTGGTGTCTCAGGCAGGTGCTGCAGTAAGCCCCTCTCAGATCACTGTGTCTGGATCCCCAGGGGGCCATTATCCCATGGATATCTATGCTTAGGGAATTCTGCCATGGAGTCCTCTTCATGTGCCGTGGGATGGACATGAGGTTACAGTGTAGAATCTAAGCAGAGCTGCTGGGAGTTAAACAGGGAGCTGGATCTTATGCCACCAATTGGGCAGTGTTTTCCCTCAGTTGCCAGTAATAGGCACCTGGCGCCTTTCTGCACTGGATAATAAATCAGAACAGTTGTGGCTTGGATGCTGTATTTTGTAAAGGTCCTTATCGAATTGTACAGAAAGATAAACACAGTAGGACTTTGACCCAGCACAAAATGCCCCGAGAAGTCGCTTTGTACTCCATAGTGCATTCTTTACATTTTGGTGGTAGGTGCCCTTATTTGTATTGGTGGGGGCAGAGTGTGAGAGAGACTGCTTTATTCTCCTGTTCATCTAGCTGTGGGATTTTGCGCACCGGCTCAGACATCAGCGAGGCGTTCAGGAGGAATCAGCTGCCATTTTCAATTGCTCGTCAATTTCATTGTTCTGTGCTGATCTAATGGTGCCCAGATTAGATGGAGCGACATAGCAGCCTTTTAATATTTTTATCCCATCAGGTGCATGGATGATGACAGTTAATCACAACGGAGCTGTTGCTGTCATCATTTGAAAGTTCACATTTTTACGTGAATACCTTTCTTGTGTGTCTTTCCCCTTCCCCTCAGGCTTCACCACAGTAAAAATGCCCAGCTGTCTAGTGAAAATGGTACTATGCACTGCAAATTTTTTTATTGAGCAGAACAGCATTCTGCCTCTGATTCTGCTCAGTTTGAGGAAGTCTCTGGCAATTTACATATTAGATATAAACTGTATTTAAGCCTCCTGTTGCCTCCTTCCCAATTCAAGCAGCCAAACTATTGCAGAATACTACTACTGATTTTATGTCTATAGCATCTTTTATCAAGAATCTCAAAGCACTTGATACATTTTAATTAATGAAGTCTGGCAGCCCTTCCAAGAGATAGTTGGGTATTGCTAACTCCATTTGACAGAGGGGAAAACAGGGAGGTTGGATGACATGCCAGAGGTCACAAAACCAGGAACAGAACCCAGGAGTCCTGATTTTCAGTCCTCTGTATTAAACACTAGAAGTAGAATTTTAAAAATTGCCTAAGTTCCATTTTCAAAAGTGACTTGAGCAATTGCAAGCCTGAGTCCCATTGCCTTTCAGTGACATTCAGGCTCCTAAGTCACTTTTGAGAATGTGACTTAAGTTTTTGATCCCTTAGGCACTTTTGAAAATTCTAGTCTAGATAAGCTTCCCCTCTCAGAGTTGGAAATGGAACCCATCGGTCCTTATTACTGGTCTCTCGCACTAACTGCTTGACCGCTCTCCCGTCCTTTTTAGTTTTCTACACAGTGTAACTAATCTTTGAACTACCTCTTATAGAACATATCTCGTGAGCTAGGATTATTTATTAAATAAAGTTTGTCATAGTGCTAAAGAACTTTCATAGCTGATAGCTCATCTTTGCGTTAGCCAACCTTTCTCTGCCTGCAGCCTCTAGAGTGTGCCTGTAGGAGATGCCGCAAGAGGGAATAGCAGCAGTGGCGTAATGAACAGCACAGCCAGTCCGTATCAGGGAGTGGTCTTCCCAGCAGGAAGGGGATCTTTATATAACCAAGGCCCCCTGAGGACACTGCCTGCAGTTCATTTACTGGGAGGTCACAAATGTAATTCAGTTTTGTTGTGTTGCTTCCTTGTATACAATTTCATAATTCAGCTGAGTGTTGCCAAACTTTTCTGTAAGGGCAAAGCAGCTGCTTGCATCATTGATTGCTGATAAAGGCATGAATGCAACAATATTGTGTCCATATGATCCTGGAAGTGCAGTGTGATGTCCACTCCAAGCAATGTGGTGATGAGGATCAGCAGCGAGGCAGGGTGGTATTAATAATGCATTAACCCCATCAGGTTGTAGCACAGTCATGCCAGGCTGCGAGCATCTTGCCAGAAATACTTCTTATTTCCTGTGAATCCACTTAAGCTCCAGCCAAATGTACCTGTGGATTAGCACAAATGTCTGGCTGTTTGAAATGGTTAACGGATTACTGTGTACATGTGAGATCGATTGGGCAGCCATGGTCTCTTTGCATAAAATCAGATATGTTGCAAATATGATAGTAACTGCAACATACATACTTACGGGAGGCCAGACTAGAGAGCATGAAATGGAAATGTCAGCCTGACATTTTGTGCTAGTAAAGAGCCACTGCAAGTGGAAGCATAAACAAAAATCACGAGTCTATCTTAAAAATGAGATTTCAAAAAATAGTAAATACTGGATTCTTTTTATTTACTTTACACATTTTGAGCCTTTAGAGTACACTCAGGTCGTTTCCAAGCTTCTCTTCATAACCGTGAGACCTAGAAACTTTTTTTTTTTTTTTTAAAGAACAGGAGTCCTTGTGGCACCTTAGAGACTAATACGGCTGCTACTCTGAAACCTTTTTTTTTTTTTTTTTAAGCGAAGGCTGAGATTCTCATACTCATCCAACTCCAGCATCTGGGACTTTAATATTGTACCAAATACTGCAGTGCTCACAGTAAAATCATGAGAATTAGCAAGACTGGAAACCCCAAGAATCTGAGAGCTGGTGCCAAGTTAGAACAGTGAGTGGAACTGAATAGCAAATAACTCCCCAAATCTAGCCCAGAAAATGCGAAAATATTAAAGTTGAGAAATCAAAAGTTAGGAAATTCCTAGAGTTGAGGTGGCTCCCACTGTGCTAGCTAAGCTACATAGCACATCCTGCATGGTAAACAATAAACAGTAATGTAGTGATTTTTGTGATTCGTGAATTATATTGACTGTGCAATATAGCTGAGTTAGTGTTGTGCGAGCATTTGAACTCTAGAATTCCGTTTCTTATACATTGAGGAAGGGGGCAATACACGTTTAAATCACTAAGCAGTGAGGAGTTGGGTTGCGATGCCAGCCCACGACGTGCTTCCTTCTGCAGGAGGAGCATCCCATTTGCACAGACGGATTTGAGGCTCTCGCCCTGTTTGTAGGCAAGCGGGGAAGAGTGGCTGCTCAGTTGGGTTTCACCTTGTTTGAGGTCCATATTACTCCGAGGAGACACAGCGACCATCCCCCACTGACTGTCACAGCTGGGAAGTGGAGTGTGCGATGATGGAGAAATGGCTTTGGAAGAGCCGCCTCAGTGAAAGCTCCTCCTGATCTGCCAGAGGTGGGGGTCAGACTCTGGCTTACTCAGGGGCAATTACCTGCTGATGAACCTCAGCCTCCTCGAACTGCCAGCCACGGTAGGATCCGAGCACCTCACAGACACGAATAGATTGTATCCTCATGTGAGGTAGGGAGGTGCTGTCCCCAGTTTACAGAGGGGAAACTGAGGCATAGAGAGAGGCAGTGACTTGCGTAGGGTCACATGGGGAGTCTTTAACTGAGCTGGGAAATGAACCGGGGTCCCCCAAGTCTCTGAGCCTTTAGTCACTAGATGCTCTGTCTCCCTTGACGGTTCCATGACCACTTCAACTTCCCTGGGCCTTCCTGCAAACAGCGGAGCTGCCAAGAGCCTCATTCTGCCTCCTTCCGAACCAGCCTGGTCTGCCCCATCACGGCCCATGGACCCCACATTAATTTCTGAGGTAACTCACCTTTGCCAGTTCAGCAACACCCGCTTAGCCACCCACAGTGGGGTATTTCCAGTTCCCTCGCTCACTAGTCAGGCTGAGCTTGCCAGAGGGGAGAGGCCTAAAGGGCTGGTCCTTGCAGTCGCAGTGCAGAGTTCAGTCCCTGCCTGTTTTAACATTTACACAGCTCCACTGGCTTTGGAGCGGGCTCCAGTGAATGGTGAGGTGTGGTGTTTAACAGCCCCCAGAGCAGTTAAGGAAGAGGCTTTGTTCAGATACTTTCTGATGAAATCCCTCTCCCGCCAGCCTCCGAGAACAGGCTGTGTTTAGTTTGGCCACAGCTGCTGCTGCCTGTAGTTTCTCACTCTCTCTCATTGCCTTTCCCCTGGTGTTTCCTTGTGTCGTTATGACTCCGCTACTAATCTGAAAAGGCGACGTATGTTTGAGGTGGGGTTTTAGACCCTGAGTAATTGCATCGCTTGACCTAGGGCAAGCACTGCGTGTGCCCAGAGACAGCGGGGCTTTCCTAACACCTTGGCTTTGTGTTGAAGTCCTTGTTCCCTTCTGGCTCGTTTTTTGTGTGTGCGTGCCAGTTGAGAGTGAGTTTGAGGGCGAGAATCTTGTTTCTTGAGAGCAGGCAGACGTGATGTTTTCTGGATGAAGATGAGTTGTCGTACATGTGGCACTGCGGTGGGTGTTGTGCTCGCATGCAAACTGATCCAAAGCCCATTGAAGCCATTGGAAGGCTTTCCATTGGGTGTTGAATCAAGACTTTGTTGGCTTCACTTAGATTGTAAGTTCTTCAGCGCAGGAACTGTTGGTGCACGTGCCAGATTCCACACATTTATTGTTTCTTTGGTCTCCCGAAAAACACTTCTCTTCCCCGTGCGCTCATGTGAGCTATATTTCTGGTTGCTCCGTGCACTTGTTTGAGCTGCATTGCTGAATGCTTGCTTCACTCTGCATTATGGTAATAAGTGGCCTGAGGGAGGTCATCCTCCTTGAAATTGCTCACACAGGGTATGTATTCTTTGCTCTAGAGAAGCAGCCCCTGGCAGCAGCAGTAGTAGTAATATCTTACATTTCTATAGAATCTTTCATCTCAATAGATCCAAAACACTTCACCAAGTTTTCTAACTGTGTTTGAAAGAGCATTTACCCCACCACTGAAATGCCACCAGCTCTGGGGTGAAACGTGGTAGTGGTTCAACAGTGCATGAGAATGTTTACACTGTGGTTTAGGATAGGAAGTGAAGAATGCACCTCACTACATAAAGTATAAGGTTTCCTTTCTCCCTGCAGATTGACATTTCCAAATGCCATTACCTGGTGGATTTAGATAGAGCGATTGAAACATCAAGGGAGCCGAGATACTCCGCCAACAAAGAAGAATGGATCAGCATTGCCTACAAACCATTCCTGGATACTTCCAGGTAAGTGTTTTCACAAGTTTGGGAAGGAAGAACGGGGGCAGAAAGGTGCATAAGCTAATTCTGTTTGAATTTCTGCATATGAAAGAAGCGATCCATATACTGGTAGGAGAAATGCAATGGTAGGAGTTACCTTGAAATGATCTTCTTGGGAAAGGCACCTTTCCACACATGGGGACAGGCATTTACATGGGGAAGTCTGCGTGGTATTAATACAGCTTTGGTGCTCGTGGCCAATATTGCTTTCTACGGTGAAATACCTCAATGGGTTAAAATCATTTTTAAAATGAAAGCTCAGCGTCCGCCTTTGGCTGAAATGTATTTTTCTTTTTTATTTGAACAAGAATTGTTAGAAAGCTGTTGGGAGGAGAAGAAATGCGTGAAATCAGCATCCTCCAGGCTACTCTGGGGTGGGAAGTGTTTGGTTATATTAGGTTGAAAGTGAACGTGCAATCCCTATGGGGCAGTAGCTCCCTGTTCTAAATGCTTCTTGGATGCTTATTTATAAAGGTGTGGTAAGGCAGCTGTCATGCGATGGAAAGAGGGATTTGCTGGAAAGATCCATTCAAAAGCAGCAACCCAGAATCCAGTACCCTCTTATTTTCACATGCTGGCCCATGGTTCTCTAGTAAGGACAGGTTTGGTGCACAAGACAGATGATCTGCTAAAGTTTTCTAAACTAACGCAGTCGGGTGATGGGAAGCTGCAATAATGCGCTTTTCCCAATGGATCTCGGTTTTTAATTAAATTAATAAACAAACAAACAATCTTCCACTCGGCCTTAGGTTAGGCATAGCCCCTCTTCCCTGAGGTACTGTCCCTTCCTCTGGGACCATTGCAGGAGACCCTCTCTTCCTGCAGCTTCACTCAGCAGTGCCACTTCTAGTGCTGACCTCATTGGACTTCCCTGCACCCTCTATAGCCCAGGTGCAGCCCCACCACCTTAGCTGGTTCGGCTGGGAGCACCTGCTCTGGCATAGGGGATCTGGGCCTATTTTAATCCTGAGAGCCAGCCACCATGTGACACCAGGGGACAAGTAACAAACCCAGACGTACGGCATGGCAGCCCAGAGGCTGGGTATCAGATCAGTCAGCTGTTCAGGGTTTTAAACTAGATGGAATGACTGAGTGCTCACCTTGCCCTGGTAGGCTCACTTGGACAGTTTCAACATGGGTCACTGTTGATTGGCAAATGATGCTTTGCATCCAGCTTGCAGTGAGAGGCCGTGCTATGCTGTTTCCATTGGGAGGGGTGGCATAGTACAGGAATGGCAGCGTCGCAGCAGCAGACAGAGACTTGTTGTGACATTGCCAGAAGAAGGGGGAGACTCATGGAAGCTGTGGAGCACGGTAACCGCGGCGTCACGGTCTCTTTAGCAATCAATCAATCAGGTAAAACTGCAGAATAATAAAGAATAGACAGGCCCCTCTTGAGGCAGGTAAAACAACAGTGTCTCTTCTCTCTTTGGCGCTTCGACACCTGCTTCAGCCTGGACCCTGCGCGCTCTGGTTGAGAAGTTACTGAGCGTTTAGAACAAAGGCACAGATTGTCTAAGGGCGGGGCAGGGGGGTAATTGGCTTCCTTCACCCCATAACAAAGGACCCCACTGCTCTTTATTGAGCTCTTTTCACCTGGGAGGGGACTGCAGTGGTGCCAGGGATTCGTGCAGCACATACTGACAGGGGATCAGAAATAATCAGCCAGTGGGAGTCTTGGCCCCATGTGTGTCTCTGGGCAGCCTCCCTTCTCTTGCTTGCGCTCCTGCTGCATTGAAATTCTCCGCGCTGTTCCCTATCAGCGTCTCACAGCTTGAGCAGAAAGGAGGTGCGGTGCCTTTGTGTGTGCAGAAGGCCAGGTTGCCATAGCAGCAGGTCTGATTTGCATGCCTGCTGTGCACCTTGATGGCTCACATGGTTCAGGATGCGCTGTGCCAGGCAGTCCTCCCACCAATTAAGTGGACTTTAGAGTGTCAGAGTCTGTGCGGCTGGAGTGCGTGGTGCACATAAAGGAGGGAATGGGCAGCAGAGGGGGTCTCGTTCAGCAGGGTGTGAGTGGAGTAGCCAGCAGTTCCAGCACTCCTCCCCACAGCGAGCATGGTGTTCATTATTGATTGCACTCTTTTCCCAGGAGTTTTGAAGTACTTCACACACTGTTCTGAGCACCATAGAGGCTCCTGATACAGACCCTACAGCAAAACCCCAAAGACTTAATCTGAGGGAACCAGGCTAAACTGTGCCCTGAACCAGGGCCTGCCTGACCAGGGAAATGTTCGATTCAAGTATGGATTCTGCAAAGCTGACTCAAGTGATTGTGGCACAGAGAGGTGAACAAGGCTTATTAGCTCTAAATCTACTCCATTCCCATTATTGACTTGTATCACTTGAGCACCTAGAAGCCCCAGCCAAAATCAGGGCCCTGCTGCGCTTGCCAGGCCCTAGTGCGCTGGCAGGAAAAGGCTTTGCAAATGCCTTTTCTAAAGCTCTTGGTTTTGTCCTGCTGGCTTGTAAAGTTTTTACATCTTAACCTCCCAGTCATAAGCTAGTCAGAGAGGAAGAATGGTCCAGGTGGTAGGGCATTGGCTGGAGCTTGCGAGAGCTGGTTTCAAATCCCTGCTCTGTCAGAGACTTCTTGTGTTACTTGGGGCAAGTCACTTAGCCTCTGTGCCTCAGTTTCCCATTAGTACAGTGGAGAGAATAGCACTGCCCTGCGTCACAGGGGTCTGGTGAGGATAAATAGGTAAGCGATTGTGATATGCTTAGACACTGCAGTGAGGGGGACCAGACATGTGCCTTAGATAGATAGTATTGTTTGGCTCACACTATAGGCATTCATTATAATATCAGTGGAGTGGCTAGGAAGCACCATGCTTTTGCTCTTGGTTCTCCAGTTGGATACTAGCTCATTTCAGGACTGGAGCTGGGTTGTTACCAACTGGCTGGTGAACTAATTGCTAACATAGATCTGCAGATCTATCTGTTGAGGGTTGAATGTCTCCAGGAGATGGAGTCCATTCCACCTTGCAAACCCAGGTGTGGCCCCTACATTCCACTGCCTAGAGTGGAGACTGGAGCATCCACTTTACACTTTCCCCTTTGCAAAGAGGGCACTCCTGGTGGGTCCTACTCTCTGCGACTCTGTGGCTACGTTGCCTGCTGTTTAAGTAGGCCTTTCCTTTGCTCGCTCTCACTGGTCTTGGACATAATATGCCTAGCCTTGCTGAACACCAAGCCTGCTGGGGAGCAGATCTGGCCAGTAAAGCAAGTGTCTCATCTTGCCCATTCTCTGTGCCAGCTGTGAATGTCACTGTAGGCACCAGAGCAATGCAACAAGGGACTATTCCAGGGATGCAGTGCATGTTTTCTAACCAGTCCTGTGAATTAGTGCTGATGGGAGTGATGTGAGAGATCACACAGGTCTGCTATCTTGGGTGCCAGCATCCTCCCTGGGGGTGAGAAGCTGTGGCAATTGCTCCTGAAGGCACAGAATTTTTTTGTTTATTTGTTTGAAGTGACAAATCCAACTCGTGCTGTCCCTGCTGCAGTTGAGAGGGTAATTATCAGGACTGGGAACTTCGCCACACAGGAGGAGCAGTGACGTGCGGGTTATAGGAGCTCCAGCAGGTTAGGTGAATGCCCCTGCAGAAAGCTTAAATAGAATCTAATGCAGCCTTCCTCCTGCCACTCGGCCCTGAAGGCACTTGGAACTGGTGGAAGGTACAGGCTCCCCAGAGTAGGGACAGCGCAGGCTGATGAATCCGTTTTGGTGACATGAGCTATGTGTGTGCGCCTCATCTTTTCTAGCAGGTCACTAAAGGGTGGTGTTCTCCTGTCGGGCTGGGTTTAAAAACATCTGGCTATAAAATGACCACCTCAAGCAGGACTATTGATAGTTATGGGCAGTTTCCAGAGAGGAGCTGCCTACGTTTCACCTCCAAACTCTGTGTAAAAACTTGCACAACTGAGTGCAGCACAGGGAAGTCTGTGCAGAAAAGCCCACGTGCGCATATATGCACAGAGGCCTGTGCACGGGGTCAGAGAAGGTGTTTCAGGAGCCTCCTTTATAAACCCAAACTGCTCATTTCCGAGCATTTTCCCTGCCCTCAGCCGGGTGCAATGACGCGTGTATCAAATCCGGCACCTGCTTCCACACAAACAATGCTGAAGCAGCCCTTGCTAAACATGAAGTAAGTGTAAAAAGCATGATTAAAATGCAGCTTAAAAAAAAAAAGGCATCACCTCGAGCTGAGCTGTGAGGGAAGCAGCAGTCAGCTCAGATTACAGGTTTGCAGCACAGGGCCATGGAGCGAGGCATATTAAAAACCCTTCCAACTCCAGCTCTTATTCTTTGAAAATAAATGACCCCAGCAGCTCAATTCATGCCTGCTGAACTGCAGGCTTCTGGGACTCGCTGCGATTCTCACATTGACGTCAGCAAGTGCAAATGTAAATCTCAGTTCCCTCTGATAAATGGTGTTGCTAATTGAATTAGAGAGCGCTCCGAGCCACCAACTAATTATGCTACTCAGGCAGCTGCTTTGTCCAGGTCCATTTAATTCTGTATTGGCTGAGTGCTGCCATTCTGGCATAGAAAAGGGGAAATATATTAAAGCTCCCAATTGAGGAGCATATATTTTCTGGCTCTTTAGGCTGAGCCGTTTGCTAGCTCCAGGCACTCCTGCTCTTGCCCTTATGTTTTCCATTGTAAAATAGTCTGAATGCAAGATGAGTGATCCAGTCACCTTGTGCTAAAATATTATATCCCTTGTTTGATAGGTAAGAGACTCTCCTATACCATTTAATGCTGCTTTCCTCAATATCAAGTATGAGGCTTTTTAAAAAAGGTTATTTCCTTTTTTGAGTTCACGGTCAATGTGGAATTTTCTACACCTCAAAGAAATGCAAATGTTAATAGGTTTGCAGTAGGGCACAGACAGCTTCGGTCATGGCTATGCCTCTGCTCCTGGACTCCCTGTGTGCAGAGATAACCACAATATCCCAACCCCTGTATCTGTGGCAGAGTTCCAACTTTGCTTCCTTTCTCCCTCTCTGCCTCCTGTCCCTCCATTACCTTCTCTTCTTCCTACTAGTGCTAACTTCAGAAACTCCATCTTTGGCAGGCATTTGACCTTCAGTTGAGCTGAGAGATTCAGGCTGCCAGATGTGTTAGCAAAAAAGCTTTTTCTTTCCTAAAGTATTTAATCTCCTCCCTCAAAACAAGACAAATCTCTGAAGGGTGGAGGGGAGCACACACGTAGCCATTCACACTTCGGGCCCATATCCAATGGCCATTGAAGTCAGTGGAAGCTTTTCGTTGACTTCAGCGAGCATCGGATTAGACCCTTTATCCTCTACTGTAGAGTAACAATTCATGGGTTTGATCTAGCTAGTGGCCTGCTGAATAGGAGCTCTGTGCTGATCAAGGCCACACCCACAAACTCCAGGTGGACAAATAAAGAGAAGCAAATATATATGAAAATGGTATAGATTCAGTTGCATCCATTTCCCCCCACCCTTCACATGTCACCTGTTGTCTTAGAAGCTCTGGGTTTGACAACAGATGGTAAAGATGCTTGAGCCCTATCTAAATTAAGTTTCTAATGGAACTGCACCAGCCGTGAATTACAACTCCTGCTTTCTTTGTTGTAGACAAAGCCTCTGAGACTTGCCTTAGTGCGTGTGGCTATTTAGCACAGAGCAGCCTTGTGCTTCAGTGTCGTATCGTACAAAGTGCCCTTGAGCTAGAAACTGGTTGTGGCTTAATGAACATGAAAGCTTAGCTTGTAATTGAGGGCCAGATACGTTGGTGCCGCCACCTGCCGGGCAAAAGTAAGTGGTCTGAAGAGACGGGCCTTGTTGGGGAAAGCCTCTTAAGCGCCAAGCTGTGATTTCTTGGTGTCAAAGCTGTTCTTTTTTCTAGGGTTCCTCATTTAGTTTTGGCTAGATAACTGGAGTCACTGTGAATTCTCTCCTTTCCACTTTCTTAATTCTGTTAAGATCCTAAAACGGCCCTGCAGAGCCAGCAGTCTCCATTAGCAAACATGTATTAAAACCCCCACGTTTCTGGTGGGCACAAACACCACCTTGCTCTAAAGACCCTAAAGGCCTGATGTCAAATTCACTCTGCAGAGAGAGTTGAATTCCACAGTTATGGTCCATGCTGGGGGCGGGGTGTGTGACCTTCCCCTCTGGTGTTATCTGGACTGGTGAGCTGATAGGTCACTCCAATCCTTGACTCTGGGAGCCAGCCTGACCCTGCTCTCCTGTGAGAACCCCCACTCCTGGGCTGTTCACGCACAGCCTCTGGCATGTAAGCTGCATCTTGGATTGTGCAACCGAATGACACTTGCCAATATCCCCAGTCCCAGATACAACCCTAGGAGCCTCCATCTTGCAGTGTCCAGTTATGCCTGCTGGATGCTGCAAGCTTATATGAGTTCGTCAATTTAACAAAGAAATTGATATGTACCAGGCTTGTTCTCCCAAGGGGAGTCACTGACACGCTTCAAACCAAACGCACTGCTTCAGGTAGAACAAACAAACAGACTTGTTAACTATAAAGATAGATTTTAAGTGATTATAAGTCAAAGCACAAAAAATAAGATTTGGTGACATGAAATAAAATCAAAACGCATTTTAAGCTGATCTGAACACTTTCAGTGCCCTTACAAACTTTGATGCGTCTCACCACAGGCTGGCGGGTTGCCCTTCAGCCAGGCTGTCCCCTTTGATCAGCGCTTCAGTCGCTTGGTGTGGTGTCTGTAGATGTAGGTGGAAGAGAGAGCGACCATGGCAAACGTCTCTCCCTTTTATCATGTCCTTTTTTCCCTCTTGGTTTTGCCCCCTTCCCCCCCCCCCCCCCCCCCCGAGAGTCAGGTGAGCATTACCTCATCGCGGTCCCATACTGACCAAACAAAGGGGGGTGACTCACTCGAACAGATCCTTTTGTTGCTGTCTAGGCCAGCGTCCTTTGTTCCTGTGAGGCGAGGCTGGGCTGGGTTTGTCTCATACCTGCCCTGGTGAGGTGTGAACTGCCTCTCTGCTCTTGGAGAGTTTTTGCCTGGGCTTACTTTAAGCTATGAGGATACATTTTCAGCCTCATAACTATATACATGAAATTATAACCTATAACATTACTATAACAACAATGCTTTCAGTGCATCATGAGCCTTCCGAAGACACCCAACATGACAAACTTTGCGTTGGATACCACACAATCATTTTACAAGGACGAACATGGGGGTACTGGGTGTTCCCCTGAGGTACAAAGTGTCATAGGGGGACATAGACCCCAACCCCCCCCCCACACACACAATGAGAGCTTTGCATGGAGATTAAGAGTAGAATGTGGCCTTTATTCTAGAACTAAATTGATCATTATTTATTATGTTTGGCACACGTTTTGTTGCATCCAGCATTACCCAGTGGAAAGAGCTGCTTGACATTCTGCCCTTGGTTTCTCTTCCTCTCCCATCCTCTGTTCTTCTCTGTCATCTCCATCTCCTTCCCTGCAACAATTCCTAGTTATTGCTCACATTTGAAATGCTCTAGGCACTGAGATCCCAAGGAAGTTGAATAGGTGTGGAAGTTCACGTCTCTCTAAGCTGGTGTTTCTGTCAGCAGACTCAGGAAGACAGCACTGCAGTGGTTTACACTTAGATCCCGTTTGGAAGGTTTTTGCTACCCTTTTTTAGGCCAAGCAGTGTACTTTTGTTTTTAAATGAAAACCTTGGATTGTGCAGTTTCTGAATATTATGCCATGAGGGTCATTTAAACACATTTTGTGGGTTGTATTTGGTCCCTGGGCCATGAGTTTGACATCTCTGTAATTTAGACAGGTACATTGTGGCAGGGGTAGAAGGAAGAATAGTTCTTGTCAACAGCTGTAGGGGATAGGAATCAAGGACTTGCTAGTGGTCTTTCTGCATGACTCTGAGACATGCAGAATAGGGAAAACAGAGAAAAAAATAGGTTAAAGAATGTTTAGATAAATGAGATATATTCAAATTGGCAGGGCCTGATGAACTGCACCCTAGGGTACTTAAGGAACTAGCTGAAGGAATCTCGGAACAGTTAGCAGTTATCTTTGAGAACTCATGGAGGATAGGTAAGGTCACAGAGGACAGGTGAAGAGAAAATAAAGTCCCTCTCTTTAAAAAGGGGAACAAAGAGTACTCAGGGAATTATAGACTGGTCAGTCTAACTTCGATACCTGGAAAGATACTGGAACAAATTATTAAATTATTAAACAATCAGTTTGTAAGCGCCTAGAGGATAATAGGGTAATAAGGAATAGCTGAAATGGATTTGTTGAGAAAAATCATGCTGAACCAACCGAATTTCCTTCTTTGACAGGTTTACTGGCCTTGTAGATGCTGGGAAGCAGTAAACAGGATATACCTTGCTTTTAGTGAGGCTTTTGACACAATTTCACATAACATGCTCATATGCAAACTAGGGAAATGTGGTCTAGGTGAAATTACCATAAGGTTGGTGCACAACTTGTTGAAAGACAGTCCTCAAAGCGTGGTTCGCTGCACACTGAGAGGGCATATCTACAGGGGTCAGTCCTGGCTCCGGTCCTATTAAATATTTTCACTAGTGTCTTGGATAATGGAGTAGAGAGTACATTTATAAAATTTGCAGATGGACACCAAGCTGGGAGGGGTTGGAAGCACTTTGGAGGACAGGATTAGAATTCAAAACAACCCTGACAAATTGGAGAATTGTTCTGAAATCAACAAGATGAAATTCAATAAAGACAAGTGCTAAGTACTTCAGTTAGGAATGAAAAATCAGATGCACAACTACAAAATTGGAACTAACTGGCTAGGTGATAATACTGCTGAAAAGGATCTGGGGATTATAGTGGACCACGAATTGAATCTGAGTCCACAATGTGGTGCAGTTGTGAAAAAGGCGAACATTCTAAAGCATATTAATAGGAGTGCCCTAGATAAGACATGGGAAGTAATTGTCCCCACTCTACTTGGCCCTGGTGAGGCCTCAGCTGGAGTGCTGGGTCCAGTTGTGAGTGCCACACTTGAGGAAAGATGTGGACAAATTGGAGAGAGTCCAAAGGAGAGCAACGAAAACGTTAAAAGGTTTAGAGAACCTGACCTATGAGGAAAGGTTAAACAAAGTGGGCATGTTGAGCCTTGAGAAAAGATGATGGGTGTGTGTGGGGGGGGACCTGTTAAGTCTTCAGCTATGTTAAAGGGCTGTTCTAAAAAGGGGATGGTGATGAATTCTTCTCCATGGCCATTGAAGGTAAGAGGAGAAGTAATGGGCCAGGGAGATTTAGGTTAGATACTAGGAAAATCTTTCTAAGTGCAGTTAAGCTCTAGAACAGGCTTCCAGGGGTGGTTGTGGAATCCTCCTCATTGGAGTTTTTTAAGAACCGGTTGGACAAACATTTGTGAGAGATGGTCTAGGTTTACTTGTCCTGCCCCAGCGCAGGAGGCTGGACTTGATGACCTCTTGGGGTCCCTTCCTGCCCTACCTTTTTATGCTTCTATGCCGGTGCTAACTTGGGGATTTCAGCTACTGAGCGTTGCTGCTTCAAAAACCAGTCTCTCTGTCCCCAGCTGCTGGGCAAAATGGGCTCCCATTGTGTCAACGTGGCTCTGAGTCAGAGGACGAGACTCTGTTGTCGAGCTGCTGTCACCATGACATGAGTATGGAGAGGGCTGCATGAATTAAGGCTGTCCCTGTGCTGCAGACGGTGTGCAAAGGAGTGCAGTCAGGGGTGCCCCCTGCCTTTCTGTCCTCTAGCCCAGCTTCATATGGGAAATTAAAGAAACAACCTCACTTTAACACATGCTGCTCTCCCCTACCCCGATCAAGCCCAGAGCTTGGGGGATTGTGCTGGTCTCCGCTACTTTCCTAGCTCAGCAGGCCAATTTCCTCACTCTCATTTTTCATGCTCCTGTTTTTTAACAAGCATCCAAAACAGCTTGAAATTGCTTTTTTCTTGAGTCAAATGAAGTGAAACTAAAGCCGTTCAACAGTGAGCTCCAAGCTTCAGGATAGTGGGATCTCAGTGTTTGTGCCTGCCAAGCGTTGTGTTACTGTTGGCTCGGGTGGCAGTGGGCTGCCAGCCGCGGTGGGGAGATGCCAGTGCAAAGCGCAGCAATGACATGGTGTTCATTAGTTAGCTCCAAGATGCGGAGAAGGAAATGCAAGAACTGCTTTGTGAGGAAGTTGCCTTTGCCTCCAGCCATTCTTGTTTAACGGAGGGGGGGGGGGCTTTAATTTCCAAGCACAGAGAAATGACAGCTGGAAAGAATGCTCCTTGTTCAAAACATGTGAAAATTACCATCTTCCTCCTAGTTATTTGCTACTAAGCGATTGTGCTTAGAACACATTCCCATTCCAGCAGCTCAGGATCTCACGAGGAATGAGGATTTCCAATGGTTCTTTTATTTTGGGATTCATAGATTCTAGGACTGGAAGGGACTTGAGAGGTCATCGAGTCCAGTCCCCTGCCCGCATGGCAGGACCAAATACTGTCTAGACCATCCCTGATAGACATTAGGGATCATGCGGGGTGCTTTATAATTTGCAAAGGGCCCCAATGTTATTGCAGAAAATGAATGGAACTTTTGGTTCTCACCCTTCTGAAATGAAGTAAATGTCATTTTACATCCCAAAAGGCAGTCTTTGGGCTTGGCTAAAAGCAGACAAGAGGGATGGTGGGTGTTGAGAGGATGTGTGGCCCTTTGGTTAAGGCAAAACTGGGTTCAATCCTCTGCTCTGCCTCTGAGAGCTTGGTCAAGTCTCTTGGTACCTCAGTTTCCCATCTGGAGATAATGACGCTTCCCTTTCCCCTACCCGTCGTCTATTTAGATTGTAAACTTTTTGGGCAGGGACTGTCTCTTACTCAGTGTTTGTACAGTACCAAGCAAAATGAGGCCTGATCTTGATTGGGGCCAGTGGGCTCTACTTTAATACAAATAATAAGTGATGCCTTTCCCTGCGGGAAACCTGTATTCCAAGTAGCAAGAGATCACGAGTTTGGTGGTCTCCATTAGATCCCAAGTAGTGTGACGCACTGAATTTTCCAAGTGCCTTTGGAATCCACGTGGAGCCTATGTTCACAATGGCAGTTCCTGTCATTGTTTTTCAGCTGCATCTTTGATTTCGAAATATGTTTCATGCTGCTTCTAAACAAAAGCAAACCCACCAACCGCCTTTTCCTTAAATAGAGTGAATTGAACACTGCACAAGCAGCACTAGTAAGATTCCATTCGATTCCACAATCTCGGCTGTGTTATCAGTACGCTACTCGAATTATAGAGCATCTCAGGAGTGTCCAGATAACACACACTGGATCTGTGTGCTGTCCCTGGCCTCTCAGCATGTTATAAATCACAGATTTGACCGTTGCTGCTGCTTATCCAGCCTTTTGCTACTTGGCAGGCATTTGCATTGATGGCATTAGTTATACATCTATCAAGGCTGATGGTTTCCCAGCAATGTAATCTGAAAGAGATAAGTCTTAAAATTAGCTTTGGTATTCAGAATGAAACACCCTTGCCCCAGCACCAATTTCTAGAAATTGCTAAAGATTGCATGTCTTTTCAGTGGAATTTTCGGCGCTGATGATGAAGGAAATTATCTTATTTTGGCACTCCTTATTTAAACAAGGATTTAAGTTATCTGCTCAGTGGAAGAATACATGCACTTAAAATGTACCAACTTAGCAGTGCTACAACAATTAGCAGCCAAACAAAAGGATACTAATTTGATACAGCCATCAAGCCTGTCTCACACAAGTGCTCTATTGGTCCAATTGTAGTAAAGTGCTGCTGCTAAACACTAGTTCCCCACCCAAGAGGGTCGGGGTAAACATCTCTCTGAAGATTGACAGCCTGCAGCAAGTCACCTGGCAGGACACAGGATGGTTCAGCCCGTCTCTAATTTGAGGTGCTGCAGCAGAAGAGCGATATGCTGAAACCCTAGAGCCATTTGGGGTTCTTTCCGTCTCTGCTGTAGGGATTCTGTTGGGGGAGGGGGGGGGGAAGAGCATGCTTCCTAAAATGAGTAGACATTAGGAAAACGGAAAAGCCAAGTGCAAAACAGCTAACTTATTGCCTCTTAGCATCTCCCTTGCTGCTCTTCCAGGGCGGGGAGTTTTGGAATAACTGCCCTGTGCAACCTCATCATGGCTGAACTGTCTGCCTTTTGGCCCATAACATCTAGGAGTAACCATCTTTTCATAATCACTGCCAATACAGTGGGGAAAGAGTTCTGAGCTAGTAGGGCTGATTGCTCTAAAGCCGGTAATCCTGATACAAAACAGCTTTGGTTTGACTGATGAAGAAAAGGCAGAATGGAGCCTGGTGTGTCTGTCTCATTGCTGTTCTCCCACCTTACTGACACGAGGCTCTAGTCCCAGGCCCTGTACTAGGCATCAGCTGTTCTTTTGTGGCACTTCAAAACACGTCTTCTAAATGATCACTTTAAAACCAGTCTGTTTTCCCTTTTGATTTCAGGTCTTCAAAGCTGCTGCGTGCTTTCTATGTCCCTTTCCTGTCCGAGCGGCATACGTCGTATGCAAACTACACCATCCTTAAACCCCGGAAGTCAAAGCAAGCCAGGAAAAAAACAGGAGGTTAGCAACACACCTGCGGACCAAAAAGGATCAACCAATATTGTCGGCCAGCTGCTTAAACCTTCCTAGGAAAAAAAAATGCTTGTAAGATTCACTAATAAAGGTTTCCCACCCAGTGATTTCACTCTGCAAGCCTCCAGCTGTAAAGAGTATATCATCTGCTCTCAGTTCTGTTAGTCTCTGCTCTGCCTGTGAGCTCATTTTCAGAACGTCTTGGTAAGAAACAGTTTGAAAATCCAGCAGCTGCCTACGAATATATTATCCCTGTTGCTCCCTGCATTATTATTTATTAGACTAGAGAAGAGCAAAACTAAATAACAAGAAATGACTGTGTTAGACTGTGCGCCAGGATACTGCCTGGCACCAGGAAAATTCACAGCCTCTCTCAGTATTCCTCATCTGCTAAATAGCTGCTTGCCTGCTCCTAGGAAACATTATTTGCAGAGAACAGCATTTGAAAAAAAAACCCCAAAAAACAGCAGCACAGCAGAGACAATGACTCTCTGAAATGCTGAGAATCTCAGCAAACAAGACAGTCCATACCATAGAGAAAAATCCCTGGGATCACCCTGTCCAGGAGATACTTTCCAAGGAGAAACTTGCACTTTCAAACAAACTGTGATTTTTGTTAGTTATCTGTTTTAATGGGATGTGATTTCATTTGCCTTGAGTTCTGATTTCCTTGTTATGATCCTAGATATTGTGAAAACACGGGCTTTGTTTAATCTTATTTATTTGCATGTGTGCGTGTGTGCGTGTGTGTTTAAAGAAACATTTAATGTCCTTTGAATTCTTGTCTCCAATGCGTAAAATGCCTGGAAACCGCCTATGGGGTAAAAAAGGTTAATAATTATTGTGATTCAGTTGCCCAGATCTACAAGGATGTGTACAAGTTCCCTTTTGTCAAAGACCCTCCAGAATGATGATGCAGTATTGAACTATACCCAAGTTTTATTATGAACCAGATTAAAAATGACGTTTACATCAGTCTCGTAGAAACCTGTGCAGGGGCCTGAGAGGGGGAATGTGGGTGAACTTTCCCTCAGTGCAGAGGGACAGACAGCACAAGCTCTGTGCCCAACCTAAGCCCTATTCCGAGGGTTAAAACGGAACTTAGTGGTGCAGAAGCTTGGCCCCCTGCACATAGATGGCCATTTCTCATTGGCCTGCTAACCCCAGGGTTGTGAGTTCAATCCTTGAGGGGGCCATTTAGGAATCTGGGGCAAAAATCTGTCTGGGGATTGGTCCTGCTTTGAGCAGGGGGATTGGACTAGATGACCTCCTGAGGTCCCTTCCAACCCTGATATTCTATGATTTCATCCTGTGTGAATAGCACACACCAGAGAGAGCAGAGGAGATGTGGCTGTATGAGAGAGTGGCGCAGCGAATGGTCTGTGAATAGGTTTGTCCATGTGTGGGGATGCAGTGCTGAAGTTGGGGGGCTGCGGTGGTTGAACAGTGAGTGTATGTGATGGAAAGCATACGCCAGTGGCTGTGTAGGGCAGGTGGATCGTTCAGCACGTTTGCAGGTTAATAGCTGAGCAAGCTGCTGTAGCAAGGTCAAAAGGGCAGACAGTGCAGCAGTGTGGCTCTGATTTAACATGACACTATTGGGTCAGAGCCGGAGAAGCCAGGAAAGGAAATAGTGCAACCCTGAGAGAACCATGCATGGCTTTAATCTGGAAAATTACATTTGAAATGTAGTAGAGGACACTGCACTTCCCTTTGTCTGCTGAGTCCCGTGCACTCACTAGGGATGAGTATTGATGAAATGCTTAGGTCACCACTCGGCTACATTTCCTCCTGCACAGTTGCAGGGTTGGCTGGTTGCTTCCCCGGATATTTTATTTAACTCTTTGTTTAAAAAAAAAAAAAAAAAAAGGTAACTCTGCAGCAGGGAGCAGAGGAGAAGGAGAGGTAACAATACGTATGTGGTGCTCAGCATGTTCTGAGAAACAGGCCCTTTCAAGGTGCGTCAGATTAGTCACCCAAAATCACTAGTCACTTCTGAAACTCTTGGCCAGGTGGGGGCGATTCTTGGGCTCCAGGACTGTGGGAGCTAGTAAGTGGCCTCCTTCTGATATGTGATGACATCAAGGAGTCTTTCTGTCTTTCTGTAAGTCTGTCTAGTTATTGCTGTGGATGTGTAGGTTTCCATGTGGTTAGCGAGTAGGAAAGCAGGTTGGCCAATCAGTTCAGAGCCTTAATGCTCTCATTAAGGTCTGAATGCCACAATGACTCCCTTGTTGACTCTGTAAATGCTGTAAGTGTTGTTTCTCTGCTTTGCTGTAATTTCACGCCCGAGGAGCTTGTTACTTTAGGTAAAAGTCACCCTGCAAGCTGGTGGTACAGAACCTCCCTCCACCCAGGTTTGGCTTAGCATTCAGCACACTTAGACAAACCAGTTCTCTAGATCTTGTTTCTTTAGTCAGGTTGACAATGTACCCGTTGTGATCAACAGCAAGGCATATGGAGTGTCTGTCACTTGGCTGGGGAAAAGATGGCATGTGGGACTCCAGACTGAACTGACATGCAGTTGAAATGCAGGTGGAGGTTGCTGTGAAATGGCATCAAGTGTTTTGATTTTATTTTGTATTTGGTTAGTTTTTTAATCAACTTCACTACATTGAAGGCAAATGTTAGACTGTACAAAGCCTGGTAGGTAAAAAGCCCCTGCATGCCTTTTGGTTGCCTGGGTGATTGATACATTGAGGATGAAATTCTCCTCTGTGCAGAGGAGCAGCCCAAAGCCTTTGCATTATTTAAATCCTGTTTTGAAGGCTTACGTGGGACATACGTGGCAGACAGGGTTTGGGTTTGCCCTCTGTAGAGGGGTGCTTTTTGTCCTGTGCACATAGTCTCTCTCCCTACAGCGTCTTTGGTATAACAACATTGGAATTTCCCTGTTAAAAATCCCAGTCTTTACAGTAAACTAACGTCTTAAACGTTTTAGGTAAATCTGCCTGGGAGACAAAACTGCAGTGTTGCAGGTCAACACTGAATGTCTGCTTAATGCTCCTATTTGTTTCTTTTGAATGGTTTCCCCACCCAAAATGTTAACATTCCTTTAATAAGGCTCTGTGGTGTCACGTCAGTGAATCTAAACCAAAACTGCCCTCCTATCTGCTTCCCCCCAGTGTTTCCATCTATAAATGGAAACAAGGAACACAGTCAAAGTCTATTGCGTACCTCTCTTTGGTGCTGTCTCACTGTCCCAGCCTTTACTGTCATGTTTACTGTGAAAAGATAGTCCAGGAAACATCTGTTTTCAGTGATTGTGGCTGCTCCACCCTTTCTTCCACTGTTTTAATTCCTTTTTATGGACCCTGACAGCTTGACATTAAATAGGAGTGATCAGCATCTCCGAGAAAAGGGCAGCAACTACCCTGTTGCTGTATGAAGAACTGCACTTGGGTCATGTTAACAGATGTTGATTTCCCATCTAATGGAAGGGGAAGCCAGGCACACTCATAGGTGGTGGTATCAGACTTGCTTTACAGTAGCAGCGAGAGGCTCTAGTCAAGACAGAGGCCCCATTGTGTTGGTTGATCCCATGTCCTGAAGTATTTACAACCTAAACAGACAAAGGAAGCATTATTATCCCCATTTCACAGGGGAAGCGCAGCGAGATCAAGGACTAGCCCATGGTCATATAGGGAGTCAGTGGGAAAGATGGGAATCCAATCCACATCTCCTGGGTCCTAGTCCAGTGGTTTAACCCCCAAACCATCTTTCCTTGGACCGGGGAGAGCACAGCAACCCTATAGCTGCTTTCTGCACATACGGCCCAGAAAGCAGAGTCTAGGAAACCTCAGGTCTCGCTCACTTCCTTTCCTGCTGGAGCAGTGTTCTCACATCCACCTAGCACAGCAGTCTCCGGAAGCTCCTTTGCAGCTGTAATGCAGCGCAGAGGCATTTGGAATGCCCACACGAGGCCATCTGCTCTGGAAAGGTAACGCTGCTCTTAGCGGTGCTTTCATCATGGGGAATACAGAGCAACAGGTGAACTTTCTGATAGGAAAATGTTAAGGCTCCCTTCTTCTGTTAATAATTCATAGGTCAGAGCTGTTGGGCTTTGCACGGTGCTGACATTTAAGCAAATAACAGTCAATAATGAGAAGATTACTTCTAAATAAATGCATTCAGTGGAATGAGCTGCCCGAGGAAGCCGCGCTGCACAATTTGTGTCTTCATGTGTAATGGGGTGGCGGGTGTTGGGATGGGAGGGAAAGAGCAGTACTGAGGATTTCCTAACACCTTCCTGCTTTCTCAGGATAAATTATCTTGCTTTTGAAATGTGGATTTGCAGAGATTTTCAAAAATGGTGGCTTTCCCTTTGTAAAAGGTTTCATTGCTTGGTACTTATACAATTTTTTTCCCCTTTGACCCTAATAAAATTTAACTTTGCGATCTAGTTGTGGGCTAGACAGTTTTCATATGGTTAATTTATGACCCATTTAAAAAAAAAGTAAGGTCTTCTGATTTGCAAGCCTTAGGGGTGAAGGGTTAAACCTGCAAATTGCTAAACTGCTTCCATCCAATTCCCAAGTCTTTATCAAGTCACGGTAGGTTCAGCAACTCACAGGCAGGAACCAGGACTCGGGGGGGGGGGGGGAAGGCCAGACCCATTGCCTCACAGGTTAATGCTCTGTCCTGCCATGCAGACAATCTGAGTTTGACTCCCTGGTCCGTTTCCAGTCTCAGGATGAGGAAGGGATACTTCATAGATATTATGGATGGAGAAAGAACTCATTGGAATCTGGCTTGGGAGACTGAGGTTCTCTGCTGCATTCTGACTGGCTGATTTGAGACACAAGATGTCACAGTAATGTGTCAACTCTCAATAGTGCATGGCTTCACACCCACAAAATCCCATTGTATCTTCATTGTCTATTTGGGGTGGTGGTGAGTGAGCGAAAGACAGGGCGCCTGGTGAGGCTGAGAGGTGATGAGGTCATCATGGCTGGTGGTGGGGGACATGCAGGGGTGAAGGAGAAAAAGCAATACTTTACTGTTGCCCCTTTATTTGAAGGGTCAAGCTGCTCATTCACAGCAATGGTTTATGACCCTATCCACCATTTTAAAACGTGCTGGAAGAGCTGGGTATTTGGGGGAGAAGAAGGGGGTGCAAAAGGAATCTCGGGGTGCCCTGCAGTTAAAAGACTCACTCATCCATTTGTGTTTTTAGCCTAGTGTTTCCCAACACACTCAAGGCATGTGCCAACAGCTCTCTATCTGTAGCTTAATTCTGTATTAGATCATCCAGTTTTCCTTTGTTTGCCAGGATATGGAGCATTGACTAGGGGAATGCTGGGGAAGAGAGAGATACAGGTTCCAGAATACACTGATGGAAATAATTGGTTCTGCAAAGCAAGTTTTTTCTCCTTGTGTCCTAAGGCGGGAGTTTAGGTGCATTTCAAGTCAGGTCCTTTGTTTCACGTGTGCTACCAGTACTCAAATTAAACGTATTTCCAAAGCCAGATCGGTGGACATGTTGGTCAGACTGAAAATGAATGAGGCTTTTGCAATTCCCTTCTATAAACTGTAGGACTATCCCTGTGATCCAAGGTTAGTGTGAATCAGTAATGTTTGCATTTCATTAATGTGATGTGTTTCCTTCAATACATATTTGCTGCTTTTCGAAGAAGAGGGATCGTGCAGACCTGCAGTGGGATGACTATAATTTCTCTTTATTAATGAGGATTTCTCTCTGTCAGAGTTCTTCTTTTCATTTATTGAGAAGAATTTGTGAATTAATTCAAAACCCATAAAAGTCAGAGGCTGGATTAGTGGGGTGTTGCGGGTCAGGGAGGAGGTGCGGGGTAACTCAGGAATGGAGTAACGGTGCTGAAGTTCAGGACTGAATGTGTTGTCAGAGCTGTGGAAAGCCTCAGGACTGGAGCAGTAGGGAGTGCTGCAGGTCAGAATTCAGGAGTAATTGGCAGAGCTGTATGAGTGCAGGACTGGATGTTCCAGGACAGGACTGAGGTGCATTGGCAGCTGTTTTGATTTGTACAGAACTCATTTGAAAGCTGATTTCACTGTTTGGTAGGAATTTTGAATACACAGTACGTGAAATGCTTCACTGAGGACATTTTATGACTAACATGATAGAAAAGTCCAATAAAAATGTAGAAAAATGAGTTTATTTCCAATATGGACCTTGCCGAGGTACAGATATACATACCACTTCTTAGCGCAGCCGACTGTCCTGCCCTGCTCTCTACATGGGATAAAGACTACTGTACTTGTAATCCTGGGCCAGCAGTTCTAAATGGACAGACTCTTGATACCATTCCAATGGGGAGATGAGATCAGTTCCTTTCTGATTGCTGCTCACCTTAGAGAATGCGCTAGGGCTGGAAGTCTGAGATAGGCGCTCCAAAAACAGACAGTCCAAGTACTGGATTCCACGTCATGCCAAGCAAAATGCAAGAGATAGGTCGCTTGTTTATTTAGTCACTGTAGAAGGGATCAGCACCTCTGTGAAAAGCAGCTGTGGTAGTGAAAGTCTCCTTTTTACTCAAGCTCCTGTTTCTGGAGGAGACAGCTGTGGATTTCATTCCCCTTCAGCATCTGAGCGTCATCCCAGCCCCACTGAGATTCAGTGCATGTCCCTGTGAATAACTGCATGTCACTATTTGCTTGCATGGAGAGGCACTAATGGGGCCCCAGCTGTCTCCTTCACAAACTCCAGCTGTGTCTGCAGAGCAGCAGAAAAGGTCAGCCTGAATGGGAGAGATGAAATAGCACAACAAGAAGGACCCAGGCTGATGTGTCCCCTTCTGCTTCCCCCTCCCCCAGTCCTCTCCAGCCACCGATCGCTTGCGAGAGCAACTGCGACTCAAACCTGTAGTTGTCGACCCACTGGACCAACAGGGTGTTCCAGGACAGGGCTGAGGTGCATTGGCGGCTATGGTAGAGCGGCAGCATGGTTGGAGACTGAGAAGTGCGGACTGCTGGGTTCTAATCCCGGCTCTGAGGGGCAGACTCCTAATGTCCCCTGGAAGAACGTGACAAATTCCTTGTTTCTTTAGGGTGTAAATCAGAGGCTGTTTTGATTTTTCCCCCTGTTTTTAATAGTCCCTTGTTCTTGGCATAGGCACAACGCTCATCTTGCCTGGAGTGAGCAGTGGGGAGACTGTGGCCCCCTTCCCTGCATTGTTTATGTCTGAGGAGCCCCTGTGGGGTTTCTTCAGCATGAGTCATCCTGTGGAGAACTGGGCAGTGAAGGGGGTCCCACACCAATGGCGTACTGCCTTAGAGCACCCTATCCAGAGGGTGCCCCATGCAGTGTATCCCAGCCAGGAGCTCCTTCCTCACACAGCCCCTGAATCTGAAAGAGCCAGCAGGGCCATTGAGTGCCACAGGAAATGAATTCCACTGCGAAGTACTGAGGCATCACCCTTTGCTACTGGGACGTGTTGGGCTCAGCCTGGAAGAGAATCGGCGCAGAGCCTGTGGAGAGATCCCTACAGTTCAGTCCCTCTGAGCAGCTGTCACCATCATTGTCCCGCAGCCTCTGGGCAGAGCGATGGTCCCAGAAGGCTCTGGGTGACCCAATGAGCATGAGGTGACGCCTCTCTTACCTGGGAAGAAGGCAGGTGGGGCGATGGGGGAGGGAAGGGGTGCTAAGTCCCTGATGAAGCAGCACTGAGCCATCTGCTACACTGCTGGAAAATCTCAGCCTGGCCCCACCCTGAGCAGCTGCTCACTGACTTGTTTAATTCTGTGGCTGAAAACAGCTGTTGAACGTGGAGCAGAGTCTCTGCTCAGGCCATTGAAGTTCCTGTTCCCTTCCCATCTGATCAGTTGCACTCGGTTACATTACATATACTTGGTGCCGAAGGCTGTACCTTCCACGCCTGCATATATCCTGTTGTTCACAAAGCCCGCTCCCGAGGAGGCAGGGTGGGCTAATGGATAGGGTACTGCACTGGAACTCAGGAGAGCTGGGTTCTGATTTTGGCTCTGCTGTGATCTTGGGGAAGTCACCCCTCTGTGTGCTTCTGTTTCCCCTCTTGCCCCATGTCTGTTCAGAACACAAATGCTTCAGGATTGGGATTGTTTCTCACGCTGTGTTTATACAATGCCTAGCACAGGGGGAGCCTGATCTCAGTTAGGCTTGTAATACAGATAAATAGTAATAAGTGCTGTGGGTCAGGAGCAGGGAAGGCTTAGCCAGGCACATCTTTTGGCTATGTAATCTCTGGATGTTCTCACGGGGGGTTCTTATTTCAGTTCCCAGGAGCAGGGGGCCAGCATGATAGGCATATTTACCTGGCTTACCGGAGGAGCCCTTCAGATTAGTTTGCAAACTCCAGTTTGCTAAAATGTCTCTGTCCTGAATACCCCACTCAGGATAGACGGCGCCTTGAGTGTCCTGCTGGCCAGGAACCAGCATGCAGCTGGGGCGAGTCCCTTTTCTAATTCATGACTTCTCAGGAACCCGTTCTGGGGACTGGCTGCTTTATGCAATACTGTATGAATCATGCAATAAACAAGTCCAAGCCCTATTATTAGACTTTGGAAACTGCTGCCTTAGAGACAGTTTTGCTTATAAGTATCAGTGATGATCTCTCTCTGGCTCTTCACTAGGGATGCTGTCATGGAAAAAAGAAACCTTTGCCTCTCAGGATTTAATCTGCCCCTACTGCTGCCGTTTCCCCACCTGAGCTCATGCTCAGAGATTACAGCCTCCCAGTTGCTGGCTGTGCTAATCAGCCGTTTGCTGCGACTTTAGCAGCGTGGTGAGTCTCGGATATTTCAGATGGAGAGAAAACACGGAAGCAATAAACAACTCAGCGGAGCCCTTGCCGTGTACACTACAGTCGGTCAATATCTAATCCAGCTGCTCATCAAGAGGGAGGATGGTCTTGTGGCTAAAACGGATCTTCCCTGCTTTGCCCCAGCTCCTTGTGTGACCTTGGCCAAGTCACTTAGTCTCTCTGTGGCTCAGTTCCCTGTCTGTAAAATGGAGATAATGGTTCTTCCTTTCTCCCACCTGTTGTCTGTCTTGTCCACTTCAGGGCTGATCAATGGAAATATTGACATCAATGGGCGTTGTGAGCTCTTCAAGGCAGGGACTGTCTCTTACTATGTGTGTTTATACGCAGCAGCTGGCACAATGGAGCCCTGATTGTGTTTGGCACCCTTAGGTGCTACCCTAATACAGATAATAAATAATATTCTCTACAGGACAAATCAATACCCAGCCCAGCTCCCCCCCTCGCCCTCCTGTCTGTGCGGTCACTATTTCAGCTTGCCACATTGGTTTGACCCAAGTGCTTTTAAGCCCTATGAGTCCTGGCTTTAGATTCTCTTGCAATGATGATCCTGCATTTTTTGCATTGAGTGTTTGCTCCGGGGACTTGGACAAAGCTTTTCTTCGGTGTTCAGGACTCTTATCATCATTATTAGTTACCGGCACAGAGCTCAACTCTTAACAAGACACAGAATCCAGGCAGCCTGCACAGATCCCAGTCTAATCCAGATAGGCGCAGAGCAGATGGGAATCCAAAGAAGGGGACACAGTCACAGTTTAAAAACAAAACAAATACAGTTGTTGATTTGTGGCTCGTGTCAGAGCACTTGGCACTTCCTCCCCGAACCGCAGCAGTGCAGCCCTGCGACCACCTCTCCATTCCTCCAAAGTAGGCCCCACTCTCAACAGACCTGCACATTAGGGTCATACGGTTGGCGCTTCATTAGTGACTGCTCGGGTTGCCATTGTCGTCAGACCCGGTGGCCTTGTCTGCAACATTCTCAGCCGCAGTTGATCATTGGTTCTGCTCCATGGTAGCAACTGTGGACGCTTACGGTGACCCGAGCCTGGTCCTTGCCATTGCGGTGTTTGATCTAGCACGAACGTCAATTCATGTTGACACCCCCCGCTGGCTCTATACCTTCCAGTGCTGCTGGTGGAGTAGCCCCAGGGGTGAAGATTGGGGCTATGAAGCTGTTTGGTGTGGACGCAGCCTAAGATGAGCTGCTGGTGTCATGGGTGCCGGTGACTGGCAGCTTATTTGTTGGTCGGAAGCAGTTGCCTCTGCAGGGCGAGATGGGAGTGGAGGCCACGTGCCTGTGGCTCCTCTTCCCCGGACGACAGCATGTGCTCCTTTCCAGCTGGCCGTCCTGCATAGGGAAATTGTTATGGAGCAGATGAGCAGCAAGCAAAGGAGCCAACTCCAAAGCAGGAACGTGACCCCGAGCAGAGTAGAGGGGCCTGGCACGGCACCTGGTGTCGGGGATGAACACAGACCTGACTCAACCTCATCCAGCGATTCCAGAAGGATACCCGAGAAAGCCAAGGGGCTGTAAGCCCTGCTGGGGCCCCTTTTTATTGCATCTGCTGCTTTCCCTGCTGCCGCCTCTTCTTCAGAAGGTGCCACGTGTTCAGGCAGCCCCCACCCCCCACCAGTGAGCCGGTCCTGCACAGCTGAGAGAGCAGTGGGTCATCTCCTCACCGAGGAGATGGAGCTCAGAACTGTTCAGCAGAAGCGAGTGCCACTGAGGTGACTTGGAGGGAATTCTACGCAACTCACAGGCTGGACTCTCCTTTTTGTCAGGTATCCGGGCTTAGGGGGTGTGTGTGTCGGGGGGATGGGAGGTGGAGATGGACGTGTGTGAGGGTAGGGAGAGGGAGTGTAGGGGGGAAACTGAAGGTGAGATTTGGGGGTTCTGCCCCACAAACTCCACATTAATTTCGCACCACCAGCTTTGGTTGCTAGCAATGGCTGGCAGCTCTTCCCTGTTCTCCACACCCCCACCCACAGCAATCAGCGCACAGTTAATGGATTGGGGGTGGGAGGTGAAAGGTTAATGTTTTAGCTGCCTTTGCTGTCCCTCCATCCAGGATCTGTCCCATTGCCAAAGCCCTGCCATGAACCATGCTGATTTTTTTTTATTTTAAACCTAGAAATGGCTAAAAAGGGCTTCTTTTTTTCTTCTCCCAACTAACAATATATAAAATGCCGTATGCAAATGAGTGATGAGGCCCCACCCCCAGGGGGAGGAGCAGGATAGGTAGATCGGGCAGGCAGTTTGAGAAGTGATGCTCCGGACACAGTTTGACCAGCCCCCACTAGAGGGCGTCCCGCTCTAAGAGAAGGGGGCGAGGGAAAGGACCTTTCTGGCCTCTGAGCTGGGGAGGGGTGAGTTAGATTCCTGCCCTGCTGTGGGGATTCTCTGGCTGTGCTGGACGCCGGGATGGGGGGGCTGGCACTTCAGTAGCAGGGGCTATAATTTTGCAGTTGTCTCTCAGGGATGATGTCCTCATTTGCCCCGGGCTGGGATCCCACAGGGCACGGTGAGCTCCATTGCTGCTCTCCAGCGGCAGCAGCAGAACAGCCTGGCGTTTCCTCTCCTGAGCAGAAGGTGCAATGGCTGCAGAACATCCAGCCCCTTGAATTCCTTCCTGTTCCTGATCCTCCCCCGCAACTCCCAGCGGTGGGGCAGGGACGAGGTTTCGCCATCAGGCGCTGTGCATCCGGTGGCCGTAAAATGAGCCTGACCCAAAGGAGACGCTCTAGGGTGATGCAGGATGCTCAAAGGGGCCGAGCCTGTAACCTATCCCTGTGCTCGGGAGACCCAGGCATCCAACAGGATGCATGCCAGGGCGGCGCAGCACAGGGACATAGGAAAGGTGTTTTTGTGCCAATTGAACCTCCACATTCACCTGATCTGGGAAGCCGGAGGGGGTACTGATTGTTCCGCGAGTGGGGTGGTTCATCCCTGGTTGCTGTAGTAACCGGGGTTTCTTTTGTCTGTGTCTGTCACTCTGACTCAAGCGAGTGCAAAGAGGGCAGAATTCACTGCAGTTTCTCATGAGTAGGGCAGCTGCTCTCAGACTGGCTAGATGCCCACCTGGATAAATCCCACCCCTAGGGTCAGTGCCTTGGCTCCTCACAATTAGTTGCAACTCAGGTTCTTTTCTGTGGTTGCTGTAAATGTCCTTTCCTCAGGAGGTACCAATCTGGGAGAGGCTTCTAGGAGCCAGTTAATCTTGCTGAGTTCCCGATCCCTAGATTTAGGTCACAGTGTGCGTGTGTCTGTCTCTGAGAACAGGACCCAGCTGGAATGAGCTGCGCAAGTTCAGTCCCATTGCGGTTCATCAGTTCCCCTCGTTTATCAAAGGAATGAGTAGAGTGTATCAGGCCCTGAGTGGCAGGGGTGAGTAAGCAACACACGGCTTGCTGTGCCATTTGGTCTGAACCCAGCCTGCAATGTGATGCGCTCCAGGCTAGTCTGCTGCTAGCTTTGAGTCTCCCATCTCCTACTCAGTTGGCTTGGGAGAGCACGCTGGCTTCCTGAAGTCCTGGAAATCAGTGTGGAACCTTTTGTTTTGTGTCGAATTCCTGTGCAGGTTGGATGGCAGCCCAGCTGGGAGAGAGCCCCCTGTGGAGCTGAGGCACTGGTATTGTGCTCTGCAGAGTTCCTCGGACAAAATACTTTGAAACCTGCAAACCACTGATAGTAAAATGATCCATCAAGGCAGGAGATGCTGTTGCTAAAGAGACTAGGAATAGCGAAATTTTCTGACACTGTTCCACCACCCTGGGGAATCTCCTTCATCCACTGCATAGAGGACTAGTGTTGATGGTTCCTTCTGGTTAGAGGGCAGGAGAAATGAAAATCTTAACAAGGGCCACCTGCCTCCCAGCAGAGCAAGCCACCTGTTTTTAGAGCAAACTGGGAGGCTTTGCTCTCTAATGGGGATTATCCCTGGATCTCATTTGCTCCAGCGTTGGGAGATTATCATCAGATAATCAGTAACTGGAAGGAAAATAATGATTAATTGCTTGACTTCAGTTAGCCTGCCTTCTCCCTGCCTTGCAAAATCTACTGCCCTGTTTATCATCTTTCTGGCAGCCAAAGATAAGTAGTTATTCCCATTTGAGCAGGGGCCAAGACAGGGGCCAAAACATTCCTAAAATGCACTTGTCTTTCTGCTGCAAACTTCCCAGCAATAACAGGACCACGGACTAGAGGTGAAATTCCCATCCCTGGAATTAGTCAAACTTGGCTCTTGGGAATGTCCTGTCAGGAACAATCCTGAAATGGCCTTGAGTGGGCTGTAGGGAACAGTCATGCCCTGGACAGGGAAGAGCTGGAGGATAACTGTGCTCTTTAATCTACTCCCATTTCAAAGTGGGATAGATTAAAGTGTATTTCAGAACTTTTAGTGTGCAGCAGCAGGATCCACACAGACACTTAGTGCACGGCAGGGTAGCATGGCGTAGATTTACAAGCTGTAAGAGTCCTTCCGATTTCTAAATTGTGTGTTCCTTGAAATGGCATGGGAGACGGATGTGAGACAGAGGTTGCACGCTGTACAACTTGGATCATCTTTGACATCATAAAAATGCCAAATGCGCCCCTGGAATTCTAGCTTGAGAGGGATTACACAGCTTTGCAGTAATGTGTTTTCTCCTAAACACACAGAGAGAGAGAGAGAGAGAGAGAGAGAGAGAGAGAAAGACGGCAGGGCACTGGGGGGTGCTGTATTTCCCGTGGATTCAAGGTTATTTGTATGGCATCTTAAATGTCAATTGCTGCGTTAATGATTTACAGGGATAGCTGCGTGCCTGCGTCAGAGCCTTTGTTGTGAGAAGGCAGCCTCCGCTGCTGCTGGAGTTGGCTCATTTCCCCAAATGCCCTGGCTTCATCTCTCTGCTTTGCGTGGTGGTTGCAGTGTCAGATAGGCTGTGGCTCCGACTGCATTTTAGTCCAGCTGACTTGGGACAGCTGGTGAGTGTCAAAGCAAGAGGTTCACTGGACTAGGCAGAGTCAACCACAGACAGGTTTCTATGGAACTTGACACAAGCAAATGACTCTACTGAGATCCTGGTGTGACTTTGCACCTGGCCCTGATGCTCAGAGTAACTTCTCTGTTCATTTGCCTTCAGTTATTTAAAATGAAGATGCTTGAACATTAAATACTGATGTGTGACAGCATGTTCAGTCCTAAGAAACGTAGTCTGCTGCAGACACACACTAAACAGCTCAGCCTCTCACATCAAGAGAAGAAACAAATTAGAGAGGAAAGGTGGTCCAGTGGTCAGGGCTCTGGTCAATTTCCTGCTCTGCTACAAGCTTCCTATGTGACCGTAGGCAAGTAACTTAGTCTCCCTGGGACTCAGTTCCCCATCCGTACAATGGGGATAATAGGAAGATCCTGCCTTCTGTGGGTGCTGTGAGGATAAATACATTAAAGTTTGGGAGATGCTCAGGTACTGTGGTAATGAGGGGACGTATCCTGTCAGTTTCCAACATGTCTCCAGCTTGCATGCATTTCCTAACATCTGAACGCAGACAGGCTTAGGGGTGCTTTTATCTGTGAACTGCCCTTTTTTTCCATAGTGCTCTTTTGATACCAGTTTCCAGAAATATTCTTTGCTTACTGATTCTAATCTCGGTGTTCTTACTAAGCTGCGGGCACAATCCTCTGTGCCAGAAAAGCCCCAACAGCAAGGGGAGTGTGCTGGCTTCTTCCAATCAACCAGTCAATATTTGCTCTTCCAGGCAAGCTGTTAAAAATGCTGTCACTCTCTTGTTTTGATGTTTGTTTCTCCTCTCCTGCTGGAACGTTGCCCCAGAGCCTCTCGGGGTTGGCAGCTCTTGTTTATGAAGCAACCGTGCCACAGACATTCACCGAAGGCTGAATGTGCGGTCTGCCTCTAATGATCTCCAGGTCACATTTTGCTTTGTGTTTGGTGCATTGAGAGGACATCCATCTTCATATGCTCCAAGGGAGGCTGCTGTTGAGGAAGGATAGCAAAGAGAGAGAGCTTATTAAGTCTATAAGGGTGATATTCTGGCTCCACTGAAGTCCCTCACAAAACTCTGATTGGGAGTTCAACAGGGCCAGGATTTCACTCTGAGCGTTCATAGGGACAGAGGCAGCCAGGACAGCTAGACAAGGCAGAAGTGGAGATGTTACCTTGTAAAAGTGAAACACCTGCTAACAGCTCCACAGACACACATGGAGTGGAGGTGACGGTAGCTGTGTGATAAAAGCCACAGTAAAATCCAGAGTGTCAAGTGAAAGACACTGACTTGAGCACTGCTCACCAGAGCTGTCATATTGTCATGATGCGAGCTTTTCCTTGCAGTGAAGAGGCACCCCGAGGCAGATGTCAGTACTGTGTGGTGGGTGCTCAGTTAAACTATAGAATCGGGTCCTTGCATGTCAAACTATACACATTGGGAGGCCTCTGCGGTGGAGCTGGGGAATCCTGACCTATCCATTCCTTTGCATTATTGGATCTAAATCCAGGGGCATGATGAGTTTCTCTTGGTGTTCCTAGTCATCCTCCTTTCTGATTAAAGTGAATTGCTAACACCTGTTCACTGTGGTGCGCTGATTAGGGATGGAAGGTGGGTTTTCAAAAGTGTCTAATTGACATGAAGGAGCACATCCTCTTTGCGTAGGTGGTGCATCCTAGAACTTTGTAGGGTCCTGTTCTCATAATGTTGGGCAAACTGTTCACAAACTTGTCTTTGCTTCTGGCTGAACTATTGTGAATTCTCTTTGTGTACCTTCTGCTTTGCCAGCAGCCACTGCACAGGGCTTTCTGATGGCAGAGAGATGGAAACCAGGGAGCTAGAGATGGCAATCGTAGGAGTTGGGGGAGAATCTGGTGCCTAGGATGGGAGCTGGCATAGCAGTCACCGGGTCCCACACAGCAGCAATATATCTGGGCACAGTTCACCTGAGAGATGAGTGAATGGCAGCTCTAATGTTGATGTAGCAAGTCTGTCTTGCTTTCTTGCCTCTCTGAGCGAGGAGTGATTAGATTGTGGGGAGAGTCAGAGAAAAGGGGTGGGTGAAAAACGGAAGCTGCAGTAAATCAGGACAAACCTACAAGATGGCAGGGCAGCTCAGCTTTCATGGCAGTCACTGCAGGTTGGTCATGTGGTCAAACACACAAAATTTCCTGCAATTTCCATCATGAGACTGATATCATGGTAGTGACAACATGGCTTCACTGCCCGCATTAGGCATCTGCAGCACCTTGTCTCCATCTCTCTCCAGCAGTAGAGATTGCTATAACATTGGGACATCAGTCCCCACAGCCTTTAGGTTGCTAGTTTCAATTCAGCGTTGCTGCATTGCGTTTCCATCAAGAATTATGAAGACAGCTCTGCCATGGTTTGAGGGGGATTAAACTGACAACACTTTCCCTTCTTAAGTACAATGGAAGAATTATAGCAAAATGTTGATTTATAGCCTCAGTATCACTTTGTATTCATGGGATGGAAGGACATATAATATGAGATGATGTATAGCATGCATGGGTGATAAGCCCTTATTTACAGCTGCATGTTATAGGTGTATAATTCTCCAACTGCAACCTGTTCTGATCAGGGCACTGACATTCTCAGAAGCAAACAAGAGAAATGTGGTCTAGATGAAATTGTAAGGGGGGGGGGTGCACAACTGGTTGAAAGATTGTTCTCAGAGTAGTTATTAATGGTTCGCTGTCAAACTGAGAGGGCATATCTAGTGGGGTATAACAGGGGTCAGTGCTTCCTGGGTCCAGTCCTATACATTATTTTCATTAATTACTTGGATAATGGAGTGGAGAATAAACTTATAAAATTTGTGGATGATAGCAAGCTCGGATGGGTTGGAAGCACTTTGGAGGACAGGATTTGAGTTCAAAATGACCGTGAAAAATTGGAGAAATTAGAGAATCAATACGAGGAAATTCAGTAAATACAAGTGCAAAATACTTCATTAGGAAGGAAAAATCAACTACAAAATGGGGAATAACTGGCTAGGTGGTAGTACTGTTGAAAAGGATCTGGGGGTTATAGTGGATCACAAATTGAATATCAGTCAACAATGTGATGCAGTTACAAAAAAGGCTAGTATCATTCTGGGGTGTATTAACAGGAGTATTGTATTTAAGACACAGGAAGTAATTGTCCCGCTCTACCTGGCACTGGTGAGGCCTCAACTGGAGTACTGGGTCCAGTTGTGAGCACCACACTTAAGGAAAGATGTGGACAAATTGGAGAGAGTCCAGAGGAGAGCAGCAAAAACGTTAAAAGGTTTAGAGAACCTGACCTATGAGGAAAGGTTAAAAAACTAGGCATGTTGAGTCTTCAGAAAACAAGGCTGCGAAGAGACCTGCTAACAGACTTCAAATACATTAAGGGCTGTTATAAAGAGGACAGTGATCAATTGTCCTCCAGTGTCCGCTGAAGGTAGAACAAGAAGTAATGGGCTTAATCTGCATCAAGGGAGATTTAGGTTAGATATTAGGAAAAACTTTGCAACTCTGAGGGCGGTTAAGCTCTGGACTAGGCTTCCGAGGGAGGTTTTTAAGAACTGGTTGGACAAACACCTGTCAGGGATGGTCTAGGGTTTACTTGGCCCAGTCTCGGAGCAGGGGCCTGGACTTGATTTCTTGAGGTTCCTTCCAACCCTACATTTCTATGATTCTATATTTCTCTCCTAAGTCCTGTGCCACAGTGCAGGCTTTAAAAGCCAGTTACTAGAAATATTTGTGCGTGATGCTCTCTCTCATATCTTGCAGAAGAGAGAGTGATAGCTGGCAGATTGTGCTTAGAGGCTTTCACTTGACCCCAGACCTTCTCAGAATATAAAGTAAGCAGACACACAAGCTTCAATAAAAGGAGTTGATCATTTGTGCAACCAACATGCAACCATGTAAAATCACAGCAGGGAAGACTGCCCATGTTTCCTTACAACACAAACCATATTGGTAATTGTCAAAGGGTTCTTACACACATGTTCCCTGAACAGTTTGGCTAGTGAGGAGTTCTGCCATTCCCATTCAGACTGCGGTGTAGCTTGAGTCGGTACTGTGCCGTTCGCTTTTAATTGCACAAAGCTAGGTTAGTATGACTCTCCACAGTGAAAGTCTGAGTTCGCATTGCCTGATTACTTCCACAAGATGATTTGGAAGCGATGGTGGTGAACTTGGTCAATCGCTTTTGGAAAGCCCAGATAAAGTATGTTTACTGGTTCCCCTTTATCGGCTATTCTGCTGACACTCCGGGGGAATTTTAGTAGATTGGAGAGGCACGACTTTGTTTCAGAAGCCATGCTGGTTTATCCTTATCACATCATGATCTAGCTGCTTTATCATTCTATTTTCAATTATTGTTTCAGTAAATATTCCCATCACTGAAGCAAGTCTCCTGTAATTCCCAGGTTTTTCTCAAGCATTTTTTTTTTTTTTTTTTTTTAAAGAGAGGTACAAAACCTGCTACTATGCAGTCATCTGGTATAGACATTGGTTGGCTTTCTTGTCCTTGATTCTGTTTCATTAAGAAGAAACTTAAAAGGTCTTTGCCGTGTGGGGAAGTTCTTTGGTCCCCATGTCTGTGTCATCTGAGGTTGGTTTGTCAAAGTAAAATATTTGGCTTTCATAAGAAGCTTTTCTTCTCCTGCCAGCTAGTGCCTTTAATTGCGTTCTATATCAAGCCAAGTGAAATCCATCTCCATGTCCTTGGATTTGAAGCCAGAAAAATCCCCCTTGCAACATGCAGACTTCCCTCCCTGCTGAGTGAGCAGTTTCTGAGGGCCTGTTTACACTGGGAAGTTTAGTCACCGGGGTAGCTGCACTGTTGGAGCTGTACTGGTGCAAGCCTTTAGTGTGGAGTGTGCAGCACTGGTGTGAACGGTGGCTTGTATTAGGGTAGCTTACCTTGGTTTAAAACCCCAGGGCAGACAAGGCTGAAAAGGGCTCAGTGATTGAGCATTGCTCTGGCTTCCTTTCAGACAGTTCTATAAATCCACTACTTTATAGTGCTCGGTGTTAGGTTGGCATCTCTAGTGTGGGATTCTTATGGCTGGATTGGAGGCCCTGATGAAGTGTGTAACAGACAGTAAACCACTTCGAGACCTACCATGAGGGCATTGGCTTTTACTCCTACAATCATTGGTTCTGTTCATGTGCATTTACCCTGCTCATCCTGCCTCCTGTCCAGGGCCACTGAGTTCCTGCTTTTTAAGGATAGAAGCAGCAGGTTAGGGTATTTTCTCTTGTGACTGAGCATGAAGGAATAATAATCTATGCAGCTGCAGCCTTGCTGATCCATGCAGCTGGGGTGGGGAGTGGGAGGAGGGAATGAGTCCGTGTGTACTATCCTATTCTGATACCCAGGGTCTATTAAATGGCTGCTTTTTGAATGGTTAAGTTGTGTTCCTCACTATAGTCAACTGAGTGCAGAGTTTAAACAAGGTGGTGCTGGTATTTTGCGGGGTTGACAGCTGCTTGAGTGCGGGTGGTTTTGATGCTAGACATTTTAAAGTACTAATTCATTCTTCATTGTGATAGACACTGGTGAGGAATGGGAGATCTACAGAAAGATCACTTAAAGCGCTCCATATTCAGCGATGTTTTCTCTTATGCTTGATGGGAGGGTTGGAGTCTTAGGCCCTGATTCCAGAAAGCCCTGTAAGCATGTGCTTATATCCCATTGACTTCAGTGGGACTTAAAACACATATTTAAGTACTTTTCTGAATGGGGGGCATAGTGCCCTGTGGTCCATCTGAATATAATCTCTGACTTGGACTGCGTAAGGGAAGCAATTGGGAACCATCAGCTCTTCCGGTCTCTCCCATTTGTCATGGTGCAGGTGACTGCAGGTTCCGAGTGGAGAGCATCTCTGGCTGTTTATTAAGGGATGACCAGCTTGGGGTGCCCAGCATGGCTTTATGTAGCTCCGTTAAGTTTTTGTTACTGTTGAGATGGGAAGAGTCCAAAGCCCTGGCTCCATGAAATGGCTGGATGAAGGCCAAGTAACTAAGGATGTTGCTCTATTTTGGGGCATTACTTGTTACCGTATGCAGAGCACATTGCCTTGACATTTGATTGCTTTAGTCAGATGGAGGGTTTGCTGCATTTTTGGCTTCCTGTGATTGAGGATTTCATTCTTGTTGGCTGCAGGCTTGAGCTGAAGATAGGTAGCATGTTTCCTTCACGTTCTTCTCCCTTCATGGCTGCACTAGGCACTTTGCGGTTGGCAGGGCCATTTCATGGCTGCTTAGAAGGAGAAATAAAGTCGCAAAGTGCCCTCTAATGGGAACAATGAGGCCATCAACTTGCAGTGTTGGTGGAGATAATGTTACTATAATACTCTGCATGTGTATGGTACATCCACTACTCCTAGACCTTCTTGGAATGCTTAAATCTCTGACTACTCAGCTCACCCATTGCTTAGGTCTCGTCTACACGGGAAAGATTTTTGAGTATAACCAAAGGTGTGATTTTAAACAGAGTTATACTGATATACATCCTCTTGGGTGACCGTTCTTGCAGTATAAGAGTGCCTTTTTTGGTGTAGCTTATAGAATCATAGGAATGTAGGGCTGGAAGGGACCTCGAGAGGTCATCTAGTCCACCACCCTGTGTGGAGGCAGGACCAAGTATACTCAGATAGACCGTCACTGACAGGTGTTAGTCTAACCTGTTCTTAAAAACCTCCAATGACAGGGATTCCACAACCTCCCTTGGAAGCCTGTTCCAGTGCTTCCATATCCTTATATGGAGAAAGTGTTTCTTAATATCTAAGCTAAATATCTCCTATTGCAGATAAAGCCCATTCCTTCCTCTCCGTGTCCACTGAAGGAAGGATAACAATTGATCACAGTCCCCCTTATGACAGCCCTTAACATGGTTGACGACTTATCAGGTCCCCCCTCAGTCCTCTTTTCTTAGGACTAAACATGGCTGGATTTTTTTTAACCTTTCCTCATAGGTCAGTTTTTCTAAATCTTTTCTCATTCTATCACTTGGGAAGGAGTTTATGCTAAACTGAGGAAACATACTCTTATACTGTATTAAGAGCGTCCACATGGATAGGTTATACTGACAATATTGTCTTCTATAGACAAGCCCTTATGCTCCTGCTGGGGTCTGGAAGCTCATCTTGTTGACTTTCAGGCTAGGTCTACACTACCCGCCTGAATCGGCGGGTAGAAATCGATCTCTCGGGGATCGAATTATCGCGTCTTGTTGGGACGTGACAATCGATCCCCGAATCGACGTGCTTACTCCACCAGGGGAGGTAGGAGTAAGCGCCGTCGACGGGGAGCCGCGGAGGTCGATTTTGCCGCCGTCCTTACAGCGGGGTAAGTCGGCTCAGATACGTCGAATTCAGCTACGCTATTCGCGTAGCTGAATTTGCGTATCTTAAATCGACCCCCCCCCTGTAGTGAAGACCTGCCCTCAGACACACTTTCCTGGGTAAAGCATTCTTGCAACAAGGTGTTAATCAACATTGGGAGGATTCATCCCCTTTGCTCCAGTTGGTACATTCTTGGTCTGTTAATATTTTGCTTTAGCTTGCTTGGTTCCTGTTTCTTTCCTTTTCTCTTTTGTGTTTTATTCTCCCTGCAGTTTTATTGTTTTGGGAAGAAAAAGGTCTTGTAAATTCTTACTCTCCACTAGCTGAGCCAAAAATACAAGCAGTGCTGATCAGAGGGGTGGGTTAGGAGAGAATGAAACCTGAGAAAGACTTAAGGAAAATCCTGGAAGACATTAAAACTGCTAGGAGAATCATGAACCTTCTCAAATCCTGTTTTTATACCCTTGGGTGAGGAATTAAAAGCCCCAAAAGGTTTATAGTGGTTTAACATTTCAATAATGCAACTGGAGAATGTTTAAATGAGGCTGACAGAGTATTTAGGGCTCAGATTTGACTGACTTGAAAATTGTTATAATTGGATGAGGTAAGCTCTAGTTAAGCCACAGGGCAGAGTGCAATAGCCGTTGTTTGTCCAGCAGTTCAACACAGCTTTTCTATTCTCACACAACTTGCTTTCCCTTAGCTGCTTTACTGCAAATGCCCGTTCCCAGGGCTATGCACCATTGCTAGTGTCCATGAGCTAGGAAGTAAAACCAAAAAGCCAGGTTTGCTCTTGCTCTAATGGTAACGGCAGCAGATTAGTTTGCTTGGAAGGAGACTTATTCTCAAACTTTGCAAGGACTGCAGCGTAGGGTAGCACTCCAGAAAAGCTGTGGCACCTTTTCTGTTTAACTTGGCGTCTTTGGGGGTACCTTACCCTTGACTGACGGCTGTTTACAAACTATTGGCGGATGTTTTAGAAATTCTCAAGTGACTCTAGGTTTAATTGATGTGTAACTATATGATGAGTAATCATGACTACATATAAATACTAATGGATTTGCATACGTATAGATCCTATAGCTATAATTGATTATAATATTTATACTGTTTATTATAAACATACTGTGCTATATAATTCCATGAGACCTGACTGATGATCGGTGTCCTCAGGCTGTGGAGTTCTGTCCATGAATAGCAACTAGAGGTCAGAGTTGGGGCCACTTTGTGCTAGGTGCTGTACAGATACATAGCAAGAGTCAGTCTCTGCTTTTTTAACCTAAGTTGGGGGTGACTGATTGTGCTGAGAGCAGGAGCCAGTTTGCTGGCGCTGCAGATCTTCTAACCCTGGCGTCTTCCTCACGAGATGGGAAGGAACGGGCTTGTGGTTTTAGCAGCCGCCTGGGAGTCTAGAGATGGTGGATCTAGTCCTGGCTCTGCCACAGATTCGCTGCGTGACCTTTGGGAACTCACATACAATGGGGCTGGTGCCTCCTTCACGGGGAGGGTGAAGGGGTCATTCATTAGCATTTGCAAAGCTCTTGACACTTGTTGGATGGAAGGCGCCAGGGAAGTGCAGAGAAGTATAATTCTAGTGCTGGTTCCTTGCAGGAATTGGTTTCCAGCCTGCTGCCTCGAGAGGAGGCATCTGCTATTTCAACATCAGCAGGAAACTGTGGCTCAGATGGGTCCAAATTACAGTAAACGGAACATGGCCTCATGTGCATGAGATGTGCCTTTCTTAGTGCTGGCATGTACCCGTCGAGAGCTGCTGGCACTTCCCGGCTCTGGGAACCTGGCCAGCAATGCACTTTGTACAAGCTACAACACAGGAGACGTGCAGATTAGCAGCTTTCAGCGAGGTGCTTCCTTCAGCAGTTATCTCACTGCAGGTGTCTAGAGATATTTAACACCCTCCTTACTGGTAGAGGTGAATAAAGAGGGTAATGAGACAATCCTAAGGGGAGTGTGTGTGTGTGTGTGGGGGGGTGGGGGTGGTAAGTGAGGTGAAAACTAAGGCTCTATTGTGGCAGAGCTCAGGGCTGTACATGCATCTTCCTCAATTCTTACTGCTTTATTATTTTTTTCCTTGTGTAGTGCACAGGGGTTTATGGTTTAGGATTTCTCCTCTAACAACCAAAGCTAAACCCAGGGTTGTGAGTTCAGTCTTTGAGGGGGCCACCTAGGGATCTGGGGCAAAATTAGTACTTGGTCCTGCTAGTGAAGGCAGGGGGCTGGACTTGATGACCTTCCAGGGTCCCTTCCAGTTCTATGAGGTATATCTCCATATATTTATTTTTATTTATTTATTTACTTCAGCTTGTGATTCCCAAACAATAGTTGGTGCAAATCCCTTTGTTGCCTTCATTCTGGAGCACTGTAATTATACCTAGCACTTCTCAGCTGTAGAGCTCAAACCATTTTACAAATGGGGAAACTGAGGCATGGGGAGGGGAAGTGACTTGCTCAAGGTCACCCAGCAGGCCAGTGACAGAGCCAGAAAGAGACCTCAGGTATCCTGAGTCCCAGCCCAGTGCTCTGTTCACTAGACCACACTGCCTCCCATGTAATGTAGCATCACCTTTTATGAGGAAGCAACCATATCAATATTTAGTGCTGCTTGGGTGGGAGGTAAACTGTAGCGTATGGACGGTTTCAGAGTAGCAGCCGTGTTAGTCTGTATCCGCAAAAAGAACAGGAGTACTTGTGGCACCTTAGAGACTAACAAATTTATTTGAGCATAAGCTTTCGTGGGCTAAAGCCCACTTCATTGGATGCATAGACTGGAACATACAGCAAGAAGATATTTATACATACAGAGAACATGAAAAGGTGGAAGTAGCCATACCAACTGTAAGAGGCCAATCAATTGAGATGAGCCATCAGCAGCAGGAGGAAAAAAAACTTTTGAAGTGATAATCGAGATGACCCATAGAAGGTGTGAGGATACTTAACATGTATCTCGATTTGTTAGTCTCTAAGGTGCCACAAGTACTCCTGTTCTTTTTGTAGCATATGGGTGTTTAGTTGCCACCCACAAAAGGGCAGATCATGTCTTCTTAGTGCTGGCCGTAGCTGAGGGAGCCTGACTTCCAAGAAATTCCCAGCTGCTCTGGAATGCTGTTGTGTATATTTAGGCCATTGGAGTTCCATACAGGAATCTGGTTTTCTGTACTTCTTCCTAGACTTGGCTGTCGTATCTGCATCTTTAAAGGCTTTTGGGAGTGAGAAGCCCGTCAGCTCTGTGGCCCTATTTCCTAGATACAAAATGTGAGGTGAGGACTGATGCTGGCAGACGTGGTACCAGCATCAGTGAAGATGATTACTGAGCTCATGCAAGGATTGGAGCTGCAACAAACGAGATGCTTAGGTGCATGTTTAGTTAGGGATGTCACCCTCTACTGCTCTGTTAAAGCTTTGTAGGTATTCGTACAACACCTAGTGGGACCCTGATCCTGTTTGTGGACTCAAGATACTTCTACAATATAAACATCAAGCAATAATACTAACACTGCTCCTCTGTTAGTCACACTTGGCCCAGTCCTGTGGTGCTATTGCCAACACCCTTTTGACATCATACAACACTGTCATCAGACCATAAGACACCAGATGGAAAGTTCATAGAGATGCAGGTTGAGGGGTTCTCGTCAATCCTGTCATCTTTATGCCAGGAAAGTGGGAAATCATCAGCTCCTTGACAGTTTTGTAAATGTTTGGCTTCTTCCTTCCCGCGGTTGGAGGCTTGGAGACCTGTCCAGAGCTTGAGCAAACAGCCTCCAAGAACAGACCAGCTGTTTATTCCTACCTGGAAGACGTTACTTTAGAAGTCTGGCTCCTATTCATCACTTGGAAAGATCCATCGAACTTGCTGCCTTCTCACCGTACAGATGTTGGGTTGCCTCACCGTTCCCTTCTCAGGGGGGCCCTTTCACAGAAGCATCACTCGAAGGCATTGCTCGGATTGGGCTGCAGGGACGGAAGCATGCTGGTTTTTACTGGCTTTGTAATTATAATATCTCAAGAAGCTGCAGGGTGGGCACTGTTGTTTTCAGACCCTGCGCTGCCTTGATGAGCGCTGGTCATTCTGAATTTAACATTTCGGCAGTGAATGTTGAGTTGGTCTGATGGCTTGTGGTTCCTGGAGAACTGAAGAGTTGTCTCCGGGTTGTTCATGATCCCCATTCAAGCCTCATGCTCTGTCAGCCAAAAGGCCTCTGGGACTCTGTACAGGGAATGTGCCTTTGTCTGATAAGGCACAGGAAAGTATAAGAGGGAGCTGCTTTGCTTATTGGAAAGCAGCCCTGCCAGATCTTTCATAGGCTGATTATTTTGGTAAACAGAAACCAGCTCAGGACCAGGCTGCATTGTGCGGTTGGGAGGAATGTAACAAAACTTCTGTGAGCCCATGGAGTTGGTTTTGGCTCACTAGCCACCCCTGAGTTTATCAGTGACAAGGACTGTGTTGTTTTGTTTTAAATTCCATCAGAGGGCAAAAAGCGCAAATGCTGTAAATGCTTTAGATGTTCTGATTCCAGGCTCTGCTCTAAGCAGGCAGAAAAAGAACCCATGTTGCTATGGGGGGAGATACGCCAGCCTCAGTATGTGTCACTATCCCCAGCTTTCACGGTGATGTTCTGGAGGGATAAATTGCAAGCGCTTTGGGGCAGGGACTCTGTGTTCTGTAGTTGTGCACAGTGGGGGTCCTGGACCAGCTCTTTATAGAGTTAAAGGGGACAGGCATAAAAGTCAGACAAATAAGGTAAGAATGCATGCCCTGTGCATGTCACCCTTGCTACAGAACAACTAGCGACTGCAGGGGTGATGTTGAGACATCATTTTCTAAGGCATTCTGAATGCATTCCTGGGGAATCGTACTGTGCTAAGGGTCAGATCTGGCCAGCCGAAACTTGGCTTCCATGCTGCACTATTTCCTAACACATACGTGGGCAGAGCTCACTGAAGTCAATGGGAGGCTTTCCATTGGCTTCAGCAGGCATCAGACCACGCCCTTTCTGGATCCTACCTTAGGGTTACTTCTAAGGGTCCCTGGTGGGGAGGCAGAATTTACGGCTCATAAGAAGAGTGAAAAAGAAGAATATTTTACTGTTATTACAGTAACATCTAGAGGCCCCATGGTGCCAAGCATTGTGCAAACACTTAGGCCCTGTCTTCACTAGGAAAAAAGGTGGATTTTTTACCATGTGTTAAAATTGTAGGGTGGACAAGGTGGTTTGTAGTTTTTACACACTAATACGTCAAAGTGAACATGAAGCTCCCTCCTAGTGTTTCACGAGGCTTGCTAATGTGTGAAAATGACAGCAGCTTGTCTACTTTTTAGTGTGGACACACCCATAGTTTGAGAGACTTCCTGCCCCGAAGAGCTCATTGTCTAAATGGAAAAGGCAGACAAATGATGGGGAAGGGAAAGAGTGGTACAGAGAGGGGAAGTAACTTGGCCAAGGTCACACAGCAGGTCAGTGGCAGAGCCAGGACTCGATCCCTAGGTCTTGTGACTCCCAGTCTATTGTTCTAACCACTAGACCCTGGCACTTCAAGTTAAATTAAGTCCAATACCTGGCGAGTTTGCCTATGATGATGCAAGTGTCATCTTGTTTTGTATCATTTGTTTTTGTATGAAAGCTGTCTTGGAAGAATGTTCTCAGATCCACAGAACTAGAACAGACAGCATGTACATGAAAAAGGGACAAATGTTGATCTAAATTCCTGCCATAGGCTTTTCCCCCTCAAAAACCTTTTGTTAGAAATAAATATACACATGTGAGAAGTTACCAGGTACCAGTTGACACTATTAGTGTGATTTTGCTTGAATTTTCCAGTTCTTGCTTTATGTTAATGAGGAGCAGCAAAGACTGGATCTTTTTATATTCACCCCACAGGTCCCATCCTACCAGAGATGGAAACTCTCCAAGTCCGCTTCTAAAGACATGGCAACTACTTTTGAAAGAGTTCCAATCCAGAGTTTGTGTTTTTCCTAAGGACAATGGGTGAAATCCCAGCCCCATTGAAGTCAGACGGAGTTTTGTCAATGACTTCAGTGGAGCCAGAATTTCCTCACAAAGGATGTGGGTTTTTGTTCTGAAATCTAAGGAAGTTTCTTTAAGCTGCTTTGGCCATTTGACTTACCTACAAATTCCTAATATGTAGGTAACTGACTTCTATAGTTACCAGGAAGATGGTGCTGGCATAAGGCATTGAAAGGGGAATATGACAAACGTGTTTATTGTAGTGGTTGCTTTCACTGTACACCTCTACCCTGATATAACACTGTCCTCGGGAGCCAAAAAATCTTACTGCGTTATAGGTGAAACCGCGTTATATCGAACTTGATTTGATCCGCCGGAGTGCACAGCCCCCCCACCCCCCCGGAGCGCTGCTTTACCGCGTTATATCCGAATTTGTGTTATATCGGGCCGCATTATATTGGGGTAGAGGTGTATTTTGATTTTTATACGGTGAGGATGTCATACAGAGTTCAAGCACTGGCGAATTCTGTGCTGTTCAAGCAGAATGTGTTTCATGGACTCATTACGGCAACATTTCTTGTAAACATTTTATAAGGGAATTTTCCACGGCTGGGAAACTATGCTTCCGCACATCTTGGAGTGCAGAGGGCAGCGGGTCCATCCTTCCAGAGCTACAAGAAGGTTTGGAAACGTGTCACAATGACGGTGTGTCTACACTGGAGCTGGGAGTGAGCCTCCCTGGCTGCGTAGACAGACTCGTGCTAGCAGAGTTTGAGCTAGTGCACTAAAAATAGCATTGTGGATATTGCAGCTCGGGCTGGGGGCTGGGTGGGCTTGAAAGCCCTGGCTTCTGTGCAAGCTAGAATATCCACACTGCTATTTTTAGCATGCTAGCTCGAACCCTGCAAGCAGGAGCCTGCCTGCCCGGCCTTGGAGCCTTGCAGACCCTGAGGGACTTGTCGAGTTCATTCTATTTGGCTTAATCTTCTCTTTGATGGGAGGTGGCTGGATCACAGTCTAGAAGCACCTGCGGAGGAAGATGATTTCTGACACGAGAGGTTAAATCTAGCAGACAAAGTCACACAACGGGAGCCAACGGCTGGAAGTTAAACATAGAAAAATTCAAACTGAAAACAATTTGCAAAATGTTAACTGGGAGGGTAATTAGCTGTTGGAGCAGCTTCCCAAGCATTCCCCATCACTAGGAGTCTTTAAGTCAAGTTGGACGTCTTCCTGAAAGATACGCTGTAGTTCAGTCAGAAGTGATTGGGCCAGATGGTAGAATTGCTGGGTGACATTCTCTAGCCTGTCTTGTGCAGGAGGTCAGACAACATGATCACAATGATCTTCTCTGGCCTTCATAACTATGACGTTCAATCAGTGTGTTTGAGAGTAGGGGTGGTCGTGATTTCTCTTTTTGCTGCTTTTTTCTCCATTAGAGCTTCAATTAAACCAACCTCAGTGATAGCTGTCCTGGTTTTAATCCTAGAAGCAAACATTCTCCAGGGCCAAGACTTTGTCTCTCTCTGTCTCTCCTCTCCCCCCCATGTGCCTCTTGTACGTTGAACTAAGTTATGAAGCTGGTTCAGGTGTTCTTCTCCCAGGGATGGAATTACAATGCCAGACGTGCAGCGAAGGGAATGAGCTTCTTAACTGCACAGAACAGATGATGCCATGGTGGTGTGGTGCGCAGTCTGGCATGTTGAGATGGCAGATGAAACCAGTTAATATCCAGCTGCCGGGAGTCCATGTCAGAATTACTGCCTATTATAAGTCTGTTGGTCTTGCTCTGCTTGCATCATGCTGGGGCCATAATGTTCCCTGAAAACCTCCAAGTGATACCACAAAGATGAGCTGCTCTGGCAGAATGGAGCCAGTTCTGTCGGCTGTCTCAGCGCACCCGGGCGCTGTGGCAAGAGAGCTGTGCTGGAGTTTGTACTGGAGCATGAGACCAGGAGTGAGCCGATACCATTGCAGTAAAACAACTCCATCTCACAGCCCTGGTGGCTGTGCTGGGTATTACCCAGGGAGTGCGAGCAGGGTGCCAGAAGGAAGGGGCTTAGACAAAGCTCTAAAAATAGGAAGAGTCTGTTTCTTGTGACAATAGCTGTCTTGTAGCCCTCCCTGCTGCTAGTCTCTGGTAGGGCTGGCGACAACAGAAAGCTCCTGTCATCAGGGGTATATTGGGCCCCATCTAACTCCAAGGACTTGCATGGCTCCCTTCATGTCTTTACCCAGCATTACTGTCTGGGAAGCTATAGGCCAGGCTTGGTCCATACATTGTGCTAAGATTTTTCATGAGCTAGGAAACCCAGGCCGCCCTGTTTGTTCTTCTGTTGCTCCTTAATGGGAGGTGATCTGTGATATACAGAGCTATCAAATGCTGCATCGCACATTTGGCATTGCCCCATGGGGAGGCCGAGGCAGGGCAACATGGACCTCGGAGGTACATGGCGGGGAGTAGACGTAACATTTTCAAAGAGAAGCGGCTCCCCAGGTCTTGGCTGCCACTCTCTCTCTGCTTTCCAAACACTGCTTCTGGGGTTAGCCCATGACACCCGTGGCTCCACTGTAGCTCCTCAAACCTTGTTTCTTGAGGTCTGATTTCAACTAAGCTTGCGTGGCCCTGACTGAATAGAGAATGGCTGCTCTGGAGTGTGTCTTCCTTTCCTCATTCAGACCATGGAGACTTCACACAACAAGCTGTACGAATGTCGCTGAAGTGTACAAGGGAGGCAGACCCCAGCTGTGTGTCAGACGGCGGTATCCATCCAGGACGGTGCTGCACATTGTGTGTCGGGTCTGACCCATGGTCTGGCCCATTAGTCATTCCTGCACCACTTTGGCTTGACAGAGTTGTGATTAACCCAGAACTGCTACTGGGCTTTCAATCCCCTGTCTCTGCCACTGGCCAGGAGCTGGTCTCCTCCCACACTTCCTGCAATACCAGCGGGAGGCCCTTTACAGCAAGGGGTGGGACCTAGTGCTCTTCAGTCTATTGCCGGTACTTCTATGTCCCCCATGGCCACAGCATCTGAGCATGTATTTATCCTCATAACACCCATGTGTGGTAGGGCAGTGCTATTATCCCCAGTGGGAAACTGAGGCTCAGAGAGGCTGAGTGACTTGCTCAAGGTCACACAGTGGGGGAAGCGAAGAATTCAACCTGAGTCTCCCCAGTCCCTGGCCAGCATCCTAACCACTGGACCATCCTTCCTCCCCATCAATTTATTTATTCTGAGATTTCTCCAGAGGAGGAGCACTTGTATGTCAGGCAGCTACATATTTCCCTTCCATAAGGGCCTGACAAACAAATGCTAGGTTCAGCTAGTCCCACCAATCACCAGACTTTGCCCGATGGAATTGCAACATCACTATAAAGGCTGGTGATGCTAGAACACAGATTGCTTCTTCCCCTCACCTTAAATCAGCATCTCCCTTTGGACAGGGTGAGGGCATTTGTGTCCTGTTCTATAAGAAAGCCCTGAGAAATGTGTCGCTGTGCTGGATTAAGCTAGGCTGGGGCAGTGGGGAATGTGTGGATATCTGCTAAGCATCATCCACAGTGTAACTTGTCCCATCTCTTTGAAGGAGGTTAGGAAAAAACTGCTGCCTGGCGGTAGGCTGATTAGTTGTGACGTAATCCTTATGTTCACTCTTTAGTTAGAGAGCATCAGTTCATTCTCCGTTCAGTTTTTAAACCCCATGGAGATGGTTTTTGTTACCAAAAACAGTGATTTTACTTTATGTATTTTTGTACTATATGATTTTTATTTTGCTGGGGGCTTTTTCCCCCTTTGCTGCAGAGTCTGTGGTGATGTCTCTGAAATCCATCTGCCAAAGCAAATCCCTCCCTCTAAGCACTTTAGCCGCACCTGCCTTGTGGCTGAGACGGAAAAAAGTGAGTGAGGCACCATTGAAAGCAAAATAAATTCAGCAGCCACTCCTGGCTCCAAACCCACTGGGTATTTGAACTGAACATTGGCAGCTTCAGGTCAGATGCTACTGGCGTTGGCTGCCTCTAGTCTTGAGAAATGTTTTCACCGTTTTTCTTTGTGTTTGTTGGTTCTCTGGATGGGTTAATCCCTTGGGTGCTCTGTACATATACTGGCATCCTGGGAAATGCCATTGTTTTGATGTTAAGGTGAGGTAAACACTAAGAACTTGGCTGAAATCAGGCATAATAGAGGATTGTCAAAGTCAAGCTGAACCCAGCAAAACCCAGATCTTGTGGCTTTGGCTAGTTATTGGGAGCCTTTGAGTCTCCCATTCAAACAATGTGTGAGGCTGGCAGGAGCGATGCCAAGTGCAGAGTTTGGCAAGGCTGTGCCGACCATTCACTGCATAATTGTGAAAGCCGAACCTTTGGAGGAGTGCCCTGGGAACGGGCCACTCTGCACTGAAAAGGTGATTGTGACATAACGAAGCTGAGCAACTTCTTGTGTAAGTTGTGATCGCTTTTCCTGCACAGCTGGTGTGTATTGGGTAGTTTCGATGCTTCGATCATTCCTGCCTCACTAAAGGACACTTTGCACCAAGGATCCCATAGAAAAAGCATGCATTTGATTTAGACGAGCGGTTCTCAGATTGTGGGTTGGGACCCCAAATTTCAATGGGCTGGGGTTAGACTTGCTGGGGCCCAGAGCTGAAGCCCAAGCCCCACTGCCTGGTGCCGAAGCGGAAGCCCAAGGGCTTCAGCCTGGGTGGCGGGGCACAGGTTACAAGCTTTGGACCCCCCTGCCAGGGGACTCGGGCTTTGGCCCCCACATCTGGGGTAGCGGGACTCGGGGGACTGGGGATGCTTTAGGCTTCGGTTCCCCTTCTGGGGTCATGTAGTAATTTTTGTTGTCAGAAGGGGGTCATGGTGCAATGAAGTTTGAGAACCCCTGATTTAGACTATTGCATTAGCCTGCAGAAGCCGATTGCACTTGGCCTCCAAAGTACTCCAGAGGACTGTATTAAAGCAAACACAATTGGTCCTATCAGCAGTATAACACAGCGGCTATCCATTTTCCTATGTGGATACTTAAACAGCTCTAACAACCCCATTATATAAGCACCTGTTGGAAGGTTAAATTACTTCTGTGCCTGACTAATCATCCCTGGCATCCCTGGTGTGGACTGAGCATTGATTGCTCTGGGCTGGACTGCATTGTACCCCCCATCCCAGAATTATCTGCTAGTTTCCAGAGGGAGCTGAGTTCTAGACAGGGTCCTGCTGGGGGAAGGAAGCAGGGAGAGGCTCTGGGGTGGAGTTCCAATGCCGTGGGCCAGGGAGCTGCAAGGGGGGCCAGGGACTGGAGCTGAGGCTAATCTCATTGGACAGGTGGGGGGTGCAGGGAGAGGCACTGGGGCTGCCCCCCAGGCACCACAGTATCATATGGCCATATAGCCAAGTGTCTCCATGTTGTCTGAGCACTTGTGCAAGTGGAGGTGGGCGCTTGGCCTGGGGAGACATCTTCAGGATGGGGAGTTTAGCAGGTGAAACGCATCGTAGATGTGCGTGCGTGCAGGAGGTGCAAAGTAGTGCTGCTCATGGGACAGAGAGCAGATGTAGCTAGTCGACCTCCCTTGGGCTTGCCTGCCTGGGGACTGCAGGAGACACTGAGAAGGTGCTTTGTGGACCAAAGAATTTTATAACCTGCTGATGGGCCGTGTGGGGGCCCCGTGGGTGCCCTCTGTGTCTCGCTGGGCAGATGCATTGGCCAGGAGGTAAGGGCTGGACCTTTTGGCAGGGGGGAGTTGGGTTTTTCCGGATCTGTAACTCATGCGTGCTGCGTGAAGTTGGATCATTCTGGGAAAGGGTGATTCAGTGCTGCTCCGGGAAATGTCCTGCCCCTGTCCCATGCGAGAAGGCAGTCTGCCTCCTCCACACAGGCCATTCTCTTGAGCTAGGGAGCGGCCCGTGGCGTGTGTAGGGGGCACGTCACAGCAAACCCAGCACACGGCTGTGCTTATAATGCCAACATGGGGCTCAGCAATAACGCCGAGCAGACATAGAGAAACAGTCCCTGCTTCCAGGAGCTTCCAGTCGGTTGTAACACTTGGCTCCCTGTTGCCTCATTCCCCAAAACCAGTAATCCAGTGTTCTAGTACCATCACCCTGAAGCCACCAGAATAGGGTGGAAGTCATGGTTTTTTGCAGATGATTTGATTTCAGGGGTGAAGATCCTGCCAGCCAGGGATGGATTGGAAGGAAAGCCACTAAATATAGTAGAATAACTGGGTAAGGTGAAGTGAGTACATTGTTCTCTTTACGCCTTTATGATCTAATAGGTGTGAGCCATTCAGACAGCCTTCAGAGACTACAGGAGGGCTCTGGCTTGTAAATTAGTTTTTTTCCCCCTCCAAAGATCTTGCTAGAAACAATGGAGGCCATGCAGTACAAAGAGTTCTATAAAAAGGTTTCCAGGCATTGATGTTCATTTTCCCCCCCCCCCACCCTCTGATTTTTTTCCATGCTTATTTTTAGACAATTTACAGTTAATTCTGTAGGAGCAAAAATCAGTTTCATGGTTTCCAAGAAATTGTATAAAAATCAGCCCCTTTAAAGGCTGCTATTCCTGGGGACGCGCTCCCAGGGGCTTTGGGGAAGGTGTGTCAGTCACACCTGTGCCCTTGCCTGCTTATTTCGAGCAGTGCAAAAAGAGTAAATGTGTAGGGTATTTTTGCATTATTAAAAGAAAGTCTCAAACTCATGCTTTGATGCTGACGTTTTACCTGCCGTAAGCCGGAAGCCTGCCTTTTCAACCTACGTTTCTATTGTTTTTAGAGGGGGGGGGGTTGCTCAAAATCATGACAATAAAACAAACAGGAAGGGAGTCACCCAGGCTCCAAAGCGGTGCTCAGAACTTGAGAAATGCTCACATAAGAGGCAAACTGATGTCTTCTGGTTTAGAAGCCTGTTGTGTGTGTTGTTCTGCTGGTGTTCTTAGAAAGCTAACGTTTGCCAAAATTCCTGTCACCGTATACAAACGGCTGCTTAGATTCCGTCATCCTTTTGGTGCAGGGAGCATCTTGCAAGCCAGCCTGTCGTCATTCCTCCACAGTTAGCAGACATTCCCCTGGGAAACTGACCCATGTATAAAATTTGCAAAGTGATGGTGCTGAATCAGACTGCTGGCTGCTGATCAAAAATGTGATTCTATTAAATACATGTTACTAAAACAAGGTGAAGAGCTTTGGCTGCTGGGACGTTCTTGGAGGCAGAGGATGAAAAGTGCTCGGGTTAGTCCAGAAATGTAAATAGTCAAAGTGACATGATTGTGAAGCGAGCTCAGGGTCTTTGTTTGTTTAAGAGAAGTTTGTCATAATGTTGACTATTTAGCAACCTGAGGCATTAGGGAAAAAATGTTCTGCCCACTGGATCCCTTGGCTTGCTTTGTTTACTTGCCCTTGCTAATTAGAGGTTTGTTAGGAAAACTGTAGTTGAGTCCTTGATTCTTGCTTGGGTGCTTGGCGTTTCCCCTCTCAGACAGAGTTCTAAGCAGAAAAGGGCAAAAACCTCCTGTCCCTTTGAGTCTCCTTAGGAGCTCTCTAACTTCAGCTCCTTCAAGGTATAATCAGAGCCAGGGTTCTCCTTAGGTGGGGCACCTTTTAAGTGACTCCGGGACCATCTCCTGTCACATTAGCACGGCCCACCTGATAGGAGAGTGTGCTGAAGCTGGGTAGCTCTCTAGCCACCCTCTTGCTGCACAGGTATGAATTAAACAGACCTCGTCCCTCCCTCCACAGGAAGGTCAGCATAATTATCCCTATTTTACGGCGCAGAGAGGGGAAGTGTCTGAGCCACGATCATACAGTGAGTCGTTGGGCGGAGCTTGGAATAGAACCCAGGAGTCCTGACTCCCACGCCTCTCCCAGAGCATCCAGCCTACCCCTGCTAACTCTTTTGTGAGCTAATAGAACCCGGGAGTCCTGGCTCCCAGTCCCCTGCTCTCACCACTAGCCACCGCTTCCCTCTAAAGGAATGTTTTTAAGCAGGTGATACCCTTTCCCCAGAGGCTTGCAAGGCATTGACTGTGTCTCTGCAGCCACACATGGATTGATCACTGCTCACTGTTCTCAGAGACCCCCTGCTGAGCCTGCTGCCCCCCACCCCCCATGCTCTTTTAGAGTGTCTGCCATGGGGAGTCCTGGACGGGGCAGTCGGGTGGGGTTACAGGGAGCCTGTTTGTTGAATTGCAAAGTAACTGTCGCATGATTTTATCAAAACACGGTTCCCTTGACAACAGCTGATGTCAGCCTTGTACTTGCAAGGAGCCAGCAGCTGTGTGCCCCCCCCCTCAGTACTGGGGCCAGAGCTGGGGAAAGCAAGAGCAATATAAACAGCCCGGTTTATCAGATCCTGCTGGGGCTGGGTGAGGTTCTGCCCCACTCTTTGAGGGAAGGGCACAAAAAAGCAGCAAGAGCCTGGTGGGTGCTGCCTGAGCACAGGGGGCAATGCAGGAGGCTGTTCTCTACCTGCTGGCCTTAAGACTTCCCTCTGAACGGTCCCCTCCCCTTGTGCAGCTCTACGGAGAGGTGGGTCCCCTCTTCCTTTTAGCCCTCCCCCCTCCCCCAGGTTAGAAGGACGGTTTGTCTGATTCCCACCCAAAGTCCCTGGGACCAGAGGTTTGAACTCCAAGCTGGGTCAAATCTTCGCAGGAGGATAGATTAAGTCCCTTGCGGTTATTGGCCTTGAGTCTGTCAGAGGAGACCGTATAAACAAACGAAGGGTCTGTCTGCTCTGTGCCCCGAGACTCCAGATCCCCATCCTCTGGCTGTGGGAGCGGGGTGTCTCCGGGGTCTGGGTGGAAAAGCACGGAGTGGAGCCTGGCTTTAGCGTGAGAGGTGCGATTGTGTGGGTGCATGGAGGCTGAAAGGAGTGCGGGGGAGAGTCAGGGTTGACGGTCACCAGGGTACAATTTACTGTTGCGAGTTCAGTTTGTGCTCCCGGAAGGGTTTGCTGCAGGCGTGTTTTTATAAACCGCAAAAGAAATAGGTGCCCTGGATCGTTTCCCTTGATGCTCAAAGGCTAGTGACACCCTAATCTTCTCAGCATTACCCGAGGGCCAGGAACATGCAGTGTCATTTGTAGGGCGCTCTGGCGTGGCATCTTCGGCAGCCTTTGGGGTTGTGGGCGCGCACAGCCTGGCAGCTGTGCTTCTCGTTGAGCCTCTCGCACATGGAAGTGATCTCTGGGCCCTAGCATGACTGCTCCAAGCCTTGGGCAGCCCCAGCCCCTATCCCACCTGGGCCTGGCCCGGGGTGCAGCTCCTGGCTCTTCCTCCAGATGGAAGCTGTTCAGGGAGTGGGAAAGGGTTAAAACCTTCACGGTTCTTCCCTCGTTTCTGTGCTAAATTACCTTAAACTTTCCGCAAGTGGCAACTGCTTACACAGATGTGTTGACATGGCAACAGGCAGCTCCAAGGAAACGCTCATCAAGTCAGGAGCCAGAGGCGGCAGTGCAATCATGACAAGGCACCTTGAGCAGGCAGAGAGTCTGCCACTGCCCTGTCTGTGCCCTACATTGTGGCAGGGCTTTGATTAGTGAGAATAATTCATACATCTCTCTAACGACCTATCCCGCACCTGCAGTGACGTGCATGGCGCAGACAGAGCCAGGGCCTTCCGCACCTGCAGTGACGTGCATGGCGCAGACAGAGCCAGGGCCTTAATTTGCTGCATTAATAATGTCGCCCTGTTCCTGCCCCAAGGAAATATTCCCAAGGAGCAGGGCTAAAGTCACATTCCCTGGTTGGCCATTTAGCCAGGGCCTTGCCCTCTTCGCACCAGATGGACCAATGCAGCATATCAGTGTGCAACAAGCATGAAGCCAAATGCTCTGGGGCTAAGGAATAGGGGTGGAGCATTCGTGCAGATCCATCCCCAATGCCTGGACCACATTCTCAGAGAGTCAGTGGGCTGGTTCCTGTGTACCCCCAGAACCTCCCCTAATACAACGGGGCTGTTGGCTCGAGCAACAGCATGGTCTAGTGGATAGGGCACTTGGAGCTCCTCAATTCTATTAAATTCTTAAGCAAGTCATGTCCTCTCTCTGCCTCTGTTTACCCTCCCACTCTGTCTTGTCTGTCTAAACTTGAAGATCTTCAGGTCAGGGACTGTCTCCCTTGTTGCTACTGTAATACATACAGTAATAATAAGCCCTGAGCCTCCGCAGAGGGGTGCATGACCTGTTTCCTCCCCAGACTCTAAACTGGAGAATTTTGCCACCTTAGCTATTTCAGGAACAAAGTTATTTGCAGGAAAGTGCCTGCTGCTTCTGTCCTACTTGTATTTGACTAGTATTGTGCATCTGTCCCTAATAAGCCAGTATAATGCTAACAGATTGTCAGCAGGCAGGAGTGAACCTGGGACCTCTGAAGCTTAGTTTATGAGCTTCATATGGCATGAGCTGAAAGCCACATGTCTCTTAGCCAAGGCTGTAGTAGACTCCTTAATCGCTAGTTGGGCTAGGTGTGACTAAAGGGGGACAGTGCCACACGAAGCAGGCTGGGTTACACCAGCACTGAACTCCCTCCAAGTCCTGTATAGATGGTTAATTCAAGCACCCCAGTGCCAATAGGGCAGCATTATTAGCTCTCGTTTATAGAGGACTGAACTGACATGGCCATTGCTGCCGTTAAAGTTGCTCTGGGCAGTGGCATTTGAGTTCTAGTGTGCCTAGCTGCTAGGCCCCTGCTCAGTCCCTTGGACCATACCACGACAGTACCCTGTAGCCCCTGGGATCCCTATTACAGACATACTGGGTCCATCAGGGAAGAGGGTACCATGCCCTAAGGAATCCAGGAAAGGATTTATGCTGTACCAGCCTCACAATCCTGTCTGTTCAGCACCACTTCATGGCATGCAGCACATCATTCCACCTAACACAGCAATGGGAAAATAAGATTGGTCAGGCAGACACAGCCAGTCACTGGAATGAGAACAGGCTGTCCTGGAACCAAGAAAGCAGCTGCTCAGTTAGCCCTGACGAGGCTGAATCATCTCTCTATGCCACAGGTCTCTGCTGCGGGGTTCAGATACTGCTCCGTCGTTTTGCTCTTTTGGCAGCTGCACACTGGGGTGCATGTCTATTGGTGTATGACTGCTGTTTTTCCCATGCTGCCCTAAGCCATCCTTCTCCCCACCCTCAGTTGTAGAGAAAGCCGCACCATTTTATTGGAGCTTTGCCATTTCCAAAGCATGTTTTCTGTATAAGCAGACACCTGGGCTTCCCAGAAGTCTTTGCTGCAAGATGTGTTCAGCTGGCTGTCGTTGAAAGGGTAATACAGACTCAGGTGGTTTCAATGTACGGTATTATTTACCCTATTGACGTCAATGGTAGCACATTCTTAGCTTTCCTTCTCCATGGCAGCCTCTAGATACAAGCAGGGAAGCATTTACTAGCTACCTAAATGGGACTAACCTTTTCAGAACTCAGCATATAATTCTCAGATAAGTAAATGTCCATTTTTGATTATTTTGGGAACAAACCTCCCATTAGTCTTTCACAATCCAACACCACATGTATTCTTATCAAAACACCGTAGTCTTTATTTGCCGTTAAGTCAATTCAACAGCGACTGTTACATAAAACCATATTATGACATTTTCTTTACACAAAATTACCCCATTAAATTACGTTTTGGTACAAAGATTTTGTATTCAACCACCATATTTAAATAGCTTTCTAACTCTAAGTGACAGCAATACAGGAGACACATTTTTCACGTTAGGGGTATTGTATTGACTCGTCTTGCTCAAGACGCACAGAAAATTCAAGAAGTGGGAGACACCCACATTTCAAAATAAAGATAAGATCTGCTACAGGAATTGCTGGCTTTCCTGAATAGTTTCCCACAGAGCAAGCTCCTCCCAGAACTAAAGGAAACTGTATCCTATATGGTACAATTTCACTGTCTCTTTATTGCAGACAAGGCTCCAATGGGGCCTGCTGGACAACCTGCCGCGTTCTTTGAGGCGATTGTCACAAGCTCCAGAATCTCAACTTTCATTTAAAAACAATAAATAAAAGGGCGGGGGGTGTCCAGCTCCAGCTTTTTTGGTTAGAAAAAAGCCTTGGCGATGTGACCCGAGTGTAAGCGTCGGCGTTTCCAGGCAGACTGAAGCAATAGCTCTCAGGAGGGAGGGCTGCCCTGCTCGTCTTGGTAGCGTTAACGCTGAGGCCCAACAACGATGCTGTAGGTGTTGCCATTGTCAACTTGTGCTGCATGCCAAAGCCTGGGAGAAAGGCAGCGCGAGCTGCACAATGGACTGTGAGTGGCCCCCTTGTGTTGGTGCAGTGAGTGTGTGGTGCATGCGCAGTACCACCACCTTTCTCTCTTCGCACTCTGACCTTTGGAAACAGTAGGCCAGAGGGGAGGAGCAGAGCCAATCCCACAGAGTCCAATGGACATCCCCCCTTCAACCAGCTGCAGCATGCTCTTGTGGGTGGGTGCCAAGACTGCAGTTTACCAGGCTCCAGTTATTGCTGCTTCTCCCTTTGCTGGATGCCGCCTGCAGACATCACTGCTTTGGTTACACTCGGTTCACATTTTTCTGCACAACCATGAGGGCTAGAAACAGGTGTATTTAAGGAGAGTTTGGTTTCTGATGTCATTGTACGACAGAGCCCGGGCATGAGCCTGTGCCTTAATCCTGTCCTGCCGAAGGATGTATCTGAACACCTATGAGTGGGAGCCACGTCTGGCAGAGCGTGCATGATCGTACTCTGCCCACCTGCATAGTCAACTGTGTGGTATCTCGAAGAGCAAAGCTTGGGCAGGTATCACTGTCTCCCCACCGCCTTGACAGTAGCCCGAAAACCTACAGGTGGACCATCTTCCCCTCCCCCTGTGCCCTGAGATTTGGGAGTTCACCAGCTTGTCTGCTGTTTTACAAATGGCCTTGCCTTTGTTTGATTAAACATGGCCCTACATAAAGTACACGGAGGCACTCAGCGGAATCGTGCACCACTAATACAGCTGAGGGGCAAAGAGGATACAGATTAAAGTTTTTGGAACACGCTTGTGCCACCTGGTTCGTTTGGGATTTTGGCTTGAAGGTGTCGATACAGCCGCTGGTGTGGTTTTTGACTGTAACATGACGGGAGGGAGGCGCACTGCCTCGGTTTGGGCTAATGTTCTGAGCAAGGACTGACGTTACTATTGAATAGCAGCAGCTGCAGCATCACCATTGTAGCTTTCCTTTGCAGCCCAAGCCTGTGCTATACCATGTGACGCTGCTCTGATGAGCGCTCTGCTTCCCCTGGGCACACAGAGGGACAGGCTTTTTGCCAGAAAGTTTTTGCAAAGCTGTTGCTGAGCAGGTTTTTATTTCCCCCTTTGCAAAAATGCAAGGAGTTTGCCCTTTGGGGCTGTCGAAGTCACTAGTTAGTCCCAGAGGGCTCTTTGCCTTGTGACTCTCCCACTGGTGGTTCATTCAGTTCTGTCTTCCCCATGACTTCCCTGCTACTCCCCCGCCCCCAATCACAACCACCTCCCCCCACTTCACTGTATCCTGATAAGGGCTCTAGAGGGAAGCATTTTCCAAGCTTATCTTGAATAGCTTCAGGATTCAACTGCCTTGGGAACTGTCTAGTCACAAGGAAAATTGGCAGTTTTGAGGTGGTGAATGACAGGGACTGAATGGAGGCTCAGAGTCAGTTTGATTTAGAATCTTAGAATATCAGGGGTGGAAGGGACCTCAGGAGGTCATCTAGTCCAACCCCCTGCTCAAAGCAGGACCAATCCCCAGACTGATTTTTACCCCAGATCCCTAAATGGCCCCAAGGATTGAACGCACAACCCTGGATTTAGCAGCCCAATGCTCAAACCAGAGACCAATTAATTGGTCAAATTAGATTATAAAAAAAACCCAATCAGCAAAACTGACACCCTCCCCTTTGCAGCCTGTGTATACAGGGTGGTGATAGTTGTGCTGCTCAGTTAACCATGGGCTTAATGAAAAAGCAAGTGCCACAGGCTTGAGGCCCAGGATGGGAACGACTCTGCTCTACAGCAGTGACAGATTTAAAGTCTACACCTTGACCTAAAGCCAGCAGTTTATACCACTGAAAAGGGAGAGCTTGGCCTGCTATCTAATGGGACCCACAGCCCTTGTGTCTAGCCCTGGAAGGTTCTGAGACTGATGGAGAAGTTGTCTGGAAAAGCTACAGTAGGCCATTGTTGAAGTGTTGTGAATGTTACTCGGGCTTCTGATTTGTATCATGATAACTAAGGCACCTGCTCTAGAGGTGGAGAGAGGAGCTCTTCCTGTGGGGTATATTGGCACATATGCTGGACTGGGGTGGCAGAAAGGTCTTGATGGTTTGGGGGGTAGTCTCACATGACTTAGTCACTCTAGCTGCCTACATCTCAGCCCCATTAACCCTTCATACACCACCTCATGCAGTGCATACTGTTTACAGCTGTGAATGTAAGAGGTCCAGGAGAAGGGGGCTTCAGAATGTAGCCACCCCCTGCCACACACCAGTGAATGAGGAGGTGAAGGAATCACCCACATGTTTTTTTAGGACGAGTATTTACAAATAGGAAAATATTAAATAGGGACTATGAAAAGTAAATCTGAGAATTTCTGTGGCAAAGTATGTCTTGTCTAGGGAACTAAGCTGTCCATAACCAGACCTTCATTTTCCTGTAGCCTGATTTGCTCTGAACTCTTTGGCTAATGTTTCCACTCACATTTCAGGCAGAGGGCAACCCAGGCAACATTAGCAAACAGCACCTCTGATCCTGCATTTAACCAGATTTTGGTGCTTTCACATTGGGTGAGGTGTTGGGTTTGAAAGAGGCTGAAGCAAGAGCTGGTTTTGGGGATGCCGCTGTCAGGTCTGTACTGCCAGTGTATCAAGGGCTACATTGTGTTGGGTAAATATTTACCAAAAGCCAGCCATCGCTCCTTTCACTGTTCTAACCACTGCCTTGTAATTTCTATCAGTAGGAATGCAACAAGGTTATCTAGCAGCTAGATATAGCAATTATAAACTGAAACTAACCCAAAATGCTAACTTCACATTCCAGTGTGCACTCATACTTAACTATAGAACTCTGTTCTTTGTGATCACACCACAAGCAAGAGAATCAGGGCCTTACACACCTGTGCACCAGCCCTTGCAGCTAATGCCACAACACAGGTGCACCCATTCAGCCCTTAGAGGAGCAGTCAGTTCTGAGTGTGGCAGGGTGGAAGGGCTTTTCCAGGTTAGTTTGTGCTCCCCTAGTAATTCTTCCTCAATGTACTTAGGACTTTAATAGTCCCAACAGGGTTAAAAGAGGCTCTTACAAAATATGATGCTAAGTCTAGCTAAGGTTGTAAGAGAATATCTCTGTGGTTGTTGGAGAATTAGCAGCAGATAAAATATATCTTAGCCTAGTAGGTCTCAACCTTTTCCCTTCTATGACCGTCCTCCCACCTAGCTGGAATCCAGGATAGACTTTTGTTCCATCTAGGACTATAGGAAGGTAGGTTAGTCACAGCTCCCTAGTTGAGAACCCATGGTTAGAGCCCAGCACAGATACAAAACTTGTATCCACATCTGATGGGCAAACATATCCATGGATATCTGCAGATTTGCAGGGCTCTACCTGTGATGTTGTTTGTATATTTTCCCTACCTTAAACTCACTCTCTATGCAGAGCCATTCCTCTGAGTCTTTTGCTTTCTATAGAGCTTTCCCTGCTTGAGTATTTAAATTTCCTCTTATAATGTAGTTTTTCCTAAGTTCTCAGTGGGCTGCCATGATTCATTTTTATAGTCCCTGCCCCTATCAGGGCGGACCCATGGGACTTCCAGGTGTATCCTATAAAAGCGGCAACATATGCCCTCTCTCAGCTTTAGTAAGTTGATTCTAGCCACACTGGAAAAAAGCATCTCTTGAGGTTAACCCAACTGGAAGGTAAGGTTTTAAGAAAAACCTCCTAGTTTTATTATACTAAGCCATAGTTCTCCTGTCACACACAAGGTTACAGCAAAAGGTTCAGCGAAAGTAACAAGCAGGATCCAAACAAAACTGCATATTTATTTCTCAGCATCTTCCCTTCACTTTTAGAAAGAAAAAGAATGGCTGTCCCAGCCACAGTCTCCGACTTCAGGTAAATCAAACTTATTTTGTGAGAAGAAAAAACAATGTGAGCATGGATTTCAATTTAATACACAACTTTAGATGGAACAGCTGGATGCTGCTTCTGGTTCTGCAAACAGAGCCCAGGAATTGTATCTATCTGGCTCCTTTTGCCATTAGCTGTTAACTTGTGGATTTTGGTTGTATTTCTCTTAATGACTGTAAGTGACTATGGTGCTGGTGAAAGGTGTGGGAGTAATACCCCCCTGCAGGGTGCAGTTCTCCTCTTAACCCCTAGAACAAGTACAGTCAGGGCACCTGAAACTCCCTACTACAAGGGGGGAAATTGTCCTTTGCACCCTGACTCTTCCAAATTGGATTGAGAAATGCAGCCTCACTGTAATTCCCCCAATAACTGCTAGCACCTGCGGGTTACAACTGAGCTAGTCTGGATTTGACAGGTCAATGCATGCTTTTGTACTGATTTAACTAGATTGGCTTAGAACAGTTAAATCTGCAGCCTCTTTGAGTGGGTATTATCTGTATAATTTACTCCTAAAATGTAGCTCATTTCCATAAATATATAACCATCTTTTATACCAATATAATCTCATCCTTGCTAGAAGACTGCATGGCTTTAACTATCTGTTTCTAAACCTATATAGGTAATAGGTAGAGCCTTCCAGGGAAACCACTCCCAGAGCCCATTTTCAATCACCCTAACCATTACTTCCCCTACCTATAATAAATGTTGAGTAGAGCTAGGCAGAACTTTCCAACCAGAAAGCTTTCCTGCAAAAAAAAGGGGGGTGGGGGTTCCGAAATTTCTTTTCCCCCCCACAAGAAAATGTCATTTGATTATTTTTTTTTGCAATGAAAGTTGTTATAATTTTGGAGCTTCAGTTCTTCCACTCTCCCCTCCTCTTGTGCCACCAAATGCAAAAGATTGAATGGAGTTGAATGGTTTATTTCTCCCTCTGCTTTGACTTTTCTTAAATGCTCTCAACTTTGGAGGATTGGCAGAGCTAAAGGGTTTCATTTTTCCTTTTGCCACTTCCAATCTGTAGATTTTTCTAAAGTTGAGGAGGTTTTAAAGAGTGAAGAAATGAAAATATGCCCCTGGACACTACCCCTTTAATTGTGTTAAGTGGAAAAAGGGGGGGGAAACAATTATGAAATTCTGAAAATTCACAATTTTGCAAAACAAGAATTGTTCTAGTGTTCTTCAAAACAGAAAAAACTTCTAATTTTGGTGTGAAATTGTTTTTCCTTCTCAAGCTGCTTTAACATTGAATCCTTTTCCTGATCAAAACCAAATGACTCTTCTTTTACAATGGGTTTGAGAGGGGAATGGTTCAGCAGGTGACCTGTGACAGTTGGATTCTAGCAGTGTTAATAGCAAACATCTATGGCCACACCCAATCTCTTCTTGTGTTTAGAAAGAAGAGGGTTTTTTAAATCAGGGAAGTATAGGAACTAGCATTATGTAACCTACACTAAACTGCTGCTTTCAAGTCATTTGGATTTGTTGGTCAGTGTTCCCTGAATAGCTTAGGAGTTACCTATGCTTTTAGCCTCCTGTTATAAGAAACTGGTTTTGAATAATTACTTTCCTTATTCACAGTTACCTGTGTAGTCTGTCGGTGATCCAGATGCATTAAGCAAACATTGCCTGTGCTGTGAATGGGTGATATCGAGATCAGGGCTGTGCTAAATGGGTTGCATGTAATATAGAAATGGAGCTATTGTGTGAGGCTGTTAATACATTTTCTTCCTTCACATTTGTCTTCTGAGATCAATTATATGAAATAAACGGAGTTGGTTTGTACCATCTTGAAAAAGACAGTCCAGAGAACCCCACACTGGCAATAGGAACATGCTTATTTTTCGTTATTTGTATCTTGGTGTCTCAGCTGCAGCCTGCCATTAGAATAACTTAAAGGTAATGCTACCATGGCGCTTGCTAAGCTTACAGTGTAGAACAATTTTCGATTCCATTTTAGCTCACTAAAGATTTAAAAATGAAATGTACATACTCTTTATTTTGTATTAATACACTGTAATTGCTTTACAGAGTCCAGTATACCAGTTGCATGTAATTACTACAGATGAACTTGCCCAACTGGAGCTCACAAAACTAGTGCATTTATCCCAAAGCAAAGACTAAACCCTCTAACTCTTTAAAAAAATACATTAAAGAACGTACCACACACACATATTGCACTTTTCTCCATATGAAATTTTTACCCCATATACATCTCACCAAAGTCTCTTCAAAGGAGCCTGTAATACAAGATACTAAAGGTAATACTTAACTATACAGTAGTATACACAATCCTCTAATGTTAGACACAACAGACTTGAACAAAAGCAGCCACTTCAAAGTAGCATGAATACAACGAGTGGTGCCCACGAAATAGTCTAGTGTGGCATTAGAAATGTTTTATTCTAAAGAAAATGACATGAAATGTTAAACAGGCTGTTAGTTGAGGGAGATCTAAGCTACTTCATGTTCATAACATTCAAAACTCTTTAGCTCCCTAGATACCTGCATTCCAAAACTCAGCAGTTTAAACTAGTTGGGACCCTCTGGTAAAGAAATGACTAAAATGAGTTGAGATCAAACCACAACAATAATTCTGCTCTCTGTGCCCCTGAATCCTGATCCATGGCAGCCTACTATGTATGGGGTGGTAGGGTTTGTTGTGGAGATAGTTAAGAAAAGGGGCAGGCCGTGTTTTGTAACTCAACTCCCTGTGCAGAACTGGGCTTCTGAATTTATTGTTCATGCTATGGAGACATTTCCATATCCATTGTTTGCTTCTCCCTCATGCAGCTCTCTAGGTATTCAGCTTGGCCTCGTATGTCCACAAATGTTTGCTTAATATTTAAGGGGGCCCCCTTGCTGCCCACTCTTGCAGCGTGTGGTCACCTGCCCTGGTGAGATGCTTAGATTCCACTGGACCTCTTTGCCATCTAGCCATAAAGAAAGGGGTAAGTGGGCACAACCTCTAAGCTGGGATTCCATGCTTTAGCTTACATGGGATTTCAAATTGCCCACCAGCAATGACTTTGGAATCAATGTGTAGTCAATACAAAGCCTTGATTGAACAAATCTGACTGCACTACAAGTGGATTAGTGACCAATATTACACAATGTGCTGTATAAACACCACAGGTCAGTCAGATTTTAGCATACTAGGAAATAAGGCAATTGCTGGCAGCAGTGCTGAACTTTTTCCCGTTTAAAGCTGACTAATATATAGTCACTAGATTTTTTTTTTTTACCTTTGCCATGTAAATGCTGTATTATTGCTCTGTGTGCTGGCTGCTTATTCTCTGAAGGGAAAAAATAGTTCTGCAGTCTGATCTTTGATAACTCTGTTTATGACATGAAATTAGTTGGTCAGAAAATCTGATTATAAACTGACTGGGCTTTTTCTCAATGTATCAGGAATTCTTTCTTCTGCTACCACCAATTCAGTTCAATGTCTTGGTGCTTTATACAGTGCCTGGAGAACTTGCCCGTGGGTCAGTGTAAAGTGACAGCCTAGATTTGGTGGGGTTGGGAACTTGCAACAAGACGTTGATTTGAGAGCAAAGTCTCAGGCGCAAGGATGGTGATTGTGTAGTGATAGATACAGATGGAGCTATTAGCATATTTAGCCTCTTTCCTCACTTTGAACTTAATGAAAAGGGAAAACCTTCCAGACAACAAAAGGTGTTTTTCATAAGCAGTACCTGCTTCTCTGCTGTTCTTTGTGCTTTAAAGAACCTGCATTGTGCTTAGTGTGTTCATCTGCTCACAAAGGGCTAAACTCTCCAACTATGGGGTACTAGGTTCTCCTTTAATATTGTGTCTCAGTATTTCAAACACTGGAGACAACCCAAATTATGGTGATTACCTATGTCCCTTCTATGGATCCAAAGCCCAGCTGCTGTCTGGCATTTTGTGAACTGCAAGGGTTTGGAGACTCAAGTGCTTGCTCAAAGTGAGTATCTGTTGAAATGGTTAATATAGCAACAGTTCTTAACACTAAATATTGCTGTAATACTTTTAACATTTCACATATAGATGAGCAATCAAAACACTAAGGAAGTTGCATTGTATTCCACATGGTGGAACACGTGCTCTGAAGTGACTTTGGCTTTAGCATGGATATAAATGGGGTATTGTCTACTTTCTTCAGGAAAAAAAGCATATAATCTGATAAAGAACCCAAAAAGGCACAGCACTATCACTTCACATGGGGTTTTTAAGCTCATTTTGTTTTGTCCTTAAGTTCTAAAACCTAAATTGTCCAAATATACAAAGCTTAATAAACCACCAGCAACGCATACTGTAAATTCAAAATAGTTATTTTTAAAAAGCGACAGAGGACAGATGTATCCTCTCCAGTGACCAGAGCTGCTCCAAGGCAGAGGCCTCCACAAGAGGCTGTCCGCAAAAAGGGTTGATTTCTAATGCTACCCTGGCTGACCTTTTTGACAATGTCATTTGCTGCAGTTGTAGACCTCCTCTTGGTACTTTCACATCTCTATTAACTGATCCTTTACCTTTGGAGTATTCTGTACCCCATTCAAAGGCCTCTAAAAACACTGCAGTGCCCCAAGTCAGACCTAGCTATCTTTTGACTAGGTCAGTGTATCATTTTGTCAAAGTTCCAGAAACTTCCCATGATGGGCAATTAGAAGTTTTTTGGCAAGTTTGGGGAAACGCTGTTTGCTAGCAGGAGGATGTGAAGTCTGTTGGAGAAACACCTGGTGTCCTCTGAGACTTACTGTGGACTAATTCAACATCAGTAGCTTAGAACCAATATTTCAATGCCAAAGTGCAACTTTCCTTTAAATCCACCATGCACTAAAATTTCAAGAGTTTTTGATTTGCCTTCAGGTTACCCAAGTCTGAGTTCCAATTAAAAATATATTGCTTTTAGTGCCAAGAAGTACACTGCGTCACTCATTCATTCTCCTTTCTTTTGCAGATCTTTAACAGGTTTCATCTGGTACTGGATGGATGCTAGCAGAGTATCCAGTTTTTGGAAGGGCCCCTTTTCTTTCTCTTAAAACTACATCTGTAATCTCCTTCTCTGCAAACTGGTTCTTGGTTTGACCAAATCGCACTATCCATCTCCTGCCACCGGGTTTGTGGCATAGTACTGACAGGATGAACTAATGGCTATGTAGCGTTTAGCCATCCCTGGCTAGTACCAGTCAGGTGGCTTTTACATCCCCCAGTAGGTCAAGGGTCGGAAAATAAGCCATGAATTTTAGGGTTGGAACAAAAATGAAAATTCACATGCTTTTCCTTCACTTCACCTGTCTTCCATTCTTAAGTTAACACTGCAGGGTGGCTAATTCACCAAGACATAGCCACTATGTTGGGGGTCAACAGTCTCCATCATTTCGCAATCAAAAAGTCCTGGCAACTCTGAAAGGGCTAACGCCTCATAGTTGGACTGAGACTCATGAGAGGCTGAGCTCCTCTGGCTATCTGGTGATGCTACATTGCTTTGCTGGGCTGGGTTCATGGAATACTGGCACTGGTTTGGGTAGTCTGGCTCAGAAGAGGGGACGACTGGCAATTCACAAGTCTGATAGGAATATTGTAAGGGCGGCGGTGGTGGCTGCTGCACATGAATCTGCGATGGCAGCCGAGGTGAGCTGTGGATCTGTGATGGCGGCAATGACTCCAGCTGCAGTTTCTGATACTGGCTAAGGAAAGGGTCGTATTGCATTTGTTCTGAGGAAGGCTCCATTACAGGGCTCAAGGGCTGTGCCAGGCTGAACTGTGGCGGCGGCGGCTGCTGCTCCTCCTGGCCTGGAAGTGGCAGTTGACTTGAGCTTGGGTAGGAGCTTTCAGCTATTTGCATCTGGTTAAAATAAGCCTGCAGCTGGGACTGCTTCTGGAGGAAGAGTCTCTTCTGATGCAGCCTGAATCAAGGACATCAACAGGAATTATTTTCAGTCTTTGAAATATTAATACTGAGTGAGATTTGTCTGCTAATCATTCTAACAGCAATGGCAGAGGAGAGTGGTGAAACGTACACTGGGTTCCAGAACCTTTGAGAGAGCCAATCCCTAAACTGCTAGTTGGGTTTCATTTACAGTTGATCCTTGTTAATTGTCACTTTGCTAATCTGCACACTCAACACGTCTCTCCCTGCTTCTCAGCAAAGGTGCAATAGCAGAGACAATGCACTAAGGTCTCTCATGGCTAACGTTACAGAACATGTTCTAATAGACTATGAAGTATTATCCTGAACAATTAAAACTAGACTATGCTTGGCAAATAAATAAACCTTATGCACTATGCAATGCAGCACGAATAATTTATTGAAAAAGCCCACACTTCCCCCCCACAAAAATGCTAAGGGTGCTTGATCATAAAAAAATTCTCATTAAGTAATCAACATCCCAACTTCAACCAAAAATTGTAGATACATTTGCTTTGTTTGTTTGTTGGCTACTTGCTAAATTTCAGAATTCAGCAACTGACAGAGTCTCCCCAGTTACCAGTGCAAATTAGTGAAGTTCCACTGTTCCTATTTTGTGACCTGCATCATCATCTTGGATTTTAACAAACACCCATGCTCTTCACATCTGACAAACAGGAAGAACTTAATATGAGGACTTTTATTTCATAGCTCCCGTTGGCAAATTCTGGGGATATCACAAAAGTGGGATCTCCAGTCAGGCAATTTGCAGGGCATCCAGAAATAGGAAGTCCTTTCCTGCCTAGTCTCTACAGCAGAGGTGGTACAAGACTGTTCCCAGCTCACCTAGTTTAGGTCGTTTACATTTCCTTACACGCAACCTTCTTTTCTTTATTTAAGACATGAAAAAGCAGATGAAGTTGCTTTGGTCAGCAAGATAGTGTTCTGGATGGTTGTCAGCCTTAGCTCTCAAGCAAGAGTCAGCGTTACCTCTCAATTCTACAGCCACTCTGGACGCTCACTCCAGATATAAAGGGACAACAACAAGAAAGTAAGTGAAGATTTCAAGTCCCTCTACCAGTGTTTATGGATTACAAACACATGGATTATGTGGATATGTCTCACTATATCAATTCCCTGCCATTGCAGGGGCCTTGGACATTGGTGCACCTTCATCCTTCCTGTTCTCTGCCTCTGGCACTCAAGAGTTGAGTCTCCTGAGGGCTGTTATACTTTTGTCTAATTCTGGCTTTAAGGCCAGACCCCTTCTGACCTTCAACTCTGTGACTCTTTCACACAAACCAGAGCCAGTTTTTAGCTGACTGTTATACAGGCCTTTGTATACCCTTGCTCTTTTTGCTTTTGTATCAGTTTTCTCTAACTGCTGTTGAGCCTAGCAATTTAAATACACAGAGAAAACAGTGAAACCGGTTACAAAAAGAGGGGAAAAAAAGGGGGGAAGAGACAACGATGTCTCTTCCAATCTAAACTCTGTTATTGTAGACATTACAACAAGCAAGATAGTTTGAGAAGTGTCATTTTTAAATTGATTGTCCTTTTGGATGTCTGTCAAAGCCTGGCTCACAGGAATTCCTCATGTTCTTTGTGGTAAAATTATCTGGTCATGGAAAAAAGGCAGGAAATACCCAAATGACTGCAGGGATTCCGAGACACCACATCATTCATGTTCTGAGTTACCATAAATATTGCAATACATGGTTCAGAAACTTTCACTGGAAACCATGAGTACAGAAGTATAGGAACACTGCCCCCAATTCACAGAACCTCTGCACACTAAAGAAAGCTAAGGACACACCATTATCTGCTGAATCAAACTTTTATGGTCCTTTATCATCACTGCAGTAGTCAGGCAGTGGTGGCTGTTGGGACCCAGCTCCCTGTCAGTCTCGCTCTTCTCCACTGCACAGAGGAAGTGAACAGGGCTACACTGTAGGGTTGGACTCAGGAGGGAAGCAGAAGGCTGCACCCTGTGAGTATCACACCCCCCTCTGCTCCTCCCCGAACAGAGCCCCGGCTGACCCTGCCGGCCCATCAGCCTGGCCCCATAAGCAAAAAATTCCCAGATCCTGAAAAGCCAAAATTTGGGTGAAATTGGCAAAACTTGAATAAAATCTAGGAATTTTTCAGCAAAAATTGGTAAATACTGATAATGAAGGGCCTTAGTACTGTGATCGTAGAGATTTTAAGATGAGTTTGCCTGGCCCAAGAATGTCTCTATTCTCCTATTACTCCTGGGAGGAAGTTGCATGTAAATTACTCATCTACCCAGATTGTGAACCATAAGAACGGCCGTACTGGGTCAGACCAAAGGTCCATCTAGCCCAGTATCCTGTCTTCTGACAGTGGCCAATGCCAGGTGCTTCTCACCTGTGCTCTTGTAACTGCTGTTCCAGGCTTCGGGGCAGTTCTTTGCAGTACAGCTGGCAGGTATTCTGGGCTTTTGACAGCAGGCTGGGTTTCTGCAACAGTACCAAAAGATGATGGATTTAAAATGTGAAATGAAATGCACTGTTTTAAATGGATGTGAGTCCAGGAGAGAATGAACTGTCCCATAAAGCCTCATCTGGGGAAGTACTTGTTTATCCTATCACAATGTGAGGGTTTTTAAGAGATTGGGGGCAGCATTTTCAAAAGTGGATGTGCAAGTTTTGGATGTCCAACTTTAACCTATCTAGCACCTGGTTTTGCAGCACCACCAGTTACTGGTAGTGCCTAGAGGTCCCAATCAGGGATCAGGATCCTATTGTGCTAAGCACCTGTAACTAAAAGATAGTATTTGCCCCAAACAGCTTTCCGTCCAAGTAATCACCCTCAACTATAACTGAAGTTAGTGGTAGCTGGAGGTACTCTGCATTCTGAAAAACCAAGCCCAATGTCACTCAAGTTGGATACCCAAAATAATCTGAACCACTCAGAACCCAAGCACACTTGAAAATGTTGGTCTGTTCCTACATTCTAGATATGATTATGTACTAACTGGTAGCCATAATTGATTTCAAACATTCACAGAGGTTAGACTTCTGTGGGAATTTTTATTATACAAGCTGGGAGAATCTGCAGAGTTTGTGTTCTTAAAAGAAAACCAGTAAAAATAAAAAGAAATGTTACTCTGAGATGAAAAAGGACAGAGGCTCCTCAGATCACTCCCCAAACTAGATCTTGGTACATTTCCTTTAAAGGAATGCAACCAAGAGGAGCTACCAAGAACTGTCATTGAACTCCTGTTACTCATATTTGCCTCTAATTAGCACATAAGTAACTGGCTAAGAAAGTGGAAAACCAGAAGCAGTAGCTGCAGCAACCAAAGGAATCCCTATTACACAAGGTGTAACTTGAATTTTTGTTGTTTTACTAGTTATCCACCATTTTTCTCATTGACAATAACTGGCTAGATTGGTGTGTACTATCGATGGCTGGCTTGACATTGTGGAGGAAGGCACCATACCTGCAGTCTGTGTTGCAAGTACTGTGTTTCTAAGCTCTGCCGTCTGGATAATAACTGTGGATGCACGCCATTAGGGAAGGCAGATACAGTCTCCTGCTGCTGAGAAGCTTCCTCCTGGGAAGAGAAGGCAAGAGCACAGTTTAATTCCTCCAGACAGAAGCTACATTTTCTGCTTAAACCCTTTAGGGAGCTGCTTACACAGATCTCCATAGCTGCAGTGACTGGGGCTCTAGTGCCACTTGATCTGCGGGGCTCATTGCTCATTTAGGATTGTTTAGAATTTAGATAGGATTGTTTAGAATTCTCCTCCATGCCACAATAGAAAAGGCACACAATTGACTAACCTGGAGAAATACAAGGTATTTTCTGACTCATCTGCTCTCAGATCCCAGTGGCACTAGGACAAAGTGATCCTGACCCTGTGAATATGTCTGCCTCTTTTCAGAGTTTTAAAACCAAAGACAAAAGGCTTTTGATACGAATTTTAAAAAGAGCTACACACACAGTGGGTGTCTCCAACAGGCACGATAGCTGCTGATGTGGCTGGAGAGAGAATGGTTCATTGGTTGGCACCACAACTGAGCTCTGACCTGTCACACTTAATGACACGTTCTTCTGAATGGATTGTGACTTTCTGGTTTCCAGAGAGTGAGGAGTGGCACCTAAATCTCATAGCGAATTGTGAGAAAGCACTGGGATTATCAGTGCTTCAAAGTTGGTCTCTAGACCATTTTGCAAGGAGTACAATAGGTTCTATTGACCATCAATGCTGATTATTCCCCTGAGCAGGTGGGCCCAACAAGAAAAGATAGAAAGCGCTTATTTACATTTGCTGCCTCCTGTTTTATTACAAACAGGCAAATAAAGGAAAATGAAAGCAACGAGTTGGATTTTGTCTGGCAAAAGAAGGCCAAAGCTGACCAAGTGATGTACCACCAACCATATTTAAAATGACAGGCGGAGGTCAGTTCTGTTACAGCACAGTAACTCCACTGTGGCAGAACAGAATGTAGTTCTATATGTATCTAAAACACACGTCCTTTAGACAAACTAACAATCCGTTGGATCCGAAGAGCCCAGAATACCATCTCACTGGTTCCACAAGGCTGGCAAACACTAACCCACAGGCAGGGCCGTAGCAACAAAGAACATGGCCCCCTCCGAACATATGTCTGGGCGGGGCCCCTTACAATGCAGAAACTGGAATGCAGTATTTATTTTGCCACTTTTAGGGGCCCCCTTCCTTGCGGGGCCCCCTCCGGTCGGAGGGTACGGAGGGCGCTCGCTACGCCTCTGCCCACAGGAGCTCAGTACCTGCTCTACCCTCCATTATACAAGTGAGGGGGAGAGGAGCAAATTTAAGCTCTAAATTAATGTCTCTTCTAGGTCTCCCAGTGCATCTCCTCTCCTCTCTTTATCTGTCTCTTTGAGGAAGGGGCTTGTTTCTGCCTGTGGCTTGTACTGCACCAAACACATTATCAGTGCTTAACACACACCTGAGGGGGGCTGTTTACAAGATTCTGCAAGTGGGGAGCAGTTGATGTTAGGTTGGGCTCTTCTTCTGATCCCATCTGTTCATATAGCAGCTGGACTTTATTCAGCTCCAGGATTCCTTTGGTTCGTGCCAGATTCTGAAGGTGCTGTCTAAATGCTACAATTCCTGGACAAAAGTCAAACAGAACAATATCAGCGAACAATGGGCACAGCCAGCTGAACTCTGGCAGGGCCCAGCTGAGCCGTATTTCGCCACTAAAGCTTGGGTTAAAGCACACATAGTACTACATTTGTGCGTAACTTCTCATGACAACAGTGAAACAGTTACCTTGTGTGAGGGATGTGTCAGATGCCCTGCGCCCCTCTCGGAAACTGACGGGGGAGCGGTTGTGGGCCTCTCGTTTCTGGGAGGTCAGTGCCTGCATGGCTGGATTGGCAGGTCTCAGGCCTATGAAAGGGGGTGTCATTCTGGGTGCTGACTGGTTGGCCAGCACCATTTCTTTCAGTGTAGGATTGTCCTCAAGGAAGTTAAGATCCCTCTGAAAAGATCCCATATCATATTCTGAGTCAATGCTGCCCAAAGATGGATTCTCATCCAAGGAGTAGACTTTCCCTGTGAGCAATAACAAGCACCAGATTAAATGAAAAGTGCAGTAATTTAGCAAAGCAAAGCACCACAGGTTGGAGCCATTTTTACCAGCACCGTCTCCAGTGACTGGCATGGAGGAAGTGTAAGAAAAATGCAAGCTTTATAAACACACTAATATTTCCAGCACTGCAATGGGGGTCACACACCTGGTTTTAATACTAAGTTGAAGGCTAAAATAAGTTAAATGGCTTGCTAGCAAGGATACTGTGCTCCCAAAGTGCTTTTCAAACAATCACTTCATTCACCACTGGGGTGAAACACAGAAGCCATTTACAGTGGACAGGTACATTACACAACTATTGGGGACATGAAGATGTGCATTCCACATCCAAATGAAACTGTAGGAGGAATTTAGGGAGGCAGAATGGAATTACCCAAACTGGAACCTAGCAGGGTTAGTGGGAACCAACGCTTGCAGAAGTGCAATGGAACCTTGAATGGTTAGATATGGTTATGAACTTGGCTCTATAATCGCGAAAAGACAACCGCTGAGGGCTTTAGCCTTGCATTAAGACCTCAGTTGAGTACTGACTCTGGTACAATGCCATTAAGTCACCAATCTTGTTTCCTTCACCACACTCGTTTTCTTGAGGAATTTCCCATTCAAGTACTGTCTAGATTCTGCTCAACTTGGGAGAGCTGACAAGATCATAGCCCAACTTGGCATTGCTGCATCCCCGCATTGGCATGGGCTGCCAGAGAAACTAGTGTTTCTGTCTAGGCACAATCTTCACCTGGGAATTAAATATGTTGGGATGGTTAATTATGCTAAAAATGTAACTCATTTAAGTTGCCTGCCACCCTCTACCCTTTCTACATTGCCATTAGATTGGATACAGTTGTGCTTGCATAGGCCACCTGTGAATTTGCTCCCGTCTTCATATCTGCCTTTATTAATTAATAAATAAAAAGCTGCTTTTCTTGATAGTTCTTAATTTAAGACACAAACCAAGCTACAGTTCTTCATCCAGCATGTAGCAAGCGGGGCTCGTAGAGCCTTAAACAAACTTTTGCAGAGACCTCTACAATTTATGTACCTATGCCTGGCATCATGACAAGCTGGTTGGTCACTTCTGCCAGAGTGTGACGTCTTTTCCCACAGCGGGTTGCTTGGAGGGCTGCAAATGCCTGCGCGGGATCGTCTTCTGATTCGCCTTCTGTCTCTATCCCCTCATCAATAGACGTTTCCATCATGCTAGTAGGCAGTGACTGGCATCCTTTCCTAATCACCATTGGGGGCAAGGGATCTAGCAAGCAGCCGTTTACCTAAATGCCACAGGGAAAGGAAGAAAGACAGCATTCAATTACTAGCATAGAGGCTCCTTGAAGAATAAAATCTCTGCCCTATATTGTGGGACGCAGACTGAGACTGAGACTGACTCAAGGCAGCTTGGATATTCAGTGTCATCTGCGAACTCCTCTGATTTAAATCAGAGACCAGTTCAGAGTTCCAAAGTGAGGTTCCAGAAGAGTAGAATCACTGGTCACCTTATTTTTTAGTTAACTTGAGAGATTCCAACAGTAAGTCTTAATTTCCATAACACTTATTCTTGTCAGGAGTGTCTCATAAAATCTGCTTCAGGCGTAGCCACAAAATATTTACATTTATGAAACACATGAATTTTGTTCTCTTCAGTCCTGTCCATTGTTTAATTTAGAGTCTGGCAAACAAGCATTCGTAAGACCAAGTTTGCCCTATTTAATTCTGCACTGTCTCTGTAAAACTGCAAAACAATAAGTTCTCCTAAGTGTATTTCACAAAGGATCAGCAAACATGCCCTTCCTTGGTTCATGCTTAGAACTGGTCATTTGCATTATAGGTCCATTCCTCTTATCTTGTGTCTGCTCAGTCCAGCTGATGTGGGGGTATCTGGGACTTGCAAGGGAAAATGAACAACATCAGTTTGTTCAGATAATTTTACATTTTGATTCCTTAACAGTGAATTGGAAAAAGATGGAGCCTGTGTTCATACCATACTATGGCCGTACTTTATGCAGTATTAAAAAATAGTTCTGTCTCTAAAGTATCGTAGAAGCTGTAAGCAGCTTCCTTTTGTAAGATTGGCCTGGGCTGCTACTTTTTTCTTCTGCCAAGATCAGGGTGGATAAAAATAATTTTATTATTTATTTATTTTTTTAAAACCCTAGATTTTATTTTAAATGGACTTTTAAAAATGTAAACGAAATAAATTTGTTTTTCAAAATAAGCCCACTTAATTTCAATTTTAATTTAACTTTATGAAAACCTATGTTAAGGACTAAATTTACAATAATAAAAATTTAAATAAAAAAATTCAACAGTACATATTTGCTGCTGGAATTTTAAAGAAAGTCAAACCACTAAACTGATGGAAGTCATTGGCTAAGCACCTGGAACCAGAGTTTGTTGAAGTGCTAAATGGGCTTTTGACAGCAAGTAGCTGCTTCTGCGGGTACAGAGAGAATATTTTTTTTTCATTTGTTTATTCAAGTAGTTCAAGTTCAATTACTAGCTCATTCAAAATTGAGAAACTGAATGAGAGTTGAAAAAGCAAGAAAGTGTGTTCTCTCCCAATCTACGAATACAAATGGAGAGTGAGGATGAGATCTGTTAGAACTAAAATCTTGATGGACATGGTGACCTGAAACATTTAGTTCAATTAATTAACTATAGACACTTCCTTAAACAAATCAGTATGTTTCAAATGCAATTTTGATACTTACTTTTTATGTATCCAGCACATGTAAGATTTTTAACTCATAATGATTCTAAACTTCTTTTCTGTGCATTTTTAAATTAATTCCAATTTCCATACAAATACTGCTTGACACAAGTCATGAGTAAAAAATTAGATATCTAGTAAATAAGAAATGTCTATTTTCTAAGATAATAAAGTAGAATTAACATATTCAGGAAGGATGTGGCCAAATTGGAGAAAGCCCAGAGGAGAGCAACAAAAATGATTAAAGGTCTAGAAAACATGAGCTATGAGGAAAGACTGAAAAAATTGGGTTTGTTTAGTCTGGAAGAAGAGAAAACTGAGGGGAAACGTAAGTTTTCAAATAAATAAAAGATTGTTACAAGGAGGAGGGAGAGAAATTGTTCTTGTTAACCTCTGAGGATAGAACAAGAAGCAATGGGCTTAAATTGCAGCAAGGGAGGTTTGGATTAGACATTAGGAAAAACTTCCCAACTGTCCGGTTAGTTAAGAACTGGAACAAATTGCCTAGGGAAGCTGTGGAATCTTTCAGTGGAGGCTAGGGAACAGTTGTCAAGTGTAGTTCAGGAACGCATCCATGGTCTAGCTCAGTAGGGATGTCTGGACAAAAGATGAAAGAATAAAGAGGCATCCTTGGGTTTGACATTTCATGGATTTAATAACATTTCCTCATTCTTGGTTTAAGAAGGTTTTAGGAGAAATAATTGAATCCTCTATTCCTGTCTAATACTGAACATTTAATATTACGCTTTTGCCTTTATTATGTACAGTGCTCTTCTCCAAATCCTTCAGAGGGAGCTTTCCAACCATTGCCTGGAGTCTGAGGTACTCTGCTCCTGAATTTTCCTCTTCTGCATTTTCATTTCAAGTCCCTCCAACCAGATAATTACCTCCCTGCTCTTCACTAATCCCCAGACATTTAAGCAGTTGCAATTTTACAAAATGGTGTAGAGTTCTCTACAGAGTTTAGTTTTATCAGATTAACTTCATAATTAGTTAACTGCTGAGCTGTTTTGGGTTGGGCCAATTGCCCACACATCTCTGTGGATGTTACTTTCTAGTGAAAACCCAGTCAGGTTTTCACTACCTAGGTCTGGGAATGTAATGTCTATACCTGGATAAAGGTTAGAGTGGGGAGCACCCCATAAGCCAGATGATCACTAGACCTAGGAAAAGGGCAGGCATTCAGCTATCCCCAGATGGAGGATCCACAAAGCCCTCCAGATGAGAAATGACTGCCTGGTTGGCTAAAAGATCTGTTTCTGTAGTTCATTTCCATGCTTTCTGGACTCATGGAACGGAGACTTCAGGGTAAAACGGAAATTCTCTAGTTTATCCAGTCCTGCTTGGATAGAAGCTGAGTCACGTTTTGGGGTGATACCCATGGACAGCTGGGGTTGTCTGTTCATCACCTCCACAGCTGCACAATGCTAAATGATAGATATTTCTAGGGATAAACTTAGAAGGGGAAGAATGCATTCAAGCTTTACCTAGAGTAAATTTGGATTCAGTTTTATTCTGGACACTTCCTAATATCTTTTGCAATTTAATTCTTAAACTTCCCCCTGTTCTTAAACTCTCAAGTTTCCTGCATAACATTTCCAACCTGTTTTAAAACCCACTTGAGCAAGCAGCTTGGTGCCAGAAACAGGTTATTTCTGAATCTGTGGAATCCCTGTACTCTCCTTCACACCATTCCTGCAAGCCACCAAGTTGTAAGCACCTTCTTTCTGATCGTGGACAAGGCAGGATGCCCTCTGAAGTCCATCTGTGCTGCTCCTTAGTCATTTGGGGATCACTGGGTGATATGAGGTGCTCCTACTGACCCAAGGAATGAGACTGGGACTATTTTCTGGCATAGCGGTGCATAGCATTAACTACAAGGGCCATCATCACCAGAGACTTTGATTTCATAGATTGCTTTTTTTAAATACAGGGATCGCTAGTGTCTCTCCCCAGTCCTGACTGAAGAGTCTAATGGGTGACAGCATTACAAGAAGAGGCTTTTGTATGCACTCCCAGCTGGTGCAATTTAATACTGAACTAATGTAATTTTGTGACCGTAACAGAACAGTTCAGCGGTCAATGAGATGCCAACGCCACGCGGCAGAAGCATTGCTTCTGTTCAATAGGAAAAATTTAAATGTCCCCAGTTATAGTCAGTTTTACAATAATATGGGGAAGGTCATCCCTGTTGACTGAGTTTTCCTTGCAATGCTATAAACTTGAATGAAAGTTGTGCACATGGTCCTGAGCACAGTGCAGACGTTCCCACTACACACTGGAATTCAGTTGGCCATTCTGTATAACTAGCATAACTTCCTAGTTACTAAACACAAGAGAAGATAACAAATGACCAGTCTTTGTGTGCCTTCTCCCAGAGTTTAACCGCTAGTAGTGGGGCCTCTGAGGAGTCAGATAGCAATGTCAAATGCAGGGATGCAATTCCTGCCACTGTTTTTGCAGGGGTAGAGGATGCATGCCTCCTCTCCACAAGGAAGCCTGAAAACAGAAAAGCATTAGTGACACCTGAGGCCTTGCTAGAGGCATTGCTAACACAACCTCCAGCAGTTAAATCTGCACGGAAGGCAAAATGCCGGGCCCTACGGCCCTGTCTTGACAGGCAAAGTGTGTGGCTTTCAACTGAATTAGCTGACCAAAACTGAAAAGCTCTCAATGCTTATGTAAGATCTGGGCTAACAAGCCTGAAAGCATGCTAGCTAGCTTCTTGTAGCCTACGCTACCTCTCTAGCTACAACATGGCCCGCTAAATGTCTTCAGCCCAGGGTGGATTGATTTAAATCAGCTAGTTAAATTACCAAGAGGCAAGTCTCAATTTAAATCACTGATTTTAATAAACTTTTCCATTTGTACTTCAGGTATTTTTAAAGAGGCACATTCTCGCTGATTGATATAACCATTAAAACATGTTGATTTACAACTAAATAGAGCCTTTACACTAGATTTGGTACATTTTTTGCTAAGAGTACACTATAACTATGTACATTTATTTAAGCAATTATATAGCTTATTATTTTCACATTCTTATCAACTGTACATTTAGGTATGTTTGAAAATGGTGAATGATTTGTTGCTTATTTACTAGATAATTATCTTTTTGCTCATGATTTGCATCAAGCTGCATTAGGATGGGAACTGGAATTTAATTAAACACACAAAGCAGCATATAAAGTTTATGGTGATTAAACAAAACTACCTCAAATGTTTTGGATACTTAAACTTCTCTTATCAAAACATGTTTCATATTTTCAACTAAACAATTTGTTAAACAGATTAACTAGTGAGTGAATTAAACTGATTATTTCAGATCAGCCTGGGCAAGTTTTCAAATATGCCTAAGTGAAAGTGACTGAAACTTAAGTTGCCTACTTGCCTAAGTCTCCTGAAAATGAGACCGTCTCTTAAATTATTTAGCGTGACCTATTGTGCCATATTTATAAAGCTTGATCTCAAATTAAGATCCCCCCCCCCGTTTTTCTTTCCTTATATAGAAAAGCAGCCTTTAGCTCACAGTTTTTGATAGAAGCTCATGCATTCAGCATATTTTTTTATTTAAACCTTTAAAAGATTATAATAAGTTTAGGCCTTAGCGTATTTTGTATTAAAATCAGATTTCATTTTAATCAGGTTTACAAAAAATTTAAACAAATCCAGATTTTTTTATTTTAAAAATCGATTGTTATCCACCCTGTTTCAGGTGGATCACATCTTAAAGAACAATAAGAGGACTTTTCAATGACATTACACTAACTCAATTGAGCTAACACAATTGAAAACTCCATCCTATTTGCTGTCAAGCAGTGCCTGTTTGTTGTCTCCTGCCGCCCCCAATGTGTTTAATAAATAAGGATTTAATGTTTGTTATGCTGTCATCAGGAAAGAGCACAAAACCAGGGATACACCAGTACCTAACTGGTGAATGCAAATCATTGGGAAGGCTCTGGCAACTTATTTGTTAACACAGGGCTATAGATGAGATGTGATGTTACAAGTCAGGTACAGAATGAGAGTAAGTTTCAGAGAGCTTTTCCTGAGTTTAGCTGGTTTCCATGCCATGAGAAACAGCATTGTAAAATGGCATAGTGAGCTTCACGTTCCTCTCAATGACTCTGACAAACTTGGTCTGTTTGCAAATAAAATGATGGCATTTCATATCCCAGCCCTGCAAACCCAGTCTGGGATCCGAGAGTTAAGCTGTTTTCCCCCCCTAGCTAATGCATCATCAAAAGTAAAGATTCTGCAATGGACACTTAGGGTATGTCTACACCCAGCCGCTAGTTTGGCGGCTGAGAATCGAAGTTCCGGGTTCGATTTATCGCGTCTGGTCTGGACGCGATATATCGATCCCGGAAGCGCTTGCCGTCGACTGCGGTACTCCAGCTCGGCGAGAGGAGTACCGCGGAGTCGACGGGGAGCCTGCCTGCCGCGTGTGGACCGCGTCTGAACCGCGGTAAGTTCGAACTAAGGTATGTCGATAACGTAGCTGAAGTTGCGTACCTTAGTTCGAATTTGGGGGTTAGTGTAGACCAGGCCTCAGTTAACAATTCTGCTACCAGTGCACAACCCAGAAGAGAAATCAGTTTGCCTTCTGTTAGTTATGCTGCTGCAGCAGCAACAAAAACAGAGCAAATTTATTTTAGTAAAGTCAGCTGATATGACTTAGAATAAAGGGGGCAGATCTGTTGAATAAGGAAGTTCAATATTTACCAAGTAATTTTCTGACTATATCACTTCATACATTTCTGAATCTACTGAAAGAAAATAGTAGCTAAACTTCCATTGTTATAAGAGTGCTTATAAAACAAGACTTGAATACTGAAAATGGCTTTCTGTGCCCTTCTTGAACACCTCAAGCTTTTCCAACTCCACATGGGACAAAAACTGAGCCATCAAAGAGATAATGCAACCCCCCCTCCCCCAAACAAAAAAGATGGAGATCTAGATTCAGATTCTACTAGAGAAATGAGTTAGGGCCCAGTGTTCACTACACCAAGTGGTTTTGGCTCCTGTTCTCATATGGGATTCTGTTCCTCCATTTTTAACATGCATTGGCAGACCAGGGCTGCCGCAGGTCAGAACTAGCAAACTTCCATCAGGGGCACGAGTGGAGTAGCAGGGTTGAGATGCATAGGCAGAGATATAATGGGGAAGTTTACACTGCAGTTTCATTCCCTGTTGTGCCGACTAATGGTATTAGTCGGACTTTCATCAACACTAAATTAATGTACAAACAAAATCTAATGAACTGGCAGCCCCGATGCAGGGTTCTCTAACTAGAATTCTAACATGAAAAAAAGGGTATTCGGGTCTGCTGTATTATGTTTTTGAAATGTTTTAAGGGAAAATGTGTTGCAGAACAGTTAATCTACAACAAAGCGTCCTTTAGTATTTTGAAAACCAACATTTTTTCAAACAGCCCATGTAGATCTAGGGAAATACTTCCAGCATTCGTATGAGATGAACACCTATCCATATTGTGCTTGTAGTAGAATGTGTTGGTATGTACAAAACAGCTCTGGATCTGTTGTCTGATATTTTAAGACAATTTTTTTCCTTCCATAGTGTGGGTCACATTTTAGGAATATCTCAGACACCTCCCTTCCTATGTGTGATTCCATGGACCATCTATACATAGATTTTATGCTACCACCTATCACTGTAGTGGATTTTGTGTAGTCTCTGGCACTTCTGCCTTTTCAAGGTAAAAACTCTGCTTCTCCCACTTGAAAACACTTAATATCCCTGTAGCAATAATAGTTTCTTACATGGAAAGTATTTAACATATTTGCTGTCTTGTAGTGCAATTTAGCAGCTGAAATGGATGAGGACAGCCAACACCACATGTACAGTCATTTCTTTGCAGACCACCAGTGGCATATGGACCACAGCTTGAGAACCTCTGGTGGACATGGACTGTAATATCTAGCCATTGCAATATTCTCGAGGTCAGTGTGATCTGACTCCACAGTATAAAGTATTCTGTGTGCTGGTCTATTCTGTTCAAGCTGCATTTATTTAAAAACAAACAAACAAAACAAAACTGAAGTTTCATTTTCAAAGGCTGCTTCTTTTAAGTCTTGTGATCTGATGGCCATTTGCTTTAAAGTGAATCAATAGCTTTTCTGCTGCAAAGGGGCCACACACAGAGCTATTCAAATCAGTGATGTGAAAAAGGTCCAATGTACTACTGTCAACATCTAACCATCAACAAGTAAGAAATCCTTCAGAATGACAAGCAGGGACTAAAAAACATGGTTTGAATCCAACAGAATATAATACGCCAAGATTAAAATTATAATGTGGTAGCAAACATGAGAATGCCAGTGTTAGTGTGTGAATAAACTCATTTTTGAACAATTCAGTCTGATGCCAAACTTGAATTTTCTCCATGCTGCCAGTTCACATCTCTCTCTGCCTCCCTACAAAGTATTGCCACAGACACATAGTTTCATGACAAAATACATCAAACTTGCTGTTGCTCCCTTCAGAGAGTTAAGCTGTAACTGTACACTTGTATAGCAGTGGAGTTGTCAAACCCTATTAGCAGAGTTCAGTTAAATCTTAACTGTGGAGGGCAAGGCAGCCTACACAATCTTCCAGTCTGATTGCAGGAAACAAAACCCATTAAATGGGACTGCAGTTTAACATGGTCTCCAGAGCAGATTTTATATACAATTCTAGTTACAGAAATGGCCTTGCTGAGAGGATCAGCTGTAATCCCGTTGAGACGCAGCAGTTTGCTAATACTTTGTCAGTATGAATGTCCCTGCTGGCTATTTACTGTTCAAAAATGGACTACAGTAAAAAATTAATAAATACTCTAAACTGAAATGCCTGTCTGCCAATTTTCCTGTATTTCATAAGGCAGGGAGAAGAGTGAAATTCTAATAACCATAAGCTTGCATTACCAGCTAAAGCTAAGGCTCCATTATAACCTCTTGTTCTCAAATATCTACATTTCTGGGAGGGGAGGGGGGAAATCTCACTTTCAGTTGAAAGTTTCCAGTGTTGGACTCAGCACAAAAGTGGGTTTTTGGGAAGTTTGAGCAGTATCCAACTGCCCATTTTTACACTTTGTGAAGCTGGAGAGTAATATACATATATGCATAAGTCAACTGCACAAGCAAAACGCCTGCCTGAGCAACTGTCTTCAGGGCAATTTTTACATTTGTGGAGGAGGAAAAAAAAATCTCTGGAGGTTGATTTGTTTAAAAAAAAAAAAAAAAGCATGGCAGGTCAGTGGGCTTTGAATGTTAGACTGGCTCCCATGGGGTTTAGATTAAAGGACACAGGACAGGTAAAACTGTCAATGGGGCATGATGAATTCCTGTATCTTGTCTCTAGAACTGGACATGTTTCTCACCTACATATGTAACATATGCACATTTATACTACGTGAGGAGGTAACATCTGATAAGGCAGTCAGAGTGCACTATGAATTCCTTTATCTGTCCTCTGACTAATCAGTCTTCCCCAAATCACCCATACAAAGATAGGATGAATAAGTTTTGCTTTTAAATGCCCCAGAGGCAAATAGGGAGAGAAGATCTAAAAAGATCTAGGGGGGGCAGAGAGGGTGATAATATCTCACTTAAGACTATGCAGCATTCAGTAAGCCCAGCTGTCTACAGGGCAGATTCCAGCTGGCATGAATCAGGGTTGATCTAATGAAGTCAGTGGAGTGACACCACCTTCTAAAAGCTGAGAATCTAGCCCCCCTCTCTTCGGGGTTCTGTACTAGGAAACAGACATACCCTAAAGGCCAAGGTGCTGGTCTTTCAATTAACTAATGAAAAGGTGCAGATCATTCCAGTATCAAATGCTACTTTCAGGCAATAATTTAACAGTACCAACCCTCTTTCTCCCCTCCCCCCCAACTTTAGTGTCATTGAAACCTGTCATTGAAAGAAAGAACAGGAGTACTTGTGGCACCTTAGAGACTAACAAATTTATTAGAGCATAAGCTTTTGTGGGCTACAACGCTTATGCCCTAATAAATTTGTTAGTCTCTAAGGTGCCACAAGTACTCCTGTTCTTTTTGCGGATACAGACTAACACGGCTGCTACATTGAAAGAAAGGTAATTTATAAGCTATACCTTTGGGGTATCGACTCTTTCTTCTTCCATGAATGCTGACTCTACGTGGCAGCTGGATGGGGGAAAGGAGAAGGCTTCTGGAGCTGGCGGGAGGCCCGGAGACCTCAGCAGCCTTACATTCTGTGAACGCAGGTTCACTGGGGGCACCGCAGCTTGTGTCTATGAGATATAACAAAACCAAACCATCTTAGGGCAAAAGAGGAATCATGAACAATGAAAACACAAAGGTAACTGCAAATACAAAACCTGGTATCAGGGCTCCCCTGAGGAGTGTAGATTTTTCTGCTTATCACTGCATGATAAGGAGGGAACCTTGGTACCAGTCAGGTTTTTGTCATGTTGGAAAAAGGGAGAGACGTGCTTGAGCTAAATTCCTTCAAGGTCATTGGCATACAAGTGCCATTAACATTAAAAACATAGTCCCGCTCAAAGGTAGTGGGTGAGATTTATTGCCTAGTTCTTCATCCAGAAACATAGCCTCGCAGGCTTAGACTTCAGAGTTCATTTAGTATATAGAAAGATTTACATTTCTGAACAAATAGCATCTCTTCAAAGATGGCAGAAGAAAATTGCTTGGAATCTGCAGATGCTCCAAACTGCTCATGCTTTCCATGTTCCAAAAACCCTTTTCCTGGTTCCTTTCCTCTGTCATAAACTGATCAAAGTTTGAAAGTCTCATTTTAAAAACTTTATTTGTATAAGAAATCTCAGGGTTAAAATGAGGCAAATGGCTATTTTAAGCTGTTTGTGACTGTCTAAAGATCATCCCACCTGGTGACCCCTATGGAACAAGACACAAAGGAATGGGAAGGATTCAGATGTGAAGTCGGGCACCTTTAGAGGGGACTGATCTCCTGGAAAACATAGTGTTGAAAGCAAAGGGGCACCAAACTCCAGGCAAATGTGGTGAAATCAGAAAACTGACAATAGACTGGAACAAATTATCATCATAGTCACAGGCCTGATTATGTGCTTGTGTGTAACACAGGCACAGAATGATCACGTAATTACACCTGCATGGGCTGAGCAACTACAAGTGTTTACAAAAACAAAGTTCCATACAAAAATATTAATCAGACTTAAAGAAATAGTGTAAACAAGGCTCTAGTAGCTTCTGATATTTTACTGATATTGTTGATAGGGTAGTCAAAAGGCTAGAAAGCTGCACAGCCTTTTCTACACCAGGGCTCCCCTATCTACAGCTGAACAAGTGGTACCATTGGTGGGAATATTAGTGAAATTCCCTAGCATAGACACAGCAAGCATCAATCATTTGTGTTCCTGAGATTTCCTCAACAGCCTGAATGACTTTCAAACCATCATGTGATTTACAAATGTGTCCATTTGGGATAGCGGTGTCTGATCTGTGTTTTCAGAGACGATACAGATTCTGCCTTCCACTTCAGGAGAATGCAAAACACACAAAATGTCTTACAATTAGCCCCCAGAGCACCATCACTGCTCTGATTCCTCCTGGAAAAGAGTAATGCACGAAGCCTGGTAGCCACTAGATGCAGACACATCTAGACACAGCAGCACTCAGTGTACAGAAGGGACCAGCAACGTGACACAGTATACATATTCAATACCATTAAAACTTGACTGTATGAGTCATCTTAGGCCAATTATTTTAATAGGGCCACGTCTCTCGTGTTTCCAGTTAGGCATTAATGGAAATTATAAGCCAGGCAATATTTTTGCACTTTAATGAAACAGGAGAGCATGTAAAAGGAACTCTAAGGGAATTATTGGAACAAAACATGATAAACTGTACATGACCTTTCTGTTTGGAGGAAGTAACTAGGGAATAAAGACAAATGGCAAGAGTGCCCCAGAGCCTGTACTGAATCCATCAGTTTTGGAAGCATAACTGAAGAAGATACTGAGTAGATAGCCTCCTGGAATGTAGAGGCCAGTGTCCGAGCAGTGAGCACCCAGATGCTGTTCTTGTGAGTGTTGATAAAATACATGTGACATCTTTGAGACTCAAATCAATTAGTTAACAGGTATACTGGGTCTACTCACACAGAGGTGCTGGAAAACCTCAACGGAGTCATTTTCGGTACTCAGCCACCTGTGCTACAGGATTGCCAGCAAAACTAGACTCCTGACCACATGTCTCAGGAGATCCTCATGCTGGACTCAGCAGAAACCACATTGTGTTCAGTGACAGGTATACACACCCTTGAGGCACTAAGTATATGAAGACGATACCTGTTGCTTAGATATCACAATGGATCGGTACCTTAGATAACTAGATCAGACAGACCAACCCTAGAGATTTGTCTTGGGTATGACCTCACTTCTTCTCCAGACTTAAGTCCAAATAGAATGCATAGCTTAAGAACAGCAATGGGGAAAGTTAGGGTTAATTTTCAAAGGGTCCCAAGAGACTGTGTGTGTAAGAGCACCGAACAGAATGTGCTGACCATCAGCCTCTGTGCTGACACAAACTCCTTTCACTCATCTCTAAATAATCCCCTGTAAGAAGTTCAGCTGCTCATTTGCAGATTACATTCAAGGTACTTGGAGCACAGAGGAGTCTGCAGCACAGCTGAGTTGATGGAGAAAGACAAACCTCAATTACTGACAGCAAAGAATGCCAAATCCTCAGAATCATAGCATATCAGGGTTGGAAGGGACCTCAGGAGGGCATCTAGTCCAACCCCCTGCTTAAAGCAGGACCAATCCCCAGGCAGATTTTTGCCCCAGATCCCTAAATGGCCCCCTCAAGGATTGAACTCACAACCCTGGGTTTAGCAGGCCAATGCTCAAACCACTGAGCTATCCTCTCCCCAGAAACATTCCATTAAAGTAGTGCAACAGCACACTTTTCATTTTTATGCCCCCAAAAGCTGCCCCAGGAATGCTGAGGGTGAAACAGAACTACTCAAACAATGAACTGGGGGTTAAGAATGAAACTCCCTGTACCCATTAACCCTGAGGACAAGTGAAATCATCTTTGGTAGCTTCAGCCCCAGAGTGCAAAGTCAGGCCATGTCCAATTTGCTGCTGCTCTGAGCCAACAGCCTCTGCTTTGTTCACCTGAGATAGGAGGCAAGATCCTTCATCAAGAAGGACAACTAGGTGTGTGTGCACAGGCCATGAAGTTGGGGTGATTCATTGCAGGGAGTAGTTCTGATCCAGTCTGGCCTCTCAATGACCACATGCCCTCTCCAAGCACAGTGACCCTAGTGCTCACAAAATGAAACAGGAAAATTAGCCAGCCATTTGGGAATTGGCCAGTTTCCAAGGGTTCTCATCCCATTGCTTACACAGACATACAGACAATTGGTACCTAGGGTCTCGCATGATTTGACAAGTCCCACAACTCTCAACAGGATGAGTCACAAACAACTGTCTTGTCATATGATGGTTCTGAACAGAACAAATGCAGAACACTCTGCCCAGAGCAACACAGAAAAGCTTGGGATTCTGAAGACACAGGAAAGCAAAGGATCCTCTGACACAGAGCTACCTAGGAACAAGAGCTTTCTGAAACAAGAACATTTTGTGCAGTGTTCAGTCCCATCTCTGCCTGGAATTAGGAGTTACCTTGGCGACTGTTTGTTCAGCAATGGTGCTTGGCCGACGCTGACGAGCATCGAGTCTCTGCTCCACAGGGAAGCTACTCCGATGTGACTTGAGTCTCTCCACTAACAGGTAATAGATAGCAGCAAAGTGGTTATAACTCTTGTTCTGCAGAGACTGAAAAGAGAAACAAGTGTCTAAATGCAGCCAACCCTCCATTCTCCAAAACCACAAAATAAGGAGCTAGGAGAAAAATTACACTTTTATCAAAAACAAAATCAAACGCTTAAAGGGTGAGGGGGTCTCAAGCAAGTGTCAATCTGGAAACCAATCAGCTGAGAGACAGTTTCAAGCCAGAATGGCAAAGCAGAGTGTCAGCCTCTTGAGGCTCAATGGTTCTGTGAAGTTAAAAAGACCAAGTAGCTGCAGCTGCATGTGGAAGCCCGCTTCCAGAGTTAGTGCTCACTGTGTGCCTATCGGCAGTGATAGTTGGCGTCTGTAACCCAAATGCCTTTCTGAGCCCTCTAAGACTGGCTCTTAGCCATCTGAAGAGAGCAAGCGCCATGACCTCACTTATAAAGGGTAGGCTACTCCAGATCCTCACCAGCACTGGGGAATTGATCCCTGGAGTGCCTGTGCACACACTCAGCCCTTTCTAGCAAGAAGTGTTAATAGTGCAGCCTCCACACTTGCTAAAAATACCAGCCATTCTAAGGAAATGATCATGCTGAGTCCTGAGGGAGTCTTTTGAGCATTTATTTCTGGCAAGTGGCACGATTTGGAATCCAAGGAAGACAGTCAATGCTTGCTGCTCTTATGCTTCCTTTTACTCTCCTCTGAATTTCACATCCCCACCCTTTCAGAAGCGTAAATCCAAATTATTTTGCTTCTGATTTTGCCCCCCTCCATATGCCAAATGATGCTTTCCCCAATACCACCCAGTGAATCTAATGGAGCAGAAACCAACACAGCTCCTTGGCTTTGTTTTTCTGCCTAAGAATCAGCTTTACTGTCCACACAGAGCTCTAGAAGGGGGGGAGGGGGATCTTACAGGGCTATCACTTTACAAGCTCTGCAGCCTCAGAAAGTCCCACAGGAATTATTCACAGGCATTTCAGTTTGCTCCGTGATCCACTATAACACATTGCAACCCCAAATGTTTGCAAGTGCACTCAAATAAAAATACCAACCAATAATTAATAAAAGAACCATCTCCAGTTCTGGAGGCCCTGGGATACATGGAGTGAATTCATTAACCTTTCCCTTCTGGAGCCAGTGGTTCGTTCCAGTTATGATTCCCAGCACAAATGAAAGTTAATTAGGTGATTTCTTCCCAGGTCCCACTTTTTACATAAGCCCCACACATTTTGCTATGACTGGCAGTATCTGCACAACAGAAGCCCAGCTCACTGATAAGCTCATCGCATTCAGGAGAACCTTTCCAGTTATTAGAGACATCCTTATTCCTCTGATCTCTTTTATTAATCAGTTACAAAGAATCGGGGCCAAAGTTGGCTAGAGCAGTTGTGAACTGCAGGATTCTTAAACCTTCCAGAAGCTGGAGCATATTTTCTGTAACTTGCCGTCCCTTGAAAGGGTCTGTGCAACTGATAATACAGCAGCAGCTTGACTTTGTTGCAAGAGTAACAAAAAGAATGCTATGAGAGACTCAGGTAAAATCTAGATTAAATAACGCAGGACAGTAAATGGGCTTATTCTGGGGTTATAGCTCTGTGGAAGGTCTATTTTACCTCAATAGTTTTCTGTTGGTCTATTCCAAGGCTGTGCATCAGCCGCAAAACCTGCTCATTATACTCTCCAATGGAAGGCTCGTTCTCCTGTCCTTGTGGATAGAGAATGGGTCTCTGCACAGGAACTTCTATTAGCATCCATTTATGCTCCTTAATCTGAGCAACTGTCAATCTCTTGGATGGGTCTAGGACCAGCATTCTCCTGATCAGGTGCTCACACTCTGTTGGGATAAAAATAAAGTAAAAAAGGGAACATGCTACAAATTCCTAGCAAAGAAGCTACAGTGCATACACTGTATTAATCTGACACCTACTGATGAAGAGCAACAACAACAGGAAACTGTCCTAGTTCTACCTCATTTTTGTGCTAAATAAATTTCCTGAAAGTTAAAATAATCTTTTGAGCTAAAGACTTCAGTTCACACCAAGAAAAAAAAATCAACTTATTTAAAAAAGTGTGCTGTTTGGGGGAGGGGTGTCATTAATTCTAAGCATCTCCCAAAAAACAACTGTTATTTAAAGCTCAGAAAGCCACTTGATATGTTCAAAACAGTGTCCCTTTAATTTAGACTAGACTATTGGCAGCTTCTTCATGGCCTGCAGGCCAGTACCCACATCACTGATTTTGGGGTTACGCTATCAAACATTTCCTCATTGTCTGTGATCAAGAGTGACAGAGCAAGACCCAACAATTGGATCAACCAAACTAGGAAAAGATCTGATAGTCTTACAACAACAAACAACATCATCATCATGTGGGTGTGCCACAGATATAAGACTCTGACACCCATATGAGTTGGTTATGTGGTTTGTTTGTTTGCTTTTGTTTAAAAGAAGAAGTCAAAGAAAACAGGAAAACCCAATCTGCATTACACTAAAATTATGGTGATTTTGTTTTCCCTGCATTTGCCTTCCAAACTAAAATGAATGTTTGTTTTGTTGTCTTGGAGAGTGAAAACTACTTGCTGTTTGAATCTGTGAATTTTTTTCTGTTTCTAATCAGAGGTAGGAAGTGGGACAGTCCTCTTCATCTACACTCATATTCATTGTTCATTAATGACTCCGTTGTCTTGTCCACCATTTGCAGTTTAAGAGTTTAACTTAATCGAGCTTAAAATCCCCAAAGCATAAGGACAAATATATTACCTTCTGACATGAAATAGGGGATCCTGAACCTTCCTTCCAGAACCCGTTGTCTCAGAATAGGGAGTGTAGGTCCATCGAAAGGTAACGCTCCACAGACTAGAACATAAAGAACTACACCCATGCTCTGCAAAACAGAGAACATTCCTGCTTTTACCTTTCAGATGCACACAAGTACTCTTTGCTCTGAGTTTTGCTAGTGAAACCCCAGGCTGTCATTGAAAAAATTAAAGTTGTTTCTACATCCTGCAGAAACAGTGTTAAAGAAAAAGGAGCCATAGACCTGAAAACCCCTAACCCTTCAGAACCCTCAGCTAACCCAAATGGCTAGGTTTGCAGTGCCTTTTGCTGATCAGCAGGGTAAAGCTGCTGTGTGCAATGGATTAAAGACTCCGTCTGCTAGTGCAAAGCTCCATACGGGTGACTGAATGATACATGAAAAACGAGCTGCTACTTCAAGTGAGATTTAAAGCCACTCTTTACTACATCAGAATATGTTCAAACAAAAAACCCCCCCCAAACTCCAGTTGTTCAGAACACAGAAACCTCAACCTCTCCTGTTCACTGGCTTGCAAAGTTTTAAGGGAAAAAACCCACTAATGTTTGCATGGACTGTGATGGCTGTGATTCTACACTGCTACGTGCAAAGCCCATTGAGGGATTGCATCAGATGTGCAAGGAGATACACACAACCAGAACAGCAGCATTAAGCCAAGTGTCAGATTCATTTCTGAAACTGTGTGTTAATTGGCAATATGTAAGTGGAAACAGTCTTGCTACATTTGCCAAAGAAGATAGTGCCATATGGAATTAAATGACCATACCACACCCTGGGGACATGAATCTGTACGGGTAGACATGGCACTAGGTGCCTCAATGGAAAGGAAAAGCATTCTAAACACACACCAAAACTGGGCCAGCATACTGAGATTTTAAAACTAAAAATATTAAAAATCAATGTCTTTGTTTATCTGCCAAAACCTGAGCTGAAGATTATGTCTTCCTCCTGCCAACTCAGCTTTTTAGAGACTATTTCCATTAGCTGCTTTAGCAGTTATCAACTGTAGCACAAGAAAGACAGTAGTATCCTGAACTCAGGTCTTGGCAGGTATGTGAAGGAGGAAACCGCTTTTCAGATGTTTTATTTTAAAATGTAAATACACTTGTGTTTTTAGTTTACAAGGAGATTTTTTTAATGAGCTGAGATCTTAAACCATTTAAAAAATATTTACCAAAGCTCTGCAATTCACTTTTCACATTCAAACACCACTCACACTATTCTGAACCTTGTGCATGGTTGGAGAGTAATGGGTTCATTTGGCAGTTACAGGATAATAGGCTCAGCAAAGATGTAGCCTTTACTCATTAAAAAGGAGTGCTTATGGGGACAGTGTTTATTTACTAAAACAACATGGATCTCTTTAGATGAGCAGCTGCAAGGTGAACGTCTATGCACTGCCCTGTTTGTGAACTGAGCTCTCACTAGAAATTAATCTGCCTCTCTCACATGTATGTAGTATTAGCACTGTGCTTCTGGAGCCAAAGCACAGACTGCCGAATTGCACTGTATCTCTGGGTGCTTCAGGATATGGACACATCATCATCAAGACCAGAACACTAAAATTCGATTAAAAACAAATTCAGAATGAAAAGTCTCATGTTTGACAGTGCATTAAAGAGCGCAAGGAACCCTGCTCAGTGCATGTTTCTCCCTCTTTCACTTCATGCGATTTCGGTTGTCCTCTCTGTCCTCTTCCATTAGAGCAGCAGGCAGGGAAACACACACACTGATTCAACAATATGCATCTGCCTATAGCAGAATGGCATGGGGCACATAGCTTCTGCTCTCTCTCAACTCAGAGAGAGGGCAGCCGGCAGCTCCCTCCCCTTTGTGTTAGTGACTCAGACTCATCAACAATTTACATCTTGAACTCCTGTAGGAGAAGGAAGCAGTGCAGTGAAGCAGGGACATTCATGCAAAGAACCTATTCAGAAAAAACAATTACCTACCTCTCGTAAGTGTTGTTCTTTGAGATGTGTTGCTCATGTCCATTCCAATTAGGTGTGCGCATGCAGCGTGCACGACTGTCGGAAGGTTTTTCCTCTAGCGGTACCTGTTGGGTTGGCTGTGGAGCCCCCTGGAGTGGCACCTTTATGGCGGTGTATATAGGTCCCTGCTGACCCGCCGCGTGCTCAGTTCCTTCTTGACGGAGGGGAGGCGGGCAGGATTTGGAATAGACATGAACACCACATCTTGAAGAACAACAGTTACGAGAGGAAGGTAACCGTTTTTCCTTCTTCGGGTGCTTGCTCATGTCCATTCCAATTAGATGACTCCCAAGCCATACTCTTGGAGGAGGGGTTGGAGTTCATCTGGTTGCAGATTGCAGCACTGCCCTGCCAAACACTGTCATCTCTGGACTGTTGCGAAATTGCGTAATGCGAGGTGAAGGTGTGGCTAGAGGACCATGTGGATGCCCTGCATATATCCTGAATGGGCACTTGAGCTAGGAAAGTAGCAGATGACGCTTGAGCTCTTGTAGAGTGCGCCATCAATGTCGGGGCCGGAATCTTGGTCAAGTCGTAGCAAGTCCTGATGCATGACGTGATCCAGGATGATATGCGTTGGGAGGAGATGGAGAGCCCTTTCATCCTCTCTGCGACAGCGATGAAGAGCTCTGGGGACTTGCAAAATGGCTTTGTGTGCTCGATATAGAAAGCCAGAGCGTGTCTCACGACCAAGGAATGAAGCATGCAATCTCTGTTATTGGCATGCGGCTTGGGAACAAACACAGGTAGGAAAATGTCCTGATTTATATGGAATTGAGAACCTACCGTAGGGAGAAACACAGGCTGTGGGAGCAGTTGCACCATATCTTTATAAAAAGACAGTGTAAGGGGGGTCAGATGTCAGCGCCTTGCGACCAAAGAGGTCCAGCTTCCTGGCCTCCTTGGTCTTTGGAGTGGGACCCAGCTGTCCTTGCCACTCCGTGTGATTGGTGGTGTCCACCACTAATGTGCCCAGTTGGGGTAGGTGAAGAGATGCTCATACCCCTTCTGTGGAACAAAATATTGGCGTTCTACCCCTTTAACTGTTGGTGGGATAGAGGCTGGATTCTGCCAGAGCACCTTAGTTGTATTTACAATGGTCTTAATAAGAGGAAGGGCCACTCTAGAGGGTCCCTCAGGAGCCAGGATATCAACCATTGGGTCTGAAACCTCTGTGACCTCCTCAGCCTGTAGGTTCAGGTTTTGCGCCACCCGGCGAAGGAGGTCCTGATGGGCCCTGGTGTCCATTGCTGGCAGAGAGGTAGTCGTCCCTGCCATCGCCTCATCAGGCGAGGTGGAGGAAGACGCCCGAGGAGGGATTGGGTCCTCTTGCCCTTCCGGTGCCCTGATGGTCACCAGGGCAGTTTCAGGTGCATCAGCTATAGGTGTCCTTCCTTGCACTGGGAGTGGGGTGACAACAGCTCCTGTCTGAGGGTTGGATTGCCCCAGATATTCCTCTAGGGACGCAGCTCTCTCCTGGATCCCTTGAGAGCGATAGGGCCCCGCGGTGTCCCAAGGCCACCAAAGTCGCCCTCGAGCCCGGCCCTTGGGCCTGATGATAGGCCCCTGGGGTCCAGAAGGGCCACTGCACCAGCCCCTACCACTGGGGAGGCCATGACTCCATTGGCACTGGGTTGGGGTGCATCGCTTCTCAAGTGGTGCCGGGAACAGTGCCAGGATCTAGAGCAGTACCAGCTCCGCCTGGAGGTGTAAGATTCCACCTCCAACTCAGAGGAGTACTCAGATGTGGACCAAGACGGAGCAGAACCCGACGGTGCTGGAGATCGGTGCCGTTGTGAGGATGAGCGATGGCCCATCATCTTGAGCTTGCCCCTATGTCTGATGGGGGGGGGGGGCGGAGCCGTCATCGGTGCCATCATTGTCAGAGCCATCAATGTCGGTGCCAGGGCATGTGCCAGCAGGCACGGGGATTGAGCCATCATGGCGATCAGATCCCGTGCTGCTTCCAATGTGTCCGGTGTGGAAGAAAGATCGAGGTCTTCTCCCTCCAAATCCTCCAGCACTGGAGAGTCCACCTGCACCTGACTTGACGGCCCCCGTCACGGCCAGAGTCGACGGCTGTGGGACTTGCAGGCCAGGTTTGGGGTGTTCCAATACAGGAGGCACCCCACTGGCGCGCCATGCTGGCGAGCGGCCCCTGTCCGCCGCCTTATTCTTATGCAGCACTGGCGATTGTGAATGGTGTCACAATGTGGAGTTGGGCCTTGGGGCTGGGAAGCGGTGCCAATGCTCCTTACCAGAGTCCTTCCTCGGTGCCGAGGGTTCCCGCACCAATGCCGGTGCTGGCTCCGGCTGTGGGCGAAGTGCAGATTCCATTAGGAGGAGCTTCAGGCGAGAGTCTCTCTCCTTTGTTCTGGGCTTAAAGCCCCTGCAAATCTTGCACCTATCCGCCTGATGACCCTCCCCGAGGCACTTGAGGCAGGAGTCGTGTGGATCGCCACGTGGCACAGACTTCAGGCACTTCTCACAGGGCTTAAAGCCCTGGGACTGAGGCATGCCGTGGTCAGGGGGAAAGGGAATCGGAGATGATCCCCCAGCTAAGTACTAATCAACTAATTAACACTAATGGGTAACTATTTACAACAACTATTCGAAGAAAGACTGCTAAGTAGGCACGTGTAATACGCAACACTGAGCTGCTCCAACAACTGTCACTGGCGGTAAGAAGTAACAGAGCAGGTGGCGGGTCGGCAGGGACCTATATACACCGCCATAAAGGCGCCACTCCAGGGGGCTCCACAGCTGACCCGACGGGTACCACTAGAGGAAAAACCTTCTGACAATCGTGCACGTGGCGCACGCACATCTAACTGGAATGGACATGAGCAAGCACTCGAAGAACCTCACATTCTGCAAGGAACAGTGACAGCTTTTTGGATTAGCTAAATTATGTCGTGCAGTGACTTCATGTGCACCTACTATGTAACCTTAAATGCCAACCTGGCATTCCAAGTGACTTTACAAAGCAAGATCCTAGGCTTCAAAACTATTTTGTGACTTGGTCTATAAAAATAAAGCCAGAGGGGAACAGCCTGTCTTGTGGTCTAAATGAAATTCAGAGGTGATTACAATGTTCATTTCTAAAAGGTGATTTTAATCTAGTAAATAAAATAACAATACCCAGATATCCAGCTGGGGTCCTTCATACTGCTGCCCTTCAAAGACTTCCGGGGCTGCATACGGGGGGCTTCCACACCAGGTGGTGAGAGGCTCACCACTTTTATAGAAATTTCCAAACCCAAAATCTGTAGGGGGAAAAAAATTTTTTTTTGAACACATCTACATTTTTAAACCTACATCCACCAATGATCTGGTGCTGATATGCACTGACTGGGCCTAAAGGCCCACTTTCAGTCATAGCTCTATATTTCCTGCAGAAACAAGAGACGGTTACTCTAATTTTCACTCGCGGTGCAGATTGCTAACTCTTAACGGTAACTGCACAACTAGCCCCCATCCCAACCAGCACAACGCAGTGATTAATTTCTACCATTGGGGTAAATCTGCAATTATAACAATGTCATCATCTAATTAAGTGAGAGAGTGGCAACCAGGCTGTGAGCTGAGCCTACGTACTCACCTGTAAATGTCTGAGATTCAATACTGAACCTGAGAGCTCTTTGGCTTTCTCTAAACTAGGCTTTCTTTAGGCTCAGAGAAGGAAAGTGATTTGACCAAGGGCACACAGCTTTTCAATGGTAGAGAACCTAACACACAGAACCTGAGTCTCCTGAATCCCAGTCCAATGACCTATCATTATGAAATGAGGCCTCTTCAAGAAAGTATCAAAACTGACTTAATACAAACATAAGAACAGCCCTACTGGGTCAGACCAAAGGCCCATCTAGCCCAGTATCCTGTGTTCCGACAGTGGCCAATAAAGTGCTAAAAGATGCTTAAAGTAAACAAACTGGGGGAAAAATAGAGTGGAGCAAACATATTTTCTCTCTCTCAGTTCCAGTAATCACAGCGGTTACATGTAACAGTAGGTACAAAAACATTCAGTGTAATTTTTAAGCTGATGTCCCTTTCAGGCTTTGACTGCTAATTTGGACTTTGACAATGTCTCTGGAAAGGTTGCTTTTGAATAGCTATTAACTTTGACTTTAAGAGCGTAGTTACGTGCCATCAACTTGTCTGTGCATGTACAGTGGACATCAGGGTCTTCAGCGAATGAATGACTAATTCAGGACAGCAGGGACAAAATACACCCATCCTCAAGGTGCCACCAGATAAAGAAATAAAACAAAATGTGGGGAATGTTGTGTGTCCATTGCCACAATCCATTGCAGCCCTCTGGCTCTCTTCTGTCTTCCACACACACTTCCTAGTCAACACCTTCAATGCTCAGCACAACTCTAATCTGATCTGCCTCTCTGCTCTTACTTCTAGCCATCCTTCTTTCTCCCTTTATCCTGTCCACACTTCATTGCCTTCTTGCATACTCCTTTGTAACACCCCCTACTCCTCCTCCTGGAAACAGGAACCTGTTTCAAGTTCCTCCCCCGAACCCTTTCCTTCAACAAAGCCACTCAGTGCTAACCCACAAAGTGGTGTTAACTATTTATTAATACATTTTAAAAAATAAACCTCCACTGCAATGTACCTGCTCATCTCTTGTGAAATTCTGACTCCACTAAATCAGTGGAGGTTTTGCCATTGACTTCAGTGGGGCCAGGATTTCTTCCTTGCTTTGTGAGAGAGACTTTTTTTTCATATACCAATTTGAAGTGTTAGGTCCTTGGGTCATGGACCATTCTGTATGGAGTAAATCACTGTTGGCACTCAAAGAGGAAGAAAAAACTCCAAGGGGAAAGGGAGTGGGATGGACATATTCTTTGTTTAAAAACCTTCAAGAGTTAGACAAACCCTAACTTTAATGTTAACTAATGGGCTGTATTTCTGTAGGAAACTAAAGCCTGGTTGTGACATTACCCAGGATACAATGTGGACTGATGAACAGCTGTATTCCCTCAATTCTCCAATCTGGGGTGCCTTTTACACTGCTTTGCTGTGAGAGCTACCACTCCTGGTCTGCTCGCACACAGCCTCCAGCAGGTAAGTTACTCCCCGTTATACTGTATGAGTGTTGCAACTAGCCACTCATGAAATTACACTGCAGAGCAACACCAGCATATTCCCAGTCCCAGACTTTCCCCAGAAATGTACATCTTGTACTGCCCAGTTCTCTCCTGGACAATACAAGCCCATCATGTTATTAAGAGAAAATGATATGCACAAATCCTGTTATCCCAAATGGAGTTTCCCAAACATTTCAATCCAAACACACTGTTTGAGATAAATCAGTAAAACAAGTTTATTAACTACAGAAATATAGATTATAATTAATTAATTAATTAATTTTTAAAAATTAATTAATGGAGATATCCCATCTCCTAGAACTGGAAGGGACCTTGAAAGGTCATCGAGTCCAGCCCCCTGCCTTCACTAGCAGGACCAAGTACTGATTTTGCCCCAGATCCCTAAGTGGCCCCCTCAAGGATTGAACTCACAACCCTGGGTTTAGCAGGCCAATGCTCAAACCACTGAGCAAGTGATTACCACTAATGAGGCATAAAAGTCAGAATTGATTACAAGAAAATACAAGTAAAATGCAACTAATGCCTAACAAGCTAAGTGAATTCAAAGCAAAGTCTCTCTTAACACAGTTCAGCAGTCTTACTGGCTGAATTTCTTTCAGTCAGGATCCCTCCCCCAGTCCAATGCTGCTTCCTTGTTCTTCAGCTGTTGTAGATGCCTTGGGTACAGAGAAAGGGAGAGATAATTTGGGGCACCTACTCTCTGTTCTTATAGTTCTCTCTCTTCTTCAAGAAGCATCTCCAGCTGAGGTTCAAGGAGACAAAGTTTGTGTGGATAGGAACCCCAAGCTGTTTCTTTGTCAAGATATAGATTTTTCGCTCACACCCTCTTTCCTGCCAAAGGACAGCCACTTAACCAGTCCATTTGATTTTGTTGACACCTTGCTGAGGCATCGCCTAGCCTTTTGTCTCTGGGGAACTGGTTTGTGACTGCTCCCCAGACTTGGAACATAACTTAATAGTAACAGAGGGTCCTGTGGCACCTTTAAGACTAACAGAAGTATTGGAACATAAGCTTTCGTGGGTGAATGCCCACTTCATCAGACGCATGTAATGGAAATTTCCAGAGGCAGGTATAAATCAGTTTGGAGATAACGAGGTTAGTTCAAATCAGGGAGGGTGAGGTGCTCTGCTAGCAGTTGAGGTGTGAACACCAAGGGAGGAGAAACTGCTTCTGTAGTTGGATAGCCATTCACAGTCTTTGTTTAATCCTGATCTGATAGTGTCAAATTTGCAAATGAACTGGAGCTCAGCAGTTTCTCTTTGGAGTCTGGTCCTGAAGTTTTTTTGCTGTCAGATGGCTACCGTTACATCTGCTATTGTATGGCCAGGGAGGTTGAAGTGTTCTCCTACAGGTTTTTTGTATATTGCCATTCCTGATATCTGACTTGTGTCCATTTATCCTCTTGCGTAGTGACTGTCCAGTTTGGCCAATGTACATAGCAGAGGGGCATTGCTGGCACATGATGGCATATATAACATTGGTGGACGTGCAGGTGAATGAGCCAGTGATGATGTAGCTGATCTGGTTAGGTCCTGTGATGGTGTTGCTGGTGTAGATATGTGGGCAGAGTTAGCATCGAGGTTTGTTGCATGGGTTGGTTCCTGAGTTAGAGTTGTTATGGTGCGGCGCGTGGTTGCTGGTGAGAATATGCTTAAGGTTGGCAGGTTGTCTGTGGGCGAGGACTAGCCTGCCTCCCAAGGTCTGTGAAAGTGAGGGATCATTGTCCAGGATGGGTTGTAGATCACTGATGATGCGTTGGAGAGGTTTAAGCTGAGGACTGTAGGTGATGGCCAGTGGAGTTCTGTTGGTTTATTTTTTGGGCCTGTCTTGTAGCAGGAGGCTTCTGGGTACACGTCTGGCTCTGTTGATTTGTTTCTTTATTTCCTTGTGTGGGTATTGTAGTTTTGAGAATGCTTGGTGAAGATCTTGTAGGTGTTGGTCTCTGTCTGAGGGGTTGGAGCAGATGCGGTTGTACCTCAGCGCTTGGCTGTAGACGATGGATTGTGTGGTGTGTCCGGGGTGGAAGCTGGAGGCATGAAGGTAGGCGTAGCGGTCAGTGGGTTTTCGGTATAGGGTGGTGTTAACGTGGCCATCGCTTATTTGTACTGTGGTGTCTAGGAAGTGGACCTCCCGTGTAGATTGGTCCAGGCTGAGGTTGATGGTGGGGTGGAAGCTGTTGAAATCATGGTGGAATTCTTCCAGGGTCTCCTTCCCATGGGTCCAGATGATGAAGATGTCATCAATGTAGCGTAGGTAGAGAAGGGGCGTGAGTGGACGAGAGCTGAGGAAGCGTTGTTCCAGGTCAGCCATAAAAATGTTGGCATATTGTGGGGCCATGCGGGTGTCCATGGCGGTGCCACTGGTCTGGAGGTATATATTGTCACCAAATTTGAAATAATTGTGCGTGAGGATAAAGTCACAGAGCTCAGCAACAAGTTGTGCTGTGTCATCATCAGGGATACTGTTCCTGACAGCTTGTATTCCATCTGTGTGTGGGATGTTTGTGTAGAGAGCCTCTACATCCATGGTGGCTAGGATGGTATTTTCTGGGAGGTCACCAAGGCATTGTAGTTTTCTCAGGAAATCAGTGGTGTCACGGAGATAGCTGGGAGTGCTGGTGGCGTAGGGTCTGAGTAGGGAGTCCACATATCCAGACAGTCCTTCAGTGAGAGTGCCAATGCCCGAGATGATGGGGCATCCAGGATTTCCAGGTTTGTGGATCTTGGGTAGTAGATAGAATAACCCCGGTCGGGGCTCTAAGGGTATGTTGATTTGTTCCGGTGTTAGTGTAGGGAGTGTCCTGAGTAGATGGTGCAGTTTCTTAGGCTAGGTCTACACTACCCGCCTGAATCGGCGGGTAGAAATCGACCTCTCGGAGATCGAATTATCGCGTCTCGTCAGGACACGACAATCGATCCCCGAATCGACGCTCTTACTCCACCAGCGGAGGTGGGAGTAAGCGCCGTCGACGGGAAGCCGCGGAGGTCGATTTTGCCGCCGTCCTTACAGCGGGGTAAGTCAGCTGCGATACGTCGAATTCAGCTACGCTATTCGCGTAGCTGAATTTGCGTATCTTAAATCGACCCCCACCGTAGTGAAGACCTGCCCTCAGTGTATTCCTCAGTGGGATCTGAGGAAAGTGGCCTGTAGAATTTGGTATTGGAGAGTTGTCTGGCAGCCTCCTTCTGGTAGTCAGACGTGTTCATGATGACAACAGCACCTCCTTTATCAGCCTCTTTGATGATAATGTCAGGGTGGTTTCTGAGGCTGTGGATGGCATTGCGTTCTGCACGACTTAGGTTATGAGGCAAGCAATGTTGTTTTTCCACAATTTCTGCCTGTGCACGTCGGCGGAAGCATTCTATGTATAGGTCCAGACTGTCATTTCGACCCTCAGGAGGAGTCCATGTGGAGTTCTTCTTCCTGTGTTGTTGGTGGGAGGGTATCTGTGTATCAGTGCGCTGTTCAGTGTTATCTTGAAAGTATTCTTTGAGTCCGAGGCGGCGAAAGTAGGCTTCCAGATCACCGCAGAACTGTATGATGTTCGTGGGAGTGCTGGGGCAAAAAGAGAGTCCCCGAGATAGGACAGACTCTTCTGCTGGGTTGAGTGTGTAGCTGGATAAATTGATGATATTGCTGGGTTTCTGTTAGTCTTAAAGGTGCCACAGGACCCTCTGTTGCTTTTTACAGATTCAGACTAACACGGCTACCCCTCTGATATCTTAATAGTAGAAACTTATAACTTTACATACAACGTTGCCACACACATTTTACCAGGACAATAATGATCAGCAAAGTATGAGTTTTCAAATGATACCCCACAAAGCATATTTTGTACAAAATTTATCATAGTCCTGTAAAAAGGGTGAATATACAGATTCACACAGGTCTACATTAGAAAATTAGGTCAATTTATGTGTGTCAGTCAGTCGGGTGTGAAAAAACCACCCCCCTGAGCAGCATTGTTAAGCTGACTTAAGTCCCCATGTAGACAGCACTAAGGTGATAGAACATTTTTTCCATCAACCTAGCTACTGTCTCTTGGGGAGGTGGATTATGTACACCAACAGGAGAACCCCCCACCCCATTGGTATAGGTAGTATCTACACTTAAGCGCTACAGCAGCACAGATGTGCCGCTGTAGCATTTTAAGGGTAGACACTCCGAGACATGTAACAATAGCAGGTCACAGGCAATCTAAGGCCCACAATCCAATATACTGTGCAGAACTTCATATATGCTCAGCTTTAGTCTAACTTGGTGTTAGCCATTGTTTAGCTGCTCCTTGAAGTAGTGATCCTGCTAACTTTTCCAGAGAATAACAAGCCATACAATATAAGATTTCAGCTTGTATTTTTTCAGGTGATAAAGCTTTACCCTCCTAAGTAGCTGAGCTTTCAATGTGTAACTGTACACTGGTGTGTTGGGAAATTCTGTGAAAGTCAACAGTGTTGATTTATAGTTATCAGGCTGTTGATTTAGTCCTATCAACCGCTGAATACCTCAGAGGCATGTGAATACCATGTGGCGGTGATCAGCAGATAGCTTCACTGATAAACACTGTGGTTAGTAGACATTGTACAGGCATCACTGATACCACTTCATTTTGCTCTATTTGCATATGTTGTATTATGTTTGGGAAAGGACTCGGATCTCGCCTCATATGACGTGTGCTACAAAACCATATAAAGACCCTGCAAGTCACAAGCACAGCAACACAGCGTTACTGTTAACTATATGAAAACACAAACTAATCCCACAGTCAGAGGAATTGACAATTTTAGATAAAACTAACCTTGCTCTGGAGTGGCACGTATGTGGAATTGGAATTGCAAGATTTATTTTCAGTGTAGAATAAAGGTATGTGTATTTCTCTAACATAAGGCTACAAGATTCTCCTAGGGTTTATCTACTCTTCAGCTGGGCGTGAGCCTCCCACCCTGGATACACAGACCAGCAGGAGCAGGGCTTGAACTAGAGTGCTAAAAATAGCAGTGTGGACATACCCTTAGAGCTCATTTAATTTTCTCTAACTTTATGTACTGTAATGTGTCAATCAACTGTGATGAAATTTAGCAGAACCAACCACTGAAACAATAAAATCTGAGTCAGTGGGTCACAGAACTTCAACAAGATTCCTGTAATATCAGGGTAGTGGCAAGCTTTTAGTGTAGATTACATCTTAATAGAAAGACTGTCTCCTGGATACCCCCACTCCCATTCATGATAGCATAGCATCATTAGTAGCTACAACAACTGCTTATTTGTAAAGTACCATCCACAAAATAGTCAATGTATTTTTTACTGTTTATTAATTAAATATAGCATCTGGGAACAAAGAAAGCCAATGCCACATGGCCAGTCAGCTCTCTTTAGAACACAATATTGAAATCACTGCAGCAGGAAACATGGTTTAAGGTGATGCAAACATTAAGTCAATATTCACCCAGTATGACTATTCAAGGGGAACTCCTCCCATAAACTGGCCTTTTAATATGGCCTGTTTTGTGGCCTATCTGGTCCACGTGAGCAATTGAAGTGTGTAGTTCATTCTCATTACAAACGCAACCCATGCCATTTCCTCCTCACCTTATCCCTCTCCTCCTTCCACTCACCCACTGTTATCTTGGGTTTGGTACTGGACACAGACAAAGGAAGTAAATTTCTACACTAACTTACACTTAGACTACTTCTGAACTGACCTCACTCCTTGTTACATCAAGTTTAATAATACTTTGCACCTTTATAGTATAACTCCTTCCATCCAAGAATCTCAAAGCATTTATTATTCAGCTTGTCTTACCTTATAGGGGGTGTTTTGATGATAAATATCCCTATTTTACAGATGAGGAATCTGAGGCAGAGATTAACTGATTTGCCCAAGATCCCACACTGAGTTAGTAATCATGATTAAATGGCTGATCATCTCCTAAGGCTAAAACAGAAATCAGTGTCTCTCTCCTTAGAACCTTTGTCTGGACATTCCCAAGCACAGAAACCCAGCGGTATTCCTGAAATTATGCTTTGCTCCACCCTCTCTTACACTTACATACCATTTCATTAAATGGATTGTGGGCCACCTTTCTATCACTCCAATTCACAGGATATGCTCAGGGAACACCACACTCAGATGACTCCAACGCATCAGGACTCAAGGGGAACTGCCAAGTCCAGTTTCCTTTTATAAACATTAGCCTTGTGCCTTTTTGCTCGGCTGGAACCATATGGTCCCCACCTATTTCTTTATCGTCTCATGCACCGCTCACAAATTGATTTTCTTCTTTATATAAGCCATCCATCCTGTTCAAGACACACCACAGAACTTGCAGTCATGAGAGAAGGACAAGACTAAAGGTAATCATTTGGTGGCATTTTTATTAATAACCAAACACCACCAACAACCATCACAACATTGGAATTCTGTTTGCTTTGATATTGCATTAAGTCACCCTCAACCCATCTCAAATTAACCGTACCCAATATCCCCACCAATAAGAAAACAGACACTAGTCGTATCCCAGGGTTCTCTTGTTGGGAAACAAGAGTAAGAGGTGTCAATGGATGGGCTGCCTTTGTGCAATCTTCCACAACGCCTTTATGAATTGAATACTCTCCCTCAACTGATCTAGGTGGTCACTACCGCCTTCTTCATCTTTCTCCTCCAGACCCACCGCTGTCAAAATGCTTACAAGAATATAGCCAGTTAACATTGGTTAAGTCAAAGGGGTAGTTGAGGATTATGGATTTTTATTGTGGGGGGGGGGGCCGCGAAATGTATACATTCTGTGTTTTATACTGCTCCTCTATATTTCATATACTACTTGTCTTCTCAGATAGTTAGCTCCTCACAAGAGGGATTATGTCTTCACATGAGTTTGAACAGCCCTAGCACATTGATGGTGCTACCAGAATTCAGATACTAGAACACTTTCATTTTTGTAGAAGAAAACAATAATTTGCTCTTCCTTCAAAACCTGTGTATATGAACACTACGTGGGTTCCCTTCAATTGGTATTTAACTATTGGATTAGGTATACAGCATGAGCCATCTTTATTATAAATCAAATAGACCATCTCATAAAACTGAAATGTAGCATAGGGTGGATTAGCCATTGCTTGGAATCTTTGAATTAAGATTAGATCTGTTTCTAGAAGATAAGATGTAGCTGAACCACAAATTATTAGGTTTATGCAGGAATTAGGGGGTAACATCCTATAGCATCTTTCACAGGGGCGGGCAAACTTTTTGGTCTGAGGGCCACATCGGGTTTCCAAAATTTTATGGAGGGCCGATTAGGGGAGGCTGTGCCTCGCCAAACAGCTAGGCGTGGCCCGGCTCCTTCCCCCTATCAGACCCCCCCTGCTTCTTGCCCCCTGACGGCCCCCCCAGGACTCCTGCCCCATCCAACCGCCCCTGTCCCCTGACTGCCCCCACCCCAACTGCCCCCCACCACCCCATCCAGCCCCTCCTCTCATTCCTGACTGGCACCCCGGGACCCCTGCCCCCATTCAATCCCTCTGTTCCCTGCCCTCTCACCACCACCCCAAACTCCCCTTCCCTCTATCCAACCCCCCCTGAGCACGCTGCCTGGAGCACCAGTGGCTGGCGGTGCTACAGCCGCGCCGCCCAGAGCACCAGGACAGGCAGCCACGCCGCCCGACTTGAGCCAGCCACGCCACAGCACAGAGCTCCGGGTCAGGCCGCGGCTCTGCAGCTGCGCTGCCCAGTGAGAGCTTGCTGCCCCGCCGCCCAGAGCATTACGCTGGTGGCGCAGTGAACTGAGGCTGCAGGGGAGAGGGAACAGCAGGGGAGGGGCCAGCCTGCCGGGGCCAGGAGCTCAGGGGCTGGGCAGGAGGGTCCCGCAGGCTGGAGGTAGCCCGCGGGCCACAGTTTGCCCACCTTTGGTCTATCATGAAGGAAGTCAGATTAGATAATCACAATGGCCCCCTTCTGGCTTTAAAATCCATGCATCCATCTGTTGGTCATTACATATCAATCATCGTCTCTGTGCCGGTCTTTTGCACAGAATTGTCAAATTGAAAAATGTGCAGAAAACATGGGAAATTTTTGTATTATTTTTATGAAGTGTCTGTGTGACTTGGTTTCCCCACTCACTATTTTATTGCTGCCCCTTTGGTAGTAAGGGGTTAATTTCTTTCCAAAGAAGGGGGAATATGCAATGAATTGACTGGGTGCGGGTCCTGTAGACATGTCTAGGTTGGTATGATTGGACTATCAAGAACTCTCAACATATGAAGAGAGCTACTTTGGGAGACACAATGGAGACCCATGACTGAACCATTAACATTTAAAAACTGCATAACTGTTAACTGCCAGCCAAAGGGACCTGCTGGATGTGGATGGACAATTACTTGTCTGACCGCAACTCCTTCCCAAGGGAAGGCATACATGAGAATGCAGTGCGACTGGGACTCACTCCAGATGAAGAACTAAAATGCCAGGAGAGGGCAGTAAGAATCCTGCTCTTCCAGCAAATGGAGTAATTCAATCTGGGCCCACTGGGCAGGGACAGGGAGGTTTGCTACAGGAAAGCACTGCCCGCCTGTCTTCCAGGCCAGGGCAAAGAGGGTTCACATCTACACAGCGCAAAAAAAAAACCCCACAACCCACAACTGGTGGCAATGAGTCTCAGAGCCTGGGTCAACTGATTTGAGCTAGTGGGGCTTGTACTGCAAGACTAAAAATAGCAGGGTAGATGTTTGGGCTTGGGCTGGAGCCTGAACAGGAGAGAGACTCAGAGCCTGTGCTCCCGAGTCTCTCCCTCTTTGCCGGGTTCGAAGTTTCGTCTCCAGCCCGAGCACGCATGTCTGCTATTTTTAGCCCCATAGTTGACCCAGGCTATGAGACTCACTGCCAATGTTTTATTTGTTTGTTTTTTGCTGTGTAGATGTACCCAGAGGGGCCCACTTAACTAAGCAAGGAGGAGCTGGCAAGTTAGGGCAGGACATGCATTTAGGCTTTGCCTCACCACTGTCCCTAAATACTGTATTCCAGTTCACAAATAATGTCTTGTTTTGAAAAGGCTGTTCTGTATCACTGCAAATATCTGCTGGTTGCATTGCTCCTAAGAGGGGAAGTCTCCAGTGGGTCCAAGCTCATTTGGACCAGTTCAAGGAGTCACACTGAGAAACAGAGATGCTGAAGCCAAAAATCCAATCTTGGAGTCATGGGGCTCCCCCCCTTGGGAAGAGTGGAGGCCCAGGGCCTATCACATACACTTCCAGAAAGCCCATACAAAAGTCAGAGGCACAGCGTATCTTGTGGATCCATGACATCATCACATTTTGAAAACATGCAAAAAGCCAGACAAGCTAGCCAGACAGGCACCCAAGCAGAGTCTCTTTTCAATGGCCCTGTGGTACATCATTGTCAGCTGGAGAGACAAGGGATCAATATCAATCCAGCTCTGTATCTGAGTGCAAAGCACAGAACGTAAAGTTCATGCCACATTTCCCTTTCTCCCTCCCCGAGACCCAATAATTGCAAAATACGTTGTGATAAATACTTAATAAAATAGTATAGATGAGAAAAAAAAAACCCACCACCCAGTCACTGTTTCTCGCCTGCCTTATTCCTATTACAGCCAGACTTGTGTTGTGAAATTTTTAATTCACTTTGACACAGTTTTTCTTCACACATTATTGGCTTAGCAACCTTGACAATACTTCAGGAGACGTGAGGCAATTTCTTTCCTCAGAAGCATTTTGCCATCTGTGTAGGTGTCATTAAGTCTGAACTCTCCCCTCAGTTATCTTGAATTTGTCAGATCAGTTAAGATCTCCAAGAGTCTCTTAGCACTGCAGATAGATACCAGTCTTTTGCCAAGAATTGCAGTGTTGTTCAGGTGCCATTATTAGGAATTTTCCATATCAGACCACAAGTACTTTCAAAGGGGTAAAATTACAGTGACTTGACTTGCAGAAAAATGTACAAGGTGCTGTTACAATTCCCAAAGAAAGCAAAAATTAGGCCTGGTCGGCACTTAAAACTTAGATCAACCTAGCTATGTCGCTCAGGGCTATGAAAACATTCACGCCCAGTGTGCCATAGTTAGGTCAGCCTAAGCCCCAGTGTACGTTGACGACCTAACTGTGTCTATCTACTGCCTCTCGGAGAGCTGGATTAACAATTTTATTAAAGTTAATGTTAAACAAAAATTATGTAATACATAGGATGAGAAAAGAGTGTCTGTACATCTGGGTACAGTGCTTAGATTATCCACAAATACAATTTGTTTTTAAAGTCATATGATACATAGAGTACATAATCAGCAATAATTCAAGTTTAGGTGAATACATTTAAGAATACAGTTTGGATATGAGCATCCAAGTATTCAGGTACATCACTCATGAGAAGTTGTACAGAGATTTGGTTGTGGAAAGCAAAATATATCAATGAATGGAGACTGTCCCTCAGTAATTGAGAATTAGGGTAGGTTGTCCAGTTAGGAAATACAATCTATCAGGGAAGTCTTTCAGTTACTTTCCTTGCTGTGCTTATCGTCGGCACTCCAGCTCATCCTTCCTGGTATTGTCGATGTCCAGTGACGTGTTCTATGTAGATGTCCCTCGACCATCTGACGACGTCCGACACCATGAGTTGCCGCATCAGACGAGCGTAGCGTTGCCTGATTCCGCATTCCCGCAACACTCACTCGTTACTGGGGTCCCATACGCAAAAGGCTCACACGATCAGCGTGTCTCAGAACCTGGTAACCCGTAGCTCTCAAGGTGTTGGCCAGAGGGGCATATTTCTCCACCTTTCAAGCTCGGGCATCGTGGAAGGCTGGGGTCCTGTTCTTGAAGGGCACTGTGGCGTCCACCATGATGATCTTCTTCCAGTCGGTCGCAGTTGGCTGTCCACTCTGGGAATGGTGGAATTCACGGCAACCTTCCCTATGGGTGGTGGGATGGCTTTGATCAGGCGATCTTGGATGGCGTTGTGTTGCAGCTGCCAGGCTCTGGAATGGGGCTTGCAGCTACACAGGACGTGGGGTAGTGTCTCGTGGGCATAGCCACCCTTCCTACATCGCTTGTCCCAATTCCCGTGGCGGACGACTCCGTTCAGAGGAACACAGTTGAGCCGGGCCCCATGGATGAATCTCCAGTTGGCAAATTGGCTGAAGCTGCCCCCGGGGAGGAAGTGGTTGCTGGTGTCCCACTTTGCATGTCACCTCGAACACTTTGCCCTGGTCCGGCTTGTGCTTCAGGTTTTCCACATACTGGCAGCAGATGGCATCCTTCAGGGTCCTCTCCAGCATGGTTCTAGTTTTTGGAGTGAGGATAACTACACTGATGAAAAATCTCCTTCTGCTGATGTAGGAAGTGTCTGCACTACAGCAGCTGTGCTGCTGTAGCATGGGTAATGTAGGCAGAGCCTAAGTTTGAAGTTTTTTTAAAATTCTTAACTAATTTAGACTATGTTCTGATATACTACCTGTTTCCACTCTGGGTACTTACTAGAATATGTTGCTGTATTCATATAATTTTAAGCTCTAAGTTTTACAAAAGGTGCCAGAATACCTCCAGACAGCCTTGTCTTGAAAAAATTAAACTAGTTGTTTATAACAATACAGAGTCCATATAAAACATTCTCTTGTTTGCAGTGATAATATTTTAGTAAGCATCTTAATGAATCCAGGAAGGGATCCAGATAAGGTCAGAGCTCAAGACCATTAAAATAAAGGTTACTCAACTGTAACTTGGGTTTTCTGAACAACAAAAGAAGAGAGAGGGCCTTTACACTGGGTTGGTCAGGTGTAAAAAAATGTCTCTTTTTCTAGGGCATGAAGGATTCTTGAGATTCTCCTCTCAGAACTCTGTAAAGTATTGACGTTATATAACCAAATACTCATTGTTTTTATTTAAGATTCACTAAATCTACACCAAGGGCAAGTAGGTTTTATAACTAGACAGCATGGCCCTTGCAAGACTTTGGCCTCCTGCTCCCCATTTGGTCAGTGGTACGACACATCCAGAATTTATACTACCCCGGATGCTAAGACAGACTGTGGCCGAGTGGTGTGGGTAGCAGTACTTCTTTTCCACAACAGAGAAACTGGGATTTGGGGAGACGTTTATGTCCTGCATAGAGCCACTGTATAGATTCCCCAAGAATGTCCCTTTTGGTTAACGATGGAAAATCTCAATCTTATTTTCTGAAGAACTGGACTAGACAGGGTTGTCTACTATCTTGCTGACCCCAAACACTAGCTGTTTTTCAAGGTTTCTCTCTGAACAACACTGAGTACAGAGTTGCCATATATGCAGATTACATACTGCTTATCATCTCCAATCCTACAACCTCAATTCCTTCCCCTTCAGTTCCTGAGGAACATACATCTCTCTCTGATTTTAAAGTAAATGTTGGAAAATGGCATGCATTGGCAATAGGGTACAGCCCAAGTCGGACACCTACTAACTCAGATTGGATTTCTTCATGTAACGCAAATCTCAGATACTTAGGGATACATATTCCAGCAAATGGCTCAGATCTTTACAAATCCAACACATTCCACTGTTGGACAAGATAATTACCTGTTTGGATAAGTGTCTGGAGTTCAATGTCAGCTGTTGGGCCATATCTTTGTAATAAAAAACTACCCCTTTCTTATTTTCTCTAGGTTTCTAGAATTGTCTTCTAATTTTTTTAAAAAATGTAAAACCCACATATTAATACCATTGTTAAAAATTTATTTGAATTAAAAAAAACCCACCCAGACTTAGACAGAGCATTGTATATGGCCTCACATTTAAGGTATACCATTGGGCTGTTTGATTTATTTATTTTTAGTTTGATTGGTTTGCTTTGATAAGAGCATTAGAGTGACTGGTACTCAAGTAAATACAAAACAAACAATAGGTTTTTTCTTCATTTCTATGTTTTTGTGTTTTGTAATTGCTGTTCCATTATAATCAGACTTCATCCTGGATCAGAGATGATCCCTTTAATATAACATGAATTTTGTTAATATTTCTTGTTCCAGATCTAGCAATCAGATTTAAAGAATATTAGTGTTCTTCAAGAGAAAGCCCTCCATCGAGCATATGCCATCCTGAGAATCTTAGGAGGGCTGCAATTGGACCCGCTATAAGGGCTGAGATTATACAATGGAGTGATCTTTATCTTCTTAACCTTTGCCCGCATCTGTGCTTCAGATATACGATCATTCACAGTTTTGTTTTCAGTTGTATAAACTGTATGTTCCTGCAGTCTGCAAATCTTGGTCTGAATGATCTTGGCATTTTGTTTCTTTTCCTTGTTACCCCTTTAAAATAATAAACTACTTAAACTAAAAAAAAATCTTGAATCAAAGAGGAGTAATTTTTGTCTTTACATAATTTAAATGAGCATCTGTTAAAAAAAGGAAACAATGGAGTAAGGTTTTAAACCAGTTTTCAAGCTGAAAAATGGAAGCTATTTCCCAGAAATAAGAGAACCTCTGCAATATTTGCTGTGCATCCAACACTCTGAGGTGGGCTGTAATTCACAGATTTAAGAATCCTCCTGCTGAAGAGCAAATAGCTTCAGGGTTAAATTAATCCACTTTTTAAAAATTACCAACAGAATTCAACCTGCCTGGCTTCATGGAGGCACACGGATCTTTAATTATGATGGTAATACGAGTGAAGGAGATAATTTTGAGAGAGCTGCTGATAAAGAAAAGGTATGAGTGCGGTAGAAACAAACCTGACCCACTTCATGAACTGAATACTGATCAGCCATTCTGACGTCAATGCATATTTTACTGTCCACCAGCAAGACAAGCCAGCAGCGCACTCTACTTCAAAATAATAGTCACTCCTACCTGATTTGGTTCAACCACAATTGCGATCAAGTTCATGTGATCTCTGCAGACTCAGTCTATAAAAGATCCTAATCCAAGCTCTCATGGGCTGGAAGTATACAGAGAGCTTCTCATTGTTTCACCCTAGTTCAAAGCTATGCTTATTTTCCACAGACCTTTACAGAGCGCACAGATTTTATTTGGTGGAGCCATAGTGCAGAAGCAGTCAATCTGCACTCTGGCCCTCACAGACCCTCCAAAACCAAGTAAGCTCAAAGAAGAATAAAAATAGTTTGACTTTTTTCTGAGGCAAACCATTTCTGATAAAAACAAACGGGATTGTCTGGTTAGCACTAAAAAATAATGCAGGGTAAAATCTGAAGGAGAATGCATTAGTGTAACAGCCCTAACCCCATCCCTCCCCAAGCAGACATTTTATGTGGTCAGTATAGAAAGCCCTTTGTTTTCAATTTTTACCAGAAAATTCCCAGGTTCTGTAAAAGCGATTATTTGGTTTTTACCAATTTTCACCCAATTTTTTGGATCACTAAAGTACATGAAAATACTGATTATGTTAAGGAAATTCAAAGCATTAGGTAGGTGCAATTATGTTAATAATAAATTAGTGTAAGTGTAAATACAAGGCTGTATGTTAAAGTAAGGCAACATACACAATGTAAGGAAGATACACACACGTGTGCATATGTGTATGTACTGTTAATGTACAGTTCATGAAATCAACCACAGCATTTAACTTTTTACTTTCAATACTCTTACTTTTCTCTATTTGTTGCTTTTTTCTGTTCTCCCATCCCCCAATATTAACCCAGATGCTTACTCAGAAAACTGATAACTTTTTGCACCAATTTCCACCCATTTTAAATTTTTTGTAATGAACATGATAAATTCCTTCGTAATTTTAAACAAAATAAAAAAAAATGGAGGGCCTTGTTAATATATGTATGTTTGTTATTTAGGACACAGTTTGAGTTTGGATTTATTTATATATAAAAAATTCTGGAAGATAATCCCCTAGAACAATCAGTTCAGGAGTCATTGCTCCCTAGGATTAACATTTACTTATCTTACATGAAGACCCCTGTTGAGAAAAGTTCCTTGGACCTCTCTCCGTTGTTTTTTGGAGCAATTTTAAATAAAAAACCCGTAACTTGCAGTACTGCCTTTTTTTTGGGGGGGGGGAGGGGGAGCCTAAGCAGCAAGGGTGACAATCTCACAAATACTTCAGCATACATTCTTGGGAACAGGTTTTTTGGGGTCTCAGTGTCTTCACCATTGAGCTGAACCACACAGGGCAATTTTATTCCTACTTCTATATTTGACTAAGAAGTGTTCGGCCACTAAAAAGAAAAAGCTTCAGAATAAGAGCCCCAAGAGCCAGAAGCAGATTTGCCAGCAAATTAACTAGTGAGATGAACCAGCAAGTTACTGTGAAGAATGCAGCTGGGCAGTTGACTCTTTGTTCTTCCATGGCAGAACTGGATGTGTGGTTGGATTTCCCAGACGGCTGGACTGACTAGCAGAGGGAGAGCCCAAAGAATTAGTACAAAAAGCTCAATGCCATTACAACAACAATAGAACACTCTTGGAGTTAGATATCAGCTGGGTTTGGTTTTCCTCTGACTTTGCAGAACTGTCTCTCAAAATAATCAATTGCTTTAATTTGCTATTTAAAAAAAATGTACAGTATTTTCATGACAGAGAGGACTAAACTATGGGAGTTGTGCCCCTAGCTGCCTTTTGCTCTTTCTCAATTTGATGATTGGAGGCAGTTAAGAATACAGCAACTTGCATCCATCTGAGCATAAATGACCCACTGGGGAAAGGGAGAAAGGACAAGGACCTCTGTGACAACACATCACCATGCAGTTTGGGGTGAAACACTGGGTGAAATTCACTGCTCATCACTTTGTGGAATCACCATAATGTTTCTGACAGCTATGACTGTCTTCTGATTAGCCATCACTAGAGCCACTGCTGGACAAAGGGACCACTCTGGGTATGACAAAGCTGTACACAAGAATCACAGGATATGAAAAGTGTGAAGTGTGGGACTACTAGCTAACGTGGATACTTATCCACAGGCCAGCACAGTAATGAGCATTTTGACAATACAGTGATAGCACTACAGAAGATCTGAAGAGAGAGAGAGCGCCTGACATAAGCAGTAAATGGAATTGGCTAATAACTTTATAATTTCACCTTGCTTTTATTTATTTTTGAATCCTGGAGAATGCACGCTGTGAAATTCCCTATGCTAGAACAGCTCATGTCTCTAACCTTTCCTTGGCTAACAGAGCTCCTGGGATGCCTTTGAAATAGTGTTTTTGTGAACCTTTGTTGTGCTTGTGCTGGAATGTTCAGGGAGGCAAGGAACTTGCTTCCCTGCACCTCTAAGGAAATTATGAAAAGGAGACCTTCTCTGAATACAGCACACAACCTTCAAGGCAGCTCAGACCCCTGAGGAGGAAATCTGAAAAACAATCCTGGTTGAACATGGCAAACAATAGCACAAAAAAATGGCATAAAGAAAATAAAATGGAGGGAGAGGGTGGGGAAGAAGAGATGAACAGAAGAAGAGGAAATGAAAGACCATACAAATAATAGGCCAAGAATGTTCATTAATTCAGTACAGCTACTGATAGTAGATAAGTCCAAATACACTGCAATTCTGAGCTGCAAAATTTGCCCAAGTACTGCTCCAGAATTTCAGCTTTCATTCTAAAAAATAGTAATAATCGCAACAGTCATAAGTCGTTAAGTCTTATTGTGCAAAGAAAACCTTAGAAAACATGAACAGACTGCAAACCAATGGTTAAGGCTACGATTATGTCACAGAGGTAACGGAATCTGTGACTTCCATTGACCTCCGTGACATTTTCTGCCCTGGGGCTGGAGCTCCCAGCCAGTGCCACACTCACAGCTCCCAACCTGGTGGAGGGACCCTGCATGCCCAGCTGCAGCCGGCAGGACACAGCAGCCAGCGGGGACTCCCCACAGCTGCACAGCCGCAGCTGCAGGACCCTGCAGCTACCAGCTGCCCGGGGCGAGTGGACCCTGCAGCAGGGGGACCCCGGAGCTCCCACGTACCGCATCAGTGGGAGCCGCGGGAGCCCCAGCACCAGTGGGTGCTGAACCCACCTACCCCTTTTGTCAGGGATATTTCTAGTGAAAGTCAGGAAAAGGTCACAGGCTGCCGTGAATTTTTGTTTCTTTCCCGTGACCTGTCCATGACTTTTACTAAAAATATCCGTGACAAAAACTTAGCCTTACCAATGGTCAATGCAAGTCTAGATGACACAATGGTCAAAAAAAACCCAAAGAACACTCCGAGTGTCCTATCAGTGCTAGTACCGATGAAGCTGCCCAAGTGGTAGAATGAAGTTGAGAGAACTGCCTAAAACCCTCAGTATCAATTCAGGTATCTTTGTCACCAATAGCTCTGAGAGAACAATGTTAATTGCTCAATTAATTTTAATGGGGTGCTAATTCTGAAACTGAATGATACAAATTCATTCTGGACATTATTTAGTATTTCACTTTGAACTGTTTATTATAACATCCAGCTTATGCACTTGGTCCACAGTCTCAAATGGCCTTCCATACCAAAAGCCCCATTTGTCCCTTACTCCAAAACTCCCAACTTCCATGCAAAGTTACTGTAAAATCCTCCTGTTTCCTGACAACTTCAACAACAGATATGCATTTTCAATACAAAATCCTGAAACATACAAAAAAACTAAAATTTATCGAATAAAATGAAGTTTAATATCAAATGAAATTACATGGGGACTATTGCAATAACTGTGCTATTCATTTTCAGATTACATGAAATAAAAGCCTTCCATTTTTAGTTTATCTGAAGCTGCTGCAGACTTTCTAGTGTGACACAATAGAGTGCTGCAGGAATTAGGACTGCGGAGTGTACTGCCGCACCCCCTGGCTTGAAGTGGTTTCCATTATATACAGGGTTTACAGTTTGCTTCAATGGATCTCAGCACCCCCACTATAAAAATAGTTCCAGCACCCATGGCTACAAGGATGCATAAGTGTGGCCATGAAGTACACAGGACTTGACATCAAGAACCAGCTATTAATTGTCCATTTGCTCCCTTGTTTTATAGTGTTACCCTTTTTTGACCTGAGCACCTAGCCAAAGATTTGGGGTCTTGCAGATTCCAGTTAGGAGAAGAAATTGATGGAGTCAGATACCTTTGTTGTAATCTTGTTTATTTACAAAAATGTACAAAATCCTTTTTCCCCCTGAACACAGCAGGAACCAAACAGGAGACTGCTTCCTTCCTCACAGTCCCAAATCTCTCTTAGCTAGCATCAGACCCAAAAGCCCTTCCTCTAGGCTTCTCTCAGGACCACACACCAAACTTATCCAGGTTACGTCTGGAGTTTCCTTCCCTGTTTCTATGTACCTCTCTGCTTCTTGTCTCCCATCCCCAAACACTTCCTATTCAAACAATACCCAGTGAAGCCCTCCGCCCACATAATTCAAATTCACGAGTGGCCTTGGATGTGTCTTCGTTTTGGGTAGAGACAGCTAGTATTTCATGAAGGAGCTTAACTGTTCCTACTATTTTAAACGAAGGGTGGCTGTTACACCCCCAAGTTTCATGGAGGTTTAACCCAAAATATAACAATAAGGATCCTTCCATTCTTTCTTCAACCAAAAATGTCCTCCAGTATGTTTAAAACCAGCAACTAGAAATAGTCTAATGTTCTACCAGCGATATGGAACAGGCAAGCAAGCGCTGCAGGCACCACACATTGAAATTAAATACACCTCCCTTTTCATTGCTTTTTTTTGCCAATTTTAAAACAAAAATCTGTTGAGTGTCACCTTTAACACATTCCTACAGCCTTGTCCGTATGGAAAATATCAGAGATCAAGATGCATCCTGCATTATGGCAATGGCTTTTAAGCCACTGCAGGAAACCTAGGTAGGAAGTCCAACAATAAGATGATGTGATAGGGATTTGTAGCTTAAAAGAGTATCTCTACAGCTTTGTCAGCCAACTGAAAGTCTATTTGCACTTTCTTGTCAGAACTGGCAAGTTTACTTCACTGAAAACCAGCTTCTTACTGCAGAGACTCCCTCCCCCTCCCCCCCCCCGTTCCCCAGCTACTGCCAATCACAAAAGTTCTCCAAGTCAGGGTGTCACCCAACCCTTCCCTATGCTAGAGTGTCAGGGCTAAAATCAGTCTGGAAGGGTTCTTGGAATTGTAATGAAGTAACAAGCAGCAAAATTATCCCATTGCATATAACATCTGCTGTGTCTAAATTTATTAAAATGAAATCATGCATGGTAAAAAAAAATCAATAGGCTTCCACTTTGAGTTTTTTTATGTTGAAAGAAGTTATTTGATTAATTCTGTTTTAACCTGCACATCTGGCAGTGTTAATGAAGTGTCATGACACTACAAAAAAAACCAACCACTCTCCCGACCCCCACCCCCAAAAAAACACCACACCACAACTCTATACATTAGTTCCATTTTTCTGAAGACAAAAAGGAACTAAACTAGGAGTTATTTTTAGTTGGTGTTTATTGCCATCATCACAAATTACCCACAAATGTAAAATATTGCCCTCTTTTGCCTTTCCACTTCTTACTGTTAGTGGAATCATTTGAGCAACAGCAACTGATTTGTTGGAGCAGACCAGGTGCTTCCATGGGTACAAATAAGGTATTATTTAGAATCAACTGTATTCTGAGTACCTGCTATTTTGATGTTCATGTTGTTGTCGAGCAGGAGATTTTCAGCCTTGAGGTCACGGTGCACAATCTTTCGGCTATGACAATATTCCACCGCAGAGAGGATTTGCCAGAATTTGCGCCTGGCCTCGGGCTCACTCAGACGGCCATGGTTGGCAAGGTAATCTATGAAAATAATGCATGTTTCAAGGGAAATGCGATAACCCTGTGATTAAAATAATTTCTTTCAAACATTTATGACGCAGAAACAAGAGAAGGATTTTGGCCAATTTCAGACACCAACAGTTATTCACCCAAGCCCCTCTGCAAAATGGCTTCAGAGCCAGGAAAAAAAAACATTGTGCAACATAGCTCAATAGTCCCTTCCTTCAGTGATGCATGTTTTGGTTTGATATTCCCTTGTCATAAAACAGGAACTATTTCCATGGAAACAGAAGGACAGCTGCAATACATTGGCTTTTGCTATTATAATGTTTCAGCTTTGTTTCAAGATTTAGTCACCTGAAGACGACATTTACACTCCATTCTCTCTCTCTACGGATATGTCTACACTGTGCTGTAGCACCATGGCGTAGACCCTTCCTACACTGACAGGAGGTTTTTTCCCCATCAATGTAGCAATCCATCTTTCCAAGAGGCGGGAGCTAGGTCGATGGAAGAATTCTTCCACCAAACTAGCCACATCTACCTCAGGGACAAGGTCGATCCAACTATGAGGCTCAGGCACAACATTTTTCATATCCCTGAGTGACATAGGTAGGTCAATCTAATTTTTAAGTGTAGGCCAGGCCTCACAGTGAATTCTCACCACATGCAGCCTTGCTGCCTAATTATATTGTTTCCATAGAATATAGACAACCAATATCTATGCAACAACAGACCTAGCTGGACGCTGCTCCTTCTCATACCTCAGGCATTACCATCAGTGTGTTTTTATAATTAATAATTTTTGTGACAGTAAATTTAGTGCTGGACTATAGCTAGCCCTAGAAAAAGAAGTCTCTATGGATCCCCAGAACAGGAACAGCATAGGCAGCAGCTTCTATTCACTGTCCCAAGTGGAGGCCAGTCTCCAGTTCAATCCTTTCTCTCTCTCTCTTGAGGCGGTAGTGCAATTAACAGCAAAGGTGCAGTAATGATACTGGTATTACTCATGATTAAACCACAGGCAGAAGCAGATATATGTATAGCAATTTGCATGACAGACTCATTGCATCACAATAATAAATCTTTGGTGGTGGAATTCCAACAGGAGGGGCCAGTGAACAGGACATGCTTCATTATTTGCTGGATTAAACCAGTTTAAAAAATGCAAGGTGATTTATAGCTAAATGGTTAGTAGCAAGCCAAAAATAATCAACACCAATAAATTCTGAGGTTGTATTCTAGGAATATGCCTGACTCAAACATTGGACAAGTCACTACAGCTCAGAGGAGATATAGAATTTCTCTCATTAATAGAACTTATTTCTTAGAACTATTTTAAAAGGTTTTTGTGTACCATCAGATGCAGTGAAATTTTACTATGAAACGACATGGATAATTCTAATCTTTTAACTGTTCAAACAGAACAGATCTGACATTCATATATGCTCCAGCCAGGAGACTGTACAGGAATTATACTAAAAATGTCTACTTTGTTCCTTTTATATGGAACATGAACCATTCAATGCATTTCCCTCTCCCCAATCAATCTGACACACAATCATCCCAGTAACACATTAGTACATATGTTCTATGAAAACAGGAATGAAATCCAAAGAGAATGCAGGGGACAGTAATTAGTGCAACAGAAGGTCCACTAGCTGCCACAGTGAAATATTTGCTTACTGCGATATATTTTAGTTCTCAGCTGTTAGTCTAAAAGTAGCTTCTGTTAAAAAGAGGAAGAGGGAGCAGAATGATTTTTAATTTTGTCTTGACTAAGATTTGGTCCCTGGTTGTCACATCTCTAGAGTAACCTGCAGGTTTTCCATTCATTGGACATTTTCAATTTCTGTCTAAAATAAAGTAAACTAAGGAACTCTGATTAATATTGGGGTGCAGGGTTAGAGCTAGTCCCACTTTCATTTCATTTCATATAACTGATGACATAATTAGCACCAGACTAGGTGGCACAATACCTAGTGTAATATTAACATGGTTCACGTAAAATTACTTTATCATCTTTCCCATTATCATAGGAGACTGACTTTAGCAGCATGTCACATGCACACTTCCTCTTATGCACAGACCTGCTGCATCCTAACTTTGAAACAGGAGATCCAGATTTCTCATACTACTGCATTTGCTTCAGTTTTAATTTTTAAAATGCCAACAAATTTTTATTCAGGAGTACACATTAATATTAGCTAAAAAGTTTAGTTCAACAACTTTAAATAATTCAGGCTGTGTGGAGAGCATATTGTGTGTACATGTGCGCACACATGCCTTTGTGTACATTAGTTTTAAAGCATTATACTGTAAAATTTACTCCCTTCAGAGAAATAACATTTCTTATTGCCCAGAGGGATAGGAGCAGTCCAGGGCAAAATGCATTCTGGCTGGGGGCATCAGCAATGTTCTATCATGTGACGTCAACTGCAAACAAACCTTCAGTGTGTGCGTGCATGTTTAAAACCTCCTCTCCAAACAGATTTTGAATTGTTTAGTTGAACAAGTGAGAAGCATTTTTGTAGGAAACCATCATTTAGAGTTACCTGCTAAAGGACAGATTGTCCATGGCCCTTGCACAGATTCCATTAGTTGACCAGGCCTCAAGAACCTCACCCAGAAGCAGGATTGTGTGAGGCAGCCCTCTGCCTTTGCTGGTGCATAGGATACCCAGGCCACATGGGCCGCCTTCTCTTCTTTTTCTTCTGTTAAGAAAGGCTGATTCACTGACTACACTACACTAGAAAATTAGGTCAATTTAGCTACATCTCTTGGGGTGTGTAAAATCCACACACCTGAGCGGCATTGTTAAGATGACCTAAGGGTACGTCTACACTTAAAGTGCTGCAGTGGTGCGGCTGCACTGTTGTAGCTATGCCACTACAGTGCTTCATTGTAGACACTACCTACGCCAGGGGTTCTCAAACTGTGGGTCGGGAACCCAAAGTGGGTCGCGATCCCATTTTAATGGGGTCACCAAAGCTGGTGTTGGCCCTGGGCCCCAGCAAGTCTGAAGCCCAAGCCCAAGCCCCACCGCCCAGGGCTAAGGTTACATGCCGCCAGCCCAGGGCAGAAGCCCTTTGGCTTCAGCTTTGGACCCTCGCCCGGAGCGGTGGGCTCGGTCTTCAGTCCCCCCCTCTTGGGGTCATGTAGTCATTTTTGTTGTCAGAAGGGGGTCACGGTGCAATGAAGTTTGAGAACGCTGACCTATGCTAACAGGAGGGCTTCTCCAATTGGCGTAGATAATCTAGCTCCCTGAGAGGCAGTAGCTAGGTCAACGGAAGAATTCTTTTAGCAACATCTCTCAGGGGTGAGGAATTTTCACAACCCTGAGAGATGTACTTATACCAAAGTAAATTTCTAGTGTAGACCAGGCCTAAGTCCCAGAGTAGAAAATGCTAGGTCGCTGGAAGAATTCTTCCATCAACCTAGCAACTGTCTCTTGGGGAGATGGATTACCTACGCCGACAGGAGAAACTCTCACATCAGCATAGATAGGGTCTATACTGAAGCATTGCTGTAGTGCAGCTGTAGCATTTTAAGTGCAGACATACCTAGAAAAACTAACTAATTACAAACAATGATAGCACTGCTTCCCCCACCCCTGCCAGAAGGGCAGAAGGAAAGGAAAACCCACAGAGCAGGCACTGAAGACACTGGATACAATCTCCACTTGCTGTGCCATCAGTGGTTAAGACGAATTGAAGGGCAATTGGGACTACTCCCCCATTTATTACCCTCAGCACCCTCCACAAGTGGAGTGAGCAGTGAGTGGACCCTGCTTAACAGAGGACTTTGGAAGCTTATGGCATAGGTGCTTTGATCCTGAAAGTGGGGCTACATAAAGGCCACCTGAAGCAGTCGTATAGGGACTGCTCCATCTGAGAGCCTTCAAGGTGCAAATCATTCCAAAGGGATTGGAGAAGAAGTGGAAATATGTCGCAGGGAGGTGGCCAGCCACAAAGAGGGGAGCAAGGCTAAATGCCGCAACCTGGCTTTCAATCCCAACAGGTAAGAGCTGTTATGCCTCTTTGAACGGTCTATATCCATGATGGTAAATAATGACTCAAATGGGTTTAGAGAAAACTTGACTATTCTCTACTATTTTCTGCTTGGATAAATCAGAGGAGACCAAACAATATAATCTCATGTTCCTAAAATAAATTATAGCTTGGGATTTTAATACCATCATAGGCTGTTTTATAAATCTGCATCCCTGCCCCTCATTTTCATTGCTGCTCATCAATAGATGATAAATTATGGCTTATTAGCTGCTATAATGAAATATAAAGTTTGTAAAATGTGGAGGATGGTGGAGACAGTCTGCTGCCATTTGGCCGTGATCCCTGTAATGTGGCTGGAGGGGAAATTTAGCAGGAAAAAACCCAAAGAAAAAAAAAGCTTTTACATCCTGCAGGTTGCATAAGGCGCTCAAAAGACACAGACACTCTCCCCCCCAACATTAATAAACATTTCCCTCTGGCAATATTTCAGCCATACAGAATTTGTAAAAGAACAAATCTAATTTACAAACCATCAATAATAGTTAAGCTGCTTCTTTATGATGTGACATGGAATAAGTGTAACATAGCTGGCGAAAGACCATCACACACGTAAGACATATTCATGGCCAAATTCTGTTCTTCAATTACACAACTTGTAAAGCCACAGAAACGTCACTGATTTCAGTAGTATTGCTCTGGCCTTACATCGTCAGGGATGATGGATTTGGCCCTTAATGAGTAAGGAAGCATTCAGCAGCAAAACTAGGGAGGAACTGCAATCAGGTGACCTAGGAGAACTATGTTAGGGTAGAAGTGGGTTGTAGCCCACGAAAGCTTATGCTCTAATAAATTTGTTAGTCTCTAAGGTGCCACAAGTACTCCTGTTATTTATGTTAGGGTGGTAATTTAGGAAACCGTCAATTATGAGGAAGGAACTGCCAAACTGGGAGTGAACCAGCCAGTCAATATGGCAGGCAGGAGAAATTTTCAGTATCAATGAGAGTACACCCACCAGTTCCATGGAAAGTCCATACTTCCTTCCTTAAATCTGATTTAATAAGCGATCCCTTGTCCTGTTTAAAAAGTTTCCCCTCTTGTTTCACCTCACATGATAAATGGCCACATTCCTTTCCCTCAGATCCTAGCTTCAGGTCCAAGAGTTCATCATCTTATGGCTTTCATCAGAAACCTACTGCCATTCTCATAGATTTCACAGGTTCATTGCCAGCTAGTCCTTCCTATGCCAAATTTAAAAACAACACAAAACAAAACAAAAAAAACAAAAAAAAAACAAAATTCCAGGGGACAATCAGGATCCCAGAAGCAAGAGACACCTTGCCCACCACACAGCCTGTGACTGCTGACTGATAACTCAGTTTGATCACACGCTTATGCCAACGGTGCAAGTAACATAACTGAAGGAGTCTGGCACCAGCAGGCTAGGAAAATGGATTTCATGGTTAGCTCATTTGCCAAAGTCCAATAAAAGCTGCCTCAAGCAACCACCCAAAGGACCAGCATAAATCAATTTCCTCATGCACAATGGTCTTTGGCTGAAGGTCAAGGGCAGCTTTAGTGGAAAACTTGGGAAATGGTCATTTAGAGAATGGAGTTTGCATATTTGAGATCTGTAGATGAACAGTACTAAGTATTATTTAGGTTGCCTTGATATTTGTAGTTAAAGCAGGAATAAAATCCCTGTTACACATGCTGATTGATTGATTTTTAGTCTTGAAATTTTACATATTAAGTCTTTCAAGGCTCTTATTTCTTCACTGCATTGGACAGTCAAGGCAGCAGCACCAAAGGATAGCTGATGAAAAATCAAACTCCCATCTTCTCCCTGACCCCACACATCCCTATCTATCCCACCATTCCTCAGCACCTCCCCAGCTGGCTCATCTGCCCCTCCAGCTCAGCACGCTCTCTGTGTAGATAGAGGAGTTTGATGGCTGTGTGGACTAGCTTATTCTAATCAAAAGAGACGAGGAGGGAGGAAGATTCTCAAGACAAAATTTGCTAAGGGCGCATTTTAAAATTCTTCCTCGACCAAACAAATCTTTTAGGGGGGGGGGGGGGAATAGAAAATTGTAATGACCTAGGAAGGGCTAATGTGAAAAAATTGTAGACTGAATTCTCTCAATGTGTTTAACTAAGGGATTTTAGTTCTAGTCTAACTGCAAATCTTAATGCAATTTTAACTATGAAGCCACTTCCAACACCTTCATATTTGTTACTGAAGATGGTCTCGTGGAACAGGATTAATCATTTACAGAACTACACCTGACACAACCATCTTTGTCTGAATTCAGCTAACAGGTCAAATCTGCTTCTTTAAAATGCAAACAAATAAAGATGATGTAATGGGGTACTGAGCCCTGCTTCTGTATGTTTGAAATAATCTGTCTGGAACATCTCTGATTAATGGTTTTACTTATGAATTTCAGTCAAAGTGCTTATGTAATTCTGACGGGTCAAACAGGGTTGTCCTAGGCATTGTAACGCCAAAAAGCAATAGGTCTAGGGAGCCTCTGGGTACATTGGGTAATTTTACTGGATTAGTTAGACAACATTCGATTTTAAAGGTAGGCCATGGGGGAAAAATTAGGCTTATGCCTTTGACGTGGGGTTATGATATACAGAGAGGGCCTAAAGGGTGTTTTTTGTGAAACCAAAACACATTTTTTTGCCTGCTTATTTTTTACATTAGAAATTCATGTCTCATCTGCCCCAGAAGACTCTAAGGGTACGTCTACACAGTGGGGAGTGACCCTCCCAATGCCAGTAGACAGACTTGTGCTAGCAAGGCTCAAGCTAGTATGCTAAAAATAGCGGTGTGGACACTGCAGCTCAGGCAGCAGCTTGGGCTCTCAAGCCCACCCAACCCTCTAGGTCTGCGCTCAGGTGCTTAGTCTGAATCTCTGTGGGAGCCGCAACATCCGCAGCGCTATTTTTAGCACGCTCACTCGAGCCCTGCTAGTATATCGGTTTAGTCATGCTGGGAAGCATGCTCTCCACTGCAGTGTAGACATATCCATAATGTACAATTTTCTGAGTTGTTTTATTAAGACCTAATAACTAAACTTTTAAATAAAAAGATGGACTTCGTTAAAGGTATACCCCCCTGAGCCCTTCAATTAAAGTGTTAGCCCTCCACAAAGCATGCTCTGGGACCCTTAAAAGGATACTTCTGTGAAATCAGGGAAAACTAAACTTGGCACTTCTGCCTGGTTATTTCTAAGATAAAAACAAGCAAGGAAAGAAACCTGCTCTAGAAATTAAACCCTTCAGAGATTTTTGTTATACCTTATAAAGAAGCAAAAAAATGTGCATATACACCTCTACCCCAATATAACGCGACCCGATATAACACAGGTTGGCATACAACGCGGTAAAAGCAGGCGCGAGGCGGGTGGGCAAGCGGGGTGAGGAGGCGAATGGGGAGGTGAGCGAGGAGGCAGGCAGGCGGGAAGACAGCGAGCAGGAGAGCAGCAGTCGGGTGGACGGGGGGAGGCACGCCGGACAGACCGTGAGGAGACTAGCGGGGAGGCGAGCAGCGGACAGGTAGGTGGGGTGAGGAGGCGAGTGGCGGCCAGGAGCGCTGGGCGGATGGCGAGACTAGCAGGGAGGCGAGCGGTGGGCAGGTAGGTGGGGTGAGGAGGCGAGCGGCGGCCGGGAGCGCTGGGTGGATGGCGAGGAAACTAGCGGGGAGGCAAGCGGCGGGCAGGTAGGTGGGGTGAGGAGACGAGCGGCGGCCGGGCGGGCAGGAGCGCTGGGTGGATGGCGAGGAGACTAGCGGGGAGGCGAGCGGCGGGCAGGTAGGTGGGGTGAGGAGGCAAGCAGCGGCCGGGCGGGAAGGAGCGCTGGGCGGACGGTGAGGAGACTAGCGGGGAGACTGATTTGTCCCGGGCCCCACACCCCTCTAGGGACAGCTCCGACCCGCTGCTCTGAGCGGCATGTTAAGGGTGCCGGGCCGGGGCCGAGGGGTTGGATAAGAGGCAGAGAGTCTTGGGGGGCAGTCAGGGGACAAGGAGTGGGGGGGGGGGTTGGATGGGTCGGGGGTTCTGAGGGGTCAGTCCGGGGTCGGGAAGTAGGTGGGGGTCGGATAGGGGGCGGGGCCAGGCTGTTTGGAGAGGCACAGCCTTCCCTACCCAATGTAACGTGGTTTCACCTATAACGCGGTAAGATTTTTTGGCTCCCGAGGACTGCGTTATATTGGGGTACAGGTGTACCCTATTTAAATAAAATATCTTTTGCAGGTCTCCTTTAAAAGTGAGTTCAGGTAACAAGAATCTCCTTGGTATCAGGCTGGGACTCCTCTCTGAATATTGGAGTTTTTTTTGTTTTTTTAAACAATCTCCTCTCCCCCAGCCAAGGGGGGTAGGAGAATTAAAAGTAGAAAATTTGAATCGATATTAGATAGCTATAGAGATAAAAAGGGAAAAACCCTCTACAATAAATAGATGAATAGGATTTCATGTACTATAATCCGCAGTAGCTGACTACGTTTACACTGGGTGACTCAGGCGGGGAAAGATGGTCTTGTGGCTAAAGCATAAGACAGGGTGTGTCAGGATGGCAGAGTTTGTTCCAGCTCATGAAGAATTACTGTGTGAACTAGGATAAATTGCTACCTCCCCCCCAAGAAGTGTCTGCAAATTTTGGGTGGCTAAATTGAGATACCCAGAGCCTGATTTCCAGAGGTGCTGGACAGCTGAAATCAAGCTATAAAGTGCTCTACATTTTAAAAGAGCTGTACAAATATTCACTAATTAAGCCTCACAGTAGCTCAATTAGATATATGCACTCTGGGATAAGTTGTGATAAGCTCTTTTGTGAGCACACAAGGGAAGGGGAGGTGCTCCCCCTCATCCTTACAGCAGCTTATCACAAACTGGCCTTATAAATATTATTTCTCCTATTTTACAAACGTGGAGACAGACACAGAGGTAGAGTTATGTGCACATGACAACCTACAACTCAAGAGTTTTTGACTCTCAGTCAGATGCTCAATCTATAAGACTACAAATGCTTCCTCCGTCAACAGAAAAATTGCTCTCTGGAGGCCTGATCTACATTAGAAAATTAAGTCAGCTTAACTATGTCACTCGGGTCTCTGAACAGTGTAGTTAAGCCGATCTATCCCCTAGTGCAGACAGTGCTAGACTGACAGAAGACTTCTTCCATCAACCCAGCTATCGCCACTTGAGGAGACAGATTACCCAGGAGAACGTCTCCCGTTGGTGTAGGCAAGTGTCTGTGCTGAAGTGGTGCAGCTGCAGCTGTGTAGCTGTGCCACTATTGCATTTTAAGTGTAGACAAGCTCTAAATCTTCCATATATAAAGTCTCCATCTGCAGCCATATCATATTATGGGATCTGATCATACCTCACAAGCTAAACCAAATTAGGCCTGGTCAATACTTGGATGGAAAATCAAGGAAAACTCTGATATTGCAGAGAGTGGTGTTGCTGATTGCATTTTTTCTGAGTTTCAATACTGAACCAATGCACTGGTATTGTTGCTGGAGATGACATCTTTTAGGCAAGATGTAAAACAGAGCTCCTCACCAGGCCTGGTCATCAGGAACCCTTTGAGGTTTTTCAAGTGCCCTGGGCAAACGCATTTGGATAGTGGTGCTCTGCTTTCCCAAATACTCGCACAGTTTCAAGCACACAGGATTCCTCTGTATCGCATTTTTATCTGAGCAATGAAAGAATGTGGACAGATAAATGATTTATTACAATGCTACATCACAACTGTGGTCATTTACTCAGTTTATTGCATCAATGTAATAATAGTTAGAGTGCGGTAGTCTCCCTTCCATCATTCTTTACACAGAAAATTAAACCCAGAGAGCTCTCTCTCTCTCTCAACACACACACGCCTCCTAATGACGACTTTGAAATTCTTCCATCATACAATATTTAGCTCACTTGATCATTTTGCTATCTCACTGAACTCTTTACAGTAATAAATATATTGGGAACGCTATACCTTCCTCTGTCCATACTGCAGTGATACCATTCATACTGTGAAAGACATGGCTGCATTAGCATGCTGCATTTTTGTTATAAGCAAACCCTGACTTTAAAGGGATTTATGAATAATCAGTCAGAAAATGCCAAATTCAGGCTGAAATCTGATGCAAGATTTTTGCCCCACACATTTAAAAACATTGAAGAAAAATCTTCTTGGCTGCTCTGGGACAATGAGTGTGGAAAGCAAACGGAAAAGTAGTCATTTTTTCTATTATAATTCAATAAAATTACTCTCATTTAAAGACTGACCTTTGTCAAGAGATCTAGCCACACCTGGGTCAAAGAAATCTAAAATGAAAATTAACAGCACCACAAGATATTGATCTTCAAAAGTGCTCACTAAGAACCTGATCAAAAGACTGTCAAAATCAATGAGAGTCTTTCCATTGACTTCAGTGGGCTTCGGATCAGGTTTCAGGAGCACAGGGCATACTTCATACGTCTTTTCATCTGGATTTAATGGTTTCATTGTGCCCTCCTAATCACATTTTCCCCAACCCATAATCTACTCTCTAGAAGTCTTTTGTAATAGGAATGCCATTACCCTGTTGGAGAAGCAACTACTTCCGTGACCTCCTGGATCATCTAGGCTCAATCACTGCACAGCTTCTGCACTGAGGATAAGATGGAAGAATATGCCCACTAGAGAGCTCAATAGCCACTTGCATTCCAAACAATCTCATTACAAGATCTATTCAAAATAAATGGGTATTTGAGTATATTAAATACAGGACTTCAGGAAGAGGAACGTGAAATATTATTCTCCTTTCTAATCATGGGACCTTTAAATGTATGAATCAGAAAAAGTCAGCACGACGTGCCAATCCCTGGAGGGCTTACTGACCTTGTGCTATCTAGTGGACTGAGTTAAGTGGCAGCTGGGAACTCAGATGCACAAGGACATGGCAGTGAAGTTTTGGCTCTCTCCTGCTGGCTAGAGAAACAAGCTCCTCATCCCACAAGGGATGAAAATTATTTTCATCCTAACTCATTTAAATTCTCGTATTTTACGTGTTGCTGCTGCTACCACCTCAGGAGCAGGTACTGTGGGCAGTGGGAACTTGCAGCTCTCTATTCTCCAGGCAGTGATAGGCTAGAGATCTCAATTAGATTGCACTGACCTTACCTCCACCCAAAAATATTCATGTAAAACATTCTGGATCCGATCTGCAGAAACAGATCTGAAGTCACCTGGGAGTCTCTAACATTCCTCCCTAAGCCATAATGAGTTAATTAGGTTTAATTTAGCAAAATGCAAGAACAAACAAAAGCCTGGAGATTAAGGTTTGTGATTTCATCATATTTGTATGCTGAATATCATCTCAATCATAAAATGACTTTAACAAATCACATGATATCAAGGCAGTCAGGTTTCAAAGGCACAACCTGAAAAACATTCAACACAACTCTCTTAACGGTTTAACAAAGATGAATTCACAAGCCTATTAAGATAGGTCTACACCACAATGAAAAACCCACAGCTCTGAGTCTCAGAGCCTGGGTCAATTGACTCAGGTGGCGGGGTTTGGACTGCAGGGCTAAAGATAGCAGTGTAGATGTCTGGGCTCTGTGGCCAACCTCCATCACCAGGTTTCAGCGCCTATGGTCCAGCCCGAGCCTGAAAGTCTACACTGCAAATTTTAGCCCTGCAACCTAAGCCCCGCGAGCCCGAGTCAGTTGACCCGGGCAAGCCGCAGCCATGCCACAGGTCTTTTATTACAATTTATTAATACGCTTAGCGGCAGTAACAAGCAAGTTAAATCTAAAATGTTGTCATCTGCTTTTACAGCTCTGGCCTATTGGAATTTTGTTAAAGATTCCAGTGCAATTTCTAAAGCTAGCATTAAAGATATATTTGCCTTTACACCCCAATCTGGCCCAAGACATACATTATATACATATACACATTTATTTATTTATTTTACATATGATAGAAACCAGTTTGTCCGTTGATACTGATGGATGTTTCCTTCCATCTCCAGTGAGCGCAAAGTACCATAGCTTATCATCATGGTTAAAATTCTCAGTGTCTGTAGAGATGCTGGGTGTGATAAGTAATTTTCAAGTAGGACTGGTCAGGATTTGAGGGATACCAGCAACTGGGGTCATGGTGACCATTTCAAGACAGCTGAAACTCACCACAGACATTTTCCTGCAACAGCTGGAAGCTGCTGTGAAGAGATTTGGATAGACTGTCTGGAAGATAGTAATTTAAACTGTGACTTCTCTCTACGACGAGCTGATGACTTGTTTATTAGGAATACTGTAAGGTACAGGGTCAAAACACTGAAGTTCATTGACGCACACTGGGTAAAGCAAACCAAACTGTCAAGTTGCCAGGTCTAGAAAGGCAAGTCTGTTCCATCTTGACAAAGGGCAATTCCCTCAATCTGTATTTCAATTTCTCATTCTACACCTCTTCATGGCAGGCATTGTGGCTTTCTTTGAGTTTGGAAAGAGCTACAGGCTCTACTACAATCTAAATAATAATAAGTACCATCACTGGAAAATTAGTAACCGGTATATAAAAAAAACTTTGATTAAACTTTTCTTCCAGAACCAGTGTCAACTCCCTTACTCCAAGAACATATTAATACTGTGCATATATTGTACTGTATAAACCAAAACTGCAGAAAAGGACCTGGGGATTACAGTGGATGAGAAGCTGGATATGAGTCAGCAATGTGCCCTTGTTGCCAAGAAGGCTAATGGCATATTGGGCTGCATTAGTAGGAGCATTGCCAGCAGATCGAGGGAAGTGATTATTCCCCTCTATTTGGCACTGGTGAGGCCACATCTGGAGTACTGCATCCAGTTTTGGACCCCCCACTACAGAAAGGATGTGGACAAGTTGGATAGAGTCCAGCGGAGGGCAACGAAAACGATCAGGGGGTTGGGGCACATGACTTACGAGGAGAGGCTGAGGGAACTGGGCTTGTTTAGTCTGCAGAAGAGAAGAGTGAGGGGGGATTTGGTAGCAGCCTTCAACTACCTGAAAGGGGGTTTCAAAGAGGATGGAGCTCAGCTGTTCTCTGGTGGCAGATGACAGAACAAGGAGCAATGGTCTCAAGTTGCAGTGGGGGAGATCTAAGTTGGATATTAGGAAACACTATTTCACTAGAAGGGTGGTGAAGCACTGGAATGGAGGTGGTGGAATCTCCATCCTTAGAGGTTTTTAAGGCCCAGCTTGACAAACCCTGGCTGGGATGATTTAGTTGGGGTTGGTCCTACTTTGAGCAGGGGGTAGGACTAGATGACCTCCTGAGGTCTCTTCCAACCCTAATCTTCTATGATTCTATGAAAACTCAGCATTCTATCCACCCACAGTGTATTTCTATAGCTGTCCTCAAAGACATCCGTCTGCACAAGGTAGAAAGTCTTCATACAGTGCAAAACTTCTAGTATGGATTATTGTTTCCACAGTATTTAGAATAGCTCAGAGTTGCAAAGCTCCTTTAAGACACCCAGGGACTCTGACCACAAAGAATGTCCTTACAAGGAACTTAACCTAGACTGTTTCATTACACAGCTTGAAAAGAACGAAGAAAGAAAGATTCATAATACTTAATGGAAGACCGTCACAGTTTTGATGAACGCCTCACTGGGCTCTCTGGAAAATTGATTTACAGAAACCGGTTGTGAAAAGACCATGGTGTGACAGGTGCTTTACAAATCAGGGGAACAAACAGACCTCGCTCACAGTCAACAGTCTAACATATTAAATATAAGAAAGAGGGAATTACTCAGTGTCCCAAGCAATTCAGTAGGAAAGGACAGAGATCAGGGAACAGTGCAGAAGGCTGAAGGGTTTTTCTGGGTAGGAATACTAGATTTTAAAAGAGAGTTAGATTTAAATCATCCTACAGGTTAACATTAAAAGCATATCAGAAGCCCTTCTCTTCCTATGGTCTCAATAAGTTTGGTTACTACTCCACTCAGATAATAGTATTATATTGGCATCTTCTTCTCCCCTTAACTCACCAATTTATGACATTTGTATTGCCTTGTAAGGTGGAGACATGGGGAACTTCACTTCTGCCCCTGTAAGTACACCACACCCTGCTGAGATACTCTAGTAATGGGCGGCAGCAGCAGTATACAACAGCCTAGAGATCTATACACTGTTATTTTAAACTTGTATCTTGGACTCATTTCATCCCCCACTTCACATCATTTGGTTATTTGAAGTGTTGCTGTTGCTGTGTTGCTCCCAAGATATTAGAGAAACAAGGTAGGTGAGGTAATATCTTTTATTGGACCAGCTTATGTTGGCAAAAGAGACAAGCTTTCAAGCTACACAGAGCTTTCTTTAGGTCTTCATTTGGTTAGGTTTTTGTTGTTGTTGTTTCACTGTTTCTTTGTGTAGTTCAGTAAAAACTGGAAGCTACCTTAGATTTGACAAGAACAATAGCTGGAATAAATAGGCCTTTCACTTAGAACTGAGGCGGCTTCCTGTCCTGTTTCAGCAACACATTCCTTATATGGATGAGTAAAATAATGCAGGGTTTGGAAAAGAGTGAGATTTATTTCAAAGCATGTGATCTAATAGAAACAGTCAGGAGAAGCCAGTAGTTAATGCTTTGTTTCATTTAACATGCTCGCCTTCATATGGTTTTTCTTATGTGCACATGTGAGGGAGCCAGGTAGATTTGAGAAAGTGTCTGGTAGTGAAGTAATCTCTTATTGATTTTCTGCCTTCTTATGTTAATATGGAACAGGAATGACTTAAGAATTCAGGAGACATTTCTATGATTCTAGATTCTATGATTTTTCTCTAGCTAAATCTGCAGACCGCCTACTTACACCCAGATCAGAACACGGTGTGCAAAGATTTATATGATAAGGGGTAAGACCCACTGATATATCACAAGGCTCTGATATAAACATGTCTTTCATCTCTTCTACATACAGAAGACTGGCCATGACTCTAAGTGCTTAGAGCCTAAGAAATACCATAAGTGAAGAAATGAACAGAAGTCAGCTATTTATGTTGATTTGTTAATGTTACAATCCCTCATCAGGAGTTTACTATTATTCAAAGTCTTCCTTGTGAGACTAGGAATCCATTGTACACTTATTTCAGGTCAAAATATATTGAAGAAATGTCCATGTATTTTAGGAAGATCCAATTTTGGATTAAAAGGTAAGAATAATGAATTTATAGTATGAATGAGTTCATCACCTTTGACTTAATTCTTTATAGCTTACTTATATTCTCATTCTTTAAAATATTCTAGGTGACAATGTCTGCTCTCTGTCTCTGTATAAGCAGATGCTCAAAGGCTCTAATATCTGCACATTACTGTCAAGTCATCTGCAGGCTAAAGGGATCATACACAACAGGCTTTCTTGATCCCAGCAAAGCTCAATTTCAGGACAATACAACTTTACCTGGGTTTCCCTGGTGAGTAGCACAAGATCAGGAACAGAATTTAGGTCAGTCTGATTTAGTTGTGCATAAATTACCAGTTTTTTTTCTAATAATCTAAAATAGGAGTGCTCAGAAAAATAAAGGTCACTGGGCTACTGATGTCATGCTCTCCTCTTTTATTTGCATACTCACAACTCAAGAGTATTTCACTATTCATATTTTAGAAATTTAGTTTCTACTTCTACTCCTAGTTTTTTACTGCTTCGCTTGGGGAAATATTTTCCACATGTTTATTAGTCTCTGTCCAAATTCAGTAGTAGGTTACTCAATAAAAAGTGCAGGTACCCAGTCATGTCACATGGTATTTCAGAGCCAAGGAGTCACTTTAGAGAAATATAAACACTAGCTGCACTGATGCAATAGGTGTTTTTTGGCTTGTTTGTTTTTCTTTCGGCAAGAGTACAGGTGAGAGGTGTTGGATCAACAGCCCTTGGGAACAGAATAATCTATTTTACCACAGAACAGCCATAAGAACGGCCATACTAGGTCAGACCAAAGGTCCATCTAGCCCAGTATCCTGTCTTCCGACAGTGGCCAATTCCAGGTGCCCCAGAGGGAATGAACAGAACAGGTAATTATCAAGTGATCCATGCCCTGTCGCCCATTCCCAGCTTCCGGCAAACAGAGGCTAAGGACAATCCCTGCCCATCCTGGCTAATAGCCATTGATAGACATATCCTCCACGAATTTATCTAGTTCTTTTTTGAATCCTGTTATAGTCTTGGCCTTCACAACATCCTCTGGCAAGGAGTTCCACAGGTTGACTGTGCGTGGTATGAAAAAATACTTCCTTTGGTTTGTTTTAAACCTGCTGCCTATTAATTTCAGTTGATGGCTCCTAGTTCTTGTGTTACGAGAAGGAGTAAATAACACTTCCTTATTTACTTTCTCCACACCAGTCATGATTTTATAGACCTCTATCATATCCCCCCTTAGTCGTCTCTTTTCCATGCTGAAAAGTCCCAGTCTTATAAATCTCTCCTCATAAGGCAGCCGTTCCATACCCCTAATAATTTTTGTTGCCCTTTTCTGAACCTTTTCCAAGTCTTTTTTGAGATGGGGCGACCACATCTGCATGCAGTATTCAAGATGTGGGTGTACCATGGATTTATATAGAGGCAATATGATATTTTGTCTTATTATCTATGCCTTTCTTAATGATTCCCAACATTCTGTTAGCTTTTTTGACTGCCGCTGCACACTGAGTGGATGTTTTCAGAGAACTATCCACAATGACTCCAGGATCTCTTTCTTGAGTGGTAACAGCTAATTTAGACCCCATCATTTTATATGTATAGTTGGGATTATGTTTTCCAGTATGCATTACCTTGCATTTATCAACACTGAGTTTCTTCTGCCATTTTGTTGCCCAGTCACCCAGTTTTTGAGAGATCCTTTTGTACTTTGCTTAAGAGCCTTTGGTGAGGGACCTTGTCAAAGGCTTTCTGAAAATCTAAATACACTATATCCAGTGGATCCCCTTGTTCACATGCTTGTTGACCCCCTCAAAGAATTCTAGTAGATTGGTGAGGCATGATTTCTCTTTACAAAAACCATGTTGACTATTCCCCAACAAATTATGTTCATCTATGTATCTGACAATTTTGTTCTTTATGATAGTTTCAACCAGTTTGCCCGGTACTGAAGTCAGGCTTACCGGCCGGTAATTGCCGGGGTCACCTCTGGAGCCCTTTTTAAAAATTGGCGTTACATTAGCTATTCTCCAGTCATTTGGTACAGAAGCTGATTTAAATGATAGGTTACAGATAACAGTTAGTAGTCCTGCAATTTCACATTTAAGTTCCTTCAGAACTCTTGGGTGAATACCATCTGGTCCTGGTGACTTATTACTGTTTAGTTTATCAATTTGTTCCAAAACCTCCTCTAATGACACCTCAATCTGGGACAGTTCCTCAGATCTGTCACCTAAAAAGAATGGCTCAGGTTTGGAAATCTCCCTCACATCCTGAACCGTGAAGACCGATGCAAAGAATTCATTTAGTTTCTCCGCAATGGCCTTATTGTCCTTGAGTGCTCCTTTAGCATTTTTATTGTCCAGTGGCCCCATTGGTTTTTTAGCAGGCTTCCTGCTTCTGATGTACTTAAAATTTTTGTTGCTATTACTTTTTGAGTCTTTGGGCTAGCTGTTCTTCAAATTATTTTTTGGCCTTCCTAATTATATTTTTAAACTTCATTTGCCAGAGTTTATGCACCTTTCTATTTTCCTCATAGTATAATAGATGAGGCTACCACAGAGCATGACACTGTGCTTTAACAAAAACCTGGAGGGACCCCCTACTAGGGGCAAGACAACAATGTGAACACCTGTCTTTCTGACTATATCTACACAATAGAATTCTGCTGGCATAGCTACATCGGTCAGGACTGTGAAAGGATGTGATCCTGACCAATATAAACTGTGCCAGCAGAAGCCCCTACTGTAGATGCAGCTAATCCAGCAAAAATGTGCTTTTACTGGTTGTGACATTATATGATTAAAACATGACCATGTAGATCATTGTTGCTACCACTGATATATAATTGCAACCAATCTTATACAACGTGTGTCAAGTACAGTCTCAATAGAAAAGTTATGATATGCTGGATATGATTATGCTATTTGTATGCATGTATCATTTTTGTTATCTGAAGTTATGAATATTAACTATGTACCTGTATTTCAAATGTTTGCTCATGTGGTAATACCCACACAATATTTAGCCTGCACACATTGTGAAGGGACTATTCAAGTTAAATGGCCCATTAAGGTACACTTAACTCACAATGGACCATGGAAGACGCCCTTCCACACCTGATGGACTTTCATGTGAACATTCTAACTAGAGTATGGGTAATGGCCTCTGCTATGACTAAGCGAAGCAGGCATAGACATGTGACTTGCCCATGTGACTCCAAAATCCATCTTGTTACCTATATTTTTCCATAAGCTGTGCGGAGGGCTTTGTTTGAAACAATGGGTTCCTTCCACTTGGCAGAAGCTATAAAAGGCCCTGGAAACATCTCCATTTTGCCTCTTTTTTGCTCCAACCTCTGGACTATGGACTTATACTAATGGGAGCATTCTAACCAAAGGACTGAGGACCTTCCAATGATTTAGAAGCAACCAGAGACTTAACAAGCCAGCAGTTTATTCCATCAGTGCTACAAGCCTGAACCAAGACATTTGCAATTATTGTATGTATTTGATTCCTTCAGCCAATTTTAACTCTCACCTTTCTTTCTTTTTATACATAAACCTTTAGATAATAGATACCCAGTAATCATGCTGTTGCCTTTACTTTTGTCACTGGTTTGGTATATCTTATGGGAGAATAACCACCAGCTTTGGGGAGGGGTATCGGCCCTATTTTTCAGCAGTTTGTCCTGAATTTAGTATTCTCAGTTGTGACCCACTAAGGCACAATGACACTGGTATAGCTTGTTTTGCTTGTGGGGGTGGTGTTTACCACTCTGGTACAAAGCACAGCCTTGCCAGTAATGCTGCATCCACACTAGGAGAACACTACCAGTACAAGAATACCTGCATGGGAGTACTGGTAAAACTCTCCTTGTGTAGAGGCACAGGTCTGACAAGTAGTGTTTTATATATAATAAAAATCCTTCCCCCCTCCCCCATATATATGTGCTCTTCAGCTGGGATTTTCAAAGGAGACTAAGGCTAGGTCTCCCGGGGATCGAATTATCGCGTCTCGTCGGGACGCGACAATCGATCCCCAAATCGACGCTCTTACTCCACCAGCGGAGGTGGGAGTAAGCGCCATCGACTGGGAGCCGCGGAGGTCGATTTTGCCGCCGTCCTCACAGCGGGGTAAGTCGGCTCCGATACGTCGAATTCAGCTACGCTATTCGCGTAGCTGAATTTGCGTATCTTAAATCGACCCGCCCCTGTAGTGAAGACCTGCCCTAAGGAAGTATAGTGCCTAACTCCCAAGGCACCTACCATTCATAGGCACCTTTGAAAATCCCAGCCCTTAGGAATATTTCAATGAGATATTTTACTTTGTCATTTCTTAATTTATTATAAAGGGGTAATATACTGGTATAAGGCAAGAAGATCTACTAGCACAAGAGACAGGCAGAAGGGCTGAGGGTTTGAATGCCCCTAATTTGCTGATACTTTAGGATAAATTAATAAAATGGTACAGTAACTATAATGCTATTGCTATTTGTTTGAGAAAAAAGCCCTACACAAAATCTAGCTGCCGACTGTTGCGAGAGTTTCTGAGGGCAAGGATGAAAATCTGTTCTACTAAACCTTGGCCAAAAGCATCACGTTCCTGCCAACAGTGATTCATGCAGTAGGATTTATATGCCAACTTGGACATAAATCACAGAATTAGGCAGTCTCAATATCCTACGAGATTTGGTCACATTTGCAGCCCCTGAACTATGCAATGAACCTTTCTAGTAGTGGGGAATACCTAAGATAGACCACAACCATCAAGACTGGTTGAGCTACATTAGCAGTAGTGCAGCCAACCACATAACAGTGACCTCAGAAACATTCTTTAATCCCACCCCCTGCTCAATGGTTAGCTTATTTTTAGGTTGAATAATCAGCTTTAGCTTCAAGAGTCTGAATTCTTGAAATACAAAACAGAACAATTGGTCATTGATGAACAGAACTAGTGAATCAGTCCCTATAAAACAGCTTCACTGTAATTAACAGTTGATGGAAAAATATCTGCATTCCTAGAAACTTCAGTTTCAGGCACAGGATTTGGTGGAGGGTTGGGAAGAGGCAGCTGTAAAAATACCTCAAATATGCAGCAGAAGTGGTCGCTGAAAACCCACTTTGTAGGTCTGTAAAACATTAAACATACTTGAAGCCTTTTCCCTACTCATAAATCAATTTTTTAAAGACTTTCTTGAGTCTCTTTATCTCTTACCAGCTTATAAAATGTGCCACCACTTAAACTGACTAGATTTTGCTCTGGAAGGAATTCCTCCAGCGGAGACCATAACAGGCAGAAGCTGTATTCACAACTGCCGCTAAGTGTGCAAAATTCTGGATGTCTATAGTGAAGAGTCGGGAGACTCACTTCAGGCCAAAAAGATCAGATCAGATCAGATCATCCTCTCCATGAGCTAATGTATAATACTACACAGCATGTTTTGAGCCGAGTTGCCAAGCATCTCAATGAGATGCACCTGATGGATGTTCATACTGAGAATTCGCAATACTGATAAACAATGAACAAGGGAATGCTTACTAGCTGCCAGCTGCTGACAAGTTAAAGAATTTTCTTTACAGTTTATACTACCTCATTCAAGAGTTGGAATTAAAGGATCTTCAACAAAATCTGATTTGTAAAACAAAGTCATCAAAAGTTATTTTGTTACTAATTCTGCAGTACAAAGTTTTGAAGGAATCTGTTCTTGCCTGAAAGACCCACTCAATCTCTGCTTTGGTGCAGTCAAATTGTGAGGAGCAGAGAGCATGAACAAAAAAGACAAGTCAGATTAAGAAAAATGGGACTCCAAAAGGATAATGTTTATATGTCCACGAACTGGTGGACATGGCTAAGTGCTAGAAACCTGCAAGACGCTATGGATTGTGAGCACCAAAAGAGCACTCCACTATGTGCTAGTGCAGGGGTCAGCAACGTTAGGCACGCGGCTCGCCAGGGTAAGCACCCTGCCGGGCCGGGCCACTTTATTTACCTGCTGACGTGGCAGGTTCGGCCGATCGCGGCCCCCACTGGCCGCGGTTCGCTGTCCCGGGCCAATGAGGGCGGCGGGAAGCCGCGACCAGCACATCCCTCGCCTGCGCCGCTTCCCGCCGCCCCCATTGGCCCGGGACAGCGAACTGCGGCCAGTGGGGGCCGCGATCGGCTGAACCTGCCGCATCAGCAGGTAAATACTCTGGCGAGCCGCGTGCCAGAGGTTGCCGACCCCTGTGCTAGTGTGTAATCCAAGAGCATGAAGAAAGCAGGATTTATTTCACATGCTATTAGTCTAGAAGAAGGGAGCTTAATACAAGCCAATAAAGCATTTGGTAGAAAGAAGGAAAAGCTTTCACCTGAAAAGATCTGATTTGATTTTCTCTGATGATTTTTGTGTAAACAGCAGCCTTTTTTTTTCTCTTTGCTTTTACATAAGAGTTCTTCTGGACACATGCCACCCTGGCACTGACACATGCAGTCTAATGATAAGGATTTAAAGGTGAAAAGAGAATACAGCCCAGACAACTGGAATGGACTTGGTAAATTTTAGTGAGTTCAGTCTCAGTCACACCAGAAACTGCTAAGCACAAGAGACAGTAAAATCATTCAGCCTCTGACTCCTCCATTCTCTAATCATCAAGGTTCTCAACATCACAGCTGAACTTTATTCTAATTGCTTCTGGGTGGAATTTTTTCTTGTTGGTGCTGTCAGACAAAAGTTCTGCTTCAATGAAGCGGTCCTCACCATCCCCAACTGTGTTATCGTGACTGAAAGAGAATGTAAAGACTGCAAATGCCTAGGTGTTGAATATAAGGTATGGCGTTAAAGCAAAAATATCATTGTTAGGAAATACCCCATTCTATTCAGAACATCTACAACGATAGCTCAACCAATGAACCATAATGAGCAAGGAACTTTCTAGATCTGAAGTTAATTTTAATATTTTTTCTTCACCTTTGATCTCATTTCTGTTCTATTTCTTAGTGGTCTTAAACACGATGGCAGGGGTAGGCAACCTACGGCACGCATGCCGAAGGCGGTACGCGAGCTGATTTTCAGTGGCACTCACACTGCCCGGGTCCTGGCCACTGGTCTGGGGGGCTCTGCATTTTAATTTAATTTTAAATGAAGCTTCTTAAACATTTTAAAAACCTTATTTACTTTACCTACAATAGTTTAGTTATATATTATAGACTTATAGAAAGAGACCTTCTAAAAACGTTAAACTGTATTACCGGCACGCGAAACCTTAAATGAGAGTGAATAAATGAAGACTCAGCACACCACTTCTGAAAGGTTGCCAACCCCTGCACTATGCTAATCTTCCTCTCTTTGTTCCTTCAATTATGAAGCTGTTCTGAGGTAGTGCCTAGGAGCCACAGTCATGGGCCAAGACAACATGGTGCTAGGTGCTGTACAAACACAGAACAAAGTTTTTGGTACTAGTTTTTTTTTGTCATTAGTAAATAAAACACTCTCTTACATAGCAACTTATCAGTATAGTGAATTTTGTGTGTGTCTGGCAACCTGCAGAACTAACAGCAGGGAACCATTTTTTCTTCTCCCTTTGAAATCTCAACATGTTTCTATGACACAAAAAAGTAGTCACCAAAACAACTACAAAAATATTCAGAATAAGAGAAAAAAACATTTCCATATAGAAATTCCAATCACCACTGAAAAATTCCATCGCCTAATAGACGGCCTCAATAACTCCTAAGGCATAATTACTCATAAAAAGTTGAACTAAGGAAAAAAACTTTATAAATGTAAACAATATTAAACTTTCAATAATGCATCTAAAGGCATAATTCTATTACTTTACACAAGCAGCCCTGGTCTACGCTACAGAGTTAGATTGACGTAAGGCAACTTAAAGTGATCTAACTCTGTACGCATCAACAATAAAATGTTGTTCCCGCCAATGTAACTCACCTGCTACGCCGACTTAATAACTCCACCTCTGTGAGAGGCGTAGCACTTAGGTCGACGTAGTTAGGTCAACGCAGTGTAAGTGCAGACACTGTGTTGCTTACATTGACTGTTGCCGGCTTTCAGAAACCATCCCACAATGTCCCACACTGACAGTTAAATCAGTACAAGTGCTTCTGGTGAGGACGTGCACCGCCGACACAAGGAACTTAGTGTGGACATGCAAAAGCGATGTAATTACTATGATGGCTGATCGTCGACGTAACTTAGGTTGACATAATTTTATAGGTAGACATACCCAAATAAGAAAAAACAGCGATAGACAATTCATAAGTTAGGTTATGGAGAATCAGATAAATTGAGTGTTAAAGGCCTCTAACCCATTTACAAATCCTTTAATATATATCTAGACGACCAAAAAAGCCTTTGTTTCACTGTAATAAAAATACAGATCTTCTTTGTAGAGTCACAATTTTGCAGGAAATATGACAGACATTAAAACTCAGAGACAACCATCACCATGGAAAAAACAGCCCATCAGTTTCTTTCTACAAGCTTAGGTAGCCTTGGCCACATGAGGAAAGAGATATTCTTTGCTCTGTGCTCATTTCTAAAGATCACCACCTCTTTTTTTCCCCTTACACATATATCAATCTCTCCTGACCAGTAAATATGTCTATGGAAATGGCAATAATAGAAAGTGGTTGAGCTGTTGCAACTGAGGGCACAGCAGCAGAATCTTTAGTGAATCAATAGTGAATATTTTTGATTAAAAGTTCAAAAGTAATGGGAGAAACAAACAAAAATACCAAACCCCTAAAGTATATAACTTTAATTCTAATCCCAGAATCACTGCAAAGACTTTTTCCAGAGAAATCTTGGGGTTAGAACTAAAAATTGTACGTGAACCTGAGCTATCTGCACAACAGATTGTCTCCAATACAGAAGATGCAGAGGGAGATTATGAGGGAAACAGAAAAATGCAAGGAAACTCTTACTCGCAATGTCCCCTTAGATGTCATAGGAATTCCATGGAAAATATACGTCTATCTAGTTTCTTATTATAATAATGTCCATCAGCATACTATCACAATGCTTCCAAGAGATATTCTAATTAAGCTCTATTCTTGGTTGTTTGGGCTAAATGGCCTTCTTAAACTGAATGCATTTTTAATTCCAAAATTTGAGTCCATAAATCCTGGGACATGCTGGGTATGGAGATAGACTTCTAAATCCAAAGAAATTCCTGACAGTCAACCAACTAAGGCCCGAATTTCACCTGAAATGTTCCTAAACACCTACATTTCCCTGTGTCCAAGAAAGAAAGAAAAAAAAAATCACCAAAACAATGAAATAAACAATTTAACGACCTACAAGTCTAAAAGCAGGATTCAGGAAACATGGTAGGGGAGGATTTAGAGATGGCTGGGGTTTCACACACAGCCTCCTTGGCCCCCACAATGTCACCTGGGGGCAGAGTAAAGGGGCTGCCCGCTCAGCAGGCTCCAGGCAATGTCAGGTTTTTTTTAAGCATGTTACTCAGTTAACTACCTGGAATATATTTACAACAACAAAAAATTGAGTCAATGTGTGTTTTATTCCCCTAGGATGAAGTGGACAAAAAGCTCCAATACACTACAGAATTACAAAAAACACAAATAAGAGGTCATTCTAACAGCAGAGTCCTTCCGAGCTCTCTCTAGTCAGATGCGCTTACAAAAATACTCTGGGACAAGATGAATTAGTTGCTCAAATACCATAGTTATTGACACTTTAGAAGGACAGAGGAAGAGGCATACATAAATATAAAATGATCTTCTGCCTATCTAAACTAACATTTGGGACTATTATGATATTCTTTTTTTAAATCTATCACCAAGAATGATCTGTTATCAGATATTTACAATTTTATCTTTATAAAGACTAACTTCAGAAAATGATCAAACTTTATACAATAATAATAAAAATATCCACACTGAATTCTTCTTACAACACCAAGAGACCTGTCTTTTAGACCTGCTAAGTGCCAGACACACACAGCACTTACTGTAATTTCTATGAGGAGTAAGGAGTCAAATAATTTCAAATTTCAAATAATTTCACTCCCAATGTACACAGTTCTATGAACTTTCTTTCTGCGTCGTAAAGATTATAGGAAGGTTACAGGAATGATAATTGCAGAAGATTTCCATTAGCAAATACAATCTAGCTATGTAGAGTGTCCAGGCTTATTGAAACAAACAGCATTTAGGGCATCATTCAACCCCCAATTAAGTCAATGTACAGTGTCTCTGATTTCAGTGGAGATGAATCAGGCCCTTAACACAGATGGCATGAATTACTTGTTCTAAAATTCTGAATAAAAATTCCTTATGAAATCACGAAGTGTAGGTAGCCAGTTTGTGTAGCAGGAATGATCACATCTCAACTGCACAACAGCTCTGTGGTGCTGTGTAAGGTTTGGGGGTAAGGGGCCCAGGAATTGTTTAGAAGGTTAGAGGAGCAGAATCTCCCCTCCTTGACTGGATATTCCCAGAAATATTTCTGAGGTTAGAGGATCGTATAGCAAACAGGCCTGTGTTAATGAACAGTGTTTGTAAATGGGATAACATTCTTTATAAACTTAAGGAAATGGCACAATGAATATTATAGATTCATAGATTCTAGGACTGGAAGGGACCTCGAGAGGTCATCGAGTCCAGTCCCCTGCCCGCATGGCAGGACCAAATACTGTCTAGACCATCCCTGATAGTCATTTATCTAACCTACTCTTAAATATCTCCAGAGATGGAGATAGGTCAGATTCCCCTTTCCTGATTCTCAAAATTTAGGAACTACTAACCAGTCTCTGGGCTAGACCAATACATTCCTGCCAGAGCGACTCACTGCACACAAGGGAGTCAAGAGAAGGCAGCTTTCAGCCATTCTTTGAGAGGTAACACACTGTACTATAAATAAGTGTAATGTGCTAATATAGCTTAGAAGTGCTGCATTTAAAGATCTAATTGATGTTATGTTCTGTATGTTTCCTCTCTGTAACCTCACTTGGTAGTAAAAACCTAGTTTAAAAAAAAAGGGGGGGGGACTGCTATAATTAATTTATTATGGAAAAAGTTCAGTCTGTTGCTACTGGAGTGAACTTTACCCCTGCCTTCTTCACAGAAGCAGGTAGCACTGATTCAACAGCCTACTTCCTGAAGGACGAGATCTCAACTCTGTACAGAACAGGTCTCACAGGGGACTTGTGTACACAGAGAGGTCACTGAGGACATAATGACCCAAAGATAACTGGCTGGTAATGTCACAGTAAGGTCTCATGTGTCTGCCACTCTTTCAGAGCTCTGACAATTATTTAATATATAGTGTAGTAATGCTCAGAGCCACAATCTGGAGGAGAACCCTAACGTAGTACGCACAGATTACCTACCATCCATTCTAAGGTTTTCTATGGTTCCCACAAACACAGTAACTAAGTGCTATGACAGCACAGAACAAGAAAGGAGCCTGGGAATCATTTATGTGATTGCAAGAGTGCAATTAGGGGTTAGCTTCAGGACTCTGGGGTCTCCCTTGTTTCCCCATCTTGCAACTTGAGGACTGAACAAAAGCTTTAAGGCAAATGTTTTAAAGTTTCTGAGACACACTGAAGAGCGACAATCTGACAAATTGCTCAATAAACCCAGTGGCTAGAGATTCCAAGAGTCAGCAAACGCCTTCTCTGCCCTCCTGATCTCTTCCTTCTGAAGCTTCAGAAACATTGGGCCTCATTCTCCATTGCCTTGCAGCTTGTGTAGTCATTTACTCCAGTGCAAAGGAGGTGTCAAATGCTACCAGATCAGAATGGTAGCATTTGACACCCAGTTTACACAGGTGCAAGTGATGAAAAGTTGCAGAGCTTGTCTACACTTGAAACACTGCAGTGGCACACCTGCAGGGCTGCAGCTGAGCTGCTGTAGAGCTTCAGTGTAAACACTCACTACAGTGACTGGAGGGTTTCTCCAATTGGTATAATTAATCCACCTTCCCAAGAGGCATTAGCTAGGTCAGTGGAATAATTCTCCCATCCACCTAGTGCGGTGTACACGGGGGTTAGGTTAACTTAACTCATCGTTCAGGGGTATGGATCTTGCACACCCCTGAATGACATAGCTGCATCGACTTAACTTTTGAGTGTAGACCTGGCCTCGGACTAGAAAACCAGGCTTTTCTAGTAAGCAGGTTAGGGTAGTGGTAAAAACTGGGGGCTAAAGCCAATTACAGAATCCCCTATAATATTGGTGCTGAACAATACTAAGTACCGCTGAATACCATCTACTAGGGTTAAGCATGAGACTTGAATGTAAATATTTCCTGGGGGTGTAATAGTGCATGGTCATCCAGCAGGATGTATAACCAGAACCAGTAAAACAATAGGATCAATTTCACAATGCTGCATGGGGACCTTAACTCATGACCTCTGCCAGAGGGGAAGAGATGTTTATTAATCTGGAATTTTCATAATAAATAAAAAGCATGGAAAATATAAAATCCTATTGCACAAGTCTAACAGGACAAATTAAATGTTTAGTTAAAAAAACAGACTAACAATAATATTGCCTTCTTACACAGAACCTGCAGCACATCGTGCTGTTCTAAGTTCTATGCTTTGCTGGTGCACGTCAGCCTTGGCCTGGTGCCCCATTCATCTTCTTCATTATTTCAGCTCTGAGCCTTCCACGCAGCTTTACTAACACACTTAAATCCTGACCTGCAGCCCTCCCTGCCTCTTGCTATTCCAGACAAGGCCCTTTCTATGGCAGGGCCCATTAGCCATGCCAAACATATACTGGTTTTGTGATATGAACCAATATCTAGTAGGGACTGTGGTGGAGCTCACAAAACGTATTTTCAGCTGTGCTCTAAGAAAGATATGAACTCCAGCCCCTAGAATATACTGGCACATCATCCCAGATTGCCATCAAACACTATTTTAAAAAAAAGTTTTATAAGAAGATTTAGAAATCCTTATCTAAGGTGCATCTAATTCCATTTCCATGTACCCAGACAGCCTGCTTTAAACATTCAGTTTATGTTTTGCAATCCTAAATCTCCCCAATCCTGTTCCCTGTTCATTAGGCACTAACTCAATCTCACACCAATTACAGGAAGACAAGGTGCACAGACTGATATATACAACATGGTTATATTTCAACAACAATCATTGCTTAAGAAAAGCCACATTTCCAAATCACAAACAAAAAATATTAGTTCCGTCTTTTCCAGCAGGCTGACCTCTCCATCCAGGTATCTTCTCCCATTCCAACAGATCAGGACTCTAAATGCTGATCATATCCCATCACAACCAAGACCACACACCATCCTGCTATTGTGGAAGCACAGCCAAATAGAAAAGGTCTCATTCTCACCCTATTCCCTTTCTGAACCCATTAACTTTTGCATCTACAAAGCTGCTAATGTAACTAAGCCTATACTCAAATATTCTCAACAGTTTAGGGTAATATACAGAAGCCCAAGAGAAAAGGTTGCCAAAATCTGCAAGGTTAAATTCTACCTGTGCTAAATCTTTTAAGACCTCTGGGAGCACTATTTCAATAGATATATTTAAAGGTGACTGGAAACAGACTAGCTGAGTGACAGCATCATCTTGTTTGCACAGCAATAGCTCTTGTTGTTTCTGATACCTGCAGACTGGCAAATCTAAACCCTCATTACACCGAAATGTTGATAACCGAGAGTAGCCTATTTGGACTGACCACTCTGAAGACCTCTAAAAGGCCAGAACCAAGCACAGCTGTGTTACATTACCAACCAAGACTGCCAGAAGGGCCCTAAAGACCCAATACGTGATGAGTGCTCTGCTTACTCTATTGTCAGGCATCTGTCATTTTAGGACAGCCCAAATCTTCAGCGATTAGAAAGCATTTAACAAGCCCAAGGCCTGGTCTACACTGAAAAGTTAGGTCGACCCAGCTACATCACTCAGAGGTGTGCAAAATCCACAAACAGTTAAGTCTATCTAGCCCCAGGTGTACATAACACTAGGTCGACAGACCTAGATACCGCCTCTTGAGGAGGTGGATTCCTACGTTGCAAGGAGAACCCCTCCCATCCCGTATAGTAGTATCTACACGGAAGCACCACAGCAGTGCCGTTGCCACTGTAGCATTTAAAGTGTAGACAAGTCTTAAGTCATCCCCACTGCATCTGTGAGGCAACAGGCCAACCCACCACTATACAGGAATATTGAATGTAAATCTTTATTCTCTGTTAGGCTACAGATATCAGGTTTTGGGGCTGAGACCATCATGTGCTATGGGCAGCCACTTATTGAATATTCTTGTGCTGTTAGCAGCCAAATGTCCAAAAGTTCTGTGGATTGAAGGTGGCCCATCTTCAGTTTCCAGTGCCAGCCACCTAAAATGCCACCACTGAAAACAAGAGAATCAACATTTTGAGGCAAAAACCACAAGCACATACTTGGCTTGCAAATAGAGTACATCAACAAGCAAAGATATGGAAACAAAAACCCTCAGTAATTTAATTACTGGCCTGGAATCTGCTGACTGCCTGTTAATTGTTTGAGCTCTCGAACTGTTAAGAGACCATCCTATGATTCCTGAGTTTTTTCACCCCATATGAGGACATCCACAACCATGGCAAATATATCCAGAAATGTGAGTGTCTTTAGGAAACCCTTTCTTTTTCACAATCCTATAATAACTTAAAAATGAAGCTCCCAATCCTCTCCCTCCTGTCATGTTCATAGACAACTAGAGACCTTTGTTAGACATTGAATTAATTTCCCTTTGAAATGTTTCCAAATGTTCGGAAGATGAGAAAAAGCTTCCTTCACATCTTGTTATCCTAATGAAATGATGGAGGTTCTTTATTACTACCACTGTGGAAAGAACACCTTGCAGGAATGTCCTGCCAGGCAAAGGCCAGATACATGTGTGAGATACCAAATACCTGTGTGAGAACTTCTCAGGAGGCTCCATACTCCAAAATTCTACTTCACAGTTCTCACTCAGTTTTATTTGCTGCAAAGGGAATTCTGTTCATTGGAAGATTCTGATATGACAGAACTGCTTTCTGATCCCACCAGTGAAAACTGGCAAGGCCAGAACAGCAAACAGCCTGTGGGGCCAGAGGAAACACTGCCTTCTACGTAACCATGTGTCATGACAGAGCCTCTCGGCATATGATTCTTTCAATAGCAAAACCCTCAGACTGGAAAATAACAGAAGAATAGAAACTACAGTATGAAAGCATAAGGCCAATCTCTATCCAAAGTCTTTTTCCTAGCTATATAAAGGCAGCAATAATTGGTAATGGGGAAAATGACAGTAGATGCCCCAGAGGTGTCTTGTGAAATGTCAACTATTCCCTCATGATAAAGAGAACAGTATAAGGTCATTTCTTTTGGGAGGAATGCTTCTTTTCTCAGGTAACTTCGGAGAGCAAACCTTTGACTCTTGTTGCATAAAGCCCGGGCTCATTATCTATTATGGTTGCAAATCTGATGGAGAGAGGACAGTACTACTATGTTTACCCTTTCTTCCCTTCTATATAGCCAGAACTACTAAGTCCCAGCATCTAAAAATTACCCTGCCCTCTGCTTCTGGAACTGTAGTGCACACACAAAAATAATTTCTGGGCCAAAGTTTTTCACTAACTACTAGTTTTAAAATGATCAAAAAGGAAAGGAAAGTCGGCACGTTCCTTCTGCTAAGATGTCATCATTTGGAGAGCATACAACCTGGGACTCAGATGCATCGAGGTGACTTCTTTATTCAGTCTTTCCTCATGGTTACAGTCTTCAGAGACCAACAGAAGCAAAACAACTCTTTTTAAAATATCACAACAAGCAAAATGCCAAATTTCATTTGAATTTATTATGAAAATCTTGTCCCCGGTCCAATTTCAGTGCTCAAAGACAAAACTGAAACAAGGTCAGGTTCATGTTAGCTAAACTTACCAGAATTTATTGTAGAGTGACTCTGAGCAGCTATGAATAAACACTCCCCATAGGAGCCACGTTAAAAAAGTAAGTCTGATGACTGAAAAAGGCTAGAAACAAGAGTGCTTTAGCTTACCTGAAATATGGTTTGGGCCACTATTCATTGTGACAGAAGAACATCTAGCATGTTATGTAGTAAGCGTAAACCCAGATCCTGATCTCCATTAAACTGGTGTAAATCTGATAACTTTGTCTTCAACTGAGTTACATCATTGTAAATGAGATCGGATTTCGGCCCACACTCTAAGAGCTAATGCAATCAGGAGAATCTCAAGTAGGAGTACAGAAGTTATTATAACTGTGTATTTGGCACTGTTGCAACTGTTTCTGAAATACTGTGTCCAGTTCTGGTGCCCACAATTCAAAAAGGATATTGACAAACTGGAGCAGGTTCCGAGAAGAGTCACAAAAATGACTGAAGGATTAGAAAACATGCCTTATAGTAGCAGACTCCAGGAGCTCAAGCTATTTAGCTTAACAAAAAGAAAGTTAAGGGGTGACTTGGTTACAGTCTACATGTACCCAAGTGGGGAACAATTATTTAGTAAAAGGCTCTTCAATCTAGCAAAGAAAGGTAGAACACGATCCAATTGCTCAAAGCTGAAACTAAACAAATTCAGTCTAGAAATAAGGCGTAAATGTTTAACAGTGAGGGTCATTAACCATTTGGAACAATTTACCAAGGGCCATGGGGGATTCTCCATCACTGTGATTTTTTAAATCAAGATCGGATGCTTTTCTAAAAAAGAGTGGCTCTAGGAATTATTTTGTGGTATACAGGGGGTCAGATTAGATGATCACAACAATCCCTCCAATCTCGGAAACTATGAATCTACATTGCTTTTTAATATACAATCAACTCTGCTAGAAGGACACCACATTTCCTTAACAGAATTTTGTTAAACCTTACATTAAGCATTTACATTTTTAAGAAATATTTTTGTATTTCAATTAATAAAATGAGGAAAACAGTTTCAACTAGTGTCACAGCTTTTCCGTGGCAGATAAATGAGAAAGTGTGCGCTACAGTATAAATGTCCCTGAGGCTTCAATTTACATAAGAACGGCCATACTGGGTCAGACCAATGGTCCATCTAGCCCAAAATCCTGTCTTCCAAAAGTGGCCAGTGCCCGATGCTTCAAAGGGAATGAATAGAACAGACCAATTATCAAGTGATCCACCCCCAGTTATCCAGTCCCAACTTCTGGCAGTTGAGACACCCAGAACATGGGGATGCATCCCTGACCACCTTGGCTAATAGCCATTGAAGGACTGATTCTCCATTAACTTATTTAATTCTTTTTTGAACCCAGTTGTCTTCTGGCCTTCACAACATCCCCTGGCAATGAGTTCCACAGGTTGGCTGTGTGTATTTATTTTATAAAAACTGATCCAGTAAGATGAAATAACCCGCAGAAGTAAATGATTTAATATTTTAACATTAAAATATTCTCTTGCTTACCAAAAATTTCTCCGTTTTTGGCATATTCTGTCACAAGGTACAACATGCTTTTGGTCTCCATCACCTGTTGATGGAGAAATTGCATATTAGTTTAGTTGGAGAAGGGTAAAAACTACATAAATATAGCTATTCCAGCCCTTCTCCCCCAAAGAAAGTCACTTAAGGTCTCAAGCCTGCAAACACGTACACAGATGCTTAAATTTAGTCACGTGACTGACTTCAACCGGGCTACCGTGTGCTGATGGTTAGCCAAATGCTTAAGTATTTTGCTAAAATTGGAGTCTAAATGACAACTTAGATTTGATTCTTAGTCCCAAATAATAGCTATGAGAAGCTGACAACTCCAAATGCTAACTGAGTGAACAGACTTGGCCTGAAAGTGGTTTGCACTTGAGCCAACATGTCTGAGTGACTGTTCTGCTTAACTCCTCTTCTGACTTGCTGGAAAATTATTAGTGTCTGTAGACAGGAAAGAAGCTTGGAGCCCTTGCTGCCCTCAGTCGTCATGGTGGAAAAAAACAATGCATTGCACATTTGGGAAAGACTGGCTAATCCGATAAATCACGAGATTCCATTGATACCATAATGCAACTGTGCGCAGTACAGTAATGGAACCATCACATCCCCAGTTTCACCTTTCTGGAAATTTTACAAACAACTTAAAACTTCTTTCCTCAGACATCTATAGCCCTGATGCTGTTTGAGTGACCTTTTCCACAAGTTTCAGAGTGGTAGCCGTGTTAGTCTGTATCAGCAAAAAGAACGAGGAGTACTTGTGGCACCTTAGAGACTCTACGGTGCCACAAGTACTCCTCGTTCCTTTCCACAAGGATAGCCTGTTCTCAATTTGGAAACACTGGACAAAAATCTACATCTCTAAATTTGACATAAAAATTTCTGTGCTGTCCCAAACAAGGGGATTTCACCTAAGAATTCAGGACACAAACTTGCCAAGAAATCTACCCCCAAAAGGAAAACTTCCTTGATTACACTGCAGTTTTTCTTCCTATGCATCACCCTAGCTTAATCTTTTAAATGCTCCCTCAGTAGCTCATTACACAAGTAGCAGGACCAAAAACAGACTGAAAAACTGTATTTTAAAATAAAAATAGTCATTTCGGATTTTTTTCTCCAGCAGGTTATAACAATTTAAGTGTCAGTCACATTTTGGACCTCAACTATTTAAACAAAACTGAGCACTGTAATTTGTTAAAGACAGACCAACCTGAGTAAGTTGTGGGCACAGCCTCCTTTAATCATGATTTTCCGGCTTTTTATTTATTCACAATCTGGAAACTATTGCAACAGTTTCTAGTAAATAATTGTTTTTGAAGAAATGTGTTTTTCTTCTTAGGTTTTAAAATATATTTTAACATGTTGTAGCCATGTTGATCCCAGGATATTCAAGAGACAAGGTGGATGAAGTAACATCTTTTACTGAACCAACTTCTGTTGGCGAAAGACAAACTTTCGATCTACACAGAGCTAAAGAACAAACAGCTGAAGACGTGCTCTGTGTAGCTCAAAAGCTTGTCTCTTTCACCAACAGAAATTGGTCCAGTAAAAGATATTACCTCACTCACTTTGTATCTCACATATCTTTAACAGAAAATTATAAAACCCACATGAATTACCCAAAAGATTTGATATAGCTCTACAGATAGAACACAATGGCTGATCTTCAGAAAGTCCAACCATATCTGGGTCCTTATTTAATTCTATAAAGGTCCAGAGTACATTTTGCCTGTAATTTTCTTTATTGAAAAACAAAATAGTATGGCAAGGTTGGTTGGTTGGTTGGTTGGTTTTTAACCCAACACCTGGAGGAGGTAGGAAACGTCAATATTGTATTTTCTACACTAGAAAGCCATGAATTTGGTTCCCATTATGCCCAGCCCCCTCAAATAGGGAGCTCTGAGACTCATATTGTGGGCATACTACCATGATGGGCACATTATATGTAGATCGATTAGAAAGACTCAATGTTTTTAGCATGCTAATGTTACTTTTATCTACTTACCTATCTACCAAATGTATTTCTAATGTGCCAATGACAACAATATCTAGGAGGCAAACATAAAATTAAAAGTTGCATTACCTTTGTCCGTAACTGTCCTTGCTTCCCTCCAGTCCCTAATTTAACTGCTTTTCACTCCTCTCTCTCCCTCGTTTTTCTTTTTTGTCATTCATTTAGGAGATTGTGGTGAATTTTACTTATGCTAGCTACTAATTTTATCCCCTAACATTTGCCTCTATTCTATGAATCACAAGTTGATTTTAAAAGGAAGTGCCAGACTATTTCCCATAACATGAAATTAAAGCTAAACAAGACTTTGCTAAATCAAGCCCTTTGTCTTTATTCAGTGGAATAATTCTGTCACCAAAGGGTTGATCCTTTATGTGAGCAATCCCATTGCCTTCAAAGGGCTGCAAGATCAGGCCCTCAGTTTGAATGCAAAGGGTTTTTTTCTTTTGTTTTATTTTTTGGTGCCTGCAATTGGAGTTAAACATGTTTCTTGCATGATGTTTCAAATACGAAATCAGATGAAGCACCATTCATGAAATAAATTGGCCTAAATTTACTAAAAAGGTTGTTGACAGGGAAGTTAGGTCCAAAATGTAGATTCTGTAATATATAAGGATGTAGATTCAGATCAAAATCTTACTCTGAAATGCCAATAACCCAAAATGCCATGGCATCATGTTTGAATGAATAACAGAAAATGAAAGATACTAGAAACAAATGTGAAACTGATTAATCTATTTTTACCATCCAATTTAAGTGAAATGCAAAAAGAATACAGCATAAATAGTGAAAAGTAAAACAGATTTTTAAGAAGTCTTTCAGGTCTAGAGTTCGATCATCCAGGTTCCTCAAGTCTTGAGTGGGAGGTGAAAAACTTAGAAGAAGCTAGAGCTAAAAGCTATAGAAAGACTATAGAAGCTTCTTCTGGAATATGTTCAATGAATTCAGACATTTTTTAATAGTTGGAGTGATTGTATTTGGCCATTAATGCTTCAAAGTTTGCAATCCTGAACTGCAAGGTCACAGAGGAGTAAGTTTTACGACCAAAAAGATCCAATCTCTTCCAGTCCCTGTTATATGGAGTGGATCTGGAGTGGTGTTGTCTGCCCAGTTCATTCATGGCCTCTACCACCAGAGAGTTTGGCGTAGGGTGTGAAAATAAAAATTCCACTCTCTTGGAAGAGACATAATTATTTTTAATCTGCTCTTTTGCAAGTGGGCAGAATTGTTGCTGGGGTTTGCCAGATAGTCTTGGCTGGGTCCATGAGAGCCTCATTTATTGGAGGAGTAATCTTGGAAGAGGTTGAAGTTTGGAGGATGTCCAACAACTTATGTTGGGACTCTGCAACTTCTTCCAGCGGTATACCCAGGGAGTCTGCAATCCTCTTAAACAGTTCTTGGAACTGTTTAAAGTCATCCCCATCGTAGGTGGTGGGGGCATGATAGTTTCATCTGGAGAAAAGGATGAAAAACTGGCAGACGCAGTGACTTCCTGATCCGAAGTCTCCTCCAGTTTCTCGATTGCCTCTTCCAGGGATTCAGAGGGTCGAGGTACTGAAGGTGATGGAGAATGCCTTGACCTCTCCCTGTGTGGACTGGGAGGCTTAGGGTAGTGTTGGTGGTACGCTGCCCATGGGTCCCAGTAGAGCCACTGTGGTGGGAATGACATTGGTGGCAGCATCCAGGGGTGTCTGTACCATCCTTGAGTTTCAGCTCTTGGGTGGTACTGATGTTATTCTAGTGGACCCGGTCTGGCGGCCGTCTGTATAGGCGAAGAGCGATGGGAGGAGTAGATTTTCCCTTCCTCATCATCATCCTTGTCACTGGATAAAGGAGGAGCTGATCTGGTTTGTGTAGCGAGTTGGCATGGTACCAACCATGCTGAAATAATGTCAGTACCGAGGAGTGGAGATTCCGGTGTTGACGAGACTAAAAGGTCTCTATGCTGAAGAAACTACTGCAGTATGGAGAGTATATCAGTTCTGAGCAGGGTGTTGTCAGTGGTACTGATGCCTTTACCGCGATTGTCAGTGCCGAGGGTTGTGCGCTGTGGAGGCAGGAGATGACGCCATAGATTGTAGCGCTGCCAAGCTGCTCAGTGCCGCTACCGCATGTTTGAGTGGCTCTGGCGGTACCAAGGCAGGGATTGTAGGTTTCCCTTTTGTGCCTTTGTCTGAACCCACCTTAGGGTCTTTGGCTTGCACAGGACCGGATGGTCCCGCTGCGTCAGAGGTGGGTGGTCTTGGTGTGGTCAGTACCAAAGGGGTCTGACGGGTCAGGGAACTACAGGTCCTATAAGGTAACCGTCCTATCGTCTTTAAATCTGTGTCCATATGATCCCACTCTAGGTAACTGATAAGCACTGTCTCATCTACAAGGTGGGATTGAGAAGTCCTGGCAGCCACTAAATAAAGTGACTATAACACTGCTCTATCAAATTTGGTGTAGCTGATGTAGACTGACCAATTACTGAAGGAAATGATGGTCTCTTCTGAGATAATCTTGGCTTCTTGCTGGGTGGTGTGACAAAGTTCCTCTATCTTGGTGGGTCCTGCGCTTATTGGTGGATTTTCTTGCCTCAGAGATTCACCATGTGGGTTGGGGAACAGCCCAGAGACCTTCCCCTCTGGGAGAACCCACAATCCAGGTCAATTGGGAGGTTTGGGGGGAACCCGGGCCAGCCCTCTACTCCGGGTTCCAGCCCAGGGCTCTGTGGACTGCAGCTGTCTATAGTGCCTCCTGTAACAGCTGCATGACAGCTACAACTCCCTGGGCTACTTCCCCATGGCCTCCTCCAAACACCTTCCTTATTCTCACCACAGGACCTTCCTCCTGGTGTCTGATAACGCTTGTGCTCCTCAGTCCTCCAGCAGCACACCCTCTCCCTCTCAGCTCCTTGCGCCGCTTGCTCCCAGCTCCTCACACTCCCACCACAAACTGAAGTGAGCTCCTTTTTAAAACCCAGGTGCCCTGATTAGCCTGCCTTAATTGATTCTAGAAGCTTCTTCTTAATTGGCTCCAAGTGTCCTAATTAGCCTGCCTGCCTTAACTGATTCTAGCAGGTTCCTGATTACTCTAGTGCAGCCCCTGCTCTGGTCACTCCGGGAACAGAAAACTACTCATCCAGTGACCAGTATATTTGCCCTCTACCAGACTCCTGTACCCCACTGGTCTGGGTCTGTCACAGTGGGTACACAGAAGATTGTTGCCAAAGGTAGGTGGGTGTCCTCTGTCTGGACTGTCTTTGGTATCTAAAGAGCTTGAGATTTGGGGCTGAGGTGTAGAGGCAAACAGGTCATCATCCTCCCTAACTTGAACAGAGATACATGATCTTAGATCTAGGATGAAGGAACATCATACCTGCAGAGTTGGGGAGTGCATCCAGGAGAGAAGAGACTCTCTCCTACAAAGATTTAGGCATTGTAGTGGACAAATAACCCAACATGAGCTCCCAGTGTGACAATATGGCAAAAAAGGGCTAATGTGAACCTTGGGTGTATAAATAGAAAAGTAGTGAGGTGATTTTACGTAGGTATACGGCATTGATGAGACTGATACTAGAATATTGCATCCAGTTCTGGTGGCCTCATTTTAAAAATGAGGCTGAAATGTTTGACAAGGTGCGGAAAAGAGCCAGAAATTTCTCCCAGAGGCAGTGCTGATCTTTGCGCCGACTTTGGTATTGAGAGTTTGGAGATGTGGATCAGTGCCAAGTATAGTGTTATCAGTGCTGAGGATCACTTGCCCCTACCGAATGAACAAGCTTAGCACTCTGCTGCTGAGAGGAGAGAGAGGGTTTGAGTCTCTCCTTGTGGGACGAGGGGGATCAGTACAGGCAGCAGTGTCTATCCAGGTGTTCAGATCTCGCTTGCCTTGGTGAGAATGCAGTACTGGTTCCCACCAGTACTGCATTCTGGTGGGAATGTTGACACCAAGATAGTCTTCACTGGTTCCTGATCCTTGCCTGATGTGCTGTGGATTTTTGCCAGTAGTGAACTTGGATGTTGCGTGACAACTTGCAGGGGCATTGGCTGACTGGAACTTAGAGACCAGATCAATCTTGGATGTCAAACCTCGCTCTTTGGGCGCTGAAGTCCCTCTCATTGATTGTTTGACTCAGAGTCTCTGGACTTAGTTGCTGAGACAGAAAAGGAATGTCATACAGAGCAGCAGTCTAACACACGGTTCTCCCCGAGATGACAAACACAGCAGCTGTGGCCATCTATGAGTGGAATAAGTGTCACAGGACTGCCACAGTTTGAAGCCTGAGGGTTTTGAATCTGCCAGTTTAGGTCTGGATACTGGGTAAAATTACAGAAGAAAAAACTTAAATTTAATTCTTTTTGGAGGGGGGGGGTAGGGTGGTGTGTGTGTTCATATAGCAAAAATTTAAAAGAAGGAAATTGAAGGGAATTAACTAATTTACGAGAGAAAATTCTGCTAAAAGGAAGGGGGTGGGCACCACTTGTTTTGTCTCGCTGCAATGGGCAGTAAGAGGAACTGAGGCTCTCAAGAATATAACATGTAGGTGTAGAAATATTATATTCTTGAGAGCCAAAGGACCAAATATACTAAACGACGACCTGTAAGAAAGATGAGGACCAATTCTCTTGCTGTTCCCCCTCCCATTCATTCCTACCATAATGTGTTATCCTTAGACCCTATTTGGGAGATCCAGATTTCAAATTCAGCCTCTAGCTGGTAGGTATCTGAAAAGGTTCCCCCCTCCCATCCCAGAGCTTCCTCTAGCTTTTGGGTTGCTGTGGAGAGGATGGGTTGTGTAGAATTTCTCTACTACTCTACTTCTGCCTTGGCCTCCACTTTTGCGTTCACCTCCCTTGTCAATAGTTCCAGTACTGCCCCTGCTCAGGGCAGAGAACATCTGGATGCCAATAAGACAAGCTGGCATTATAAGTCCCTAATCATCTCATACAGATTTTGATTCAGCATCAGTGGGAAGTGTGTGTGGCATGCCTCATAAGATCAGAAGGACTAACTGTTGAATGGCTTGAAATTCTTTACACAATATATTGGGTTCTGATGCCAGCCTCAGTCTGCAGCAGGCCTGATACACAACCCCGTCCTGACATCAGAAAAGACTCCACAACATCTCTACACTTCAGACTTCAAGAAAGAAGTGTGTGCAATGAAGAACAAATCAAGAAACGTCTGAAACTGAACTCCCTCTACCTCATCTTTTTGTGCCAAAGTCTGTTAAATTATCAAGACACAATAAGACAAGGAAAGGGCAGTTTCACCTTTAACTCTGAATCTACCCAGCTGTACTGCAAACCCCATACATCAACTGAAACTATTCAGCAGATACAAAGATTCTGTTCAGAATTACACAAATAGGTTTACAGACAACTTCTATAAGTGGATCTGCAGCATCATGGTCTACTGTGTGTATACAGATTTATTCGTGACTGAGGAAAAATAAAGATCCAAATCATAATTTGCCCTGCACCTTGTGTACTTGCTTACACCCACACAGACAGGAAAGGCAGCATTTTGCACCGATGTAAATGACCATACAACAATGAACTGGGACCTGGATTTTTAGGGGAACTGGGCAGTTCAAAGGATTGGGTTTAACAATCTTCCACTTGCAGGTGGTTGGTTTTAATTGAAAGTTACCACTTATTGGCAGGTTGGTAACTTCCCTGAAAGGAGACTGCTGGGTTCAGTCCAGATCCCAGTGGACAAGTCTTTACAAGATTACCAACAAGGGTGCCAAACGTTATGGCAGTGGGTTGTCTCAACAGAAAAAAAACAAGAAAAACCAATGGCCACTCTCACTCTCAGTTTAGGCACATAGGCAAAGTAATGTGAAGGAAACTTGCACAGCTGCTGCTCATACTGTACATGCTATGTGAATAAATAGGAGGTTCAGTCTCCAGGTATCTCTAGCACCTCTCACCAGCACTAAATGACCCCGTTTTTTTAAAAATTAGATCTCCGGCACCTCTGGAGTTATTCTGTGTGAGGCAGACATGAATGCTAACCACAGAATGAATTAGGCCAATATGCTGCTGTGCACGCACAAAGACTAAAAACACACCCAAAACAACTCAACCACATAAAAGCCGAATGTATACTATGAACCAGCAGCCCATAAAATGTCACTGATGTAGAGGACTAGACATCCATAAACATTTTACACAAGAACACATGGGGGGAGGGGAGAAGCAAGAGGATTGTAACTGTACCTGGTAGAGTTTTATTATGTGCGGGTGGTCGAGCATTTTCATTATCTGCACTTCTCGATAGATCTTTTCCAGGTTCACTGCATCCAGCTGAGATTTGTCAATTATTTTTATTGCCACCTGTAGCCCAAGGAACAAAAAAACATTTTCTTTAAATCAATTTTCCAGTCTTGTCTACCCCTGCTTGTTAACAGGACACCAAATTCCTATAACTCTGGATCATTTTTTTTATTTCAAAAATATACTTGCTATATGTTAGAATTTGATAATTCACTTATAAAAAATAAGGCACATAAGATATCATGCTGTTGATCCAGGAACTCAGCTGCTGACCGAAATCTCTTTAGCATTGTCAACAGGTGCAAGCAGTATCAGCAGGGGCTTAGACAGAGGAGAAGAGACCTCAAGTGCCTCTTAATTTGTGCATGTGAGCAAGTGGACTGAAGTAATAAATGGAGAAACTGCAGTCTGATGCCTGGGAACGTGAAGCAATATTGAGGGATGAAACAGCTTGATGAGACTTCTTGCAGCAGCACCAGGTCACTATCTGGGACAATGCAATGATAAACTAAAACTAGTCAGTATTTTTTCATTTGCAAAATACACTAATAAAACCTTCAATTACAGCTTGCTTTTCTACCCCAGAGCCCAAGCCTGCAAATACTTATGCACATGCTTAATTCCATGCACATAAGTTGTTCCAGGCAGCCAGGATTTCACCCACAAATTTTAAATAAAGTTTTGAACTCAAGTTCTTGACTCAGCACATGCAATCAAAACATACTTAGCTAATGCAATTTGGATTGTTAAGGATTTTTATTTCAATGTGATTAATGTTCTAGATATAAGGATGTCTGTAATTAACCTGTTAAGAAAGTGTAAAATCTCTGCAGGGAAACTAGTGTCAGTTACACAGAGCAAACAGAGTCCATGTTATTTAGAAGCTAGTTTGGGGTCCTACTGACCTCATTCCCAGTCAATACTGGAGAATTGAGTTACATAGAACTATACTTAAGGGATTCCCAATTTCACCAAAAAAGGAAACAAAATGTTAGGCGCTATAAAGAATGCAAGAGAAAATACTGAGAATATTAAACAGAGCAAATTCCTTTTTTTGGTGTGAACATACATGGTGTAGGAATAAACAAGGATGTAAACAAGAATTCAGTCTGTTAAAAAAAAATTAAGACTCCCCCTCCCCAATTTGTTTACTGCCAATAAAACTGATTTGTGAACAAGTTTATGCAGGCACAATTTCATCAACCTATAAAACAAGTTTCCTAGAAAATTATAATAACCAAAAACAGACACTAAAAATAGAAACAAAAATTCTTACATACACCTTAGGAAATATTTGCTTTAAAAAGTTATTCCTTATATGTCAAATTTCCCCACTTTCTCTCATTTACTTTATAGTAGCTCACCGAAAAAGCAATATCAAGCAAACACTGGAACTGGCCTATTATATTTTCTTAATATAACAGGGCAGGTGTGCTCTGGGTGGAGCCCTGTTTCAAGCACCACTCAGCTTCCTCCCTCAATAAAAAGAATGGAAACCACTACTTCTCACATAAAAAGTTACCCAACATTCCTAGGGTGATCCCTACCCCAAACTGATACTTCACTTTATCCAGATCCTGTCAGAGTAACGGATCGCCTATTTTAGGTAAGCCAGGAGGATTTATATTCCAGTTTATTAGAGAAGTAGAATCCAAGTGTACTCACTCACCAGACAAGCCTAATTCAAGAAACCAACCACCTTCTCTCAGTTGTTTGTATGATCAATTTTTAATTTTCCCATTACTTACATTAATAGCCTAAACTCTCCAAACCTCCCCTGTACATGGTATCTTACACAGCATCAGTCTTGCCTCTTACTTCATTTATCCACACTAACCCCTTGCTCTAACTCTGTTCCTTAGTAGATGCACAGATTGCAAAAGCTTTATCCATAGAGGAATTCCTGAGCACTTTCCATTTCCTCTCTGTTCTTTCCTTTCATTATTCTAGTCCATTTACTTTTGCCTTACACTTGAACTACTGCACACTTTTACCTCGTTCTCTCCCTCTATCCCTTTATAAGGCTCCCTTTAATCATAACTAAAATAACTTTCTCTTGTTGCTTGCCTGTATCTTCTGTGTGACAAGACTAACGTACAGAGGCTGACAGGAGCGAAGTTGTGTAGGGATTCAAAGAGAAGAGCGCTTATGTCCGATATAAAAAGGTGAGGGAAAGCCAGTAAAGGGTGCTGTAGTGGAGCACAGGCAGAGTGATGGAGCACACTAAGCCCAGGTCTACACTCGCGGCGGTGTGTGTGTGTGTGTACCTAAGATACGCAACTTCAGCTACGTGAATAGTGTAGCTGAAGTCGGCGTATCTTAGGTCGACTTACCTGGCCATGAGGATGGCGACGAGTCGACCGCTGCCGCTCCCCCATCGACTCCGCTTCCGCCTCTCGCGAGCTAGAGTTCCGGAGTCGACGGGGAGCGCAATCGGGGATCGATTTTATCATGTCTACACTAGACGTGATACATCGACCCCCGATAGATCGATCACTACCTGCTGATCCGGCAGGTAGTGAAGACCTGCCCTCAGTTCATCCAAAATGCTTCACTCTCTTTAATATACACTTTTGTATTTTGGATTTCCATTCCTCCCCTCCCCCAGGAAAAAAAAAAATCTAGTATTTATATGGCTTGCAATTACAAGTTCCTGCAGTGAAGCGTGTAAATTCCTTGAATTGAAAAAGTGAATTTAAAGTATACAAGCTCTGCTGGTTTTTCCAACAGAGTTTGGCATTTCCACAATTTGCTCCTGTATTTGAATACAGAATCTCTACAGAGATTATAAAACACTGAAGGAACATAAATATTTCAATGAAGAATGTTTCTGCTTTCAAGTCTGTCTATAAACATTTCCTATGTTGACAACTTTCTCCATGTATGTTAGGCAGTTACTAGCTCCCAATGTTAGCAAAAGTGCAAACCCAAAACAAAGTTTTTTAAAAGATACAATTCAGCTGAGTTGTCTTGCAAATCATAAAAGACCTAATTCCTCAGTCAGACCTAGCGAAAGAAAGAAAGAAAGAAAGAAAGAAAGAAAGAAAGAAAGAAAGAAAGAAAGAAAGAAAGAAAGAAAGAAAGAAAGAAAGAACAGATGAGTTGTGAGAGGGTAAAAAGGGTCTTAGTTTACCTGTAATCTCACTGACAGTTAATCTATACCAGATGCTTCTGTTATTTCAAGAGTAAATGTATAATTATAGTTTTACCATATTGTTGACTGAAGTTATTTAAAAAATTACTTAAAATTGAAAAGGCATTTTTCACATTTACTTAGCAAATTCCCTTCTGGTATTTGAACCAACTAAAAAACAAAAATAATCTCTGATCTGGGACCAACCATGCGGAGTTTCATCCCCAAGGGAGAATCTTCAGAAAACTGAGCATGTAAAAATTGAGTCCTGCTGTAACATTTATTATAGTTTAATGTTAAATTAATGTGCTTTCTTTGTGGCTTTCTGCCACTTCCTCCTTTTCCAAATGTTCCCCATTGAGGGACATGCTACAGATGTTTAAAAAATTCCTAACAATACAACCTGTCTACATTTAGAAGATGGTGAAAAGACTGAAAATAATTCCTTCATTTGAAGGTCAGGAAGCCATACAGCTCCAAGAAATTCAGTCCTCAAGTCAAACATTTCAGTGCAAATCCCAAGAAAATCTGTTCTAATGGCTTCCAAATAACATTAGTCTTCTCATACTAAAAATCAGTCTCTCAGATTCTAAAGAAAAATGCATTTGCATTAGAGACCAGTATGCCACACAATCTCATTAAAGAAAGTCTATTGTACTAGAGTTCTACATTTCCCACACTATCAAATAGCTGTTTATTGCAAAAATTCTATCACTATCACTTAACATTTTTGCTCTAAGAACCCTGCACTTACAGCTATGTAACTTGCAAATACCTGTGTCACATTTAGTTTTCATGTAGCGTATTCAGGTTCAGTAGTGTGTCAAAGAACCTGACAAGCCAACACTTCCTGTGAAGTCTGAAAATGTGTTTATAAAAGCCTTATCGCATTAAGAGCAAGAGTGTTCTTTTAATGTCATCAAGCCTTGAACTCACATAAGTGAACTTGTTTTCATATCTCCATATTTAATCACAAGTGACATGATCCAAACAAGTTCTAAAAAATTCAGTTTGGGTCACTTAAAATGTAATACTTGGTAGCCTTACAACTTTCCTTGGTTAGATCTACATTTACAAAAGCCTAACTGTGTTTAAAAATGCAATTACGTTCTTTACAATTAGACTAATGGGCAAGTTACTCAGCTGTATTAGGTGAACTCTGGTATAAAGCTGAATGGACAGTCCACAGAACAAACAGACCCCGAATTAGCATCCTCCTCCTTCTGTGGTTTAGTTATTATTACTAACAAAAAAAAGATGAACTTCACTTTTAGTTTTCTTCTTACCACTGGTTGTCCCTAGGGGTTCCCTTCAGGACCTCCTCTGCTCTAATGCTCTCTCTTTCCAAAGAATCCCTTAGTATCTTCTTTTTCATTCTAGATGGAGTTAAAAAGCTGCCCCCACAAAATGAGTTAAGCAAACTTCAGCAGCTTTATACAGTGTTCTATCACCTGCTGTGAGGGTAGGTCAACAGATGAACTCTGCCAAGCTGTTAAAAATCCATAAACACATTCTTGCTTCAGTCAAATGTTTAAAAATCAAGATTTTCAGTATACAGATCACTCAGCATGAGAGTTGCCACACTGCCTCTTTGATCTAAAATGTAATTATACGAGTGTAAATGTTTTTTATTTAGCTACATGCTAGTTCATTTTTTTGAATTTCTGAAATAATCCCACGTGTGGTACTCTTGCTGACCACGAGTAGCTGTGTATCGGCAACACAAAACGCGTTTATATCAAATAATGTAGACCAATAAATATTAAAGACTTCTTATTTCTAGTTCATCCAGAGACTTTATAAAAACACTCATGATAATGAACTGAATAAAATGTAGTGTGTACTCTCTTGCTATAGTTAAGCACTAGCAGTTTTTCTGAAACAAAGCTGCAGTAAGAGGTGGCGCTAATTACAGAAATATTTTGTTGTCTATTCTCTAATACAGGTTGAGGTTTTATATTAGGATTGACATTGTAATATATGTGTAAATATTTTCTTAATCTGAAACGGAGTATTACAGACATTTGGCTTCTCTGTTTCAAATGTTTAAAGGTAGATTAGATACCTCAGCCTTTTTTAATCCTGAATTTTTTTGCCCTTTGTTGGATCTGAAGGTTTAGAGAAAAATCACTAAGAAATACTACGCAACTACACAAAAATGTGAAGTTGCACTTAGCACTGAGCTCTTTTTCACTAGCAATCTTAACAGTGTCTTGATTAAAACAAAACATGGGTCAAATCCTATTGAGTTCAAATTGGAGATGCTGCTTCTAACTGCAGCAAAGATTTTAATTTTACATTTTTGCACCAAAACTGTTGAACTATGAAATCTCTCTCAGTGAAACTGAATATACAGCTCACTAGCAATCACTAATATTTTCCAGAAATGTCATAACATAGCACTAATCTTTCCAGTATACTGCATAAAGGTTTACCTGGTACATGACTGAATTCTCATTTCTCTAGCATGGTCAACCTCTATCTATGGCAACACATGCCACCACCCACAGGACACACCAAATTAAGGACAATTATGCAAGTCACATGATTCTAGCATACTCCTACAGTTAGGCTGCAAATCACTGTGTATTTGCACACCTCTCCCCACTACCACACACAACTTTCATGATTAAGAGTAATAAATGCTTTAAATCAGCTTAAAAGTGACCTGAAAAGGGGTAAAAAATGGTCTACACCTCCCTTATCCTCCCCCCCCCCATTGCTTTTAAGATGCATAAAAGCCTAAAACCTATTTGAAATCTTGCTTCAAAATATCAGGAATAGTAAGTCTTTCCTTCCTTGTTTTTGCTAGAGGACTAGAGAATTGGAGTGGGAGCCTTCTCTGCCTTCAACTGAAAGGGCAGGGAACTGAAACTGCCAGGCATCTAAATTTAAACAGATATCAAATGAAAAAAAGTTAGTCTGACTAATAATCCTTACTTTCAATTTTTCAAGATGAATTTAATTTCTATTTAGTTTTGATGCTACCCTTATAGTCCTCCAGTCACCCAGAAAAAGAAGACTTAAACTTCTAATGTAAGGGAAATGCTGAATATCTTTCAGACCTATAAGACACACAGCAAAAAAGGCACAAATTCAGATTTTCTCTTTTGCAGCTGCCATTTAGGTTGCACAGGTCAACCTAAAACCTTAGGCCCTGTCTAGGTTAGAGAAATTTGCACGAGTGCAGTTACCCTGATGCAAGCTCCCTATGTAGACTCACTGTAATAGTGTAAAACAGGGCTTACTCTGGTCTGGAATACATCGTGCTGGTGCAAGCCCCACGGAAACAATGGAGTGCTTCTACATCATGGGTTTGCTCCAACATAGCTACATCAATATTAGCTTCCCTTAAATCCATGTGCGCTAAACCAATTTGTGGGTCACAACAAGGGGAGAGGGCTGTTGTGTTTTAAACTAGTGCACTTATGAGTATGTATCATGCATACACACATTTGATCAGCCAACCGTTCATCTAGTTCAATATTCTGCCTCCTAGAGAAGCCACTTTGGAGAAAAATACAACCATATGTAATGGACAATTAGGCAATAACATGCCTATAGGAGAAGGTTTTCCAAGTTCAAGCAGTTGGTGGCTGACATATGTCCTGAACCATGAGGACTGGTTAATAAAAAGTGTTTACGATAGTTCATGGAGCCACAGCTTACATCAATATGCAGATGATGGTTTGAGCATTGGCCTGCTAAACCCAGGGTTCTGAGTTCAATACTTGAGGGGGCCACTTAGGGATCTGGGGCAAAATCAGTACTTGGTCCTGCTAGTGAAGGCAGGGGGCTGGACTCGATGACCTTTCAAGGTCCCTTCCAGTTCTAGGAGATAGGATATCTCCATTAATTTTCCTGCTTTGAGCAGGGGGTTGGACTAGATGACCTCCTGAGGTCCCTTCCAACCCTGATATTCTATGATTCTATGATTAACAATTTGAGTTTTAAGCTTAATGCCCTATATCTTGTAGGAAAGAGTCCCACAGGTTGGTTATGTATTTGAGTATTTCCTTTATCTGTAAGTTTATTACTTTTATAATTCCAGAGGGTGTCCCTCTTATATTATGAGATAGTAAGCAGCAGATTCAGGCTGATGTTCTTTACCATTCATGTTTATACCTCATGTCACTACTTACCTCCTAAAACTAAGCAGTCCTAATCTTTCTGAGCTTCCCTTATGATTCTTCCAATGCTTCTAATTATTTTTTTGCCGTCTCCTATTTTTCCTGTCCTCCAGACCATAACTACTTCTCCTGTATCCATATTCATGAACATAAACCTAATTCTCTGATCACAGGATATTTCTGTGATACAACAAACATGTACTGTGTGCAAGAACCTATCAAAAATGCAGCTGTCTCCTCTGAAGCATCTAGTACTGACTGATCTTAAAGGCAGGTTATAGGACAATATCAACCATGGTTGAGACTACATTGCAATTCCTACATTTCTATTAACTTTCACATTTTTTCACTTCAGTGCTCAAATGCAACATTAAGGTTGCAGTTATATGAGTTCACACTCAATTTGAACTAGTTTGCCATACTCCACCTTCTGGGCTATGTACACATTCTTCTTATATACACATTCTGTTTCAGTCGGATTTCACCTTTAAATAGATTAGATTAATTTCATGACAAGTAACTTTAAGGTCTGCATCATTTCAATACAATTCTATTACGTAACTAAGCAGAGTTGGTGGAACTCACACCGGTCTGACTTTGAATCATTGACAGTAATGGTACTTGGTCAGAATGCAAGTTCTCTTTACCATTAGTGAAAGTTAATAGGGTCCCTCTGCCTTGCAACCCAGCTAGCTGCTCCGACTGACTGACCCAACAATGAAGTTCTACCTATGTCTATACATTTCTTGTTGTGGAAATAACTGGTCATGCAAAACAAACAAATAAATAAATAAAAGTGTACAACAAGGTTTAACCACAAAACTTTGGAAAGGGAAAACCTACTACAAAAATTATGGGAAAAATATGATATAGGTTTCATTTTAGCTTAATTTTAAAATATACCATGTGAAACAACTGTCAGTCATAATAAGTTCACCCTGCCATTCACATTCCTGGAATTACTTCCATCTTGGCAGTAGTAATTCACAATGTGAACTATAAAAACAACTTCCAGACCAAGCACAGCATACAAGACCCTAACCAAGAAGAAAACCTATTCAATCAAATTTAAACTTATTTATATTGACATTTAGTAAAGTTTTTAGAATGTACTTCTATTAATTTCAGCCATTTTTTTAAGCTGACAACTTGTACCAAAGACAGTATTGCCAAGCTGTTTAAACGCAAAGTGTAGATTATTTTAAATTTTCACAAAACTCAACAGAGATCTAATTTTTGAATTACAATGAAAAGTTAAGATTGCCACTGCAATGCCATTGAGACATGATGCCTGAAGACCAGTAAGCAAACAGCTTTACCTACTGCCTGGTGAGTGAAACATTAACAGTATAATTGATCACTACCTAAAATTCTAATTTCCAAACTTGGGTATTTAGTAGTAGCAAGGAAAGGGTTTAAAATTATTTGACTAAGTTCCTTAATACGCAATTTGAGAAGTGAGGCCATAACTTGATCAAATTTCCTTTAATACTTTGGATTTTCATAGAATCACAGAAATGTAGGGCTGGAGGAGACCTCAAGAGGTCAATAACATTGTACACACAACTTTGAAGAGTAACCACTACTATGTGCCCTGCAACAATGTTAAATGTAAAATTGTAGTTGAAGTTAACAATTATAATTTTGCCTCCTGCCTATTGATACCTGTACCACTTAAGATCATTATAAGTGAAAGATTACAGTTTTCAATTTCTTTACTTTGTGCTTTGTGCATTTTGTTCAATCAGTTTCCTTGCCTGTATGGATCATTCACATCGCACCACAGAAAAAGGTTTTTTTTTAAAATAGGAAATATGATCATATCATAAAAATTGGCAAGAAACTTAAATACACTTATAGTATCAGAGGGGTAGCCGTGTTAGTCTGGATCTGTAAAAAGCAACAGAGAGTCCAGTGGCACCTTTAAGACTAACAGATGTATTGGAGCATAAGCTTTCATCTGACGAAGTGGGCATTCACCCACAAAAGCTTATGCTCCAATACATCTGTTAGTCTTAAAGGTGCCACAGGACTCTCTGTTGCTCGTTAAATACAGTTATAGTAACTGAAAGTACTTATGTTTTAAAAGTTATTAAGCGATGATGTCCAAAGGTGCTGCTTCCATCGGATATTTTAAAAATATGCCTAACTACATTTTTACCCAAGTAGACTATAGTAGTTTAATTATGGATGATGCATAACATAATTATGGTTTTCTGAGAATGGTATTTAATTGATAACTTAGGTAACTTGCATTTCTGAAAAGATGACGGTTTTTAATTTAGTACCCAGACAAGCGGATTCAGGGGAATGGGATAGGAGGGAATCATTCTTCTTCAAACTGAAGTACCAAAGCTGGCTCCACACCTGGAGATATTGAATAGATGGCAAACCTGACGGCAGAACCCAGAACAATTTAGCCTTTAGGGTTCAAACCTGCAGTGCTTAATTTGTGCCAGGGCTTGCTAGGGCAGAGCCCCAGCACCTCTAGGGTTGGCAGTTCATAGCCCCGGCAACTCAGGGCTTACCACATCAGTTATGAAAGTTTAAAAAAATGGCTTGAGACAGGGCACCTAATTGTTGGAGCCCCAGCCCCTCGCTCATTACAAATTAAGCACTGCAAACCTGTTCTGCGTTTGCTAATGACCAAGTTATCAGTTACCTGCTGGCCGTTTCTCATGAAGGGACTATCCTAACAGCAGCTCCACGGCTAGTGGCGGCATTGTTCTCGGCGCTGCTACAGCCCCCGAACCCGGAGAAGAGCTCTGCGGCTCAAACACACTTTCTCCAGCAAAAGTTGGCCCCGTAAAAAAATATTTCCTCACCTACACCTTGTCTTGCTGGCAAGTGCATGGCTAAGACTTACCCCCCGCCCCGCGGGGCTCCCCTCCGGCTTAGCCCCGGGACACCCCCGCGGGGCCGGGGGAAGCTCGCACCGCTGGGGGGGGGGGGAGGTCCCAGGGCTGGCCGACCAGCTCCTTCCCCACAGCGCTCGGCTGCTTGGCGGAGCCCCCCGCCGCGCTCAGCCGGACACCGGCTCCATCCCTGGCCCCGCTGAAGGGACAAAGGCGGCTGAGGGGAGGCTGCGGGCCGGCCGTGCCTGTGCGAACGGCAGTCGGAGGGGGGGCGGGGGGCACACCTGGAGCCCCCCCCCACCAGCGCACCCCCTATGGGGGGCAGCGCTCCTGGGGGTCGGAACCAGCCGCCCGCGGGGCGGTGCCAGGCCCTTGGGCCGGGAGCAGTGGCGGGGGGGGGGGGAGGGGAAGGGTCTGGCCGGCCCCGCCTCCTCACGAGCCGGTCCCCGGGGGGCGAGGGAGGCCCGGTTCCCCCCCGGCCCGGCCGCCTCACCTCGCTGCGCGTGATCCGGTGCCGCCCCAGCTTCACCACGGCGAAGTTGCCCTTCCCCAGCGTGCCCTCGATGTCGTAGAACCCGACGCGGACGGGCCCGGGCCCGCGGGGCAGCAGCGGGGGGGGGCAGCCGGGGCTCGGCCATTACCATGCTGGGCTCGGGGGGCGGCGGCGGCAGCGGCGGCTCGGTCCGTCTGTGGCCGTGCGGCGCCCTGCAGCCGCGCCGCCCCGCCCCCCCGCGCGTCACCGCGCGCGTCAGCGAAGGAGGAGTCTCGCCATGGCAACCGTAGCCACCGCCACCGGATGAGCAACGGCCTCCTGGGGCTGTTCCCTGCGGGGCGCCTCCTCCCACCGGCAGCGGGGCTCCCCTCACAGCCGTCCCCGACAGAGCGCCTACTCCCCGCCGGCCTGGTGCGGGGAGAGACCGGGGGGAGGCCGATCCATTGTGGCCGGGGTGGGGGAGGTGGCCGGGCTTTGAGGGAGGGCTACCTACCTGCACGGCCCCCCTCGAAGCTGGGGAGAGCCTCCCCCACACAGCTTGGTTCTCCCCCAGTCCCCCTCCCCCGGGCTGGGGGCCAGGAGAGCCCCTCCCCCCAAGTCCTGGTTAGCCCTGAGTCTGTGCCTGGCCTGTCGCCACCCCCACTGCTGCTGTGCCCCCCCCCCCCCAGCACAGCACGCCGTGGGCTCGCAGTGCCCCGCCCCCAGGACCCCCCCACGGCACAGCACTCCCCTGGGCTCCCAGTACCCCCCCCCCCACTGCACAGCACGTCCCTGGGCTCCCAGGGTCCCCCCCTCCCCACTGCACAGCACGTCCCTGGGTTCACACTGCACAGCATGCCCCTGGGATCCCAGTGCCCCCCCCCCCCCGCCATTGCACAGCACGCCCCTGGGCTCGCAGTGCCCCGCCCCCAGGACCCCACACTGCACAGCACGCCCCTGGGCTCCCACTGCACAGCACGCCCCTGGGCTCCCAGGGTCCCCCCTCCCCCCGCACAGCACATCCCCAGCACCCCCCACTGCACAGCACGCCTCTGGGCTCCCAGGGTCCCCCCCTCCCCACTGCACAGCACGTCCCTGGGTTCACACTGCACAGCATGCCCCTGGGATCCCAGTGCCCCCCCCCCCCCCGCCATTGCACAGCACGCCCCTGGGCTCGCAGTGCCCCGCCCCCAGGACCCCACACTGCACAGCACGCCCCTGGGCTCCCACTGCACAGCACGCCCCTGGGCTCCCAGGGTCCCCCCTCCCCCCGCACAGCACGTCCCCAGCACCCCCCACTGCACAGCATGCCCCTGGGCTCCCATTGCACAGCATGCCCTTGGGCTCCCAAGCCCAGCTGGCCCCAGCCCCCTTAGCCTTCCCTCCATGCCAGTTGCCAATCTCTGACCATGCAAGGCCTCACCCGCTCCTGTCGCTGCCCTGGTCCCTGTACCCCCTTCCTCAGGGCCACAGAACCAGCTGGGCACCCAGTCCTGCCCTCCTGCTGGAATGCAGCTGCCAGGGATTCCCACCCTCTACCAGACCACAGGTCCTGTAAGCGCCCTGGGACTCCGACACACACCTTAGCCAGTGCTCAAACCCACCCAGGATGCCCCCTGGAGGGGGCCCCCTCGCTCCAGGCAGATGGTGTCAGGAGCTCTGAGGGCTGAGACAGCCCCTGGCAGCAGCAGGGATGTCCAGCATTGCCTCCTCTGCCAGGTGCCTCACCGTGCAGACACACTCTCAATTATTTGTATTGGGATAGCACGCATGGGCTCCACTGCACTATGTACTGTACAAACCTGTAACAGATATCATCCCTGCCCCACAGAGTGTCCATGAGCCCACTATGCTCCATGTCACACTGGTCCTTTCCCCACTGCATCAGTAGTGGCACTTTGCTGATGTATTTACTAGGTGTACTGTTACTGGGAAGGGTCCACCAGAAATCATTAATTAGCAGAAAAATGAAGTCTCTCCCTCTACTTCTCTAGCCCCAAACCTCCAGCTTGGCCCTGTGCTTGCTCCATCAGCACAACTGCCATGAAGGATGGGGAGCCTCCACACTGATTCGATTCACACCTTAACTAAGGACAACTGGGAAACAGGTGCTCACAGTCCAGGCTACTATTTTCTGAAGCAAATAACCTCCTTGGCACTGAGAGCAGCATTTCAGATGGGCTAGGATCACCTCTATAGGGGAGTGCCCCCAATACTTACACACCCCTCCTTGTCAGCTAAGGGCATGAAGCTCTTGCCATGGTCAGTGTTTCCAATAGGGCAGGCTAGGCTAGGCCCAACCTGAGGGACCTTGTAGGCTGGATCAGAGGCATTGGTTGCCGATGAATGCTGAATTTATCACCGCAAAGAGATGGTTTAAATCAGGAGTTCTCAACCTTTTTCTGAGCCCCCCCCCAACTATGCTATAAAACCTCCATAGTCCACGTGTGCCACAACCACTGTTTTTCTGCATATAAAAGCCAGGGCCGGGTTTAGTGGGTAGCAAGCAGGGTAATTGCCCGGGGCCCCACACCTTGCCCTTTCCTAGTTCATTCAGTCCCTATCTAGCTTCAATCTCTCTTTGCCTGACCTGTCACTCCCCTCTCACAATCAACCCCACCACCTCTTTCTGGACAGCCAATCCCTTTCTTAAAACTGTAGGAGTCTAGAACACCTGATAGCAGAGGGGCTCCTTGGCCTATGAAAGTATATGCTGCTACTGCTTCTAGTTGACAGGAGGTGTGGCCTTCTACAGTCTGCCACTGAGGGGAGCATTGCTGGGATTCTAGACACCACTAAGCACATTGGGAGGCGAGCAATTTAAGGCCTGACAATGCCTGGCCCTAAAAGAGGATTGCATGTATTTTCTACTTCCATTAGTCAGACTTCCACCCTCTGAGATGGCTAATGTATACAAAAGCATGCTAATAATAGTTCTACTTGGGTATAATATGCTGTCACCCAGACCTTTTACTCTTTGAGTTTAGCTTTTCATTATCTTTTTTGCACTATTATGACACTTTAATTCATCTATTCAATTAATGTTGTTATGCTGCAAAAACCCAGTAAATTAGAGATTAAAATAATCTAACCTGAGGTTCATGTGAAATATTGCCTAATAGTTGCTCTAAATCAGGGAATTTGCCTTGGAACATTTTATATATTTTTGGTAGCAAAAGAATCGATCTGCCTTTTTCCTACTTTTATCGATGCTAACCCTTACCGTATCTGTCTGAAACAAATTATTCAACAAGTTAGACTTTATGTTTACAACAGAAAGCTTCACTTGCACAGCCCTTCTTGTACAGCACACGGTAACATCAATTTTGGTTCAAATGTACAGGCTAAAATAAAACTCCAAAATAATGTTCATGGAAAAACTGCAACCAAGAGAACAGCCTTTCTGTAGATGGTTTTGCTACCCATTGTTCACTTCTTGTTGTGCTTCAAACAAGGTGATCCAAACAGTGACCTGTGCGATCTCAAATAAAACACTCAGGAACTATTCAAAGGCAATTTCAGCAACTGTCCAAAAGTATCAAATGTGGAGCACATGTGCCCTCTAGTGGACTATTGTCCTATGTATATTATAAGTAGGGCCCTACCAAATTCAAGGTCCATTTTGGTCAATTTCATTATTTCAGCTATTTAAGTCTGAAATGTCATGGTGTTATAATTGTAGGGCTCTGACCCAAAAAGGACTTATGGGAGGGGGGTCACAAGGTTATTGTAGAGGGGATTGTGATATTGCTACCCTTACTTCTGCGCTGCTGCTGGCGGGGCGCTGCCTTTAGAGCTGGGCACCCAGCCAACAGCCACCGCTCTCTGGCTGCCCAGCTCTGAAGGCAGTGCAGAAGTAAAGGTTGCAATACTGCGACCTCCCTAAAATAACCTTGTAACCCCCTGCAACTCCCTTTTGGGTCAGGACCCCCAATTTGAGAAACACTGGTCTCCCTGTGATATCCGTATAGTATAGGGTAAAAGCACACAAAAGACGAGATTGCACAGGGGAAGGCCAGATTTCACGGTCCGTGATGTGTTTTTCATGGCCATGAATTTGGTAGGATACTAATTATAACACCGAGGGTGATCTATTAAATTTAAAGTGTCAAAAGAGATCTGACAGTTGTCTATGCAAAAAGATAAAATTAGGTGCAGGAGAAGTCTGTCCAAAGAGATAATGCACTTGGTAGGCTCAGTAGTCCACTAATCCCACACTCTCATTTAATAGCTATTAACAGATTCAAGCAAGACAATGAAGAAACTAAAAGCACCTACCTGTGAAGATAAAGTCAGAAGACAGGCACCTCTCCTGTGCTTTGCAGAGTCGGTTGAATCCCTGTCTGACGCAGGGCAGAACAAGAAGGTCTTAGGGACCGTCAAAGAGACTGCATCCTGTAAAAGGTGAAAGCTCCATTGTTGTGGTCTTAGCAGGGTAACATTAGAACTGTTCTATCCCCATATTTCAGGTCTTGACACTGGTGCTCCAACAAAATCTTCACCTTCATTACTGAACTCCTCTCCTAGAAATCTGATTATGGATGTTTCAAGGACTGATGGGCAGTCTGGGCTAGGCTCCCCTAACTGATCATCATACTAGAGCATTCACTTACTAGGTCACATGCGAGTGTTTCCGGGAAAGCTCTGGTGAGTACAGTAGTGCACTATATAGTCACAGCAGTGCTCTAGAGAGAAAAGTTAGTTCATTGCCACCAGTTTTTGTTGCTGACTTCCTCCAGCAGAAGCAATGCAGAACCATTTGGGAATTCTAAGGTCCGCCCTCACAGCCTGAAGAAACCAAGTTATTTGTGGTCTCAAATCTGCCAAAAGTTGCAATAGCTTATGGTACATTGAGTCACAGTGGTGAAATAACAGCAAGCTGAAATATTGTTAATATTTAAAGTGGAAGATTAGACATGGACCTGCAGTTCCTTTGTTCTAATCCTAGTTCACCCAATGAGTGGTATAGCCTTGGGCAAGTTATATAACCCCTGTCCATCTTCCCAATCTGCAAGTTGAGGACAAGGCACAGTGCCCAGGCAGTGAGGATATATGGATGGTTAAGTGCTAAATTATCTATAGCCAAACTTGCTGGAGAATTGGGATAAAAAGCATTGGAACTGTATTTCTAAATTGTTAGGAAGTAATATTGATAGGTATACACTTGAGGGAGAAAGTTCTGTGTGGGGCATTATTCCTAGCAAGAAGGCAACCTATGTGCCCTCTCCAAACTATAAGAAAGTACCTGGGCTCCTGCCTCTACCTCAAGCCAAAAAGGAACAGAACTGGACAACTGGGTTAGAGGTGCCCACGTGTCTGATGTTTTGACAGCTGAGATGACACACCCTTTTCTTAACTGAATCACACTTTCACGCAACTGAAAATGGTGACGGCGAAGAACAAAATAGACGTATTTTTGCAATTAAACATGATTACAAAAAAAGACCAATGCAGTTTTGGGCTGTTTACAGGGAAAGACCCTGTCACAGGACAGGAAACTAATCATCCTCCACCAGGCCCTGACACAACCATGTCTGAATCCTGGCATCGTTGTATACTCTTGTAGGCACCGCATTACCAGAGAGCATGTCTTCAAAAAAGAAAGAACTAAATATGTATAACTTGACTAAGGGGAAGGACATAGCCCTACAATTAAAGGATGGAAATAACAATGGGGAGGCATTTTTAGTGTGGCACAGCAGTGTATGTGTAGGAGTGATGGGATGAAAGTAAAAGATTCCCCCCCCCCCAATATTCAGCCTAATCAGAGCAATGTATTAAGCTATGGAACAGTCTCCTCCCAAAAGCAATGGAAGTGCAATTTCATAATGCTTAAAACAAGACTGAAATAAAGCTTTAGAAAATGTGCTGTATGAAACAATCTTGCATTGGCTTCTAGGAAAGGGACTGGATGATTCCCATCTAGCTTCTATAATCCAATAGTTCTTAACTTGGCTATTCTGTGCATGTGAAAAGGTTTGGAGCAGATTTTATTTACACAACATTTGTATACTTTCATTAATCATACGTGTGAAGGTGAGAAGGTTTTTCTGGTTTCATTTTCAGGTTCATTGGTGCCTGCCCTTTTCCAAAGGCCCAAAGGTGATCTCAAACTCTCCTGACTGCAAGAAAGCACGTTTTTTAATAATAAGCTTTTGCCTCTGTCCTACACAAAGCAGCTATGAGATGAGTGCATGTATATCACATCTGTTAAAAAGTTTCCTTGATGAGGTTTATCTCTGATACAAGCACCTTTCCAGTTTCAAAGCAGTCTCAAACTTAAAGGAATAGGGAACACTGGGTATTTCAGTACTTAAACATTTAACTTGTTCTCGCAACAATGGCATGAAAGACCTCCGCAGATGAAGTGCTAGATAGGGGTTGACAAATTCAAGGAGACTTGTTCTTGTCAGTAACTGTCATCGCCATATTCAACATTTTGATTTCAGAACGAGGAAAGAACACAGATCAAGTATTATTCAGTCCCATTACAGATAAAGAAGTGAACCTTGGGAGCTTTAATAGGCAAAACTTTTCCAAATTAGTTTACTAAAATTAACCATTTACAACCATATTTCAGCACCTAAATACCTGGCCTGACCTTCAGAGGTGCTCGAACACGCGTGGCAGGCTTTCACTGACTTCAACGAGAGCTGCGGTGGTCAGCACCTCTAACAATAAGGGCACTCATTTAGTTACCAAAATATGGATGTAAGAGGTTACACACCTAAGTTTGAATATTTTGCTTGAGCTTTTTGCTCTCGTTTCTTGTTTATCCAAGGACTCAAAGATGCTTATAGCCTGCCTAAAAACAGACTAGAACAAGATTTGAAGGATAAAAATGAATACACATACACAGCTGCTTACTAAAATGCACTAATTAATGTAATGAATCCCAGGAAGTTAGCCAGCACCAGTCAGTGGATACCCCTTTCCTAGTGCCAATCAGCAGCTATTGCCTAGCATTATCCCCACTGGTAACCAGCTGGCAGGTTATCATTTCCTTGGTAGGCAGTGGCCATTTTCTAGCAAGGACTGCTCTCAGAGGCTTGAACTTGCACCACTAAAGTCAATGGCAGGCCACCAAATCCTGGTTGGTAGGCACTCTCCCAGACTGCCAGGTATCCAAGACAGGCCCTATGTCTCTATCAACCCAACCTGTAATACTTATGAACAGACAGAAACAGCTATAGCAACTTACAAATATTTTAATGTTTGCAATGAATATGATGGGTGGCATACAGCTCCAGAGCTGGCTCCCTGAATGTTTATATTGGCAGATTCAACTCACAGCAACGTCCTGCACTCACTTCTGTTGTTGTTTCACTCCCATATAAACACCTTCTGCCAAAGCCTTCGACGCATTTTTGCTTCCTGGTGGCTTCTGCGAACTGGTTTTGCTTCAATCTCATGATTTATTTTTTTTTTTTTAAGTGCAACAGAAAAAATAAATGTTGCATGAACTCTCTGTCAGTAGCTACTGACATTTCAGATGCTTCAGAGCCAGTCTTGTTTGGCTGCAGAACGTAGCGCATGAGTTATTTAGATTTCCTCTTATGTCCAGAGAGACTCACCCGTGGAGCAGTATATGTCCGCATCTACCTCTCTTCCTGACTTGTTTCACTCACGGTGTCACTCTCCCTCCCCTGCCCGATTTCTAATCAGAGAGAAAACAGATGGATCGATGACCTGAAGGCTAGAAGCTCCTTAGAGGCTTCTTAGTGGAAGCAGAGTTTAAAGCAGGTGTGGTTTTCCCAATTATGTGAAATTATTCTGAAGTGTTTTGGCTTTAGTGATCACACAATGGCCTCTGTGCTGCTCCATCCTACTTGTTTTGTACAGTTCTGTATTATAGCCAATATGCCTTTAGATAAAGCTCTTCCAAGCCAGGAAACTGGCATTTGATTGTCACATTGCATCTACTGCAGAGCATGGTGTGTACACTCAAAAAATGGGATTTTTTTTTTTTATTACTGAATCTCACCAGACCAATGGAAACCTCTCCCTGGGACACTGGTGCAGACTCTTAATTAGGAATGCTCCTCTGAGAAATCAACAACAGTTGCAGGGAAACCCTTGGCAAGTGCAGACTATTAAATAGCTCTCACCTAAGAGACACTGAAAAGGGCAGGCTGGAGCTCTATTTTAGACTAGAGCCTAACTACATCCACTGGGCATCACTTTGTGGATTATGGTAAGTGGTACTTCCTGCCTGCTCTATAGTCCAGATTCTTCTGTGTTTAGAAGTCAGGAACTTGATTAAGCAAAGCTCCTGTGGCAGAGAGCAGGACACCGATGCAGACTTTACACTGAAATCTATGGATGGAAAGTGCTGTCTGAGAGCTAGGTGGTATTATTACCACCAGTATAGAATGGCAGGCCTTGGCTTTAATGGAATTTACCATTTTTTTAAATTCAATTTTGAAAAGGACGAACAAGAGCCAAATAAATAAGCAGCATCACTGGCTGTACTCAGTGTCGGGCACCAAAATTGCTCAACCAAACCACATATTGAGTCAAATACTCTTCCAAATCCTTATGTAACAGCTTATCTTCAATAAGCTTCCAAGATGTTCTAAAGGTCTGTGTGGACAAGAGAATTAAAATATTAAGTAATTATCTGGCCCCCATTACCATAGTTTCTGAGCATCTCATAATCTTTAATGTATTTATCCTCACAACACCCCTGTGAGGTAGGGCAGTGCTATTATCCCAATTATACAGATGGAGAATGGAGCGAAAGAGAAGCTGAGTAACATGCCCAAGGTCAGACTGTGGCAGAGTACAGAACTGAACCCAGGTGTCCCAAGTCCCAGGATAGTGTCCTAAACACTGGACCATCCTTCCTCTCCTTTCAAATAGACACCAAATATCCTGCACTCTGCTATTCAACACTCCCAGTTCATTTTCAGACCAGTGAGATATGTTCAGGCAAAATCCCAGTTTTAGGAAACAAGCCCCGTTTGAGAGCAACTCCAGAATCAGACCGGAATTAGTGTAAGTGTAGACAATACAAAATGCTATGGGATCTCTCAGGAACTGGACACATTCAACATGAGAACATAAAAACAAGCATGTTAACCTTCCATGACGGGACATCAGAGCATGCAGGAACAGATAGATCACAACTGTCTAATCCCAGACTGGTGGAGCCAGCTCTCTGGATAAACTTGGACAAGAATGGACATAATAGTTCCCAGCAGGCTGCTATACATTTCAGAATCCAACCCAATGAACATATTCACAGCAGAAGTGTTACTGGCAGGACGAAACGGGTACAAGAATTCTATAAACAGGTTCTAGAAGACACATTGCTGTTTGTCAAGACCACACTTCCTCCTTCCACAGCCACAGAATTTACCTCAAAATCCACCCCTTGCTGCAAAATTGTGAGCCACAACCCAAGCGTACACTTAAAAAAGAATGTCTCACGCTCTTAGGGTGGTGTCCAAAACTTTCCAAATGTGAACCAAATGCAAATCAATGCAAGGTTATCTGCCTGAGTTTGAAGACAGCCTGAAGCAAAAGCTTAGGAGTGAACTGTCCCTCAATTCATTTCAATGGGGTGTTAACCTTATATGTTAATGATGCAAATTTCAGTGTCAACATTAATATATTTCACAGATGATCCTCATTTTTGCATCCAGTTAGTGTGCTTATCTCACAAACCCAAGCTTCCTCCCACACCTTCCTAAATGCCTATGCAGCCGCAATAACCTCCAGCTTCCCCCTGCCAGCTCAAAAAGATTAGCTAGGCATTTAAAACCAAAACCAAAACCCCCACCACACGTTCTGCATCATACAGAGCATGAAATGTATGGCCAGCATAAAACAAATGGCATTTAATATTCAAAAGCTAAGGGAAACCTGCCATGAGTGTATTCATTTTTGTACCTAGTTAAATATGAATCTCCATTTTTACACTTATCTGAAGCGGACACCGGAGCTCCAGTCTGCTGTACTGGACAGTGCAGGAACCTTGTCACATGATTTATATCAAGCTTCCCGTAGAGCACACAAAGCCGTGATTACCATAATCCAAACATTCAAAGGACTGCATACAAACAAGCAAAACACAGGCATTAGAAAGCTCTATTGATCATCAAGTTAATAGTAAACCCCAAGTCATCAGTGCTGCTCTCTCCTGAGTTCAGATTCTGATTCCACTCCTCCCCGCCACATCTTGCTCAAGAGTTTGTCAGCATCCCAGAACAGATACAGCTAGGCTTGCTGTATTGGATGGTTTAGCAGGGTGAAGCTTGGTTGGGATAAATTAGCTTGTGTTTGGGAAATGCCTTTCTCTTGGCTTACCAAAGGTGGGTGAGGTAATATCTTTTATTGGGACAACATCTGTTGGTGAGTGACACAAGCTTTGAGCCACACAGCTCACGCTTGTGTAGCGGAACTTGCATCAGGACTGAAACTAGCTTGTTGCCATTATGGAGTAAGTCAGATTTAACTGTGTCAGTTGTCGGATACATAGGAAATGAGAGTACTTTCTTGGTCACTTTTTGATTCATAGCTTCCTCATAACAATCCCTCAAATGCCTTTTCGATGCGTGACAAGGGGCTCTTTGGCAGTATTAAAGTACAAAGTCACAGGCATCCAGTTCTCAAAGAATACACGCCCATTGGCAGATCCACAGAGTTTGCACGTTGTCCATCTTGGTTTTGGTCTTTTCTAGGAAAGATTTGTGGTGTTCAAACTCATTTCAGGTGGCTCAAGGCAACTCTGGGCACCTCTCCATGCAATCAGGAGCCAGACAAGTACAGTATAAAGAAATTGCCAGTCACACACTTATTTCAGTCTCCTTTCCACATTGTCTGCGATATCTGACATTATCCTCTCAGGTAGAAAAGAGACTAAATGGGATAAAATGCTGGAGAGAAGGGGCAAGAAAGATGCCCAGACCAATGCTCACCTTCATTTCCAATATATAATCCTGATTCTTTGATCAGAGGGCTGGCTTAAATCTTGTATTGTGCTTCAAAAGGCTTTAAAAACATATCAGTTGTTAACGAAGATAGATTCAGTTCATCTCACAGCCCATGTCCTAGACTTCACATGGTAACAAAAGCCTCATACTTATGTATCAACAGCTCAAAAAATTAATTGTAATCTTAATGCATTCACTAGTCGATAAAGCAGGAACTTAATTCAACCACAGAGCTGCCGGCACATCCCTTACAATCACACTGTTGTTCCAATCTAAATACTTGTGGGTTATTGGGGATTTAGATACAAACTCCAGCGGAGGGTCACTTGCGTAGATGTTTCGCAGGTTCCCTCACACCATCTTCATGGCTTGGGTGTACTCTGCACTTCCCCTAGCTGCTTAGAAACTCTATTACATGTGCTACAAATAAAGAGAAACAGACAGCGATAAGGATAAGAAACTGAGTGTGGAAACACCTCTCCCACCAACCCAGGATTCAAACAAACAGTGAATTTGTTCCCATAAGTAATGGGCATTGTTTCACCTCACTCACATGCTCCCAGCTTTCAGTATCAGACTGGCTAATTCTGGTTTCACCTGAGTTCATATTTAGTTATATACCAACATGCAACATTAGCATAATTAGGAAGAGGTCTTGGGTCAGATTCTCAGTTACAATACAGCCAAGTAACGGAGCATTAAAATGAGCATAACTATAACTTATGTCCACTTTAAGGCTCCTTTATACAGCCATGGTTGTGTAAGTGGGCTTCAGCGTAAATGAGAATCCAGTCTTCAATCTCTGATGGGAGGAACTATCATTGATCACCTACCAATGAACATGTAAAAGATGCATTTTACACTAAGTTGCAAAAGATACTCAACTAGGTCCATGCTTATGTTGTCATTCTGGTTATGGATGATACCAATGCCCAAGTGGGTAATGACAACTTGGGATACAAGCATTGCATGTGCAAATACATCACTGAGGGGCAGATGGACAACGGTGAAAGATTTACTTAGCTGTGTAATATGTATAACCTGTGCACCTGGGGTTCACTTTTCCCTCATCACAGGAAACACAAACTAACATGGAAGTCAAATGATTGAATTACTGAGAAGCAACTGAAACACACTGCTGCTGGATACACAAAACAAGCGCTGATATAGGAAGCAACTACAATCTTGTCACCGGAACAGAATAAAGCTAAAAAGACACGCTAATAAGAAAAGAAATGGAATTTGATGTGAAGAAACTGTCTGATCTGGGAATCAGGAGAGACTTTAAAATCCAGCTCTCCAACAGATTCCAACAATGGTGAGTAATGAATGATGATAAAGAGGAACAATGGGCTTGCTTCAGAGCTGTATGCTGGGAAACTGCCATAACTTCACTTGGACCAAGAGGATCAATCGAGGAAAGAAGAGCAGATACAGCCACTCACTTGAAAATTGACTGAAAAAAGTAAAGGCTTAAAAAAAAAGAGGCAAGGACAGATGACATGACAAAAAGAACACATGCGGAATGGGGATCTGTAGAGAAAGATAAAGAAGTAAAGAAAATTGTATTGGAAAGGTAAGAGAATGGCTTGACAAAAAAAAAAAAAAAAAGCGAGAGAAGCATCTGTGAGAGGCCACTTAGAAACCATTCCAGGTGTGCAAGCAGTGATCATCCTGGTTCCAGAGTCACAATGGTTCATAAGAGCCAAAGATGGAAGATTGTTAACAACGGAAGCAAAACAAATGGAATGATGGCGAGAACATTTGAATGAAATACTCAACCAACCACAGCCAATCACTCCAATCAATGCATGTGTAGAAGAAAGTGAAGAATTAAATCTCTCTCTGCTAGAAATTTCAGAAGCAGAAATAGAGGAAGCAATTAAGCAGCTTAAAAATGGCAAAACTCCTGGTCAAGATAAGATCACTGCTGACATGCTTCAAGTGGGGAGGAAGTGGTACTAAATGAAATACATAAACTTTTAAAAATAATTTAGGAGAAGGAATTCTGCCCAGAGAAGTGGAAGAAAGATGTGATCTGTAAATTACCAAAGCAGGAAACCAACAACTGGTGAGGAATAACACTGCTTTAAGTACACAGAAGAGTGTTGTCTAGTGTACTACTGAATGGAATCAAACTGGTCATAGATGAAAAACTGCATGCTAAGCAAGCAGGCTTTAGACCAAAAAGACCACAAAGGCTTTAGACCTCATCTTTACTTTGAGATGAATGATTAAGAAAGGGCTTGCTTACCCGAGAAGATTAGTCTTAAACTTAATCAATTTCACCAAAGCTTTCACTGCATTAAGAGTCACTATGGAAGATCTTGTGACAATATGAGCCTCCTAGATAGTATGACCGGCTAAGATGCTGTATATGAAGGTTCAGGAAGGACAGGAGGTGAAGAGACAAATTGGTTTGATACCACCACTGGGGTGCGACAGAGATACATCTTATCACCTGTCCTCTTCTGCATTTGATAGATTACGCAATGTGAAAAGCAAAAAAGGAAGACATAATATAGGAATTATATGGAATAGAGGAAAATTTGCAACATCTCAACTTTACATATGACATTGTTCTGCTGGACACAAATGAAGAGGCTATGAAAAAGACTACTACCAATGTCAAACATGAGGCTGCCAAAGCAGAATTAAGAATCAGCCAAAAGAAAACGGAAGTCATTACCACTGAAAGAGAAGTCAGCAATGATGATGCATAAGTGATTGATAGTGAAGAATATGGCATCATTAATGAGTCTTTACATCTTGGAAGCACAACTAGTACTGATGGTCTATTCCATAAGGAGTTGGAAGCAAGAACTAGAAACGCAAATGAAGCTTTTCGAGGCTGGCAAACATCTGGGGGAAAAAAAGGAGATTCCCACAAGAACCAAGAGAAAGCTATGCAATGCCATTGTGATACCCACATTGTTATATGCTTCTACAACTTGGCAGATGCTAGAAACTCATAACAGAAAACTTAATGCATAGCATCAGAAATGCCCGCAAAGAATTTTTGGAATCCACTAGGGGGATAAACTAACCAACACGGATGTGTTACAAAGGACCGACCAGCAGACTGTAGAGACAATGATTTGAGAAAGAAGGCTGAAGCGGTTTGGACATGTATGGATGTCAAAAAACTGTATTCCTAGACAAGCCCTTGATTGGATACCACTTGGTGGAAGACAGAAAAGAGATGGACAACAAATGACATAAGAAAATCATGCAGAAAGATGCCACTGTCATGGAGCCAGACTATAATGGAGCAAGAAACATGCCATTAGACAGATGGAGGTGGAAAGACTGGATTGTCTCAGTGTCACAAGGCATGAGAGCATCTAATAAAATAATAGATGCCACACATACAGATAACTTTAAAATGAAAGTGACCATGTCACGGCTGCAGCTCTCTTTTCTTGACCACATGAAATTCTATTGGACCAAATGGCTACTTGTGGATATTAAATGTTAAGGTTACACTCTAAATTAAAGTCAAAGATCATAAAATTGTGACGACTGATCCTTCATTATGTCTAGGCAGGGCCGGCTCCAGGCACCAGCTTAGCAAGCAGTTGCTTGTGGCGGCCAAGGGGAAGTGGCGGCATGTCCGGCTCTTCGGCAGCAGGTCCCTCGGTCCCTGTCGGAGCGAAGGACCTGCCGCCAAATTGCCGCCGAAGAAGAAAGCAGCGCGGCTGAGCTGCCGCCGATCGCGACTTCTTTTTTTTCCCGCCGCTTGGGGCGGCAAAAACCCTGGGGTCGGCCCTGTGTCTAGGTAGGAGGCACAGGACAAATTCAGAATCAGTACATATTCTAATCGGAAGAGAGATGTTGGTGGAACAACTTCAACATGAGGTCAGCGTATGATTGAAGATGTGAAAGTAGGGAAACGTCGTACTAATAATCAGTATAGAAAGGGAAGGGAAAGGAAAGGGAATACAACCAGTACAAAGCAGATTTGGAGGAATTCAGAAATCCATTAACTAAGGTGTGATGAGAGGAAGTATTAAAATTCACAGTGCGGAAAAAGACTGGGAAATCTTAAGGCACCAAATTAAGGTACAGAAGCTACAATTCGTCCAACCCCCTTCAAAAAATGCAGGGAAACAAGCAGCATCCAATGTGGTTTCATGAAGAGCGTCTCAAAAACGAAGTTTTAAAAAAGTAGACCAACATCATTCCCTCTCAACTGAGAGGCAAATCCATGATCTATGCACTACCTTATCCTGACATTACTTCTAAACGGGTGTTGGGGTAGCTGACGTCCCTGGGGCAATGAGTCAACAGAGCTTTTATTGTAACTGATGATAGTGATATGTTACTTGACACTTCAAAATGATATTTTTAATCCAGTAACATTCACTCACCTTTTTTAGTAATCCCATCCATGCTGAGATTAGCAACATGTCATCAGCTGCAGTCAGAGGAGCCATTTTATCAATCTTCATAGCATCCAGTACAGCTCACAAGCATGAGGTGGGGGGGGGGGGGAAATCTACAATCCGTCAGTCAGTAACTGGCTATTTACTCTATAATAAAGTAACCAGTATTTAACTTGCCACTGAGGCATATTAGCATAACTCTGGATAGCAAAACCAACAGAGAAGCCGATCAGATTGCAGCAACTTCTGAGGCTATTTAAAAATGCTTTGCAATGGCCCTTTCCCTCCTACACAACACTGAGAAGGTGCTGCTCGTGTCACTGCTTTGCCATTCTCTTGCCAGGAGAATAAGTGAGGCAAAAGGATCAGTCATACAACACCAACACATCTGCTGAGATTTTTGAAATCGTTTGTCTATTTGGTTCTTTTAATAAAAATTATTAAATAAATAAATGAGATCATTTAAAGTCTCTGAGAAACCCTGCATGGATAGCGGGACTAGGAAGGAGGGAAAGGACCATGGGCTACACTGCCAATCCCTAATGAAGCGCCTGACTGGCAACACTACAAACCAGCTGATGAGGGAATCCATATAACTAAAACATGGTTTGAGATGGAAACAAATGACCAACCTGTCACCATTCTCCGGTGCAGCTAGGAGAAAGCAAGGATGGCCGGCGTACGACTTAAAAACATCCATGTGGATGAGGTCCATTAACAAAACGAAAGAATTTGGAACTTGGACTGATGTTTAGTTGCAAAGATGTAGAAATATTTTCATGTCCGGAGCTCAGGAAATATTGTAGTTCCAACAGAAAAAAAGAACCGAGACCAACACAGATCATTCCCAGTATTGAACAGGGGTTTGAAGCAAGGCAAGCTAAATACATTCTGTCATGTTCAACTGTTTAAAATAACATAGCCTTTAAAAAAAATGAATGAGCACAGAGGTGATCTGAAACCACTATGCACTGCCACACACATAATTTTTGTGTTACTGTTAAATATGATGGGGGGGGGAACTACTCGTGTTTTTATTTGCTGTGTCACCCACATCCAAGTGTTTCCAGTTTCCTTAATATCCATAGATTTCGTTTTCCACCCAGGCCGACTCCTTGCTTTGTCCCACCCGATCATTGCACAGCTCATATATCTCATTGGTCACAAAGCCACTTTCAGTACTAGCCAACGTCACAAAACCGCTCTCTGTAGTATTCACAGTCACGTTGTCGTAATCTCCGGAGAAGTTGTCAGACGTGTGGTCTCCGGAAGGGGTGCGGAAGGAAGAATTCTTAGTATCTGGCCTGGTCCCAGCCAGATCTGCCTCCATTTGTTTTTTAATTACATTGTAAATCTCCAAATTGGGACTGTTCTTCCTGTGGGGGGAGATCCAGGCATCTTGCTCCTTTGGACTCGCCTCCATGTGCTCTCGTTTCCTTAAGTGAGGAAGAGGAGACACTGAATTCCTTGTCTGTTCTTTTTCATAAGCACAGTCCAACATTGCATCTCTCTAACAAGAAGCCTAATGACAGCATTTCTGGAAAATGGCCATTAATAGCCTAGATTCAGAAATATGTACTTTAATTATTATTTGTAGTTGGACACATGAATGCAACAACATTACTGGCGTTGTCATGCCATACCATTTCACTATTGTACTACGCTTGTGCGATATACTAATCCGGACTTCAAATTAAGGGAGCAACAGAGAACGAGATCTCTGAGGAATCAGCTTCCAGCCCTCACAAAATGGTATCCTATTCTGGATCCGCACCTGTCCTACCAACAGGCAGGAGGACTGCTGCCCATATTAGCCCATCTGGTGCCCATAGGTATTACAGCAACTGGGTGCTGGCCAGGGTGCTGAAGTGTTTGTGCTGTAATTATTCATCCTCTCATTCCTCCAAAACAAACAAACAAAAAAAATGTAGGGAGTCTCTAGTGGTCTGACCTGGCAATGGGCCTGAATGCCACATATTCCTCCTCCAGATCTCAGACTGGTATAACAGCAGCTTCATTCATGTTTATAGAGCCATTTAAGAGCCATGAATAATAGGAGCTATACAAACAAACTACTGCTCCCTCCTCTGTCTCCCTTTCCCGCTCCCGACTTTGCTCCTTCTATCATGCCGCCCTTACACTTGGAACAATCTCCCAGTTAGTGTTTGGCAAGCACTCTCCTTCTCCTCCTCCCTTCTGCTTTTGCTCCAAAGCCAATATCTTTTCACTGTGTCAGTAGACAAATATTTGAAACAGGGTCTTTTTGGGTGAACTGACTTTATTGCTGGTGAAATGTCAGAGTTCCAGCTGCACCATCGGCAGTGTTACTGCATGTTTTGCCCACACTTGCATCTTGACAACTTCCATCTACCCTGACTTGCAAGGATCATCTCTGGGGCTAAAAAGGAAGTTTGGTCTCCATGGTTCATTCACTCCTTAGCATCTGCTGAAAGTGCCAACATGAGTACTAATTATACTGTTTTTGATCAGGTGATCTCACCTGTCCACTACGAAGATGGCATTATACATAGGCCAACAAACAAGCAGATGGTAACTTTCATTCACTACCAACTTGGCCCTACATTCAAACTAGTGAACTAAAGACCCCTGCTTCTAAACAAAGAATAGCTTGGCATCAACTCTTGGAGGGCAGGGGCTGAGTCAATACAATTACAGTAAAAGTTATACTATTACATACATTAGGCCTCTTGTGTCACCAGTTATTACTTCAATACTAGAGTAGCTGTTCTCATCTCATTCAAGAATGCAGCTGAGAAAACAGTAGGGGTCTTTTTTGAAGTCCTGAAACTAGTTTCTAAAAATGTTTTAGTTTAAACACAGTCCTAATCGTGATTTAAAGGTAAGCAATGCTGATGGTAGAGTTAGACTGTTTGCATGTATGGGAAAGTGAGGAGGAGAGCTGGGAAAACAAAAGGTTAGAAGGACAAAACGTTAGAAAACTTGAGCCAACACTATTTGGTACTTATGGAGGGGAATTCCCAATCGGTCAGTTTTGCATTACGTCTTCTTTTCCCTTTTAATAAATCTAACATTTCAAATCAATCACCTTATTTTATGCTATTCCACAATTATTGTATGTCTCACAATTAATAAAATAGCATAACATGGTTTATTAAAAAACTTACTCTACACAAAGTCTGTCACCTTCAACATGCACATACTGCTTTTTAGAAATGTACTAGACAGGACATATATACTCCAATTCTCTCTAGTGCATTTTATGGGGTTCAGTTGAAAATTCTGAAACTAATTAATCCTGGAGCTAAAGGGTTCTTCAACATGATGAGATACAAAGGTTCCCTCTTTGCACAATCATGCCACTTGCCTCTTTGCAAAAAGCCAAAAACAGACGATGGCTGTAACGACCATCAGGAGAAGGAGCAGAGGGATGCTGGGAATTAAGATGTAGACAAGACTCAAAACAGGTTCTGGGGGAGAAAAATATGAAATTCCAACTGTTATCCATTTTAAAATTTATTTTGCATGCACAAATTATTCCCGTGAAAGGTAGTACTGCCAAATAATAATAATAGAATAAAAGGTTTTCTTCAGTCCTATTTGTAATGTATTAGCAGCTACCCCACTCTCAATGCCAACACTTCAAGTACAGAATAATCCTCTATCTCAGCAGATCAGACCAAACTGTGCTCTTGAGTCTCCTAGTTTGGGGCTCTATATATAGTAACCCTAATTTTCCCATCCTCCATGTATGGTGGAATATAGGAATTCCCTGACTAGATCAAACTAGTGGATACTGGACTAGAAGGACCAATCTCCAATCATGGCCAGTATAATAAATCCCTCAGGACGAGGATGTGGGATAACCTGCATTTCAGTAGGATGTGTCTGACAAAATATAAGAGAAATGGCAGGATCTAAACAAAAAAAATGTAACTTTCCTAACGTTTATTTGACATTTTCTCAATCTATTCATGTGAAAGTAATAATGGAAGAAGCTAATGAGATGTGTTGTCTTTTGAAAGGCTTATAAACAACCATCATAAGGATTTTAAGTGGGAATTATTTAATGACTGAGTGGTACATTTCTTCCTCCCTAACTTCATTAGATTTCTTTCCTCACACAGATAAAGGCATGGGGACTATGCAAGTCCCTTTATCTATCCAAGGAAAAAAGTCAATGTGGTAACAACAAGTTAATGTCTTTGACATTTCAAATGTGCATCATTGAAATGCAAGGCCATTAATTCGAGGTAGTGTTTTCACATCTGACTTAGTTGGTACAGCTTTGGCATAAATCATTTGATAGCCAAAACAACCAATTTAGTTTTGTAATTGTAAAGATTCAGAGCAAAACTATCCAACATGAGTACCTACATTTAGGCTTCTAAATTCATAGACAGTCACAGAGAACAAGATTTGTCTACACAGCAAGAGCTGTGCCTACCCGAGCAGGCTTGAATGCAGCTATTGCAAGTAACAACAGCAGTGAAGACAGCGCAGCCTGGGCTTCAGAGCCAAGTACGTACCCAGGGTCCATGAGGGGCTTGTATGACCTCCTCTGAAGCTCACTCTGTGCTGTCTGCACTGCTACTGTTACCCACGCTAGCTGGATTCAAGCTAGCTCAAGCCGGCTGGTTTGTGCATGCTTTTGCTGTGTACGCATACCATAAGAGGCTCAATATTCAGAGGTGCTGAGCATCTGCAACCACACTGAGGCCAGTGGAAGCAGCAGGTGTGCATAGCTGCAGAGGGTAATGGCTAGCCGTTGTATGTGCTCTGTACCTTTGGGTTCTTTAAGGGTTTCATTGGCATCTTCCTTAATGCGTTCTTCTGGGAACGTTGGCTTCCAGGACCCTGTGACAACATCTGGGGGGAAAAGTGACTGGTTAATATTGAAGATACGGGTTAAACATTGAATGAACTCCAGAGAGTAATTAAAAACGAGACAAAAATAAGGGATTTAGGACACTGCCAGATACACGGTGTGTTTTGATCTCATTCTTTTTTGCTCAGAGCTCCGTAGCATAGCGGTGGACTCCAGATTGGACAGCAACACCACGTCAGACCTGGTTGCTGGACCTTGGGTTTGAGATAAATAGAAGGAAATGCTAACTGAGGGGCAACTTCTTTGGTCAATTTTCATTACTTCAGGTAAATGTAAAGATCCTCTAGGAATATTTTTACCAAAAATTACCATGTCAGCAAATCAAACACTTGTCTGTAACTCACCCACTTGGGAGTTCTCTTCTGGGGCAGCAGTTGGTTTTTCTAAAAGAAAGAAGCACATACTAAATTTCCTTATGCATTTGACCATGTCAAATAAATATAGCGAGAGAAGCTGGCATTGGCCCTCACAACAGCATCCTCCCTCTCCCCTTTAGGACCCATTTCAGATTCTGAACTTTTAAAAAAGACTTTTAAAAAAGGAGAGCTTCCAAGCCAGTCGGTTCATACATTTTGCAAAGTACCTACCCAGGGTCATTCAGTACAGCAGCCCAGATCCTCAAAGGTATTAGGTTCCTAACTTCCATTGTTTTCAGTGGAAATTAGGAGCCTAAATACCCTTTGAGGATCTGGGAAGTGTCCCATCTGTCCACAGGACTTTTATCCATTTAAATGCATGTCTGCCTTCTACCAATTGTTTCCCAGCACAGGTGATACACGTCTGGCTAGTTAGAGGCAAACCATGTGACACCTGACTAGTAATACACCCCCCTGTGGATTAGAGTACAGTCATTTTTACATGATACAGAGTAACTCATTACCAAGAGAATATTTGCAAATGAAGTTATTTTTCATGTTGCATCTGTCATCATTCCACTGAAACATATAGGAACCTCCGACACCTGCCGGGGCAGAGGGCTGGTGGTACATCACAACGCAGATCTCACTCCCGCAGGAAGGCTCATCTGTATACCAATTCCTAGAAAAATAAACCAACCACCACATCAGGCGATGCATTTCCCCTGATATTGCAGAAGCTCAGACTTGGAATATAGCACAGGATTCCAAACATCAGTGATAGAAGAACTAATGCTGAACACGATTCAACTTGTACCCTCTCATCAGCTAGATGCACACGGTGCTCCCACTAATTCAGTTATCAGTAGTTTATTTTCACATTTTTGGTTTTTTAGATTTTCACAAGATGGGGGTCTCATGGAGAAACTCTTGACAATAAATGTAAGTAGTAAAAAAAGTGGTCTGAATCCCATTTAGAGCAAAATGAAAAGAAGTTTGATCTCAACCTAGTTTCTAAGTCTTTTGTGCACATTACAAACAGTATTTCCTATTCGGAAGACTCACAGGACTGGAAGATAAGGGATTCCATATTGGGGCTGTCAAAGGACCTTAAGGAAGTTAGGTACCCAATTCCCATTGGATTTAAATGAGGATTGAGCACCTCACCCCCTTCATCTCCTTTGAGGTGAACTCTGACTTACTTTACTTATTTTCAGGTTAAAAATGACCTACGTTCGCTGCTCTCAAACGCCATTGCCTGCAACCATTTATCCATTTTATAAGATAATGAAAAATGCTTAAAGGAAATCTGCTTTGCTCTAGGCAGAAGGGTACTAAAATGAAAGGAGCTGCCTTACAGGTGATGTTTTTTCCAGGAATAGCAAAACATTACCACTGGAAAACGCACAGACCTTTCTAAGAAGAATATAGGAAATATTCCCTTACTATTTAGCACTCTGTCATATATCAATTACTGTACAGACATTTTAGGAATCAGACTCAGATGACTATTACTTTTAAGATTACAAGGCCTGATTTCTAAGAGTGCTAGCACCCAACTGCTCCCAATTAGGTTGGAGTCTGGAAATCTGGCCCTTAGAATATAAATAATTCTAGCTATACCAGAATATTTCAAAAGGGAAACTACCAGATAAATGTCCAACCAATCTTGTAATCATTACAAGATATTCTTTTTACATACATTTATACTGCATGCGATTTTGCTCTTTGGATTGTGAGTCTCTTTACAAAGAAAACAGCCCAGATCCAATAAAAATGGTAAATTTACGTGGGATGTATTTTTTTCCTCTTTTAAAATAGTATTACTCATTAGCATCTTTGGCCAGATCCTTTGGTACAAATTGGCATCACTCCCTCAATGGAAGTCAACTGAGCTATGCCCATTTGTAACAGCAGGGAATCTGGCCCTATACCTCCATAACCAACTTTCCCAGTATTTGGACCACAGGGAAAAATATTACGCTATTGAACTTAAGTGTCCTAGCAAACAGCACTAAAAGCAGATGCATCTCATCCAGCCTTACTTATGGCTGAGCATCTTATTAGTGTTCCACGACCCTAACTGTCCTTAGAACATAAAGAGAATCATTTCTTGGAGATTTGTTATAGGTTCTTATCTAAGCTACCTATCTGCATAGAGTCCCAAAGAGTGTGATCTCAAATCCCGATTTGCTTTCCTTTCCCTAAGTGATGAGGATGCATGCCAAACTGAGAAAAGCTGAGAGATTCAGAAGTGAGGTTCAGACTTCACTTTTAAATTATGCCATTGGGACGTGGGGGGAGCAAAAGCTCAAGCAATGGGGCAGAGGTCACCAGCTTGTCTTGGATAATTCTGGAGGAAGGAAATGTCATATTAAGCAAGTTTTCCATGATGCCAGAAGACACTTTCCAACTTCATGAGCAACTAATATTTTTCCCAGCACAACTGTAACAGATTGTGTGTAACTCAGTGTAGAATAAGTAAGCACATCAGATAATCTACTCCTCAAAGCATTTAATAGACTACATTTCAAAGTGCGTTTTCCTAATGCTAAGTGCTGATACATATTTTTCTTTTTGGGGGTCTAAATTCAGATCGGAAGATGGCACAGAATTTGCCCTTTTAGTAGCCCCCCCAAACACTGCCCAGACCTTATGACCTATATGTTGTCTCTTGACCAGTAGTTCCTCACAAGTGTTCGCATGTAATGGTTGATTTTCCTGCCATCTGGTTTCAGTGTTACCTAAACTGTGAGTATCTTTCTCCATTATTCACCTCACTTCTTCCATCTCAAAGGAGTTATACAATGCACTCCTCTCTGCTTGCTGGAAAAGATCAACATCTGCTTTTCCTCCACTCTGTAAACAAACTCATCATAAGAAGTAGGGAAGGAAGAGCAATACCTTTTTCTTACTGTGGCTTCCAAAGCATAGCTCTTACAGAAACAGATAATTTCAGTGCATAACTCTTAGTAAGAAGAGCTCAAATTAAGACATTGCCATATATATTTAAGTGTTGTCATAAAGTATTTAATTACACTTGGGCTATTGAATGAAATAGATGGGTTCAATCACAGTAAATGCTGCAAAATGTGCAGGATAATTAGTGAATTGCATCCATGCTTTGATTTTTTTTAATAACTTTAATTAAAGATTCAATAGGAACTGCACCCTTGGCAAAATTAGAACCAGCAAATTCACTGCAATGTTGGCATGTTGTTGCAAAGACTATCATTAATCTGGCAGCATTTGGAGTATATGTTACTCTATTTCTACCTCAGGCAAATACGAACTTTGTAAGGATGAGTTCTCATTTAAGATTATTTGCTGTTCACCTAGAAAACGGTGACTTAAGATCAGAATCAAGAGGACTAAGCAAGACTTGAGGCTACACACATTTTTGGTTCAAACATATTTGGAAGATGTTAATGTATCAAAACCATCTCCTGCAAAACTCATATTCCTTGGAAGTCTCCTCTCCACAATCTTATAAGGGAATAATTACAGTGAGCATTATGGTTCCACTTGCCATGAGACAAGAGATCTATCAGGTAGTGCAAAGATAAACTCAATGCAATTCTCAAGCTCCATCCTCCCTCAAAAGGATAAGAGTTATTCCTGCTGCAGTCAACGAGAGTAAGTCCTATCATTGAGGAGGAAAAAAAAAAAGGAGTCCTGAAGTTTAGGGAATTTCATTTCAAAACATCAGTTTACCCTGTACTGTATACATTTTAGCAGGGGTGGCTCCAGGTACCAGCGCAGCAAGCGCGTGCCTGGGGCGGCAAGCCGCGGGGAGGCGGCCTGCCAGTCCCTGTGAGGACGGCAGTCAGGCAGCCTTCGGCGGCGTGCCTCTGGGAGGTCCGCCGGTCCCGCAGATTTGGCGGCAATTCGGTGGCGGGTATGCCGAAGCCGCGGGACCAGCGGACCTCCCGCAGGCATGCCACCGAATCGGCGTGACCAGCGGACCGCCCGCAGGCACGCCACCAAAAGCCGCCTGACTGCCGTGCTTGGGGCGGCAAAACACATAGAGCCGCCCCTGCATTTTAGCCAGGACTTTAAAACTATAGATTTCTAACATTTTTATCTTCAGGTACCTACCGAAATTTGGATGTACTGCCATCAGACCATGAATACAGGCCCTGACATTCTGTGCTATTGTCCACGTCTTCCTCTTTTCTCCTAAGTCCTATCCAAAAATCTCCATCTGAAGCCAAGAGACTCTCAATCAATTTTTCAATCAGTCTCTGTTCTGATCCTGATTCAATACTGACTAAATGCCCACCATCTCTTCTGCATGTCTGGTGCGCTTCTTCAAAGTTGATCCTGCGCAAAGCATCATGAAAGTAAATGATTTTGTAGCACGGTCGCTGAGTTCCACCCCGGCAAACTGTCTGCCCTACAGAAATAGAAATAAGCCAATTACAGAGACTGCATGCATTAGCTGCTGATGATTAGTACAAAGAGTAAGCAAATACCGTTAATACTTGTTGAATTTTGCATTGTGTGGAAGTTTATATAAACAACTCCAAATAGGCAAAAGAAATAAATACTAACTTTTATATGACTGAGGAATTATTGAGCACTGTCTACCTTTTCTTGTTGCATACACTAGTTCAGACTGACCTCTGCAGCACTGTTTTCTCAGTTCCTGGGATCCACAGCCCCACCAAGAGTTCTCTGCAATGAAGAAACCTCAGCAATTCCTTGCAGAGGGGAAGATTCCCACACTAGAATGTTGTGCCAGAGAACCAACGGATATGTCCAACATTGTAAGAGAGAGAGATGCTGCACTAGGATTCAACCATGCTCTTTTGTAATAATTTAACTGGCTAGAAACTCACTCAGATCCCGAGATGTGCTTACAGGTCCAGAAATAAAAATTATTTACCACTTGGGAGGTGCATAATAGCTTCATGGAACTCACTGCAGTTAATCAGGATATGCTTTCCAGAGCATAATGTTCCAGACTTCTAAAGAAGTAAACAATGACTGTTTGCAGTCATGAGCCAAGCTCTCTCATATGCATGTAACAGCCTGGCTTATTTTGAGCATAAAACAAAGAAAGTGAACATCAAAGAGAATAGACACACTTACTATAAAAAATACGGACTGGAATGCTTTATAACCAAACATTCCCAATATTTAAATTGTTGAAACAAATAGCTTTGAAAATAAATATTTATCATGTAAGAATATGCAACATACATTTAGTTTAGCAACTTGTGAATCTACAATAGAAAAACAACAGTTAACAGATATTATGTAGTCATAAATAAGTATGATTTAAGGACAGAATGTTACAAACTTCTGCATTGTAAATCAATGCTCCTAAAAAAGGTGTGGTGGTGTATGCTTGTCCTTTTGTGTTTCTACACCTTTTTCCAAGGCCACTGGTGCAACAGGAATTTAAATCTATTCTGTTTTGGAGATTTAAATCCACTCACTTGCATATTTGGAATTACAGCGACTGCTAAAATTTGTCAAAGAGATTAAAACAAGGGATGCAGTAAAAGCATCATTTAAAATGTGTCTTTAGGTAAACCTTGTATTTTCCGTTCATAGTTTTACAGACAGGCAGCGCTGGTGAAAAAGAAGCAATACTCTACCAGCCCTGAGGACCAGGTCCGCTGCTGTGGAGTGTGGTAAAAGCAAAACGGAGCTGCAGAGGGAGAGCTTCAGTTATGAACTACAAGGTTCCTTTTTGATATGCCAAGCAAGTATTTTCACAAACCGGCAGAACATCTGTGTCTTATCAACCAAACTTGCCTTTTCTTTTAGCGAAGGAAAAATTTAATGTAGTTGCTCACTTTCCAGGCGCCACTGCAAGTTAACTGTCCAAATAGTGATATCACCGTAGGGTATGTTATTGATTAGGCAACAGAGAACAATTGTATGCACAGTTCTAGCCAATGTAGAATGAGACTCTGTTTTCCTGTTTCCCCCCCCAAAACTTATTCGCGAAGGTGATAAAAATTCCCCACCTTTTCACAACAAAGCCTACTGACTTCAATAGGCACAGGGCCAAAGCGTGCAGGTCATGGGGCTGCCACTAGTCCAGTCTCCACGCCAGCAGCTGTGTTCTGTCCCCATTTCCAGGCCAGCATATGGGAGAAGATCAGACAGCTCTCAGCTTTGGTACACTGAGCTCACTGCACAGATCAGGGATTCCTGCAGCATCCCTTCATTTCCCCTCACAAGCTCCCTGTGTGTCATTCTATACCCATCCACTGTGGGGTTTCTTGCACTTTTCTCTAAAACATCAGCTCTGATCTAGTATGGCAATTCCTGTACACACATATAATGCAATATAGACACGTATCAATAAAGACCAAAAATTTACTAGACCCCATCCCAAGATAATATGCTGTTTTTATTGCTTACACATTCTGGAAAGTCTGAAAATTATCCACCTTCCTGTCATAGACTCATAGGACTGGAAGGGACCTTGAGAGGTCATCTAGTCCAGTCCCCTGCACTCATAGCAGGACTATGTATTATGTTCTATCCCAAAAAGGGATTTTGCAAGATAGAAATGAGAAAATTCACAGTCTTTTGAAAATTCATCTGGGGACGACAAATATAACTGGGGAGAGTGGGTCTGCTGCATTTAAAATCCTCCGGGGAGAGGGGGAGCAGCAAGATACCCAGGAGACTAGAGGGGGGAACACCCTAATAACTGAGAAGAATCACTATGCGTAAGTGTCCAGGGGTAGGAATCACTGTCTAGTCTAGTCCCAGACCCAGGCTGGCTGCACCTCTGGAGCAGAGAACCTTGCAGGGACCACACCAGGCTCTGGATGTTAGTTGCAAAGTAGCCACAGGCATTTCCCTTCCCACTTGGCTTAAACGAGGAAAATCACCGGCTCTACGCTCTCCCGCCCCAGCCCTGCCGCTGTTGCAGCAGCGTGGGCACAGAGCCCTGGACCGCTCGGCCCCAGACCTGCAGGGCGATGGGCAACGTTTGGGCTCTCAGCCCTGCACCCACTGGGAAGCGAGTCCTGGCCACGCTCAGCGCCCTAGCCTCGGAACAGGCGAACTTTCCTTGGAAAAATCCCCAGTACAGGGGGTCCCTGCGCCCCCTCCCCCGTACCTCTCCTCTGGGGCTCCCTGCTCCCGCCTCGCCCGTATCCCGGGGCTCCCTGCGCCCCCCTGTATCCCTCCCCTGGGGCTCCCCGCCCCCTCGGGGCGCCCCGCTCCCCTCTCGCCCGTATCCCGGGGCGCCCCGCTCCCCCCTCGCCCACTCCCTCGGGGCTCCCCCTCGCCCGCCCCCCGGCCCCCCGGCCCCACTCACCGCTTAGCAACCGAGACGCTCCCACGCAGCCCAGCACCGCGGCGCACATGGCCGCGGCCACCAGCGCCTGCCCCAGTCCCATGGCCGCGGGCGCCGCGCTCCCGGAGCCGCATCTCCAGCCTGAGCCGAGCGGTCACTCCGGGACCGGGCTGGGCTAGAGGAAGGGAGGGAGCGGGGCGGAGCCGGCCCCGCCTCCCCGGCCACGGGCCGGCCAAGGGGAGAGGGCCCGGCCCCTCCCCGCCCCGAGCACAAGCAGGCAGGGCTACCTCGGCTTCGCTGTGCAGCCCCCAGGCCCTCACCCCCCGCCCCACTATACACCCCCTGCTTCTCTACACACCCCGCGCCCCTCCCACGTGCACCCTTATAACCTCCACCCCGCCCCCACACACTGTACACCCCGCCCCTTGACACCCCTGCAACCTCCACCCCGCCCCCAGACACCCCTACAACCTACACCCCACCCCCTTATACCCCTGCAACCTCCACCCCGCCCCCACACACTGTACACCCCGCCCCTTGACACCCCTGCAACCTCCACCCCGCCCCCAGACACCCCTACAACCTACACCCCACCCCCTTATACCCCTGCAACCTCCACCCCGCCCCCCCCACTGTACACCCCGCCCCTTGACACCCCTGCAATCTCCACCCCGCCCCAACACACTACACCCAGCCCCCAGACACCCCTACAACCTACACCCAGCCCCCAGACACCCCTACAACCTACACCCCGCCCCTTTACACCCCTGCAACCTGCACCCTGCCCCAACACACTGTACACCCCACCCTGCCCCCCGCCCCTCAGCCCAGTACTCGCACTCCATACTCCCCCCAACCTCCTCTACACAGCATGCCCCCTCCCCACATCCTCCAACCCTGCCCCCTGCCCCCCTCAATACACACACTGTACACCCCCCCCACACACCTCCTCTGTGCAACCCACAGGCTCTCTCTCAACTCCAAGACACAGCCTCCCAGTCTTCTCAAAACACCCCCCTTTCTCCCCAAACACCCTACACTAACCTCCTACACCAGTCCCCCCCTTCAATTTCACACCCCTGCCATAGGGGGGATACGGTTGTAATCATGCCAACACAAAATGCTGCATCTCTACTGCAGACTCAGGGATTTGCATGGTGGCTGCTGAAAGAGCTGGGACAGGGGGAAATGTGCCTATATCCCAGGGAGCTAGATCAACATCCCCTCAGGCTGCACAAACTAGGGACAGAGCCTCTGTCCACAACCCCTAAAAGCTATGGACAGAACCTCCGGTCAGAGGTGTTGAGGACTCTGTTCTCTGGTCACTGTTAAGCATCTGCTTTGGGCCTAGCAGTACAGAAAGTAAATATGTATGGATTTTGAGTCAAACACTGACTTTAATGGGATAAATGCTGAGTCTGCATTTTCCTCACTGTCTGTTATTTCCTGATTGGGAAGTTGGTGTGCATCTGTTTCCAGACCCATTGACTCTTCAGCTGAGGTTCAAATGCTCCACACCTGAGATGGTTTCCAGTTGCTGCAGACAGGGACAGAGAATTACAAAGAATAAAATGTAGGAAAACTCCAGAGCACCATTGTCTGACTGGCACTGAGATACAAAGTTGTGTTTGTTTTTTTTAAATTGAGAATTAACAAATTTTAATAAAATTAAAACTCAGGCTCATTCTTTTGGGCCGAGCTGGAGAAACTTTTCAATGAAACGATTATCCAAAAAAAAATCAATAAATATTAAATTTTAAAAAGGCCTTTTAGTAAAACTTGCAAGCTTTGTACTCCACGTCACCAGCAGTCAGGAAATGCAGAAGTTAGGGTTCCAACTGCATTACCTCCGCTGCCTTGTATAGTTGCCTCTGCTGCATCCTGGATAGTTATGTCATGTCATAAAATTACACAGGTTGTGCAACGCAGCAGAATTAATGCTCTTCTAGGAACTGTATCTTTTGCCGTTCCTGACCCTTGGTTAATAAGGCCCTGATCCATCAAACATTCAAACATCTACCTATGTACCTACATTCTCATGAGCAATTTTATGGCTTTAATTATTGTATAACACATTTTTAAAACATTTAATTTCCTGGGTTTTTAGAAGAAAACTCCTTAAATCCTTTCAATTTTTAAGATTCTTCAAAATCCTTAAAGCAAGGTATGTCATTAAGGCAGCATAAGCATCTAACCACTTCAAATCCTCTTAAACTACTCTAAATATCTAGAAAAGCAGAGCGTGTAAGTTGCCAGTAGCTTGGGGGTCTATTCCTGAAATTGGACACATGCCAGCCAAAGATTCACTTCCTTGAAGCTCTATTAGAACATCTGCTCTTTGAAACACTTTTTGACGCACAAAAGGAAATCCTGTTTTGGAAAATTTTGTTTGTTTCATGAATAATGAGATGACCAAAATAATTAGTGTGCTTCTAGAAAGTATAAAAAAAATAAACTTCATTGAAGCTGTTGGATCTTTTCATACTATAGGTAAAATAATTTCCAATTGCTCTAGAGTGTACATACAAGGAGTTTCTTAATGGGTTCAAAGAAAAAATGTTAAAACTACGAGCTCGCCTTCCTTGAAGGAAGTGTCAGCACTTACAAGACATTTTGTTGAATTACTGCAAGTGACTGGATATTGTGCCACTCACTCACCATCAGCCCCTCCCAAATCAGATGCACAACCAGAGATCACACTGCAGCAAATAAAATTCTGCTGATTTTGACAGAAAAATGCCATTAAGGGATGCAGCCCTGATCAAACTTTTTTTTTTTGAACAAGCATGAAGTACAAATATTTAAACATCTCATATATTTGTCTTGCAACAGATTTTAGAGTCTTCAGTATTTTAAAAACGTGTTAGACAATCCTGTTAACTAATTATGCAGCCCTTGTGACATTGTTAGCTCTGTGCTCCTTCTCCTTACCCGGCATCTGCTTAAACAACATATCATTTAATATAACAAACTTTTATTTTCCTTTGCATTTTAAGTGAATTTAGTGCTGATGAAATTTGCCAGACCTATTCAGTTTACAAATCCATCAGAGTTCAGAAGAGTTATAGCATTTAGAATCTGGCTAGCAAAGCTCCGAAGAATTAAAATCCCTTGGATAAATGTGACCCCCAAACCTCTCAGTGTCAACTGATACTGAGGTTACAAGAAAATCCTGATTCAGGTATACCAAAAAATGTCATGCAAGGTGTCAAAGGAAAGTTGGTGTCACACTGGTTATGAATATCATCATAAAATGTATGCACTGCTACTATGGAAGGACTTACATATATATATTACTGGAAATATGTTCTTACAGTTTGTACCAAGGTGCTAATCAGCAGAGGTGAAAACTGGTTTTCTATCCACCCAGAGATATTTATCCATTTATCTGTTGAAATGTACACTGAGTATTGTCTAGTTCACAATCATCAGCAGGAACAAAACACAGATGAAGGATTGTGAGATTCAACAGGAAGAGAAGAACAACAGAGGGAAAATAGCATTATCGGGGGTGCACTTCAAAAGGTTTACAGCACTATAGCTGGGAGGACAAGGAAAGCACCCTGTTATCCTGCACCTAGGAAATAAACAGATGGCACATTTACATTAATGAAAAATGGGATCATAACCAGCCTTGGCTGGAAACACTGCAAAAGGCTTTGTGTAAGATAAGACTGCTTTAGACAGGTTAGCTTGTTTAGTCTCTAGAAAATTTGTATTGATTTGTTTGATATTTAACCATTTTTCCACCAATAATCTTACTCACTATTCACTTGAATCTTTGCATCTCTATTTTGTTAATAAACTTATTCTTGTTTTCACTACAAATATATCTAAGTATTGTGTGTTCTACAAAGATATAATCCTGGTGTGTATACTGTCCATTTGGGAACAGCTGAGCTGGTAATTCTTTGAGTGTTCAGTATAGAAGAAGCTGGATATGACAGGGGAATGCTTCAAAGTAGCTTGGAGACTGAGGTACACTTACTGTTAACCTGGAGGGAAAAGTAAAGGGCTGGCATAGCCCACAGGAGATTGTTTGGATAGGTAATAGGCTGGTGGTGTCAAGGAGCTGACACCCAGTTAAACACAATGAAGTCCTGAGCACCCCAGGAATGTCACAATAAGTCACTAACCAAATGACCCAACACACTCTAGAATCTCTTAGCCTCTGTCAGGTCCTTTTCATTTCTTTCTAGCCAGGTTTTTGTTATAGGTGTGTCTATCATTTTCAGTTCACATCAATTCTAGGGGATTCAGGTTTTATACCATATCCACTACTGTAGTATCCGAGTGTCATCCTCTTCCTTATTTTGTTATTTGACTGAGATTTTAGGGCTAATACCCCAGACTTCTGCAAAACGTGCCATAGGAACTTTCTTGACCAGGCATTGCTGGGCCTTACTTTTTAATGGCACATCCAAAAGGTGGCACCTCTTGCACCTCTATCGCTCCGGGAGGAGGCTCGTGGAGTAGTGTTTCAGGGGGGAAAGTACTTTCTACTCCACCACGATCACCAACTGCAACTACAGGGTTTTTCCTTTTCTGCTCTCCCATTCAAGCACTGGCCACATTAAAATGTAGCATAAATATTTCAAAAGCCAAGAGAGGTTGGTCAGATTTGATAATAGCAATGAAGACCGATGGCTGGACAAAGCTGGTGCGTTGCGTGAGATGCATATTATCTGAGCCAGAGTAGAAAGTGTGTGTGTGCACAACAATGCTGACCAATTCACAGTACAGAGTCTGAGGAAGTTATAGAACCTGCCTTCCCTTGCAAGTGACAGGAGGCTGTGAAAAACATCCCCTTCTAGATGAACAGGGAATGTAGATACTGGGGATGCCTCCAATTCCTACCCTACAAAATGTTTCACTGACATTTTTGGGCAGTATTTCCACTCATTTTTTTATGCTGACAATCTCCGAAAAGATCTTGCTGTAACTAGCACTTTCATTTCTTGCACACAGAGAACAAGGAAGGGAATCAAGCCCTTTGTGAATTTGTCTTGCTGCGCATCAGTGTTGGCTACCAAAAGAAACATTCCAGCAGAGCAGGAGAAAATTCAGAGAGACATGTTTTGCTGTCATAGAAGGGGTTTGCAATCTCAATGAATTTATGCACTAAATTCAATTAGAACCTAGTTTTGAATCATTAGGAATAAAGCTCAGTAAGGATTATATTTTCCTAGTATTAGGAAAGATAATAAGTCTTAGAGAGAGATGTATAGTCTCTATGATAGCAAGGCCAGTAAAATTTATTTCACAAACAATTACCCTATGCAGCCGCCCTGTTTTATCAGATACACAATTATCACTTACTGTATTTAGTTTGGTGGGAGAGTGCCAAGACAAAGGAAAAATATGAGGCTGGTTAAAAAAATCAGAACAGAACTAGCATTTGTAAAACCATGATGCCATAAACAGACATAGCATAATTAATTTCCAAAGTAAATAAAAAATTTGCCGTTAAAAATCCATTTATTTGGATTAAACATTTATTACTTCGACTTTTAACCAAACAAAGTACAAAGAAATTTACAGCTGGATTGAAGAGCTGCTCCATCAAGTGCATCCATAACTTTGGGCACAGTATCCCGTGCCTCAATAGGAAGAACTAGAAATGTAATGAAAGCAGGAATGCATGTGGCTTAAATTCCAAAGCTGAATAGGCCTGTTAGCAGGATATCATTCTGAAGTGAAGAGACAAAGACTTTAATCTCCAAGTCAGTCACCTTAACCAAACTATTCAAGGGCTTTTACTGTTTCTTGATCCTCAATGTCAGAATCAGATATCTTTGCCCTGTTGGAAATAACAGAACCAGGTCAGCTGCAGTAAATAAATGGGTGATGCAGTTCCTGTACTTTAGTTTCAGGTTTTATACTGACTGCTTGAGGGCACCGCCACACATTTTGCCTCTTTATCCAATTTTGCAGAGTAAACACTTCCAATGTTCAGTTTAATTCAAAATATTTTCAGCTTCAGATATTTTGCCAAGCTCTAGACCAGTGGTTCTCAATCAGCACACAGCTGCGGTCCATGTGACGTCCTCAGGGCCCTACAGGTAGTATATACATTGTGTGGATGCAGCCCATATAACACAGAGAGTTGCATATGTGGCCCACAATGGTAAATAGGTTGAGAACCACTGATCTAGACCACAGGGTCACTTGGGGGGGAAGGGGAGGAGACACAGAGTTGTTACTTACTATGACCCTGGTCCTGCAATGACTAAACACAGAGGCTTCCCTTAACCCAGAATGCATAGTCCCAATAAGACTATTCACTGCATAAAGTGAGGCATATACATGAATCTTTGCAGGACAGGGGCCTACAGGCAGTTATTTTAACTTTCAGAACCAAATGAAAAAACAGCTATTTGTTTGGACACTAAGGATGGAATTTCAGAAGTGCCTATGCATCTTTCGAAGCACAAGTCTGTTGAAAGTCAATGGAAGATGTGCTCCTAAATAAGTTAGGCTCTTTTGAGGATCCAACCCTTGGACTCTGGGTATGCAGTTACATTTTCAAATCCTGTAGAAAACAACACCAAGTTTGTTTTGTTTTTCATGCTGATACAGAAAACAAACTTTATGGGTAACTAATACCATCAAAACTCAAGACAATTCTCTGTTTAAACAATGTTAGCATATTTCTATCGGACCCTTGTGCACTGGGATGGCAGCACTATTAGAGGCTCTTAGAATAGCATAGATAAGTGATCATCAGTACAATGTGTTTTGCAATGCCTAAGCACATGGCAGTCTGTTAAAGGCGTTCAGGAGTTTGTGTCCAACGCATGTTGGTTTAATATCTTTTTCTTGCACTTCTTTTGTATAATTATTAAGTCCCTAGAGCACCACATCTTTACATGGTGTTTTACAGAGATTTTAAAAGCACGGGGTCTCTACCCTGAAAATTTTACAATCTAGATATAACTCCAGGGTTATGAGCCTGAGTGACAGGGAGGACAGTGGAGTTCTCAGCAGTGATGAAGAAAGGAGTTCACAGGAAATGTGAGAAGTTCAGGTGTTGCCACATTTAGTTTAAGCAAGTGGGAGAGCGTCCAGAAAGAGGTGCCTGTGAGACAGGAAGAGAAGCAAGCCTAGACAGAGGGGGTCAGTGACCAACCTAGAGATGATGAGAACTGACTGCAGACTCCAATTCCAGTTCACTGTTCTGATATTTAAACCTCTCCATGCAAATGAACCTGAGAAATCCCTTCTCCCTTTGCAATCATGATTCCAGTGAGGTGTAGATGTGAAACAGCTGATGAATGGGGAAGGCTCATGAGCATAGTAGGCAGAACTTTCACAACAGCTGGACTAAGGCTATCTAGAGTCCAGCCTTAATATCTCATGCAAGAGAGAATAACTATGGGCCACACTATATTGAATTTGCTCTTTGACTTGGCTTTCCTTTGATAAGCTCTACAGATAAACACATGCACAAAATTGCTAAAGAAATAAGACCTGTCACACATATTTTGCACCAGCACAACTATATTGGTTAAGGGTGAGTGTGTTTTTTTTTTTTTTAAACTGAAATAATTATAGACCAGTACACTCTTAAATGGATGCAGTTATACCAAGAGAGGGGTGCCTTATATTGGTACAACTTAGTCCCCTTCCAGTATGGGAATAAGCTATACTGCTCTAAGCACCTTTATATTGGTACAACTACATCCACACGAGGAGGCTTGTACTGCTATAGTTAAAACAGTATAGTTAAGCAGTATAACTTATGTGTCAACAAGCTCTTATTTAAGCAAGTCTATATAAAAAAAAAAAAAAGCAGCCCATGGAGAACTATTCAAACTATTTTCCCTACAAGCTAGAAGGAAGTGAGAGACTGATTTCTATTTTTAAATACTTGGAAGGTGAAAGGCTATATAAATACAGACAGACCAGCATGGGAGCTGAGGAGGTCAGCATGGCGTCAAACAGAGCGGGAGAAAGGAGATTCACTAAAGATATCACTAAAGGTAGAAAGATTCAGGAAAGGAGTGAATTCTGCCCAAAGAAGATGAGTAGGATTTAGACATTGCATAGCTCCCTGGAAATAGGAGATATTTTCCCAACTGTCCATCTGAGCTATCACTGAAAACAGGAATCATCTCAGCCAATAAAGACTATAAATGTTGTAAAAGATATTAGTGAAATCGATATGATCATTGATCATTTCTCAGGGACAAGCATTAGGAGACTTAAATTTACAACTATTCTAATGAAATAAAGAATCAATCATAGAATCATAGGACTGGAAGAGATCTCGAGAGGTCATCTAGTCCAGTCCCCTGTACTCATGGCAGGACAAGTATTATCTAGACCATGGTATGCATCTAGACTATGATATGACTCTATAGCTTCCACTCTGGGTGACAAGTATCAGAGGGGTAGCCGTGTTAGTCTGGATCTGTAAAAAGCGACAAAGAGTCCTGTGGCACCTTATAGACTAACAGACGTACTGGAGCATAAGCTTTCGTGGGTGAATACCCACTTTGTCAGACGCATGGGTGAGTTTGCTTAAATAAATACACTCAGTAGCTTAATGTTCTCTTTGAAGGCAGAGTTAAAGCAAATGTTTTTTTGAAAGGTTTTATATGGTAATAAGCTGAATTAAACTTCAGTTTCCTCTGTGGGCCCTAATCAGCTGTCTGAGAAAAATGCTTTCATTTGAACGATCTAAAACTCATGAAAAGGGAGAAATTGCTGAATCAAGGATTGAGAGATACCAGGTCAGCTTTTCCAAAGATGAGATTTTTAAGATGGGTTTTAGAAATAAAGGACAACATTGTAGCAAATGCAGCTATTTTCTTTAACTGTTTGAGTGCTGCCTAATAAACAGGGATCAAAATGCATCTTGGAACTGGTGATGTGAGAACGTTCTACAGCTTTTCAGAGTAACATTACATTTTCTGGCATCAGGAAAGGAGAATAGGCAACTGCTATTATTTATCATTTGTACTGTGATAGCGCCTAGGATCCCATCTAGGCGCTATGCAAACTGAACAAAGAAGATTGTAAACTCCTTAGGGCAGGGACTATCAATGAGAATGCCCCCAAACCACAGAAAGAGAGCACAAATATTATATGCCATGTGAGAATGTGAAATACCCACAGTTCCTCTTAGTAGTATACACTCTATAGATACAGGACTGCCTGGAGGAAATGGCAAGAGACTCCCATCTGCAGTTTAAGAGCGCTGCACTTTGTACCTTTAGGCTGAGAGCTTTCCAGTGTTCACACACGGTGACCTCAGAATTCTCCCAATTGAATTCCTTTGGGCTTTTAGTGAAAGTGTTTTATCTACATCAGTAAGTGAGCCCTTATTTACTGATGCTGTGAAATTCCCTTGTAGAAAGGGATTCATGGGTGCAGCGTGTGTTGTACTACAAGAAGCAATGCTTTTACTGTTCACACACTCAAGGGTAGAGCTGAGCTAGCTGTGGACATGTATCAGAGAAAAAAACTGCATTTAAGATTGTATATGTTGGCCCTGTGGAGTGGATAGGGATTTGTGGATAGGGATTATTATTATTTCTCTATATACAGTGAAAACATATTAATGGACGGACAAAAAAGAAACAACCGCACAATGGTGTAAAAGGACCTGATATTTCATCTTTAATTTAGCAGCATCTTTTGTATACAAGGTCAGGTTTAAACTGCTTTTTTATCTAATTAAATGAGATTTCCTGTTACAAAGACAGATTTTTATGTTTTCCTGTTCCTGTCTGATAGTCCCCTCTAACCAAAACCTGCTGACAAAGATCCATTGTGGGAGTTTTCTAACCTTTTTCAGTTGTTGGTTTCTGAAAGTAACAGTAATGTGACCTTAAACTTAAGCTTCTGCTCACATAGTAGATTAAATCTCCCACTCCCTATCTGATATTTGCTGGCTCCCGTTTGTTTATACAGATGCTCACTCACAATGGGAAAGAAGAGTACTGACATCACTCGGGAGATTCCATTCAAGGGCCAGAGAGAAAGCTGTTCAGCAGAATGAAAATCAGATCCTCAGCAATCTCTGTCATGATGTTGGTCACAACTTTCACCAAGTTTAGGAACCACACTATTGGATCAGTTCATTAATCCAGTATTCTATCCGCAGCAGAAATTCTCTTTAGGGCATTTTACCCCTCACCTTTGCAAAAGTCTTCAAATATTCTTAAAATTCTCCAGTTTTAAGGCTAGATCTTGAACTATCTGCATGGGCACACAGCCTTCAAGGCTTCAATGTGGCTCTGCAATGATGCAGGGATGCCCCCAGGAAGATCCATTTGTAGGATCTAGCCCTTTATTTCCAGTCCCACAAACATTTGGGCACATGAGTAACTTTACTCAGGGTATCAGAGTAACAGCCATGTTAGTCTGTATCCGCAAAAAGAACAGGAGTACTTGTGGCACCTTAGAGACTAACAAATTTATTAGAGCATAAGCTTTCGTGGGCTACAGCCCACTTCTTCGGATGCATTACTCAGGGTATGTCTACACTACAGTTGCTACAGCAGCACAGCTGAGGCACTGCAGCTATGCCACCGTAGCATAGATGCCTCCTACGTCGATGAAAGGGGTTTTTCCATTGATGTAGGAAACCCACCTCTCACAGAGGTGGTAGCTAGCTCAACAGAAGAATCCTTCCATTGAACTAGCCGCATCTATCTAAGTACAGTGCTCAGGGTATAACATTTTCCAAAGCTCCGAGTGAGCTTTACAAGTCAACCTAAGTTTTAGGTGTAGATCAGGCTTCAAAAAATAGTTGCATTTAAGTCAACGTGTAAGTGTCTGCAGAATCAGGGCCTTAAGAGTTAGATTTGGAAATAATTGTATCTTCATCAACCACCACATGAAACTGTGTGATCCACTACATTGTTGATCTATCGGGAGGGCCTGAAACAAGCAAATTTTAAAATCTGCCAGAGTGTTTTGTTTTATGGCTGCCCCATTTTATTTGGACAAGAAGGAGCATATATATTCTCAAACCATCCATCCTACCCCCAAGACCCACATCCTACTGCCCATGCTCTCTGATCTCCCTCACTGCCTGGTAAAGAAATCTAAACATTTTCTTGAAAATCATGTTTTTTCTTGGATTTCACCAACTTTTTTGTACCTGGAGCAAAATATTAACATTTTTCTTGAAATTCCACACCATTGCTCTAGTTTCAGAATTCAGCTTCCATCTCCTCCTCACCTCTATTACTAAATTGCTGGAGCATAAGTAGTAAAAAGTTTTTTGAGCCAGTTGTGCTAAATGACGTGTCCTGTCTTTATATAGGTATTTAAAACAAGGCTGAAGAAGGCACTAGCAATTATGAACTAGCTGAAAGAGGACTGATTTGGTCAATGTAAAAGGGCTTTTCTCTTCACTAGCCTCTGATTCTGGGTACATGTGTAAGGCAAATCTGATTATCTTTTTTTTAAAACAGTAAAAATGATTGGAAAACATTATGGCCCAGAGAACATTTCTGTGGCAGAGGATCAACCCACAAAAATAGGGCTTTATAATGGGAACAGACTTTAATCAGGCAATATTGCTGGGACAGAGTGATAACTTTATAATAAGCATTTACATTACCTTACTTGATGTGTTTTGGTCTTTGGTTTATGCAGACAAGAAATCTGTTCTTTCTAAGAAATAAAGAAAGATATTATTTAGAATTTGTTTTCATTCATTCTAAATTTAGATTGTATAATGCAGCCTTTCAGAATCAGCAATCACAGAAATACAATATCAACAGGCAGATCAGATGCTTTTGTAAATTACTGCCATAGCTAGTCTGAGTATTCTAGCATATATAATTTATTCATATAAAACAAAGCAAAAAGCAGTAGATGAAGAGATCCTCATTAATAGTCACCTTCTGATACATACTTGTAGCAATTCAGCTCTTATATGTATGAAATATCATTTTGATCAGTCCCTTGTACCAAGCTTAGTTTTAACGGACTGAATTTGGAAACTGTCTTGTAAAACAGATATGCATTATCCTGGATTTTAATGAACTTTGTGAAAAGGAAGTACTTACTTTGAACCACTTTACAATCCTGAAATAAATGAGAGAAGAAAAAGGACCCTTTTGGCTCTTAAGACCATTTTACTCCTAAGATGGAGATTTCATCTATTAAAGTCTTTTAGGATATCTTGCTTTCCAAGTCACTGTTTCATTACATTAAATCATGACATAAGGTACATAAGGTAATGTAAATGCCTAAAATCTGCAGTTTTGCTCTTCTCTGCTAGAATGTCACTGTATTTAACAATCAGGATGCATGGCTCTTCAGCAGAAGTAGTTTTGGTCTTATACGGCCTCTGAACTCATACATCTCTACTTGGCACCTCGTCAATCGCCTCTGTAGGAAGAGAATTGTTTAGTCATACAGAAAACCCTCTTGTTCCAGTTCCTTCTGTTTCTCCTAACTATCTGGCTAATCCACACAAAAGCATTCCAAATCAATAAATCTAGTTTATGCTACTTATAAGAAAAAAGCTAAAGGGATTTCCCACCCTCAAAAAATTAGTTTATAAAAAGGATCCTAGCATGATAACATATGCCAAAACTATAGTCAGTTTTATGGTTCTCGTATAAATCTCTGGTAATAGGGTGTTATAGTGGGAAAGCCAACAGATGATGAAAAATAAAGTTAATTAAAAATAAGACTGACAGTCTGTAAAGATTCATCTAGCTAAATTAATTGAGAAATGTAACTACTTCTGTGAAATGTGGTTGTATTAAAACGGACTGAAGTGTTGCTTCTGTTACTCATCCTTGTTTAAGTTGAACACTGTATTTTATCTTTGTTTTACATTTAATTTCAGTTCTAGAGTTAGTAGCCAAACAGCTATAACAAAATGCAGCTGCCAAGATCATCTTCCTTGCCCATTGACCTGACAATATCACCCCCTTCATAAATCCCTCCCCTGGATTCTGCCTCCCAAATCCAAGATCTTTTCCAGGCCTCTTAGGCCTAGCACTTATCCATCCTTGTCTCTTTTCCTATCACCTCCCTGTGAGCAATGCGAGCCTCAACACTGTCTGCTTCTCTCACAAGCATCTCCATACCTTCTTCCCTACTGTCCCTAATGCACAAAACATCCCTCCTGAGCAAAGGCACATTTAAATCCGTCCTGAAGACCCTCTTCTACCATGATGCCTCAAAAAAACAGGAACCTGGGCAGAAAAAATATAGTCTTACAAAAATTAACCCCAGCCCCAAGATCTGGCCAATTAACCCCTTGACCACTTATATAAGCTGTACCAATTTCCTTTTCCTCACTGTCTTTTGGATTATAAGGGGAAGTGGACATATTTTACTTCCTTTCCCCAAAGTTCGTTAACATTCGTACTGAAGTGCATCTGTTTTCCAAGACTATTCTCAGACTAGATAACCTCTAATTATATCAGTATCCCCTCACCAGAGTATGTTGTTTCCTGGTACATGTTGTATTGTAAGAAGTTCCAAAGAAGGACTGCTCTTGAGATAGACATGTTAAAGATGAATATGAAAAATAAGCAGCCTTACTGTGATCCTCTCTTCTCTTTGTTTCCACAGTAAAGCAAGTATTTCATCCCTCCTCTTGGCCTGAGAGAAAACACATTTACCATTTTAAGTCCAGAGAAATTAATTTATACCCATCTACATCTTACAGCTTCACAATAAACATTTGATTTCTTAATGGAGCAGAAAGCTAGAATAAATATGTAACAAGTACATTAGGAGATACTTTGTCAATTAAGCAGTTATTTCACAGTATTTTTCCATGATCCAGAAAGTCTGATCTTAAAATACTGAGTTTTCTGTTCCTAGAATGATGTAGGGATATCTGAAGAAGGCCATCTGTGTCTTGATCCAGGATGAACCACTCCAAGTGGTGAAGTAAACACATTTACAAACAAAAGTTAGCAAACAATACTCCCCGTGTCTCTTCAAGACAGCAAAATAAGGATTATTTCGGTCTCCCATCCAAAATAACCCATATCAAACTTGTTTAGCTTGAAAGATGTGAAAAGATCACATCCAAGGCAGAAGACATCTTTTATTGTCACAATACTTCTTTGGTGCAAGCAATTCTCTCCCACTCCATGGAAGTGTTTTAAAAAGTCAAAGGGTGAAATCCTGGCTCCACTGATGTCAAGGTAAGTCTCCCAGTGACTTCCATGGGCCCATGATTTCATCCAGAATAGTGAAACATGCAATATTTTTTGCTTATTTTTCATTAACAGTCTTGGTTCTTCAGAACTGTAAAAAGATAAGTTCATGTCCCAGAACTTGTTAAAACCATTCTTTCTCTAAAATACCAGCTGCAGAAGTAGAACGATTTCATGATGAACAGTGCAACAATTTCTACTCAGACCAGTTTAATACTTGGGTTTCCAGGCACCCACATAAATCAAAATACTTCTAACATGCAGTAATCAAATGCTATTGGACTTTTGCTTGCTGGAAATGAAGAACAGACCTTCAAACTACAGAGGTGGTGGGGGGAGGGGGGGGAAAGAGAGAGAAGAGTAGGAATTGTTTAAGCTGGGTAAAAGGCATCTTAAACACTGCTGAAACATTCCTAGCAATTTGTTATGAAACAGACATTCCAATAAGTATTCTGGGAAATCTCCACCACCAATGCCAGAGAAGAACAAATTACAGAATGTGACTAACACCGAAGAGTTCTCACTTCATATCTCCTTTTGGGTTAAAACCTAACGTGTACAAAACTAAGGAAGTAAAATCTGATTTGAAAACCTCTTTATTCAGTGCCCACGTCATTCCCCGTTTCTTTCAATACCAGAGCTGAGACTCACAGGGAATTGTAAGTATCTGAATATTAAACAGACCAACATTTCCTGTACTGTGTCTAATCACTAGTAAAAGCACAATGAATCAGAAATCTCTGTTACCCAAGCAGCTAATGCGAGACAGAGCAAGGGATTTTTCAGGAAAAAAAACGAAGTAGAAGATCTAGCTATTGGAGCAGGGTAAGGAGAAAGAGGAATAAGCAGCACTGGAAATGTTTAACCAGCAAAACCAAGATGCTCAATATTGATTTAGGGTTTAAACACAAGAATATGTTAGCACCTATCACAGGGAAGTAAAAGGAGACAAGGGATTCCTGCCAAGAGAGGGAAGAGGATGCTCAACATTCCTTAAAGAATCATTTAGGGTACATCTTCACTGCAAAGGTAACCCAGGGGCCGATCACCCTTAGTTAGCCTAGCCCAGGCATGAGCAGCCACACTGCAAAGCCCTACCCAAGTTACTGGTGCTGTGCTCCCCTGTGCCTATCACTATGACTTCTGGGGGGGCGTATCTATGGCTCTTTTGCTGCAGTGAGCCGAGCCACTCGGATTTTTCCCAGTTAGGTGTGGTAGAACTTGTCTGTCCTTCTGGGCACACGGGGGAAATTGTGGGAAAGCACTGAAGGACTATCAGCACAAGAATGCTTTAATCTGCGTTCCCACTGCCAAGTCGGTGGGTTACCAGCCCAAGTGAGAGTAGCATCTGGGTTTTAACCCACAGCCCCACTCGGGCCAACTAGCTTGGGTTTAAAAGCACCTCTAAACTTGGGCAAAAGGGTTGTTTTCTGTGGCCAGTAGGGGTTAGGGAGCAACACCCAAGTAAAAGCCAGGGGTAACTGCAATGAAAAACAGAGCAATAGCCTCTGCCAGTATATTAATACCCAGCTACCGAAAGAAAACTCCTGAAGCCAGCTCGGATTCTTTTGTCTGACCACAATTTCCTCTGCAGAATTTGAGCTTTCTGCTTATGTAATTTTCAGCCCTTAAAAAGAGTCACTTGTTCAACAAACCACTTCAAATTTTAACCAACTTTAAACCTAGCCCAAAATGTTACCATTGATTTATACAACAGTTCTTTTTAAAAATACAGCAGGTAGGAAGAGATCCAAGACTAGAACTAGTCCATTTTGGGGTATGGATGCCCCCAATATAACACCTAGACATTATTCTGGAGTCTGAACTTACATTTTACTATTTATTTTCCTTTACTAGAAAGGAAAGCAAAATATGTGAGGCTGTAAAAAAGAGGGACAAATCTATACCTCAGTATACAAAAAAGGGATTGTATTGATATACATCAGCCAGGGAAGGTGAAAGAAAACCCCAGCTGCTAGTTGAGTTCAATTCGCTTTCTCCAGGGGTGGCTTTATGAACACACAGAATATTAAAAACAAGAGTAAGCCAACTCTGTTGAAGTCTGGCAGTCAAACCTGAACATGCTGGGACAAGGCACAACGGCCCAGTGTGTACAGGTTACACAGAGAGCTCAGTTCTGAGCTATCACATGGAAGATGGGGGGGGGGGGGGGGAGGGAGAGAGAGAGATAAAAGAAAAGAAGGTGAGTGGTGGCTGCCCCAGCCTTTACAGAAAACTGGGGAAAGGGCAAACCCTTTCCCCCAGGTTGCTGCAGCTTCTCCTTTGCTTTAGTAACCCAGATGATCCACGTGATAACTAGGGAACCTTGGCTCTCCTTGTAATCCCATTATGTGCTGGGCCTCTGTACCTTGTCACAACCAGGCCTAGGTTTGACTACCAAACCAATCAATAATGCCACCTGGAAGGAGGGCAGCATCCCGACACTTCATTAACTCCACCTTGTGAAAGTCTCTTCCAGTCCCTCAAGTGACCTTCAATGTGTTAACTAGCCATGCTGCTCTGTACTCTAGGTGAATAAATTACTGATGTGATCTACAGCACTATCAAAGTATGCAATGGTAATGTGCAGACTTTCAGCACTAACTCAGAGATGAGGTGGAAGACAGCAGTCTGAGACCAATATTGAAGGAGAGGAAGTGACCAGACTAAAAAGCATTGCATATCAATATGTCTGAATATATTCAGACAGGCTAGGTTGCCTGATGTTAGACACACTTAGATTGACTCCCTTGGACCTGCAGTGCTTGTAATTTCTTAGGTAATTGGGTAATAATCTACAAACACTGTAGGAATAAATGAATTACATACTAGTCCAGTGCAAGGAATGTATTTTGGAAAAAAAAAAAAAAAAGATACCAGCTATGTTTCTGTACACATTACTCCAGTTTCATTAAAATTAACTGGCTAATTAAAACAACCTTTCTCAATGAATGCATTTCACTGTGAGTTTGTGAAATTACAGTGTAATAGTTATATCTTGACTTGATGCTTTTTTGAAAATTCTTAATTTTTCCTAAGTAAGGTATAATGTATCTTCTCAGATCTGCATAGCAGATCTCACCTTCCATATTTTATTCTTCCAATGGGACGCCTCCCCACACAGAAAGAACATTACATCCAACTCAAGAGCTACCAGGTGGATTTAAAAGAAAATTTTACCTCTGTCTAATAATTTAAATGGTAGTCTTATTCTGTTCAATGCATTAACTATCATATCCCTGGATTTACTGGAGGCTTGTACTCCGTCTTGCAGTTGTATAATTTGCTCATTAACATTTCTCAACTGCACCTACAACTGTAGGATGTGCAAAGCTGCACAACCTTGATTTAATCTAGTTGCAGAATTTTTAGAAAATCAACTGAATATTCACTGAAAAGGACTACTGCCCTGTTAATCCAGTTTCCAAAAGGTAAGCCTAACGCATGCTAATAGATTAAATGCATTACAGAGTTATTAACTGGAAAGAGGAGGATTGCTGAGTTGCAAGAAAGAGCTGCAGACCTCAGCACCTTTACACACCTACTGCTGATTGCTTAAATCTGGCCTGCTTCCCAGACCTAACATATAAGCTTTTCCAAAAAACCCACCCCAAACATTTTACTAAAATAAGGAAAATATACTGTAATTACAGAGTAAGGCTAGCAACCTTATCATAATATTGAATGTTATTTGCTTTTGAGCTAGATTCTGATTAATTGGATCCATAGTGAACATATGCAGTAGTAATTTACCATCTGTATTGTTGGTAAATGCAAACAAAAGTTTACTTCTATTGAATACTTCAGTATCTAGAAATATGCTAACTGTGTATGTGTGAGAGACAGAGAGAAGCGTGACAGGTGTCTGGATACTTTTCAAGTACAGTAGGTGAGCTAACAAGACTGAATTGTGTAAATCCTAGGGTCTTCCTAAATTCAGAAAAGGTTATTTGAACTGATTAAAAAAAACTGAAAATTTTAAGCATCATAATTATTTGTATTCCATTTAGGACCTAAAGGGCCTGAATGCAAACAGGGCCCCATTGTGCTGGGTGCTGTACAAACACACAATAAAAAAAACAGTCCATGCTCCAAGGAGCTCACAATCAGCCAAACAAGCTTTTTTCTAAAATGTATGATCTTTTAAACAACAATAAATTCTATTATTGAACAGTCTCATGGATTAAGTGTTTTTTTAAATTAAAAAAAAAAAAAGCTACAAAACTTATATCCAATTCTTCAAAACGTTACTTTTGTCATTTAAAACAACCACCAAATAGACTTTGTTTGTCATGAGATTAGTCCAGAATACGACATAAAAAATTGAAATGCACATTAGCTTCTTTCCTTTATTAAGGAGTTTTAACCATACACATGTACGTCCACACATGAACAGCACACAGCATGTCTCAAAACCTCCTACCTGATTAGGGACAATACAATCAAAGGAGCCATTATGGTCTGAGAGTCAAAATTCATCCAACAAAGAGGTTTGAGCTGTGCAAATGTTTCCTGGCAATTCCAAAGTGTGTGTGTGTGTGTGTGTGGGGGGGGGGGGGGGGGGGGGAGGGGAAAATCAGATCCATCCAAAAATGAATATTTCTGAAATTGTTAGCAAACTTAAGAGTCAAAAACCTTGGTTTTGGATTGAATGAAACATTTGGTTTAGATTTTGACCTTATTTTTAAGTTTTCCATTTTTAAAATTAAATGGAAGGAAATTTCAAAACAAGAAGTTGTTTGGAAGAATAGAACAAAATCAAGACAGATGTGACTTTTTTCTAATTTTTTTTTTTTTTAAAGCTGAAAAACAAACAAGCCATCTGGCAAATTCAACACAAATTCGCAAAAATGTTTCAGATAACCTGAATCTGCACTTTTTTTTTTTGGGGGGCCAATAAAAGTTTTGGTTCAAAAATTTCAATAGTGAATGCAGTCTGTAGATGCACATTGCATGAGAAACCATTACAGTCTTTCATATTTATTCTTGCAGTTCTGAGGGAGTGATTAATGGCCCCAACCCTGCAAACAAATATGTGAGTAACTTTGGTCAAATGAACAAAATTTTCTTAAAAAAAATACAAGCAGAATGTTAAAGCAAACTTATAACAGTTTTCATAAATTATATTAATAAATTTATAAATGCACTCCAACTTTGCAATTTATGCTTTTTTCTTAAGTCAACGTCAGCCACAAGGATTTAAATGTTTGATGTTAATATTACAAAAAACTCAGTAAGTCCTTATTGAAATTATGGTTTTGCTGTAGCAAGATAATTAGCTCCTTTTTCAATCAGATAAACAGCAACTCACACTTTCTGCTGTTTAGAGTTCCTTCATTATTTTCAATTTTATGTTTTTAATAAAAGTACTAGCTGTCCTCCAGATTTAAAATGCAATTTCATTATCCCAATTCCTTCGTTAAAGGGATAACCTGATAAAAAGCCTTCAAAAGAGGCAATACTAAAAAGCAGATTTGTTTTATGGCTCCAAATGGACCTCAAACCATATCTATCTAATGTAACTGTGCAACACTATGTCCCAACATATACAGGAAGAGAAATTGCTCTTCAGGATGCCATGGGGTTTCTTTCATAAAATCATAGGACTGGAAGGGACCTTGAGAGGTCTTCTAGTCCAGTCCCCTGCACTCAATGCAGGACCATTATCTAGACTATTCCTGACATGTGTCTGTCCAACTTGCTCTTAAAAATCTCCAATGACAGATTCCATAACCTCCTTAGGCAACTTATTCCAATGCTTAACTAACCTGACAGGAAGTTTTTCCTAATGTCAACCTAAACCACCCTTGATGCAATTTAAGCCCATTGCCTCTTGTCCTATCCTTAGAGGTTAATGAGAACAATTTTTTCCTCCCTCCTCCTTCTAACAACCCTTTCTGTACTTGAAAACTGTTATCACGTACCCCCTCAGTCTTCTCTTCTCCAGACTAAACAAACCCAATTTTTTTAATCTTCTCTCATAGCTCATGTTTTCTAGACCTTTAATCATTTTTTGTTGCTCTTCTCTGGACTTTCTCCAGTTGGCCCACATCTTTCCTGAAATGTGGCACCCAGAACTGGACACAATACTCTAGTTGAGGCCTAATCAGCGCAGAGTAGAGCAGAAGAGTTACTTCTAGTGTCTTGCTTACAACACTCCTGCTAATATATCCAAGAACTAGGTTTGCGCCACTGCTGCTGCTGCTTCTTCTTCCTCCTCTTCCTCTTCTTCAGTTTTACACTGTTGACTCATTTAGCTTGTGATCCACTATGACCCCCCCCACCAATCCTTTTCCGCAGTACTCCATCCTCATGCACACATGAAATTAGTTTGGTTGGGATGAACACAATTGCTTCACCTATCTTTCACCTCAAGCTTTTATCAGAGCAGAGGTGATAAGTCCTACATTGTCACTAAAAGTGTCTTTGTGTTTTCCCTCTGGTCTAGAAGTTAACTGTAGGCTGATGTGATGCTAGCTAGTAACTGGAGTGCTACGACCACTGCCTGGGGATTTAACACAGACCCCCACTGGCCCTAGTGATGAGCGTGCCTTACTTAGCCTATCGGAACTAACTGAAGAACAACCATTTTGGGAAATCATCAGAACATTCCACTGCAGTTTATTACCCAAGTTGCTTAAAGCTGTTTCTCCAACAAGAGTCTTCTTGTAGATACAAGACACTAAGGGCAAGGCTACACTGTACTGCAGGTCAGACTTAGGGGGAGCAAACAGCAGTGCACACCAAAGCACTGTGCTGTAACTCCCTCGTGTGGATGCTGAAGGCACAGACTTAAAGGTCCTGAGTTTGCACTAACATAGTCCTGCCATTAGTGCGAACTTGGGACTTTTATATTCACACCTGCAGCATCCACATGAGGGAGTTGCAGCACAGCACACTGGTGTGCATTGCTATTTACACACACCCAGTGTGAACTGCAGGACAGCGTAGACATGCCTTAAGGCTCTGAACATGCAAACACCTCTGCACTTGCTCTACTTTAAGACCACTGCCTATGACACTGACCAATATTGTCTCATGGTTTCCTTGAACTCTCCCATCTGTTTGACTGTAGCCACCCATTTTCTCATCTTATACTCAGATTAGAGAGACAAGGTGGGTGAGGACCAGCTTGGCAGCTTCTGTTGACTAAAGAGACAAGCTTTTGAGCTACACAGAGCTCTTCTTCAGGTTGGGGAAAGGTACTCAGAGGCTCTCAGCTTATTTGGCTCATAATTGTTTTCAGATTTGTAAATTGGCCCTATTAAAGCAGTGAGTGTGTGTGTGTAGATATATAAAAATAAATAACCAGCCTAGACTTTATTCTGCTTGCACATTATGTATTATGAACAATCATGTATTTCAACACGTGTGTGTATATATATATATATATATATATATATATATATATACACACACACACACACACACACACACATATAATTTTTTAAAAATTTGTAATAGGCACACCCCAGAATCTTTTATTCAGTAGATCTTACCTTCTGAAGATATTTTTCTTTTTCTTCAGCTTTCTGAGCTTTGTGAGCCTCCAAGATTATCTGTTCACTCTCTAAATAAAATAAACGAGTCAAAGGCTACATAGAAAATTAGTGCTAGACAAGCTTTTGAATAATGATTCAAAATAGCTAGCACTAAGACCTATACAAATAGCACATGATACGGAAATCTGAGACTTGACTTGTTCTCCGTCATGGTTACAGCATCATTATGGAAATGCAGTATGACCAGTAACAATAGAAATGACAGGCATCATTGCAGAACTGTGAACTAATTCACAGGCCTGGTTAAGTTTCCTTTGGTTTCACATTTTGGAAACTGAAATGGAGCAGGCCCCTATTCAGACAGCTACTTAAGCATGTGCCTAACCTGAAATCAATGGGAGTACTCAACTACCCAGTTGAAATGGGGCTTATGGCCACCATCCTGAAACAAGCATAGGCTTACCTCTAAGCACACAAGTAGCCCCATTGCTTTCCCCACAATTACTCATAAAATTGTGAAAGTGTTCACAGGACCAGGCTATAATGTCTGACTACCAGGCTCTTTGTAAGACTTCTGGGATAGATATCTGACCCCCATTACCTGAGTACCTCATGGTCCTTAACATAGTATCCTCACAACACCCTTGGAGGTAGGGCAGTGTTATTATCCCCAGGTTACAGATGGGAAACTAAGGCACAGTGAGATAAAGGGACTTGCCCAAGGTCACACAAGATGTCTGTGGCAAAGTAGGAAACTGAACCCAGGTCTCTGAAGTCCTAGGATAGCACTCTAACCACAGGACCATCTTACTCTTGCCATTAATTGTGGGAGAGGGCAGTGTCCTGTGACTCAGCCCTTATAAAGACACTTCCTGGCTAAATTCCCACCCCCACAAAAACCCCAAAAGCCACACACACACACAACCCCACCCCCCAAGGTGTCAAGGGTTTAGCAACACGAGAGCACTTGTTATTTTATACTCACTGTTATTGCCTGGTGGAATCTGGAAAGCAATATTTCTCTCTAAAAAACCAAAAACCACATAAAGAAGAAATAAAATATCACTTTAGCCTTGTTGACACACAGCATGACAAGGTTTAAGTACGGGGTGATGTTAAACAAGTTTAGTTAAAGCAGTGGAAAAGGCCATGCAGACACTGATTTCAGTTCAGTTTAGCTCAAGGCAATCAGGAACATGTTTATCTAAACCAAAATACACCCATCTTAAACCAAAACACAAATGTCCACACTGGAGTTTCCACCTGTCCATAAGCAACTTTTCAAAAACACCCCAAAACATGACTTAGTGTTTCAAACTTCTCCAGTAACAGAAGCAGGGTCCCGATCCTGCCAACCCCTACACCCATGCTTAACCTTAATCGTGCAAGTATTGACTTGAATGGGGCTGCTCATCTGTATACAATTAAACACTAGTTTAAACCTTGGCTGAGCCCAGCACCTCGATTCTCCAGTGACTGTGAAGCAAAAGCGTATCTCACACACCCCATACATGCAGGCTGAGAGAGGGGATTTGGGTTCTTGGGGTACACCTGCAAAGGAGGGTTTTTTAATAGGGTCATCCCACTGATAAAGGTAGGTCACGTGGGGGGTGGGAGGGCATAACTAAATTACAGCTGGCTTTTGGAGCAGAGGCTGGGGGCTCTCAAGGCAGCCCTGGGGAGACAGGAAATAAACAGTCATAACCTGGAGTCACCCCCCACTACTGGGGAGGAATGGGGGTCACCCCTACATGATAGGGGGCAAGGGGAAAGACATGAGGATCACTCACACACACACCAATTCTGGGGGGAGAAGAGGGGAATGCAGGGGAGTGGTGTCTTCCCCCCAGTGCTGGAGGGAGAAAGGAGGAATGCGGGGGAGTGGTGTCTTCCCCCCAGTGCTGGAGGGAGAAAGGAGGAATGCGGGGGAGTGGTGTCTCCCCCCCAGTGCTGGAGGGAGAAAGGGGGAATGCGGGGGGGATGTCTCTCCCCCCCCCAGCGCTGGGAGGAGAAGGGGGGAATACGGGGGGATGTCTCCCCCGCCAGTGCTGGGAGGAGAAGGGTGGAGTGCTGTGGGGGTGTCTCCCCCCGAGTGCTGGGAGAAGAAGGGGGAAGTGTGAGGGGGATGTCTCCCCCCCCCCAGTGCGGGAGGGAGACATGAGGATCACTCACACACACACCAATTCTGGGGGGAGAAGAGGGGAATGCAGGGGAGTGGTGTCTTCCCCCCAGTGCTGGAGGGAGAAAGGAGGAATGCGGGGGAGTGGTGTCTTCCCCCCAGTGCTGGAGGGAGAAAGGAGGAATGCGGGGGAGTGGTGTCTCCCCCCCAGTGCTGGAGGGAGAAAGGGGGAATGCGGGGGGGATGTCTCTCCCCCCCCCAGCGCTGGGAGGAGAAGGGGGGAATACGGGGGGATGTCTCCCCCGCCAGTGCTGGGAGGAGAAGGGTGGAGTGCTGTGGGGGTGTCTCCCCCCCAGTGCTGGGAGGAGAAGGGGGAAGTGCGAGGGGGATGTCTCCCCCCCCCAGTGCTAGGGGGAGAAGGGGGAGTGCGGTGGGGGGTGTCTCCCCCCCCCCCAGTGCTGGGAGGAGAAGGGGGAGTGCAGGGGGGGGTGTCTCCACCCCCAGTGTTGGGAGGAGAAGGGGGAGTGCGGTGGGGGTGTCTCCCCCACAGTGCTAGGGGGAGAAGGGGGGGGTGTCTCCACCCCCAGCGCTAGGAGGAGAAGGGGGGGTGCGGGGTGTGTGTGTCTCCCCCCCAGTGCTGGGAGAAGAAGGGGGGGTGCGGGGGGGTGTCTCCCTCCCAGTGCTAGGGGGAGAAGGGGGAGTGCGGTGGGGGGTGTCTCCCCCCCAGGTCTGGGGGGAGAAGGGGGAAGGCGGGGGGGGTCTCTCACGGGTCTCTCGAGGCCGCGGCCCCGCGGGGCCCAGGCGGGACTCCAACGGGGGCTGCAGGGTCACCGAGTTCCAGAAGGCTTTGGCAAAAGCCACATCGCGCTCGGCGGAGCCGGCGAAGACCAACAGTCCGGCCGGCGTGAGGGAGGCCGCAGAGCCCCGCGCCGTCTCCATGGATCCCGAGAGCCGCCGCCGCGGCCTGGCCCGAGGGGGTGGGGTCGGCGTTTGCGCGCTCGGCCCAGCCCCCCCGGGGAACTCCGCTTACAGCCCGGCCGTGCGGGGATGAAGCAGGCTGGGTCGCTGCCCCCACCCCACAGTTACTTGCCCAGCCCAAGGCAAACATCCATGGACCGTTTAACGAGTTTCCAGGCAGCGTGTGCACTGATCCTTCTCGTTGCCAGGTAACTAGCCCCCGCCTGCTCCTGCACCTCCCCTTTTGGAAATTAAATGCCCCTGGGGGCTTTGGAATGACCCCTGCCCTGGCAAGACGTTAAATTTAATTTTATTGTGGTGGCTATTGCCAAGCAATTCAGCCCCATTCACCTCTTGGACCAGAACACGTGCAAGGCTTAGGACTAACTCGGGAAAGCTGGGTGAGCCAGGCTAGGCCCGCAGCCCTGAATGTTCGGGTCCAGGCGGCTGAGGGGCAGGAATTCGGGCAGCGCAGTTTCCTACATTAGTTTACATTAAAGTGGTGATGTAAGAGACATTCCTAATCTAAAAACATGGGGCCCGTGTTACCCTGCACCTCGTGTTCTCATTTGCACCGACGCACCATGAGAGCAAAAGGCTTCCAAGGTAGCCAGGCAGCATTTCGCACCCACCTGTCCCTGCTGCACGTGGGTACCCTATAGGCAGGCCACTGCTGAATTGGGGCCTGGTTTTCATCTAGTTTTTAAATAATTGATTTTTATGGGCTAGGCCTAGTGCATCTGTGCATTAATCCAGCACCAGCAAAAAGCAGCACAGATTTGCCCACCTCCCCCAGTGCAGTACTTGACCCAGAACCCTGTTTATTCTTCTAGGGAGTGCTGCCCTGGGTTTTGTAGCCAGTTGGTGATATTATTGCACCCCATAGCATATCTGGCACGGACAGTATCCATCAGAGGGCACTGCTGATCTGGACACATTATGGGAGTGCAGGTGTTTGTCACACATAATGTGGCCCAGTTAGAATATTGCTGCTGGAATTAAAACTTGAGACCTCACAAGTAGGGCACCATAGCACCATCAGCCGGTAGCTTTCAGTTACTACCAACCCAGGAGCCAGATTTAACCAGCAAACTCCCCTGAGGTAATCTATACCATGAGACGATGAGACAACTAGTTCCCCACCAATCTAGCACTCACTCTTACTGCACAGTAGAATTGTATTGTGTTTTGTGGTTACACAGAATTCTAGTTTTCAGATGAAGTGTGATGTTTTTCTGAAGTGGCAATAGAGCCAAGCACAGTCTCTTTGGAGTCAACAGGAGTTTTGCTGCAGTAAGGACCGGAGGATGTAGCCCAGAGTGTTCTATGCAGGAATAGCACCATTGCTGTATAGTGGAGGACAGGTTTTGTTGCGATTGAAATGTTTAGCATGATACATTTGTTCTGCTTGCCACAATTCTCCCTCCCCTCCCAGTGCCTCCTTGCAGGTGGGCACAACAATGTCAGGGTAACTGCCTCAGCTTCCCCTCTCAGGCTCGTTAAAGATTCCACCAGATGGTCTCTTGTGTCCAGTATTACCCCTTCCCATAGCTTGTTTATTATTCCGCATAACACACATAGTCCTTGGAAGCCCCAAACACAGTCAGTTTATCCCACACAGAATGCATGTAGTCCATAAGAGTGCCAAACCACAGTCCAACAGCACACCTCATATCCCAGCTCTGGCATGTTCTGCCACACCCAGGCTTTCTTTTGGTCCCCATCTGTCCTATTGTCAGAAAATACACCCCAGACAAAGTCCTTCTGCAGCTTCTTCCTGACTTTCAAGCCTTTGCCCGGAAAGGCCATCAGGATAGTCCCCCTGCTGGTCTCCTAGGGTATAGCTACCCTGCAATAAAAGACCCCGTCTGGCCCAGGTCAGCTGAGTCAGGCTCAAGCTGTGGGGTTATAAAATTGCAGTGTAGATGCTCACGCTGCAGCCTCAGTTTTGGAACTCCCCACTTGTGGGATCTCAGAAACTGAGCTCCAGCCCTGAGCCCAAACTCGACACTGCAATTTTATAACCCTGGAGCCCAAACCATGAACCCTGAGTCAGCGACCTAGGCCAGCTATGGGTTTTGTATTGCAGTGTTGACATATCCCCTACCCCTTGTCAGCCTCCCTGGTCTGGCTCTCCTTTTCCGTTCTGCACAAACACAGGCCCTGGGGCTGCTTCTCTAGAGCATGGCCCTTGTTCTAGGACTCATACCCCTCCTGTAGCTGTCCTTCCCCAACCAACCTCCCATCTTCTTCCAGGGACGTTCCCCTTTCTCACAGCAGACTTCCACTCATTTATTAGCTCAAAAGCTAATAAATGATTGACTCTCAATCGAGTCAATATGAGATGCACCGGTGCTGGAACAGAGGTACTGGACCCACTTCATTTAAAGGAGCTAGCCACACTGTGACTGCCATTTATTTCTTTCCTTTTTAAATTTGATTTATATCAGCCTTCTAACAACTTCATCATACCATTCTGTATTTGATAGTTACAGTTTCTTACAACTTGTGGCTTATTAACGATACACAAGATAAAGAGAGGAACAAAAATATAGGGATATGTAATACCCTCCATCACAAAAGACTAAGGGAAAAATATAAGAATTTATTTCTCTTTTCCTGCAGTTTCTTTGGTGCTTCTGTCGTCGTCTTCATTTTGTCCTTTGAGTTGCTAGAAAGAGAGAGAAAGAGAGAGAGGTGACGCGGGCTCAGTGGACACCACGATTCCAAAGTCAATTCAGATTAAACGGACATGGTCCTCGCCCCTCCTTGAAATTACCCCAATTCCTAGGTTTCGGCACCAATCCGTAGCCGAAGGCAGGAGAGCTTGCAGCAGGGCCAGCTGGATGCAGAGTACGCCGGGCTTTGACTTGGCTGAGAGCGTGAGGAGGCCACGGGCACAGGGCAGCTACAAGGGCAAACCCTAAACTCTCTCAAGAGGCTGGTTTCTATAACTAGCTTTCAAAGGGGAGTGTAATCTTGGGAAAGTGAGGGAAAGACCTACACCCTAGTTAGAGGGAGCTCACTTTGGACTTTGGTGATTTCTTGGCTTTTTTGAAGAAAGGGTTGAATTTTTCACGGCCTCCACCATCCCCTTACAGCCGCCCCTTCGCCACACCAGGTTACATGTGACCCGGACAGGAAACCCATGGGACACAAATGAAATTTCACTTCAGAACCCAGAAAAGCCAAGTAGAAATCATTCTAGTGCAATTTACCGTGACTAACAGAAGTAGAACCTCAACCCTTCTTAAAGGGGGGTCAGTCAGCCACAGGCACAAAGAGGTGCTCCTAGTTTAAGAACGAGAGGGATAAGACCTTACACCCTGGTTACAGGGCAGTCCTTTTGCCTGGCGTGTCAAAGTGACCTGTGGCGCCATAAGCATGGCGAAGGAGACCCAAACCCTCCTTACAGGGTGGTCCTTAAGCCAGGGACATTTCAATGGGCCATTGCCAAGAGCGTGGAAAAGGAGAGACCTCCATTCCCTCAGTAGAGGGTGGTCTCTTTGCCCAGCAAGTGCCAGCGGCCCAAGACAAGCTAGAAAGGGGAGACCCGCACCCTTCTGACAGGGAGAGGTCAATGGCACAGGGCATTGCAAAGGCTGGGTCCTAAATAATAGAAAGCCAGAGTGACCTCGACCCTTCCTACAGGGGGGTCACTCAGCCACAGGCACAAAAAGGCTCTCCTCGTTCAAGAATGAGAGGGATAAGACCTTACACCCTGGTTACAGGGCAGTCCTTTTGCCTGGCGTGTCAAAGTGACCTGTGGCGCCATAAGCATGGCGAAGGAGACCCAAACCCTCCTTACAGGGTGGTCCTTAAGCCAGGGGCATCACAGAGGGCCGTAGCCAAGAGGGCGGAAAAGGAGAGACCTCCATTCCCTCGGTAGAGGGGGCTCTCTTTGCCCAGCCAGTAACTTTGGCATTAAGAGGGCCAATGCCGAGAGGAGAAAAGGGAAACAGACCTGATCCCTGAGTATAGGGCGGTCACCCTTTCTTTAGAAAAGTAGTCCTCCTTTAAAGAAGGGGGGGAAAGTCCACAATGGGAAAAGATCTGGAAATGAACAGGTAAGGGGGAATCCCGCTGAGTCTCCCATTACCATTAAATCCTCTATCCCTCGGCAACACCCTTCCCGACTTACCTTCCTACCCCACCAAGAAAATTTCAACTTTGTGCCCCCTGACCGTGCCCAAAAAAGACACCCCTTACTTGTGACACAGTCCTGTTAGTAGGGTTAGGTGCACCCACGTGCAAGCTCTGAATACCATGCCACGTACCTACCCCAGCTGAGCATCAGCACATTTCCGAAAGGACAGCCACATCAATCACTTCAAACACAGCCCTAGGAATAGCCTGGGTCTATCACCCAAGAAACAAAAGGCCTGGAAATCGGACACAACGTACACAGCTCTCCGAATCTATACCACTAACAATGATACGTGCAGCAATGTCTTTCTTGTGCCGAGTCAAAGAAGGGCTCAAAGCTGAGGTTGATTGGGCAGTGTAAATTGGGCAGGGCAAGAGGAAATGAGGAAGGATTGCATGGAAGTGAGGCTCTGAAAGGAGCCCCCTTCCTCACCTGTTCAGTTCCAGACTTTGTGACATACGGAATTTGGGACGATTTCTTGGCTCTCTGGGAAAGAAGGGTCGAATTTTTCACGGCCTCCACCATCCCCTTACAGCCGCCCCTTCGCCACACCAGGTTACATATGACCCGGAGCGGAACTACACGGGTCACAAATAAGATTTCACGTCAAAGCCCAAAAAAGCCAAATAGAAATCACTCTAGGGGAATTTCCTGCGACTAACAGAAGTAGAACCTCTACCCTTCTTACAGGGGGGTCACTCGGCCACAGGAACAAAGAGGCTCTCCTAGTTTAAGAACGAGAGGGATAAGACCAACAGAGGGTCCTGTGGCACCTTTAAGACTAACAGAAGTATTGGGAGCATAAGCTTTCGTGGGTAAGAACCTCACTTCTTCAGATGCAAGTGATAAGACCTTACACCCTGGTTACAGGGCAGTCCTTTTGCCTGGCGTGTCAAAGTGACCTGTGGCTAAATAAGCCTGGCGAAGGAGACCCAAACCCTCCTTACAGGGTGGTCCTTAAGCCAGGGGCATTTCAATGGGCCAGAGCCAAGAGCACTGAAAAGCAGAGACCTCCATCCCCTCAGTAGAGGGTGGTCTCTTTGCCCAGCAAGTGCCAGCGGCCCAAGACAAGCTAGAAAGGGGAGACCTGCACCCTTCTTACAGGGAGAGGTCAATGGCACAGGGCATGTTAAAGGCTAAGTCCTAAAGAGCTGAAATCCACAGAGACCTCAACCCTTCTTAAAGGGGAGTCGCTCGGCCACAGCACAAAAAGGCTCTCCTAGTTTACCAACGAGAGGGATAAGACCTTAAACCCTGGTTACAGGGCAGTCCTTTTGCCTGGCGTGTTAAGGTGACCTGTGGCTAAATAAGCCTGGCGAAGGAGACCCAAACCCTCCTTACAGGGTGGTCCTTAAGCCAGGGGCATTTCAATGGGCCAGAGCCAAGCGCGCTGAAAAGGAGAGACCTCCATTCCCTCAGTAGAGGGTGGTCTCTTTGCCCAGCAAGTGCCAGCGGCCCAAGACAAGCTAGAAAGGGGAGACCCGCACCCTTCTGACAGGGAGAGGTCAGTGGCACAGGGCATGTTAAAGGCTAAGTCCTAAAGAGCTGAAATCCACAGAGACCTCAACCCTTCTTAAAGGGTGGTCTCTCAGCCGCAGGTGCGGAATGGGTCCATAAAGCGTTTTTCTTGGCAAGGAGCGGACCTTGATCCCTGTTTACAGAGAGGTCCTTTTCCCTGGTCCCTCAAGGGGATTAAGCCTACGTGGACAAGTGTAAATGCCACAGGGAGGGCAATGTGTGCAATGTGTGCGTGGTTTTTGACTGGCCTTTTCTTCTCTTTTCCTGCAGTTTCTTTGGTGCTTCTGTCGTCGTCTTCATTTTGTCCTTTGAGTTGCTAGAAAGAGGGAGAAAGAGAGAGAGGTGACGTGGGCTCAGTGGACACCACGATTCAAAGGTCAATTCAGATTAAATGGACACGGTCCTCGCCCTTCCTTGAAATTACCCCAATTCCTAGGTTTCGGCACCAATCCGTAGCCGAAGGCAGGAGAGCTTGCAGCAGAACTCAGGGCCAGCTGGATGCAGAGTACGCCGGGCTTTGACTTGGCTGAGAGCGTGAGGAGGCCACGGGCACAGGGCAGCTACAAGGGCAAGCCCTTAACTCTCTCAAGAGGCTGGTTTCTATAACTAGCTTTCAAAGGGGAGTGTAATCTTGGGAAAGACCTACACCCTAGTTAGAGGGAGCTCACTTTGGACTTTGGTGATTTCTTGGCTTTTTTGAAGAAAGAGTTGAATTTTTCACGGCCTCCACCATCCCCTTACAGCCGCCCCTTCGCCACACCAGGTTACATGTGACCCGGACAGGAAACCCATGGGACACAAATGAAATTTCACTTCAGAACCCAGAAAAGCCAAGTAGAAATCATTCTAGTGCAATTTACAGTGACTAACAGAAGTAGAACCTCAACCCTTCTTAAAGGGGGGTCAGTCAGCCACAGGCACAAAGAGGTGCTCCTAGTTTAAGAACGAGAGGGATAAGACCTTACACCCTGGTTACAGGGCAGTCCTTTTGCCTGGCGTGTCAAAGTGACCTGTGGCGCCATAAGCATGGCGAAGGAGACCCAAACCCTCCTTACAGGGTGGTCCTTAAGCCAGGGACATTTCAATGGGCCATTGCCAAGAGCGTGGAAAAGGAGAGACCTCCATTCCCTCAGTAGAGGGTGGTCTCTTTGCCCAGCAAGTGCCAGCGGCCCAAGACAAGCTAGAAAGGGGAGACCTGCACCCTTCTTACAGGGAGAGGTCAATGGCACAGGGCATTGCAAAGGCTGGGTCCTAAATAATAGAAAGCCAGAGTGACCTCGACCCTTCCTACAGGGGGGTCACTCAGCCACAGGCACAAAAAGGCTCTCCTCGTTCAAGAATGAGAGGGATAAGACCTTACACCCTGGTTACAGGGCAGTCCTTTTGCCTGGCGTGTCAAAGTGACCTGTGGCGCCATAAGCATGGCGAAGGAGACCCAAACCCTCCTTACAGGGTGGTCCTTAAGCCAGGGGCATCACAGAGGGCCGTAGCCAAGAGGGCGGAAAAGGAGAGACCTCCATTCCCTCGGTAGAGGGGGCTCTCTTTGCCCAGCCAGTAACTTTGGCATTAAGAGGGCCAATGCCGAGAGGAGAAAAGGGAAACAGACCTGATCCCTGAGTATAGGGCGGTCACCCTTTCTTTAGAAAAACAGTCCTCCTTTAAAGAAGGGGGGGAAAGTCCCCAATGGGAAAAGATCTGGAAATGAACAGGTAAGGGGGAATCCCGCTGAGTCTCCCATTACCATTAAATCCTCCATCCCTCGGCAACACCCTTCCCGACTTACCTTCCTACCCCACCAAGAAAATTTCAACTTTGTGCCCCCTGACCGTGCCCAAAAAAGACACCCCTTACTTGTGACACAGTCCTGTTAGTAGGGTTAGGTGCACCCACGTGCAAGCTCTGAATACCATGCCACGTACCTACCCCAGCTGAGCATCAGCAGATTTCCGAAAGGACAGCCACATCAATCACTTCAAACACAGCCCTAGGAATAGCCTGGGTCTATCACCCAAGAAACAAAAGGCCTGGAAATCGGACACAACGTACACAGCTCTCCGAATCTATACCACTAACAATGATACGTGCAGCAATGTCTTTCTTGTGCCGAGTCAAAGAAGGGCTCAAAGCTGAGGTTGATTGGGCAGTGTAAATTGGGCAGGGCAAGAGGAAATGAGGAAGGATTGCATGGAAGTGAGGCTCTGAAAGGAGCCCCCTTCCTCACCTGTTCAGTTCCAGACTTTGTGACATACGGAATTTGGGACGATTTCTTGGCTCTCTGGGAAAGAAGGGTCGAATTTTTCACGGCCTCCACCATCCCCTTACAGCCGCCCCTTCGCCACACCAGGTTACATATGACCCGGAGAGGAACTACACAGGTCACAAATAAGATTTCACGTCAAAGCCCAAAAAAGCCAAATAGAAATCACTCTAGGGGAATTTCCTGCGACTAACAGAAGTAGAACCTCTACCCTTCTTACAGGGGGGTCACTCGGCCACAGGCACAAAGAGGCTCTCCTAGTTTAAGAACGAGAGGGATAAGACCTTACACCCTGGTTACAGGGCAGTCCTTTTGCCTGGCGTGTCAAAGTGACCTGTGGCTAAATAAGCCTGGCGAAGGAGACCCAAACCCTCCTTACAGGGTGGTCCTTAAGCCAGGGGCATTTCAATGGGCCAGAGCCAAGAGCACTGAAAAGGAGAGACCTCCATCCCCTCAGTAGAGGGTGGTCTCTTTGCCCAGCAAGTGCCAGCGGCCCAAGACAAGCTAGAAAGGGGAGACCTGCACCCTTCTTACAGGGAGAGGTCAATGGCACAGGGCATGTTAAAGGCTAAGTCCTAAAGAGCTGAAATCCACAGAGACCTCAACCCTTCTTAAAGGGGAGTCGCTCGGCCACAGCACAAAAAGGCTCTCCTAGTTTACCAACGAGAGGGATAAGACCTTAAACCCTGGTTACAGGGCAGTCCTTTTGCCTGGGGTGTTAAGGTGACCTGTGGCTAAATAAGCCTGGCGAAGGAGACCCAAACCCTCCTTACAGGGTGGTCCTTAAGCCAGGGGCATTTCAATGGGCCAGAGCCAAGCGCGCTGAAAAGGAGAGACCTCCATTCCCTCAGTAGAGGGTGGTCTCTTTGCCCAGCAAGTGCCAGCGGCCCAAGACAAGCTAGAAAGGGGAGACCCGCACCCTTCTGACAGGGAGAGGTCAGTGGCACAGGGCATGTTAAAGGCTAAGTCCTAAAGAGCTGAAATCCACAGAGACCTCAACCCTTCTTAAAGGGTGGTCTCTCAGCCGCAGGTGCGGAATGGGTCCATAAAGCGTTTTTCTTGGCAAGGAGCGGACCTTGATCCCTGTTTACAGAGAGGTCCTTTTCCCTGGTCCCTCAAGGGGATTAAGCCTACGTGGACAAGTGTAAATGCCACAGGGAGGGCAATGTGTGCAATGTGTGCGTGGTTTTTGACTGGCCTTTTCTTCTCTTTTCCTGCAGTTTCTTTGGTGCTTCTGTCGTCGTCTTCATTTTGTCCTTTGAGTTGCTAGAAAGAGGGAGAAAGAGAGAGAGGTGACGTGGGCTCAGTGGACACCACGATTCAAAGGTCAATTCAGATTAAATGGACACGGTCCTCGCCCTTCCTTGAAATTACCCCAATTCCTAGGTTTCGGCACCAATCCGTAGCCGAAGGCAGGAGAGCTTGCAGCAGAACTCAGGGCCAGCTGGATGCAGAGTACGCCGGGCTTTGACTTGGCTGAGAGCGTGAGGAGGCCACGGGCACAGGGCAGCTACAAGGGCAAGCCCTTAACTCTCTCAAGAGGCTGGTTTCTATAACTAGCTTTCAAAGGGGAGTGTAATCTTGGGAAAGACCTACACCCTAGTTAGAGGGAGCTCACTTTGGACTTTGGTGATTTCTTGGCTTTTTTGAAGAAAGGGTTGAATTTTTCACGGCCTCCACCATCCCCTTACAGCCGCCCCTTCGCCACACCAGGTTACATGTGACCCGGACAGGAAACCCATGGGACACAAATGAAATTTCACTTCAGAACCCAGAAAAGCCAAGTAGAAATCATTCTAGTGCAATTTACAGTGACTAACAGAAGTAGAACCTCAACCCTTCTTAAAGGGGGGTCAGTCAGCCACAGGCACAAAGAGGTGCTCCTAGTTTAAGAACGAGAGGGATAAGACCTTACACCCTGGTTACAGGGCAGTCCTTTTGCCTGGCGTGTCAAAGTGACCTGTGGCGCCATAAGCATGGCGAAGGAGACCCAAACCCTCCTTACAGGGTGGTCCTTAAGCCAGGGACATTTCAATGGGCCATTGCCAAGAGCGTGGAAAAGGAGAGACCTCCATTCCCTCAGTAGAGGGTGGTCTCTTTGCCCAGCAAGTGCCAGCGGCCCAAGACAAGCTAGAAAGGGGAGACCCGCACCCTTCTGACAGGGAGAGGTCAATGGCACAGGGCATTGCAAAGGCTGGGTCCTAAATAATAGAAAGCCAGAGTGACCTCGACCCTTCCTACAGGGGGGTCACTCAGCCACAGGCACAAAAAGGCTCTCCTCGTTCAAGAATGAGAGGGATAAGACCTTACACCCTGGTTACAGGGCAGTCCTTTTGCCTGGCGTGTCAAAGTGACCTGTGGCGCCATAAGCATGGCGAAGGAGACCCAAACCCTCCTTACAGGGTGGTCCTTAAGCCAGGGGCATCACAGAGGGCCGTAGCCAAGAGGGCGGAAAAGGAGAGACCTCCATTCCCTCGGTAGAGGGGGCTCTCTTTGCCCAGCCAGTAACTTTGGCATTAAGAGGGCCAATGCCGAGAGGAGAAAAGGGAAACAGACCTGATCCCTGAGTATAGGGCGGTCACCCTTTCTTTAGAAAAGTAGTCCTCCTTTAAAGAAGGGGGGGAAAGTCCACAATGGGAAAAGATCTGGAAATGAACAGGTAAGGGGGAATCCCGCTGAGTCTCCCATTACCATTAAATCCTCCATCCCTCGGCAACACCCTTCCCGACTTACCTTCCTACCCCACCAAGAAAATTTCAACTTTGTGCCCCCTGACCGTGCCCAAAAAAGACACCCCTTACTTGTGACACAGTCCTGTTAGTAGGGTTAGGTGCACCCACGTGCAAGCTCTGAATACCATGCCACGTACCTACCCCAGCTGAGCATCAGCACATTTCCGAAAGGACAGCCACATCAATCACTTCAAACACAGCCCAAGGAATAGCCTGGGTCTATCACCCAAGAAACAAAAGGCCTGGAAATCGGACACAACGTACACAGCTCTCCGAATCTATACCACTAACAATGATACGTGCAGCAATGTCTTTCTTGTGCCGAGTCAAAGAAGGGCTCAAAGCTGAGGTTGATTGGGCAGTGTAAATTGGGCAGGGCAAGAGGAAATGAGGAAGGATTGCATGGAAGTGAGGCTCTGAAAGGAGCCCCCTTCCTCACCTGTTCAGTTCCAGACTTTGTGACATACGGAATTTGGGACGATTTCTTGGCTCTCTGGGAAAGAAGGGTCGAATTTTTCACGGCCTCCACCATCCCCTTACAGCCGCCCCTTCGCCACACCAGGTTACATATGACCCGGAGAGGAACTACACGGGTCACAAATAAGATTTCACGTCAAAGCCCAAAAAAGCCAAATAGAAATCACTCTAGGGGAATTTCCTGCGACTAACAGAAGTAGAACCTCTACCCTTCTTACAGGGGGGTCACTCGGCCACAGGCACAAAGAGGCTCTCCTAGTTTAAGAACGAGAGGGATAAGACCTTACACCCTGGTTACAGGGCAGTCCTTTTGCCTGGCGTGTCAAAGTGACCTGTGGCTAAATAAGCCTGGCGAAGGAGACCCAAACCCTCCTTACAGGGTGGTCCTTAAGCCAGGGGCATTTCAATGGGCCAGAGCCAAGCGCGCTGAAAAGGAGAGACCTCCATTCCCTCAGTAGAGGGTGGTCTCTTTGCCCAGCAAGTGCCAGCGGCCCAAGACAAGCTAGAAAGGGGAGACCCGCACCCTTCTGACAGGGAGAGGTCAGTGGCACAGGGCATGTTAAAGGCTAAGTCCTAAAGAGCTGAAATCCACAGAGACCTCAACCCTTCTTAAAGGGTGGTCTCTCAGCCGCAGGTGCGGAATGGGTCCATAAAGCGTTTTTCTTGGCAAGGAGCGGACCTTGATCCCTGTTTACAGAGAGGTCCTTTTCCCTGGTCCCTCAAGGGGATTAAGCCTACGTGGACAAGTGTAAATGCCACAGGGAGGGCAATGTGTGCAATGTGTGCGTGGTTTTTGACTGGCCTTTTCTTCTCTTTTCCTGCAGTTTCTTTGGTGCTTCTGTCGTCGTCTTCATTTTGTCCTTTGAGTTGCTAGAAAGAGGGAGAAAGAAAGAGAGAGAGGTGACGCGGGCTCAGTGGACACCACGATTCCAAGGTCAATTCAGATTAAATGGACACGGTCCTCGCCCCTCCTTGAAATTACCCCAATTCCTAGGTTTCTGCACCAATCCGTAGCCGAAGGCAGGAGAGCTTGCAGCAGAACTCAGGGCCAGCTGGATGCAGAGTACGCCGGGCTTTGACTTGGCTGAGAGCGTGAGGAGGCCACGGGCACAGGGCAGCTACAAGGGCAAGCCCTTAACTCTCTCAAGAGGCTGGTTTCTATAACTAGCTTTCAAAGGGGAGTGTAATCTTGGGAAAGACCTACACCCTAGTTAGAGGGAGCTCACTTTGGACTTTGGTGATTTCTTGGCTTTTTTGAAGAAAGAGTTGAATTTTTCACGGCCTCCACCATCCCCTTACAGCCGCCCCTTCGCCACACCAGGTTACATGTGACCCGGACAGGAAACCCATGGGACACAAATGAAATTTCACTTCAGAACCCAGAAAAGCCAAGTAGAAATCATTCTAGTGCAATTTACCGTGACTAACAGAAGTAGAACCTCAACCCTTCTTAAAGGGGGGTCAGTCAGCCACAGGCACAAAGAGGTGCTCCTAGTTTAAGAACGAGAGGGATAAGACCTTACACCCTGGTTACAGGGCAGTCCTTTTGCCTGGCGTGTCAAAGTGACCTGTGGCGCCATAAGCATGGCGAAGGAGACCCAAACCCTCCTTACAGGGTGGTCCTTAAGCCAGGGACATTTCAATGGGCCATTGCCAAGAGCGTGGAAAAGGAGAGACCTCCATTCCCTCAGTAGAGGGTGGTCTCTTTGCCCAGCAAGTGCCAGCGGCCCAAGACAAGCTAGAAAGGGGAGACCTGCACCCTTCTTACAGGGAGAGGTCAATGGCACAGGGCATTGCAAAGGCTGGGTCCTAAATAATAGAAAGCCAGAGTGACCTCGACCCTTCCTACAGGGGGGTCACTCAGCCACAGGCACAAAAAGGCTCTCCTCGTTCAAGAATGAGAGGGATAAGACCTTACACCCTGGTTACAGGGCAGTCCTTTTGCCTGGCGTGTCAAAGTGACCTGTGGCGCCATAAGCATGGCGAAGGAGACCCAAACCCTCCTTACAGGGTGGTCCTTAAGCCAGGGGCATCACAGAGGGCCGTAGCCAAGAGGGCGGAAAAGGAGAGACCTCCATTCCCTCGGTAGAGGGGGCTCTCTTTGCCCAGCCAGTAACTTTGGCATTAAGAGGGCCAATGCCGAGAGGAGAAAAGGGAAACAGACCTGATCCCTGAGTATAGGGCGGTCACCCTTTCTTTAGAAAAACAGTCCTCCTTTAAAGAAGGGGGGGAAAGTCCCCAGTGGGAAAAGATCTGGAAATGAACAGGTAAGGGGGAATCCCGCTGAGTCTCCCATTACCATTAAATCCTCCATCCCTCGGCAACACCCTTCCCGACTTACCTTCCTACCCCACCAAGAAAATTTCAACTTTGTGCCCCCTGACCGTGCCCAAAAAAGACACCCCTTACTTGTGACACAGTCCTGTTAGTAGGGTTAGGTGCACCCACGTGCAAGCTCTGAATACCATGCCACGTACCTACCCCAGCTGAGCATCAGCACATTTCCGAAAGGACAGCCACATCAATCACTTCAAACACAGCCCTAGGAATAGCCTGGGTCTATCACCCAAGAAACAAAAGGCCTGGAAATCGGACACAACGTACACAGCTCTCCGAATCTATACCACTAACAATGATACGTGCAGCAATGTCTTTCTTGTGCCGAGTCAAAGAAGGGCTCAAAGCTGAGGTTGATTGGGCAGTGTAAATTGGGCAGGGCAAGAGGAAATGAGGAAGGATTGCATGGAAGTGAGGCTCTGAAAGGAGCCCCCTTCCTCACCTGTTCAGTTCCAGACTTTGTGACATACGGAATTTGGGACGATTTCTTGGCTCTCTGGGAAAGAAGGGTCGAATTTTTCACGGCCTCCACCATCCCCTTACAGCCGCCCCTTCGCCACACCAGGTTACATATGACCCGGAGAGGAACTACACAGGTCACAAATAAGATTTCACGTCAAAGCCCAAAAAAGCCAAATAGAAATCACTCTAGGGGAATTTCCTGCGACTAACAGAAGTAGAACCTCTACCCTTCTTACAGGGGGGTCACTCGGCCACAGGCACAAAGAGGCTCTCCTAGTTTAAGAACGAGAGGGATAAGACCTTACACCCTGGTTACAGGGCAGTCCTTTTGCCTGGCGTGTCAAAGTGACCTGTGGCTAAATAAGCCTGGCGAAGGAGACCCAAACCCTCCTTACAGGGTGGTCCTTAAGCCAGGGGCATTTCAATGGGCCAGAGCCAAGAGCACTGAAAAGGAGAGACCTCCATCCCCTCAGTAGAGGGTGGTCTCTTTGCCCAGCAAGTGCCAGCGGCCCAAGACAAGCTAGAAAGGGGAGACCTGCACCCTTCTTACAGGGAGAGGTCAATGGCACAGGGCATTTTAAAGGCTAGGTCCTAAATAGTAGAAAGTCAGAGAGACCTCAACCCTTCTTAAAGGGGAGTCGCTCGGCCACAGCACAAAAAGGCTCTCCTAGTTTACCAACGAGAGGGATAAGACCTTAAACCCTGGTTACAGGGCAGTCCTTTTGCCTGGCGTGTTAAGGTGACCTGTGGCTAAATAAGCCTGGCGAAGGAGACCCAAACCCTCCTTACAGGGTGGTCCTTAAGCCAGGGGCATTTCAATGGGCCAGAGCCAAGCGCGCTGAAAAGGAGAGACCTCCATTCCCTCAGTAGAGGGTGGTCTCTTTGCCCAGCAAGTGCCAGCGGCCCAAGACAAGCTAGAAAGGGGAGACCCGCACCCTTCTGACAGGGAGAGGTCAGTGGCACAGGGCATGTTAAAGGCTAAGTCCTAAAGAGCTGAAATCCACAGAGACCTCAACCCTTCTTAAAGGGTGGTCTCTCAGCCGCAGGTGCGGAATGGGTCCATAAAGCGTTTTTCTTGGCAAGGAGCGGACCTTGATCCCTGTTTACAGAGAGGTCCTTTTCCCTGGTCCCTCAAGGGGATTAAGCCTACGTGGACAAGTGTAAATGCCACAGGGAGGGCAATGTGTGCAATGTGTGCGTGGTTTTTGACTGGCCTTTTCTTCTCTTTTCCTGCAGTTTCTTTGGTGCTTCTGTCGTCGTCTTCATTTTGTCCTTTGAGTTGCTAGAAAGAGGGAGAAAGAGAGAGAGGTGACGTGGGCTCAGTGGACACCACGATTCAAAGGTCAATTCAGATTAAATGGACACGGTCCTCGCCCTTCCTTGAAATTACCCCAATTCCTAGGTTTCGGCACCAATCCGTAGCCGAAGGCAGGAGAGCTTGCAGCAGAACTCAGGGCCAGCTGGATGCAGAGTACGCCGGGCTTTGACTTGGCTGAGAGCGTGAGGAGGCCACGGGCACAGGGCAGCTACAAGGGCAAGCCCTTAACTCTCTCAAGAGGCTGGTTTCTATAACTAGCTTTCAAAGGGGAGTGTAATCTTGGGAAAGACCTACACCCTAGTTAGAGGGAGCTCACTTTGGACTTTGGTGATTTCTTGGCTTTTTTGAAGAAAGGGTTGAATTTTTCACGGCCTCCACCATCCCCTTACAGCCGCCCCTTCGCCACACCAGGTTACATGTGACCCGGACAGGAAACCCATGGGACACAAATGAAATTTCACTTCAGAACCCAGAAAAGCCAAGTAGAAATCATTCTAGTGCAATTTACAGTGACTAACAGAAGTAGAACCTCAACCCTTCTTAAAGGGGGGTCAGTCAGCCACAGGCACAAAGAGGTGCTCCTAGTTTAAGAACGAGAGGGATAAGACCTTACACCCTGGTTACAGGGCAGTCCTTTTGCCTGGCGTGTCAAAGTGACCTGTGGCGCCATAAGCATGGCGAAGGAGACCCAAACCCTCCTTACAGGGTGGTCCTTAAGCCAGGGACATTTCAATGGGCCATTGCCAAGAGCGTGGAAAAGGAGAGACCTCCATTCCCTCAGTAGAGGGTGGTCTCTTTGCCCAGCAAGTGCCAGCGGCCCAAGACAAGCTAGAAAGGGGAGACCCGCACCCTTCTGACAGGGAGAGGTCAATGGCACAGGGCATTGCAAAGGCTGGGTCCTAAATAATAGAAAGCCAGAGTGACCTCGACCCTTCCTACAGGGGGGTCACTCAGCCACAGGCACAAAAAGGCTCTCCTCGTTCAAGAATGAGAGGGATAAGACCTTACACCCTGGTTACAGGGCAGTCCTTTTGCCTGGCGTGTCAAAGTGACCTGTGGCGCCATAAGCATGGCGAAGGAGACCCAAACCCTCCTTACAGGGTGGTCCTTAAGCCAGGGGCATCACAGAGGGCCGTAGCCAAGAGGGCGGAAAAGGAGAGACCTCCATTCCCTCGGTAGAGGGGGCTCTCTTTGCCCAGCCAGTAACTTTGGCATTAAGAGGGCCAATGCCGAGAGGAGAAAAGGGAAACAGACCTGATCCCTGAGTATAGGGCGGTCACCCTTTCTTTAGAAAAGTAGTCCTCCTTTAAAGAAGGGGGGGAAAGTCCACAATGGGAAAAGATCTGGAAATGAACAGGTAAGGGGGAATCCCGCTGAGTCTCCCATTACCATTAAATCCTCCATCCCTCGGCAACACCCTTCCCGACTTACCTTCCTACCCCACCAAGAAAATTTCAACTTTGTGCCCCCTGACCGTGCCCAAAAAAGACACCCCTTACTTGTGACACAGTCCTGTTAGTAGGGTTAGGTGCACCCACGTGCAAGCTCTGAATACCATGCCACGTACCTACCCCAGCTGAGTATCAGCACATTTCCGAAAGGACAGCCACATCAATCACTTCAAACACAGCCCTAGGAATAGCCTGGGTCTATCACCCAAGAAACAAAAGGCCTGGAAATCGGACACAACGTACACAGCTCTCCGAATCTATACCACTAACAATGATACGTGCAGCAATGTCTTTCTTGTGCCGAGTCAAAGAAGGGCTCAAAGCTGAGGTTGATTGGGCAGTGTAAATTGGGCAGGGCAAGAGGAAATGAGGAAGGATTGCATGGAAGTGAGGCTCTGAAAGGAGCCCCCTTCCTCACCTGTTCAGTTCCAGACTTTGTGACATACGGAATTTGGGACGATTTCTTGGCTCTCTGGGAAAGAAGGGTCGAATTTTTCACGGCCTCCACCATCCCCTTACAGCCGCCCCTTCGCCACACCAGGTTACATATGACCCGGAGAGGAACTACACGGGTCACAAATAAGATTTCACGTCAAAGCCCAAAAAAGCCAAATAGAAATCACTCTAGGGGAATTTCCTGCGACTAACAGAAGTAGAACCTCTACCCTTCTTACAGGGGGGTCACTCGGCCACAGGCACAAAGAGGCTCTCCTAGTTTAAGAACGAGAGGGATAAGACCTTACACCCTGGTTACAGGGCAGTCTTTTTGCCTGGCGTGTCAAAGTGACCTGTGGCTAAATAAGCCTGGCGAAGGAGACCCAAACCCTCCTTACAGGGTGGTCCTTAAGCCAGGGGCATTTCAATGGGCCAGAGCCAAGAGCACTGAAAAGGAGAGACCTCCATCCCCTCAGTAGAGGGTGGTCTCTTTGCCCAGCAAGTGCCAGCGGCCCAAGACAAGCTAGAAAGGGGAGACCTGCACCCTTCTTACAGGGAGAGGTCAATGGCACAGGGCATTTTAAAGGCTAGGTCCTAAATAGTAGAAAGTCAGAGAGACCTCAACCCTTCTTAAAGGGGAGTCGCTCGGCCACAGCACAAAAAGGCTCTCCTAGTTTACCAACGAGAGGGATAAGACCTTAAACCCTGGTTACAGGGCAGTCCTTTTGCCTGGCGTGTTAAGGTGACCTGTGGCTAAATAAGCCTGGCGAAGGAGACCCAAACCCTCCTTACAGGGTGGTCCTTAAGCCAGGGGCATTTCAATGGGCCAGAGCCAAGCGCGCTGAAAAGGAGAGACCTCCATTCCCTCAGTAGAGGGTGGTCTCTTTGCCCAGCAAGTGCCAGCGGCCCAAGACAAGCTAGAAAGGGGAGACCCGCACCCTTCTGACAGGGAGAGGTCAGTGGCACAGGGCATGTTAAAGGCTAAGTCCTAAAGAGCTGAAATCCACAGAGACCTCAACCCTTCTTAAAGGGTGGTCTCTCAGCCGCAGGTGCGGAATGGGTCCATAAAGCGTTTTTCTTGGCAAGGAGCGGACCTTGATCCCTGTTTACAGAGAGGTCCTTTTCCCTGGTCCCTCAAGGGGATTAAGCCTACGTGGACAAGTGTAAATGCCACAGGGAGGGCAATGTGTGCAATGTGTGCGTGGTTTTTGACTGGCCTTTTCTTCTCTTTTCCTGCAGTTTCTTTGGTGCTTCTGTCGTCGTCTTCATTTTGTCCTTTGAGTTGCTAGAAAGAGGGAGAAAGAGAGAGAGGTGACGTGGGCTCAGTGGACACCACGATTCAAAGGTCAATTCAGATTAAATGGACACGGTCCTCGCCCTTCCTTGAAATTACCCCAATTCCTAGGTTTCGGCACCAATCCGTAGCCGAAGGCAGGAGAGCTTGCAGCAGAACTCAGGGCCAGCTGGATGCAGAGTACGCCGGGCTTTGACTTGGCTGAGAGCGTGAGGAGGCCACGGGCACAGGGCAGCTACAAGGGCAAGCCCTTAACTCTCTCAAGAGGCTGGTTTCTATAACTAGCTTTCAAAGGGGAGTGTAATCTTGGGAAAGACCTACACCCTAGTTAGAGGGAGCTCACTTTGGACTTTGGTGATTTCTTGGCTTTTTTGAAGAAAGGGTTGAATTTTTCACGGCCTCCACCATCCCCTTACAGCCGCCCCTTCGCCACACCAGGTTACATGTGACCCGGACAGGAAACCCATGGGACACAAATGAAATTTCACTTCAGAACCCAGAAAAGCCAAGTAGAAATCATTCTAGTGCAATTTACCGTGACTAACAGAAGTAGAACCTCAACCCTTCTTAAAGGGGGGTCAGTCAGCCACAGGCACAAAGAGGTGCTCCTAGTTTAAGAACGAGAGGGATAAGACCTTACACCCTGGTTACAGGGCAGTCCTTTTGCCTGGCGTGTCAAAGTGACCTGTGGCGCCATAAGCATGGCGAAGGAGACCCAAACCCTCCTTACAGGGTGGTCCTTAAGCCAGGGACATTTCAATGGGCCATTGCCAAGAGCGTGGAAAAGGAGAGACCTCCATTCCCTCAGTAGAGGGTGGTCTCTTTGCCCAGCAAGTGCCAGCGGCCCAAGACAAGCTAGAAAGGGGAGACCCGCACCCTTCTGACAGGGAGAGGTCAATGGCACAGGGCATTGCAAAGGCTGGGTCCTAAATAATAGAAAGCCAGAGTGACCTCGACCCTTCCTACAGGGGGGTCACTCAGCCACAGGCACAAAAAGGCTCTCCTCGTTCAAGAATGAGAGGGATAAGACCTTACACCCTGGTTACAGGGCAGTCCTTTTGCCTGGCGTGTCAAAGTGACCTGTGGCGCCATAAGCATGGCGAAGGAGACCCAAACCCTCCTTACAGGGTGGTCCTTAAGCCAGGGGCATCACAGAGGGCCGTAGCCAAGAGGGCGGAAAAGGAGAGACCTCCATTCCCTCGGTAGAGGGGGCTCTCTTTGCCCAGCCAGTAACTTTGGCATTAAGAGGGCCAATGCCGAGAGGAGAAAAGGGAAACAGACCTGATCCCTGAGTATAGGGCGGTCACCCTTTCTTTAGAAAAGTAGTCCTCCTTTAAAGAAGGGGGGGAAAGTCCACAATGGGAAAAGATCTGGAAATGAACAGGTAAGGGGGAATCCCGCTGAGTCTCCCATTACCATTAAATCCTCCATCCCTCGGCAACACCCTTCCCGACTTACCTTCCTACCCCACCAAGAAAATTTCAACTTTGTGCCCCCTGACCGTGCCCAAAAAAGACACCCCTTACTTGTGACACAGTCCTGTTAGTAGGGTTAGGTGCACCCACGTGCAAGCTCTGAATACCATGCCACGTACCTACCCCAGCTGAGCATCAGCACATTTCCGAAAGGACAGCCACATCAATCACTTCAAACACAGCCCAAGGAATAGCCTGGGTCTATCACCCAAGAAACAAAAGGCCTGGAAATCGGACACAACGTACACAGCTCTCCGAATCTATACCACTAACAATGATACGTGCAGCAATGTCTTTCTTGTGCCGAGTCAAAGAAGGGCTCAAAGCTGAGGTTGATTGGGCAGTGTAAATTGGGCAGGGCAAGAGGAAATGAGGAAGGATTGCATGGAAGTGAGGCTCTGAAAGGAGCCCCCTTCCTCACCTGTTCAGTTCCAGACTTTGTGACATACGGAATTTGGGACGATTTCTTGGCTCTCTGGGAAAGAAGGGTCGAATTTTTCACGGCCTCCACCATCCCCTTACAGCCGCCCCTTCGCCACACCAGGTTACATATGACCCGGAGAGGAACTACACGGGTCACAAATAAGATTTCACGTCAAAGCCCAAAAAAGCCAAATAGAAATCACTCTAGGGGAATTTCCTGCGACTAACAGAAGTAGAACCTCTACCCTTCTTACAGGGGGGTCACTCGGCCACAGGCACAAAGAGGCTCTCCTAGTTTAAGAACGAGAGGGATAAGACCTTACACCCTGGTTACAGGGCAGTCCTTTTGCCTGGCGTGTCAAAGTGACCTGTGGCTAAATAAGCCTGGCGAAGGAGACCCAAACCCTCCTTACAGGGTGGTCCTTAAGCCAGGGGCATTTCAATGGGCCAGAGCCAAGCGCGCTGAAAAGGAGAGACCTCCATTCCCTCAGTAGAGGGTGGTCTCTTTGCCCAGCAAGTGCCAGCGGCCCAAGACAAGCTAGAAAGGGGAGACCCGCACCCTTCTGACAGGGAGAGGTCAGTGGCACAGGGCATGTTAAAGGCTAAGTCCTAAAGAGCTGAAATCCACAGAGACCTCAACCCTTCTTAAAGGGTGGTCTCTCAGCCGCAGGTGCGGAATGGGTCCATAAAGCGTTTTTCTTGGCAAGGAGCGGACCTTGATCCCTGTTTACAGAGAGGTCCTTTTCCCTGGTCCCTCAAAGGGATTAAGCCTACGTGGACAAGTGTAAATGCCACAGGGAGGGCAATGTGTGCAATGTGTGCGTGGTTTTTGACTGGCCTTTTCTTCTCTTTTCCTGCAGTTTCTTTGGTGCTTCTGTCGTCGTCTTCATTTTGTCCTTTGAGTTGCTAGAAAGAGGGAGAAAGAAAGAGAGAGAGGTGACGCGGGCTCAGTGGACACCACGATTCCAAGGTCAATTCAGATTAAATGGACACGGTCCTCGCCCCTCCTTGAAATTACCCCAATTCCTAGGTTTCTGCACCAATCCGTAGCCGAAGGCAGGAGAGCTTGCAGCAGAACTCAGGGCCAGCTGGATGCAGAGTACGCCGGGCTTTGACTTGGCTGAGAGCGTGAGGAGGCCACGGGCACAGGGCAGCTACAAGGGCAAGCCCTTAACTCTCTCAAGAGGCTGGTTTCTATAACTAGCTTTCAAAGGGGAGTGTAATCTTGGGAAAGACCTACACCCTAGTTAGAGGGAGCTCACTTTGGACTTTGGTGATTTCTTGGCTTTTTTGAAGAAAGAGTTGAATTTTTCACGGCCTCCACCATCCCCTTACAGCCGCCCCTTCGCCACACCAGGTTACATGTGACCCGGACAGGAAACCCATGGGACACAAATGAAATTTCACTTCAGAACCCAGAAAAGCCAAGTAGAAATCATTCTAGTGCAATTTACAGTGACTAACAGAAGTAGAACCTCAACCCTTCTTAAAGGGGGGTCAGTCAGCCACAGGCACAAAGAGGTGCTCCTAGTTTAAGAACGAGAGGGATAAGACCTTACACCCTGGTTACAGGGCAGTCCTTTTGCCTGGCGTGTCAAAGTGACCTGTGGCGCCATAAGCATGGCGAAGGAGACCCAAACCCTCCTTACAGGGTGGTCCTTAAGCCAGGGACATTTCAATGGGCCATTGCCAAGAGCGTGGAAAAGGAGAGACCTCCATTCCCTCAGTAGAGGGTGGTCTCTTTGCCCAGCAAGTGCCAGCGGCCCAAGACAAGCTAGAAAGGGGAGACCTGCACCCTTCTTACAGGGAGAGGTCAATGGCACAGGGCATTGCAAAGGCTGGGTCCTAAATAATAGAAAGCCAGAGTGACCTCGACCCTTCCTACAGGGGGGTCACTCAGCCACAGGCACAAAAAGGCTCTCCTCGTTCAAGAATGAGAGGGATAAGACCTTACACCCTGGTTACAGGGCAGTCCTTTTGCCTGGCGTGTCAAAGTGACCTGTGGCGCCATAAGCATGGCGAAGGAGACCCAAACCCTCCTTACAGGGTGGTCCTTAAGCCAGGGGCATCACAGAGGGCCGTAGCCAAGAGGGCGGAAAAGGAGAGACCTCCATTCCCTCGGTAGAGGGGGCTCTCTTTGCCCAGCCAGTAACTTTGGCATTAAGAGGGCCAATGCCGAGAGGAGAAAAGGGAAACAGACCTGATCCCTGAGTATAGGGCGGTCACCCTTTCTTTAGAAAAACAGTCCTCCTTTAAAGAAGGGGGGGAAAGTCCCCAATGGGAAAAGATCTGGAAATGAACAGGTAAGGGGGAATCCCGCTGAGTCTCCCATTACCATTAAATCCTCCATCCCTCGGCAACACCCTTCCCGACTTACCTTCCTACCCCACCAAGAAAATTTCAACTTTGTGCCCCCTGACCGTGCCCAAAAAAGACACCCCTTACTTGTGACACAGTCCTGTTAGTAGGGTTAGGTGCACCCACGTGCAAGCTCTGAATACCATGCCACGTACCTACCCCAGCTGAGCATCAGCACATTTCCGAAAGGACAGCCACATCAATCACTTCAAACACAGCCCTAGGAATAGCCTGGGTCTATCACCCAAGAAACAAAAGGCCTGGAAATCGGACACAACGTACACAGCTCTCCGAATCTATACCACTAACAATGATACGTGCAGCAATGTCTTTCTTGTGCCGAGTCAAAGAAGGGCTCAAAGCTGAGGTTGATTGGGCAGTGTAAATTGGGCAGGGCAAGAGGAAATGAGGAAGGATTGCATGGAAGTGAGGCTCTGAAAGGAGCCCCCTTCCTCACCTGTTCAGTTCCAGACTTTGTGACATACGGAATTTGGGACGATTTCTTGGCTCTCTGGGAAAGAAGGGTCGAATTTTTCACGGCCTCCACCATCCCCTTACAGCCGCCCCTTCGCCACACCAGGTTACATATGACCCGGAGAGGAACTACACAGGTCACAAATAAGATTTCACGTCAAAGCCCAAAAAAGCCAAATAGAAATCACTCTAGGGGAATTTCCTGCGACTAACAGAAGTAGAACCTCTACCCTTCTTACAGGGGGGTCACTCGGCCACAGGCACAAAGAGGCTCTCCTAGTTTAAGAACGAGAGGGATAAGACCTTACACCCTGGTTACAGGGCAGTCCTTTTGCCTGGCGTGTCAAAGTGACCTGTGGCTAAATAAGCCTGGCGAAGGAGACCCAAACCCTCCTTACAGGGTGGTCCTTAAGCCAGGGGCATTTCAATGGGCCAGAGCCAAGAGCACTGAAAAGGAGAGACCTCCATCCCCTCAGTAGAGGGTGGTCTCTTTGCCCAGCAAGTGCCAGCGGCCCAAGACAAGCTAGAAAGGGGAGACCTGCACCCTTCTTACAGGGAGAGGTCAATGGCACAGGGCATTTTAAAGGCTAGGTCCTAAATAGTAGAAAGTCAGAGAGACCTCAACCCTTCTTAAAGGGGAGTCGCTCGGCCACAGCACAAAAAGGCTCTCCTAGTTTACCAACGAGAGGGATAAGACCTTAAACCCTGGTTACAGGGCAGTCCTTTTGCCTGGCGTGTTAAGGTGACCTGTGGCTAAATAAGCCTGGCGAAGGAGACCCAAACCCTCCTTACAGGGTGGTCCTTAAGCCAGGGGCATTTCAATGGGCCAGAGCCAAGCGCGCTGAAAAGGAGAGACCTCCATTCCCTCAGTAGAGGGTGGTCTCTTTGCCCAGCAAGTGCCAGCGGCCCAAGACAAGCTAGAAAGGGGAGACCCGCACCCTTCTGACAGGGAGAGGTCAGTGGCACAGGGCATGTTAAAGGCTAAGTCCTAAAGAGCTGAAATCCACAGAGACCTCAACCCTTCTTAAAGGGTGGTCTCTCAGCCGCAGGTGCGGAATGGGTCCATAAAGCGTTTTTCTTGGCAAGGAGCGGACCTTGATCCCTGTTTACAGAGAGGTCCTTTTCCCTGGTCCCTCAAGGGGATTAAGCCTACGTGGACAAGTGTAAATGCCACAGGGAGGGCAATGTGTGCAATGTGTGCGTGGTTTTTGACTGGCCTTTTCTTCTCTTTTCCTGCAGTTTCTTTGGTGCTTCTGTCGTCGTCTTCATTTTGTCCTTTGAGTTGCTAGAAAGAGGGAGAAAGAGAGAGAGGTGACGTGGGCTCAGTGGACACCACGATTCAAAGGTCAATTCAGATTAAATGGACACGGTCCTCGCCCTTCCTTGAAATTACCCCAATTCCTAGGTTTCGGCACCAATCCGTAGCCGAAGGCAGGAGAGCTTGCAGCAGAACTCAGGGCCAGCTGGATGCAGAGTACGCCGGGCTTTGACTTGGCTGAGAGCGTGAGGAGGCCACGGGCACAGGGCAGCTACAAGGGCAAGCCCTTAACTCTCTCAAGAGGCTGGTTTCTATAACTAGCTTTCAAAGGGGAGTGTAATCTTGGGAAAGACCTACACCCTAGTTAGAGGGAGCTCACTTTGGACTTTGGTGATTTCTTGGCTTTTTTGAAGAAAGGGTTGAATTTTTCACGGCCTCCACCATCCCCTTACAGCCGCCCCTTCGCCACACCAGGTTACATGTGACCCGGACAGGAAACCCATGGGACACAAATGAAATTTCACTTCAGAACCCAGAAAAGCCAAGTAGAAATCATTCTAGTGCAATTTACAGTGACTAACAGAAGTAGAACCTCAACCCTTCTTAAAGGGGGGTCAGTCAGCCACAGGCACAAAGAGGTGCTCCTAGTTTAAGAACGAGAGGGATAAGACCTTACACCCTGGTTACAGGGCAGTCCTTTTGCCTGGCGTGTCAAAGTGACCTGTGGCGCCATAAGCATGGCGAAGGAGACCCAAACCCTCCTTACAGGGTGGTCCTTAAGCCAGGGACATTTCAATGGGCCATTGCCAAGAGCGTGGAAAAGGAGAGACCTCCATTCCCTCAGTAGAGGGTGGTCTCTTTGCCCAGCAAGTGCCAGCGGCCCAAGACAAGCTAGAAAGGGGAGACCCGCACCCTTCTGACAGGGAGAGGTCAATGGCACAGGGCATTGCAAAGGCTGGGTCCTAAATAATAGAAAGCCAGAGTGACCTCGACCCTTCCTACAGGGGGGTCACTCAGCCACAGGCACAAAAAGGCTCTCCTCGTTCAAGAATGAGAGGGATAAGACCTTACACCCTGGTTACAGGGCAGTCCTTTTGCCTGGCGTGTCAAAGTGACCTGTGGCGCCATAAGCATGGCGAAGGAGACCCAAACCCTCCTTACAGGGTGGTCCTTAAGCCAGGGGCATCACAGAGGGCCGTAGCCAAGAGGGCGGAAAAGGAGAGACCTCCATTCCCTCGGTAGAGGGGGCTCTCTTTGCCCAGCCAGTAACTTTGGCATTAAGAGGGCCAATGCCGAGAGGAGAAAAGGGAAACAGACCTGATCCCTGAGTATAGGGCGGTCACCCTTTCTTTAGAAAAGTAGTCCTCCTTTAAAGAAGGGGGGGAAAGTCCACAATGGGAAAAGATCTGGAAATGAACAGGTAAGGGGGAATCCCGCTGAGTCTCCCATTACCATTAAATCCTCCATCCCTCGGCAACACCCTTCCCGACTTACCTTCCTACCCCACCAAGAAAATTTCAACTTTGTGCCCCCTGACCGTGCCCAAAAAAGACACCCCTTACTTGTGACACAGTCCTGTTAGTAGGGTTAGGTGCACCCACGTGCAAGCTCTGAATACCATGCCACGTACCTACCCCAGCTGAGTATCAGCACATTTCCGAAAGGACAGCCACATCAATCACTTCAAACACAGCCCTAGGAATAGCCTGGGTCTATCACCCAAGAAACAAAAGGCCTGGAAATCGGACACAACGTACACAGCTCTCCGAATCTATACCACTAACAATGATACGTGCAGCAATGTCTTTCTTGTGCCGAGTCAAAGAAGGGCTCAAAGCTGAGGTTGATTGGGCAGTGTAAATTGGGCAGGGCAAGAGGAAATGAGGAAGGATTGCATGGAAGTGAGGCTCTGAAAGGAGCCCCCTTCCTCACCTGTTCAGTTCCAGACTTTGTGACATACGGAATTTGGGACGATTTCTTGGCTCTCTGGGAAAGAAGGGTCGAATTTTTCACGGCCTCCACCATCCCCTTACAGCCGCCCCTTCGCCACACCAGGTTACATATGACCCGGAGAGGAACTACACGGGTCACAAATAAGATTTCACGTCAAAGCCCAAAAAAGCCAAATAGAAATCACTCTAGGGGAATTTCCTGCGACTAACAGAAGTAGAACCTCTACCCTTCTTACAGGGGGGTCACTCGGCCACAGGCACAAAGAGGCTCTCCTAGTTTAAGAACGAGAGGGATAAGACCTTACACCCTGGTTACAGGGCAGTCTTTTTGCCTGGCGTGTCAAAGTGACCTGTGGCTAAATAAGCCTGGCGAAGGAGACCCAAACCCTCCTTACAGGGTGGTCCTTAAGCCAGGGGCATTTCAATGGGCCAGAGCCAAGAGCACTGAAAAGGAGAGACCTCCATCCCCTCAGTAGAGGGTGGTCTCTTTGCCCAGCAAGTGCCAGCGGCCCAAGACAAGCTAGAAAGGGGAGACCTGCACCCTTCTTACAGGGAGAGGTCAATGGCACAGGGCATTTTAAAGGCTAGGTCCTAAATAGTAGAAAGTCAGAGAGACCTCAACCCTTCTTAAAGGGGAGTCGCTCGGCCACAGCACAAAAAGGCTCTCCTAGTTTACCAACGAGAGGGATAAGACCTTAAACCCTGGTTACAGGGCAGTCCTTTTGCCTGGCGTGTTAAGGTGACCTGTGGCTAAATAAGCCTGGCGAAGGAGACCCAAACCCTCCTTACAGGGTGGTCCTTAAGCCAGGGGCATTTCAATGGGCCAGAGCCAAGCGCGCTGAAAAGGAGAGACCTCCATTCCCTCAGTAGAGGGTGGTCTCTTTGCCCAGCAAGTGCCAGCGGCCCAAGACAAGCTAGAAAGGGGAGACCCGCACCCTTCTGACAGGGAGAGGTCAGTGGCACAGGGCATGTTAAAGGCTAAGTCCTAAAGAGCTGAAATCCACAGAGACCTCAACCCTTCTTAAAGGGTGGTCTCTCAGCCGCAGGTGCGGAATGGGTCCATAAAGCGTTTTTCTTGGCAAGGAGCGGACCTTGATCCCTGTTTACAGAGAGGTCCTTTTCCCTGGTCCCTCAAGGGGATTAAGCCTACGTGGACAAGTGTAAATGCCACAGGGAGGGCAATGTGTGCAATGTGTGCGTGGTTTTTGACTGGCCTTTTCTTCTCTTTTCCTGCAGTTTCTTTGGTGCTTCTGTCGTCGTCTTCATTTTGTCCTTTGAGTTGCTAGAAAGAGGGAGAAAGAGAGAGAGGTGACGTGGGCTCAGTGGACACCACGATTCAAAGGTCAATTCAGATTAAATGGACACGGTCCTCGCCCTTCCTTGAAATTACCCCAATTCCTAGGTTTCGGCACCAATCCGTAGCCGAAGGCAGGAGAGCTTGCAGCAGAACTCAGGGCCAGCTGGATGCAGAGTACGCCGGGCTTTGACTTGGCTGAGAGCGTGAGGAGGCCACGGGCACAGGGCAGCTACAAGGGCAAGCCCTTAACTCTCTCAAGAGGCTGGTTTCTATAACTAGCTTTCAAAGGGGAGTGTAATCTTGGGAAAGACCTACACCCTAGTTAGAGGGAGCTCACTTTGGACTTTGGTGATTTCTTGGCTTTTTTGAAGAAAGGGTTGAATTTTTCACGGCCTCCACCATCCCCTTACAGCCGCCCCTTCGCCACACCAGGTTACATGTGACCCGGACAGGAAACCCATGGGACACAAATGAAATTTCACTTCAGAACCCAGAAAAGCCAAGTAGAAATCATTCTAGTGCAATTTACCGTGACTAACAGAAGTAGAACCTCAACCCTTCTTAAAGGGGGGTCAGTCAGCCACAGGCACAAAGAGGTGCTCCTAGTTTAAGAACGAGAGGGATAAGACCTTACACCCTGGTTACAGGGCAGTCCTTTTGCCTGGCGTGTCAAAGTGACCTGTGGCGCCATAAGCATGGCGAAGGAGACCCAAACCCTCCTTACAGGGTGGTCCTTAAGCCAGGGACATTTCAATGGGCCATTGCCAAGAGCGTGGAAAAGGAGAGACCTCCATTCCCTCAGTAGAGGGTGGTCTCTTTGCCCAGCAAGTGCCAGCGGCCCAAGACAAGCTAGAAAGGGGAGACCCGCACCCTTCTGACAGGGAGAGGTCAATGGCACAGGGCATTGCAAAGGCTGGGTCCTAAATAATAGAAAGCCAGAGTGACCTCGACCCTTCCTACAGGGGGGTCACTCAGCCACAGGCACAAAAAGGCTCTCCTCGTTCAAGAATGAGAGGGATAAGACCTTACACCCTGGTTACAGGGCAGTCCTTTTGCCTGGCGTGTCAAAGTGACCTGTGGCGCCATAAGCATGGCGAAGGAGACCCAAACCCTCCTTACAGGGTGGTCCTTAAGCCAGGGGCATCACAGAGGGCCGTAGCCAAGAGGGCGGAAAAGGAGAGACCTCCATTCCCTCGGTAGAGGGGGCTCTCTTTGCCCAGCCAGTAACTTTGGCATTAAGAGGGCCAATGCCGAGAGGAGAAAAGGGAAACAGACCTGATCCCTGAGTATAGGGCGGTCACCCTTTCTTTAGAAAAGTAGTCCTCCTTTAAAGAAGGGGGGGAAAGTCCACAATGGGAAAAGATCTGGAAATGAACAGGTAAGGGGGAATCCCGCTGAGTCTCCCATTACCATTAAATCCTCTATCCCTCGGCAACACCCTTCCCGACTTACCTTCCTACCCCACCAAGAAAATTTCAACTTTGTGCCCCCTGACCGTGCCCAAAAAAGACACCCCTTACTTGTGACACAGTCCTGTTAGTAGGGTTAGGTGCACCCACGTGCAAGCTCTGAATACCATGCCACGTACCTACCCCAGCTGAGCATCAGCACATTTCCGAAAGGACAGCCACATCAATCACTTCAAACACAGCCCTAGGAATAGCCTGGGTCTATCACCCAAGAAACAAAAGGCCTGGAAATCGGACACAACGTACACAGCTCTCCGAATCTATACCACTAACAATGATACGTGCAGCAATGTCTTTCTTGTACCGAGTCAAAGAAGGGCTCAAAGCTGAGGTTGATTGGGCAGTGTAAATTGGGCAGGGCAAGAGGAAATGAGGAAGGATTGCATGGAAGTGAGGCTCTGAAAGGAGCCCCCTTCCTCACCTGTTCAGTTCCAGACTTTGTGACATACGGAATTTGGGACGATTTCTTGGCTCTCTGGGAAAGAAGGGTCGAATTTTTCACGGCCTCCACCATCCCCTTACAGCCGCCCCTTCGCCACACCAGGTTACATATGACCCGGAGAGGAACTACACGGGTCACAAATAAGATTTCACGTCAAAGCCCAAAAAAGCCAAATAGAAATCACTCTAGGGGAATTTCCTGCGACTAACAGAAGTAGAACCTCTACCCTTCTTACAGGGGGGTCACTCGGCCACAGGCACAAAGAGGCTCTCCTAGTTTAAGAACGAGAGGGATAAGACCTTACACCCTGGTTACAGGGCAGTCCTTTTGCCTGGCGTGTCAAAGTGACCTGTGGCTAAATAAGCCTGGCGAAGGAGACCCAAACCCTCCTTACAGGGTGGTCCTTAAGCCAGGGGCATTTCAATGGGCCAGAGCCAAGAGCACTGAAAAGGAGAGACCTCCATCCCCTCAGTAGAGGGTGGTCTCTTTGCCCAGCAAGTGCCAGCGGCCCAAGACAAGCTAGAAAGGGGAGACCTGCACCCTTCTTACAGGGAGAGGTCAATGGCACAGGGCATTTTAAAGGCTAGGTCCTAAATAGTAGAAAGCCAGAGTGACCTCAACCCTTCTTAAAGGGGAGTCGCTCGGCCACAGCACAAAAAGGCTCTCCTAGTTTACCAACGAGAGGGATAAGACCTTAAACCCTGGTTACAGGGCAGTCCTTTTGCCTGGCGTGTTAAGGTGACCTGTGGCTAAATAAGCCTGGCGAAGGAGACCCAAACCCTCCTTATAGGGTGGTCCTTAAGCCAGGGGCATTTCAATGGGCCAGAGCCAAGCGCGCTGAAAAGGAGAGACCTCCATTCCCTCAGTAGAGGGTGGTCTCTTTGCCCAGCAAGTGCCAGCGGCCCAAGACAAGCTAGAAAGGGGAGACCCGCACCCTTCTGACAGGGAGAGGTCAGTGGCACAGGGCATGTTAAAGGCTAAGTCCTAAAGAGCTGAAATCCACAGAGACCTCAACCCTTCTTAAAGGGTGGTCTCTCAGCCGCAGGTGCGGAATGGGTCCATAAAGCGTTTTTCTTGGCAAGGAGCGGACCTTGATCCCTGTTTACAGAGAGGTCCTTTTCCCTGGTCCCTCAAGGGGATTAAGCCTATGTGGACAAGTGTAAATGCCACAGGGAGGGCAATGTGTGCGTGGTTTTTGACTGGCCTTTTCTTCTCTTTTCCTGCAGTTTCTTTGGTGCTTCTGTCGTCGTCTTCATTTTGTCCTTTGAGTTGCTAGAAAGAGGGAGAAAGAGAGAGAGGTGACGCGGGCTCAGTGGACACCACGATTCCAAGGTCAATTCAGATTAAATGGACACGGTCCTCGCCCCTCCTTGAAATTACCCCAATTCCTAGGTTTCGGCACCAATCCGTAGCCGAAGGCAGGAGAGCTTGCAGCAGAACTCAGGGCCAGCTGGATGCAGAGTACGCCGGGCTTTGACTTGGCTGAGAGCGTGAGGAGGCCACGGGCACAGGGCAGCTACAAGGGCAAGCCCTTAACTCTCTCAAGAGGCTGGTTTCTATAACTAGCTTTCAAAGGGGAGTGTAATCTTGGGAAAGACCTACACCCTAGTTAGAGGGAGGTCACTTTGGACTTTGGTGATTTCTTGGCTTTTTTGAAGAAAGGGTTGAATTTTTCACGGCCTCCACCATCCCCTTACAGCCGCCCCTTCGCCACACCAGGTTACATGTGACCCGGACAGGAAACCCATGGGACACAAATGAAATTTCACTTCAGAACCCAGAAAAGCCAAGTAGAAATCATTCTAGTGCAATTTACAGTGACTAACGGAAGTAGAACCTCAACCCTTCTTAAAGGGGGGTCAGTCAGCCACAGGCACAAAGAGGTGCTCCTAGTTTAAGAACGAGAGGGATAAGACCTTACACCCTGGTTACAGGGCAGTCCTTTTGCCTGGCGTGTCAAAGTGACCTGTGGCGCCATAAGCATGGCGAAGGAGACCCAAACCCTCCTTACAGGGTGGTCCTTAAGCCAGGGACATTTCAATGGGCCATTGCCCAGAGCGTGGAAAAGGAGAGACCTCCATTCCCTCAGTAGAGGGTGGTCTCTTTGCCCAGCAAGTGCCAGCGGCCCAAGACAAGCTAGAAAGGGGAGACCTGCACCCTTCTTACAGGGAGAGGTCAATGGCACAGGGCATTGCAAAGGCTGGGTCCTAAATAATAGAAAGCCAGAGTGACCTCGACCCTTCCTACAGGGGGGTCACTCAGCCACAGGGACAAAAAGGCTCTCCTCGTTCAAGAATGAGAGGGATAAGACCTTACACCCTGGTTACAGGGCAGTCCTTTTGCCTGGCGTGTCAAAGTGACCTGTGGCGCCATAAGCATGGCGAAGGAGACCCAAACCCTCCTTACAGGGTGGTCCTTAAGCCAGGGGCATCACAGAGGGCCGTAGCCAAGAGGGCGGAAAAGGAGAGACCTCCATTCCCTCGGTAGAGGGGGCTCTCTTTGCCCAGCCAGTAACTTTGGCATTAAGAGGGCCAATGCCGAGAGGAGAAAAGGGAAACAGACCTGATCCCTGAGTATAGGGCGGTCACCCTTTCTTTAGAAAAATAGTCCTCCTTTAAGGAAGGGGGGGAAAGTCCCCAATGGGAAAAGATCTGGAAATGAACAGGTAAGGGGGAATCCCGCTGAGTCTCCCATTACCATTAAATCCTCCATCCCTCGGCAACACCCTTCCCGACTTACCTTCCTACCCCACCAAGAGAATTTCAACTTTGTGCCCCCTGACCGTGCCCAAAAAAGACACCCCTTACTTGTGACACAGTCCTGTTAGTAGGGTTAGGTGCACCCACGTGCAAGCTCTGAATACCATGCCACGTACCTACCCCAGCTGAGCATCAGCACATTTCCGAAAGGACAGCCACATCAATCACTTCAAACACAGCCCTAGGAATAGCCTGGGTCTATCACCCAAGAAACAAAAGGCCTGGAAATCGGACACAACGTACACAGCTCTCCGAATCTATACCACTAACAATGATACGTGCAGCAATGTCTTTCTTGTGCCGAGTCAAAGAAGGGCTCAAAGCTGAGGTTGATTGGGCAGTGTAAATTGGGCAGGGCAAGAGGAAATGAGGAAGGATTGCATGGAAGTGAGGCTCTGAAAGGAGCCCCCTTCCTCACCTGTTCAGTTCCAGACTTTGTGACATACGGAATTTGGGACGATTTCTTGGCTCTCTGGGAAAGAAGGGTCGAATTTTTCACGGCCTCCACCATCCCCTTACAGCCGCCCCTTCGCCACACCAGGTTACATATGACCCGGAGAGGAACTACACGGGTCACAAATAAGATTTCACGTCAAAGCCCAAAAAAGCCAAATAGAAATCACTCTAGGGGAATTTCCTGCGACTAACAGAAGTAGAACCTCAACCCTTCTTACAGGGGGGTCACTCGGCCACAGGCATAAAGAGGCTCTCCTAGTTTAAGAACGAGAGGGATAAGACCTTACACCCTGGTTACAGGGCAGTCCTTTTGCCTGGCGTGTCAAAGTGACCTGTGGCTAAATAAGCCTGGCGAAGGAGACCCAAACCCTCCTTACAGGGTGGTCCTTAAGCCAGGGGCATTTCAATGGGCCAGAGCCAAGAGCACTGAAAAGGAGAGACCTCCATCCCCTCAGTAGAGGGTGGTCTCTTTGCCCAGCAAGTGCCAGCGGCCCAAGACAAGCTAGAAAGGGGAGACCTGCACCCTTCTTACAGGGAGAAGTCAATGGCACAGGGCATTTTAAAGGCTAGGTCCTAAATAGTAGAAAGTCAGAGAGACCTCAACCCTTCTTAAAGGGGAGTCGCTCGGCCACAGCACAAAAAGGCTCTCCTAGTTTACCAACGAGAGGGATAAGACCTTAAACCCTGGTTACAGGGCAGTCCTTTTGCCTGGCGTGTTAAGGTGACCTGTGGCTAAATAAGCCTGGCGAAGGAGACCCAAACCCTCCTTACAGGGTGGTCCTTAAGCCAGGGGCATTTCAATGGGCCAGAGCCAAGCGCGCTGAAAAGGAGAGGCCTCCATTCCCTCAGTAGAGGGTGGTCTCTTTGCCCAGCAAGTGCCAGCGGCCCAAGACAAGCTAGAAAGGGGAGACCCGCACCCTTCTGACAGGGAGAGGTCAGTGGCACAGGGCATGTTAAAGGCTAAGTCCTAAAGAGCTGAAATCCACAGAGACCTCAACCCTTCTTAAAGGGTGGTCTCTCAGCCGCAGGTGCGGAATGGGTCCATAAAGCGTTTTTCTTGGCAAGGAGCGGACCTTGATCCCTGTTTACAGAGAGGTCCTTTTCCCTGGTCCCTCAAGGGGATTAAGCCTACGTGGACAAGTGTAAATGCCACAGGGAGGGCAATGTGTGCAATGTGTGCGTGGTTTTTGACTGGCCTTTTCTTCTCTTTTCCTGCAGTTTCTTTGGTGCTTCTGTCGTCGTCTTCATTTTGTCCTTTGAGTTGCTAGAAAGAGGGAGAAAGAGAGAGAGGTGACGCGGGCTCAGTGGACACCACGATTCCAAGGTCAATTCAGATTAAATGGACACGGTCCTCGCCCTTCCTTGAAATTACCCCAATTCCTAGGTTTCGGCACCAATCCATAGCCGAAGGCAGGAGAGCTTGCAGCAGAACTCAGGGCCAGCTGGATGCAGAGTACGCCGGGCTTTGACTTGGCTGAGAGCGTGAGGAGGCCACGGGCACAGGGCAGCTACAAGGGCAAGCCCTTAACTCTCTCAAGAGGCTGGTTTCTATAACTAGCTTTCAAAGGGGAGTGTAATCTTGGGAAAGACCTACACCCTAGTTAGAGGGAGCTCACTTTGGACTTTGGTGATTTCTTGGCTTTTTTGAAGAAAGGGTTGAATTTTTCACGGCCTCCACCATCCCCTTACAGCCGCCCCTTCGCCACACCAGGTTACATGTGACCCGGACAGGAAACCCATGGGACACAAATGAAATTTCACTTCAGAACCCAGAAAAGCCAAGTAGAAATCATTCTAGTGCAATTTACAGTGACTAACGGAAGTAGAACCTCAACCCTTCTTAAAGGGGGGGTCAGTCAGCCACAGGCACAAAGAGGTGCTCCTAGTTTAAGAACGAGAGGGATAAGACCTTACACCCTGGTTACAGGGCAGTCCTTTTGCCTGGCGTGTCAAAGTGACCTGTGGCGCCATAAGCATGGCGAAGGAGACCCAAACCCTCCTTACAGGGTGGTCCTTAAGCCAGGGACATTTCAATGGGCCATTGCCAAGAGCGTGGAAAAGGAGAGACCTCCATTCCCTCAGTAGAGGGTGGTCTCTTTGCCCAGCAAGTGCCAGCGGCCCAAGACAAGCTAGAAAGGGGAGACCTGCACCCTTCTTACAGGGAGAGGTCAATGGCACAGGGCATTGCAAAGGCTGGGTCCTAAATAATAGAAAGCCAGAGTGACCTCGACCCTTCCTACAGGGGGGTCACTCAGCCACAGGCACAAAAAGGCTCTCCTCATTCAAGAATGAGAGGGATAAGACCTTACACCCTGGTTACAGGGCAGTCCTTTTGCCTGGCGTGTCAAAGTGACCTGTGGCGCCATAAGCATGGCGAAGGAGACCCAAACCCTCCTTACAGGGTGGTCCTTAAGCCAGGGGCATCACAGAGGGCCGTAGCCAAGAGGGCGGAAAAGGAGAGACCTCCATTCCCTCGGTAGAGGGGGCTCTCTTTGCCCAGCCAGTAACTTTGGCATTAAGAGGGCCAATGCCGAGAGGAGAAAAGGGAAACAGACCTGATCCCTGAGTATAGGGCGGTCACCCTTTCTTTAGAAAAACAGTCCTCCTTTAAAGAAGGGGGGGAAAGTCCCCAATGGGAAAAGATCTGGAAATGAACAGGTAAGGGGGAATCCCGCTGAGTCTCCCATTACCATTAAATCCTCCATCCCTCGGCAACACCCTTCCCGACTTACCTTCCTACCCCACCAAGAAAATTTCAACTTTGTGCCCCCTGACCGTGCCCAAAAAAGACACCCCTTACTTGTGACACAGTCCTGTTAGTAGGGTTAGGTGCACCCACGTGCAAGCTCTGAATACCATGCCACGTACCTACCCCAGCTGAGCATCAGCACATTTCCGAAAGGACAGCCACATCAATCACTTCAAACACAGCCCTAGGAATAGCCTGGGTCTATCACCCAAGAAACAAAAGGCCTGGAAATCGGACACAACGTACACAGCTCTCCGAATCTATACCACTAACAATGATACGTGCAGCAATGTCTTTCTTGTGCCGAGTCAAAGAAGGGCTCAAAGCTGAGGTTGATTGGGCAGTGTAAATTGGGCAGGGCAAGAGGAAATGAGCAAGGATTTCATGGAAGTGAGGCTCTGAAAGGAGCCCCCTTCCTCACCTGTTCAGTTCCAGACTTTGTGACATACAGAATTTGGGACGATTTCTTGGCTCTCTGGGAAAGAAGGGTCGAATTTTTCACGGCCTCCACCATCCCCTTACAGCCGCCCCTTCGCCACACCAGGTTACATATGACCCGGAGAGGAACTACACGGGTCACAAATAAGATTTCACGTCAAAGCCCAAAAAAGCCAAATAGAAATCACTCTAGGGGAATTTCCTGCGACTAACAGAAGTAGAACCTCTACCCTTCTTACAGGGGGGTCACTCGGCCACAGGCACAAAGAGGCTCTCCTAGTTTAAGAACGAGAGGGATAAGACCTTACACCCTGGTTACAGGGCAGTCCTTTTGCCTGGCGTGTCAAAGTGACCTGTGGCTAAATAAGCCTGGCGAAGGAGACCCAAACCCTCCTTACAGGGCGGTCCTTAAGCCAGGGGCATTTCAATGGGCCAGAGCCAAGAGCACTGAAAAGGAGAGACCTCCATCCCCTCAGTAGAGGGTGGTCTCTTTGCCCAGCAAGTGCCAGCGGCCCAAGACAAGCTAGAAAGGGGAGACCTGCACCCTTCTTACAGGGAGAGGTCAATGGCACAGGGCATTTTAAAGGCTAGGTCCTAAATAGTAGAAAGTCAGAGAGACCTCAACCCTTCTTAAAGGGGAGTCGCTCGGCCACAGCACAAAAAGGCTCTCCTAGTTTACCAACGAGAGGGATAAGACCTTAAACCCTGGTTACAGGGCAGTCCTTTTGCCTGGCGTGTTAAGGTGACCTGTGGCTAAATAAGCCTGGCGAAGGAGACCCAAACCCTCCTTACAGGGTGGTCCTTAAGCCAGGGGCATTTCAATGGGCCAGAGCCAAGCGCGCTGAAAAGGAGAGACCTCCATTCCCTCAGTAGAGGGTGGTCTCTTTGCCCAGCAAGTGCCAGCGGCCCAAGACAAGCTAGAAAGGGGAGACCCGCACCCTTCTGACAGGGAGAGGTCAGTGGCACAGGGCATGTTAAAGGCTAAGTCCTAAAGAGCTGAAATCCACAGAGACCTCAACCCTTCTTAAAGGGTGGTCTCTCAGCCGCAGGTGCGGAATGGGTCCATAAAGCGTTTTTCTTGGCAAGGAGCGGACCTTGATCCCTGTTTACAGAGAGGTCCTTTTCCCTGGTCCCTCAAGGGGATTAAGCCTACGTGGACAAGTGTAAATGCCACAGGGAGGGCAATGTGTGCGTGGTTTTTGACTGGCCTTTTCTTCTCTTTTCCTGCAGTTTCTTTGGTGCTTCTGTCGTCGTCTTCATTTTGTCCTTTGAGTTGCTAGAAAGAGGGAGAAAGAGAGAGAGGTGACGCGGGCTCAGTGGACACCACGATTCCAAGGTCAATTCAGATTAAATGGACACGGTCCTCGCCCCTCCTTGAAATTACCCCAATTCCTAGGTTTCGGCACCAATCCGTAGCCGAAGGCAGGAGAGCTTGCAGCAGAACTCAGGGCCAGCTGGATGCAGAGTACGCCGGGCTTTGACTTGGCTGAGAGCGTGAGGAGGCCACGGGCACAGGGCAGCTACAAGGGCAAGCCCTTAACTCTCTCAAGAGGCTGGTTTCTATAACTAGCTTTCAAAGGGGAGTGTAATCTTGGGAAAGACCTACACCCTAGTTAGAGGGAGCTCACTTTGAACTTTGGTGATTTCTTGGCTTTTTTGAAGAAAGGGTTGAATTTTTCACGGCCTCCACCATCCCCTTACAGCCGCCCCTTCGCCACACCAGGTTACATATGACCCGGAGAGGAAACCCATGGGACACAAATGAAATTTCACTTCAGAACCCAGAAAAGCCAAGTAGAAATCATTCTAGTGCAATTTACAGTGACTAACGGAAGTAGAACCTCAACCCTTCTTAAAGGGGGGTCAGTCAGCCACAGGCACAAAGAGGTGCTCCTAGTTTAAGAACGAGAGGGATAAGACCTTACACCCTGGTTACAGGGCAGTCCTTTTGCCTGGCGTGTCAAAGTGACCTGTGGCGCCATAAGCATGGCGAAGGAGACCCAAACCCTCCTTACAGGGTGGTCCTTAAGCCAGGGACATTTCAATGGGCCATTGCCAAGAGCGTGGAAAAGGAGAGACCTCCATTCCCTCAGTAGAGGGTGGTCTCTTTGCCCAGCAAGTGCCAGCGGCCCAAGACAAGCTAGAAAGGGGAGACCTGCACCCTTCTTACAGGGAGAGGTCAATGGCACAGGGCATTGCAAAGGCTGGGTCCTAAATAATAGAAAGCCAGAGTGACCTCGACCCTTCCTACAGGGGGGTCACTCAGCCACAGGCACAAAAAGGCTCTCCTCGTTCAAGAATGAGAGGGATAAGACCTTACACCCTGGTTACAGGGCAGTCCTTTTGCCTGGCGTGTCAAAGTGACCTGTGGCGCCATAAGCATGGCGAAGGAGACCCAAACCCTCCTTACAGGGTGGTCCTTAAGCCAGGGGCATCACAGAGGGCCGTAGCCAAGAGGGCGGAAAAGGAGAGACCTCCATTCCCTCGGTAGAGGGGGCTCTCTTTGCCCAGCCAGTAACTTTGGCATTAAGAGGGCCAATGCCGAGAGGAGAAAAGGGAAACAGACCTGATCCCTGAGTATAGGGCGGTCACCCTTTCTTTAGAAAAACAGTCCTCCTTTAAAGAAGGGGGGGAAAGTCCCCAATGGGAAAAGATCTGGAAATGAACAGGTAAGGGGGAATCCCGGTGAGTCTCCCATTACCATTAAATCCTCCATCCCTTGGCAACACCCTTCCCGACTTACCTTCCTACCCCACCAAGAAAATTTCAACTTTGTGCCCCCTGACCGTGCCCAAAAAAGACACCCCTTACTTGTGACACAGTCCTGTTAGTAGGGTTAGGTGCACCCACGTGCAAGCTCTGAATACCATGCCACGTACCTACCCCAGCTGAGCATCAGCACATTTCCGAAAGGACAGCCACATCAATCACTTCAAACACAGCCCTAGGAATAGCCTGGGTCTATCACCCAAGAAACAAAAGGCCTGGAAATCGGACACAACGTACACAGCTCTCCGAATCTATACCACTAACAATGATACGTGCAGCAATGTCTTTCTTGTGCCGAGTCAAAGAAGGGCTCAAAGCTGAGGTTGATTGGGCAGTGTAAATTGGGCAGGGCAAGAGGAAATGCGGAAGGATTGCATGGAAGTGAGGCTCTGAAAGGAGCCCCCTTCCTCACCTGTTCAGTTCCAGACTTTGTGACATACGGAATTTGGGACGATTTCTTGGCTCTCTGGGAAAGAAGGGTCGAATTTTTCACGGCCTCCACCATCCCCTTACAGCCGCCCCTTCGCCACACCAGGTTACATATGACCCGGAGAGGAACTACACGGGTCACAAATAAGATTTCACGTCAAAGCCCAAAAAAGCCAAATAGAAATCACTCTAGGGGAATTTCCTGCGACTAACAGAAGTAGAACCTCAACCCTTCTTACAGGGGGGTCACTCGGCCACAGGCATAAAGAGGCTCTCCTAGTTTAAGAACGAGAGGGATAAGACCTTACACCCTGGTTACAGGGCAGTCCTTTTGCCTGGCGTGTCAAAGTGACCTGTGGCTAAATAAGCCTGGCGAAGGAGACCCAAACCCTCCTTACAGGGTGGTCCTTAAGCCAGGGGCATTTCAATGGGCCAGAGCCAAGAGCACTGAAAAGGAGAGACCTCCATCCCCTCAGTAGAGGGTGGTCTCTTTGCCCAGCAAGTGCCAGCGGCCCAAGACAAGCTAGAAAGGGGAGACCTGCACCCTTCTTACAGGGAGAAGTCAATGGCACAGGGCATTTTAAAGGCTAGGTCCTAAATAGTAGAAAGTCAGAGAGACCTCAACCCTTCTTAAAGGGGAGTCGCTCGGCCACAGCACAAAAAGGCTCTCCTAGTTTACCAACGAGAGGGATAAGACCTTAAACCCTGGTTACAGGGCAGTCCTTTTGCCTGGCGTGTTAAGGTGACCTGTGGCTAAATAAGCCTGGCGAAGGAGACCCAAACCCTCCTTACAGGGTGGTCCTTAAGCCAGGGGCATTTCAATGGGCCAGAGCCAAGCGCGCTGAAAAGGAGAGGCCTCCATTCCCTCAGTAGAGGGTGGTCTCTTTGCCCAGCAAGTGCCAGCGGCCCAAGACAAGCTAGAAAGGGGAGACCCGCACCCTTCTGACAGGGAGAGGTCAGTGGCACAGGGCATGTTAAAGGCTAAGTCCTAAAGAGCTGAAATCCACAGAGACCTCAACCCTTCTTAAAGGGTGGTCTCTCAGCCGCAGGTGCGGAATGGGTCCATAAAGCGTTTTTCTTGGCAAGGAGCGGACCTTGATCCCTGTTTACAGAGAGGTCCTTTTCCCTGGTCCCTCAAGGGGATTAAGCCTACGTGGACAAGTGTAAATGCCACAGGGAGGGCAATGTGTGCAATGTGTGCGTGGTTTTTGACTGGCCTTTTCTTCTCTTTTCCTGCCGTTTCTTTGGTGCTTCTGTTGTCGTCTTCATTTTGTCCTTTGAGTTGCTAGAAAGAGGGAGAAAGAGAGAGAGGTGACGCGGGCTCAGTGGACACCACGATTCCAAGGTCAATTCAGATTAAATGGACACGGTCCTCGCCCTTCCTTGAAATTACCCCAATTCCTAGGTTTCGGCACCAATCCGTAGCCGAAGGCAGGAGAGCTTGCAGCAGAACTCAGGGCCAGCTGGATGCAGAGTACGCCGGGCTTTGACTTGGCTGAGAGCGTGAGGAGGCCACGGGCACAGGGCAGCTACAAGGGCAAGCCCTTAACTCTCTCAAGAGGCTGGTTTCTATAATTAGCTTTCAAAGGGGAGTGTAATCTTGGGAAAGACCTACACCCTAGTTAGAGGGAGCTCACTTTGGACTTTGGTGATTTCTTGGCTTTTTTGAAGAAAGGGTTGAATTTTTCACGGCCTCCACCATCCCCTTACAGCCGCCCCTTCGCCACACCAGGTTACATGTGACCCGGACAGGAAACCCATGGGACACAAATGAAATTTCACTTCAGAACCCAGAAAAGCCAAGTAGAAATCATTCTAGTGCAATTTACAGTGACTAACGGAAGTAGAACCTCAACCCTTCTTAAAGGGGGGTCAGTCAGCCACAGGCACAAAGAGGTGCTCCTAGTTTAAGAACGAGAGGGATAAGACCTTACACCCTGGTTACAGGGCAGTCCTTTTGCCTGGCGTGTCAAAGTGACCTGTGGCGCCATAAGCATGGCGAAGGAGACCCAAACCCTCCTTACAGGGTGGTCCTTAAGCCAGGGACATTTCAATGGGCCATTGCCAAGAGCGTGGAAAAGGAGAGACCTCCATTCCCTCAGTAGAGGGTGGTCTCTTTGCCCAGCAAGTGCCAGCGGCCCAAGACAAGCTAGAAAGGGGAGACCTGCACCCTTCTTACAGGGAGAGGTCAATGGCACAGGGCATTGCAAAGGCTGGGTCCTAAATAATAGAAAGCCAGAGTGACCTCGACCCTTCCTACAGGGGGGTCACTCAGCCACAGGCACAAAAAGGCTCTCCTCATTCAAGAATGAGAGGGATAAGACCTTACACCCTGGTTACAGGGCAGTCCTTTTGCCTGGCGTGTCAAAGTGACCTGTGGCGCCATAAGCATGGCGAAGGAGACCCAAACCCTCCTTACAGGGTGGTCCTTAAGCCAGGGGCATCACAGAGGGCCGTAGCCAAGAGGGCGGAAAAGGAGAGACCTCCATTCCCTCGGTAGAGGGGGCTCTCTTTGCCCAGCCAGTAACTTTGGCATTAAGAGGGCCAATGCCGAGAGGAGAAAAGGGAAACAGACCTGATCCCTGAGTATAGGGCGGTCACCCTTTCTTTAGAAAAACAGTCCTCCTTTAAAGAAGGGGGGGAAAGTCCCCAATGGGAAAAGATCTGGAAATGAACAGGTAAGGGGGAATCCCGGTGAGTCTCCCATTACCATTAAATCCTCCATCCCTCGGCAACACCCTTCCCGACTTACCTTCCTACCCCACCAAGAAAATTTCAACTTTGTGCCCCCTGACCGTGCCCAAAAAAGACACCCCTTACTTGTGACACAGTCCTGTTAGTAGGGTTAGGTGCACCCACGTGCAAGCTCTGAATACCATGCCACGTACCTACCCCAGCTGAGCATCAGCACATTTCCGAAAGGACAGCCACATCAATCACTTCAAACACAGCCCTAGGAATAGCCTGGGTCTATCACCCAAGAAACAAAAGGCCTGGAAATCGGACACAACGTACACAGCTCTCCGAATCTATACCACTAACAATGATACGTGCAGCAATGTCTTTCTTGTGCCGAGTCAAAGAAGGGCTCAAAGCTGAGGTTGATTGGGCAGTGTAAATTGGGCAGGGCAAGAGGAAATGCGGAAGGATTGCATGGAAGTGAGGCTCTGAAAGGAGCCCCCTTCCTCACCTGTTCAGTTCCAGACTTTGTGACATACGGAATTTGGGACGATTTCTTGGCTCTCTGGGAAAGAAGGGTCGAATTTTTCACGGCCTCCACCATCCCCTTACAGCCGCCCCTTCGCCACACCAGGTTACATATGACCCGGAGAGGAACTACACGGGTCACAAATAAGATTTCACGTCAAAGCCCAAAAAAGCCAAATAGAAATCACTCTAGGGGAATTTCCTGCGACTAACAGAAGTAGAACCTCAACCCTTCTTACAGGGGGGTCACTCGGCCACAGGCATAAAGAGGCTCTCCTAGTTTAAGAACGAGAGGGATAAGACCTTACACCCTGGTTACAGGGCAGTCCTTTTGCCTGGCGTGTCAAAGTGACCTGTGGCTAAATAAGCCTGGCGAAGGAGACCCAAACCCTCCTTACAGGGTGGTCCTTAAGCCAGGGGCATTTCAATGGGCCAGAGCCAAGAGCACTGAAAAGGAGAGACCTCCATCCCCTCAGTAGAGGGTGGTCTCTTTGCCCAGCAAGTGCCAGCGGCCCAAGACAAGCTAGAAAGGGGAGACCTGCACCCTTCTTACAGGGAGAAGTCAATGGCACAGGGCATTTTAAAGGCTAGGTCCTAAATAGTAGAAAGTCAGAGAGACCTCAACCCTTCTTAAAGGGGAGTCGCTCGGCCACAGCACAAAAAGGCTCTCCTAGTTTACCAACGAGAGGGATAAGACCTTAAACCCTGGTTACAGGGCAGTCCTTTTGCCTGGCGTGTTAAGGTGACCTGTGGCTAAATAAGCCTGGCGAAGGAGACCCAAACCCTCCTTACAGGGTGGTCCTTAAGCCAGGGGCATTTCAATGGGCCAGAGCCAAGCGCGCTGAAAAGGAGAGGCCTCCATTCCCTCAGTAGAGGGTGGTCTCTTTGCCCAGCAAGTGCCAGCGGCCCAAGACAAGCTAGAAAGGGGAGACCCGCACCCTTCTGACAGGGAGAGGTCAGTGGCACAGGGCATGTTAAAGGCTAAGTCCTAAAGAGCTGAAATCCACAGAGACCTCAACCCTTCTTAAAGGGTGGTCTCTCAGCCGCAGGTGCGGAATGGGTCCATAAAGCGTTTTTCTTGGCAAGGAGCGGACCTTGATCCCTGTTTACAGAGAGGTCCTTTTCCCTGGTCCCTCAAGGGGATTAAGCCTACGTGGACAAGTGTAAATGCCACAGGGAGGGCAATGTGTGCAATGTGTGCGTGGTTTTTGACTGGCCTTTTCTTCTCTTTTCCTGCCGTTTCTTTGGTGCTTCTGTTGTCGTCTTCATTTTGTCCTTTGAGTTGCTAGAAAGAGGGAGAAAGAGAGAGAGGTGACGCGGGCTCAGTGGACACCACGATTCCAAGGTCAATTCAGATTAAATGGACACGGTCCTCGCCCTTCCTTGAAATTACCCCAATTCCTAGGTTTCGGCACCAATCCGTAGCCGAAGGCAGGAGAGCTTGCAGCAGAACTCAGGGCCAGCTGGATGCAGAGTACGCCGGGCTTTGACTTGGCTGAGAGCGTGAGGAGGCCACGGGCACAGGGCAGCTACAAGGGCAAGCCCTTAACTCTCTCAAGAGGCTGGTTTCTATAATTAGCTTTCAAAGGGGAGTGTAATCTTGGGAAAGACCTACACCCTAGTTAGAGGGAGCTCACTTTGGACTTTGGTGATTTCTTGGCTTTTTTGAAGAAAGGGTTGAATTTTTCACGGCCTCCACCATCCCCTTAGAGCCGCCCCTTCGCCACACCAGGTTACATGTGACCCGGACAGGAAACCCATGGGACACAAATGAAATTTCACTTCAGAACCCAGAAAAGCCAAGTAGAAATCATTCTAGTGCAATTTACAGTGACTAACGGAAGTAGAACCTCAACCCTTCTTAAAGGGGGGTCAGTCAGCCACAGGCACAAAGAGGTGCTCCTAGTTTAAGAACGAGAGGGATAAGACCTTACACCCTGGTTACAGGGCAGTCCTTTTGCCTGGCGTGTCAAAGTGACCTGTGGCGCCATAAGCATGGCGAAGGAGACCCAAACCCTCCTTACAGGGTGGTCCTTAAGCCAGGGACATTTCAATGGGCCATTGCCAAGAGCGTGGAAAAGGAGAGACCTCCATTCCCTCAGTAGAGGGTGGTCTCTTTGCCCAGCAAGTGCCAGCGGCCCAAGACAAGCTAGAAAGGGGAGACCTGCACCCTTCTTACAGGGAGAGGTCAATGGCACAGGGCATTGCAAAGGCTGGGTCCTAAATAATAGAAAGCCAGAGTGACCTCGACCCTTCCTACAGGGGGGTCACTCAGCCACAGGCACAAAAAGGCTCTCCTCATTCAAGAATGAGAGGGATAAGACCTTACACCCTGGTTACAGGGCAGTCCTTTTGCCTGGCGTGTCAAAGTGACCTGTGGCGCCATAAGCCTGGCGAAGGAGACCCAAACCCTCCTTACAGGGTGGTCCTTAAGCCAGGGGCATTTCAATGGGCCAGAGCCAAGAGCACTGAAAAGGAGAGACCTCCATCCCCTCAGTAGAGGGTGGTCTCTTTGCCCAGCAAGTGCCAGCGGCCCAAGACAAGCTAGAAAGGGGAGACCTGCACCCTTCTTACAGGGAGAAGTCAATGGCACAGGGCATTTTAAAGGCTAGGTCCTAAATAGTAGAAAGTCAGAGAGACCTCAACCCTTCTTAAAGGGGAGTCGCTCGGCCACAGCACAAAAAGGCTCTCCTAGTTTACCAACGAGAGGGATAAGACCTTAAACCCTGGTTACAGGGCAGTCCTTTTGCCTGGCGTGTTAAGGTGACCTGTGGCTAAATAAGCCTGGCGAAGGAGACCCAAACCCTCCTTACAGGGTGGTCCTTAAGCCAGGGGCATTTCAATGGGCCAGAGCCAAGCGCGCTGAAAAGGATAGGCCTTCATTCCCTCAGTAGAGGGTGGTCTCTTTGCCCAGCAAGTGCCAGCGGCCCAAGACAAGCTAGAAAGGGGAGACCCGCACCCTTCTGACAGGGAGAGGTCAGTGGCACAGGGCATGTTAAAGGCTAAGTCCTAAAGAGCTGAAATCCACAGAGACCTCAACCCTTCTTAAAGGGTGGTCTCTCAGCCGCAGGTGCGGAATGGGTCCATAAAGCGTTTTTCTTGGCAAGGAGCGGACCTTGATCCCTGTTTACAGAGAGGTCCTTTTCCCTGGTCCCTCAAGGGGATTAAGCCTACGTGGACAAGTGTAAATGCCACAGGGAGGGCAATGTGTGCAATGTGTGCGTGGTTTTTGACTGGCCTTTTCTTCTCTTTTCCTGCAGTTTCTTTGGTGCTTCTGTCGTCGTCTTCATTTTGTCCTTTGAGTTGCTAGAAAGAGGGAGAAAGAGAGAGAGGTGACGCGGGCTCAGTGGACACCACGATTCCAAGGTCAATTCAGATTAAATGGACACGGTCCTCGCCCCTCCTTGAAATTACCCCAATTCCTAGGTTTCGGCACCAATCCGTAGCCGAAGGCAGGAGAGCTTGCAGCAGAACTCAGGGCCAGCTGGATGCAGAGTACGCCGGGCTTTGACTTGGCTGAGAGCGTGAGGAGGCCACGGGCACAGGGCAGCTACAAGGGCAAGCCCTTAACTCTCTCAAAAGGCTGGTTTCTATAATTAGCTTTCAAAGGGGAGTGTAATCTTGGGAAAGACCTACACCCTAGTTAGAGGGAGCTCACTTTGGACTTTGGTGATTTCTTGGCTTTTTTGAAGAAAGGGTTGAATTTTTCACGGCCTCCACCATCCCCTTACAGCCGCCCCTTCGCCACACCAGGTTACATGTGACCCGGACAGGAAACCCATGGGACACAAATGAAATTTCACTTCAGAACCCAGAAAAGCCAAGTAGAAATCATTCTAGTGCAATTTACAGTGACTAACGGAAGTAGAACCTCAACCCTTCTTAAAGGGGGGGTCAGTCAGCCACAGGCACAAAGAGGTGCTCCTAGTTTAAGAACGAGAGGGATAAGACCTTACACCCTGGTTACAGGGCAGTCCTTTTGCCTGGCGTGTCAAAGTGACCTGTGGCGCCATAAGCATGGCGAAGGAGACCCAAACCCTCCTTACAGGGTGGTCCTTAAGCCAGGGACATTTCAATGGGCCATTGCCAAGAGCGTGGAAAAGGAGAGACCTCCATTCCCTCAGTAGAGGGTGGTCTCTTTGCCCAGCAAGTGCCAGCGGCCCAAGACAAGCTAGAAAGGGGAGACCTGCACCCTTCTTACAGGGAGAGGTCAATGGCACAGGGCATTGCAAAGGCTGGGTCCTAAATAATAGAAAGCCAGAGTGACCTCGACCCTTCCTACAGGGGGGTCACTCAGCCACAGGCACAAAAAGGCTCTCCTCATTCAAGAATGAGAGGGATAAGACCTTACACCCTGGTTACAGGGCAGTCCTTTTGCCTGGCGTGTCAAAGTGACCTGTGGCGCCATAAGCATGGCGAAGGAGACCCAAACCCTCCTTACAGGGTGGTCCTTAAGCCAGGGGCATCACAGAGGGCCGTAGCCAAGAGGGCGGAAAAGGAGAGACCTCCATTCCCTCGGTAGAGGGGGCTCTCTTTGCCCAGCCAGTAACTTTGGCATTAAGAGGGCCAATGCCGAGAGGAGAAAAGGGAAACAGACCTGATCCCTGAGTATAGGGCGGTCACCCTTTCTTTAGAAAAACAGTCCTCCTTTAAAGAAGGGGGGGAAAGTCCCCAATGGGAAAAGATCTGGAAATGAACAGGTAAGGGGGAATCCCGGTGAGTCTCCCATTACCATTAAATCCTCCATCCCTCGGCAACACCCTTCCCGACTTACCTTCCTACCCCACCAAGAAAATTTCAACTTTGTGCCCCCTGACCGTGCCCAAAAAAGACACCCCTTACTTGTGACACAGTCCTGTTAGTAGGGTTAGGTGCACCCACGTGCAAGCTCTGAATACCATGCCACGTACCTACCCCAGCTGAGCATCAGCACATTTCCGAAAGGACAGCCACATCAATCACTTCAAACACAGCCCTAGGAATAGCCTGGGTCTATCACCCAAGAAACAAAAGGCCTGGAAATCGGACACAACGTACACAGCTCTCCGAATCTATACCACTAACAATGATACGTGCAGCAATGTCTTTCTTGTGCCGAGTCAAAGAAGGGCTCAAAGCTGAGGTTGATTGGGCAGTGTAAATTGGGCAGGGCAAGAGGAAATGCGGAAGGATTGCATGGAAGTGAGGCTCTGAAAGGAGCCCCCTTCCTCACCTGTTCAGTTCCAGACTTTGTGACATACGGAATTTGGGACGATTTCTTGGCTCTCTGGGAAAGAAGGGTCGAATTTTTCACGGCCTCCACCATCCCCTTACAGCCGCCCCTTCGCCACACCAGGTTACATATGACCCGGAGAGGAACTACACGGGTCACAAATAAGATTTCACGTCAAAGCCCAAAAAAGCCAAATAGAAATCACTCTAGGGGAATTTCCTGCGACTAACAGAAGTAGAACCTCAACCCTTCTTACAGGGGGGTCACTCGGCCACAGGCATAAAGAGGCTCTCCTAGTTTAAGAACGAGAGGGATAAGACCTTACACCCTGGTTACAGGGCAGTCCTTTTGCCTGGCGTGTCAAAGTGACCTGTGGCTAAATAAGCCTGGCGAAGGAGACCCAAACCCTCCTTACAGGGTGGTCCTTAAGCCAGGGGCATTTCAATGGGCCAGAGCCAAGAGCACTGAAAAGGAGAGACCTCCATCCCCTCAGTAGAGGGTGGTCTCTTTGCCCAGCAAGTGCCAGCGGCCCAAGACAAGCTAGAAAGGGGAGACCTGCACCCTTCTTACAGGGAGAAGTCAATGGCACAGGGCATTTTAAAGGCTAGGTCCTAAATAGTAGAAAGTCAGAGAGACCTCAACCCTTCTTAAAGGGGAGTCGCTCGGCCACAGCACAAAAAGGCTCTCCTAGTTTACCAACGAGAGGGATAAGACCTTAAACCCTGGTTACAGGGCAGTCCTTTTGCCTGGCGTGTTAAGGTGACCTGTGGCTAAATAAGCCTGGCGAAGGAGACCCAAACCCTCCTTACAGGGTGGTCCTTAAGCCAGGGGCATTTCAATGGGCCAGAGCCAAGCGCGCTGAAAAGGAGAGGCCTCCATTCCCTCAGTAGAGGGTGGTCTCTTTGCCCAGCAAGTGCCAGCGGCCCAAGACAAGCTAGAAAGGGGAGACCCGCACCCTTCTGACAGGGAGAGGTCAGTGGCACAGGGCATGTTAAAGGCTAAGTCCTAAAGAGCTGAAATCCACAGAGACCTCAACCCTTCTTAAAGGGTGGTCTCTCAGCCGCAGGTGCGGAATGGGTCCATAAAGCGTTTTTCTTGGCAAGGAGCGGACCTTGATCCCTGTTTACAGAGAGGTCCTTTTCCCTGGTCCCTCAAGGGGATTAAGCCTACGTGGACAAGTGTAAATGCCACAGGGAGGGCAATGTGTGCAATGTGTGCGTGGTTTTTGACTGGCCTTTTCTTCTCTTTTCCTGCCGTTTCTTTGGTGCTTCTGTTGTCGTCTTCATTTTGTCCTTTGAGTTGCTAGAAAGAGGGAGAAAGAGAGAGAGGTGACGCGGGCTCAGTGGACACCACGATTCCAAGGTCAATTCAGATTAAATGGACACGGTCCTCGCCCTTCCTTGAAATTACCCCAATTCCTAGGTTTCGGCACCAATCCGTAGCCGAAGGCAGGAGAGCTTGCAGCAGAACTCAGGGCCAGCTGGATGCAGAGTACGCCGGGCTTTGACTTGGCTGAGAGCGTGAGGAGGCCACGGGCACAGGGCAGCTACAAGGGCAAGCCCTTAACTCTCTCAAGAGGCTGGTTTCTATAATTAGCTTTCAAAGGGGAGTGTAATCTTGGGAAAGACCTACACCCTAGTTAGAGGGAGCTCACTTTGGACTTTGGTGATTTCTTGGCTTTTTTGAAGAAAGGGTTGAATTTTTCACGGCCTCCACCATCCCCTTAGAGCCGCCCCTTCGCCACACCAGGTTACATGTGACCCGGACAGGAAACCCATGGGACACAAATGAAATTTCACTTCAGAACCCAGAAAAGCCAAGTAGAAATCATTCTAGTGCAATTTACAGTGACTAACGGAAGTAGAACCTCAACCCTTCTTAAAGGGGGGTCAGTCAGCCACAGGCACAAAGAGGTGCTCCTAGTTTAAGAACGAGAGGGATAAGACCTTACACCCTGGTTACAGGGCAGTCCTTTTGCCTGGCGTGTCAAAGTGACCTGTGGCGCCATAAGCATGGCGAAGGAGACCCAAACCCTCCTTACAGGGTGGTCCTTAAGCCAGGGACATTTCAATGGGCCATTGCCAAGAGCGTGGAAAAGGAGAGACCTCCATTCCCTCAGTAGAGGGTGGTCTCTTTGCCCAGCAAGTGCCAGCGGCCCAAGACAAGCTAGAAAGGGGAGACCTGCACCCTTCTTACAGGGAGAGGTCAATGGCACAGGGCATTGCAAAGGCTGGGTCCTAAATAATAGAAAGCCAGAGTGACCTCGACCCTTCCTACAGGGGGGTCACTCAGCCACAGGCACAAAAAGGCTCTCCTCATTCAAGAATGAGAGGGATAAGACCTTACACCCTGGTTACAGGGCAGTCCTTTTGCCTGGCGTGTCAAAGTGACCTGTGGCGCCATAAGCATGGCGAAGGAGACCCAAACCCTCCTTACAGGGTGGTCCTTAAGCCAGGGGCATCACAGAGGGCCGTAGCCAAGAGGGCGGAAAAGGAGAGACCTCCATTCCCTCGGTAGAGGGGGCTCTCTTTGCCCAGCCAGTAACTTTGGCATTAAGAGGGCCAATGCCGAGAGGAGAAAAGGGAAACAGACCTGATCCCTGAGTATAGGGCGGTCACCCTTTCTTTAGAAAAACAGTCCTCCTTTAAAGAAGGGGGGGAAAGTCCCCAATGGGAAAAGATCTGGAAATGAACAGGTAAGGGGGAATCCCGGTGAGTCTCCCATTACCATTAAATCCTCCATCCCTCGGCAACACCCTTCCCGACTTACCTTCCTACCCCACCAAGAAAATTTCAACTTTGTGCCCCCTGACCGTGCCCAAAAAAGACACCCCTTACTTGTGACACAGTCCTGTTAGTAGGGTTAGGTGCACCCACGTGCAAGCTCTGAATACCATGCCACGTACCTACCCCAGCTGAGCATCAGCACATTTCCGAAAGGACAGCCACATCAATCACTTCAAACACAGCCCTAGGAATAGCCTGGGTCTATCACCCAAGAAACAAAAGGCCTGGAAATCGGACACAACGTACACAGCTCTCCGAATCTATACCACTAACAATGATACGTGCAGCAATGTCTTTCTTGTGCCGAGTCAAAGAAGGGCTCAAAGCTGAGGTTGATTGGGCAGTGTAAATTGGGCAGGGCAAGAGGAAATGCGGAAGGATTGCATGGAAGTGAGGCTCTGAAAGGAGCCCCCTTCCTCACCTGTTCAGTTCCAGACTTTGTGACATACGGAATTTGGGACGATTTCTTGGCTCTCTGGGAAAGAAGGGTCGAATTTTTCACGGCCTCCACCATCCCCTTACAGCCGCCCCTTCGCCACACCAGGTTACATATGACCCGGAGAGGAACTACACGGGTCACAAATAAGATTTCACGTCAAAGCCCAAAAAAGCCAAATAGAAATCACTCTAGGGGAATTTCCTGCGACTAACAGAAGTAGAACCTCAACCCTTCTTACAGGGGGGTCACTCGGCCACAGGCATAAAGAGGCTCTCCTAGTTTAAGAACGAGAGGGATAAGACCTTACACCCTGGTTACAGGGCAGTCCTTTTGCCTGGCGTGTCAAAGTGACCTGTGGCTAAATAAGCCTGGCGAAGGAGACCCAAACCCTCCTTACAGGGTGGTCCTTAAGCCAGGGGCATTTCAATGGGCCAGAGCCAAGAGCACTGAAAAGGAGAGACCTCCATCCCCTCAGTAGAGGGTGGTCTCTTTGCCCAGCAAGTGCCAGCGGCCCAAGACAAGCTAGAAAGGGGAGACCTGCACCCTTCTTACAGGGAGAAGTCAATGGCACAGGGCATTTTAAAGGCTAGGTCCTAAATAGTAGAAAGTCAGAGAGACCTCAACCCTTCTTAAAGGGGAGTCGCTCGGCCACAGCACAAAAAGGCTCTCCTAGTTTACCAACGAGAGGGATAAGACCTTAAACCCTGGTTACAGGGCAGTCCTTTTGCCTGGCGTGTTAAGGTGACCTGTGGCTAAATAAGCCTGGCGAAGGAGACCCAAACCCTCCTTACAGGGTGGTCCTTAAGCCAGGGGCATTTCAATGGGCCAGAGCCAAGCGCGCTGAAAAGGAGAGGCCTCCATTCCCTCAGTAGAGGGTGGTCTCTTTGCCCAGCAAGTGCCAGCGGCCCAAGACAAGCTAGAAAGGGGAGACCCGCACCCTTCTGACAGGGAGAGGTCAGTGGCACAGGGCATGTTAAAGGCTAAGTCCTAAAGAGCTGAAATCCACAGAGACCTCAACCCTTCTTAAAGGGTGGTCTCTCAGCCGCAGGTGCGGAATGGGTCCATAAAGCGTTTTTCTTGGCAAGGAGCGGACCTTGATCCCTGTTTACAGAGAGGTCCTTTTCCCTGGTCCCTCAAGGGGATTAAGCCTACGTGGACAAGTGTAAATGCCACAGGGAGGGCAATGTGTGCAATGTGTGCGTGGTTTTTGACTGGCCTTTTCTTCTCTTTTCCTGCAGTTTCTTTGGTGCTTCTGTCGTCGTCTTCATTTTGTCCTTTGAGTTGCTAGAAAGAGGGAGAAAGAGAGAGAGGTGACGCGGGCTCAGTGGACACCACGATTCCAAGGTCAATTCAGATTAAATGGACACGGTCCTCGCCCCTCCTTGAAATTACCCCAATTCCTAGGTTTCGGCACCAATCCGTAGCCGAAGGCAGGAGAGCTTGCAGCAGAACTCAGGGCCAGCTGGATGCAGAGTACGCCGGGCTTTGACTTGGCTGAGAGCGTGAGGAGGCCACGGGCACAGGGCAGCTACAAGGGCAAGCCCTTAACTCTCTCAAAAGGCTGGTTTCTATAATTAGCTTTCAAAGGGGAGTGTAATCTTGGGAAAGACCTACACCCTAGTTAGAGGGAGCTCACTTTGGACTTTGGTGATTTCTTGGCTTTTTTGAAGAAAGGGTTGAATTTTTCACGGCCTCCACCATCCCCTTACAGCCGCCCCTTCGCCACACCAGGTTACATGTGACCCGGACAGGAAACCCATGGGACACAAATGAAATTTCACTTCAGAACCCAGAAAAGCCAAGTAGAAATCATTCTAGTGCAATTTACAGTGACTAACGGAAGTAGAACCTCAACCCTTCTTAAAGGGGGGGTCAGTCAGCCACAGGCACAAAGAGGTGCTCCTAGTTTAAGAACGAGAGGGATAAGACCTTACACCCTGGTTACAGGGCAGTCCTTTTGCCTGGCGTGTCAAAGTGACCTGTGGCGCCATAAGCATGGCGAAGGAGACCCAAACCCTCCTTACAGGGTGGTCCTTAAGCCAGGGACATTTCAATGGGCCATTGCCAAGAGCGTGGAAAAGGAGAGACCTCCATTCCCTCAGTAGAGGGTGGTCTCTTTGCCCGGCAAGTGCCAGCGGCCCAAGACAAGCTAGAAAGGGGAGACCTGCACCCTTCTTACAGGGAGAGGTCAATGGCACAGGGCATTGCAAAGGCTGGGTCCTAAATAATAGAAAGCCAGAGTGACCTCGACCCTTCCTACAGGGGGGTCACTCAGCCACAGGCACAAAAAGGCTCTCCTCATTCAAGAATGAGAGGGATAAGACCTTACACCCTGGTTACAGGGCAGTCCTTTTGCCTGGCGTGTCAAAGTGACCTGTGGCGCCATAAGCATGGCGAAGGAGACCCAAACCCTCCTTACAGGGTGGTCCTTAAGCCAGGGGCATCACAGAGGGCCGTAGCCAAGAGGGCGGAAAAGGAGAGACCTCCATTCCCTCGGTAGAGGGGGCTCTCTTTGCCCAGCCAGTAACTTTGGCATTAAGAGGGCCAATGCCGAGAGGAGAAAAGGGAAACAGACCTGATCCCTGAGTATAGGGCGGTCACCCTTTCTTTAGAAAAACAGTCCTCCTTTAAAGAAGGGGGGGAAAGTCCCCAATGGGAAAAGATCTGGAAATGAACAGGTAAGGGGGAATCCCGGTGAGTCTCCCATTACCATTAAATCCTCCATCCCTCGGCAACACCCTTCCCGACTTACCTTCCTACCCCACCAAGAAAATTTCAACTTTGTGCCCCCTGACCGTGCCCAAAAAAGACACCCCTTACTTGTGACACAGTCCTGTTAGTAGGGTTAGGTGCACCCACGTGCAAGCTCTGAATACCATGCCACGTACCTACCCCAGCTGAGCATCAGCACATTTCCGAAAGGACAGCCACATCAATCACTTCAAACACAGCCCTAGGAATAGCCTGGGTCTATCACCCAAGAAACAAAAGGCCTGGAAATCGGACACAACGTACACAGCTCTCCGAATCTATACCACTAACAATGATACGTGCAGCAATGTCTTTCTTGTGCCGAGTCAAAGAAGGGCTCAAAGCTGAGGTTGATTGGGCAGTGTAAATTGGGCAGGGCAAGAGGAAATGCGGAAGGATTGCATGGAAGTGAGGCTCTGAAAGGAGCCCCCTTCCTCACCTGTTCAGTTCCAGACTTTGTGACATACGGAATTTGGGACGATTTCTTGGCTCTCTGGGAAAGAAGGGTCGAATTTTTCACGGCCTCCACCATCCCCTTACAGCCGCCCCTTCGCCACACCAGGTTACATATGACCCGGAGAGGAACTACACGGGTCACAAATAAGATTTCACGTCAAAGCCCAAAAAAGCCAAATAGAAATCACTCTAGGGGAATTTCCTGCGACTAACAGAAGTAGAACCTCAACCCTTCTTACAGGGGGGTCACTCGGCCACAGGCATAAAGAGGCTCTCCTAGTTTAAGAACGAGAGGGATAAGACCTTACACCCTGGTTACAGGGCAGTCCTTTTGCCTGGCGTGTCAAAGTGACCTGTGGCTAAATAAGCCTGGCGAAGGAGACCCAAACCCTCCTTACAGGGTGGTCCTTAAGCCAGGGGCATTTCAATGGGCCAGAGCCAAGAGCACTGAAAAGGAGAGACCTCCATCCCCTCAGTAGAGGGTGGTCTCTTTGCCCAGCAAGTGCCAGCGGCCCAAGACAAGCTAGAAAGGGGAGACCTGCACCCTTCTTACAGGGAGAAGTCAATGGCACAGGGCATTTTAAAGGCTAGGTCCTAAATAGTAGAAAGTCAGAGAGACCTCAACCCTTCTTAAAGGGGAGTCGCTCGGCCACAGCACAAAAAGGCTCTCCTAGTTTACCAACGAGAGGGATAAGACCTTAAACCCTGGTTACAGGGCAGTCCTTTTGCCTGGCGTGTTAAGGTGACCTGTGGCTAAATAAGCCTGGCGAAGGAGACCCAAACCCTCCTTACAGGGTGGTCCTTAAGCCAGGGGCATTTCAATGGGCCAGAGCCAAGCGCGCTGAAAAGGAGAGGCCTCCATTCCCTCAGTAGAGGGTGGTCTCTTTGCCCAGCAAGTGCCAGCGGCCCAAGACAAGCTAGAAAGGGGAGACCCGCACCCTTCTGACAGGGAGAGGTCAGTGGCACAGGGCATGTTAAAGGCTAAGTCCTAAAGAGCTGAAATCCACAGAGACCTCAACCCTTCTTAAAGGGTGGTCTCTCAGCCGCAGGTGCGGAATGGGTCCATAAAGCGTTTTTCTTGGCAAGGAGCGGACCTTGATCCCTGTTTACAGAGAGGTCCTTTTCCCTGGTCCCTCAAGGGGATTAAGCCTACGTGGACAAGTGTAAATGCCACAGGGAGGGCAATGTGTGCAATGTGTGCGTGGTTTTTGACTGGCCTTTTCTTCTCTTTTCCTGCCGTTTCTTTGGTGCTTCTGTCGTCGTCTTCATTTTGTCCTTTGAGTTGCTAGAAAGAGGGAGAAAGAGAGAGAGGTGACGCGGGCTCAGTGGACACCACGATTCCAAGGTCAATTCAGATTAAATGGACACGGTCCTCGCCCTTCCTTGAAATTACCCCAATTCCTAGGTTTCGGCACCAATCCGTAGCCGAAGGCAGGAGAGCTTGCAGCAGAACTCAGGGCCAGCTGGATGCAGAGTACGCCGGGCTTTGACTTGGCTGAGAGCGTGAGGAGGCCACGGGCACAGGGCAGCTACAAGGGCAAGCCCTTAACTCTCTCAAGAGGCTGGTTTCTATAATTAGCTTTCAAAGGGGAGTGTAATCTTGGGAAAGACCTACACCCTAGTTAGAGGGAGCTCACTTTGGACTTTGGTGATTTCTTGGCTTTTTTGAAGAAAGGGTTGAATTTTTCACGGCCTCCACCATCCCCTTACAGCCGCCCCTTCGCCACACCAGGTTACATGTGACCCGGACAGGAAACCCATGGGACACAAATGAAATTTCACTTCAGAACCCAGAAAAGCCAAGTAGAAATCATTCTAGTGCAATTTACAGTGACTAACGGAAGTAGAACCTCAACCCTTCTTAAAGGGGGGGTCAGTCAGCCACAGGCACAAAGAGGTGCTCCTAGTTTAAGAACGAGAGGGATAAGACCTTACACCCTGGTTACAGGGCAGTCCTTTTGCCTGGCGTGTCAAAGTGACCTGTGGCGCCATAAGCATGGCGAAGGAGACCCAAACCCTCCTTACAGGGTGGTCCTTAAGCCAGGGACATTTCAATGGGCCATTGCCAAGAGCGTGGAAAAGGAGAGACCTCCATTCCCTCAGTAGAGGGTGGTCTCTTTGCCCAGCAAGTGCCAGCGGCCCAAGACAAGCTAGAAAGGGGAGACCTGCACCCTTCTTACAGGGAGAGGTCAATGGCACAGGGCATTGCAAAGGCTGGGTCCTAAATAATAGAAAGCCAGAGTGACCTCGACCCTTCCTACAGGGGGGTCACTCAGCCACAGGCACAAAAAGGCTCTCCTCATTCAAGAATGAGAGGGATAAGACCTTACACCCTGGTTACAGGGCAGTCCTTTTGCCTGGCGTGTCAAAGTGACCTGTGGCGCCATAAGCATGGCGAAGGAGACCCAAACCCTCCTTACAGGGTGGTCCTTAAGCCAGGGGCATCACAGAGGGCCGTAGCCAAGAGGGCGGAAAAGGAGAGACCTCCATTCCCTCGGTAGAGGGGGCTCTCTTTGCCCAGCCAGTAACTTTGGCATTAAGAGGGCCAATGCCGAGAGGAGAAAAGGGAAACAGACCTGATCCCTGAGTATAGGGCGGTCACCCTTTCTTTAGAAAAACAGTCCTCCTTTAAAGAAGGGGGGGAAAGTCCCCAATGGGAAAAGATCTGGAAATGAACAGGTAAGGGGGAATCCCGGTGAGTCTCCCATTACCATTAAATCCTCCATCCCTCGGCAACACCCTTCCCGACTTACCTTCCTACCCCACCAAGAAAATTTCAACTTTGTGCCCCCTGACCGTGCCCAAAAAAGACACCCCTTACTTGTGACACAGTCCTGTTAGTAGGGTTAGGTGCACCCACGTGCAAGCTCTGAATACCATGCCACGTACCTACCCCAGCTGAGCATCAGCACATTTCCGAAAGGACAGCCACATCAATCACTTCAAACACAGCCCTAGGAATAGCCTGGGTCTATCACCCAAGAAACAAAAGGCCTGGAAATCGGACACAACGTACACAGCTCTCCGAATCTATACCACTAACAATGATACGTGCAGCAATGTCTTTCTTGTGCCGAGTCAAAGAAGGGCTCAAAGCTGAGGTTGATTGGGCAGTGTAAATTGGGCAGGGCAAGAGGAAATGCGGAAGGATTGCATGGAAGTGAGGCTCTGAAAGGAGCCCCCTTCCTCACCTGTTCAGTTCCAGACTTTGTGACATACGGAATTTGGGACGATTTCTTGGCTCTCTGGGAAAGAAGGGTCGAATTTTTCACGGCCTCCACCATCCCCTTACAGCCGCCCCTTCGCCACACCAGGTTACATATGACCCGGAGAGGAACTACACGGGTCACAAATAAGATTTCACGTCAAAGCCCAAAAAAGCCAAATAGAAATCACTCTAGGGGAATTTCCTGCGACTAACAGAAGTAGAACCTCAACCCTTCTTACAGGGGGGTCACTCGGCCACAGGCATAAAGAGGCTCTCCTAGTTTAAGAACGAGAGGGATAAGACCTTACACCCTGGTTACAGGGCAGTCCTTTTGCCTGGCGTGTCAAAGTGACCTGTGGCTAAATAAGCCTGGCGAAGGAGACCCAAACCCTCCTTACAGGGTGGTCCTTAAGCCAGGGGCATTTCAATGGGCCAGAGCCAAGAGCACTGAAAAGGAGAGACCTCCATCCCCTCAGTAGAGGGTGGTCTCTTTGCCCAGCAAGTGCCAGCGGCCCAAGACAAGCTAGAAAGGGGAGACCTGCACCCTTCTTACAGGGAGAAGTCAATGGCACAGGGCATTTTAAAGGCTAGGTCCTAAATAGTAGAAAGTCAGAGAGACCTCAACCCTTCTTAAAGGGGAGTCGCTCGGCCACAGCACAAAAAGGCTCTCCTAGTTTACCAACGAGAGGGATAAGACCTTAAACCCTGGTTACAGGGCAGTCCTTTTGCCTGGCGTGTTAAGGTGACCTGTGGCTAAATAAGCCTGGCGAAGGAGACCCAAACCCTCCTTACAGGGTGGTCCTTAAGCCAGGGGCATTTCAATGGGCCAGAGCCAAGCGCGCTGAAAAGGAGAGGCCTCCATTCCCTCAGTAGAGGGTGGTCTCTTTGCCCAGCAAGTGCCAGCGGCCCAAGACAAGCTAGAAAGGGGAGACCCGCACCCTTCTGACAGGGAGAGGTCAGTGGCACAGGGCATGTTAAAGGCTAAGTCCTAAAGAGCTGAAATCCACAGAGACCTCAACCCTTCTTAAAGGGTGGTCTCTCAGCCGCAGGTGCGGAATGGGTCCATAAAGCGTTTTTCTTGGCAAGGAGCGGACCTTGATCCCTGTTTACAGAGAGGTCCTTTTCCCTGGTCCCTCAAGGGGATTAAGCCTACGTGGACAAGTGTAAATGCCACAGGGAGGGCAATGTGTGCAATGTGTGCGTGGTTTTTGACTGGCCTTTTCTTCTCTTTTCCTGCAGTTTCTTTGGTGCTTCTGTCGTCGTCTTCATTTTGTCCTTTGAGTTGCTAGAAAGAGGGAGAAAGAGAGAGAGGTGACGCGGGCTCAGTGGACACCACGATTCCAAGGTCAATTCAGATTAAATGGACACGGTCCTCGCCCCTCCTTGAAATTACCCCAATTCCTAGGTTTCGGCACCAATCCGTAGCCGAAGGCAGGAGAGCTTGCAGCAGAACTCAGGGCCAGCTGGATGCAGAGTACGCCGGGCTTTGACTTGGCTGAGAGCGTGAGGAGGCCACGGGCACAGGGCAGCTACAAGGGCAAGCCCTTAACTCTCTCAAAAGGCTGGTTTCTATAATTAGCTTTCAAAGGGGAGTGTAATCTTGGGAAAGACCTACACCCTAGTTAGAGGGAGCTCACTTTGGACTTTGGTGATTTCTTGGCTTTTTTGAAGAAAGGGTTGAATTTTTCACGGCCTCCACCATCCCCTTACAGCCGCCCCTTCGCCACACCAGGTTACATGTGACCCGGACAGGAAACCCATGGGACACAAATGAAATTTCACTTCAGAACCCAGAAAAGCCAAGTAGAAATCATTCTAGTGCAATTTACAGTGACTAACGGAAGTAGAACCTCAACCCTTCTTAAAGGGGGGGTCAGTCAGCCACAGGCACAAAGAGGTGCTCCTAGTTTAAGAACGAGAGGGATAAGACCTTACACCCTGGTTACAGGGCAGTCCTTTTGCCTGGCGTGTCAAAGTGACCTGTGGCGCCATAAGCATGGCGAAGGAGACCCAAACCCTCCTTACAGGGTGGTCCTTAAGCCAGGGACATTTCAATGGGCCATTGCCAAGAGCGTGGAAAAGGAGAGACCTCCATTCCCTCAGTAGAGGGTGGTCTCTTTGCCCAGCAAGTGCCAGCGGCCCAAGACAAGCTAGAAAGGGGAGACCTGCACCCTTCTTACAGGGAGAGGTCAATGGCACAGGGCATTGCAAAGGCTGGGTCCTAAATAATAGAAAGCCAGAGTGACCTCGACCCTTCCTACAGGGGGGTCACTCAGCCACAGGCACAAAAAGGCTCTCCTCATTCAAGAATGAGAGGGATAAGACCTTACACCCTGGTTACAGGGCAGTCCTTTTGCCTGGCGTGTCAAAGTGACCTGTGGCGCCATAAGCATGGCGAAGGAGACCCAAACCCTCCTTACAGGGTGGTCCTTAAGCCAGGGGCATCACAGAGGGCCGTAGCCAAGAGGGCGGAAAAGGAGAGACCTCCATTCCCTCGGTAGAGGGGGCTCTCTTTGCCCAGCCAGTAACTTTGGCATTAAGAGGGCCAATGCCGAGAGGAGAAAAGGGAAACAGACCTGATCCCTGAGTATAGGGCGGTCACCCTTTCTTTAGAAAAACAGTCCTCCTTTAAAGAAGGGGGGGAAAGTCCCCAATGGGAAAAGATCTGGAAATGAACAGGTAAGGGGGAATCCCGGTGAGTCTCCCATTACCATTAAATCCTCCATCCCTCGGCAACACCCTTCCCGACTTACCTTCCTACCCCACCAAGAAAATTTCAACTTTGTGCCCCCTGACCGTGCCCAAAAAAGACACCCCTTACTTGTGACACAGTCCTGTTAGTAGGGTTAGGTGCACCCACGTGCAAGCTCTGAATACCATGCCACGTACCTACCCCAGCTGAGCATCAGCACATTTCCGAAAGGACAGCCACATCAATCACTTCAAACACAGCCCTAGGAATAGCCTGGGTCTATCACCCAAGAAACAAAAGGCCTGGAAATCGGACACAACGTACACAGCTCTCCGAATCTATACCACTAACAATGATACGTGCAGCAATGTCTTTCTTGTGCCGAGTCAAAGAAGGGCTCAAAGCTGAGGTTGATTGGGCAGTGTAAATTGGGCAGGGCAAGAGGAAATGCGGAAGGATTGCATGGAAGTGAGGCTCTGAAAGGAGCCCCCTTCCTCACCTGTTCAGTTCCAGACTTTGTGACATACGGAATTTGGGACGATTTCTTGGCTCTCTGGGAAAGAAGGGTCGAATTTTTCACGGCCTCCACCATCCCCTTACAGCCGCCCCTTCGCCACACCAGGTTACATATGACCCGGAGAGGAACTACACGGGTCACAAATAAGATTTCACGTCAAAGCCCAAAAAAGCCAAATAGAAATCACTCTAGGGGAATTTCCTGCGACTAACAGAAGTAGAACCTCAACCCTTCTTACAGGGGGGTCACTCGGCCACAGGCATAAAGAGGCTCTCCTAGTTTAAGAACGAGAGGGATAAGACCTTACACCCTGGTTACAGGGCAGTCCTTTTGCCTGGCGTGTCAAAGTGACCTGTGGCTAAATAAGCCTGGCGAAGGAGACCCAAACCCTCCTTACAGGGTGGTCCTTAAGCCAGGGGCATTTCAATGGGCCAGAGCCAAGAGCACTGAAAAGGAGAGACCTCCATCCCCTCAGTAGAGGGTGGTCTCTTTGCCCAGCAAGTGCCAGCGGCCCAAGACAAGCTAGAAAGGGGAGACCTGCACCCTTCTTACAGGGAGAAGTCAATGGCACAGGGCATTTTAAAGGCTAGGTCCTAAATAGTAGAAAGTCAGAGAGACCTCAACCCTTCTTAAAGGGGAGTCGCTCGGCCACAGCACAAAAAGGCTCTCCTAGTTTACCAACGAGAGGGATAAGACCTTAAACCCTGGTTACAGGGCAGTCCTTTTGCCTGGCGTGTTAAGGTGACCTGTGGCTAAATAAGCCTGGCGAAGGAGACCCAAACCCTCCTTACAGGGTGGTCCTTAAGCCAGGGGCATTTCAATGGGCCAGAGCCAAGCGCGCTGAAAAGGAGAGGCCTCCATTCCCTCAGTAGAGGGTGGTCTCTTTGCCCAGCAAGTGCCAGCGGCCCAAGACAAGCTAGAAAGGGGAGACCCGCACCCTTCTGACAGGGAGAGGTCAGTGGCACAGGGCATGTTAAAGGCTAAGTCCTAAAGAGCTGAAATCCACAGAGACCTCAACCCTTCTTAAAGGGTGGTCTCTCAGCCGCAGGTGCGGAATGGGTCCATAAAGCGTTTTTCTTGGCAAGGAGCGGACCTTGATCCCTGTTTACAGAGAGGTCCTTTTCCCTGGTCCCTCAAGGGGATTAAGCCTACGTGGACAAGTGTAAATGCCACAGGGAGGGCAATGTGTGCAATGTGTGCGTGGTTTTTGACTGGCCTTTTCTTCTCTTTTCCTGCAGTTTCTTTGGTGCTTCTGTCGTCGTCTTCATTTTGTCCTTTGAGTTGCTAGAAAGAGGGAGAAAGAGAGAGAGGTGACGCGGGCTCAGTGGACACCACGATTCCAAGGTCAATTCAGATTAAATGGACACGGTCCTCGCCCCTCCTTGAAATTACCCCAATTCCTAGGTTTCGGCACCAATCCGTAGCCGAAGGCAGGAGAGCTTGCAGCAGAACTCAGGGCCAGCTGGATGCAGAGTACGCCGGGCTTTGACTTGGCTGAGAGCGTGAGGAGGCCACGGGCACAGGGCAGCTACAAGGGCAAGCCCTTAACTCTCTCAAAAGGCTGGTTTCTATAATTAGCTTTCAAAGGGGAGTGTAATCTTGGGAAAGACCTACACCCTAGTTAGAGGGAGCTCACTTTGGACTTTGGTGATTTCTTGGCTTTTTTGAAGAAAGGGTTGAATTTTTCACGGCCTCCACCATCCCCTTACAGCCGCCCCTTCGCCACACCAGGTTACATGTGACCCGGACAGGAAACCCATGGGACACAAATGAAATTTCACTTCAGAACCCAGAAAAGCCAAGTAGAAATCATTCTAGTGCAATTTACAGTGACTAACGGAAGTAGAACCTCAACCCTTCTTAAAGGGGGGGTCAGTCAGCCACAGGCACAAAGAGGTGCTCCTAGTTTAAGAACGAGAGGGATAAGACCTTACACCCTGGTTACAGGGCAGTCCTTTTGCCTGGCGTGTCAAAGTGACCTGTGGCGCCATAAGCATGGCGAAGGAGACCCAAACCCTCCTTACAGGGTGGTCCTTAAGCCAGGGACATTTCAATGGGCCATTGCCAAGAGCGTGGAAAAGGAGAGACCTCCATTCCCTCAGTAGAGGGTGGTCTCTTTGCCCGGCAAGTGCCAGCGGCCCAAGACAAGCTAGAAAGGGGAGACCTGCACCCTTCTTACAGGGAGAGGTCAATGGCACAGGGCATTGCAAAGGCTGGGTCCTAAATAATAGAAAGCCAGAGTGACCTCGACCCTTCCTACAGGGGGGTCACTCAGCCACAGGCACAAAAAGGCTCTCCTCATTCAAGAATGAGAGGGATAAGACCTTACACCCTGGTTACAGGGCAGTCCTTTTGCCTGGCGTGTCAAAGTGACCTGTGGCGCCATAAGCATGGCGAAGGAGACCCAAACCCTCCTTACAGGGTGGTCCTTAAGCCAGGGGCATCACAGAGGGCCGTAGCCAAGAGGGCGGAAAAGGAGAGACCTCCATTCCCTCGGTAGAGGGGGCTCTCTTTGCCCAGCCAGTAACTTTGGCATTAAGAGGGCCAATGCCGAGAGGAGAAAAGGGAAACAGACCTGATCCCTGAGTATAGGGCGGTCACCCTTTCTTTAGAAAAACAGTCCTCCTTTAAAGAAGGGGGGGAAAGTCCCCAATGGGAAAAGATCTGGAAATGAACAGGTAAGGGGGAATCCCGGTGAGTCTCCCATTACCATTAAATCCTCCATCCCTCGGCAACACCCTTCCCGACTTACCTTCCTACCCCACCAAGAAAATTTCAACTTTGTGCCCCCTGACCGTGCCCAAAAAAGACACCCCTTACTTGTGACACAGTCCTGTTAGTAGGGTTAGGTGCACCCACGTGCAAGCTCTGAATACCATGCCACGTACCTACCCCAGCTGAGCATCAGCACATTTCCGAAAGGACAGCCACATCAATCACTTCAAACACAGCCCTAGGAATAGCCTGGGTCTATCACCCAAGAAACAAAAGGCCTGGAAATCGGACACAACGTACACAGCTCTCCGAATCTATACCACTAACAATGATACGTGCAGCAATGTCTTTCTTGTGCCGAGTCAAAGAAGGGCTCAAAGCTGAGGTTGATTGGGCAGTGTAAATTGGGCAGGGCAAGAGGAAATGCGGAAGGATTGCATGGAAGTGAGGCTCTGAAAGGAGCCCCCTTCCTCACCTGTTCAGTTCCAGACTTTGTGACATACGGAATTTGGGACGATTTCTTGGCTCTCTGGGAAAGAAGGGTCGAATTTTTCACGGCCTCCACCATCCCCTTACAGCCGCCCCTTCGCCACACCAGGTTACATATGACCCGGAGAGGAACTACACGGGTCACAAATAAGATTTCACGTCAAAGCCCAAAAAAGCCAAATAGAAATCACTCTAGGGGAATTTCCTGCGACTAACAGAAGTAGAACCTCAACCCTTCTTACAGGGGGGTCACTCGGCCACAGGCATAAAGAGGCTCTCCTAGTTTAAGAACGAGAGGGATAAGACCTTACACCCTGGTTACAGGGCAGTCCTTTTGCCTGGCGTGTCAAAGTGACCTGTGGCTAAATAAGCCTGGCGAAGGAGACCCAAACCCTCCTTACAGGGTGGTCCTTAAGCCAGGGGCATTTCAATGGGCCAGAGCCAAGAGCACTGAAAAGGAGAGACCTCCATCCCCTCAGTAGAGGGTGGTCTCTTTGCCCAGCAAGTGCCAGCGGCCCAAGACAAGCTAGAAAGGGGAGACCTGCACCCTTCTTACAGGGAGAAGTCAATGGCACAGGGCATTTTAAAGGCTAGGTCCTAAATAGTAGAAAGTCAGAGAGACCTCAACCCTTCTTAAAGGGGAGTCGCTCGGCCACAGCACAAAAAGGCTCTCCTAGTTTACCAACGAGAGGGATAAGACCTTAAACCCTGGTTACAGGGCAGTCCTTTTGCCTGGCGTGTTAAGGTGACCTGTGGCTAAATAAGCCTGGCGAAGGAGACCCAAACCCTCCTTACAGGGTGGTCCTTAAGCCAGGGGCATTTCAATGGGCCAGAGCCAAGCGCGCTGAAAAGGAGAGGCCTCCATTCCCTCAGTAGAGGGTGGTCTCTTTGCCCAGCAAGTGCCAGCGGCCCAAGACAAGCTAGAAAGGGGAGACCCGCACCCTTCTGACAGGGAGAGGTCAGTGGCACAGGGCATGTTAAAGGCTAAGTCCTAAAGAGCTGAAATCCACAGAGACCTCAACCCTTCTTAAAGGGTGGTCTCTCAGCCGCAGGTGCGGAATGGGTCCATAAAGCGTTTTTCTTGGCAAGGAGCGGACCTTGATCCCTGTTTACAGAGAGGTCCTTTTCCCTGGTCCCTCAAGGGGATTAAGCCTACGTGGACAAGTGTAAATGCCACAGGGAGGGCAATGTGTGCAATGTGTGCGTGGTTTTTGACTGGCCTTTTCTTCTCTTTTCCTGCCGTTTCTTTGGTGCTTCTGTCGTCGTCTTCATTTTGTCCTTTGAGTTGCTAGAAAGAGGGAGAAAGAGAGAGAGGTGACGCGGGCTCAGTGGACACCACGATTCCAAGGTCAATTCAGATTAAATGGACACGGTCCTCGCCCTTCCTTGAAATTACCCCAATTCCTAGGTTTCGGCACCAATCCGTAGCCGAAGGCAGGAGAGCTTGCAGCAGAACTCAGGGCCAGCTGGATGCAGAGTACGCCGGGCTTTGACTTGGCTGAGAGCGTGAGGAGGCCACGGGCACAGGGCAGCTACAAGGGCAAGCCCTTAACTCTCTCAAGAGGCTGGTTTCTATAATTAGCTTTCAAAGGGGAGTGTAATCTTGGGAAAGACCTACACCCTAGTTAGAGGGAGCTCACTTTGGACTTTGGTGATTTCTTGGCTTTTTTGAAGAAAGGGTTGAATTTTTCACGGCCTCCACCATCCCCTTACAGCCGCCCCTTCGCCACACCAGGTTACATGTGACCCGGACAGGAAACCCATGGGACACAAATGAAATTTCACTTCAGAACCCAGAAAAGCCAAGTAGAAATCATTCTAGTGCAATTTACAGTGACTAACGGAAGTAGAACCTCAACCCTTCTTAAAGGGGGGGTCAGTCAGCCACAGGCACAAAGAGGTGCTCCTAGTTTAAGAACGAGAGGGATAAGACCTTACACCCTGGTTACAGGGCAGTCCTTTTGCCTGGCGTGTCAAAGTGACCTGTGGCGCCATAAGCATGGCGAAGGAGACCCAAACCCTCCTTACAGGGTGGTCCTTAAGCCAGGGACATTTCAATGGGCCATTGCCAAGAGCGTGGAAAAGGAGAGACCTCCATTCCCTCAGTAGAGGGTGGTCTCTTTGCCCAGCAAGTGCCAGCGGCCCAAGACAAGCTAGAAAGGGGAGACCTGCACCCTTCTTACAGGGAGAGGTCAATGGCACAGGGCATTGCAAAGGCTGGGTCCTAAATAATAGAAAGCCAGAGTGACCTCGACCCTTCCTACAGGGGGGTCACTCAGCCACAGGCACAAAAAGGCTCTCCTCATTCAAGAATGAGAGGGATAAGACCTTACACCCTGGTTACAGGGCAGTCCTTTTGCCTGGCGTGTCAAAGTGACCTGTGGCGCCATAAGCATGGCGAAGGAGACCCAAACCCTCCTTACAGGGTGGTCCTTAAGCCAGGGGCATCACAGAGGGCCGTAGCCAAGAGGGCGGAAAAGGAGAGACCTCCATTCCCTCGGTAGAGGGGGCTCTCTTTGCCCAGCCAGTAACTTTGGCATTAAGAGGGCCAATGCCGAGAGGAGAAAAGGGAAACAGACCTGATCCCTGAGTATAGGGCGGTCACCCTTTCTTTAGAAAAACAGTCCTCCTTTAAAGAAGGGGGGGAAAGTCCCCAATGGGAAAAGATCTGGAAATGAACAGGTAAGGGGGAATCCCGGTGAGTCTCCCATTACCATTAAATCCTCCATCCCTCGGCAACACCCTTCCCGACTTACCTTCCTACCCCACCAAGAAAATTTCAACTTTGTGCCCCCTGACCGTGCCCAAAAAAGACACCCCTTACTTGTGACACAGTCCTGTTAGTAGGGTTAGGTGCACCCACGTGCAAGCTCTGAATACCATGCCACGTACCTACCCCAGCTGAGCATCAGCACATTTCCGAAAGGACAGCCACATCAATCACTTCAAACACAGCCCTAGGAATAGCCTGGGTCTATCACCCAAGAAACAAAAGGCCTGGAAATCGGACACAACGTACACAGCTCTCCGAATCTATACCACTAACAATGATACGTGCAGCAATGTCTTTCTTGTGCCGAGTCAAAGAAGGGCTCAAAGCTGAGGTTGATTGGGCAGTGTAAATTGGGCAGGGCAAGAGGAAATGCGGAAGGATTGCATGGAAGTGAGGCTCTGAAAGGAGCCCCCTTCCTCACCTGTTCAGTTCCAGACTTTGTGACATACGGAATTTGGGACGATTTCTTGGCTCTCTGGGAAAGAAGGGTCGAATTTTTCACGGCCTCCACCATCCCCTTACAGCCGCCCCTTCGCCACACCAGGTTACATATGACCCGGAGAGGAACTACACGGGTCACAAATAAGATTTCACGTCAAAGCCCAAAAAAGCCAAATAGAAATCACTCTAGGGGAATTTCCTGCGACTAACAGAAGTAGAACCTCAACCCTTCTTACAGGGGGGTCACTCGGCCACAGGCATAAAGAGGCTCTCCTAGTTTAAGAACGAGAGGGATAAGACCTTACACCCTGGTTACAGGGCAGTCCTTTTGCCTGGCGTGTCAAAGTGACCTGTGGCTAAATAAGCCTGGCGAAGGAGACCCAAACCCTCCTTACAGGGTGGTCCTTAAGCCAGGGGCATTTCAATGGGCCAGAGCCAAGAGCACTGAAAAGGAGAGACCTCCATCCCCTCAGTAGAGGGTGGTCTCTTTGCCCAGCAAGTGCCAGCGGCCCAAGACAAGCTAGAAAGGGGAGACCTGCACCCTTCTTACAGGGAGAAGTCAATGGCACAGGGCATTTTAAAGGCTAGGTCCTAAATAGTAGAAAGTCAGAGAGACCTCAACCCTTCTTAAAGGGGAGTCGCTCGGCCACAGCACAAAAAGGCTCTCCTAGTTTACCAACGAGAGGGATAAGACCTTAAACCCTGGTTACAGGGCAGTCCTTTTGCCTGGCGTGTTAAGGTGACCTGTGGCTAAATAAGCCTGGCGAAGGAGACCCAAACCCTCCTTACAGGGTGGTCCTTAAGCCAGGGGCATTTCAATGGGCCAGAGCCAAGCGCGCTGAAAAGGAGAGGCCTCCATTCCCTCAGTAGAGGGTGGTCTCTTTGCCCAGCAAGTGCCAGCGGCCCAAGACAAGCTAGAAAGGGGAGACCCGCACCCTTCTGACAGGGAGAGGTCAGTGGCACAGGGCATGTTAAAGGCTAAGTCCTAAAGAGCTGAAATCCACAGAGACCTCAACCCTTCTTAAAGGGTGGTCTCTCAGCCGCAGGTGCGGAATGGGTCCATAAAGCGTTTTTCTTGGCAAGGAGCGGACCTTGATCCCTGTTTACAGAGAGGTCCTTTTCCCTGGTCCCTCAAGGGGATTAAGCCTACGTGGACAAGTGTAAATGCCACAGGGAGGGCAATGTGTGCAATGTGTGCGTGGTTTTTGACTGGCCTTTTCTTCTCTTTTCCTGCCGTTTCTTTGGTGCTTCTGTTGTCGTCTTCATTTTGTCCTTTGAGTTGCTAGAAAGAGGGAGAAAGAGAGAGAGGTGACGCGGGCTCAGTGGACACCACGATTCCAAGGTCAATTCAGATTAAATGGACACGGTCCTCGCCCTTCCTTGAAATTACCCCAATTCCTAGGTTTCGGCACCAATCCGTAGCCGAAGGCAGGAGAGCTTGCAGCAGAACTCAGGGCCAGCTGGATGCAGAGTACGCCGGGCTTTGACTTGGCTGAGAGCGTGAGGAGGCCACGGGCACAGGGCAGCTACAAGGGCAAGCCCTTAACTCTCTCAAGAGGCTGGTTTCTATAATTAGCTTTCAAAGGGGAGTGTAATCTTGGGAAAGACCTACACCCTAGTTAGAGGGAGCTCACTTTGGACTTTGGTGATTTCTTGGCTTTTTTGAAGAAAGGGTTGAATTTTTCACGGCCTCCACCATCCCCTTACAGCCGCCCCTTCGCCACACCAGGTTACATGTGACCCGGACAGGAAACCCATGGGACACAAATGAAATTTCACTTCAGAACCCAGAAAAGCCAAGTAGAAATCATTCTAGTGCAATTTACAGTGACTAACGGAAGTAGAACCTCAACCCTTCTTAAAGGGGGGGTCAGTCAGCCACAGGCACAAAGAGGTGCTCCTAGTTTAAGAACGAGAGGGATAAGACCTTACACCCTGGTTACAGGGCAGTCCTTTTGCCTGGCGTGTCAAAGTGACCTGTGGCGCCATAAGCATGGCGAAGGAGACCCAAACCCTCCTTACAGGGTGGTCCTTAAGCCAGGGACATTTCAATGGGCCATTGCCAAGAGCGTGGAAAAGGAGAGACCTCCATTCCCTCAGTAGAGGGTGGTCTCTTTGCCCGGCAAGTGCCAGCGGCCCAAGACAAGCTAGAAAGGGGAGACCTGCACCCTTCTTACAGGGAGAGGTCAATGGCACAGGGCATTGCAAAGGCTGGGTCCTAAATAATAGAAAGCCAGAGTGACCTCGACCCTTCCTACAGGGGGGTCACTCAGCCACAGGCACAAAAAGGCTCTCCTCATTCAAGAATGAGAGGGATAAGACCTTACACCCTGGTTACAGGGCAGTCCTTTTGCCTGGCGTGTCAAAGTGACCTGTGGCGCCATAAGCATGGCGAAGGAGACCCAAACCCTCCTTACAGGGTGGTCCTTAAGCCAGGGGCATCACAGAGGGCCGTAGCCAAGAGGGCGGAAAAGGAGAGACCTCCATTCCCTCGGTAGAGGGGGCTCTCTTTGCCCAGCCAGTAACTTTGGCATTAAGAGGGCCAATGCCGAGAGGAGAAAAGGGAAACAGACCTGATCCCTGAGTATAGGGCGGTCACCCTTTCTTTAGAAAAACAGTCCTCCTTTAAAGAAGGGGGGGAAAGTCCCCAATGGGAAAAGATCTGGAAATGAACAGGTAAGGGGGAATCCCGGTGAGTCTCCCATTACCATTAAATCCTCCATCCCTCGGCAACACCCTTCCCGACTTACCTTCCTACCCCACCAAGAAAATTTCAACTTTGTGCCCCCTGACCGTGCCCAAAAAAGACACCCCTTACTTGTGACACAGTCCTGTTAGTAGGGTTAGGTGCACCCACGTGCAAGCTCTGAATACCATGCCACGTACCTACCCCAGCTGAGCATCAGCACATTTCCGAAAGGACAGCCACATCAATCACTTCAAACACAGCCCTAGGAATAGCCTGGGTCTATCACCCAAGAAACAAAAGGCCTGGAAATCGGACACAACGTACACAGCTCTCCGAATCTATACCACTAACAATGATACGTGCAGCAATGTCTTTCTTGTGCCGAGTCAAAGAAGGGCTCAAAGCTGAGGTTGATTGGGCAGTGTAAATTGGGCAGGGCAAGAGGAAATGCGGAAGGATTGCATGGAAGTGAGGCTCTGAAAGGAGCCCCCTTCCTCACCTGTTCAGTTCCAGACTTTGTGACATACGGAATTTGGGACGATTTCTTGGCTCTCTGGGAAAGAAGGGTCGAATTTTTCACGGCCTCCACCATCCCCTTACAGCCGCCCCTTCGCCACACCAGGTTACATATGACCCGGAGAGGAACTACACGGGTCACAAATAAGATTTCACGTCAAAGCCCAAAAAAGCCAAATAGAAATCACTCTAGGGGAATTTCCTGCGACTAACAGAAGTAGAACCTCAACCCTTCTTACAGGGGGGTCACTCGGCCACAGGCATAAAGAGGCTCTCCTAGTTTAAGAACGAGAGGGATAAGACCTTACACCCTGGTTACAGGGCAGTCCTTTTGCCTGGCGTGTCAAAGTGACCTGTGGCTAAATAAGCCTGGCGAAGGAGACCCAAACCCTCCTTACAGGGTGGTCCTTAAGCCAGGGGCATTTCAATGGGCCAGAGCCAAGAGCACTGAAAAGGAGAGACCTCCATCCCCTCAGTAGAGGGTGGTCTCTTTGCCCAGCAAGTGCCAGCGGCCCAAGACAAGCTAGAAAGGGGAGACCTGCACCCTTCTTACAGGGAGAAGTCAATGGCACAGGGCATTTTAAAGGCTAGGTCCTAAATAGTAGAAAGTCAGAGAGACCTCAACCCTTCTTAAAGGGGAGTCGCTCGGCCACAGCACAAAAAGGCTCTCCTAGTTTACCAACGAGAGGGATAAGACCTTAAACCCTGGTTACAGGGCAGTCCTTTTGCCTGGCGTGTTAAGGTGACCTGTGGCTAAATAAGCCTGGCGAAGGAGACCCAAACCCTCCTTACAGGGTGGTCCTTAAGCCAGGGGCATTTCAATGGGCCAGAGCCAAGCGCGCTGAAAAGGAGAGGCCTCCATTCCCTCAGTAGAGGGTGGTCTCTTTGCCCAGCAAGTGCCAGCGGCCCAAGACAAGCTAGAAAGGGGAGACCCGCACCCTTCTGACAGGGAGAGGTCAGTGGCACAGGGCATGTTAAAGGCTAAGTCCTAAAGAGCTGAAATCCACAGAGACCTCAACCCTTCTTAAAGGGTGGTCTCTCAGCCGCAGGTGCGGAATGGGTCCATAAAGCGTTTTTCTTGGCAAGGAGCGGACCTTGATCCCTGTTTACAGAGAGGTCCTTTTCCCTGGTCCCTCAAGGGGATTAAGCCTACGTGGACAAGTGTAAATGCCACAGGGAGGGCAATGTGTGCAATGTGTGCGTGGTTTTTGACTGGCCTTTTCTTCTCTTTTCCCGCCGTTTCTTTGGTGCTTCTGTCGTCTTCATTTTGTCCTTTGAGTTGCTAGAAAGAGAGAGAAGGAGAGAGGGGTCACGCGGGATAGGTGTGGGTTTAGTGGACACCGCAATTGCAATGTCAATTCTGATTAAATGGACAAGGTCCTCGTCCCTCCTTGAAATTACTCTAATTCCTAGGTTTCAGCACCAATCTGTAGCAGAAGGCAGGAGAGCTTGTAGTAAAACTTAGCTCCTTCTGCCCTGTTAGCATGAACAACCTTAGAGGTTACCTACTCTGTTCCTGTTTCCCAGTCAGCTCAGGGCTCCACAGTTATTTCACATCTATAGCCTCATGGGCAGTCAGTTCAACATGCCTTTGATGTTTCCCACCGAATTCTTCTTGTCAAATTAGTGGAAGCGTTTCCCCCTTTTCCCACCCAGTGCATCCTGCCCATGGAGCCCACGCTGCCTCAGTGGTTTTCCTGCCTAGCTGCTTCTGTCCAATCAGCGTATGTCATTTCTGGATTTTTCTGCCCAGTGCTTCCTGCCCTGTCAGCGTGATCTGCCTCTGAGCTTTCCCGCCCAGCGCTGCCTGCCTTGTCAGCACGAGCCACTGCTGGGGTTTCCCACCCAACCCCTACTGCACATCTAGTGCAAGCCAGCTCTGGTGTTTTCCCACCCAGCGCCTTTTGCCCAGCAACCTACTTTCAGACTCTGCCCCCAGTGCCTACAGTCCAGTCAGCCTGAGCTCTCAGTGGTTTTCCCCACCCAGCGCCTCCTACCCAGTCAGTGCGAGCTGCCTCTGGGCTTTCCCGCCCAGCACCGGCTGCCTAATCAGCATGAATTCCCTGTGGGCTTTTCTGCCCAGTACCTTCTGCCCCGTCTGCGCAAAGCACCCATGGGCTTCTCCCACCCAGCCCCTCCTGCCCAGTCAGCTCGACCCACCTTCGGGTTTTCCCCCCAGCACCTAAAGCCCAGTCAGTATGATCTGCCTCAGAGGTTTTCCCGCCCAGTTGTTGCTGCCCAGTCAGCACGAGCCACCTCTGGGCTTTCCCGCCCAGTGCCTCCTACCTTGTCAGCATGAGCCAGCTCAGTGGTTTTCCCACCCAGTACCTCTTGCCCAGTCAGCTCGACCCACCATCGAGTTTTTCCCCCAGCACCTACAGCCCAGTCAGCCCGAGCTGCCTCAGTGGTTTTCCTGCCCAGTTGCTTCTGTACAGTCAGCGTGAACTGCCTCTGGCTTTCCCGCCCAACGTCTCCTGCCTTGTCAGCATGAGCTACTGCTGGGGTTTCCTGCCCAGCCCCTACTGCACATCTAGTGCGAGCCAGGTCTGGTGTTTTCCCGCCCAGCGCCTCCTGCCTTGTCAGCGTGAACCACCTACGAGTTTTTCCCTCAGTGCCTACAGCCCAGTCAGCCTGAGCTGCTTCAGTGGTTTTCCCATCCAGAGCCTCCTGCCCAGTCAGCACGAGATGCTTCCAGGCTTCTCCCGTCCAGCACCTCCTGCCAAGTCACCATGAGCCTCTCAGTGGTTTTCCCGCCCAGCGCCTCCTCCCCAGTCAGCATGAGCCACCTCAGTGGTTTTCCCGCCCAGCGCCTCCTGCCCAGTCAGCATGAGCCACCTTAGTGGTTTTCCCGCCCAGCGCCTCCTGCCCAGTCAGCATGAGCCACCTGGGGGCTTTCCTGTTCAGCACCTCTGCCCAGTTAGTGTGAACTGCCGCCAGGCTTCTCCTGCCCAGTGCCTCCTGCCCAGCCAATGCAGGGCGCCTGAGGGCTTTCCCACCCAGCACCTCCTGCCCAGTCAGCGTGAGCCACCTCAGGGCTTTCCCTCCCAGCGCTTCCTGCCCAGTCAGTGCAGGGCGCCTGAGGGCTTTCCCGCCCAGCGCCTCTGCCCAATCAGTACAAGCCACCTCAGTGGTTACCCCGGCCTGTTGCTTCTGCCCAGTCAGCACAAGCCACCTCTGGCTTTCCTGCCCAGCATCTCCTGCCCAGTCAGCATGAACTGCCTCCAGGTGTCTCCCGCCCAGTCAGCATGAGCCTCTCAGTGAGATTCCCGCCCAGCCCCACCTCCCCAGTCAGCGTGAGCCACCTCAGTGGTTTTCCTGCCGAGCGCCTCCTCCCCAGTCAGCATGAGCCACCTCAGTGAGATTCCCGCCCAGCCCCTCCTCCCCAGTCAGCGTTAGCCATCTCAGTGGTTTTCCTGCCGAGCGCCTCCTCCCCTGTCAGCATGAGCCATCTCAGTGGTTTTCCCGCCCAGCGCCTCAGTGATTTTCCCGCCCAGCACCTCCTGCTCATTAAGCATTAGCCACCTGTGGGCTTTCCTGTTCAGCACCTCTGCCCAGTCAGTGTGAACTGCCTTCAGGCTTCTCCTGCCCAGTGCCTCCTGCCCAGCCAATGCAGGGCGCCTGAGGGCTTTCCCGCCCAGCGCCTCTGTCCAGTCAGTACAAGCCACCTCAGTGGTTACCCCGGCCTGTTGCTTCAGCCCAGTCAGCACAAGCCACCTCTGGTTTTCCTGCCCAGCATCTCCTGCCCAGTCAGCATGAGCTGCCTCCAGGCTTCTCCCACCCAGTGCCTGCTGCCAGTCAGCATGAGCCTCTCAGTGGTTTTCCCGCCCAGCCCCTCCTCCCCAGTCAGCATGAGCCCCTCAGTGGTTTTCCCGCCCAGCCCCTCCTCCCCAGTCAGCGTGAGCCACCTCAGTGAGATTCCCGCCCAGCCCCTCCTCCCCAGTCAGTGTGAGCCACCTCAGTGGTTTTCCCGCCGAGCGCCTCCTCCCCAGTCAGCATGAGCCACCTGTGGGCTTTCCTGTTCAGCACCTCTGCCCAGTCTGTGTGAACTGCCTCCAGGGTTCTCCTGCCCAGTCAATGCAGGGCGCCTGAGGGCTTTCCCACCCAGCGCCTCCTGCCCAGTCAGCGTGAGCCACCTCAGGGCTTTCCCTCCCAGCGCCTCCTGCCCAGTCAGTGCAGGGCTCCTGTCAGCTTTCCCGCCCAGCACCTCTGTCCAGTCATCTTGACCCACATCTGAGCTTTCCTGCCCAGCACCTACTGTCCAGTCAGTACAAGCCACCTCAGTGGTTACCCCGGCCTGTTGCTTCAGCCCAGTCAGCACGAGCCACCTCTGGTTTTCCTGCCCAGCATCTCCTGCCCAGTCAGCATGAGCTGCCTCCAGGCTTGCCTGCTGCCCAGTCAGCATGAGCCTCTCAGTGGTTTTCCCGCCCAGCTCCTCCTCCCCAGTCAGCGTGAGCCACCTCAGGGCTTTCCCGCCCAGCCCCTCCTGCCCAGCCAATGCAGGGCTCCTGACAGCTTTCTCACCCAGCGCCTCCTGCCCAGTCAGCGTGAGCCACCTCTGGGCTTTCCCTCCCAGCGCCTCATGTCCAGTCAGCGTGAGCCACCTCTGGGCTTTCCCTCCCAGCGCCTCATGTCCAGTCAGCGTGAGCCACCTCAGGGCTTTCCCGCCCAGCACCTACTGCCCAGTCAGTACAAGCCACCACAGTGGTTACCCCGGCCTGTTGCTTCTGCCCAGTCAGCACGAGCCACCTCTGGCTTTCCTGCCCAGCATCTCCTGCCCAGTCAGCATGAACTGCCTCCAGGCTTCTCCCGCCCAGTGCCTGCTGCCCAGTCAGCATGAGCCTCTCAGTGGTTTTCCTGCCCAGCCCCACCTCCCCAGTCAGCGTAAGCCACCTCAGTGGTTTTCCCGCCCAGCGCCTCCTCCCCAGTCAGCATGAGCCACCTCAGTGGTTTTCCCGCCGAGCGCCTCCTCCCCAGTCAGCATGAGCCACCTGTGGGCTTTCCTGTTCAGCACCTCTGCCCAGTCTGTGTGAACTGCCTCCAGGGTTCTCCTGCCCAGTGCCTCCTGCCCAGCCAATGCAGGGCGCCTGAGGGCTTTCCCACCCAGCGCCTCCTGCCCAGTCAGCATGAGCCACCTCAGGGCTTTCCCGCCCAGAACCTACTGCCCAGTCAGTACAAGCCACCTCAGTGGTTACCCCGGCCTGTTGCTTCAGCCCAGTCAGCACGAGCCACCTCTGGTTTTCCTGCCCAGCATCTCCTGCCCAGTCAGCATGAGCTGCCTCCAGGCTTCTCCCACCCAGTGCCTGCTGCCAGTCAGCATGAGCCTCTCAGTTGTTTTCCCGCCCAGCCCCTCCTCCCCAGTCAGCATGAGCCTCTCAGTGGTTTTCCCGCCCAGCCCCTCCTCCCCAGTCAGCGTGAGCCTCTCAGTGGTTTTCCCGCCCAGCCCCTCCTCCCCAGTCAGCGTGAGCCACCTCAGTGGTTTTCCCGCCCAGCGCCTCCTCCCCAGTCAGCATGAGCCACCTGGGGGCTTTCCTGTTCAGCACCTCTGCCCAGTCTGTGTGATCTGCGTCCAGGGTTCTCCTGCCCAGTGCCTCCTGCCCAGCCAATGCAGGGCGCCTGAGGGCTTTCCCACCCAGCACCTCTGTCCAGTCAGCTTGACCCACATCTGAGCTTTCCTGCCCAGCACCTACTGTCCAGTCAGTACAAGCCACCTCAGTGGTTACCCCGGCCTGTTGCTTCAGCCCAGTCAGCACAAGCCACCTCTGGTTTTCCTGCCCAGCATCTCCTGTCCAGTCAGCATGAGCTGCCTCCAGGCTTGCCTGCTGCCCAGTCAGCATGAGCCTCTCAGTGGTTTTCCCGCCCAGCCCCTGCTCCCCAGTCAGCATGAGCCCCTCAGTGGTTTTCCCGCCCAGCCCCTCCTCCCCAGTCAGCGTGAGCCACCTCAGGGCTTTCCCTCCCAGCGCCTCCTGCCCAGTCAGTGCAGGGCTCCTGACAGCTTTCCCGCCCCGTGCCTCTGCCCAGTCAGTACAAGACACCTCAGTGGTTACCCTGGCCTGTTGCTTCTGCCCAGTCAGCATGAGCCACCTGTGGGCTTTCCTGTTCAGCACCTCTGCCCAGTCTGTGTGAACTGCCTCCAGGCTTCTCCTGTCCAGTGCCTCCTGCCCAGCCAATGCAGGGCTCCTGCGGGCTTTCCCACCCAGCGCCTCCTGCCCAGTCAGCGTGAGCCACCTCTGGGCTTTCCCACCCAGCGCCTCCTGTCCAGTCAGTTCAAGCCATCTCTGGTTTTTCCCACCCAGCGCCCACTGCCCTGTCAGCATGAGCCACATCTGGGCTCTCCCACCAAGATCATATCTAAAATACAGATTCTCTGAGGAGCAGAGGCTGGGGTTCTCTAAGCTTTCTCTAACATGAGGGAGATAGGACATAAACAGTAATAATCTTCAGTCACCCCCACTACTGGGGAGGAATGGGGGTCACCCCTACAAGATGGGGGGAAAGCGTGAAGGAAATGAAGGGCACTTTCACCCCCAGTGCTCACACAGGAGAGGGCACATAGGGGTCTTTGTCAATGATGGGGTGGGGGGGTCTCTCTCCAGTGCTGCGGGGCAGAGGGAAGGAATGTGGGGGGTCTCCCCTGTAAAAGAGGATGTCGGGAGTCTCCCCACAGTACTAAGGGGATAAGTAGGGATGCAGAGGGTCTCTCAGGGGTCTCGAAGCTGCAGTCCCCTGGGGCTTAGGCGGAACTCCAGTGGTGGCTGCAGGGTCACTGAGTTCCAGAAGGCTTTGGCAAAGGCCATGTCACGCTCGGCAGAGCCAGCAAAGACCAACAGTCCGGCCCGTGCAAGGGAGGCTGCATAGCCCCAGGGGCTTCCCTGTGCTGTCTCCATAGAGCCCAAGAACCACTGCCCCCCCGGGCAGGTCGGTGTTTGCGCGCTCAGCCCAGCTCCCCGGGGAACCCACTTTGCAGCCAGGCCGGCCCTGCCCAGTCCTCTGTGTGCTGTAGGGATAAAGCAGAGACAGGCTGGATCACTGCCTCCCTCCGCAGCGCTGAATGCTATGGTCGAGGCTGCTGAGGGGCAGGAATTCGGGCAGTGCAGTTTCCTATATTAGTTTACATTCAAGTGGTGATGTAAGAGAAATTTCTAGTCTAAAAACATGGGGCCCGTGTTACCCTGCACCTCGTGTTCTCATTTGCACCGACGCACCATGAGAGCAAAAGGCTTCCAAGGTAGCCAGGCAGCATTTCGCACCCACCTGTCCGTGTTGCACATGGGTACCCTATAGGCAGGCCAATGGTGAATTGGGGCCTGGTTTTCATCTAGTTTTTAAATAATTGAATTTTAAGGGCTAGGCCTAGTGCATCTGTGCATTAATCCAGCACCAGCAAAAAGCAGCGCAGATTTGCCCACCTCCCCCAGTGCAGTACTTGACCCAGAACCCTGTTTATTCTTCTAGGGAGTGCTGCCCTGGGTTTTGTAGCCAGTTGGTGATATTATTGCACCCCATAGCATATCTGGCACGGACAGTATCCATCAGAGGGCACTGCTGATCTGGACACATTATGGGAGTGCAGGTGTTTGTCACATGTGATGTGGCCCAATTAGAATATTGCTGCTGGAATTAAAACTTGAGACCTCATAAGTAGGGCACCATAGCACCATCAGCTGGTAGCTTTCAGTTACTACCAACCCAGGAGCCAGATTTAACCAGCAAACTCCCCTGAGGTGATCTATACCATGAGATGATGAGACAACTAGTTCCCCACCAATCTAGCACTCACTCTTACTGCACAGTAGAATTGTATTGTGTTTTGTGGTTACACAGAATTCTAGTTTTCAGATGAAGTGTGATGTTTTTCTGAAGTGGCAATAGAGCCAAGCACAGTCTCTTTGGAGTCAACAGGAGTTTTGCTGCAGTAAGGACCGGAGGATGTAGCCCAGAGTGTTCTATGCAGGAATAGCACCATTGCTGTATAGTGGAGGACAGGTTTTGTTGCGATTGAAATGTTTAGCATGATACGTTTGTTCTGCTTGCCACAATTCTCCCTCCCCTCCCAGTGCCTCCTTGCAGGAGGGCACAACAATGTCAGGGTAACTGCCTCAGCTTCCCCTCTCAGGCTCGTTAAAGATTCCACCAGATGGTCTCTTGTGTCCAGTATTACCCCTTCCCATAGCTTGTTTATTATTCCGCATAACACACATAGTCCTTGGAAGCCCCAAACACAGTCAGTTTATCCCACACAGAATGCATGTAGTCCATGAGAGTGCCAAACCACAGTCCAACAGCACACCTCATATCCCAGCTCTGGCATGTTCTGCCACACCCAGGCTTTCTTTTGGTCCCCACCTGGTCTTTATCAGAAAATACACCCTAGTCAGTCTTTCTGCAGCTTCTTCCTGGCTTTCAAGCCTTTGCCCGGAAAGGCCATCAGGATAGTCCCTCTGCTGGTCTCCTAGGGTATAGTTACCCTGCAATAAAAGACCCCGTCTGGCCCAGGTCAGCTGAGTCAGGCTCAAGCTGTGGGGTTATAAAATTGCAGTGTAGACGCTCAGGCTGCAGCCTCAGTTTTGGGATTCTCCCCACTTTTGCGATCTCAGAGACTGGGCTCCAGCCCTGAGTCTAAACTCTACACTGCAATTTTATAATCCTGGAGCCCAAACCTGAGTCAGCGACCTAGGCCAGCTATGGGTTTTGTATTGCAGTGCTGACATACCCCTACCCCTTGTCAGCCTCCCTGCTCTGGCTCTTCTTTTCCGTTCTGCACGAACACAGGCCCTGGGGCTGCTTCTCTAGAGCGTGGCCCTTGTTCTAGGACTCATACCCCTCCTGTAGCTGTCCTTCCCCAACCAACCTCCCATCTTCTTCCAGGGATGGTCCCCTTTCTCACTGCAGTCTTCCATTCATTTATTAGCCTCAAGTGCCACACCACTCTCTTAACTGAGACACTATGGGACCTACCTGTGCTGGCCCAGGTATGCTGGATCCACTTTACTTAAAGGGGCCAGCCCCCTTGTGACAGTGCTATTTCTTGCCTTTTAAAATTTGATTTATATGACCCTCATTCAAATAAATTAACAACTTCATTATATTGTTCTGTATATGATAGTTACAGTTTGTTACAACTTGTTGCATATATTAACTGTAGACAAGATAAACAGAGGAACAAAAATAAAGGGACATCTAATACACTACTTCACAAAAGACCAAGGGAAAAATATACGAACAAGACAAAGATGGTTCACATGAAAAATATTACCTCACCTACCTTGTCTCTATGAACAATGAGACTCAAGCTCGCAACTCCACACTGAGTTGTAGGTACATAGGTTCTATGGACACAGGCAAATCCCATGCCCTGTTCCCATGGGACCCCATTCTGCAAGGTGCTGAGCAGAACTTCTAATGAAGATTATAGAAGTTGAGGGTGTTTTATCACCTTCCAGAGAAGCTCACCACTTCATAGGATCAGGCCCATGGTAAGGCTTCAGGTTTTGCTATGGAGGAACTTCCTCCATAGCAAAGGTGGTGATTCTCCTGAAGGTGATTCTCCTGAAACAATTACAAGCTTGATTCTGATTTCACTTAAATGGGTGTAGATGGTGAGTAACTCCACTTAAGTCAGTGGGGTTAGACAGGTGTAAGGTTGGTGTCAGTAAGATTTGAAAAGATCTGCTCTAGGAATTATTTTAGGGCAGTTCTATGGCCTGTGGTATACAGGAGGTAAGACTAGAAGATCACAGTGGTCCCTCCTGGCCTTGGAATCTATGAATCAGAATCAGACCCTATGTTTGCAAATTACAAAATAAAAAGATCTCTTCAGATTCTGTTTTGCATTTTCTTGATGCATCCAAGGGTATGAAACATTTTAATATGCAGCTTTATTCCAGCTTCACAGCTATACAATATTGAGCTGACAATTAGATTGATGTCACTTGCATGTGAATGGGGAATCCATTATGTTTCATTTGCTCTGCTTTGTCTCTGCACTGGGCACCTCTACAAAGGAGCCAGGCTAAATGCCTTTTGTGTTGTGGAAACACTTCAGTATTCCAGACTTCCAACAAGATGCATTACATACCTTTTTACCTGGCTGTGTGGTTAGTGATTGTTACCTTTAGCAATCAGCTAACTACACTGCCTGGTAACTAGGCTAATGTACAAGACAGTTCATTTCCAACATCTGATTTTACTAAGAGCAGGTCTTGCCACTGAAATATGGCAGACTCTTGTACTATTAAGTTGAATTGATATTTCTTTATAATTAATTCTTAGAAGTTCACCAAAGTGGAGAGGGTGACATATGCTAACATGGTGAAGATGTATTTACAGCATAATACGGCATATGATCTCTAAGCATTTTTAGAAGTATCTACATGTTTTTAGTTTGTTAAATAAGAATTGATACATACATGTTCATATCTTTAAGAGAATTTTTAAAGTCAAATGAACTGGACTTGAATTCTTTGGCCTGTTTTCTTTGCCCCTAAAATGCTTGTTGGTCAAATCTTTTACATAAAGAACTGAATGTTTGAGGTGTTTTCAAAAAGCCAAATGAAACACAACAGGTGAAATCCTGAGTCCACTGGAGTCAATGGGAGTTTTGCCACTGACTTCAATGGGGCTAAGATTTCACCTAACTTCTTCAGCAATGCATTGTTTGTTGAACAGCTGACATTTCTGAAAATGAAGTTGTAAATGAAAGATGTGATGATTTATTCTGTAAGTTAGACATCAGCAGCTTGTAAGACATGCTGTTCTCTGTGCCGAGGCTGTAGCAGGGAATTCTGTGTCTTGTTTTGATGGCAGTAAAGTTAGTGATTGCAAAGAGATGGATACAATCAGCTAACTACACTGCCTACAAACCAAACACTACTTCTGCGAGGAGAGCACTGCAACTAAACCTAGAAAAAGACAAAAAGTTTCCAATAATTATTTGATCACTCACTGAATTTTGTTAGATGCTAACACGGCTGCTACTCTGAAACCTGAATTTTGTTAGATGCTCCTGTAATACAAACAGTTAACAATGACAACTAAAACACTAGGCCATATTCATCCTTGGTGTAATTCCACAGACTCCAAAGGAGTTACTCTAGAAATAAATTTGTGCCAGTAATTCCAACATGAAATTGACTCACCACAAAGGAGTTAGTGCAAAGACATACTGAATCAGTGAAATATCATAAATTAAGTGAGGAGAATATATAAAATGGAAATTGGAGACCATAACAACCTGATTGTACAACACTTAGTCATGCTGGGGAACATGAGATAGAGATTTTCCTCATGTGAGCAAATGAACCCACAGAGGGAGAAGGCTGCAAAATTTGGGCCAGAGTGAAGTGTTTGAATGTAAGTAACATCCTATGTGGTTTATGGCAAATGAATACTGAATTTCTGAGACTTACTGAGTCAAATTCATCCCTGTTGTAATTCTACTGGAGTCAATGGTGTTACACCAGGGATGAATTTGGCCAAATGTATTAGAATTGTGCCACTTCCTGTTAAAAGGTTGTTAGCAGATCATAATTGTAATGACAGTACTAATGACAACAGCAGTAATAATGGTAGAACCTTACCAGTTCTCAGTTTGCTGACCCCTAAACCTGATAAGCCCCATATAGGTCTCCCCCCATTTCTCCAGAATGCTGAAGAAGCAGAGATGGTGCTTGAAGTGGCACTGGGGCCTCAGACTGCTATGACTTTGTTACTATTACAAACTACACTACAGCATCTTTCCTAGTAGAGCCCAAAGTATCATCCTAAATAATTACAACTAAACTATATTCATCAAATAAATTAAACTCTGTGCAAAGTGCATGTGGGGTACTACCTTTATTCTTTTCACTTGTATTCCTTCATGCTTATTCATTTCATTTGCTTGCTAATTTGTATGATTATGTAATTTACAATGTGTCTCCTAATCTTTAATGCAAATTCTATTTTACTAATAATTGTTCTGCCCAATTAAACACCATATTTGAAATGATAATAGGCTATACCTTATGTCTCAGACAAGATGTATACAATTAATAATACAATAAAATATTTTATGCAGGTTTACCTGACTCTTCCTTGTTTTGCAATGAGAGACACTATGGAGTTACACCATGAATGAATTTGGCCCACAAAAGGAGTAATATTTTACAAGCTTTCCCTCATAAATGCCTCAGGCTCAAAGTGTGTAAAACAAACTTCAGGATTTGCCTAGAAGGAGCTTACCTTGTAATAATCCTGATAGTGAGTTTTGCATTTATAACAAAATACTTCCTGGAAGCATTCGAAGCAGGAAAAAAAGTGCTGGTAGCATCTGCTTTCTTCATTTTAAACATTTCCCTCCTTTTTTTCAGCCAGTAGCCCAGCCACCTATTCACTCCATGCATTGATTCTGAGCACTGTTTTAAAGGACAAACATGCAAGCTGGAAATTCTGGGAGTGATCCCAAGGCAGTAGCAGACCGTCCCATGTCTATCCATGAGAATCCTCAGCTAGACTGTCCCCAGCGTTGGTTGTGGGGCAGCCCTAGGCCTGGAACCTTTGTATACACTCTGTCGTCATGGACACTCAGGTGGGGCTTGTGAATGGAGGATGGGTCACTGCTCTGAAATGGACGGCTTGACTTTATGATGGGAGGCTTTATTGTGCAAGAAGTTTCCATGGTTAAAACAAATACGGAACATAGACTGAACAGAAAGAGATATCACCACTCTCCTTTAATGGAGTGGCTGCAGCTCGGGAGTTACAATTGGGACAGTCTGGGTTATGGTATTCAACATAATTCTTAACTCACCGTCATTGCTGAGTCTAGTTCATAGATTACTTCTGTCTAAGACTAGTGCTTCCCCAGTGCTTGTCTTCCTAACCCCTTGTGTGCCAGCCATGGCTGTGCTCGCCCTTTCGCTTTCCCTAGTCTAGTTTTTTGTCCTCATGTTAGGTTTTTAAACAGCTCTGATCTCCAAGTGGAATATGAAAAAAAGTCTCCTAGTGCATAACAAGAGATAACAGTGGCTGCAAACAGAGTGGAAGAACCCAGGAATTAGATTTGGCATCTCAGTTACCCAGATGAAAATCCAGTGTGACCCCAGAGTGGTAAATGGAGAGGAGTGAATCTTGTTTAGGACCAGAGTGAGTCCTGTGTAAATGAGGATGGGATGGACCTAAGGGGGCCACTGGGATCAACCTGATTTTGTTAGGCTTGTACAAGGTGCTTATATACTGTGGTGAGAGGCACATTAGAAAGAGATTGACAAATATATGGATGCACAGAGTGAGTCGCCCATGGGGACCTGGTTTTATTGCCCTCACCCATCTACAAAGCAAAAGCACCCAGGATGGTAGTAGCCCCTGCACCCACAGAATCTCCCTGCCCCCATCACCTGGTAGGCCCCTTCCCTCTTCATGCATCCTGTCCTCCCCACAGAGACCTCCCTTAGGCCTGGGCTCCGAGGGATAAGCCAGAACCCCTCAGGGTGCACACTCAGCCTCTCAGATCACTATGGCATGGCCTAGCTCGCTGCAGAAACAGAAAGCAGCCAGCACTGGGAGCTCAGACAAATGCATTAGACTCCAAGACTCACCTTCCCCTGTCTTTACTTGAAGTGTTTTCTCTCCTCCTCTTCCCTCTTGGTCCCAACCTCCTGTCTCTTTCTTTCTTTCTTTCTTTCTTTCTTTCTTTCTTTCTTTCTTTCTTTCTTTCTTTTCCTTCACCACTGCTGTCTCTATCCTTGCCCATCACCTGGTCCTGTGTACTCCACATTTCCCCGGAGTCTCTCCCGCCCATTGCTCCAGTCTCCTCACTGCACTGCTATCCTTCCCCTGCATTTCTTTGTTATCCCTCTGGCCTTGTCTCTCTCCCAGGTCCTGCATCCCACCCTCCTCCCCAGTCCTGTTCTCCCATCTGACCCTGTCTTTCCTGCCCCCATGTGCACCCAACCTGCTGCTAAGGCACTCAAGGGCAGGAGGCAGGTGGTTAAAGCCAGCATGGTGCGGGCTGCACCCTCTTCTCCCTCTTCTTTCCCCATGGCCTACCCCACTGGGGGCCAGGAAGCCAGAAGGAGGAGCAGCGGGGAAGGATTTCTAGCTCTGCAGTGCCCTATAGTATATGGGAGGTGAAACTGCAGGACAGAAAGTGTGTTTGTAAGTGGAGCTGGGAGGAGAGATGCTTGGCAGGTATGTGTCCACTGGATAGGCAGACACTGGAGACATTAAAGATAACATTTTCAAAAGTGACTGGTGATAGTGAGTGCCCAACTTGAGATGCCTTAACGGGCCCTGATTTTCAGAAAGTGCTGAGCACCTATCCTCTGAAAATCAACCCCCTTTAAGGTGTCTCAAACTGGGTGGCCAAAATCACTAGTCACTTTTGAAAATCATGGCCTGAAATGAGAAAATGGTGTGAGTGTGTGTGTGTGTGTGGTGGGGGAATGAATAGGCATAATCACCAAATTATCACAGTAGCAGAAAAATTGCTAATGCTAGAGCATGGCATGAAGACCCTGTTTAAAGAAAGCCAACTGTTAACTCTGTGTTCTCTCCTTTCCTGGTTAATATAGGCTATGTCAAACCAGCATCAAACTCTTTGTCTTATTGGTTTAAAAGTTTCTTTGCATTTTCAGTTTCCAGAGACTGAAGTTCACGTTTAAAGACCTAGCAATACATGGTGCATAATGGGTTAAGACCACTCCCCTGAGTAGGGTGACCAGATGTCCCGATTTTATAGAGACAGTCCCGATATTTGGGGCTTTTTCTTAGATAGGCTCCTATTACCCCCCACCCCCGTCCCAATTGTTCACACTTGCTATCTGGTCACCATAACCCTGAGCAAACCACAATTCTTCCCTGACCCCTACTTTATAGTGTGAGTTGAATTAATAATATTAGAGGCCATTCAACATTGCTACATGCCTGCATACAAACCTCATATGATCCCTTCTAACCACAGGAAACACAATGTAACTCGCAGATATGGGAATACAAACAGGCCTCAAACCCAAAGATTTACAGCTAGGGCCATGGTACATTCAGGTTCCTGAGGAAGAACCTGTTCTGTGTTTGTTGAACCCATCCTAAGTTAGTGGAATCAGCTCCACTATATCCTGTCTGAAATCTACCCTTATTTCTTGTACCGCATGTTTTCTTACACAACCTGAGCGCTCTTACAGAGCAGGAGCCAAAGCCCACTGAAATCAGTGGGAGTCTTTCCCTTGACTTCAAAGGGCTTTGAATCAGGCCCATATGGATTAATGTAATTAGCTTGGCCAAATCGCTATATGCATATTGCATAATAAAGTCTACTATTTATGTTAATCTAATCTATCTATCTATCTAAAGCATCTTAAAATGTTTGGTTTTTGGCTGCAATTAAAAATAATTTCTATGTTGCTTCAGCCAGGAATTTTTTGCATTGAGATTGTTGAGAAGATTTAAATGAATGTGTCTTTTGTTAGCATCACATTGCCCAACAATGCCAAAGTTACCCTGCCCTGCAGCATCCTGCTGCTCACAGTTGAAATGGCACCTTGTGAAGGCAACACTATTACTCACACATTATTGTATCTAGAGGCAGGTCAAGTACTGTCAGAACAACAGGCTGAAACGCAGCCAGAACAAACAAATGCACAGTGCCCTCCTCCCACAGGGATAAATTAATCTCTTAACCAACAAGGATTTTTTTACTCCAGAATGGCTCTTGCCAACTGATTTTATACCAAGATCATTAGTTATAGGTCAGATGCCTTACCTGGAGTAGGGATCTCTCGGGCTTTATCAATCACACCTGTATGGGCAGATGCCTCGATAAACAGACATAAGAAGTTTACTTCCAAATAAAAAAGATGTTTTCTTTTGAAAAAGTAATTCAGAACAGGCAGAAGGAAGGTTCTTAAAAGTAAGTTGCACACAGATGTATCAGTTCTATATTCGTTAGCAATGGTCTCTGTAAAATAATGTAACTGCAAAAATTCTACTGGGGTGGCCCTAACCATCAATGTGTTTAGGAAAATAGTGCTAGCACTTGGTTTGGCCTGCAGTTACTAGAGAAACTGTGACTGACTCTTTTCCCTTTGTAGTTCATGCCTAGGCTTGCCTGGTGATCAGGGAGATCCGTAATTTAATCTAACTAAGAATGTTTGTGCTGAGTTAGGGGTCTGATCCAAAGCCCACTGAAGTAAATGGAAAGATTTGCATTGATTTTAATCGGGTCTGGATCATGCTTTATGTGCCCAGAAAGAGGAATGCAGTATTTTTCTGACAGTGATTTCAATAAATCATTCTTTTGTAAAGGGACCAAATGTCCCCCCATTTATCTCCTATGACTTATTAATCAAAATATCTGGCTAGTCGTCATTCTTTACTTCTTTGCAAAAGCTGTCAGGATTCTAACCGTTTCTGTTAATATGTAGCTTTTGTTGGTTGGATCTTTCATTGGAATATTCTTTTCAAACTTTCTCTTTGAAGTGGGTTTCTTAGCTGTTTATTATCCAAATATAGAAAACCAGGGCTGCCTCTCCTGTAAGTAAATCAGTGACAAGTGGCGACAGTATAAATGATTTGAAATCAATAAATCTGACTAACTTGGAAATGGCAGTTTTCTCTCTCGCTGGAATGGGAAGCCAGCAAGTTGAAAAATTCTGTACTTTTCTGGCTCCTATTCAGTGATATAATTAACAAAAAGTGCTTCTATATTACCATGTTGGTGGATGATGTTAGAAGTGTTCAGTCAAAAACATTTAGTACCTTTTATCTAAATCAATGATAACCTCAATATCTTGAGCCATCAGGATGAATATAAAGTTGCCAAGGACCGTACTTAGTTGTCTTTTCTGTTTGACACGTGACTTCTAAAGTGGCTGAGTTTAGCTGAATCTAGGGCCAGACGCTTCAGCCTTGACTCCCAATGAGTAGTAGCTTACTCTGTGAATAGTCCCATTGCTATGTGCTTTGTTGGTTTGGTTTCTCAGGTGCAGAGATTGTTTACAGTTGATTTACAGTTTGCACATTAAATATCTGCACAAATAGCTGAACAAAAGGAGGTGTTGAGGGAACTTAGGCTTCTGTTTGATTGTCCTTTTGTGGAATCCAGGCATTTGATTATTCTGCTTCACTATTTCATAACTCTCAGGGCCTGCCTGGACAAGTCAGAGAAAGTAATAGCCAGGAGACGGTTCAAAGTTCCATCAGCTGATGTGCTTCACCAACCCAAAACGAAACTGTATTTCAATGGGGAAGCTCAAAGAGAGTACCTGAATGATTGTTGAAACGTTACTGGTTTAGGATCAGATCCTGTGTTGAAGCCAATGACAAAACTCCTATTGATGTCAATGGCACATTGTGCATACTCTGTAATTTTAGACAGTAAATATCAGTTTCTCTTTAATACTTACCCTAAATTAAAATAGGTTGAAATTTTACAGGGATGACCTAACCTAATCCCTAAACTGTCCTGATGTTACTCCATTTTTCTTTGTCTATGCCTAAAATAAGTTAAAGGTCTCCACGGGAGGGGCAAATATTTTTTTAATGGATAGACGCTAATCCTTGTTAATTGTCACTCACTGTACAGTGGTAAAATGTTATCAGCAAGCGGCAGATTCCTGCCCTGAAGTATTTAGAGTAAAAGGTAGCAATGGGCACTACAGACCAAACCCAGGGCTGTGAGATGATAGCCTGGGTTAAGTACTGAATGTGATAATATCAGACTTGCTTCCTCACCTGCCCCTAGCTGTTTTTCTCTGCTACAACTCTTCCCTGCTCTCTCCCTCCACTTTTGCCCACCCCACCCCTCCACAAAGGGCCTCCCTCTGTTCCATTTTTGATCCTGTTAGCAAAATCAGTGCAATTAAAAGATGCCCTCCATTTGGAACCTTCACACAACAGATATTTAGAAACAAAGAGAAACCGATGTGGTTGCAACTTTTGTCTGAGGCATTCAGCCCAGAAAGCTACCCACCAAAATCTCGCCTCTTTAAAGCTATTTTTAATCTTTAGAATGCAATTCAGGCCTCTGGCATGAAAGTCCAGTGTGCCACAGACCGTTGTGCCTAAAGGTATCTGTTTGTGAGTGTCTTACTCCTTGCCCAGTGCAAATTTTGGTGTGTAATGTGCCATGGGATCAATATGGGCTCCACAGCAGGGAACTAAGACTCCTGTTAAGCCTTGTAGGGAATTAGGGAAAATCTACATGGTAATACATTTTAATTGTTTCCTGCAGTCAAGCAACATCCTCCAGAAAGCCGTGCACTGACAGCTATTGCCACTTTATATTGTATGTGAAAGAGAAAGAATGCCTCAAGCTTTACCCATATAACAAACAAAACCAATATTTATCATCATACGTTGCACTGTGCATTGCAGGGCATTTCCTGGGAATGAAGGCTGTGGATAAAACACTCACATAGGCTAGAGAAGATGGGGGTTCAATTCCTGGCTTGAAAACTGACTTTCTGAAGAGTCATTTCCCTTCCCTGTGCTTTAGGTTTCTCCATCTATAAAGCAGGGATAATAATACCTAGCTTTTACATAATACTTTTCATGAGTAGATGTCAAAGAGCTCCACAAAGGAGGTCAGTATAATTATTCCCATTTTAAAGATGGGAAAACTGAGGCACAGAGAGGTGAAATGACCTGCCCAAGGTCACCCACGGGCCAGTGGCACAGCCATGAATTGAACATAGGTAATCTGAGTCCCACTCTAGTGCACTAGCTACTAGACCATACCACACAGCTATTGTGATGTGCTTAGGTTATATGGTAATAGAAGTCATATAAGTATGTAGGCAGGAGAGGAATAGGAAATGGAAAAATGATAAATCCGTGGAGGCTTATCTTCTCCTTATCTATTGCTGTCTCTTTAAAACAGGAGTTTAAATTGAAAACACTGACCTTTTAAGTGGCACAAGAGGACACTAGTATAAAACAAGGTGTTATTGGTGAGTGGCAAAAGAAATCCACAAATACAAAGCCATGCATAAAATGCAGGTTTAGGCTCCTGTCCTGCAAAGGCTTGGGAACACGCTTCACTTCACATACCTGACAAAGCCCATTGATGTCAATGAGACCACTCGTGTGTGAGGTTTAGCAAGTGAATAGATCTTTGCACTATTGGGACCATAGATTTCTTCATATCTATGCATTATTTTAAATTGTTTCTAGCAACAGAAATGCAATTTGGATGCTAACCTGTTTTTACCTTAGTCTTTCCTTTCTTGCTGTCTGACAATGGCAATGCACGTCTTAGAGATGGCAATAGGTCCCAAACAGATGAAGAGAATCAACTTCTTTCTTCATGTGCCATTAGCTAATTATTATCCAAACTCTTAAACAACAAAGGGCTCACCTTTGAGAAAGTGCCTTCTTCTAAACCCTTTAAAAATAATCTCTAGAGCTCTTCTTTATAAAAGTGTTTCAGAAAAATATCAATTATTGTAAGTAATATAAAAATATACATATTGATAGAAGTAAATAATATATTATTTTTAATTATAAATGCAGAGTAATACAATTTTCAAAGATATATAATGGCTAAGTTGAGGGTTACACAGGGAAAATAGCTAGTCTGTTTCAATTCTGCATTAGCAGTTATAGAGAATAACACTAATGATTAATTATTTAATCTGGTATTGCTTCTCTTGATTATGTATATTCCCCACAGATACTAAAATTAATGGGTATTACAGAGATAAACATGACTGAAGAAAGTACGGAATTAATCAAACATACTTCAGAAAGGAAGCCTCCTGGGTGTTGAAAACAGATAAATTGACAGTAGTCTTGAATGTTTGCAGTGTTGTTGTAGCTACTTTGGTCCCAGGATATGAGAGAGACAAGGTAGATGAGATAATATCTTTTAATGTATTAACTTCTGTTGATGAAAGAGACAAGTTAAGGAGCTGCACTGAGCTCTTCTCAGGCCTGGAAAAAGTAACCAGAGTGTCACAGCCTTGGAAGAAAGCAAATTGTATTCAGCATAATGGAACACATCTGTTCAGTTGTTAAGCTCTTAACAGCCAGTTGAGTTCTAGTTCTATATACACCTGAAGCAGAAGAGTGTAGAGTAGAAGGGATTGTAGCTTGTAAGAGTAGGTGGTGACAGTTGGTATGTATGTGAGTGGCTTTTGAGTATATGGTTTACTAAGGCAACAAACACATGTTTTTGTTGAACATATTTTGAATTGTTTATTGTAGTTAAAGTATATCTGAGAGTTTTAAAGTAGCTGGAATTTTATCAGTTTTTATCTGACAGGGACCATTTTAAAGGAAATATTTACCCCTTTATGACATGGAAAAGGACTATATTATGACACTATATCCACTACACAGTGGACTGAGGGTTAATTAAGTGATATAACTCCCTAATAGATGTTGCTCACCCTTGACTCTAGCACACCAAAAATAATTGTTGGGTGGGAGCACTGCCTTGCCTTTTATTTCTCTAATCTCTATATGTTCTTCTGTGGTGCTTAATACTTCAGTGATGAGTAATGTGAATAGCATCTGTAACTAGGTAACTTCTCTGTAAACAGGAGCAACCTATTAGGCAAGACTAGATTATCTTAATAAATTTCTTGTACTCTACACTTGTTTATAAGCTTGTTATGCCTACAACTGGTACTTGTTAAAGTAATGCTCATTCTTGGAGCGATAGTCTTTCTATTGGGATGCTCTAAATAAACTGAGAACACTAGCCTAGCTAAAATCCTTCATTATTCATTCATACAACTAGTTATAGTGGTGACAACTTGTGACTCTTATGAGTTTTGATATTTAGTGGCTTTTTTTTTTTTTTTTTTTTTAAATCCAGTTCCTGGAATTATAACTGAGATTTTTTGCTTTTATATTTAAAAAAAAAAAAAAAAAAAAAAAAAATGCATTTGGCTGGCATGACTGCAGAGAAGCTTGAAAAGTCACCTGAGTGCACCCTAAAGGCTTCAAAAATCAAACCCATCTTCTTAAAATCTCAATCTTTAAAGCAAAATGGTGGCTTGGGAGGAGGATCTGATTCATGAAGTTTGAACGTGGGGGGGCTGGCAATAGTGTAACTGACAAAAGTCTTCCTTAGACTAATAAGGATGAAGAGGACAGTCATGCTGTTGCTTAATATTTGAGTCTTGTGTGACAAAACACTTCAGTGTGACTTCCTGGTATCTCTAGGATGTCTAAGGTCTTTTTGGTTTTGCTGGTCTAGGCCTCTCACCATTTGCCCTTAGTGAAACTTAATTAGTACCTTAATGCTAGTTAGAGTTTCTTCAGCATAGTTCTTTCTCTCTCTGCAGTGATGGTCTAACAGCTAGTACATCCTCCTGCACTCCAGATTAAAAAAGAAAATGAAAGATGAAATTGCTGCCACAGTCTTTTTCATCACAAGGCTGGTGAAGAAGCAAGACAAACTGAGCAAGCACAAAACTGAGAAATTTGCAGCTAAGCTGACAACAATACTGTTTGAAAAGTATAAGAACCACTGGTACCTAGACAACCCATCTAGGGGACAAGCCTTCAGGTAACAGACTTGGCCCCATGCTTTGGTCCTATGGTAAAAGGGGGACCAGCATCTAGCAAGCTGGAATAGACCGAATGTAAGACTCTGGGAACATCCATGTAAAGATGTAGGAACTACTCCAGGAATAATAATACAGGATGCAGTAAAGCAAATGAGGCAAATGCTGAAAAAGCAATGAACTGAAGAGGGTTTACTAAGAACTTTTTTCTTCCTGTCAAGCTTGATAGGAGGAGTGAAGGGCCAAGGAATAGAGCAGATGTGGTAATGCAGGCTGGCTGCACACTTAGGGAAGCTAATGATTTCTTGATAAGAATGCATGCATAACTCAGGGCTTGCTCTCACTGCAGAGTTAACTCAAGTTAATCTCCACTTGAGTGAAAGTGGCTACACTGCAAAATAACAAATGAGCAACAATGGTTGTGTTGGCAACTGATTTGTGCTAACACAGGCTATATCCTGAATAGCACTTAAGGCCCAGATAATCTGAATTTAAAATACCACCACACTTGAGCTAAAGGTTTTGATGTGCGAATAGGATTTGAGTTACTTGCAGTAAACACAAGCCCTGTGGTATAATACTCTCCCTTATTTACTCTCTTTAGGTGTATACGGATAAACAAACATCAGACAAGAGATCCTGTACTGGAACAAGCTTGTTATGAGAGTAATGTGGATTTTGATAACCTTGGCTTGCCAAGAGAGATTACCATATGGGTTGATCCATTTGATGTGTGCTGCAGGTGAGGCCTGAACTCAGGTGACTGTTACATCCTTACTCTCCTCGTTGTCCACAGCTACACTGCATACAATGCATTCCAGAGGCCAGATGTGGACATGGTTCTAAAAGTGTATTTGCAAAGGAGCATATGATGATTAGGAGTTGTGGATTTTCTTACAATCCTATAATTCAGGGGTAGGCAATCTATGGCATGCATGCCAAAGGCAGAACACGGGCTGATTTTCAGTGGCACTCACACTGCCCGGGTCCTGGCCACCAGTCCAGGGGGCTCTGCATTTTAAATGAAGCTTAAACATTTTAAAAACCTTATTTACTTTACATACAACAATAGTTTAGTTATATATTATAGACTTTAGAAAGAGATCTTCTAAAAATGTTGAAATGTATTACTGGCACGTGAAACCTTAAATTAGAGTGAATAAATCAAGCTCAGCACACCACTTCTGAAAGGTTGCCAACCCCTGCTGTAACTAGTCAGACTTGATTAGAAGGGTGCACTTTGTTCTATTCTAAACTGTCGAGGGACTGGTGCTGGCTCCAAGCTCTCAAACTAAGGGCTTGTCTACACTGGCAGTTTTCAGCGGTACAACTTTCTCGCTCGGGGTGTGAAAAAACACCCCCCTGAGCACTACAAGTTTCAGCGCTGTAACGTGCCAGTGTAGACAGTGCACCATTGCTGGGAGAGTGTGTGTGTGTGTGTTGCAACTACACAAGCCATGTATGGCAGCACTTTAACATTGCTGGTGTAGACTAGCCCTAAAACTTCTCTTAACTCTTCACCAACTCTCCCTGTAGGAGGAGTCCCTTCAGTCTGGAATACAGCAGAACCTCCTGAATTAGTATCTTGCTAATCCACAAACATGCAACAGTGGCATCTTCCCATTAATGGGAAAGAAGTAATAACAGGGTACTAAAAGCCTGGGACTCTACCATAAAGACAGTCGAGAGTAATGTCATACCTGTGGGTCTGCGAGTAAATAGCAGTGGACCTGTACAGTATTAGTGCAAAGCTGTATTATGCAAGAAACTGAGCAAACACTCCCCCCTCGCTGTAGGTATGGTGAGAAGAATCTGCCTTTCACAGTCGTTCACTTTGAAGGTGCTGAGGAGGACCGAGAGCTCTCTCAACGCATCAGCCACGCTGTTGACAAAGCAACCTCAGATTATCATTCTGGCACCTCCTCAGATGAGGAGGGCTATACCAAGGAAGCTAAAGCTATCCCTACTGTCCACAACCCAAACAGTGTCTATCAGGTAAGATGCTGGTGGTGTACCTAACCTTCTTTCCTGCTATAAAGGAGGAAACAGCTGGAGTCTGGCCTATAATATGATCTACTGGGGAAGACAGACCAAACTATCCTACTCAAATTCTTCTGTCAGTACCGCTGTAGGCTGCCTGTACTGCTCTTGATCCTCCTGTCACCCCAAATCAACAAATGTGCATGAATAAGCAGTGACTTTATCTCTACACTAACTGTAATACCTGAGAAGGAACTTGAGGCCAAGCTCAATACAAATCTTTAATCTATTCCTATTCACCGCTTCTTGTCAACTGTTGAATAGGTCATTTCCACCTTAATTGAATTGGCTCGTTAGCACTGACCCCCCCCCCACTTGGTAAGGCAACTCCCATCTTTTCATGTGCTATAATATATATTCTGCTTGGTTTTTTTGTTTTTGTTTTTGTTTTTTTTCCTCCCCACTCCATGCATCTGATGAAGTGGGTTTTAGCCCACAAAAGCTTATGCCCAAATAAATGTGTTAGTCTCTAAGGTGCCACAAGGACTTCTCGTTGTTTCTGTTTTTAGTTCAGTGACTACTGCAAGCTGCCCGTTCAGCCATGGTCTCGGTATCCTCGCAAGAAGACCTACACAACCAATGGACTTCATCAGGCAAGTGTTTACTATCCCCAGCACAAGGGCTTCAAATGCTACTGGCCGATGGCTGCTTTTTCTGGACCTCGTATGGATCGGTATCATTGGGTGAACACCAACCGATAGAGCAGTGGCTGCACCACTCTAACCCTGGCTCTTATGGGTCACTAAAATACTGGACTCCGTGGTAGGAAGTTTGATGCTTCCACAAAACCTATCCAAACAGAAAAGCACTTAATTCTGCCTTCTCCTGTCTGTTTTATTTCTCTCTCCCTAATTTTATGTACCTGAAATGTAAAGATTTTATTAAACTTTTAATGTATTTTTATATTGCTCTGAGAGATACTGAAAACTAGTAATTCTATTTGTAACTTAAAAAGGAAACATGGAGATTAATAAATTTAGTTGTGGTTTTAAAAAATATTGCATTTGTGATATTATAACCAGGTGTGTGAAGGGTGAATGCCAAAAGAAAGTCTTCCCTCCTCTACTGAAAGCTCTTTATAAGAGCATCCTAAACTGATATTTTCTTAGGATAGAATTCAACAGAAATGTGTAGTTTAGAGATTCAATGACCACTAGACAAGCATAAGTGACCTAAACATGCTTTGTTGTGGTGGGGATTGGGCATGGTCCAAGGGAGAGCATGCAGAAGCCTACCTCTCTCCATCACAGCTACAGCCAAAAAAAATCCTGTATTTGATCCTGGAATTCTCCTGCAGTTCCAGATGTCTGGGTGGATCTTCTTGGGCTCTAATGTAACCAAAACAAGTCCTGCTTAATTACATGTGTTTCTTATTCGGTGTGTGCAGCAGGGATCGACATGGGCCTTGACTCTCATCTATGCATAGATATTCTTTCAAAGAATATATGTAGTTGCTGTTGATTAATAGGCTCCACGTGATCCCTCCACAAAAGGTAGGAAGACTCCATCTTTTGTTGTAAAGTGGGCAGTATTTCTATTTAGAAGGCTTCATAAAGAGCCTGCAGTGTTGCTATATTAATAGCAATTTAACAGAGTGCTTCAGGAAACTATCCAATAAATTAACATTCTCCGTCTGGTAGGTGACTTACGTAAAGTAGTGCTGGGAATGCAGGAGCAATGCTTCCCAATCACTTTTGCAGTACACCTCAGAGCCTGGACACCTGCCACCTCAGTTCTGACCTGTGTTTAGGTTTTTTGTTTTCAAAACCTTTTGTTTGCATTTTCACAAATGAATGCAACTTTATAAATTACAGTTTAGTTTGATCTAGGAACTCTAAAAAAGGTATAACCGGTACCTATTTTAATAGGCCACTACAATCAAATCACCCAATAAAGAATATAGAAGGAATTGGATACAGTTGTGTCAGATGTTTGACAGTATTAGAGCAGAGACATTCAATGATTCACAACCATTGCAACAGAAATAAATAATCTCATTCAAATCCATATACAAAATGCTTTTCTGTGTTGCTGATCTCCTGTGTGAGGCCATCTGCTCCTTTTCCTTCAGATTCTTGTTTGTATCACACCAGTGTAAAATAGGGCCTGATCCTGCAAGGAGTTGAGGGCACTTGAGCCCAGAAGTTAAGAGCTTAGATACCTTTTTGAGGATCTAGCCTTCAGCTCACACTGAAGTCCATCTAAGTGAGAGGTACTCAGCACCTTTCAGAATTAGAATGTCTATGGGACAGGAAACTGTCTTCCTGTAAACTTAAAGGCTAGGGATAAGTGTGACTGTCCTCTCCAGTGTTTGTAGTGGTTAGTGCTATATAGTGTTATCAAAACACATTTATTAAGCACCATAACCAGAACAGATGGGAGTTCAGTTCTAAAACCCCACCTGCATTCCTTTGCTAAGTTGACAGTTAGCTGAGATTTCACATGCTTGTGTAATGACAATAACCAAGATATCTTGACTGTTTATTACTGCTAAGGGATATTTCAGAAGAAATCAGGGAGTCGACTAGCCTTAGGCCCTGTCAGTTTTTAAGCTACCATAGATGCTTTTAAATCAGATTTAATAATGAGTGAGTATGAAAAACAATACACCTGTCTTGGAATAAACTTTGTGTGTGTGTGAAGGTGAGTGCAGACACCCAAGCTCGAAGCAAGTCACCAATTTTTTTTCTTTGCTGTTATTAATATTACTTAAACATCTCTCTGCCTTTTGCTATTTTCCCTTCTAATATTTCTATTTGCTTTACCAAACAGTCTTTCTTCAAACCAACTATCTTAAGATGATCCAAGAGCCAATCTTCATTGGCTGCATATTTTAAAAAATGATGTTCTTCCTCCATGATTTTCACCAGCTCCTCCGTTAATGTATCCAACTGATCTTCCTCTTCTGAAAGGCTGAAGTAAGAGCAGCTTTCCTCTTCTGAGCTGAAGAAATAGAAGCAAACGCTTATGATTTAAAATAAGACAGACAGTAGAAATGCCACAGCTAAATCAATATCCCTGCTTCTGCCACGGAGAGTGGGACTAGGATGAGGACTATTTGGCAGAAGCTTAATCTAGATAAGACAGATAGTGGTGGTAGGATAGAGAGAAGCAAAGGAAAAGCTTGATAAGTCATTGTTTGTGACACAGGCTTGAAATTCAGGGCCCAAAACTGCTGTTGAACTGTGAAGTCAATGGAGTTACACCAGCAGAGAACTTGACCTGCTGTTCTTTATTCATCCCATTGTGCCTGAGACTCCCTGCCTAGGAAGATCAGCTCCGTATCATATGGTGAGGTCAGGACCAAATGAGGGGTCATGGAATACACTTGCTTTGTGCCAGAACACTGAAATTATTTGCATGCCACTTATTAAAACATCTAAAAATCATTCCCACCTTGTCCTCAGACCAAAGTTGTTCTCTTTCCTGCCAGCTGAGGTGTGGGTGAGAAACTCTTTCTTCTTTATAGATAGTTGATTCTTCAGCAGGTCCTCAAGATTTGTATGGAGTAAGAGGTTCCTGTTCCTCTTCATGCACCAGACAATAGAGATAGAAAGGGAGGACACGTCAGTATTGGTTTTAAAAGCCCTTTATGGACTCTCTGTCTGCAATTTATCTTTAAAGATGTTGCTTTTTACGCTGCCCTGGGATATTCTGAATTCCTCCTCACCCAAAACAGTTTCAGATGAAATGTCAGCTTTTGAGGCAGTTTGTTTCTGTAGCAAGTCTTATTCAATGATTCTCTCTTCCATAACCCTGCTATACCTCTAAGTCTAATGAAACATGAGTCATTTTAGTCAATCTCTGTACGTTTGTCCGTTCAGAATGTAACATGTGATGTTAAGATGCTAAGCAAGCAGATGAACAGAATTACCATTCCTTTAAAAAAATACTGGGCCAGATCCTTAGCTGGTGTAAGTCAGCATAGCTCCAGTGACTGCAATTGACCAGCTGAGGATTTCATCTACTGCTTGTTTAAAAAAACCCTACAACAAAGACTTTGTGACAGGCCTTATTTAGTCTGGTAGAAAACTGGATAGAAAGAGACCTTTATATTGTCTTTTCTTTGAGCAAGTATCTTTAATGAAAGTCAGCCAGCAAAGGTCATTTGATATGGAAAACAAAAGGAAGCTGTTGGGGTTAGAAGCTTCATATGATTTACAGTGCGTTTAATGTTGAACTGCATGACCTGGATGCTAAGATGTCACGTTTATTCTTTAAACACTGAATGCAGCAGGGATTTGTCTGCCTTTGGGACACTGTTGCTTGCTTTAGTTCTGAAATGTATGTGGCAATAGCTTTAAATAAACCCATCGTGCAGATTGGACAATTGGTTTAGTTCTACTGCTGTTAACCCTAACCCTACGGATGTCTTAGCAGGCCCAGCACTGAGCAGGCTTCTAACTATATTGAATATGTACACCAGTTAGGGTGAAATTCACCTCTGTGCAGAGCCAGAATTGTGCACCATTTAAGTAGGGTGACCAGACAGCAAGTATGAAAAATTGGGACGGGGGGGGTAATAGGAGCCTATATAAGAAAAAGACCGAAAAATTGGGACTGTCCCTATAAAATCGGGACATCTGGTCACCCTACATTTAAGTCCCACCTGAGAGCTTAAATTGTGCCTAGAGCTAGTGCTGGCCCTCTGCACAAGGCTGATTTTACTGAGCAATGATGTGGGAAATGTGAGTTTAAGATCTGATTTAGAATTCCAGTCTGAAGCGGTAAGAAGGTTGGGGACACTGAAACATACCAGGGTTCATAACCTTTCTACTTACCTCCTCAGACACCTCCATCTCTCTGGCGGATTTTACTTTTGCATCAAAAAGCTGAGAGATGAGATTTAGTTTCTCCTCAGAAAATGGTTCTCCCTTCAACAGAATCTCACTTATCTTCACAGAGGATTTATTGTCCTGGAGAACTGCTGACATCCGGAGTCTAAGGGAGAACATTTCACTGAGACAGGCCTTTAGTGCCTAGACATGGAGATAAATTATTTTTAAAAGCCTGAATGTATTTGTCCAAGAAATATTTAAAGCTAACATTCATAAAAGTAATAATTAACAAGGAGAAGGGAGAGGAAAAGGAGAGTAGATGGACAACGGGTTAGAACAATAACTTTTCAGCTCTGGAAGCCTAGATTCACATCACAAAAGAAATTAGTTTATTTGCTTTAAGTTAGTCCTTTGAGAATGTATGTGCAGATCACAAATGCACCACACAATGTGGGTTAATGTGGCATTCTTAACAGTCTCTCTTCAGGAGACACTCATGATTAGAATATCAGGTCAGGCATGAGCAGAACCAGCAGAGTTCCATGTGAGGTATTTGCACGGTGCTGGGATCTGGGCAATGCTGCTAGTCCAACCTTTGCGTGAGCACCAAGGATAGCCTTCTGCAGGCAATCCTTTGGGGAATCACATCTCCGTTTGTGTGCCCGAGGAGATATATTGGTGGATAACTGGTATCTCCAAGATCCAATGTCTGGAAATTAAAGCTAGACAAATTCAGACTGGAAATAAGGCTAAATTTTTAACAGTGAGAGTAATTAACCATTGGAACTATTACCAAGGATTGTGATGGATTCTCCGTCACTGCCAATTTTTAAATCAAGATTGGATCATTTAAAAAAAAGATATGTTCTAGCTCAAACAAGAATTATTTTGGGGAAGTACTATGGCCTGTATTATTACAGTGGACTCTTTTGGCCTTGGATTCTATGAATCTCCAGTGGCCCAAGCTGAATCCCACACAAAGAGATCTAGATAGTGGCTAAATTTTCTGGGCCAGGAGTGGCAATATGCAGGTCTTATTTTGCAATGATATCCCAGCTCAGAACTCTGAATACATTTCCCCAACCACTTGAGACTTCCATGCACCGCGGTGGCAGTAGGTTGCTAGAAATATAGTTGTCCCCAACGCTACCACCCAGTGACAGAAGCATGTTGCAGATATTTCTGAATCAGTATCATTTGTACTGAAGGGATGAGTATACATTGCTTTGGAGCTTTCTGTTGCTTTACAATATGGTGCCATGTAGTTTGAAGCCGTGTTCTTTGGATACTTTTCCAGCATTCTGTTGACAGCGTCTCCAGCATGATCATCATATGTTATTGATACCATGCCATTAATGTGCTCCAGGAAACTTGTTTGCATTGCAGTCAACAGGTAAGCATCTTATCCCACCTCCCTCCTTACTGCTTATTATTCCAAGCAATGCCATAAGGTGCCAAAGAGAGCTCTGGTTTTAATAAGGTAAATCTTTGCAAAGAGTTAGTGCCTTAATGTAACTGGATATATAGTGTATCGTTATACCTGATAAAACAGTCTCTGAAAGGCGGGGCTGGAGTCATGGCTGAGGTCAGCAGCAGTGATGTGAGCCAGACAGTGCACCAGCAGCAGAATGAAGCTGCCCACACAACCCAGATACTCTCTTAAAATGAATAATTTGTTCTCTGAAATCTGAGAAGAAAAAATAATATCCAGAGCAGAGACAACAAGACAGCATTAGAGACGTGAGGTGACGTTTACAGTGGCTGGGTTGCTACTTTCATGGACATTGGACAGACTATTTAGAGTCCATTGGGGATAAACATATGCAGAAAGTGCAACCATTTAAGGGTTTTATTCAGGACAGGCTGGTGTGTACCCTTACATTTTTCTCTCATGAGAAAACACACTTTTAGATTATTTTAGTGGGTGTGAAGACTTCTAGGGAATTTCCTCTTCCCCAACTTTACCATGATACGAAACCTTACCTCTTCCCTCAGAATCCCTTATAGAAATATACTTATAGAAATAAGTAATAGTTACGGGTCAGATTTTGCCCCCCTTACTCATAGCACTCTTACTCCACTGAGTTCAATTAGGGCTATTTGCAGAGTAAGGTGTTACTCAGTGTGAGTAAGGGTGGCAGAATCTGGATTGAAAAGATTTTTCGAAAACTGAAACTGATTGTCGCTAGATATATAGTAATTTTACCAGCCCTCTCAAGCTATGAGTATGACCCATCTATGGCACACAGCCCCATAACCACTATCTTAGAGAGCTCGATTAGCTAACTGGGACATATCACTGGCAGATGAGAGGTGGTTCTTTCACAGCGACATTTTTTGTTTCTTTGTTAAGCAATCTTTTCCTAGAAGGAATCAAATGTGCCATGACTTGATAAATAGGAAGCGTATTTGCATTTCACTCCTTAATCCAAAAATTTAATATATCTGACAATATTGAGGATGCTGACAAGGATCTAAGCTGACATACCTGATAAAAGAAAGAGTTTTGGAAGGCATTGCCTGTGGTGTTACTGAGAGGTATGCTGGAGGCAACACACAGGTTAATTTCTGGAGCCTAAAGGGAAAAATAATTGTTTCTGTAAAAATTTGTATGTACTTCATATCTTCAAAGTCAGATGGATTAGTGGGATATAAATTAATTTAAATGTCAGCTTTGATTTTCAATAGAAGCAGAGCCAACAAATATTGCATGAAAATGGAGAGTGTTTAAAATGTCCCCAGCATATCACTGGAGTTCATCTTGCCAATTTTCTAATTAAATAAATCAAAGTGTACTCGAGCTTAGCGGCTCTGGTGGTTAGTGCTCCATTATTATTTATTTATTGTATTACAGTAGCTTTTAGAAGCCTTAACCAAGATCAGGGCCCCACTGTGCTAGTGCTGTACAAGCACAGATATAAAGGTATGTCTACACTACAAATACTACAGCATCACAGCTGCAGCTACACTACTGTTGTGCTGTCATGTAGATGCTTAGTACAGTGATGGAAGGGTTTTTTCCATCACTGTAGTAAATCCACCCCCTTAAGCTGTTGTAGCTGCATCTACAGTAGGGCTGATCTAACTATGCTGCACAATGAAATTTTTCACAGCCCTGAGCTAAGTCAACCTAAGTTTTAGGTGTAGAGCAGGCCTAGGAGATTCCCTGTATCAAATTTTAAAAGCCAAATAGACAAAGGAAGTATTATGCCCATTTTATAGTGGAACTGAAGCACAAAGAGATCAAGTGATTTGACCAAGGTCCCACAAAGAGTCTGTGGCACAGCCAGGAATTGAACGCAATCCCCTGAGACCCAGCCCAGTACTGTAGCCATATGACCATTCTTCCAAGTTACTGTAGCTGAAACATGGCTTTGACTCCTTTGAATCTCTCACGGAGCATTCTCTATCCATCCTTCACCTACAATGGATGGGTTTCCTGCAGCATGTTGCTGGGTTTTATTGGTGCTTTTCTACAAATGCATGCTTCCTTCTGAGAATGGAAATATTTTCTTGTAGTATGTTAAACTTACATTGATATGAGGCCTGAGAAACTGGAGAATGAAGATGCCATATTGGTATATTACAAACTCTCTTGCAGAAAGTGTTGGGGGATGAACTGGTATTAGTTCACCTTTATGAGTCATCAGCGCATCCAATATATCATGAAAAGAACTTCCTGTGTCTGCAGAGAACAACAGCATTTCAACAGACTCACTTATTTTCATTTTACGTTTGAATTTAGCACCAATGTACATTTTCTTTTATCATGAAATATTAAGGGACAAGAAGAATGCGCAGGTGGAGCTTTCTGGGAAAGACTGATTTCATTGCAAACACTTTTAAATGACACACAACCCATTTTCTGGACTATTTATACAACATTTAGTAATAGAAATGACAAAGACAACAACAAAACACCCTACCAAACAAGACAATTCCACTGCATACTCTTCTCTCCTGGTGAGAGGATGAAAGAAAACAGTATGTGACAGATATTAGTCACATCCTTCAATGCATTACTGGAAGGCACTCAGATGCTATGGTGTTGAGCATGGTGTAAGAACTTATATAGAACAGAATACCCAATTGTCTATTATCTATTTATTACTGTCATTTTATTTAATTCTGAGGCTGTTATATTTGCACACTCAGACTCTGCATTACACATTGTGATTGTTTAACCCTAGTCAGTGGAATCTTTCTGTTCCTGTTAGAGAGAAATGAAGCAAGTTGTTTACTTGAAAGCATGAGAGTCATTGTTAAAAGGTATATAATAAGAGCACTTTATGCATGAAACCTGTGTCACAAAGAGAAGGTGGCTAGATCTGCAGCAATGCCCTCAGATTTAGTTAAAACATGACCAGACTTACCCCTGTATTAGACTAAAGCCCAAGGTTTGTTAAGCACACAATTGGTCAGTGAATAATCTACTATACTTCTCCTAATGTTTATAGCATCACTGTTTAATAGGAAATAAAGCGACTCTGATGTATCATGCCTTCCATCCAAGGATCTCAAAGTGCAAAAAGCTTTACAACTAACCAAATTTCATCACATCCAGTAAAACTGGTAAGTGTTGTTATACAACCAAGGCACAGAAAGGTTAAATGACTTGCCTAAGGTCACAGAGTAAATCATTGGCGAAGGCAGGAATTGACCCCAAACTCTCAGATCCCCCTATATTTACCATTAGTCCATACTTCCATCACAGAATAAACATAAATGACATTAGGACATCTACCCTGCTGGAGATGAGTTAATCCCAATACATATGAGTAGTAGGCAACTCTAAGCTTACACAGAAAGAGATCTCCCAATGTTATACTGAATTGTGCTAAAAATGTACATTAAAAACAGAAGGGAAGGAAATTTACCTTTTTCCTGCAGATGGCTTTCCAGAAGCCCAACTGCCATCGCATGAGCTTGGAGCTGGTCATTCACATCTTTCAGAAGAGTGAGAAGTGGAGAAGATTTCATATATTTGGCTTTATCATCATCTACACAAATAAATATAAAAATATAACTGTGAAAAATAACTGTCTCTTACAGTGTGTGCATGAGGCAAATAAGAATCTCATATCCTGGAATAAAACAATTTACTGGTGCAATGAAGGTAATATTTTGAGCAACCCGTTTAATTGTTTGCCCAAATCTAAGTGCTGGTTACTAAAGAGATTTTAAAATAACTTGAAAAGAGAGTTCTCTTCTCCGCAGTGTTTGTTATGAATAAAATGGGTAAAATAAATATCTCTTATTTTCCACAACTCCTGCTTGGAGTGCATAGAAAATACTCCTGGTAATTTTATGAAGCTTTTTATTAAAGGCATTCTGTTTGTCAATGATACATTTTGATTGATGAAAAGAGAAAAGAAATTTGATTTAAAACATCTTAAATATATTAAAAATGATTTTCTAAAAGAGGACCAAATTCTGTTTCCTATCATATTAATGGGAGTTTTGATTAATTAAGGAATGCAAAATTTAGCTTCATGTATTTATGTAACCGTTGTCTACACCGCGGCTACTGTATGGAGATAGGGAAGCATCATACAAAGGTCACAGGATACTAGTTTGATACAAAATGATGTAGCATGGATGGAATCATACCGAAGGAAGTGACTCTCAGGGGGCTATATTATTCAAATGTACTGACTTAACTGTGTAAAGGGCTTACCACACAGAAGAGGTGACCTGAACTGGGGATTCAGGAGAATAATCCTTGATGCCAACAACTGTTCAGTTTGCTTCAGTATCTTGACATCTATGAGGCCAACATACATGATGTGTTAGTGAAATTCTCAACAAAGAATTGTAGAGATGCTCATACTTGCTTTACATAATTCTTTTTTCTCTTATTCCATAATCTAGCTATGATTTTTCTATTTATAATCTAGGGTTATTTTATTAGTAACTAGTTTTAAGATGACCAAAGTTTGATTTGTTGGCTGGGTTCTCTCACTTGGGAAGATTAAAGAAACAGGAATGGGTTAGAGTCTATCAAGAGGATGGGGTGGGATATCCTTGTGTGGAGCTCTGATGATTGATGGATCTTGATCCACTCCTGGAAAGTGCATAAAGGTTCCTGACTGGACTGACACAAGTGCACTGGGGCCAGTTTGGGTGAATGGTACACTCCAAATTCTTATTTGTTAGCTGAATCTGCATATGCTGCTGCACTCAGGGGCCTTTGTGCCCTGCAATTGTTTCCAATCTCTTACCCGATTTACTTATATTCCAGACTGTAGGTGACACAGAGAAAAGGATTTTATATCATCTGGACCATTTATTTGTATTTATGAGATTATGCTAACGCCTATTGCCTGCAATTGACGAATGAATAAACAAATGACTGGATCTTCCCTAAAGAGGGAACAAAGAGAAGACAGGAAAGACCTAGTGGTCCCTGGAACCACAGGTAGTTGGTCTTGAATGATTCATTCCCCCGATCCTAATGAATGAACTCTGCTCATTGCTCCAAGGAAGGTGAAACCCGGTACCCCTCAAGTCCCTGTTAACTTCTCCTATGGCAGGTGCAAAGGCAACTTTTCTAAAATTTGGTGATTCAGTTCAACTCTTTGGAGGTGAATGAAACTCATCCTGGTTAAATATTTAATTTATTTGTATCCTAGATACTGCTGGCATCCAAGCAACGGTCTATTCTCACACCTAAATCTTAGTAATGCAGGGGGTGATCAATTTTCTGCCCTTACTTTCTGCATGTGTTTTCCAGTTACTGCCTAGCTGAGAGACTGGCATCTCTTCAGATGATCACATAACATCTCATTCATCCTGTACTGTACTTGTGATCTGAATGTTTATTTCATTACTAAAACATCAATAACACCCATAATGCATATTACTTGCAACAAGGAGTTATGGATCAGCTACATTTCCTATTGAAAAATCAGACCTACTCTCTGCCAAGAGAGATAGAACCTGGTCTTCTGCCTGGCTGGGTTTCTCTTTGGCTGATGAGGATGCAGCTGCAGATGACGCAGGGCTGTTTTCTTGCTGTTTCTCTTTTTTCTTCTCTGCCGGCTCTAGCCTCCTTCTCAGTTTCTCCAGGTCTTGGTGAAAAGCCTTTTGCAGGAAGGCCACAGTTTCATTGTGTTCTTTCATCATTTTCTAACAAGAATTGTGAGAAAAATGTAAATGTTTGTAAAACACATAATGGGTGAGATCTCTGAGAAATACAATCTCACACTCCGTAAGACTCTCCCATAGGACACTACCCTGGTATAAGGCTTCAGGATATCTCAAAGTATTTTAGAAACTTCCTCTGAATAGCATGCATCAGTTGCTATAAGACATATTATATCTGCGCCTCAAAACCATCATACTATCACTCTGCATATGAATGAATTTCACAACCAGTGCATATTTACTTATGGACAATTACCAACTACTGTAACCCACTTATTTTCTACAAATTTCATTCATCCATGCAACATGGTAATCATAAAACTATCTATCTATGGCATTTCTGGAGTATGCATAATCATTTCTAAGGGATATAGAACTTAAAAAAAATATAAGTATCTAAAAACTCCCTATGAGGGAATTCCACACTGCATATGTCGTCATGCTGCAAAATGCAAATTTTGGGACTACAGCGTACATTCTTCAACCAGCTCCTCAGCTCTCCATGATCCAGCTGATACTGCAGATTCACTCTTTCATCTGATATTTGGCATTGGTGAGATTCTTCCAGCTGCAGCTGCTTTGCTTGGAAAATCTCCCAGATATCATTCCCTTTACTTATTTTATCTTCTCTTTCCAATGTAGATTTTTTGATCTGCAGGGCAGAATGTTTTTTGTCAAACACCTACATTTCTTCCTGTAAAAAATTTACCACTGATGTCCACAATACTTCTGATTATTGGCAGTTAAGATAGTTTTCCTCTAGATTTCTTAAACTATGAAATACCTGCTCCCACTCTTAAACTGGAGTTTATAATGCAAACATTAACTGACTGTATGATGATGTAATGGAGCCACTGTGACATCCAAATCTGTATCATGTTGTCTGGGACAGATACTGTGGATTCTGAGCTAATTCATTACCATTATGTCATAAGAATGGTTGATACAGCTCTATTCAAACACATCTGGCTTGGCCCTTTATTTCTGAGCCAGTTTCAAAAAAATGTGGCCTCTACACATGTTGATTGTGTAGGAGGCCCTCACTTTCCCTAATATTTTAGGCTATGGGGCAGAACTTAGAAGCACTGCATACAATCAGGGCCAATAAAAGGCAAGGAGTGAGCAAGTGTGAAGCAGCACTAGCTAGAGTGAGAATGGTTGTCACTAGAGATGGGACAACCCAATGACAGAAAACCTGTGTGTTTCCCTTTAAGGGAGAATGGGATGCCATGGAGTAGAAAGGCCCGAACTTTTCTTCCCACATGGCAATGTCTTTGTTCTCTAGTGGTAGAAGTCAGCACTGTGTATATGGCCAGGACAAGGCACATGCACCACTGAAGTCCTATTTTGAGGGTAGATGTGCAGCTAGTTATTATATAAGCATGGCTCACTTCCCAGAGCTGTGAGTGGGGACATGGAAGAAAGGAGGCAGTAAGCATCATCATGACCCACTGTAGCCTGAGCAGTTAAGGGCTTGCCACAAGTATCTGAACTCCAGCATCACAACCTTGAAGTCTCTGTTACCAAATGATCAGACTGAATTAAGCCCAAAGGGGACATATAAAAACAACAACATAGTATACAGTATAATCTATATTATATAGGCTGCAGTTGTTGCTTAGGTATCGTTACACTCTTGGACATGCATGTGGTGCAATCAATTCAGTTTGAAAAGATACAGAATTTGCTGTTTTTCTACCTGTAGTGGATCAGGATTGCTTGAAGTATTCTCCTTAGTTCTTTTATCGCCCATGAAGATTTTGAGCTGTTCTTTCAGTCCCCTTATTTTCTGCTTTCTGAATTCCTGTAGATCATTGGCTGTGAAGCCAGCTTCATCCACAGACTGCAGAGTATACACACAGAAAGGCAAAAAAAAAAAGAAGAGAAAAACAGGAATTTTATTCACAGAGAGAATGTCGTTATTATATAATAGTAACAAAGATAATTGCTTAGCTTCTTTTATCTAAGGATCTCAATGTGCTCTGTTAAAATAAATTAATGCAGACTCACAATATCCCTGTAAGTTGTCTGCAGTGCTGTTGTAGCCTTGTTGGTCCCAGGATATTAGAGAGACAAGATGGCTGAGGTAATATTTTATATAAGTTGGTCCAATGAAAGATTCACCTCATCCACCTTGTCTCTATAATACTTCTGCAAGACAGGTAAGTATTATAATGCCATTCTACAGATACATTAAAGGAGGCACAGAGAGGGGGGGATATGGATCAGTGTTCATGTTGTGCTCCCTGTTAGTACGTGGCCCAGGCTGGGGAAGCTAATGATCAACCACCGGACCAAATTCGGTGATGAATCCTGGTCACGTGCCACTGGAGGCATGTCGCGCATGCACTAAGAGGCACAGAGAGATTAAGTGACTTGCAAGAGGCCACGCAGGAACTCAGTGGCAACACTGGATCTAGAACCTAGGAGCTCTGACCACCCGTCCCTAACTCTAAAACTGAACATGAGCCTCTCATCAGTTTTGGTTATTTGAAGCCCAGTGCAACAAAACTGATACTGATCCATTTAAATTGTTGTTCTCACAAGTTGAAAGTTTTAAACAAAGCCATGGCTCAATATAAAGCTGTACAAAAACAGATCTGCACAAACAATTGTGCTCATTTCAAATTATCGCATGCACTCTATAGTTAAGTGCCAAGATGTTACTAAGAATTTTGCATGGGCTGTTAAGAAAAACGTTGGAAGCAAACAGGCTATCTACAGAGCTTGAGAGTGGATATTTTGGTCATTATCATTAGATAATTTCTTTTCAATTTTACCGTGTCCAAAGAGTGGTTTTTCAGGCATTTGGTTATTTCCAAAATCTGCTTCTCTCTCAGTTGTAATAATCTGGCAGCTTGTTTCAGCTCCAGCCCTGAAAACTTGTACTCCATGTTATCTTTCAATAGATGTAAGACGCCCTTCATACCATCATCAACCAATGACCCCTGAAACACAAAAAGCCCATGTGTTACAGCCATCTAGCATTACCTGAAATATTCCAAAACACCTATAACATGGAACGTAAGTATAAAACACTGCTCCTTTTATTTTTCTAGAAGGTCATTTTACTTTCTAGAAGCCAGCTCACTGAGAACTTAAAGAAAGGTATAGGAACTACAGGATCTTCCAAAATTCTATCAAGCACAATAGGAATAATAATACTTACCACTTATATGGCACCTTCTATCCATAGATCTCTAAATGTTTAACAAAGGTGAGAAAGCATTATTGTCTCCATTTTATAGATAGGCAAACTGAGGCGGAGGCCTGCATTTGCATAAGTGGTTTCTAATTGTGGATACCTCCATTTTTGGGTATCAACCTTAGAAACCCAGGCTGGGATTTTCAAAGGAGCCCAACATAAATCTACACATAAATAAATTATTAAATAAAAATAAAGGAGGTAGGTGCTTAACTTCCATTGAGGCTCATTTGACAGTCCCAGCCTTAGGGGCTAGTTTTCAGAAGTGCTTAGCATGCACAACTCCAGATAAAGTCAACAGCTGTGAGCGCTCAGCACTTCTCAAAATTGGAACTTTCCTAAGTTTATCTGAAAGGCCACTCCCTTCTCCACATTCCGGTCTCTCCTGATGACCCCTCTGCTGCCAAAATGCCTATGAGAAGTGTGATGTTCATAGCTTACACACAGAAAAATTAGATACGAACAAACCCTCATGCTGGAAGGTTGCAACGTAACTCTACTTTATTACTTAAAATTCAGAACGATAACATACAAGACCCAAAACCAGAGAGAGAGACAAAACAGGCTACTCCCTAAAACAGAGAGGCACAGCTCACCCCATCTTATTCTAGGCTGTTTGTCTACAAGCTGATTCAGACAATCCAGATCACATAGCTTCCCTCAGAACTCCCTATCCTGCAGTTAGGATAAAAAAATCCCTCACTCTTAAAGTGATAGCTTGTTATTTTTCACACAGTTTCCAATACACCTTGGGAAGTTTGTTGATACCAATGACGAGTTTAATGAGTAATCTGAGACTAGTTTACACATCATATATATATTTGTTAACATAACCGTATATATGTTGTGCCCCTTCCCTCATCCTCTGTTTGTTTGTTTAGGCTGTGAGCTCAGTGGGATAGGGATTATGTATTCCTTTATGTTTGGAAACACTTGCACATTTTGTTGGGGTTTCCAGATATAAATAACAACAACTAGGGGTAAAATTTTCAAAGGTGCCTACATGATTTAGGAGCCTAAGTCCCACTTTCAAAAGTGATGTAGGCACTTTGGAGCCTACATCACATTTCATTTCTATGGGATTTAGGCTCTCAAATCACTTTTGAAAATGTTACCTCTTAGGCATCTCAGATTGGGCACCCAGAATTAGAAGCCACACTTGAAACTCTCGCCCAAAGTGACTTGCTCATGGGCACAAAGCATGGTAGAGTTGAGAACAGACCGGAGATATCTTGAGTCCCAAATCAACACCATATATAGTAAACCATACTACTTTTCAGAAGATTTCAGGTACAGTTTGGCATGTGTAAATTGTTACAGAAATGACTATATGATATACTGTAATCTGGAGCTGCCCATTTCTATGAAAGGAAACAATCCTTGAAAAATCCTAAAACATAAACACATGCAATATAACAACAAAAAAGGGCTTTACATCTATGACAAGTTCGCACAGGTTTCTTTCTTCAGTCTGTGTCCACAAGTCTGCCTTTTGGAATCTGCAGCTGTCTTGTAGCACTATTACTGTTTGCCGCAAGTGTCTCTGAGATAGGATAAAATATGCCACATGCTCAATATGATTTGGTAACTCCTGTCTTTCAGCCTCCTGAATCACTTGCATTTCCTTGGCTTGCACCTAGGAAGAAAACATTGCAAACTCTTTAAGACTAGGTTCCCTGTAGATTACTAAGTGCTCTGAAGTATTCAAATTCTGCCTGCAAAAGTTTGACCATAGCAGTCACAGAAAAAAATAAATTAACTGTACTGAAGGACAAGGGAATCTATACAATTAAAAGCCCCACAGAATTCACACTTATTAATACAGAAACCTGATGAAGCTGGATAATCCGTGTTACCATTTTTTGTGTGGATAATACATGAATCAAATGTTTGCAAACCACAGACAACAATGTTACATTTGATACAATGGTCAGATACATGTGCTTGCCCATTACTTTAAAGCAGCATAAACAGAGAGAGATTAACACAATAGCAATTGTACCTTTTCTTCTGTTTGGGTTTGAAGCTCCAGTCTGAACTGTGTCTGCATATTCCTCAGTTCAGTCTCTGACTCTTCCTTTAAACCAATAAGTAAGTCTCCTTCTTTGTGGTGTTTCTGGAGAAAAGCCACAGCTCTCTCCACTTGCTGCTTCTCAGTAATCTGGGCCACCTCTTGGGCCACAGTTTCTCCTGTAGCTCTGTAGTGTAAAGTGTTCAGAATCCTTAACACACGTTCTGGACAGGTCTGTCTCTTAAGAGAGAAAACATAGTGATATGGAAAAATAAATGTTCCTTGGCTGCTACATTCGAGATTTTGTTTCTAGCATTGAGTATTTGAGTTGCTGAGTCTATAGCTAGCTCTTGTGTAACTCATGAGGCAGAGTACATTATACTGTAACCCCACTCTATTGACATGCACGTTCTATCCCATGCTTTCTGACTGAAGAGGATCAGGGTGCAGAATATGTTTTGTGAGTTTGTGTGTGCACAGTAAGCATGCACAGTTGATAGATGGACTCCTAAATATAGAATAAGCATAGATGTAAATGGCACTACAAAAGGAGGCGGGAAGTAGCTCCAACTTTGCACACGCCTGGCAAACCACGCCCCAAACATGCATGGCTTTAGAAGGAGGAAAGATGGTTTTGTGGTTAAGGCATGGGAATCAGGATTATCTGGGTTAGATCTGAGTTCTGCTAAAGACTGTGTGTGGGTCACTTAATTTCTCAGAGCCACCGTTTTCCATCTGTAAAATGGGGATAGATAATACTTCCTGTCTCTCACTCTTTTCTGTCTTGTTTATTTAAGATAAACTCTCCAAGACAAGGACTATTTTTTACTTTGTGTATACATGGTGGGTAGCACTATGGGGGACACAAGGTACTACTGTAATACAATTACATTATAATGAATAAAAATACTATCACTTTTGTCAGCAAGTAGCAGTCTCAGAATTCTACCAAGAAACTCCTGCTGCCTCATCAAGTCTAACTGGCAACAAGACGTGATTGTCTCGGATGGAGATATGAACCAGAGACAGGAAGCATCCTGAGGAATATCTGTGTTGACAGATCTGGGAAGTTGGGGGAAGCTTTTAAAGGCACAAATGGCAATTAGGCACTAAGCTCCTAGTGAACGTCAGAGAGCTGGGTGCTTAAGTCCTATACTTTGAAAATGCCACCGGTTGTGCTTAGCTTGTGCCACTGATGCGGCTGTGAGATGCAGTGAGCTTTATCCTGTTGTAGCTGAATTCTAGCCGATTCAAGTCTCCTTTATATTTTCGAACTCTGACTGGAAAAGGTCTGAATTTGAATGATCCTTAGCATGTTCATGTAGTACTTTATATTCTCAAGGTATCATGCAGACCTTAGCAAACTGGCATTAACTTCTCATGTGAGGGTAGTGAAATGGAGGAATAATGAACGGGATATACCTGGAGTTCATTATAGAGATCCAATATTCTATAGAGACACACTTGTTTCATAACTTCTAACTTTACTATTTTGACTGCTGAAGCTTGTAATATTTGAGTTGCTGAGTCTGGAGCTAGTTCTGCTTCCAAAGACTGTGTTTCCTGTTGAGTAAAAGAGACTAAGATGCTGAAAGTTTTCAATGTAAAAAACATAGAAGTTCATTCTACAACCAGCTTATCTTGTGGATGGATTTACCTCACTGTACCACCAATACATAAAATATTTTCCACAAATTGTTGTCTGTGACAGGGTTAATTTTTGGATCAGAAATAAAATTCCTGTTTGGCAAAACTAAAGGCTGAAAATTCAAATCATGTTTTTCTGACACATGCAGTCAAGACCAGAACCGGTTTTTGTTACAGAGAAAAGAACAAACTAGTAAAGTGACAGCTTACTTACAGTTATATAAATAAGACCTTGAACTCACATCTTGTTTTTTAGTGACATCATATCTGATGTCGGAATCTGTGATTTGCAAATCAGCACCAAGCAGTGATAAATGATGTAGAATTTCATCTAGAGAACGTAAGTGGTCTTTGGGTGTTACTAGATCCCGGCTGAGCCCTGACTGCTTGATTTCTTCCCAATGCTTCTGATAGAGAGCTTGTTCAGCACGCTGGTGGCATTCAGCTAACTCCTTCAGAAATGTGTCCCAGTCGCTGGCTACATCCATTTCTTTACGGCATTTCATCCCCTGAAACTACAGAGACATTTCTGCTTCAGCTGTTTAATGTTTAAGACCACATAAATGAAAATAATCAATTAAACTGTGGCCCAGATTTTTAAACATATGAGCCAAAAATTAACTCATATAAAAAAGTGGCCTGAAGTTCAGCACGCAGGGGCTCATATTGAAAATCAGGTCACTTAAGTAGATATCTATCTATAGATATAGAAGCCTAATTTTAGATCCCCATTTTAAAAAACATTGGCCTCTATGTTTTGCATTGAAATGGTCAGTGCTTCAGCTTCCTATGTGCTTTGGGAGATATTCTATCTCTGTCATGTGATGTGAAAAAAATGAAAGCCACTCAGAAAGGAAATAAGAAAACTCTCATTTCCCATACTCTGAATGAAAACTTCAGGCTTACTCAGCACCAGTCTCACCCAATTTTCTTTACATTCTTCCTTTTCCTTATCTTTGGCTGATTCATAAAAGTAGCAGATCATGTTTATTTCTTCCGTCATTAAGGACAGTTCTAAATGCACCACTTCACTGGCGTGCTTTTCTAAAAAAAACCTGCCAAAACATCAGAAATAAATTAAGCATGACAAGAAATGATCTTACATTTATATGCAGCCTTTATCATGAAGAATCCTAAAGCACTTTGGAAGCTGATACACATTCTATATGGGGGACAAGTGTCATCTACCAATAGGATGGATTGCAGCGACTGTTCAAGCTCAAACAGCATCACTACATAATACTTCAGGACAAAACGCAAAGAATACCTTTTCCCAATTAAAACCGCAAGGAGGATTTAAAAAAGAAGAATTAGTATTTCCCACCTTGTCAGGATTTCTTGCTGTATATGGGATCCCCCTGGTAAGAAAAAAGAGGGCAGCACAGGTGATAGAGTGGCAGCTGGAGCAATTTCCTGGATTGCTGCAGTCCTGAATGCCTCAGACTGAGCTGTAGATGCCTTTAAGGTGCTTCTTGAGGAGTATCCTTCAGGAGAAACCAAAAAGAAGTAAAGGACCTTTAAATTTATTTCTGAATTCCTGGCTTTTTTCAGCGCATTCAAGCTCCCTTTCACAATTCTTTCAATGAAATATTTTGAATATATTAATATCTGTCACTCTGCAGTACTCTCTAGTATATCTAGTAACAGTCTGGGACAGAAGATAACCAGATATGCGAACAAATCTAGATAGGTTATCTGCTCATTCTAGTTTTACCACTCAGAAGAAACATTTGTAAACAAGTCATTATACAGAATACATGTTACTTTGTAGCAAGATGAAATGTACTATATACCTGTCACTAAATCCTGCAAGGATCACAAACCTGGATGTAAAAGTTCCTGAAGTCTTTATTGCTTTGTCGATCAGGAAAGCAAATCTTGTTTGGAACACTTGCCTTGATCTAACTGCATATAAATAAGCTTCAACAGCATGCACTAGCGAGCACTAGTCCCAACATTTGATACAAGGCTCATTCAATCTAATTTCCATTGTAGTGAAGGTGATACAACCATGAATGATTAATTGCATATGAAGAAGAACTGGAAGGGCACCAGTCAACTGATGTTGAGCTGCAGACAGATAAATAAAGAGGTAGCTGATGTGATAGATGCAGATCGAGTACCATCTGGATCGATCTCTAGCTAGGTCCTTTAGGATGGTCTGGCTGGCTGTTCACTATATGTCCATCGTGCTTGATCTGCAAAGATGCTACATCTCTTTGGAATTTGCCTTAATGATGATGACAATTGTGAGATAGATGTTGCAAGATAACACATTAGATTATTATAAGGGAATGGAATTTGTGAGCTCATACTTATCTATTCTGACTCTTTCTTGGCAATTCTTAGCACTCTATGCAAGCTGATCCCTCCTCTTCTTACCTTGCAAACATTATGTGACAGCTTTCTCATCCATACTGGAAATAGTCAAGCAATGTTAGCTGAAATATCGCTACAGAAATGGGAATCAATGCTGGTTCAAGAAAGAAGAGGAATGGCCATTTGATTCTTCTTGTATTAATTATTTTAATGCAGTCTTGGTATTTTTATAATCACCAATTCTTTCTAAAGTGCTGACAAATCTTAAGGCTTTTTGGGCTGCTTCCACATTTTAACTGAAATCTTCCGTGTGTTCCAAAGAGACTGATGAATGATAGAGAGTGAAATGAACTAGATGCTGTAGCTGCCATCATGTAGGCCCTGATTCACCAAATTACTTAAGTACATGCTTAAATTTAAGCCTGTGAACAACCGCATTCCTATGCACATACTTCTCTCCTATTGACTTCAACAGGACTTAAGCATATATCAGGTCCTTGATCAGTGATTCATTACTAGTTACTTCAGGATTCATAAAACAGCTATACCTTCCCAGTACATGAATGACACAGCACTGGATTTGATTATATTGAAGATATTACATGGAAGAGAAGACCTTTGAAAAACTAATCATTCAAATCCCAACCTTACAGTTAATGATTTTAGCAGAGATTGTGGCTGATAGACATTAAGAAGAAAATATATTTGTTACAGATCTAAAAAAAGAGGAAAAAATCTTTACATTTTAATTTGATCATTCATATTGGGAGACTGGAAAGGAAGTTGGATTATGAGAAAGGGGAATAATAAAATAGAGGAAAGAAAGAGTTATTAAATTGCTTTGGAAATTCCACTATGTTTTTCTCTCTAGGTTTGCAGACAGACATATTCCATATTGACTAAATGTTTGCATCCTGAAATGTATCCAACATTTTGATAGCTTGTATATTTCAGCTCTGTTTGTCAATAAACAGCAGTTAGAACTTTTATGTAACTACAAGTCTGGTTACATCACAATTTACAGTTTGAATGCTCACATGAGGGAAAGTAAAAGCTTTGCCATTGATTTCTGTGTTTGCACAAGGCTTCTTACTGCCAAGCTGAAGGTAGGGACTCCATTCTGCAGCAGAATGGAATGGAATGGAGACAGATGCACAAAGATTACATATTTCAAGATTTCCCAGGATTGAAACCTTCTAGTTAGGGAAAAAAGACCAGATCCTCAAAGGTATTTAAGCATCTAACACCCATTGATTCCAAAGATCTTGTATAGTCCAAGTAACCAAATCCATCCTCAGGCCTGAGTAAAGATGCAAGCATGGGTGGCAGGTTTGTAGAAATTTTGGTGGTGCCCAGAACCCGCCCCCGCCCAAACTCCGCCCTCCCAAAACTCCGCCCCCACCTGCCCAAGGCTCTGGGAGGGAGTTTGGGTGGGGGAGGAGGTCTGGGGTGCAGGGTGCAGGCTCTGGGAGGGAGTTTGGGGATGGGAAGGGGTGTGGATGGAGGGGTGCAGGTTCTAGGAGGGAGTTTGGGGGAGGGGAGTTTGGGGGAGGGAGGGGGTGCAGGGGTGTGGCTGGATTTGGGGTGGGGCTGGGGATGAGAGGTTTGGGGTGTGGGAGGGGGCTCAGGGCTATGGCAGAGGGGTAGGGTGAGGGCTGTGGGGTGGGGCTGGGGATGAGGGGTTCATGATGCAGGAGGGGGCTCAGGGTTGGGGCAGACTGTTAGGGTGCGGGGGGATGAGGGCTCTGGCTGGGGCTGGGAATGAGGGGTTTGAGGTGTGGGAGGGGCTCAGGGCGAGAGTAGGAGTGTGGGGGTGAGGGCTCTGGCTGGGGATGGGGATGAGGGGTTTGGGGTGTTGGAGAGGCTCAGGGCTGGGGCAGAGGGTTAGGTGTGGGGGCTCTGTCTGGGGCTGGAGATGAGGGGTTTGTGGTGTTGGAGGGGGCTCAGGGCTGGGGCAGAGGGCTGGGGTGTAGGGGGATGAGGGCTCTGGCTGGGACTGGGGATAAGGTGTTTGGGGTGCTGGAGGGGCTCGGGCAGAGAGTTGAGGGTGCGCTGGGGGTGAAAGCTCTGACTGGGGGTGTGGGCTCTGGGGTGGGGCAGAGTTGGGGATGAGTTTGGGGTGCAGGCAGGCTGCTCCGGGACTCCCCCCAGCCCTTTCCCTGCCGGCAGCAGCAAGCTCTGGGGGACAAGCCCCCCGTTCCTGCCCCCCCAGCAGCACACTCACCCCCACCACTGTCACTGCATGTGCTCCTAGGGCCCCTCTCAGGTCCAGGAATCTCCCTCGCCTCCCCAGTGGTGGGTGCCGGGGGGGTGCTGCATGCGCCTCCTCCCCTGCTGTTGCCCCTGACAGTAGCTTCACTGGGGGTGAGGGATGGGGCTGCCCCTTGCCCAGCATGGGGCAAGAGAGGTGACTGTGGGCGGGGGGTCCCCTGTGCTGCTGCAGGGTCCTGCCGGAAAAGGGAAGGGTCTGAGGGGGAAGGGCAGGCTCACAGTCAGTCTGCCCTGGCAGTCGAGATGGGGGGGCGCTAGGACCCTGCGGCAGCAGTTGCTGCAGGGAGGCAAGGGAAGACGGAAGAGGCAGGGATGCTCTGCTCCCTGGGGGGCCCCGGGAGGTGCACGGGGGCAGCAAGAAGGGGCCGGGGGACACTCGGGGGAGGCATGGGGGGCGGCAGGTGGGGCCGGGGGGAGACCTTGCCCCAAATATTGCTGGAGCTGGGCCCCTGGGCTCTGAATATTGCTGGTGCCCGAGCACCACGTGGGTATATAACTTGCCCCATGGATGCAAGAACTCAAGTACTCTGTCACCATGCTCCTAATCTTGTTCTCTTGCAAAAATGTAGAAGAGGAAACTGCCATCCCCCTGGAAGTTAACACAATCTACTGTACATTATGATGAATTCTCAGCATATACATTATTCTCCTCAAAAACAACAAGGAGTCCGGTGGCACCTTAAAGACTAACAGATTTATTTGGGCATAAGCTTTCGTGGGTAAAAAACCTCACTTCTTCTTCTTCTCAGAAATCTGCAGTTTCACCTTCCTTTATCAGTAGAGACTGAAAATCTCTAAGATTTAGACCTTATTTTTTCCTTTGAATCTTAACTGACGGCGTTTTGATTCTGACTATCTGTCCTATAGCAAGAACATCATTCTGATGAAAACTGACTTTTTGCTTCTGGAAATTTCCAGAAGGATGGGGGATTGCAAAAGAGAGTGTACACACAATGCACTTCAATTTTTGAATAGTCTAATAAAAGATTATCTGAATTTTGTAAACTTCTATAAATTATTTTTATGGTTGCAAAGATAGGCTCTGATCCTGGAAACAGTTTACACACATGCTTCATTTTACACATCTGATCCTGGAAACAGTTTACACACATGCTTCATTTTACACATCTGAGTAGAACCTTTGACTCAGGGGACTTCTCAAATGTATAAAATTAAGCACATGCTTAACTTTCTGCTGCAGGATTGGAGCTTCAGTTTTTAGCACATCAGAACTTTTTCACTCCGGCAACAGTTTTTGAGTTGGAATAAAATGAAATTATTGACTGTACCTTTACCTGATTGAAGAATTAGAGTCTCAAGTGACCTATCACTCCTTTTGTTTTCCTCCAGTGTCTGAACCAGAGACTTCAACAATGGAATCAGTTTTCGATGGATGACTGCCCATGTGCCGTGGGGGACACCAGCAATACCATAAAATCTGGTCCCTTGGTAGTTTTCAAAGCATTGTGATGTCCCAGAGAGAAGAGCCTGAAATAGCACAGATCAGACAAAGACTTGCTGTTCACATGTGAGTCATTAATACCACTGGAAATGCAGCCTATCATAGAATCATAGAATCATAGAATATCAGGGTTGGAAGGGACCTCAGGAGGTCATCTAGTCCAACCCCCTGCTCAAAGCAGGACCAATTCCCAACTAAATCATTTCAGCCAGGGCTTTGTCAAGCCGGGCCTTAAAAACCTCCAAGGAAGGAGACTCCACCACCTCCCTAGGTAACGCATTCCAGTGCTTCACCACCCTCCTAGTGAAATAGTGTTTCCTAATATCCAACCTAGACCTCCCCCACTGCAACTTGAGACCATTGCTCCTTGTTCTGTCATCTGCCACCATTGAGAACAGCCGAGTTCCATCCTCTTTGGAACCCCCCTTCAGGTAGTTAAAGGCTGCTATCAAATCCCCCCTCATTCTTCTCTTCTGGAGACTAAACAATCCCAGTTCCCTCAGCCTCTCCTCATAAGTCATGCGCTCCAGACCCCTATTCATTTTTGTTGCCCTCCGCTGGACTCTTTTCAATTTTTCCACATCCTTCTTGTATTGTGGGGCCCAAAACTGGACACAGTACTCCAGATGAGGCCTTACCAATGTCGAATAAAGGGGAACGATCACGTCCCTCGATCTGCTGGCAATGCCCCTACTTATACAGCCCAAAATGCCATTAGCCTTCTTGGCAACAAGAGCACACGGTTGACTCATATCCAGCTTCTCGTCCACTGTGACCCCTAGGTCCTTTTCTGCAGAACTGCTACCTAGCCATTCGGTCCCTAGTCTGTAGTTGTGCATGGGATTCTTCCGTCCTAAGTGCAGGACTCTGCACTTGTCTTTGTTGAACCTCATCAGGTTTCTTTTGGCCCAATCCTCTAATTTGTCTAGGTCCCTCAGTATCCGATCCCTACCCTCTAGTGTATCTACCACGCCTCCTAGTTTAGTGTCATTGGCAAACTTGCTGAGAGTGCAGTCCACACCATCCTCCAGATCATTAATAAAGATATTAAACAAAACCGGCCCCAGGACCGACCCTTGGGGCACTCCGCTTGAAACTGGCTGCCAACTAGACATGGAGCCATTGATCACTACCCGTTGAGCCCGACGATCTAGCCAGCTTAATATTTCCATGCAAACCTTGTACATGCAAATCAGTTTATAACAGGACTAGGAGGTGTGCACTGTGCTACAAGCTTGCCTAATCACAAATAGTTTGGGGGTTCCTAATGAGTGTATGGCTGGGTGGTAACGGGCCCACAGCTCCCATCTCTTTAAACTGTCCACATTCCTGAGGCTTGTGTAAAGGGTTTTAAGACAAAAAATAAATTAATTTTATTTCATGTGTTTAATGTCCCCAGTTTATGTGGGATGCATTTGCAAGTGCCATATACATGGTCAAACTCTCCCTCTCCAACCCTGCAGTATAATAACCTTATTTCATTTAGAGTAATAAGCTGGAGTTCAGCTATAGATGTTGGTGACAGACTCATGGGGAGTGAAAAGAAGCTGAGATGTAAGGGGAAGGGGAACTTCAGGAGACCAAACATCATAAGGCATTTTGAAGTAAGAGAAAGAGAAGAGGGGAGGTGTTCAGACATGACCACCCTGATAACTCCAGTGATCTTTTTTTTTTTTACCAAAGTAGCCTAAAATAGATAGACTATGTAAACTGGCCACTCAAAAGGACAGAGAGCCTGATCCAAACCCCCATGAAACCAATTGAAAGACTTCAGCTGATGTCAACAGGGTTTGGATCTGGATCTAATTTTTTCTGGACACAGCCCTTAATTAAACCAGTATAGATACCAAGGGTGGGATTTTCAAAAGCACCTCTGTGATTTAGGAGCACAAGACCCATTAAAAGTCATTGGGATTTGTGTTTCTAAGTCATGCAGGGTATGTCTAGACGGCAATAAAACATCTGCAGCTGGCCCATGTCAACTGACTCAGGCTTGTGAGGCTTGGGCTGCAGGGCAATAAAATTGCAGTGTAAACATCTGGGCTCAGTATGGAGCCCAGGCTCTGGGACCATCCCACCTCCCGGGTTCCTGGCAGGCAGTGTCACGCTTTATGGGAGTACCTTTAGGAGGAGGATGTTCACCTGTTAAAAATGCAGATCCAAACTGACATCTTGCACATCATTCTAACACTGCTGCCAAAATATTACATTTCTTAATTGAATTTTTATTTAGCGTACAAGTTTCAAAGTCCATGATAAAATAAATTCTTAAATTAAACTAATTCTTGCAATTCTCAAATAGGGTGATTTGTTTTTCTGGGTGTCTGATTCCATGCTAAGATTTTATTCTAAGAACATACCAACAGCCTGTCGTTGCTGGAAAATTGGGTAATACATAACATTATCTCAAACCTTCAGGTGAAGTCAGTACCTTTGCCTGCAGAGCCTGGATGTCCAACAAGTCCCTGAGATATTCCAGTCTGCTGTATGCAGACTCCACACTGACCTGTTGTTTCATTATATGTTCCTGAAATTCAGCAACATGATGTAGTATGACCTAGAAAAAATGGTATGAAATATCAGCAAATGAGCAAGCAAGTTGCCTAAATTAAGGATTGCATTTTTCTTATGATTAAAATAGAACTTTATCTATAAAGCTTGTGTGACTGTATCGAGAATAGTGCACTCAGTTCTGGTCATCTCATCACCAAAGCGATCCAGACAAGTGCAGAGAGTTCAGGGAATAGTAACAAAAATGATTAAGGGGCCTCAAGGGACTAGTTTAAGAGAAAGACTGAAATAAATAAATATGGCAGCTGGATCAAGCAGTGACGCGGGACGTGATAAAAGCCTGCAAGAATTTGAAAGGTGTAAACATCAAGGAGGTTTGTTTTGGACAGAATAATTCAGAGTAACAGGGTAAAAATAAAAGGAAAAGCTTCCAGATACTGAAATCTGATAGGTGCTAGATGAAGGCCTGACCAACACAAACACATAAGAACGGCCATACTGGGTCAGATCAAAGGTCCATCTAGCCAGGGCCGGCTCCAGGCACCAGCCTGGCAAGCAGGTGCTTGGGGCGGCCACTCCGGAGAGGGGCGGCACGTCCAGCTATTCGGCGGTAATTCGGCGGACGGTCCCTCACTCCGGCTGGGAGCGAAGGACCTCCCACTGAATTGCCGCCGCAGATCGCGATCGCGGCTTTTTTTTTTTTTTTTTGGGCGGCCAAAACCCTGGAGCCGGCCCTGCATCTAGCCCAGTATCCTGTCTTCCAACAGTGGCCAATGCCAGGTGCCCCAGAGGGAATGAACAGGTAATCATCAAGTAATCCATTCCCTGTCGCTCATTCCCAACTTCTCGCAAACAGAGGCTAGGGACACCATCCCTGCCTATCCTGGCTAAGTCACAAGTCAATAAAAAGAGAAAAAGAGTCCTATTTATTTAACTAGTCACTTGACTGGGCTATGGATAGCAGTTGAAGCTTCATCTCTACATACATGTAACATATGAATGGGAAAGCTTTTGAGAATCGGTCCCCAGGGGATGATCTTTCATGATCTAATTGGTCTTTTCTAGCTCTAATGTCTATGATGCCATGTAACAGATTTAATGTTTTTTTAAACTGCCAACATGAAGAGGTTCTGTACCAGTCAGAAACATAACACTAAACATCATATTTGACAATACTTCTTTCTAACTCCTAATTTCAGTCTGGCCAGTTTGACTCCTAAGCAGCACTGTTTCACAATCAAACTGGATTTTCTATCTCAAAGGAAATATGGCTTTACCATTGGTAACAGCATCGTGCTATATTTTTCTGTACAAGTTTAAAATTGATTATCTGAGTGGCAGCTGTCTAGGATGACTGACTTTTGTTTAATATCATTCTGCTCACTTTCTTCTTCAGCCTGGTCTGTGGATAAGGGAAGAGACGGCCCTGTATGAGATGGGAGGTTCTTGGGGAGTTAAAACTGGCTTAAAATGTGCTTCAAAGGGAGACCATAGTTTCCTGCAGAATAAGGTTAGTGATATTTAACTCAATCTAACAGTGACCTCACCTTTCTGGGCTTGAATCTGGGTGCTGTCTCTGTGTTAAAGTTTTTGCTCCTTTGCCATGCTTTCTCCTTCATCTGCCTTTGTAATCGGCCTTCCTCCAGCTGCATCTTTTCAATAAATTGAACCATTTTTTCCAGTGCTTTCCTGATCACCAGTATAACTCGTACTTCTTGCTCTTTTTCATCTCTCTCAGCTGTAGGTACAGAATGTTAGCAATTACTCTCAGCTTGGAAACTGAGTCCTAATGAGTGGTTATATAGGGGAAGCTACCGAATTTCTGAGACAGATTAAAGGCATGGATTAAATGCCCTAACAGGAATTTTCAATTTCTGATTCTGATGATTCTGTGGCATGCTGCACAAAAATAATTTATCTGTCAAGTCTGTTCACCCGCTATTTCCTCTTTCAACTTTTAGGACACCCACGAGAACTTGCTAAAGATTTATTCAGAGTGTGAATTCTACCAATCATAGTGCAGTTAAAAAAAACCTCGATGAGGCTGACATACAGAGCCATTGCAGAACAGTGTGGGATTTCTGGGGCAATTGGCACGATTTTGCATGGGATTTTGAGATTCCAGCAGAACTGAAGAGACACTGTTCAGGTCTGCAGTGAGATTTCTCAAGATGAGTGAAAATCACCCCTGTGCAGACCGTCAGAGAATGGTCCTGCTATTGTAGGGAACTTTCCTGGCTTCTGCACTACCCCGGTGGAATCGGATAGTGAAAGGATCTGAGTCCTCGCTCCAACGCCCTTTACCCAGATGCCTGCCTGACCTTGAGGACTCCCTTTTCACTCTCCCATGTGTCAGAGTCCTCATATCCCGATAAGGCTGGGCCCAGGATTCTGGGAGACTAAACCCCCAGTCTCGTCGTGGTCACTTAGGACGGGTGGGGGGGGGAGGAGGGTGTCTCCACTCCGTGGTGCTCTCTCCACACCCCAGCCCAGTGAGCACTACATTAAGTTCAAACCAAATACAATGTATTAAATAGCAAAGAACAGTATGAAAAGTAAGAGGGGAAATGGGAAAGGGTCAAGGAAACAAGGCAGGGGGCAAGTGCCAACAGCCGTCTCTGGGCCGTTCACAGTCTGTTCCTCACACATCCCAGGCCTCCCCACCAGGCCCTGGCTGTGCTGCGGTGATACCACGGGTCAGACGCCTTCTCTGGTGGTGGCCACATGCCCTCAGGCTCTAGGTGACAGGGACTTTCTCCCCTCCGAGTCCGGCCCGCAGGACCCCTTGCCTGGTGCCATCTCCCTGGCTGGGCGGGCTGCCCAGGATCCCCCTCGCGCTCCCCAGCTGCTCACCACACCCGGCTCTGGTGTTACTGGGGGCACGGCCGGCGTCCACCCCCCAGCGCTGGCCCCGCAGCTCCCCGCTGGAGCCCAGCCCCGGCTCACCGTCAGTTCCCCAGCTCCACTCGGCCTTCTCCGGCTCCCTCTCCCCTTAGCTCTGCTCTCAGCATCCCTCACACGGAGGACAGGACCCCAGGCTTCACACTCCCTCACTGGCCTGCCGGACTTGTCAATCGGGCTGACCTGGAGCTCTGGCCTCTCCCCATTGGCCCTGGGGACTGTCAGTCTCAGGATCTTGATTTCTCATTGGCCCTTCCCCTTTCTTTTGGTATTGAGAGAGGACCAACAAAAAAAACCCCACTCAGTATCAGTAAGGGCCCAACATATGCATCTAGGGTGACCAGATGTCCCAATTTTATAGGGACAGTCCCTATAGTCATGGCTTTATCTTATATAGGCACTTATTACGCCCCACCCCCTGTCCCGATTTTTCACACTTGCTATCTGGTTACCCTATATGCATCACTTCAGTCCCATTTCAGCCCTATTTTGAGTGGTTAAGTGGGACGTAAGTATTGTACCAGCCTTGCTCTGGCCCTCTGCACAGGGGTGATTTTCACACAGTATGTACAAAAGGGCCTCACTTTCTTCCCATTAAAGCCGCTGCTTCCTACCTTTAGATAACAAAGATAGTTCAGAGCCCAATAGGCTGCTCAGATCCCTGGCAGTTCTTCTTTGAGCTTCCTGAAGAGAGGGTTCCTCAAGGAAGTGACAGGTTTCCTCAATGTCTTTTAATTTATCCTTGTACCTTATCTGTAAGAATCAGGACAGAAATTATCACTGATATTATCTCCTGTGACAGGGAAGCCTAAAAAACCCAGCTGTTCCAAAAAGTTCTTATAGTGCTACAGATAACAGGAATAACTGTGATGGCCATGGTTAGAAAGAATAAGGCTTTTATTTATACTTTCTTTTCCTCCTAGCCTCCTCCCTTAGCTAACAGAGGATACACACGCTGTCCTAACATCTGTCATCTCATTTCCCCTCTGTCTTGTCTTCCTTTCCCCAGTCCCTTTCTCTTTCTCTGATTGCAGATAGATTGATCCAAAACTCACTGAAGTTATTGGGAGTCTTCCATTGATTTCAGTGATCCTTAAAACAGATCCATTCTGAGTTTTTACTGGAGATTACTCTGCTACTGTGAGGCAACAGCTACTAAAATAATAGCGACAGGAGTGGGCTTGTCTACACTGGGGATTTTTGCACTGGTCTAACACAATAATGTAGCTGCACCAGTGAAAATACCAAGTGTAGATAATGTATTGGCGTAAAAAAAGACTTGGACTGGCAATTTGCACTAGCACAGCACCAGGGTACATTGGTGGAAAAATTCAACTGTAGATGAGCCCACACAAAGCACACATGTTGTGTCAAAAAGAGAAGCAACTATATTTCTAAACATCAGCTTGAAAATTTGGCGCAAAGTGGCTTCCCTTAAGCACTTGAGAAAAAAAGTCCAGTGAAGAATTAGTTGAAGCCAGTTACAAAGAGGATCCACTGCACCTTCTGTGCCTTTCCTTCCTTTACAGCATCAAGGACATCAAGAAATACCAAGTTTAGCTCTTTAAGAAGCTTTTCTTCCCTTTCTCTTTGGCGGTGCCAGTACATTTGTCTTGAATTTATCTCCTTTTCCAGAATGCTCAGCTGAAAAACAACACCAAAAGCAGCAGCTCAGGTTTTCAGGGTTCTGAAGGAAGTCAGAAACCTATGTATCATGTGTGATTCTCTATGCCAGTGAGGAAACCCTTGTTCCACAATTTCTATAAATTCTCCAGCCTGACAGTATAGGCACTTACTTTGCATTAGAGAGATGAATACTTTGCAATGGGAAGTTTGTGCACGTTTACAACTTTCACTTTAGAAGTTTATGCTTCAAAGCTGTAATGATGGTAGCATGAATTTCAGTGGGGAACGTGACAATGTAGATGGAGAAAAAGGGGTGACAAAGAAATGAGAAAAATAAAGTGCAGAGGAAGGGAAAACAGTGGGATATTGGGAGAATAGGTGGGAGCAACAATTAATTTATTTCTGATCATTTTCAAGTATCAAGTGTTATAAAACATTTAAATTAACTTTTATTGAACTGTGGAAAAATATAAACTGGGAAGCAGACTTTACAGTTTCCTGATCCAGAACTCAATACTACCTGCCACAGAATGGATCCTTAAGATGTCACAGAAGTCTGTCTACCCTGATAATGCCTATTCAAAAATGAAGATACTAAAACTAGGAGGCCTCCAATACCCTCTTTAGAGAACTATCTACCCTCGTCCCCAAATGCCACTCAATGCCCCCAAATCACATAAAACCACCCCAAACCCACTCTCAGAAATGTCTGGTAACCAAATCCCTTGTAAATAGGTGACAAACTTCTAAAAAAACCCTAAATTCCAGTTATGGCTGGATTTCCTTCTATACTAATTCCAATTCCAACAACACCCTATTCTGGGAGCTCACTCATGTACATACTGTACAGTACAATAAAAAAATTTGTATATACTCTGGTAGTGACAAACTCACACATCCACTAATAGAAAAAGGGGTGGCCTGTTTAGTTAGGATACTGAAGGAAGGAGAATTGTCTCCCCATAGTTTGAAAGCATAAGCAGGGAATTTCTAAGCATTGTCAAATCTGGAACAAATTCTGATTTATTGAGGCTCTAATTACCAGATCTGGGTCTGCTGCTCCTCTTGGTAAAGCTCCTAGGGACTGAACAATAGGAATTACAATGTTTGTCCAAGGATCAGTTTGAGCACCTATAACTGGGCCAGTCTCACCTGTAATAGGATCTATGGTTCTGGAACCAACTGTGATAGGGACAAGACCTGCAGAAAGGCAAAATAAATAAATATTTTTTTTTAGAATTCAGAGGATGAGGAGAGTGAGCCATTTAATTTTTGTGCATCCAGTTCAGTGATTGACATTTATTAAACCATAAAAGGAAATGACTATGATCTTAAAACAAACCTCTGAGCTAGCCCTGCAGCACTGAGCTGCCATGTACACGGCTGAGTTCAGGTCCGAAGCAAATGTCTCTTGTTCCTGAACTGGCATGAATTGGGAGCACTGTGGGGGCAGTGCCCCCAACCCTTGGGGCTGTATCTCTAGTTATCCCCTCTGGTCCATTCAAGGAGTCATATCTAGCCCTCCTGAGTCAGAGACTAAAGTGGGGTCTTTTAGATCACCCACTGGGACTAAAGAAGTACAAGGATATGCAGGCAGAATACGTTTCCAGAGGTGAAAGGCCACTGCAGTCAGTGGCCTAACTCTCTTTCACCATTAAGTTGAAGCTGACTGTTGTGTACAGGTCCACACTACACCAATCAGAATTTCACATTCAAATTTGTATGAATGCATTAACTTTTTCTTTGTCACGGCACATTACTGATTCTGAAAGTAACACAGATATTGGTGACAGTCCTGCCACTGCCTCACTATGGCTTTATGTTGTGTGATCCGGTTTCTTACTCCACCTTTTCCATCTGCATCTTCCATGGTTCCTGCTAGTGGGGTTGGTTGCCCAGTGTTCCAATCACATTCTACTCCTAGGATGGGCACCATCAAATCTGACCCATCGGGATCTGGGATTTTCATTCCAAACACTGCAGGAATCCACATCTCTGTACCAGGATATTTGATAATCCCTAATTCATTTGAAAAAGAAGAGAGGAAGATATCAATACGTGCTGCTAAACTGAATGGAAATTGTTTCTTGATGGAAATAGCCATTTAACTTTTAGAGGCTGATGAATGCACAATGAATCTCTTAGTTATCCAAATGAGACCTGGCTGAGCTCATAGTGTAAAGATTTGCTAAAGACAACAGGTACTTGGCATGTGTTTCTCATCCCACTGTAGTCCTAATATGGCACAGAATGCTTATGCTATTTTGGGCCAACTTCTCTGATGATGTGATTAGATATAGCTCCATTGATTTCAAAGGAATTTCATCCATTTACATCAGTGAGAATCTGTCTCTAAATCATTAGAATAGGCTCAGATTACTTTTGTTCTAAGCATTTTTTTTCAGTAGGTTTTATGCAACGTACGTACCCAATTTGCCACCATTACTTTTGAGGCTTGAAGCTATTTCATGTTGTTTCTCCAAACTTCGCAGCCGGTGAATTGCATGATGGAGCCTAATTGACAATGACTTTTTCATGTCTTTTACTGCAGCCTTCAGGACTTCCTGCTTGTCTGCTGCTAAGGACATATCTTCACAAATTGAATCTTTATACTGCCTCAGGGCTTTAACCACATGGATCTGGGCGACAAGAGTGTTAGCTTCCAACAGTGCCTGGTAACCTCCTGCATGGGGCAGCACTTTATCTTGTTTAAGGCAAGCTCCATGTATCCGAGCAGTCTTCCTACTCAGAGGTTCAGAGAAGGAATCTCCAAGAAGCAATAGGCTTCCCGAGGGTCCCATCAGCCCCCCAACTGGGACCAAATCTCCTGTAGTCAAGGAACAGTGAAAAGAAATCAGAACATCACCCAGACTTTATGGACCTGATCCTGTTCCATTAAAATCAATGGCAAAAAATTCATTTATTGCAACGGGAAGAGGATCAGGTCCTAAATGCGCATGTAAAATAGACTAAAATGCTGATGTCCATTGTTTACAGTGATTTACAACTTTAAAATACTTTAAATGTATCTGTTACTTTGACTAGAAAATTGTGCTGCATTTGCAAAATTAGAATGTTAACAATAAAGTTGGATAATAATACATAGTTCTAATATAGTGCTTTTCATCTGTAATTCTCAAAGTTTTTCACATAGGAGATAAGTATCATTATTAGAGGTGGGCAGGAAACTGTTTTTCTGTCCTATGAATATTTTTGAAAGTTTGAAAATTTTTACTGTCCTGAATTAGGAAGAAAAGTTGAAATCCTGAAAATGTTTGTGAATTGAAAAACCAACAACTATTTTGGTTCAGGTCAATCAAAATGTTTTGTTTTGATAATTTTGAAATGTTTATTTCTTATTTTTATCTTTTCTCTCTTTTTTTAAACAACCCTTTTTCAGTTTAACGAAATTAGATTTCAAAACAAAAAGTTGTTTGGAACCAGAAAAATGGAATTTTTAATTTAAAAATGTCAAAATGAAACATTTCAACAATGTTGAAACTTTCTTCAATATTTTTTTCTAGTGTTTTACAAACAGTTTTGGTTTCAATACACGGGCATTTTTTGATGAAAAAACAATTTTCAAAAAATTTCTGACCAGTTCTGATTACTCTACCCACTTTATAGATGAGGAAACTGAGGCACAGATGTGTCGTGACTTGTCAAAGGTCACCCAGCAGGCCATTGGCAGTGCCGGAAAGGTATTGCACATTCCAGGACACATTTCATTCGGCAATATGTCCGATAATATAGTACTGCAATATATGAGCCAACAAGGCCTGTGCTCTGCATAGCCTGCCACCCCGGAGACAGAGAATAAGGAAAACATGTAATTGTGGCTTTGCTGTTTGATCTTTCTGGCATTTTTATGCATCTTGTTCAGTAATAACTGCTGTAGAGTGATATTCCCAGCACAGCCTGTGGAATATGTAGTATTTTAGGTAACCATTAAGGTGCATTAGTGTTGAACTTTTAAGAACTGACTTTCTAAGTGAACAGTCAATCAAGAGAATAACCTCCCACTCACTAAAAACCTCTGTAGATGGTCTCTAATCATGGACCAGAGCACGTACCCTTAACTCCACTGTAATAGCAGGTATGAAACACAAAATTTGCACATCTTGCAAGATCCTGCAGGGAAATCCTGTGTCCCCTGCAGAGAGTGATTGGAGCTCTCTAGTCCTGTTGAAATTACAAATATTTTCACACATATCTCTGAATCTCAGGAACTCTTCCTGCTTCTTTGGTAAGGAAATTCAGACAGACTCGGACTATACCTTTTTGCCTTCTTATCTAAAGGGCCAGATCCTCAGCTGGGGTTAATCAGCATAGCTTCATTAAAGCCAGGGTAGCTATACCAATTTACAACAGCTAAGGCTCTGGCTCTAAATTATGTATATTGTACCTCTCCTTACTAAACACAAAAACAATTCCACTTTGGCTGCCTCATGCCTTCAGTGTGGGTGCGACTTGTTTGCTCTGTTTTTGAGTATATGTTTTCTAAAATTAGCTATGAAGAACATAAGTGTATGGAAAATGCTTTCTATAAATCTAGAGCTTTTGGCCCCAAAGACCCTAAAGAATGGATTTCATGCTGTTTTTATTATATTAATAGAGCAATTGAACTATCTCCAAGAGTCAGATCAACTTTACTAGTTTTTGTCATATAATTAATGACTACAGCACCTCTTAGTCGTCAGTCACTGCTTCTCTTTCTTTTTTTAGTCATCTTTATGGAAAGTGGGGCAGGTTATTGATTTTTAGGACAATAATTTCTGAAATAATATTCTGGGAAAATGAAAGCTTTCTGTCTGTGATACTTTGAGTCCAACCTATGCCGCTATTCAGCTGCTTATGGTAGTATCTCATTCATCAGGAGAAATCAAATGTGGGGAGGTGAGGTTAAAGGTTTGAATCTAATGCTGCTGCCATTTTTAGGATTAGTGAATCGATGATAGGTTGCATTTGCACAATGTGTCACTTTGTGCTATACACACACATGCAGCAGAACTGTCAGTGGCTCTAGCTGATGTTGGGGTGTTTTAAACAATATTTGGGGTCTTAATTGAGCCACCATGGTGGGCTATTGAGTTTCTCTGCCCTCTTTTAACTGTTTGACTATTCATCGATCATTCCAGTGGGAACTACAAGTTCTATAGACCTTTTAGATGAGACATCTTCCTCCTCAATAAGGTTATAGCAAACATCTACCCACTGACTAGCTATGGGAGAGGTGTGTGAGGGGATGAAGGGAAGGAAGAAACAACCTCACTTTGGATTTCCATCCCAAGAAACATGAAGTTCATTTACCTGTGTTATTATCCAAACTGACTCCAAGTATTGGGACAATCTTTCCTCCCTCTGGTTCAATCATAGGCCCTCCAATTTCAAGAGGCGTCACTGTTCCTGTAAGGGGATTCATGTACGTTCCACCCAAGGACAGTTTTTGTCCTGTTTGGGGATGGATTGTAACTCCTAGCACTGGGACTTCTATTTCTGTAGCTGGATCTAGCATGAGTCCTCCCAGTTTAAACACTCTGTCAGGTTGTAAGCTAGGAAGTTTAGTCTTCAGTGGTAAGCCAGTCCTTGGAGAGATAGGATACGGAACATAGGGGAATATGGGTAGTTCAGACTTACAAAGCTCACCTAAATATTGAAACAGAAGAGATTTGACAGTTACAAACTATTTTATTCTTCAATGGATAAGGGAATTAATCCCCACGCTAATACAATTCTCTGCATTAGAGCTGGGAACAGAGGCATATTGGGGATTTCAAAGGATGATCATTTTTATAAACTTTCTCTTTCTTCATATGAAGAATTAAATGAAGAGAGTGAATTCCCTTTCTTTGGTTGACATACTTTTCCAACTTAATTCCTGCTTTTGCCACTTACTTAACATGAGAAGTTCTTTAGCATATAATATTTTGTACAATTTAATGAACAGAAAGGAGAGAAAAAATAATAATCAGAAACAGGAAATATTTAAACATTTGCTTTATATAAGCCTGGCGTGCTCACTAAATCCAGTCCATGGCAAGGCCCAATTCAAGATGAACAAAATCTCCTAGTGCCAAGCAGGCAATGAGGTGGTCATAGGCCAATCTGCATGTAAGGTTTTTGTTATAAGAAAAATATAGATAAGTATATTAGGCTTTACTAAAATCGCTCCCACAGATGCATTCCCCACGTAGGCAAGTGGATATATTAATTATCCCCATGTGTCCCATACCTGAAGCAGAGTCAACAGCAGAGATCAGTTTAGAGCTGACTGGATCATATCCAACATTACCAGCCACAGGGAGCACTTTTCCAGTCTCGGGGTGCAGGAACTGATCCCTAGACACAGGCTTGGGGCAGTGATTGACTAACAGCATGACACAGTCTGGGTTGGGAGTTAAGAGTCCAGTTATAGGATCCATGTAGAGGGTGTCAGGTGCCCTCACACAGCCATCCGAGTCTGAGAGCAATAAGTGACAGATGAGAAAAGCAAATGAAAAACACCATCAGATCCTCCATTAAACCCTAGGTTTCTGAAATTCCAAATCTGTATGTCTACAGTTGGATTCCAATTTTAGGCTCAATCAGAAATCTATGGCTATTTCTTTGTGATAGTTTGTCTGTGATCAGAGATCACATGTAGGTCAGAGAGAGTCAGGAAGGAGAGTAAAGGCTTACAGACAGATCTTCCTATCAACTTCTTCTGTATGGGAAGAGAGTTACAGTGTTCCCAATCCTTATTCTTTTCTCTCCTCAATATCTATGCATGACTCCCATGAGGCTAACAGGACTTATGCAACCATATGAGCGTGGCTAACAATCTCAGATTTCAGCACACAGATTCATGTTGCCCTAATCTGCAGTATACATGGAAATGTCCAAGGTAGATTTTATGTTTTAATTTTATTTCAGAAGATTTAAATAATAGCAAAAAAATGCCTATACTAGATCTCTAGGCATCATAATATTTAATTTATTTTTCAAAAACAAAACACACCCAGCAACATTAAAAACAAACAAACATTCCAACAGGAACAAATTAACTCATCTCAGCTACAAAATAGTTCCTTTCCCTCTCCACTGATATAGAATCACTAACAAAGGACATACGGTTATACACAGACACCTCTCAGTGTGTTTATCAAAAGCCTAAGGAAGAACAATGAAAATGTGGCAGTTATCAGAAATGTTTATCTGAAGAAATTCCATAGATGGTCACACTTGCATAACAACACAACAAATCCTCTTTTTTGCTACCTGAGCAACTGCATTAGCCAGCAGCAGTGGTAGGCTGTTGTCCTATTATATGGACCAGCCACTAGAAGAGGGCACTGAACCAGTGGGTTACATCTGCATATTTGAACAGTTAAAGTGATAATAGCTCTCTTTGAACATACACTAACTAGTTGCCAGAGTTTGTAGTTACCCAGTAGCTCCTCCTTGGTGAGGAGCCTGGTTTTATCTTTGATAATGAGGTGAGCTCCTGTTCCATCTCCCAGCACACCCCATGCCTTGAGTCTGTGACTCTCCTTTATTACTGCACTTGACATTCTGTTGCTTGCAGCATCTATCTGGGCTAATAACCTGAAACTCACAAGATAAAGATGGATGTCAGTAATCTGAATATAAGGTAAAACTGTTAAAAGGCAGAATGGCATCCATTTCAGGAAAATCCCGCAGCAGGCACATAATCCATCTCTGAACATCAACACCATCACAAAAAGGATTTTAAGGACTGAGGAAACATATGCTTTTTATCTTCCCTGCTTTTAAAATCATTTCATTAATACTCCCATGCTGATTCTGACACTGGGACCAGGCTACTCAGACCATTGTTACCTGGTGTTCTGGGAAGGCTGGCCTGACAGGACAGTTCTTTGGAAGCTGAGGTGACGTGGCAGATGGGAACAATTCATTAGGAAGCATGAAAAGGAACCAGAATAATTTTGGACCTTAAGGTCTAACTGGGCTCTTCTGAATATCTCCAGCTCTCCTTTTCCTTGAGTTTTCCTAGCTCTGCTTTCCATGAACATGATTTCAATAACCTTGTGGTTTCAATACTTTCAAACCCATGCTGGTGCTGGTTACAAACCAACCCACTGACTCAGTACTATACAACTGCGTTGTCTGTCTAAAAACAACAACACTTTAATGCAGAGTTCTAAAGCAAATTACTTACCGTTGGTAGTCTGGTTTAGACCACATGGCTCTGTTCCCTCCACAAGCCATCTTCTCTGTCAGTACTTCCGCCAATCTCACTGCCTCTCTCAGGGCAGACTTGAACAGGACACAATGCTCCTCTTGGCATTTCAAATCATGGTGTAATAAGTGAAGTTGTTTATTCACAATGTCATCATATTCAGCAGCCAGCTGCTTTCTGTGCAGCATCTCCTCTTCTGACTAATTGTAACATAAAATGCAGACACCTGTTTCTCAAGACATGAACTGAGACTGCAGCGGCTCTGTACTTTACTAAAAAGGTAACAACTGGAGGAAAAAGAGTCAATTTTAAGGTATCTGCCCCCACTTGGGCGCTCAAAGGCCAATAGCTCCAGTAGGTTGGGTAATAATTACCTGGAGGGTAAGTGCCTTTCATGTGTCCTCACTTGAATGGTCTAGTGATTCAAAATATTGGTCCATACCTGCCAGCTAGAACTTAAGGGATCAAGTTCATTTTGCTTCTCTACCTTTGAACTATATGTTTGTACATATATGTGTTTCTCTGTGTGTGTATGAGTGTGGGTGTTTCTATTTATAAACTGCAAAATCGTTACATTTCCTTCACAGGTTTTTCAGAAGAATACAGCCAAACACACTATCTGTGAACAAGATGGAAGAGGAAGCTGCAACAAAATATACATACATATATATATATATATATACACACATGGATGACATTTCCAAAACTGAACCCTTGGTCACTGCAAGGGAGAAGATATGGTCTTCCACAAGTGGGGAGAGAGTAGCATCAGACACTAAGTAACAAAAAAAAAAAAGGAAACACACCAGAAAAGTGAGTAACCTTCAGAAATATGTCTCTGTATTAACATTGAATTGTTCCAACAATTTTAGAGTTTTCAAATGTTCTAGTATATCAGTCACATACTTTGCAGAAATATTATTTGCACGGTAGCTTATGAAAATATGATGCCATTACACAACAACAGAAATGAAATAATCCACATGACCGTGTCTAATATTATGAAAATACATGTAGCCAAGTTGACGTTTTCAGTTTCTATGTCTATGTATAAACAAATCGAAGAAAAACTGAGTTCTACCTGATATTTTGCTTTCATATAGTTCCCCATCATTATGCTGTCATAAGATTCTGCCTTCTCTGGGATACACAGCCTCATTATCCAAAGCTCTCTGAGTGAAGCTATTTCGGTCATAAGTTTGTGATACAAGATTTTCAGCTGAGAAGAAAACAAGATGAAAAATAAACAAATGAGGGTGTAGCTGTTGTTCTGGACCCTTCTTAATGCCCAAAGGCCACTGAATTTCTAGCACAAAACAAATACATCTTTGAATGATTATATTCCATACAGGCATCTGATTTTTCTTTAAAAATACCAATACTAGATGACTTCACCTTGATTGGAAATCCTTGCTTCCTATACAAAACCCTCTCCACAATAATTGTACAGTAAGGCAATAATTTTGCTACCTGGTTTGGGGAGATTGTAAGCTGTTTGGGGCAGGAACTGTCTTTTTGTTCTGTGTTTGTAAAGTGTCTAGCACAATGGTGTCCTGGTGCATGAGTGGGACTCCTACGTGCTACTTCAGTACAAATAAATAATAATAGTCAGGGCCTCACCATACTTTGGATAAAATTCCTGAAAGTAATCTTCATGAAATAGTCGTCCTTAGACGGATGTTGCAGTATTAGAAATGCTGAGTGGCTGACACTATGATGCCATTCCTGGCAGGACCACCTTCAGGAAATGATGTCAGAGCAAAGGAGTTCTCAGGGCTGTCTTAGGCATGTAGGTAATTTGGGGCAAGAAGTGTTTTTCAGTGTGTACCCTCTTTATGTGCCTTTCTTCTCACAAGATCATTTTACTAAATATCATACTATTTAGTAAACATTTTAGTATTCCCCACTCTTTAGTGCAGCTAATGTGGCCTTAAAATCAAAATGAACCATGTGCATTAAAATATATCTACAGATACAGTAGCATGCAAACATTTGTCTTATACAATTCTCTCATGCTACACTATAACACAGACTGTAATACTAGCTCCCCCTGCTGTCCTTAATCCATACAGTTGCATGCTGTCATACGCTGCAGATCAGTGGCCTGAATCATCATCTCATTAACTCCACTGATTTCAGCTGTGTTACATTGGTATAAAACTGGAGTAACATAACACATATGGTTCATTTTGATGTTAAGGCCACATTAGCTGCACTAACTGCATTAGCTGTCCGTCCACACCAATGTATCGTTTTAATTCTCCTAAATTTTATCTATGGCTCTTAACCCTTGTTACAAAGAAAGATAAGACATCACTACCCCTCTTTTTCCAATGGAAATTGAGGCAGAGAAGTGAAGTGACTTGTCCAAGATCACATGTCACCTCAGTAGCACAACTGGGAATAGAACTGAGATTACCTGACTCCTAGGCAAATCTCCTAAACGCTGGCCTATGCTTTTTAAATACAGCTTGTATGAATGATGTGTATACATATTAATGGCTTCATGGTATAGAAGAATTTGGAATGAAGTACATGCCTTACATAGCAGTAATACTACAGATAATACTGTACATGGTTGCTAGGATCATCTGTACACACATGTGAGTATGATAAAAAACAAATAAACCAGTTACCTCTTCTTTAAATTGGCTCAGTTTGGCTGTGACTGACAGTGACTGCGTGAGCAGAATTTCAAAGAAGACATTAGTATTGAATGAATCCAGGTTTATCTGTTCTTCAGACTCCCAGATTTCACCTGTTTCTAGGAAGAAAGCTGAAATGAAAGTATTATTACTTTTTAAAGAGGATCTGAAATAGAAAATTGAATGACCACAAAATCTATCTCCAGTGATCTATAGTAATTCAGAGGAGGAGAGGAGGCAAGTCGGAATATATGAGCCAATGTACATAATTAGAAATAGGATTCTGTCATGAATATGTCAAATAAATTAGATTCAGCTCTTTGCCTGAATAACTGTTTATTATGTACTTTTTTTTTAATTATCTGACCTTCTGTCTCATCAGAGTTTCCATAGTTTTTATCCAAGCTGTCTTTATTCTTCAACCTGGGATGACATTTTTTAACTGAAATCACTGTGGATCCTTTGGAGGAATATTTGTCAAGATTATATTTCAGCTGCAGCCTTCGAAACAGAGGGCAGGTAGTTCCTTCTTTGGACCAACCCAAGTCTTGACAAAGAAGCTACAAAACACAGTGAAACTGAGTGAACAGGTTACTCTGACTATTACATATTACTATTTTTATACTGTTGTTCATTCAAACAACAGGATGCATCATCACATGCAGGACCAGATCCTTAGATGGTGTAAATCAGCATAGGTCCACTGAAGTCAAAGAAGTTATGCTGACTTACACCAGCTGAATATCTGGCCCCACATTCTAATCTAAAGCATTCACATGATCTGTTCTAAACCCAACAAATGATTAGTCTTAATAGATACCACATGAGTCAAGAGGCAGGAATTGCAGTCATCAGCCGTTCGAGTTTGCTGACATATGAATTAATAAATCATCTCTGCTTTTCCATCATTATCAATTATTTATTTATTTATTAGTAGCAGCAACAGGCCCCAATCAGGATGAGGACACTACTGTGTTAGGAACTATGAGCATATAGAATATCCCTGCTCTGAAGAACTTACAATCTAAAAGACTGTATCACTGTTTGGTTTTTTTATTGTGGTCCTGATCCTGTATTTGTTGCTGTCACTGGGAGTTTTGCCCTAAGGAGCCCAGAATTTGGGTCCATGTTCACTGGCAATTGAAAGGCTGATTCATTAAAGACAAACCTTTAGACATTAAAGACAGTAGTTATATATGGAGATACACTTATCTCAGAGAGCTGGAAGGGACCCTGAAAAACCATTAAGTCCAGCTCCTTGCCTTCACTAGCAAGACCAAGTACTGATTTTGTTGCCCCAGATCCCTAAATGGCCCCCTTCAGGATTGAACTCATAACCCTGGGTTTAGCAGGCCAATGCTCAAACCACTGAGCTATCCCTCCACTGCCTAATATGCTAAGATTAAGGTGTGGGTCTCTCATTTGTGAAACAATCATGTCATTCACAAAGAAATATCTAAAAACCCACTGACTCCTGCCATCCTCTGGATGATGAACTGGAGAAAAGGGAGCCACTGGTAAAAAAATTCTTCCTGTTTCTCCCCCTGCTGTGGCTGGATCACATGATTGTTCCCAATTTAACACAATCCTTGTAACAGAGAATGAGCATTAGAGTAGTGGCTGAATCACATATATCTTCTGGGACCATGGGCATGATTTATAACCCCTGGAACTCTCAATATTATACACTTTTTATCTATCTCTCTGCTATATTGATAGTGCCAGTCATCGTAGCATCTAGGTCTTGGTTTATTGAACTAAGAAGCATAGGTGAAATTCACCTTTCTATGTAGCTCTTAAATACTACTTAAGCCCTTCCATTAGGGCATCAGCGGTGCATAGGGCTGTGCGGGACCTTTGCGCAGGGATGAATTTCAAAATGTGTGTACAACATGTAGTTTAATCCTAATTCCAAAATCTGGAAGTGGTGCAGTGAAAAGAGGTATTATATCATTTTTACTTACAATCAGCAACAGGCAGGTAATAAGGAAAATGAGAAGCCCTGTTATTAATCCAATAATAGCTGGCCAGTCAGGTTTCAGAAGAAGGTTTGGGATTCTTGCAATGCCCACTTGTATGACATGCCTGGGAGTTGTTGGGAAGAATGGCCCATCTTCATAACACTGTCCACCATACGGCATGACTCTAATATACTTCATGGAATGAGCATACGTGTAAAAAGAGCAGGTCAGACATATGCAACTTTGGGTCTATCCATCTGAACACAAATAGTAGGTTTGTATTTTAAACAGAGGGCCAGATCTTCACTGACCCCTTTCCCCCCCCCCCACCTCTTTACACTCAAATGTACTACATGAACATACTCATTCACAAGCCACTGTACTCAGACATGTCCACACACCCCAACACACATGGTACCAACTCAACAAAATGTACATAAAATACAGACACTCATTATCATTCTGAAGTTTCCTGATACCAAACCATTGTCTGGAACTTGAGACACTCCACTGAAAATAGCATCATAAAAGCAAAAATAGAATTCCTCGAAACAAACCATTTTTTTGTGCTGGTTACTACTGAGCCCAAGGACATAGGTGCCAGGAAGCTCGAATTGGTACAGGAAGAGGAGGATGTTGGTGGAGGCCAGTTTGATTTCCTCTGCCAGGCTACGGAATCCTCCCCAGTCAAATTCATTATTTGTGTTGTACAAGTTGTTTCTAGGAGCAGAAACAAAAGTTGGCTCTTTACATCATCTGTTTGTAAAATACTCTGCAAATAATGTGCATAATTACAGCAGAAACTTGCTAATGCACAATAATGACTGGGAAACCCCTTGCAAATGGCTCAATCCCATGAATAGGTATGTGTAAAGAATGAGGGAGTTATATATCATACTTTTAACAAATATCATATGCTCCTCAAATGATCTGCCTGAATGCCAGAAAGAATTGAATCAAAGGAGGAAAGGGGGAAACCCACAGGAAATGAAACAATGACAAAGATAAGGTTTGGACCATCAGTGGAAAGAAACTATCTGTCTGTCTCCATGCAGGCTAGAATGGTTTACTCTTCATAAGGCTAACGCCTGGGATCAAAGAGGATCCTAAATCTCAAAGAGAAGGGATTTTGGGGTGAGTTAGTAGAGGCTGTCCAGGTTGTGACAGTGAAAAGCTGGCAAGAGTGCCGTCTGCTTCTCCCTGCCAGAGATGGAGTTAGTGGGATTGAGTGGTACTTCCAAAAGCTGTCAAGGAAAATTTAAGGTTTAAGTCAGACCCAGGCATATCAGCCTTTTTTTGTTTTATCCTTTGCTCTATATGCTTTGTACCTTTAGGGAATGTTTTGTTTTGAAGATACTGTCTGTGTCACTGTGAACTTGTACTGTCACAGGCTCCCAAAGGAAAGCTTGTAGAGGTGCCTAAGCTGGGTTTGTCCTATACCGTTAACATGATTGGGAACCAGGGGGCTGCAGCGCAGAGATCCAATCTAAGAGTGGCTGGACCATGTGGTCCCTCCCAGAGTGAGGTGCAGGGCACCAGGCCTGTCATCTTAGGGGTGCAGTTGAGAGGAACTAAAAGGAGTCTACAGTGCAGTTTGCCTTGTACCCATGTGGAACAGGCCAGCCTGCCTCTTTAAGGCCAGAAGGCTTTGGGCTGGTCGGCTCTGGTCCATTAGCCCTGCCCTGCTACACCTGTGCTGGCTGAAGTGGAGAGCACAAAGCAGACATAGGCCTGTGGAAGACTCCAGGTAGGAAGGCCTGAGAGTGGCTCCAACAGGAGCCCAGGAAGGATTGAGTGGAGAGAAAGTCAGGAGCCTGGGAAGGGTGAAAGCTGAACCCAGAGGGAGGGCAGAAGAGTGTGTGAATCAGAGAGAAGATAGACACCCCTTTGGAAGGATGAGCTGGGGCCTGTTGGAGAGTGGGGTAAAGACTTTGTGTTTTGTTTGTTTTGGACTTGCATAACTTGGATGGGGTGGAATTCTCTTTATGGCTTAGCCAGAGGGCCGAGTAACTGCAGCAAGATTGTTGTGGTAAAACTGAGGGGCAGACGGCTGCAATCCCAAGTCTGGCTGTGAGGGGACACTCTGAGATGGTGAGTCATGTAACACTGTGACAGTGAATAAGGATGAAATTCACCCCTGTGCAGAGGGCCAGCACAAAGCCAAAGCAGGGCTGAAATGGGACTTAAGTGGTGCATAAAACTTGTGTTGACCTGTTGCACAGGAGTGAAGTGAACAAACACAACAATTAAAAAGCAAAGAGATGGCATCACAAAATGCACTTTGGTCACTTATTATGATAATTGCACTTCAGTTTTAATTATTTGTGAAGCTCTTTCCTTAAGTACCAGTATATATTCTGCAGCCAGTTTTGTAAAAAATAATGCAGATTTAATAATAATTGATTCCACTCCCGTCTGCTTAGTTTTCTGCTCTTAAATCTGTGTTGAGAGATGTGGAAATGCCAACCATGTTTTCTATGGATTAGATAAATGTGGATTAGCAAACTTCTATTGGGTTTAGAATGTTTACTTACACATCATACACTGGATAATGTTCTTTGGAAACAATGAAGATGATGGTAACGTTACCATTGATGCATGTAGTGGGATTTAAGATGCCTGTAAACGTGATTTGCAATGTAGAGTTTGAAGGCCTCTGGCTTTGAGCCCAATAAAATTGAGGATCTTCCTTGCCAGTCTTTCCTGTGAAAACAGAGATCTCAGTGGGCTAGGATCTTACTCTTCATGGCTGTCTGTATACATAATGGCCTCAGGATATGGTATTTCCTGCTTATTTTACAATTAAACTTTATAGAGCTAAATCTTGTTTCCAGAATAAACAAAATTTACAGTCAGGGTGGCAGATAAATGTTGATTCCCACTCTGGCTCTTAACTGACTTTGTGAAACTGTGCACTGTCCTTTCATCCTTTTTTAAATTGCTCTTCTAAAGGTGGGGCATTAGCTGCATGATTTCCAGCTCTTATAGCATTTCACTGTGTAACGAAACTACACTCTTGCATTTTACTGCAATTGGCTCATCCATAGATTTGAGGATGGGTAAGCATGAGTAAAACTGACTGTGGGCACCCCTCTTGCAAGGATGTTGAAAATAATAATAGTTCCAACTCATATAGAGAATCATTTTGCCAACAGGATCACTAGGACCTTAGGATGTATGAGCCAGAGACTCCTATATCAATTTTGCAAGGGGCCTGTGGAACCAGTAAAGAAGTTACTTGACATAGTAACAGTTAAAGTGAGAGAGAAGGAAGGCACAGATTTACTGTAGGGAACAAAGCTGTGGACATTCTGCATGTGGTGATATTTGACCCTGGACAACTGCTTGGCAATACCCTAGTGGAGACAGGGTCTGATTCAGAGCCCACTTAAGTCAATTGAATTCTTTCTGTTGACTTTAATAAGCTTTCGATCAGGCTTAGAATGAGGGAATCTCTCAGGGGATATGATGAGGTGGAGGAGGAAAAGGTCTGTACGCTTTCAATATAACTATTAATTGTTCACTGCAGACACAGTTCAGGATAGCAGGGAATTAATGTTGGTAACCAAAGGCAAATCTTACAGAAACTACTTTTTGCAGCCTTGCTGCATAGCCTCACCTGGAGCTGCTGCTGACACTGGTACACTTTTGTCAGGAGATGAAATGTTGTTTGGCACAATGAGATTGTGCAGCAGTTCAGGGTCAGGATTGTACACACCCAAAAACCCTTTTCCTGCAATGATACAAAAGCATCAGTCACCCCCATTTTTATCATACCAGAACCCCCATTTCCTCCCGCTCTGGAGAGGATCAATTAATCTCACCTCAAAAATCAAGCTTAGAAAAACTGAAATAGAACTGTATCCAGCATGCACTGGGCCCTTTTTGGCTCTGTAATTTCATTCGGGGCCTGTGCTCTAAAACGCATGTGCAATATCCATGTGCTTCAGGTTCTCTTTGGCACTACAGGGCCAGATCTTCAGGTGGTAATTGATGCAACTCAACTGAAGTCAATGGAGCTATGCTAATTTACACCAATTGAGGATCTGGCCCAGATGGTCAAATGCACCACCTGTGTAAATGGGCACAATTCTATTCATGCTAATGGAGCTTCATTTGGTTACACAAATAATGCATTTGGCGCACAGTTATTATTCCAGAGTAATGGGAAAATATACATGTATATGTACATTTAAATCTACTTGCTAAATGCACATTAAAACATGAGGCATAATCATCCCCAAGCAGAATCTCTACAAAGGGTCTGTGAAAGGGATCCTCTGACATGTAAACCTAGTGTTCTTCATACTGTGCGTATCACACTTTAGGGAAGCAGAAGGCTTAAAAAATGTCTGGTCTTACATGGCATTTAACAAGTGCATAGGTGGGATCTCTGCACAGGGGTGAGTTTCATCTAGAGTGCTGACACTTTGAATTAAACTTTTGATTCTGAGATCTCCATTCTAGGAAATAATCCATTAAGGCTCTTTAAAAGGTATTTTGATGAGTACCTTGTTGTTTGCCATGTCCACTCGGTGTGGTGCTCTGTCCAACTCTAGTAGTGGTCAGGCCACTGGGGGTATGTCTACAGTACACCCTAACGGCTGTGGGACCTGGGCTTGTAGACTTGGTGCGTCTAACCCCATCCTTGAGCATCCACACTGCATTGTAAAACTGGGTTTATAATTGCTGGACTCAGGTCTCACAGCCATGCTAATGTGTCCATACTGCACTATGCTGACCTTCTGACTCGGGTCACTGGCTTGACCTGTATCCACACTGAAAAATGACAGGGGTTGTACCTGAGCCTCAGTGGGATTTAGGTTCTGACCCACCCCCCTAGCAGAGGCCTCAGACCCAGGTCTTGAGTGCTTGTTGACCCAAGTTGGACAGATTTCTGTGTGGATGGAAGAAGGGCTTGGGCTCAATCCCGAGTCAGAGCCTGGGATTAATGTGCAGTGTAAACATACCCCTAGAGAGTGACCTGCCAGCTACAGCCTTGGCTCACAGAGATTGGTCTTTTAGCTCAGGCAGTACACACTTGTACATCAAGATCCAGCGGTCTCAGGTTCAATCCCTGCTGCCAACAACCCACCCAGGGATGTCAACATTACATTTATAAAGGCTATTCATTACCCATATAATATTGTGAAATCTGTCATCCCCTTCCTTACCGCTTGTTTTCACCATGTATACAGGATAGGAAGACGTGCTGTGCTCTATAGGGCAGGGGTTCTTAGCAGGGAAATGCAACACTTGTAGAACTGCCTTTAATTGTTCCAAGAAAATGGCAATCTGAAAATAAAAGTTGAAGTTTGAGGTTTACTAATATAATTTCTTAGCCATAGGCCATTCCTCATAATACAATAAATAATTACAAACTGCAATTGACACAAATCCAAATAACAGATACAAATTTTAAACACACAAATTAAAGAAACAAAATTAACCCTTCCCTAAAATCAGTTACCTCTTTAAAATCACCACCCCTAAAATGATATATGAAAATTAGATTTAGAAAAATTAGAACTACCTCATTTAATTTAAATCAAAGGTAGCCTCCTTCTCACATACTTTTTTCTCACTTTTATGGCCTACCAGGCAAATAGGGTGACAGCCAATACAATTGAAATATTTTCACTATGTAGCAAGTATTCTAATTTCTGAAGGTGATGTGGTAAAAGGCACCAGGCCCAGGAAGAGAGAGAACCATTTGTTTCTCAAGTGACAGTACAGGTTACAAGCATGCTAAGTCTTCAACCTGGCCAGACCCATATGGACAAAGACAATTATGTCTCTCAGTGCCAGCATACCTCCTTGCCAAATTGGCCGTCTGCATAGATTGGAAATGGAGACCTACAGGCCCTCCCATCATACTGTTCAAAATATCCAAATACTGAAAAGTTTATATGTTTGGGTGACATGAATTTCACCTACAAGCTACAGCTGCAATACAAGACCAGATGCAAAAACACATCAGACATCTAAAGCAGAATTTATTTTTGTTTTGTTCCTACACTTTAAGACATCACTCCTTAAAAAAAAAAAAAAGGAGGATGATCTTCAATTATAAGGCTGACTGTATATTAAAAAGTTAATATAAATAGATGCACTGGAAAAGTGACAAGAGCAGCACATTTACCAGGCTCCCATTTCTGTAAGTGAGAGAAAGTTGAGCATTTTTCCCTTTACAGACAAACTGCAGAATGTCTCTTTGTTGTCTTCTACACTGAGAGTTACACACGCTGTTCAGATTGTCTGCTCGACAAACGCAGAGGCCAAGAACCTTGTCATAGCCTTGATAGTCTTCAGGACGGGCACAAACCTGCAGAGAAGTGAACAAAGAAGAAATTCTGCCATAAAAGAGTGAAAACAATCTGAATGTTGGGACTCTAATCAGGACCTCTTGGGAAAAACAGAAAAATGCAGAAGGAAATTGGGCAGTTGTTTTGTCATGCTGAAAAAACCTGAACTTCTTATTTCAGGTAGGACAGGAGCACCATGCAGGAATTCAGAGCATGTTGTGAAAACTCCAGTGACACTCTTTGTTCATATACAGTCTATGCAATGCAGGAGTAGTCAGAAAGTTATGCCTGGTTCCAGAATATAGCTAATATCAAAAACACAGTACCTTATTTGTACAGTAATGCATCCATTCTTTCTTAGTCAAGCACTGTCCCTCCTGGTTTCGGGACGTTGCATCTCTACAAATGTCATACACTTGTCTAACACAGTGTCTCCTCCCATCTACTAAAGTCTTATAACCTGGAGCACACGGACAGTGAGCATCACTGAGCTGTAAGCAGAAAGAGATTTATTCAGCATCTGTGGTCTTCCAGGCAAAACTGCTTCCACAAACTACTGACATCAGGATCTCACTTTATTGGACAGATGTAAACGGAACCTTCGGCTTTCAAATACATGCTCTTTACCGTCCATCAGAGGAGACAGAACGATGCAACCAAGAGAAACTCAAAACAATGCAGAGTTCCAGAATGTGAACAGGGAGACAAGAGGCCTGTATATGAACAGTCAGATTTAGGATTGAAGAGTACAGCCCAGTAAAGAAGGAGAATTATTTTGTTCAATAGTACATACTAGGTATATTGGCAGGGTAATGTGAGAGCCCAAGGCTGAAATAATAGATGGTACTATGGGCAGGATTGAATTACATTGATAGGTCTGTGTGAGCACTCAGGACTAAAACCACAGCGGTCCTGAAATGCTTTGGCAGACCTTTGTCTAGAAGTTTGTACAGTGTCTGACCAATGTTTGGATCTAGCCAGTTCTGCCATTTTCTCACTTTCATGAGTACTAAAGTTCTAGAGCTCAAAGTAACAAAAACAAAACAAAAACCCTTTATCTTGTTTTAAAATAACGCATTTCTTAAAGTGTTAGTGTGATTATTTATGGTGTGGTCAAAATTCTCAGTGTGATTTGGTCACAATAGGTTATTTGGAAATAAAATTGAAACCCAAACTGTTTTTATTAAGTATAGGCTTTTTGTGGGCCGGGTCTGTCTTTTCATTATTTGAGGGTACATGGGGGCTTCAGTCTCTGACTTGCTGCATCACTTGCAAGACCCATTCAAATAATAAGTAATAATAAATAATAATAATTTAGTTATTTAAGAAAATAGTGGAATCTTTTATTAGAAATAAAACTAAATTTCAATACTTCCACTTTAAATTGTTCTTTTACAATCGGAAGGAGCTGGTCCTATACCTGAAACACACGGCCTTCCCCATGGCAGACACATGTTTCTTGACCCTCCTTGGGTTGTACAGCTTCTGAGCCACATGGAAGACATGCCACTTGGCCTGGTGTGGGATTAAAGAAATTCACGGGGCAGTTCAGGCAACGGTGTGAAGTCCGAGTTCCTTCTGCAGAACGGAAGGTGCCAGCTGGGCATGGGACTGGTAGAATGCTTCCTTCAGGACAGAAAAAACCTTTGGAAAAAAGCAGAGAGTAAAATTTCATAATATAGGTACATGAATTACAGTGTAGCTACAGTATAAATGTATTGTAATTACACTATTGTTCTAATTTTTGATGCAATTAAGCATATCCCAATTCTTCAATTAAAAATGCTTGCCCATTGCATTTTAGAGTGTTAACAACTTTATATTGCAATGCAGTATGAAAATCTTCTCATTGGCAAATGCTGTTATTACAGAAAAGACAGGATGCTACACATTTATCATTTACGCCTAGTTATCCCTCAGGTCACAGCTCACACTACCACTCCTCGAAACTAGTTATTACCCAAAAATTCCCATAGCATTCAGCAAAATAAAAACCCCATTGTCCTGCACTCCCAATGCACAAGTTAGATGTGAAAGAGCATTTTGAAGAAGCCAAGAAAATCTAAAAATATTTATTTCATTTAAAAGTATTTACTTGCAGGACTAGAAACAACCTACACAATGGGGCAGATCCTCAGCTGGTATAAATTGTCAGCTCCATTGAATCCATTGGCTACATAAATTTACAACTACCATGTGGTCCTATAAAAGGCCAGGGAACAATATATGCTCTTGTAATATCTTAAAAGCTTCACTCTCACAAACATATGGATAAGTCGAAGATCTGTGATTCCCCCACACAACAGAAAGTTGCTTGATCCCCCCCTCCAATGAGATCAGAAATACTCAATACAATGTAGAAAGCTTTACTTATTCTTGCAGTAGTCGTGCTAAGCCTTCCAGCCAATCACGGATTCTGTCTGTTATCTAATCATAGTGATAAAGATCAGACGCTATGTCAGAAGAATTTCACTCTTTTGAAGGATATTTTTTAAAAATTTAAGAAACAAGATTGTGAGAACATTTAAATAGTTTCTAGCAAATGGATATTAGCCTATTTCAAAATACCTGCTGGACAGACTGACTGATTCTGTTCTCTTCTTGTACAGTAGATTCCATTTCCACAATTCTCATTGTTTTGAAGAAGTTGCAAATCCCCAGCACAGCAAGACAAGCTCAGGAACATGGATAAAATAAAGATGAGACAGGCCATCTTTCTGTGGCACAGAGCAGAGAAATGATCAGTTCTTTAAACCTTGGTTACTAACATGCATACACTCTGGAAGGCTTTCACTTCAGCCATTGAATATTTTATAGGGAGCGAAACTTAAGACACATGAACGTATTAATATAAAACATCCATGAAAGATACCTGATCTTATTGTGTTTCCCTCAGGGTCATATAACAGAAGCAGGATCCTGTCCAATGCAAACAGCTAGCAAGTGAGATATGAATACTGGGCTGGGGAGAAACGCTTAGCTGTTTTTATCTGCAATTCCTCACCATTCTGATCCAAGGATCTCATTCCTAGTTGCTGAACTTTGTGACTAGAACCTGAGCTTTTTGGGGATGATCATAACTGTCCCTCTTCCTCTTAATCTATGAATCCCCACTCTAAATAAGTCTGAATTAAAAATAAGCTACCATAAATTTAAGTGTGAGATGAACTTTATGTTTTGGTTTTGAGGCAGGCTACATAGTTTACACCAACAATTCATTATTATGACCTTACTTTCTCTCTCTTCCCCCTCCACCTTGGCTAGGTGAATCATCCAAAATCATTGGCATAGATTTGAACACAATACCAGAGGCCTGTCTCCCAATGCTTTGCCTTTTTGCATCCTTTTACACTTTTTAAACAGCAACATGGAAAGTTTTGCAGGACGAATTGCCCAGCAAAAACTGGATTTTCATCCTGTTAGTAGGTTTCCACAACAGGTGGCAGTATTGCTTCTTGTATAGACTGGTAAAAGATCATCTGTGCCACAATCAACTAAAGATTGAAGTGGCTGCATACTTACTATAATTAGTGATAATTTAATTGCTTTAAACATTGTCAAAACAAAAGCAAACAAAAATAATTTGGATGGTTCATCCTTATGTTTTATTTCTGTTGTTTATTGCAACAAGCAGAACTAGATTATGGATTCTCTTCACCTAGGCCATGACAAATCTAAGGGTAACATTTTCAAAAGGGTCTATGGGCCAGATTTTCAAAGGTATTTATGCTCCTAAAGATGCAGATAAGCACCTATTGGGATTTTCAAAAGCACCTGAGCACCTAACTGCCATTGACTTTCAATAAGATTTATACCCATATGTGCCAAAGTCAATTTTATTCTAAAGTCCTATTACCAAAATAACTTAGGCACTAAGGCCCAGATCCTCAAAGGTATATAGGCACTTTCAGTGGGAGTTAGGTGCTACATATATTTGAGCACCTGGGCCTACAGTAACATTTTCAAAAATGCCTAAGTCCCATTTTCAAAAGTAATTTAGGGCTTGTCTACATGGGAACACTTGGGAAAATTAATCCAAATTAACTGAAGGTCTGAATTTAATGTGGATTAAATAATAAGGCATGCATTTTTAACATTCAGGAAGGTGGTGGTATTATGCTGACAGGAAAACTTCTTCTTTCTGCATAATCTGTGTCTACTCTGGGGGCTCTTCTAGTATACTTACACCAGTATAGCTATATTGGCAAAGCAAGACAAGGCTTCAGCAGAGAAGAAAGAAAAGGGAAGTATTATTATTCCCATTATATACATGAGGATCTGAGGTACAAAGAGATCAAAGTCCCAGTCCACAAATATGAGTGTGCATGTAACTTTACACACACACATACTCCTATTGGTGAAGGGGCTAATCAAGTGTATAAAGTTATGCACATGTTTGTAGGATTGGGGACAAATAACTAGCCCAGGGTCGCACAAGAAGTCTGTGGTAGAGATAACTGAACTCAGATTTTCTGCATCTTAGCTGGGTGCCTTAAATGGAAGACTGTCCTCGTTAGCACGATTTTAAATAATAGAAGAGTGGAAGTTGGTTATAGCATTAGAGATTTTTTTCTCTCCTAGTGCTGGATGGGCCTCCAAATCATAGGTATGGCAGCAGCATCTGCAAACATAATGCATATAGCATCAGATGAACAGACCCTGAGAATCCGGGATAGATTTGGTTTTATAATGAAGAACATGGAATAATTCAGGATAGTGGCTTATACAGTAACTCTTTCATAATTATATCTCCTTTTGGTCTCTGCAGCAAATATCAATACCTGTGGCTATGGGCCTGAACTGATGAGATAAGACTTAATTGTGGAAAAGCTATCCACAATTGGTGCTAGGTTACTACTCACTGTTACTAAAAAAACATACAATGTCTCATTTCTCCAGAAGTGACACAAGGGGCTGTGGTGTGTGCCAATCGGTCACTTCCCTTGCTTCTGTTGGGAATGCTGGAAAGAAAATACTTTAATGGGAGGAGGGAAAGCTCAGACCGCAGTGGAGATGGATAATGTTCTAAGGGTGGAGGCTAATGCTGTTTTAGGGAGCTCTTCTGGTTGTTTTTAGTCAATTGTTTTATGTCCAAGTTCTCTTGATAATACTAAGGGGGAGGGGAACAAAGAAACTAAATAGGAATTTTTATACCAGGAGGGAGTGCTTTGGTCTTAGAGCAGCAGCTGTCATTTAGCTTTCTTCCCTTATTGTTTCTAGTGTGCTGGAGATCAAACCTGATATATTAATCTTGATTGCAAAACAAACAAACAAACAAACCACACGTACCAAATCGCCAAACCCTCAAGATACACATTTGCAGCGTTGACAACCCCAAATGTTCAAAAATCAGGAGTCATGCTCCCCAGAATCATGAGATTGGCTTAGAAATCACATTTTTTATTTGTATTGTTTGGTTTGGTTTTGAAATTGGGGTTCTTTTTATGGTTTTTGAGTGTTTAGAGTGCCCTGGGGTCACATTTTCAAGCTTTCCTCTGAAACCATGAGTGCTAGAAACTCACTTTTTAAAATGCAAGCTGAGAGTCTCACATCATCACAAAATTCCAGGAGCCGGAAATTGAAATAAAACATCACATATTGTGAGACTTGTGATTAAAAGTCATAAGAACAAGCAACACTACATTTGTTTTGTTCACAGAAGCATCAAAAAGCTCAGACTCTTATCCCAAACTCTTGGGACTCCTTTTCTCTCCCATGATCTCCCAGGAGGTCCCTGGCTCCTTTCCTTCCCCTCCCACTCCCCTGTGGGCCTTCTGATTCCTACCCAAAGACCAACTAGAGATACCCCAATATTCAGGGAGAGAGAGAACAGGGTGATGGGTCTTTGGGATTGTTGCAGTGGCTTACTTGCCTAGTATTGAGAGCAGCCACTGCCTCAGTTTCTACTTGCTGACTGGGTAAAGTACTCCAGCTAAACCACAAATTCAAAGAATCATAGGACTGGAAAGGACCTCGAGAGGTCATCTAATCCTGTCCCCTGCACTCATGGCAGGACTAAGTATTATCTAGACCATCCCTGACAGGTGTTTGTCTAACCTGCTCTGAAATATCTCCAACAATGGAGATTCCACAACCTCCCTAGGAAATTTATTCCAGTGCTTAACCACCCTGATGGGATTTTTTCCCTAATGTCCAACCTAAACCTCCCTTGCTGCAATTTAAGCCCATTGCTTCTTGTCCTATCCTCAGAGGTTAAGAACAATTCTTCTCCCTCCTCCTTGTAACAACCTTTTATGTACTTGAAAACTGTTATCATGTCCCCTTTCAGTCTTCTCTTCTCCAGACTAAACAAACCCAATTTTTTTCAATCTTCCCTCCTAACTCATGTTTTCTAGACCTTTAATCATTGTTTGTTGTTCTTCTCTGGATTTTTTTCCAATTTGTCCACATTGTTCCTGAAATGTGGCACCCAGAACTGGACACAATATTCTAGTTGAGGCCTAATCAGTGCGGAGTAGAGTGGAAAAATTACTTCTTGTGTCTTGCTTGTAACACTCCTGCTACTACATCCCAGAATGATGTTCGCTTTTTTTGCAACAGTGTTACCGTGTTGATTCATATTTAGCTTGTGATCCACTATGATCCCCAGATCCCTTTCCGCAGTACTCCTTCCTAGGCAGTCATTTCCCATTTTGTATGTGTGCAACTGATTGATTGTTCCTTCCTAAGTGGAGTACTTTGCATTTGTCCTTATTGAATTTCATCCTATTTACTTCAGACCATTGTGACGGGTTTGATCACAGAAACTCCCTCAAGACTGTCACTAGATGTGCTGGGATACCACTGAAAGCAAACCCCCCTGTCAGAGAAGGCTTCCCTCCACTCCCATATTGCTGAATTAGACACTCCAGTCAGCTACAGCCCAGACCAAGAGGTTGGGCCATGCCTCCCTGCAGTGCACAGGAGTTTCTCAGTTAACAGGAATCAGAGGGGAAGCCGTGTTAGTCTGAATCTGTAAAAAGCAACAGAGGGTCCTGTGCAGGGCCGGCTCTGGCTTTTTTGCCGCCCCAGGCAAAAAAGCCTCCGGCCGCCCCCCCCCCCCCCCCCCCCCGGCGGCCGGAGCCCCGGGGCGAGGGTGGCGAGCCCCGGCGGGGGCTCCGCTCTCCCCCCGGGGGCCGGGGGCAGGGCGCCGGGGGGGGAGGGCGGCAAGCCCCGGCGGGGGCAGGGCGGCGAGCCCCGGCTGGGGCTCGGCTCTCCCCCCGCCGGCCAGAGCGCCGGGGGCAGGGCGGCGAGAGGGCGGCGAGCCCCGGCTGGGGCTCGGCTCTCCCCCCGGCGGCCAGAGCGCCGCGCCTCCCCCCTCCAGGTGCCGCCCCAAGCACCAGCTTGGTTGCCTGGTGCCTGGAGCCGGCCCTGGTCCTGTGGCACCTTTAAGACTAACAGAAGTATTGGGAGCATAAGCTTTCGTGGGTAAGAACCTCACTTCTTTCCCAGCACCCAGTATTCAGTCTTTCTGGGAGCCTAAACCCCAAATGAATCCATTTTACTCTGTATAAAGCTTATACAGGGCCGGCTCTGGCTTTTTTGCCGCCCCAGGCAAAAAAGCCTCCGGCCGCCCCCCCCCCCCCCCCGCGGGGGGGGGGGGGGGGAGGGCGGCCAGAGCCCTGGGAGGAGGGCGGCGAGCCCCGGCCGGGGCTCCCCTCTCCCCCCGGCGGCCAGAGCGCAGGGGGCAGGGCGGCGAGGGGGCGGTGAGCCCCGGCTGGGACTCGCCGCTCTCCCCCCGGCGGCCGGGGGGAGGGCGCCGGGGGGGGAGGGCAGCCAGAGCGCCGGGGGGAGGGCGACGAACCCGGCCGTGGCCCCGCTCTCCCCGGCGGCCGGAGCGCCGCGCCACCCCCCTCCAGGTGCCGCCCCAAGCGCAAGCTTGGTGGGCTGGTGCCTGGAGCCGGCCCTGAGCTTATACAGGCAGGGTAAACTCATAAATTGTCCGCCCTCTATAACACTGATAGCGAGATATGCACAGCTGTTTGCTCCCTCAGGTATTAATTACTTACTCTGTGTTAATTAATAAGCAAACGCCATTGTTCACATGTTGTTTACATGTTGATTTGAGTGTTCCCAGGAAAGCTCAGATGTGGATTGGCATCTCCCAAAGTCCATTGTCAGTTAAGTGTTTCTTGATTGGGCACTTACTCAGAATAGTCCTTTCTCAAGAAGCTGACCAAATGCTTCACTGATGCTATTTAGAATCAAACACATTGAGATACAAGTCATAGCCAAATACAAAAATGATACACACATACAGACAGAATAATCATAACCAGCAAATTACAACCTTTCCATAAACACCTTACCTGACCTCCTTTGTACAAGATTTGGTGCAACTATAGGACCTTGGTTGCAACAATGATCTATACAGTCACAGTTCATGTCAATAACATCACAACCATTTCTCCAGTTTGTCCAGATTTTGAATTTTTATCCTATCCTCCAAAGGACTTGTGACCCCTCCCAGCGTGGTATGGCCCACAAACTTTATAAGTGTACTCTCTATGCCATTATCTAAATCATTGATGAAGATATTGAACAGAACTGGACCCAGAACTGATCCCTGCAGGACCCTACTCGTTATGTCTTTCCAGCATGACTGTGAACCACTGATAATGACTCTCTGGGAATGGTTTTCCAACCAGCTATGCACCCACTTCATAATAGCTGCATCTAGGTTGCATTTCCCTAGTTTGTTTATGAGAAGGTCATGTGAGACAGTATTAAACGCTTCACTAAAGTCAAGATATACCATGTCTACTGCTTCCCCCCATCCACAAGGCTTGTTACCCTGTCAAAGAAAGCTATCAGGTTGTTTTGACATGATTTGTCCTTGACAAATCCATGATGACTGTTATTCATCAGCTTATTATCTTCTAGATCTTTGCAAATTGATTGGTTAATTATTTGCTCCATTATCTTTCCGGCTACAGAAGTTAAGCTGACTGGTTTGTAATTCCCTGGGTTGCCCTTATTTCCCTTTTTATAGATTGGCATTATATTTGCTCTTTTCCAGTCTTCTAGAATCTCTACCGTCTTCCATGACTTTTCAAAGATAATTGCCAATGGCTCAGATAGCTCCTCGGTCAGCTCCTTGAGTATTCTAGGATGCATTTCATCTGGCCCTGGTGACTTGAAGATATCTAACTTGTCTAAGTAATTTTTAACTTGTTCTTTCCCTATTTTAGCCTCTGATCCTGCCTCATTTTCACTGGCCTTCACTATGTTAGACGTTCAGTCACCACCAACCTTCTTGGTGAAAACCAAAACAAAGAAGTCGTTAAGCACCTCTATCATTTCCACATTATCTGTCACTGTTCTCCCCCCCCACCCCATTGAGTAACAGACCCTACCCTGTCCTTGGTCTTCCTCTTGCTTCTAATGTATTTGTAGACTGTTTTCTTGTTATCCTTTATGTCTCTAGCTATTTTGATCTCATTTTGTGCCTTGGCCTTTCTAATTTTGTCCCTACATACTTGTGTTATTTTTTTATATTCATCCTTTGTAATTTGACCTAGTTTCCACTTTTTGTAGGACTCTTTTTTGATTTTTAGATCATTGAAGATCTCCTGGTTAAGCCAGGGTGGTCTCTTGCAATACTTCCTGTGATGTTATTGACATGAACTGTGACTGTATAGATCATTATTGCAACCAAGGTCCTATAGTTGCACCAAATCTTGTACAAAGGAGGTAAAGTAAGGTGTCTGTGTAATTTGCTAGTTATGATTATGCTGTCTGTATGTGTGTATCATTTTTGTATTTGAAGTTATGAATATTGGCTATGTACTTGTCTTGAGAAAAGACTATTCTGAGTAAGTGCCCAGTCAAGAAACACTTAACTGACAGTGGACTTTGGGAGATGCAATCCAAATCTGAGCTTTCCTGGGAACGGTCAAACTTATATGTAAACAATGGTGTAGGCCTCCAAAAAGCTGAATCATTCATGGACATGTGACTTGCCCAGGTGGCTAAAAAATCCATCTTGTTGCTGTGATTTTGCACAGAAGAACAAAGCGGTTTCTTCCCACAAGAGAGAGAATATAAAAAGCCCTGGAAGCCTTTCCATTTTATCTTCAGCTGGCTCTAGAGAGGGCCTCTCCACCCCAAAGAGATGCCTGAAGAAACTGGAACAAAGGATTGTAACTACGGGGGTGTGAGTGATTGCTGAACCGAGATCATAAACCACAACGTTGGTCTGAAAAGGATTGGGCCCAGACTAGGAAGGAGTCTAATCTGTGAAAGAAGCTTATTGGGACATCTCTGGGGGTGAGATTTAACTGTATTCAGTTTCCTATTGTATTAGGCTTAGACTTGCGTGTTTTGTTTTATTTTGCTTGGTAACTTACTTTATTTTGTCTGTTATTACTTGGAACCACTTAAATCCTACTTTTTATACTTAATAAAATCACTTTTTGCTTATTAATTAACCCAGAGTAAGTAATTAATACCTCAGGGAACAAACAGCTGTGCATATCTCTCTATCAGTGTTATAGTGGACGGACAATTTATAAGTTTACCCTGTATAAGCTTTATACAGAGTAAAACAGATTTATTTGGGGTTTGGATCCCATTGGGAGCTGGGTGTCTGGGTGCTAGAGACAGGAGCACTTGCTAAGTCGTTTTCAATTAAGTCTGCAGCTTTGGGGATGTGGGTCAGAACCTGGATCTGTGTTGCAGCAGATTAGCGTATCTGGCTCAACAAGACAGGGTTCAGGAGGCCCAAACTGGCAGAGAAAATGGGCTCAGAGGTAATCTCAGCACATCAGGTGACAGTCCCAAGGGGGTCTCTGTGACTGAACCAGTCACACTTCCTATCTTTCCTATGCAGTGGGATAGTTTCCTCTTGTGCCCTTAATAATGTCTCTTTGAAAAACTGCCAACTGTCTTCAATTGTTTTTCCCCTTAGACTTGCTTCCCATGGGATCTTACTTACCAACTCCCTGAGTTTGCTAAAGTCTGCCTTCTTGAAATCCATTGTCTTTATTTTGCTGTTCTCCTTCCTACCATTCCTTAGAATCATGAACTCTACCATTTCATGGTCACTTTCACCTAAGTTGCCTTCCACTTTCAAATTCTCAACCAGTTCCTCCCTATTTGTCAAAATCAAATCTAGAACAGCCTCTCTCCTAGTAGCTTTCTCTACCTTCTGAAATAAAAAATTGTCTCCAATACATTCCAAGAACTTGTTGGATAATCTGTGCCCTGATGAATTATTTTCCCAACAAATGTCTGAGTAGTTGAAGTCCCCCATCGCCACCAAGTCCTGTGCTTTGGATGATTTTGTTAGTTGTTTAAAAAAAGCCTCATCCACCTCTTCTTCCTGGTTAGGTGATCTGTAGTAGACCCCTACCATGACATCACCCTTGTTTTTTACCCCCTTTATTCTCTTCTACCTCTTCTAGGGTAACCAACATTTTAAAAAAATCAGCAGTCCAAAACTTTCACCCCATCTCTTTCCCCTTTGAGAACCTGTCAGTATCCTCCCCTTATTGAGCTCCAATGAAAACAGCTAGAACTTAAATTGCTCTTGAAGGGAGAGCTCTCCCAGACCTGAAGAAGAGCGTTGTGTAAGCTCAAAAGCTTGTATCTCACACAAACAGACGTTGGTTCAATGAAAGATACTACCTCACTCACTTTGTCTGTCTAATATCCTGGGACCAACATAGCTACAACAACACTGCATGCAGTTCTCCCAGTGACAGAGATAAAGGTAGATTTCTTTCTAATCATTATTTTTCTTGACTTTACTCTTTACAGAAATAAAATGAGAGAGAGCATCCAATGCAACCAGGGAGCTCAAGTTCCAGTGTTCCCTCTTCTTTTTAAACGAATGTAGGAAAGTGGATGGCATAGGGGAACAGACAATTAAATGCAATATGTTATTGTAAAAAGGAGAGAACCAAGTAACTAATTACATTTTTAAGCCTGCTCAATGTATCTCTTAAGTGGTAGAGCAAATACCTCTTATGGGACCACCCCACTCTAGTCCACTGTGGAACTGATAATTAAGACCTGTTCTTAATCCAGTTGTTGCTCTAGTGTAACTATTTCAGTTAGAGTGTGTTGGTTTTTGTTAACCAAAATAGTTATATTAGGGACAACCTTTAACATAGACACAATTGTATTAATATAAAAATACCGTATACTGGTGTAGCTTATTCCCCTCCCTTTATGGATATGACTTTACTAATATAAAACACCATTATACTGATTTCTGTGACCATATTAGAGGGGGTAGGACCTCTTTAACTATAGTGGTACAATGAAAACAGTAGAACTTGTGTGTGTAGACAAGCCCTAAGGCTACTGAAGGATGAAGTGTGTCTGTAACGTAGTGATGTGAGTGAAAACTAAACAAAGATGATTTCTGCTATATTCTTATTGCATTTCTGGGAATTATTGTTCAAAAATAATTTGTAATTCTAATTACATTATTTTCTGCATAACAAACTGAGTGAGATGTCAGCATGTTTGTAATGGGTTATGGTTAATAGGGCAGTTCAAGCAGGTTGGTCTAGTTTCCTGTATAAAAGGTTAATTAGGGTTGTTAAAGAAAGGAGAGAATTTGTTCACATAGCTCCAGGTAGGGTAAAACCTTCTCCCAGAGGCACATATGCAGACCTATCTCTGAGCCATGTTGACATACATTATTACTTTCCCATGTAAATGTTATTTTCCAGATAATGTTTACAAGAGCCTCTGGCTCTTGTAAAGGAGGCCAATTAATGCTAGATGCTGCTCTGTTTGCATTGCACAAGTTCACTGAGGGAATGTTTAGGAGAAGCTTACATATTTCAAAAGCTGACCAGTTTAAGGGCTTGATTGTGACACAATGCACAGCCCTGAGCCAAGGATGGCGTATAAGTTGCATCACTAAAGAGTAGCACTGGAAGGCATAATGACTCTGAGAATCACAATCCTTCCTCCTCCCCTCCTCAGGATGGAAGTTATCTGTTATTGGCCTATGGCAGCAGTAAATTACTATTCCCTCCCCTTCTCTGGCTCAGCTGTGCTGGCCATGGCATTGGGGGAGGTGGAGTCAACATTCCATGTACTCACTACCCACCTACTCTGAAAAAGAAGTAAGCAGGTGCATAGCCCCCTTTACTTCTGTGTGTTGGACCCAATGTCTGGTTAGCTCATGTAGAGGTGTAAAGAGAGTTCTTACTGGGTATGTAGTCCTAGTCAAAATCTGGCCCGAACAAACCCCAATATACTTTGTGATTAATTCATTATGGATACATGATTGTCATTATAATACGCAGTACATTGTTTTGCCATTGAGTTTCTGTGCTAAAGTGCATCTGATAATATTAGCAAACTAGGGAGAAATTCTTCTCAGTATAACAGTTCATATACATGGGAAGTTAAAGTCCAACATCAGACATATTGTATAGTTTATGTAAATATACTTGAGATGGACTTTAACTGTGTGTGTGTATTTTATTATAGGCGACAACATGTCTGGCTGAGAATTCTAAGAATTGCAGGGTTCCAGAGAAGCTGATTATCTGGCATTCGATCATGGCGGAAATGCCTTTATGGGTGCGTAATGATTCCAGCGAAATGGAAAGGTCACATTACCTGTGACTCAAACACGTACACCTGCAGGCATTAGAAAATGATTCCTCATCGGTTGCCAAAGTACTCGCAAAGCCCTTAGCATGCACGGGTCTAATTACTGTTCATCTCAAGATCTGAGTTTTCGAGTGTCTTACTAGCATGTGAGCAAAACAACTCATAGCCAGGTATTTCTTGCTTGATTAAAATGGGACTTTACCACAGACTGTAGAAAGGTATAAAAATTCGTTTATGCCCTCACTTCTAGTAAAGTATTACATAAAGGCCTGAGAGATCTGCACAGGAGGTATAACCTCAGCCCTTGTGATGTAATAGGTAGAAATAAACAGGCTAGGTTAAGGGAGCTGTGGCAGATTTAACTCTCAGTTTCCATGTAATTTTATTTAATGCAGTGTAAAAACTGTGGTTTAGTCTCACTATTTTAATGCTCCCAAAATGTGTGTGGTTTGTTAAGGTCAGGTTGTAAACTGCTTACTCCCACTGGTGTCCAGTTACTCATGTGAGCAACTGTTCACCAGTGAGTGGAAGGGCTCACACTCAGGCGATTAGTGAGCAGCAATGGGTACTGGCTGGCAGGGCTGCCCAGAGGGGTGGGGGCAAGTGGGGCAATTTGCCCCAGGCCCGTGGCCCTGGAGGGGCCCCCACAAGAATATAGTATTCTATAATATTGCAACTTTTTTCTTTGCCCCCAGGTCCCCTGAATCCTCTGGGTGGCCTTGCTGGCTGGTTCCATAAAATATACATATTCATAATGAATGGCACCTAAAATTCAAAACCTGCCACTAAACTTTGTATTAATTGATAAGGCAGACTTTTCTGTGCTTAGATCTCTGTCACTAGTGAATGTTTGGGTGAGGTCATATAGTAACCAGGAGACAATGGCATTTTGGTTCCCATTCTTCGCTCTCGTCACGTCAAATGTGGTGGTTATTTTGTATACCTCATTGCATTCCAGCTTTCAAAAATTAAAAATTAAAGCTCCTTGGAGACTTACGGGATCATCACAGTTGGATATGAATGACAAACAAAGGCATAAAGAGAGGCTGGATTTGACCCCCCAAAACAGACTCCTCGACGTGACAGTGCAGCAAGGCCTAGAGCAATGCCAAAGGGCCTTCCTGGTAGAGAAATTGGACAACATTTTCACAGACCCTCCTCCCCTGAGAGATGATATCTCAGACATCACATCCCAAACGGCTGACTCAGAAGATGAGCCCCAGAGAACGGCCATTGAAACAAAGGAGAGAAAGGGGGAAATGTCTGCCCCAGAGATGACAATGGGGAGAAATTGGATGACTTGGAAGCCAGGGCAAGAAGAAATAATCTTCATATTTCAGGCATCACAGAGAGTTTAGAAGGTAAAAACACCCTCACTTTTCTTCAGCAACTGCTCCCAGATCTCTTCCAGATAGACCCACTGCTTACCACTGCCCCCTTTGAGATAGAGCTCAGCAAGTGGGTTAAAAAAAAAATAAAAAAGGCGGGAAAATGCTCAGCCCGAGGTTGTGGTACATAAATTGCTGAAATGCACTGATAAGCTGCTAGTAACAAAGACAACTAGTTCACATTTGTGTGTTGAATCCTATTGTCCAGTCACAAAGACCAGGATCTCAGACCTGAACTGATGCATTTAGGACTGAATCTTGCAGGCCCTTGAGTGCCATGGAACCAAGCTGTGCAGTGTCTATCTCCTCAGGAGTGCTTGGAGGAGAGCTTGTGGGAGATTTAGGAGGAAGGGGGGGAATGGCCAGTGGATCTATGAACTGTGTGGAAGCACTGTATCACAACACTGTGTGTGTGGGTTTGTGGTAGGGCACATCATATTATAGCCACTCCTACAAGCTAAGGGGCTTGCTCTCTGTTCTGGGTGGAAGAGTCTTTCCTCCCAACATTTGCATGGTTCCCCCACTCAAAGATCTCAGCTTTACTCAGGAAATTAGAATTTCAGCCCAAATGCCGCCTGCCAGCCAGTTCCATTCTCAGTGCATTTCATCCCGCCCCTTCCACGCAGCTACAGAAACACACTTTGCTTGAATTGAATCATTTTGTTTCCAAGTTTCCTGAATAACAAACAAAGCAGAAAACAAATATTGTCTGACAGCTCCAACAGAATCTGTATTAGCCAAGACATTAGCCTCTTCCCTGGCTCAGAACCTTGTCTTCTCTTACTCTCCATGCAGATGAGCCCATCTGCCCTCATCTAGTGCAGCTAGATCTGGGGTGGAAAAGGAGGGAACGGGGAGCTTATGCTAAGGCTGTCTTCTCACAGAAATCCATGGGTAGACTTTTCCTCCTGAAAGACAGCTGCTACCTGTTATTCTAGAAGTGGCAGGGAGAGGTTTTTATTATCATTTACATGACTTCCCATGATGCAGAAGGTTTTCTAACTTAATGTAAATTCTCCTCTTTCCTGACTTGCCTGTGATATGAAAAAGTAAATCCTCTGTGCTAGTCAGGAAATTGTTTTAAAAAACACCATACCATTGGCTTTTGCTTTGCTGTTGTTTATTTAGGATATGGTATTTTTAAACTGAAGTTGGTTGCATCAGGGAGATGCTGTTTGTTTTGGCACTGGTCACTTGTCATATAGTGCTTGTACACCAACTGTTCTGTATACATTACAATGCATGGTCTCCAGGACATATTCCTTTTAGTATATTTCTTGGGATGAAAGGAGAAAGGGATCTGGATTCTCTGCTGAGAACAGTCCCCCTTTCACCATGCTGGTATTACAAGGGGGCCAGAAAGCTGCCAGATCTCCCCAGTGCGGGATTCCCCAGCAGGCATAGTACTGGTATAGCCAGGTTCTACACCACCATGCCTGCAGCCCTTGGCATAGCATGTGGGAAAGGGGTCTGCCAGAGCACAGTTCCTTGGTGGGCAGTTCCTTGGTGCGGGGCAGAAGCAGCCACTGTAGATGAAAGCACCTCTCAGGCTGCTTTCCTCTGGGCTGCAACTGGCGTAAAACTGATTCTAAAATCAGGGGACCACAGGTGGGGCTTCTTTGTTGCTGAACAGAACTGCATGCTGCTGAGAATGTGGGTCAGAATCTCTTCTCTGACATTTCTTGGTTCCACTCGCCATATTGCATGTTCCATCATGCTGAACCTAACGCCTGGAATAATGTCTCTCTTGTTTGCCAAGCACCCTCTCACTCCCCCATGAAATCCCTCCATTCTTCTCATCCTCCGTAATCCCCTCAGCCACCCTCTCCTGAACCATTACCCCATAACTGGTGAGTATTTGTCTAGTAGTCATAGGTAGACTGCAAGCTGTTTGGGGAGCCAAGAATGTGCCTTATCTCTTTTTGCAAGGTGTTATGAAAACAGATGGCACTATATGCATATGTTAATAATATTTTCTGAAGATTACTGGAACGACATCCGTGTGTGCCAAGGAAGCTACTTTGCAGATATCTGCACTCTAGCACTGCTAGGGAGGGAAGTATTGTATCTGCAAGGGTTATTACATCTGTGACTATGTGAAGTGGCTTCACTGCTGCTCCGTGTCCTTAGAATAGGGTGACCAGATGTCCTTATTTTATAGGGACAGTCCCAATATTTGGGGCTTAGTCTTATATAGGCGCATATTGCCCCCCACCCCGTCCTTTTTCCCCCCACACTTGCTATCTGGTCACCCTAGGTTGGAAGGGGAGGTTTCCTTCCTCTGGAAACCCAGCAGACCTCTTGCCTACAGTTCCCACAGTGTGGAAGGATAGACAACCTCAGGACATTGTTCTTACAGGAGACAAACTAATATTAAATACAAAATCTCTGTGAAAGGAGACAGCTTTGAACTGACTCAAATTACTATAAGGTTCTGTAAGTCAAAGGGGATCATATTCAACCTGTCTTTTGTTTACACTGCCAGTCTTTTTGTCCCAGTCCTAACCTCTGAATCCAAATATGTCCAGTATGTAACAGTGCTGTTCTGTAGGTAGATAAATCCTCTGCACTGAATGCAGCAGTTCACCCGACTCTTCTTCAAGTCATAGCATGTCTGCAACAGTTTCATAATGAACGTCCTCTCTCCTGATGCAAAAATTCCCCAAAAGGCATTTAAAGCATTACATCTGATCCAGGTGCTTGTTTTGTCTCTTTCTGTGCTGCAGATTGACTTTTGCATTCAAATGCCAGGCCCCTGCACTTTATGTCTTAAAGTAATACCGTGTGCTGGTTGGACTTGTATGTTGCCTGAAGATGGCGGTTTTTTGCATTTAATAGTTTGGTTGATTTTGCGCTTTAAGACCTGAACCTATATTGCAAACCCATCTTATTTCTTCATTACAAAGTCATGGGAGAGGCTATTTAGTTAAGTTTGGAAAGACTATAGCACCTTTTGATGTGATCCTGTTACCTTTCCTAAGCTAAGCAGGGCTGCGCTGGGACAGTTCTTGGAGAGAAGATCTACAAGGAACACTCGGGGGGCGCAACAGGTAATAGTGTTGATGATTCAGTAAGCAGCAGCCTTCCCTCTGAATCAGTAATGAATCTGTACCAAGCATGGGGTCAGGGAGTTTTTTCCAAAGAGATGTAAAAGAGAAATGTTGAGTCGGAACAACTGTGGTCATTAAAGATCCTAAACTCAACTTCTGTATGAATCAGGGAGTTAACGTAAGTGTCTTGGCCAAATTGCAATATTGGTAGTTATGTACTGCCTCCCCAAATTCCCGAGTTAGATACTGTGTTCTTCACTTCCCATCAAACTACTGTGTTCTGTGCTGGTGTTAAAGATCTACCATGTTCTACACAGACAGGGTTGCATTTCAGTGGTAGAAAAAGTGAGCCCTTTATATCTCATATTTTACCCAATAGGATTGGTATGAGGCTTTATAAATGTTTGTGAAGTGTAGAGATAATTAGATAAAAGTTATAGAAGTGCAATATATTTTTATGAAAGACAATTCCTATTTTAAGCCGCCTTCTTTCCCAGGAATGCCCCCTTTGGCCTGAAATATTTTATGTGATTGATCGTTAAAACAGCCTCTCCCTCTATGAACTCTTGCATTAGTGAAGTCTCTGGTTCCCTGAATCACAGATTAGTTTCTGATCTGAAGCTAGAAATTTTTAGACATGATTATAAAATACATTTAAGTGGGTGAGACAAGGGAGAGGGGAAAAAAATCTTTTTTAAAAGAACATCTTTCCTATTTCTATGTTCCAGTTCTTTAGGAAGTTCTCATGTAAATGTGAGGAATGAATAAAAGGAGCACATTAAGATCAGTTTTATAGCTTGAATTTCACATATTGTAAATAAGAACTACACTATTTGCAGAGTTGGTATAGGAATGTTTAAAGGTTCCAAACAGATTCCTTGCTAGAGTGACTGTCTAAAAACCAAGACTCTATTCAGACCAAAATCTGGTTTAAGAATCTCTCTCTTCACTTTTGGTAATGGTGGTATTACCCCCTTTTAATAATGATGAATTTAAGCAGATTGTTAGTGCATAAGATGCTCTTATTTCCAAGTTTCTAACTATCTTTTACTTTATAATGTAATACAACACTGATACCAATAGGTAACACAGTAAATACATGAGTGTGAAATTATCAGCATTTATTGACAGTGAGAAATAGTGGAATATAATTCATTGCATATTAGACAAAGTTCTCACTGAGTCTTCATTAAAATACAGCCTGTAAATTATATATTTTACAATGGTTAATTCAGTTTTGAGCATAATATTTAATAAGTGATACAAATCAAAAGTTCAAGGTTCAAGTTCTGCCCTCACATACACAGATCCCATGGAAATAAGGACAGTACTATGTTCTTATTGTATATCTTGCTTCTGTACTCTTTACACTTTTATCTGTGAAGTCCACAACTGATTTGACTCCAGTACAAAGGATCACTAATACAAGTTAAAATCTCTATTATTATGCTGCCTCATTTGTACTTTTTTAGTTGTATTCCAGGATTTAAAGGCCATTAAAATCAATGAAAGTCTTTCCATTGACTTCGGTGGGGGCTAGATCTAGTCCTTAATTCTTATTTCTCAGTTTAATAAAGTGATACAATATTCCTGAGTTCTATCATGCATGTGGTATAAGAAAATCAAGATGATTTATTGTATATAGTGGTCTCTGAAACATTCACCATGATCTTTTCTTTTAAAAAACAAACTAAAATTTCCAAAATATTGCAAATCCCTAGAAAAGCCTAATTCTGCTGGTAGGTTCAGGTTCTCTGTCCCTAAGCCTAGGAATGACTCCTGACATCCTTCATCCAAGCTAAAGTGCAAACAGTAGTAAAGATGGATGAAATATAATAGAAAAGAAACCAAATTAAGGAAAATAGTTCTATTTTGGGTAAAACTCTGAAAGAAAGACCTCATTCGATATCCCACACTGAGGAGATATATGGAAATCAGGAAGTGAATATTCAACATACAATATAATATAGAATAATTTATTTTAAATATATGCAGTTATAATTCTTATTCAGACTCTGTTCCTCACTCTGGGGGAAAATACAACCTGAATATAAAAAATCTTGATATAAGAACATTGTTTAGCTGATTAAAAGGTAAGAAGTTTAGGGCCTGATCCATCATCCATTGAACAGTAGCTCTCAGAGCTTAATACTCAAAAATATTCAATGAGAGGAAGGAGACCCTTTATTAAAAGCAAAATGCAAAGACATAATTCACATAGGGGGAAAATAGATCACATTCGTAAGTACTTGTTACCTGTAACCCTGATTCTACAATGTTTACACATGAATAAAATCTCTCCCATTTATTTCAAAGACAGAGGGATATATGAATTGATTGCAGAGGATCAATCCTTTTATGTGTTATATATTGCTCCATATGTAGCAAACAAGGAAGTTTCATAGAAACCAGCTAATTCACAATCAGAGTTTACAATAAAGTGAGACTAAATCTGGAGACAGGTATTGAGGTTTTCGGGAAGTAGTTACTAAGTCTCTAAAATTTCCTAACAGATCCCCAATTATTCTGTGATAACAGTTTTGATTTTTTTTAAATTGAAAAGTTACTTGGTATAAAGATGACATCGAATATTGTGAGTAAATATCTAAAGTTATATGGAAGAAATTTTTCTTCTGTTGATCGTACAAAAATTGATTAATGGTTTTAAAATTTCAGTTTTACTATTCCAGACTACTTACATATACAATCTTCTACAGTTATAAACTCTGATTGTATCTTTAAAAAACTTGTCCTTAGTTGAAAACACATAGTCAGTTGTAAGAATTTTTTTCAGTGCGTGCCTTAAAAATCTGTGATAACCCCATCTTTGGAGTTCCCATTGCCTTTACATGCCACTGCAGGTGCTTAGCATCTCTGAAAATTCAACTCATATGGTAGGGAATAATCTTGTACTGGCACTTAGGGGGTTGGACTCCAGAGATCTATGGTCAACATTTTCAAAATTAGACACCTATATTGTAATGGCTCAATTTTCAGGATTCTGAGCTCCCACAACTTGAACTAGCTTCACAGGGAGCTGTGAGTGCTCAGCGCTTTTGAAAACTAGGCCACGTATTTAAGGCTCCTAACGTTAGATGCCCGAGTTTGAAAACTTCTTTTGAGTATTTTCCTCTCTAATTTCGATTAGTCCAATTCTGGGCTCTCGGGGGGCGTTTTCATCAGCAGCTCAAGTTTTAACAAATTCAGAAGACTTTTACTGTCTGTTTTCTGGCTGTTCCTCAGCAACAGCTGCGGAGGATGAGATGGGAATAATGAACCTACTGGCACATTCCTAGAAGGCAAACAAACAAACGAAGCATTCAGTTCAATAGTAGCTGTCTTGTTTTAGTTATTCTACATTTTTTTTCTGCTTGTCTCTGCAGGCAAAGGTGATTTCAGTGCAGTGCAGAACTCTGGGCCTGATCCAAAGTCTTTTGAAATCAGGTATTTTTCTCCTTGACTACATTGGCTCTGGATCAAGCCATATGATACTATCCTAAACTTACTCAAGTTCCAGGAAGGTGGGTGAGTGCAAGCCCACCCACAGCTGAAGGCTAGGGTTACCATATTTCAGCAAGCAAAAAAGAGGACGGGAGGAGCCCCGCCCCCGTCCTGCCCTAGCCCCGCCCCTGCCCCTCCCACCCCCCTCAGAACCCCCAACCCTCCCCCCCGCTCCTTGTCCCCTGACTGCCCCCTCCTGGGACCCCTGCCCCTAACTGCCCCCCAGGACTCCACCCCCTACCTAAGCCTCCCTGCCTCTTGTCCCCTGACTGCCCCCTCCTGAGACCGTCCCCCCATCCTAACTGGCCCCCTAGGACCCTACCCCCACCTGTACCCTGACTGCCCCAACCCTTATCCAGACCCCCACCCCCAGACAGACCCTTGGGACTCCCACGCCCCATCCAACCACTCCCCACCCCCTGACAGCGCCCCCCCCGAACTCCCGACCCATCTAAACCCCTCTGCTCCCTGTCCCATTGACTGCTCCGATCCCTCTCCCCACTCCTGTCCCCTGACAGCCCCCCCCAGAACTCCCAACCCCCCCCTCGCTCCTTGTCCCCTGACTGCCCCCTCCTGGGACCCCTGCTCCTAACTGCCCTCCAGAACCCCACCCCCTACCTAAGCCTCCCTGTTCCTTATCCCCTAACTGCCCCCTCCTAAGACCCCCCCCTAACTGCCCCCCAGGACCCTACCCCCTACCTGTACCCTGACTGCCCAAAACCTTATCCACACCCCCCTCAGAAAGCCCCCCCGAACTCCCGACCCCCCCCCCCCGTCTCTTGACTGCCCCCTCCAGAACTTCCCTGTCCCTTCTCCAACCCTCTGGCCCCCTTGTTGTTGGCCTTCGCCTAACGTCTCTGTGAACTTGCTCAGGAACGACCTGAGCCGTTCGTCCCCGCACGCTGGGCAGCAGGGGAGGAGGAGCGGGGGAGGAGCTCCAGACTGCCGGAGGCGATCTGCAAATGCAGGGAGGGAGTGATCTCTGCCGCAGGGGAGAGGAGGAGGGGCTCTCTCTGGCTGTCGGAGCCCCATGTAAGTGGCACCATCCGGCCGGCTGCCCTGTTAGCCGAGCGCGCTCTGCATGGAGGGGGGGGGGGGGGGGGGAGTCCGGACATTTACAAATTCCCCCCGGACGCTATTTTTAGCTCAAAAAGCCGGACATGTCCGGGGGAATCCGGACGAATGGTAACCCTACTGAAGGCCCCTCCCCCAGCCTAAGGGGAGAAACCACTAAGCCCAGGGTTCAACTACGTTCAGCGGACAACAAATGATCAAACAGGAACAGGAATGAGGGTTACAGAGCCGTAAGTAGGGATCCGGGGCGGGTGGGGGGAGATACTATTCTACAGGTGAGTATAGGGTTGCCAACTTTCTAATTGCACAAAACCAAACACCCATGCCTCGCCACTGCCCCACCCTTCCCTGAGGCCCCACCCTGTCTCTGAGGCCCCGGCCCCACTCACTCCAGCCCCCCTCCCTCCGTTGCTCGCTCGCTCTCCCCCACCCTCACTCACTTTCACTGGGTTGGGGCAGAGGGTTGGGGTGAGGGCTCCAGCTGGGGGTATGGGCTCTGGGGTGGGGCCAGGGATGAGGGGCTTGGGGTGCAGGAGGGGGTCTGGGCTGGGGCCAAGGGGTTTGGCATGTGGGAGGGGGTGAGGGATGTGAGTTCAGAGAGGGAATTTGGGTGTGGGGGCTTAAGGCTGGGGTAGCGGTAGGGGTGAGGGAGTGGGTGTGGGGTGCGGGCTCCGGAGGGGGGCTCAGGTCTGGGGTAGGGGGTTATGGTGTGGGAGGGGGTGTGGGCTCTGGGAGGGAGTTTGGGTGCGGGAGGGGGTTCCTATCTGGGGCAGGGGGTTTGGGCTCCAGACGGGTGGCACTTACCTCAGGCGGCTCCCGGTCGGTGGCGCAGCGGGGCTAAGGCAGGCTCCCTGCCTGCCCTGGCTCCACGCTGCTCCCAGAAGCAGCCCCTAGATGTAGGTGCGGCCAGGCAGCTCTGTGCGGTGCGTGGCTGCCGCGCCCGCAGGCACCGCCCCCATAGCTCCCATTGGTCGCGGTTCCCAGCCAATGGGAGCTATGGTGCTGGCGCTGGGGGCGGGGGCAGCACACAGAACTTCCCTGATTGCCCCTGCACCTAGGAGCCGGACATGCCAGCTGCTTCCAGGAGCCACGCAGAGCCAGAGCAGGCAAGGCGCTTGCCTTAGTCCTGGTGCACCACCCACCAGACTTCTAATGGCCCAGTCAGCGGTGCTGACCGGAGACACGAGGGTCCCTTTTTGACCAGGTGTTCTGGTCGAAAACCGGACACCTGGCAACCCTATGTAAGCAGCTTCTACACTATAGCTATTCAGTTAGGATGCCCTTAACTATGCAGCACAGTTGCCTTCATCACAATTTACCTTTAAGGACATGGCCAAAGACATTTGAAGATGAAGAGGAAAGAAGCTCAGACATTTCTTGTAAATATGGAAGGGTCCCGCCACTCAGTACGTTCAGTAAGCCACAGTCCTGTACAAATGAAGCATCCAAAACAGTCAAGCATTTTCACTCATCACCATGACCTCATTTCCTCCCTATGGATACATTCAGGTCCTGACATGCAGGGGCCAGATTCCTTACTCTATTCTAACCCCAGGGGACAGAAGATGGCAAGTTCAGTCTCTTAATTTAGTGATAAAGGACTCCATTAAAATCTGGGTTGAAATTATTTTTATTGCTCCCCCCCCCCCGCACATCTATCTCCTAAAGAACACAAATATTAAGGAGGCACATTTACTGTTATATATACACGTACAATGAATAATCACTTGTATTGGCTTCACACTATTATCTTAATTGCCTTGCTAGCTTTCCAGAAACCTTTGCAGACTAGAGGCTCTTATGAGGCATATTCAGTCAATGAAAAGGTCAGAAAGGGACTGAGAGGGATACAGGATTATTATTATTTCTTAAGTACTGATGGTTTGTTGCTCTGCCCTTGGCAAGATACAGATAGACTTAGGGTGAAATTCTGGCCCTGCTGAAGTTAATGGCAAAACTCCTATTGGCTTCAGTGGGGTAGGATTTCACCGTTGGATGCAATTCTGCGGACGGTTAAGCACCTGAGTAAGTATTTGCAGGGTTGGAGACTTGGTTCCTGCCCCAAGGCACTTACAACCGAAGAGTCAGGCAAAACTTTTACAAGATGCACTAAGACTCAGAAGATCATTTCAAATATTTTCTATTTTTGTCGTGTAGGTTTTGGGGGGTGCTGATATTTCATTGGCATGGGTTAGAATAAATATTAACAAAATAATACCTTGTCTGCATTAAGCTCTTATAGATAACTGTGCGTTATGGCAGCTTAGGGGGTCATGAAAGTCAGCAGGATAGAATTATCCTGGTGCAGCTTCCCTGTGCTGGCCCCCTCAAAAGCCCAGGTGTAGAGTGTGGGCCAGGAGTGGGGATGGAGACTCTGCTGCAGCCAGTGGTGCACCCCATTGGAGTCCTGGTGGGGAGGGGGAATGCTGTAAATTAGAGTAGCCCCTACAACAACCCAGAATACGGAGGGTACAAAAGTAGATTAAAGCCACCATAGTGCCCCTACCCCTGAACTGTACCTTTTTTGGTTGGGCCACCTACATGCACAGCCAGAACCTCAGCCATTGTGTTTATATATATATGGTGTTTTCTTTATTGGATATTAACTCTATATATCCTCTGCAATTATCTTTTCACCAAATTAACCGAATTACCTCCTGAAGAAAGTCCTCCCTTTTGGGGCCATGAGATTGGACGAAACACATCATCTCCTTATTTTCCTGGATTTTTAGAAAGTGAGTTGCAGTTTGACACGATTTTGGTTTCTATGAAAAAAGGAATCTAAAATTAAGGGAGGGAAATGAAACTCGCCCACCCACCCACCCACAAAAACAAGTAAACAAGTCATTTACCCGGAGAGTGACACTCACCTGCAGCCCAGGGTTTGCTCCCATTTGTAATAAACAATTAATTCCCTCAAGAATTTTATCTTTGCGCAGTTGCAGAAACTTCCGCATGTCACTGTGGTTGATGACTTTTTGAGACTCCCTCACTAATGCAGTGTGAGCAAGAACTGCACAGTGTAATGGTGTTAAACCTGAATAGGAAGAACCACAATGACATCAGTCACTTGCTGGGGACTAAATCCAAATGATTGGGTATTGTGGTTTCAACAAAAACACCAACAATTAGATAATGTTCAACTCAAGCTTTCTTCCCAGGCTTAGCTATTCCCAGGGGGGGTCTTCCCTCAGGACTGCTCAGCCCTCACCCTGGGGCTTCTACCTGTAGAGAACCACTTCTACCTTTTTTATATCCCGGTGGCATAGCAAAGCACCAGCCTCAGTGAGCTGGAAGAATTCAGCCCTTCCCAGCAGGGTGTGGCTGGCAAATATTGCCAACTTGATATTTCCGACCTAATTTCTGGGGTTTAAAATTACTTAGCCTAGAGTAAAGCCAGAATTTGGAACCTTAGAGAAGTCCACAGTAGGCTTCATTGTAGTTAAAATGGCATCTCTTACCATAATGGTCAGTTAGATCCACTTCCACATGCATGCCGCCTTCTTTACATTTTTTCAGAACCTGAAAGGAGGAGGATGCAGAGATTGTAAATATTGTTGGTGGCCTCTGGGCACTGCTACAGTACAATAAAACAATAACAATAGTGACCCCAGTTCATGTCCGGTGGCATGGTTTCTCATATATAGAGAGTCGTCTCACATTTTGCATGGCATAATATGCATGCGTCTCCTGCAAAATGCAGGCAGAAAAATCCAGTGCATATGATAGTGTAATTACATGCGTCTGACGAAGTGGGTATTCACCCACAAAAGCTCATGCTCCAATACGTCTGTTAGTCTATAAGGTGCCACAGGACTCTTTGTCTCTGTAATTACACTGTATCTCTAACTAAAGCTCTACTTACATCCAAAACTCTTAAGTACCCGTTCTCTGCACACAGATGGAGTGGTGTTTTCCCTAAACTGTCCTGTTCATTGACATTGGCTCCCAGAGAAATCAAATCATTGACCATCAGGTGCTGGTTCTTTTCAGCAGCTAGATGTAATGCTGTCTAATGATAAGAGAGAGAGAGAGAGAGAGAGAGAATTTACAGTGGAAAAAATGAAAAGTCTTTAAGCAGCATGGATTAGCAGCTGGGGAAAACATTGGGAGTCAGGACTTCTAGGGTCTATTCCTGGTTCTGGGAAGGAAGTGTGGTCTACTGGTGGAGGGGCGTGGTGTCAGGACTCCTGGGTTCTATTCCTAGCTCAGCCACTGACTTGCTGTGTGATCTTCTGCAAATCATTTCACCTCCCTGCACCTCAGTTTCCCCATCTGTAAAATGACAGTAGTAATACCTGGCTGACTGGGGTGTTAGGAGTTTAAAATCAATGTTTGGAAAATGCTTAGAGATCCTTTAATGTACTAGAGATGTGCCCGATTTTTTTTCCAGTTAGTGTCATACCCGTTTTGCTGCATCCTTCTCATCAATTTTGTTTAGAGATGCAAATCTCTGTGCAAGTGCATACGCCAGTGCTCTCCTTCCTTGAGTGACAGCCTTGTGCAGGAGCCTGGAATAGGACAAGGTTTGTAATGCATTAGAACATTCAGCAAATGTGGGCAAGGTTTCTAAAATAACCACAGGGGTGGTATCTTAAAGCAAAAGGAACCATTTTTTTCAGTGTGTAGAATAAGGCATCAAAAACTTTGGGGACAGTTCGGTATTTCAGTCATTTATTCTTTACTCTCTATTAGCTGAGGGGGTGAGGGAGGGCACACACACTTTGTAGGTCTGTAGGCTGAGATCACTGCACATACCACGGGCTAGTTGCATCCCTCCATTTCACCCCACAAACTCCCCGTGCACCTGTCTCTCATCTCTCTGTATTTCAGAGACCCCCCCGCAACATCCATCCTGCCAGGGATTGTGTATACACCCCATTTCCCCATCCTCCCTTACCAGGGTTCTCTGTAGGGTTGCCAGTTGTGGTTGGACGTATTCCTGGAAGTTTCATCACACAACATAATCTTTAATGAAAGATTAATCTTTAATTCCTGGAGACTCCAGGACAATCCTGGAGAATTGGCAACACTAGTTCTCTGGTATGGTACAAGTGGGGAAATGTAGAAACCCTCCTGACCAAAACCGAAAAATAACTTCTAACTCCAGCTGCAAAACAATGTTTCTCTTTTTAGGTGAAATTCACCCCCCTGCAGAAGCAAGCTGGGAATCACACCCCTAGCTCACCGTGTAAACTTAGCCTTTGTGTAGAACAAATAGATCCTAGTACATGCATATGGTTATTGGCATACCCAATCATTTTATTTTATTTATTTCTATCATTTATTGCTGTATTCAGGATCACTCTTCGGCATAGCACTTGGTCCACTTATTACATTTCGTTTCATATAATGTTGCAATCCTGTAAAATGAGATTGTGTTTGGATCCCTTTGATTGCATTTTAAAGACAATCAAGACGTCTCATCCCTGCTGAGACTAGGCCAGTTTTAAGAAAGGCCACTTCTGTTTTATATCAGCTTCCTTAAACTGGCTGAGCTGTGAAGGAAATCAAGTGGTTGGGGTTTTTTGGGGTGGGGTGGGGTGGGGGAGGGATTGTTTGTCTGGGTAAACAAATATTTGCTCTTTAAACACAGTTTATTCTAGTGAAATGGGATCAATAACCTTGTTGTCTTCAAGTCAGTTCCAGTGAAGCAGGCACTCCCAATTCTTTGGAAGTCTGCTGCCTGCACACTACATCAAAACATACATACGTTGCTAATCTCCTCACCCATTTTTATTGCCAGCTACTAAAAATAGCAATTATTCATAGACTGTTTGCAGACTGATAAACAATGTTAAGGAGTTTTATTATTGCAAATCAGTTTCTCAGGAGCATAAAGTAATTGTTTCAGAACAGATGCCTTTGATTACATTTTCTTCTAGCACTTCAGACCTTGGCCTTATTTATACTGGGATGCTGTCCTGATTTCAGTTGTCAGTGGCCAGAAAGTGGGCTAAATACACCAGTGCAAACCTCTAGTGTGGACAGGCAAAGTTGCTATCCGCACTGGTAGAACTTGTCCCTACCTAAAACCAGGTCCAACTGCACTGATCCAAATTACAGTTTGCACTGCCTTCACTCAGGCTTTGTCTATGCTACAAGTGACACTGCGGGTCAGCTGCAGCTACATTGCTGTAGTGTAGATGCTTGCTACAGCAACGGATGGTGTTTTTCCACTGCTGTGGTACATCTACCCTCTCAACAGGCAAGAGTGGTGTCTATACCGCGACTTAGTTTGGCTCAACTATATCTCTTAAGGGAGTGAATTTTTCACATCCTGACCAACAAAGCTAGGTCAATCTACGTTTTAGGTGTAGACCAAACCTAAAGGTTTGCACAACACCAGTGGCTGGAATTGGATCAACTCCCCTTTGTCAATAAGGTTTCAGAAAAGAGAAAGTGATATATTATATATCTATATAACAGTCACAGACCTGTTCCCGTTTTCATCAGGTGCAAGCAACTTGTCCACTGGGATATTTCTCAAGAGACTCTCCTCCCAGTATAGTTGGAACTGGAAGAAAGAGAGGGCAGAAAGGTCCTGCTGTTCGAAAGAAACAGAGGTTGACTTCAAATGTCCCACATAGTCCCGGGAGGTTGCATCAACTTCCAAGAACTCCTCTGGATGCTGTCCTGGTGGATTATAGCAGAAAGGTTTGTCCTGTGCAGAAGGCCCTGGGAAATGCCTCTGGGGATTGATAAAAGCATCCTGCATCTGCCAGCTGTTCCGTTCCTCGCTTTTACTCAGAAATGATATTTCCAGGGAGTCCGGGTGTTGCATTTTTTTATAATCGGATAAATAAGAATTCTCCTCCTGTCCACACAGTAGTGGGTTGCAATCAGCAAATGGGCAACACAGCTGTAATTTGGTCAGGTTCTGGCTCCTTTCCAGCAGGCTGCCAGCTGGTTGTTTGCTGCCGTTAGCTTCCCACCAAGAGGCCTGGATATCAGGGGAAAAGCTGTGCCAGCAGCAAGCTGGCAGAGGGCTCAGAGACTCTAGCTTAGCGTGGCTCTTGTTCAGGTCTTCCTCCAGTACCTCAACCAGGATATCAAGGTCCTCCAAGCCTTTTAGTGCTTTCTCAGAACTTTGCTTTTTCTAAAACACCAAGAAGAAAAACAAAATTCAGTCATCAGGTGTTCTGTTCTGCCTCAGAACTGTAACATGTGATTTGCCTGGAAAGTCAGAAAGGTGTGATTTGCCTGAAGCAAAAGGTGTCATGCATACCTGTCTGAACGGGTTTTCTGTATAAGGGCGAGCTTTTCTTCTTGCTATTGGAAACAAAAACAAAAACATTTGAGTTTAAAAAAATGCAAATAATATTCACTCCAATATTTCTCCCCAGAGGATACATGGGTGAGAGGAAGTATATGGTGAAAATGCCTCAAGCCTTGTTTATAGCACAGAGGTGGGCAAACTACAGCCCGCAGGCCGTGTCTGGCCCATCAGACCTTTTAATCTGGCCCTTGAGCTCCCTCCAGGGAGCGGGGTTGGGGGCTTGCCCCGCGCCGATGCTCCAGCTGGGGAGCAGGGTCAGGGGCTTGCCCCACTCCATGCGCGTGGTGGCTCCTGGAAGCAGCAGCATGTCCCCCCTCTGGCTCCTACGCATAGGGGCAGCCAGGGGGCTCTGCACACTCCCCCCGCCCAAAGTGCTGGCTCTGCAGCTCCCATTGGTCGGGAACTGTGGCCAATGGGATCTGCAGGGGCGGCGCCTGCAGACGGGGCAGCGTGCAGAGTCGCCTGGCTGGTGCCGCGCCTCCGCATAGGAGCCGTAGGGGAACATGCTGCGGCTTCCGGGAGCTGCTTGAGGTAAGCGCCTCCTGGATCCTGCACCCCAGAGCCCTGCTCCACGCCCCAACCCCCTGCCCTAGCCCTGATCCCCCTCCCGCATCCCAGCCCCCTGTCCAGCCCGAAGCCCCCTCCCGCACCCTGAACTCCTAATTTCTGGCCCCACCCCAGAGCCCGCCCCCCCAGCCAGGCCCCTCAACCCCTCCCGAACCTCAACCCCTCAATTTCATGAGCATTCATGGCCCACCATACAATTTCCATACGCAGATGTGGCCAAAAAGTTTGCCCACCCCTCTTATAGCAGCATGTTTCTCAGCTTTGCAGCCCTGCTAGAGCTGCAGTGTTGCTGGTGCAACCATGAAAAATTTAAGAAACAAAGCTGGTTCTGACAAGGGCTTTGGAGTACATGAAGGTGCACGTATTAATGTGTATTTGTGTTAGCATAGACGTACTATGAGGGTGGATCAGTGTGTGCTTTAAGGGACATTGAGGAAGCTTTTGCTAGATGTGTGGAGGGAGCAGAAGGACAGAAAAGCTCCATAAAACTGGCTGGGTCTAAGTCTACAGAGGGTTTTTGTTTGTTTGTTTTTTTAAAAGGGTACAACTTTGAAATATATAAGGGGACAGCCTCAACAGCATCATCTCAGCATAGCTCTGTCAAAACAAAATAGTTATGCCAGTTTATACCAGCGGAGAATCTGGCCCTATATCCTTAAAACAGTAGGCAGCCAGTGGAAGTGTCTGAGAGTCTTGTGACCCAGTTCTTTGTGTACATGTGCTTGTGAGAGGCATCAATCTATAGGAAGAGGAGTTTGCATTCCCCCAAGGGGGTTCTTTACCTGTTGTTCCAGAAGATCCTTTAGTTGTAGTTGCCTTTATTGATTGTGCTTCCTAAGGAAACAAGCAAGCAAACAAAAATTAATATATTTTGAGATGGTAACATTTACTAGAAAAATTTAACTAGTGCACAGTATGTGGCCTGAGCAAAATAATTCTGATACAAACAACTTTTAGCTGATACATTTTTTTGCAGTGCATGGAAACTGTGATTTCTTTTGGACGAGAAAGATCCTTGCTACCCTGCTCTTGAAAAAATCTCCACTCTAGTCCCTCAGTAATGTCTGAATTTGGGATGTACAGCACCAGATTGCAGACCTCTACCACTTCACTTAAAGGAGTAATTCCATTGGATGGCAGCAGCACCGTGCTGGTATCATATGCACAGTAGCCACAGAGAGAGAACATGTAACCTACTTTGCCATCATGTTACACTTTTATATGTGGTGACTTCTTCAAACTCAAGGAGATTCTTACCTTTATGTCACTGGGGGCCATCCCTTTGGAAAGCCGGACTTTTCTCAGCAGCTCCCGCACTGGCATTTTCACCCGCACGCCAACATACTGCTTCTGAGGGGGGAAAGTGCTAAGCGTAGAGTCTGGAAAAAATCAAAATAAGGTACTTGAAAAAGAAATTGCCACAAGATAAATTCTACAAGCCAATGTGTGATAGGGAGAGTAGGAGGTAGTTTTGCCCTGAGGGGATGTGCATAATTTCAGGTGGTTTGTTAGTTGGGGAAAATTCCCACTCTGAGCTATATGTTCTCTGGTTCAGGGAAAGCCGCTGGTGGGCCGGGCCGGTTTGTTTACCTGCAGCGTCTGCAGGTTCGGCCGATCGCAGCTCCCACTGGCCATGGTTCCCCGTCCCAGGCCAATGGGGGCTGCGGGAAGCGGCACGGGCCGAGGGATGTGCTGGCCGCCGTTTCCCGCAGCCCCCATTGGCCTGGAGCGGCGAACCACGGCCGGTGGGAGCTGTGATTAGCCGAACCTGCAGACGCTGCAGGTAAACAAACCGGCCCGGCCTGCCAGCGGCTTTCCCTGGCGGGCTGCGGGCCAAATGTTGCCAATCCCTGGTCTATGCCAATATAGTCTGCTCCTGAGATCTTTCCCCCAAAAGTTGCCGATCCCTGGCATAGACAAATCTACTTTGCCTAGGTGATCAGCAGACAGACTTGCTTTGCCAAAGTGATCAGTTTTGGCTGCTTCAGATTAAAGTTCACTTTAATCGTGAATACAGGGAAAATGAATTGCAGCAGCAGCGCGTGCCCCCACTACCCAGTGAAATCACTAAGACCTGCAATCACTAAGACCTGGGCTAAGTGGCAGAACCTCAGAACACAGCATCGTAACTAGAGGCAGAGGCAGCAACCGAGACAACCGTGACAGCAACAGCAGAGATAGACGCAAGCAGAGGCAGAGGCGTTGCATGACTCCTCCCCCCTTCAGCAACACTGATTTTTCCAGCATTTAGAAAAACCTTAAAAGTATCAAATTTTATAAGTCTTTTATCATGACAAAAATTTACTGATGTGCAGGGTCCATTGTCCTTTTGGGTTGTGGGCCAATCGAAAGAGAACACAGGGCCACAAAGAAAGCCTAGGTTCAGGAGGCCTAGGTTCAGGAGGACCCTCATGTGTCAAGACTCACTGCATGGGCTGCTGAAAGCTGAGACTTTGACAGAGGTGATGCTCACTGAGGCAGTGGTGAGCTACTGCATCTCCTAGAGCACCTCATTGTGGTGCATGTGGAGCTAAAGCAAAAGAGGAGACGCGATTATGATTAAACACCAAGACCATGGTGGCCTAGAATGACAGGGATATATGTGACTCGGGTGATCAGATCCTGTGGTGATAGCAGTCATACACAGATAAATAAAACCTGAGGTTTCAGAGTGGTAGCCATGTTAGTCTGTATCAGCAAAAACAACGAGAAGTCCTTGTGGCACCTTAGAGACTAACAAATTTATTTGGGGATAAGCTTTCGTGGGCTAGAACCCACTTCATCAGATGCATGTTGCACTGCTAAATTTATCCCATGGACTAGATTTTCAGCTGTACCCAATAATCACTGTTCTACTCTGGCTGGCTATTGCTTCCAGCTGAGAATAGCCAGAGTTCAGTAAGCTCTGACTACGCCCCTTTCTACCCTTGACATGCTACCACATCAGAGACTACAGGGGATGGGGAGTGGCCTGGGAATTGGCTACTGTTCATGTGGTCCTGTTTTTGTTCCCTGTTTAGGAGGTTGAAATATTTTCAGCAGGAAACATGTAACAAAAATTGCACTTATGATAGGCGCTTTGGGATGACTTGTCATTTTTGCTAAAACTTGTGAATCCTTTGGAATTTCTGAATGCTTAGCAGGTGACAGAATACCCATGAATAATATGACCTCACAAGTCAGTTGTTTACTATTCAAACGGCTCTAGAAGAGGGATTAATACCTGCTTCTGGCAGATCTTTTAAGGCTCAATTAATTACTTTTGTAAAGCACTTTGACAGCCTGGATGAAAGTACTATCGAAGTTCAAAGTTGATGTTAATTTTATTGTTCTCTTTCAAGCTACTAAATAATAAAAATGCTGGATGATGCATCAAGTTACCTGCCCAGGTGCATTCTTGCAACTGAAGCATTCAGTAAAGGCAATAATGTATTATACATATTCATATACAATTCTATAATTATTCACCAAGTCATACATTACTATTACATGCAGAACCAAACATAATTAAAAAAAATAAATAAATGAGCAGTAAAATGTTATAGGTAAACAAATCATGGAATATTACTACAGCAATCTGCAAGACATTGAAGAACTTTTGCCTTTAGGAATAAACCACATCAAAACCAAAAAGAAGCTAACTACATAAACTGATCATTTTTCTCCATTTGACATTATTACTGCGTGTACCTAAAATGCACAGTTCTTACAACAAGTTACTGTATTGCTTTGCAAAGAGATGCAGTATTGTTGTACAAAATAGTTGAAAGTATGTGAACAAAATTTTAATCTTACCAGTGAGAGCAGACATCTCCTGGGTTTTTACTGGGGGAATATGACAGCTCTTAGGACTCACAACATTAAATTCTGTTAATCCAGAAGCTGGCAAAGATGGGCTCTGTTGAGAATAACTTTTGGGGCTGGCAGTTTCCCCAGGCAAAGGAGATCCTTGGCCCGTGCTATAATCACCGATTTCACTTTCACTGATGTTTTGATTGGTGGGTATTTCAGGACTCATTCTGATTTTTTGCATCATTTCCACCATACATGTGAAAAAATGCTTACTTGATTTTAAGGAAATCTGTAAATCCAAGTTTTACATTGAGAATTTGAACACGGTTATTCCCCAATGCAATTAGCCACTGCTAGCTGAATCCAATTTCCTTATTCTCTTTAAAAGGAAGATATAGAATAAAATCAGTCTTCAAATCCCTGCAGTCTGTGGAAACTACTTTTGAGTGCTGCATGGCTTATTACCTCCCTGCCTCCTTTATAGTCAGGCATGGCTTGAAAGACGTCACAGCATGAAAATACCACACCCTCTTTCTAACAAACTACTGCAGCAGCTGAAGAAGAAGTGACTTTTCCTAAGAAGTGCTCAGTGGGATTGAGCAGGAAGCGGTGAAAATACAAAACTGAAAAATACGTTTTTTCCAAACATAAAAAAGAAAAATTAAACAATGATTTGTTGATTTTAAAAGAATATGGGAGGGAAAAATGGTTTCCCAGGAATTCAGTTAGTTTGCCCAAAGGTTTAAACTGTGCAAAGAACAAATAAATCTGGCCCTAAATTTAAATAGTTTTATTAACACTTTTTATTTATACTTTTTTCTAAAGTTACATAAAAAGCAGCCTTACATGTGTGACATTTAATCCTGAAAAAAGGAGCAAACACTGACACCCCCTTGCTCCCATAAACCCCTTGGTGGGGGTGGGGGGGAACCACAAAGAAACTCTACCCACTCAGAGTTATGATTCCATAAAGAGAGAAGTGCCAGAGGGTCTATGAAGTCCACTAGGGACTTTGCTATTGCTATTGATTTTACATTGAAGGCAGTCAGATACTGTGACGATGGGTGGTGGTATGAAACCCTGAGATAGATATTCTTTTTAAACTTTTTTTTTCATAAGCAGTGGCATGCTGTCATGGTTGATCTATGAAAATAAAATGTTACATGTGGCTAATAACATTCCTCAAGTTTTTGACAGAACTGTCCAGTGCGGGAACTAAAATCCATCTTTATTTCTCCAGGGAAGATATTTGAAGTTGTGTATCTATCTCCAGTACTGCAAGTGCATACCAAGGGGGTGAAATGTAGAACAAGCCCATCAAGCCTCAGTAGCTGTTAAACATTCTAGCAAGAGCGTCCACAGATAAAGGTGAGGAAAGACCAAACTGAACTTGTGACGCTAAATTGTTTACTTGTGCTTTAGCCAATCAGAAATCAGTCCCTACAACTCAATTATTTGCGGGAGGGGGGAGGGAACAACATATCTTTATGTCAAGTAGAGAGACAAGGTGGGTGACGTAATATATTTTATTGGACCAGCTTCTGCTGGTGAAAGAGACAAGCTTTTGAGCTACACAGAGCTTTCCTTCGGGTCTCAGAAAGGTACACAGAGTGTCACAGCCATATACAAGGTGGAACAGATTGTTTAGCATAACTGGTTAACATATATTGTAAGGGACCATTCAAGATGAAGTGACTCGCTAACACCTCGGCCGTCATAGGACAAAAGGGGGGGGGGAGTTAGTGGGTTACAGATTGTTGAAATAAGCCATAAATCCAGTGTCTTTTATGATATTTAGTTCTAGCAAAGTTATGAATTTAAGCTCCGAGGTTTGACTTTTGAAAGTGTTCTGCAGGTTTCCTTTGAGGACATGCATTAGGAGGTCAGATATTGAATGATCATTTAGTGAAAAGTATTCACCCACACGTATGATATGGTATTTTTGTCTTTTATCATTTTTCTGTGTGAGTTCATTCGAGAGTGTAGTAAGTGCCTGGTTCCACCCACATAGCTGTTATTGGGGCATTTACTGCAGTGGATGAGGTACATCACACGTGATAGGCATGTGTAGAATGCATTGATCTTGAAAGGTGTGTTGTGGGGAATATCGATCATTGTAGCAGAAGAGACATGTCCACAGGTTTTGGATCTGTTGTTCTGGTAGTGTCTGGTGCTGCTTTGAGTTGTTGTGTCCTGGTCTGTGGGGAGCTTGCTTCTGATGATGAAGTTGGTGAGGTTTGGGGGGTTGTTTGAAGGCCGGAAGAGGCGGTTCAGGACAGGGATGCTGGAATGGGGGAACCAGGGGGCTATGCCCTCCCACTTTTTACTGGCTGTAAGGGTGAGCGACAGAGGAAGGGGGTGGAGAGGAGCGAGCGGGGGCGGGGTCCTGGGGGAAGAGGTGGCGTGGGAGTGGGGCTTTGGGGGAAGGGGCAGTGTGAGGATGGGGGCTCGGTGAGAAGGGGCAGCCTGGGAGCGGGGCCTCAGAGGGAATGGGTGGCAGGAGGGCAGGGGCTGGTGGGAAGGGGTGGTGTGGGGACGGGACCATGGTTCAGGTACCTGTGGGCTCCCCCAACCCCCACTTGTAGAAGGCTTCCTTTGCTCCTGGTTCAGGAAAGATTTCTTTCAGGATGAGGTCCCCATTGCGTATGGGTTGTAAAGTAATTATTTAATGATACCCTGTAATTGTTTAATGATACCCTGTGTATCAAGCACACACAGATGGGATTCAGTCCTTAAGTGTGCCTTAGCTGAGTTCACAACACCTTAGGGATGGGGACGCAGAAGTGGCATTATATCTCCTTTTCGCTATCTGAAATCCTAAACCAGCTGGGTGCCAGTTTGGTCCTAGCACAAATTACAGTAACCTCACAGCTCCTCTAATCTGCACCAGTGAGGCTGGATCCCCAGGAGCTGTCCTGCTGGGCAAGGATTGCTGGAATGCCTTGCCTCTCCACCTCATGTTGTTGGAGGAATCCTCAGCTCGGGCTTTGGGCCAGATTCCCAAATGATGTAAATCTGAGTAACTGCATTTACAGCATCTGAGGATCTAGCCTTTTGTGTTGATAACAATAGTACCTAGTTCTTATACAACACTGCTTTTCATCCATTAAACTCCAAGCTCTTTACAAAAGAGGCATGTATGATTATCCTCATTTTACAGATGAGAAAACTGAGGAACAGTCAGGTAAAGTGTTTTGCTCAAAGCCACACGCCAGACCAGTGTCTATCTTACTTGTCTGTTTGCCAGGTAACCTCAATGTTATATAGAAATATGGCTCCACAAGTTTGTAACTCAAGAAAGATTAACAAAACAAAGTGATTGCTGACTCTCAGATTTCCCCAGTGCCAGTATATTTACAAAAAGATTTCTGTGCGAGAAGGGGGAGCCAAATAATTGTGGTTGACAGGAGTGGCTCTATGTATTTTGCCACCCCAAGCACGGCAGTCAGGCGGCTTTCGGCGGCGCGCCTGTGGGAGGTCCAGCTAGTAACGCGGATTTGGTGGCATGCCTGCGGGAGGTCCGCCGGCCCCGCGGCTTCGGTGTACCCGCCGCCGAATTGCCGCCAAAGCCGCGGGACCAGCGGACCTCCCGCAGGCATGCCGCCGAAGGCTCCCGACTGCCGCCCCCACAGCGACCGGCAGGCCGCCCCTCGCGGCTTGCCGCCCCAGGCATGCGCTTGGTGCCCCTCTCTACCCGAAGGGGAGAAAGGATTTGAACACGTGTTTCTCTCCTCTCAGGAGAGTGCACTAACCACTGACTTCTCAGATATTCTAATGTGGGGTTCCCCCCATCTCTCCTGTTGAAGTTGTTCCACTGTGAATAAATAACAAAAGAGAGACTTGAACAGGGGGACTGTACCTGGGGTCTTCCACTTCCCAGATGGGTGCCCTAACCCATGGCCTGGTGGTTGATCAATAGAATTATATTGCAGGTAGATTACAAATAGGTAAAACCTGAACAGAAAGAGACATGGTCTAGTGGATTGAGCATAGGAGTGCTGGAGGTGCGGCAGCCCCCCCCCCCAGCTTGAAGTGGTTTCCATCATATACAGGGTTTACAGTTTTGTTCAATGGCTTGCAGCACCCCCACTATACAAATTGTTCCAACACCACTGATTGATCACAGAATTATATACCAGGAACTCCTGTATTTTAATTCCAGTCCTGACATTGACTCCTCCGTGGCCTAGGGGAAGTCACTTCACTTCTCTCTACCTCCATTTCTGTACAATAGGGATAATAATTCCAACTTCATGGGATATTCAGAATTAATTTGATAATATTTGTAAAGAACTTTGAAGGTGGAGAGATTCAGTGTTTATAAAGAGAGGCTATAGTAATGGCCAGACTCAATCTGAATTAAAATCCCTATTCTGCCTGATTTGGAGCAGGGACTTGAATGTGGGTCTTACGCATCCCCCATGAGTGTTTTAACCACCAGTCCATTGGGTGTTCCAGGGTGGGGCTCTCCCAGTCTCTGCCACTGGAGCTGTTCCACTTTGCATTAAATAATTAACTATTAATTGGCCAGAGAGAGAGAGAGAGAGAGAGAAAGGGAGTGTGTGGTTCTATTGCCTGTTGAGTAGGGCACTGATGTAGGAGAGAGTCCAGTTGAAGTCCCGGCTCCAATAAATATTGAATTCCGTATTTATAAAAAGAGGAAAGAGAGAGAAAGAGACTGACCCAGAATACCCAAGAGGTTAGGACACTCACATAGCATGTAAGAGACTTGGCTTTGAGTCCTGCACTAAAAATATGCAGAGGAAGGATTTGAACTTGGATTTCCCATATCCCAAGTAAGGGCCTAATCACTGGCTGATTGGGTATCCTGGAGACACATGCCTGCCTGAATCTGAAAAATTTCAGACCTGCTTCCCCCAGGCTGTCTTTTCCGGTAAATGTGACCTGAGGGTTCTGCATAGCTTATTAGTGAGGGGCGGCATCAGAACTCAGGTGGTTTTGCATATGCCTACCTGTGGAAACTTAGGTGCAATGGGGACTTTAGACACCTACAGGGTTAGGCAGCAGTTGAGCGGTGGGTTTTGAGAGTGTCAGTGGCACCTAAGTGTTGGACTAAGGCACCTAAAGACGCTGGTGGGCACCTATGTAACTTTGTGCATTTAGCCCCTTATGGCTTCCACCTCTCCCCACTCCAGCAGGTACATGATATTTTATATGAACAGCCTAATGCTGTAATCTCAAATATCACCAGTAAGTTTGGTCCCACAAAGAAGTATTGTTAGAGATATTTAGTGTAGGGAGTGAGATGTACATTCTCTGTTGGACCCAACACCATATCAGTAACAGCTTTAATTTAAATTTACTGGGAGTGTTATAATGTACAACCAGTTGTGAAAGCAACTTCCAGCATGCAAAATGAACAAAGAGGCTGTGTATAAAGCTTTCTAGGAACTGCACAAGCCACTTCGGTTGGCACCATTTGGTTTCCACAGCCAGGGTCAGAACCATTTAGCCAAACACTTATCCAAGGGAACCTCAGGGCTAGCAAAGAAAATTCCCTGCTCAAAGGCATAGGGTATTTCAGTAATGTCCCACAACTTAGAATGGTTTTCTGCCTGTCTAACCTGCTGTGTACCATGTGCTCAAGGAAAGGGAGAAAATTCCAAGCATTCAGGAGGCCTGGGTCAAGGATACAAATTGGGCATTTAGGAGATTAGTTTGAGAAGACCATTGGCAATGAGGTGGAGAGTAGGAGAAAGTGACATCAGAGATTTAGGCAGGACCAGAATTGTTCAGGAGTTTAGGAAGGACATTATGAAGGAAGGAGATTGAAAGGAAGAGTAAACAAGAATTCAGATGTCTACAGTACGGTAAATTTTCTTCTGTAGATTGAGTGGACTTGGGGGGAATATAATGAAAATTGGGACAGTTAATATTATTTATTTATTTATTATAGCAACTGAAGGCCTCAACCAGCTAGGTGGTATATGAACACATAGCAAGAGCCAGCCCCTGTTCTTATGAACTTATATCCTAGCTAGGCAAGACATAAAAAGTAACTGAGATAAAAAACAAACAAAAAAAGGCAGGCATATTGAATTAGATTTCCTGTTCCTAAAATTATATACTTACCTTACACTTGTGCTTTCAGGTACAATACTTGACTCATGACAGCCAATATTTTTTTACACGTTTCAGATAAACTTTTAATTTTTACAAATTTTGATTAAAGTATGGGGAAGGAATTTCGGCAAAAGGACTTGCAGGAAAAGGTGAGTCACTTGATTATGCTCCAGCATCTCCTGCCTTTCAGATGCCATTGATTGGATGCCATTCACACCACACATTTCATGGAAGGCTGCACCCCTTTTGCTTAGAAGAAATTTCCCAGAGAAAGGAACTTCTCTCATCAGAAAGAAGTTTGATCCATCTTTGCAAAATACAGTAGAGCTATGCCAATTTATACCAGCTCAGGGTCTGGCCTTTCACCAAAAGGACATTGCTGAACCTACTGCTGATGGAGAGACAGTCAGTCAGCGACACCTGGGCAACCGCAGCAACTTCATTATTTGTGATTACACTGTTTGCACTTGGATAGAATGGGTGTAACCAAGAGCAGCATGTGGCCTTCACAGCCTGCTGCTGGAGTTTCTGAACTGGTTTCTTTTCTTTGCTTCAATGCTGGTTTAAAGTTCAGAGGAAGAATTTTGGGTCAAGACATTTTCCAGTGACTAATGATGTTTAGTGCCTCTCTTTTGGGAGCCTAGCTGGAGACACCTTATAAAGGGACCTGATTTTCAGAAAGTGCAAAGCACCCACTCTCTGAAAATTATGGTCCTTTATAAGAAGTCTCAAGTTGAGCACTCAAAAATTGAGGCTCTCAGAACTACTAGTCACTTATGAAAATCTTGGCTTTTTTAGTGTGTTAGGGTTTTTATTTATTATTATTATTGTTGTTGTTATTATTATTTATTATTTTATTAAATCTTCTTTTTAAAAAATAATGAAACAAAAAAGAATAACAGAAAACGTACTCTGCTGATTAAACCAATATCAGAGCCAGGTAGATACCAGTTTCCATTCTCTAATTTCAGGCCCCTTCCATCACTATCTGTGTTTCAGATTCTATTCTATATAGATTCTTATACTGCCCTCCTCAACATAGTATCTGAGTGCATTAAACAACATGACTGACATCTCTCTTTCATCCTATACTCAGGAGGTGTGCAGTGTAGTGTTTTGTTTTGGTAGGGTTTTGTTTTTAAATGTACACAGATAATGACTTCACCAGCAGGAGTCTCAACATGGATAACTGTAATTCAGATCTTTCCTCTGAAATACATTTCATGGTTGTTTGCATAGAGAACTTCTCTCCATGTGAATTTTTGGGGTATGTTGATGAAGGGTGCAGTTGCCTTATCTTATTTAATGCAAGGTAAATTTTTTGTAACTTCCTTCGCTCCTTGTTGGTACAAGTTTCCCTACTGCATACACCCACATTTATGGCATTTGCTGGACTTTCCAAGGGATTTTCCCCCCTGTAAATTTTGTTGCTTTGCCAAGAATTAATCCAGCTGAGTATGAAATGCTCCTATTGTGAAGATTTCTTAATAAGATTCTTCTTCATTTAGACTGTGGGTGAAATTTGCCCCAGTGAAGATAGCCAGCAGAAGACCTGTCCTCCACTTATGCTCTCAGGACTTAATTATGACATAAGTTGTGCATAGGCCTTCTTCTGGTTCTCTGCACAGAGGTGCATTTCATGCTGTGTGACTAAATTTTTAATCAAATAGATGTTTACGAATTAACAGGTTACTCACTGAACAATGATCACATCTCATGTTTCAGGCTGCTGCATGTCATTTGTGGATTCATAGTATGAGATGGATGCAACAGTGGATGGATGCAATAATATGAGCCTGACACCGGATAGTAGTCACAGCCCAGGGTTTATGCCAAATCTGGGGACGTATGTTGAGTACACCAGAAAGATACTGTACAATACTTCCCCCTAGTGAGCAGAGTCATAATGCAAGCTTGGGGATCCCATTTCCCACAGTTTGCATGCCAGTAGAAGTCTAAAATGCTTTTATTATAGCTATGCATATTCTACCCTACCCCAGATTTTGCATCAGCGCTGGGTTGTAACTATCCAGTGTCAGGCTCATATTGTCATAGCAAGCAAGAATATCCGATTTGCTACACCAGGACAGACCGTAGGGTGATCCCGTCTGGGGTCTGTTCTGGCAGTGGCCAACACCTAATGCTTCAGAGAAAGGCAAAATATATTCACCAGTAGTTCAGTGCTGCACATGGGGCAAACAATTCTGTTTTGTCTCTCAGAATAACCCCTTTGTTTGTATGTAACACTGCAAATATTGTTAATCATAAAATGATTCAGGCCCTTTTAAAACTCCATCTTCAGTATCTGACTCTGCCTTCCTGAGGCTTTGAACGCTGTAGGCTCATCATAGGCTTAGTAAAGAAGTATTTTCACCTGTTATAGCTTTGCCTGCTGTTAATTTAATCTAGTAACCTCTCCTGTACCTGTCTTGCCTTTGGATGACAAAATCGAAAGACGTTGAAGTCAGTTTTCACTGTATTGCATCTTCCTCAGTTTTAAATGTCTCATTTGAGCCATATTTAACACATCCCCTTTGCAGGTTGAATTATCCTAGTTTTCAAGGTCTCTCCTGTATCTCTAATCATCTTTGCTGTCCTTCTCTAGGGAGGTAGGATAGTTTTATGGCTAGGCACACAAATGAGAGTTAGGAGACCTCAGTTTGTATTCTCAGTTCTGGCACAGGCTTTCTGAATAATCTTGGGCATGTTTCCCTTCTCCATTTTCCCATCTGCAAAATGGGGATGGTAATACCTACCTAGCTCACAAGGGTGCTGCAAGGCTAAATGCATTAGTGCTTGTGAAATGCTTTGAGATCCTTAGGTGGAAGTCACTGTAGAAGTACAAAATATTTTCAAATTTACAGTTAAATGTGAGGTCAACAAAACTGGACTTAGTAAACCTAATGATGGTGTAACTGTCTTTCATAGTATTTTCCATATGATCTCTGTTGTAATACACCCAAACATATTTTTTGTTTCCTTAACTGCTATTGAAACGTATTTACTGACAATCCATGGCGATTCCTAAATATTTTCCCTCTGTTCAGAGCCCCTCAGCATGTACAGTGTGTGATGTTTGGACTTTTAGGCTAGTTGCAATACCCTTTGAATCATAATCCTCCATAGTTATTAACTGAAACAACTTAGTTCATCAGCAAACTTCGCCAGCTCTCTGTTTGCTTACTCTTTCAGATCATAATAATTAAAGCTGGTTCCCAGACCCATGTGGAATTCTGTTAACTTTTATCATCATGCTAGAATGCACAGCCACAGTTAATAGTCAACAGGTCTCTGTTCTCTTCTGATGTGTGCGGTGAGATCTTGAGGGATTGTGTGTTGTCAATGTGATCAAGAAACCATTTAACCATGCCATCAGTGGCGTTCTCTGTAGGTACATTTTGTTTCCTGATTCAACTGTACGAAGTAGCAGTCTTCACTCAAATAAATTTCTTTTTATGTTCATTGTTTGGTATTTCTGGCAAATGCAACTAAGAAATGGTCCTTTGGGCCAACGTAGATGATGCAGAATGTTAGAACTCCACAGCTGAATTGTGCCATGTCCCTAAAATAGCCACTTCTAGAGGAATCCTATGCGCTAGTGCTTATAGGTGTCTTCTGTAAAGCAACAGCGACCCCCTCTGGATAGGTAAGATTCTTCTCTGTATCTCACAGGTGAGCTGATCTGCTCACTAGGTATTTGTTCCGTTCTAGCGAGCTGACAGAATCTGGTATGGTAAAAATTAGTTCTACCCAAAGAGTTTACTAGAGAGAGCTGGACTTGTGTTGCATACATTAAAAGGTCATTTAGGGTATGTGTACAGTGCAAAAAAAAAAAAGAAAAGAAAAGGAGCGTTCTTAACTTGAGTTAGCTAACTCCGGTTAAAACAGCAGAGAAGACATGGCAACTTGGCTTAGCAGCTTGAGTTCAACCTGAGGGTCACTTACAGGCTTTCACTTGAGCTGTTAATCTGAGTTAAAAATTGAGTTATTGTCATCTTCACTGCTTTTTTAACCCGAGTTAGCCAACCCAAGTCAAGAACACATCTTTTTTTTTTGTTTTTTTCCGTGAAGATATACTCTTATACAGCCAACTTTGTATTATAGATTTGCAAAAGTGATTTTCCACAGGTAATGCCTGTTGGTGACATCCTAGCACACTTAAATGTGAAAGTATAAACTCACAGGCCTGGTCATCTGCCTAGATGGGTAAGGAACATTTTTAACTCCTTGAAACTGTGACTGATCACTCAGTGAGACCTACTATGGGCACTAATCATAATTGCTCTTCCAGGCCACCAGTGAAAATTGTGTGGCTCAGGATTTTATGCAAACAAACCTTGTAAGGTACAGCTAGGATGACCAGATGTCCCGATTTTATAGGGACAGTCCTGATTTTGGGGTCTTTTTCTTATATAAGCTCCTATTACCCTCCACCCCCGTCACAATTTTTCACATTTGCTGTCTGGTCACCCTAGGTACAGCTATGTTTCTGGCTATTTCCTCCAAATATTTTTCTTCTCTGGTTTATGTTAAAGAAAATATTCTGGGGAGGAGAGAGAGAGGATCTGTACTCTAAGCGTAGGGTGCAAAGGCAAAGAGTCTGTGTTCTGAATCTCCCAGAGAAAAGGTGCTGCAGGATACTGGTTTGACAAAGTAGAACTGGTTTCTGTGGGAAGCTAAAAGTGGATTTGTAGGGTCAAATGCACCATGTTCTGGTGTTACTTGTAGTTGACAGGTTTGGGATTCCTAGTACACCTAAATTACCACCTTACATACCATCAATGTTATCCAGAGAGCCACCTGCTATAGTAGAGGCAAGATTCTGAATTAGGGTGACCAGATGTCCCGATTTTATAGGGACAGTCCCGATTTTGGGGGCTTTTTCTTATATAGGCTCCTGTTACCCCCCCACCCACCCACCCCGTGTCCCGATTTTTTACACTTGCTATCTGGTCACCCTATTCTGAATGCTTATGGTTAAGGCACTGAACTCACAGAATAAGGGCTCAGTTGCTGGCTCTGACATAGAACTTCTCTGTGTATTTGGGAATGATCCAGTCAGGGCGGCGAGATATTTTTCTGGAAAGAATTGAGCGGGAGCCAGCTCAGGTGTTTTGCAAATTTGCAGGCAAAAATAGGTGTGTGCTTCTTAGAAAGTCAGATTAGCATAGCAATTACTGCAAGAATTTAAGTCAAACATATGGCTTAGGCTGATTGATTTTTGGAAAGTAATAGCCTGCTTACCGTGATACAGCACCTACATACCGTGGTGCTGGCTGCTTCAGAAACGCTCATAGATGGACAGACAGACAGATTTGGTAGATGACAACTGATAAACATTTTTTTTGCTTTACCAAAAAATTAAGTGAATTTAGTGCTGGTAAAAGATTCTATGTTGACCTCTGTGCTGATGGAAGCCCTCTATCCACAGAATAGCTTCAGCATGTTCTCCTGGCAACAGCAGCACAAGCCGAGACATCTTGTGGTTATCCATTTGGTCCTTTATTGCTCTGTGGAGACTGCCTATACTAGTACCATTTATGGGGGTGGCTTTGTGTTGTAGACACCTGGCAAAGAACTAGACAGAGACAAACTGACCAGTACTTTCTGGTTACTGTCCTGAGCAAGGTTGAAACTGGAAATCTGGAGGCAAGAATGCTTTTCCAAAATCCCATTACCAGTCCCCTGAACCATCCACTTTGCTCTGAGTGGTCATCACTTGTGTTTGTGGATCACCTGGTGCACTTGATATCAGCTCACTTATCTTATATATGCAGAACAACTAGGCAGGCCCTCATGATTTATAAAATCTCTCCCTGATGAACCATTGTTATATTAACACAATATGTACTTGGGTAGGCCATGGGTTAGGGCACCCATCTGGGAAGTGGAAGACCCCAGGTACAGTCCCCCTGCTCGAATCACTCTTTTGTTATTTACTCACAGTGGAACAGCTTCAACAGGAGAGGTGGGGGGAACCCCACATTAGAATATCTGAGAAGTCAGTGGTTAGCGCACTCTCCTGAGAAGAGAGAAACACATGTTCAAATCCTTTCTCCCTTTTGGGTAGAGAGGGGGGAATTGAACTGGGTCTCCCACATCCCTTGCTCTAACCACTGGGCTAAAAATTATAAGATATGCACCACCGCCTTGTGTGGCTGGATTTTGAACAGCACCTGATCCAGTCGGCAGCCTCTGAGCACGCTGGACCCAATCCACGATTTAGGTGGCCAAAGGTCTATCTTCCCCTGGTTTGTAAATCGCTCTGGGGCTTGGGCAGGGGGAGACTGGCATCTGGATGCCTAGAGAAAGAAACATAGGCGCCTCGGGAAATGTTACCCTGAAAACTCAAGATGAGCCCTGTGTGGATCCACAATTTATATCCATGGATTTGCAGGTACTTAGGTGTCTGAACCCAAGACTCAGTAACTTCGTGGCACCCACCCTGTGTCTTTAAAATGAAAGCCTGGGAACTAAGTTGCTTCACACAGCACTGCGTATTGAGAGTCACAGTAAGGATGAGGGCTGGAAACTAATGGAACAAATGGATGAAGTAGTAGAGGAGAAGAAAAATTAATATACAGATAAATATTTTCTTTAATCTGTAATTACCATGTTCCCTTCAGACCCGCTTTGCAGGAAACTGTAACTGCTACATAAGAGTTTGCTTATGCACAAGGGAGCACAAGAAAAACACCAATTTTTTTGTGTTGAATGGTTTAAAGCTCATTTGAATATAATATTTGCAAACTGACAGTGTTCAGACATCCACAGATTGTTCATCACTCAAATGAATCACCTGTCAGATGCGGAATCAAGTGCTGCTACAAAAGTGAGAAATCAAGCATTGCCAGAATAAATTGACATATGAAATAATTTTGGTGTCTTCCATGTGACCCACTGGGATGCATGGAAAAGAACACAAAGTAACTATGTTCTCCTGGCAGCTGGAAGCAGGATGCCATGGAGGGTGAATACTAACTCACTCTCTCTTATTGTCAGGAGAGGAAGTTAAAAGAACATTTGTTGGTGGGAAAATTTACTTCGTGGCAGCAAGTGGATGAATGTAGTTAAGGGGTAAATAATTCAAGATCAAATATGAGATATATTCAAGGCAGGATTGGACAACTAGGGACCCACTCCATCTCCCAATTAAACTCCACTGGCTTTCATGGGAATTAGATTATTACTCAAGAACCCCAAAGCCCAATTGTTCTAAGCATTGTACACATAGTAAAAAAAACAATCCTTGCCACATATGGTTGCAATCTAAATAAATAAGACAAAGGGTGGAGGTGCAGAGAGATCCACAGTGACAGAACAGGACAAGGGCAGAGACAGGAACAGATCCCTAGTGTCCCAGTACCTAGTCCACTGGACTAGACTGCTGTAAAATGTCAGTATGGAGTTACTCCTGAGCCAGGGAAGGGTCAACACTGATAACCCGCTATGTTCTCCCCACCAACTCATTGATGATTCATGCAGGTTTCATTTTTTAGCTTTTTCCTCTGTGACTTTTAAAATAAAACCAAGACATTGAAATCAAAGTGAGAAATATCAAACAAAATATTAACTCCAGAGCCCCTACTCTAGCAATCCATCACTAGATGGTGCTGTGAATGCAGTCAAAGGAAACCTATTAGAAATAAAATGACTGTGTGTACTTTCGACACATTGAAATAGGAACACTGGTTCTGCAGGGAGTATTAAGATTCAGATGAGAAAGGAACTTTTTCTTTTCCTTCGGAAGAGTAAAGATAACAGGGTGGCCCAGACGGGGTGTGTATAAACTCTGTTTACTAAGTAGGTGACTGTTTCTCAGGGATAAAAACGTAACATCTTGCTAAATACTAAGCCTGCTATTTTGTGAATTCCTCTTTAGAACAGATATTTTATCTGATGATTTAAAAAAAAATAAATTAAAAAATGACTCTGATCAGGAGTTATTATAGTGAGATTGAATGGCTGGCAGCCAATCAAATTGCTTGAATTCTCCAGCCCCTCTTACAACATTCCTTTCCCATCTTGTAACTCATGTTCCAGGGGTGACAGATGGAACAATTCTGCTATGCTTGCATTGAATAGTAGTTGCTCCACAAGCGATTTCAATAGGAAGCGTGGTGGAGAAAGGGATTACTCCATGAGTAAAGGTGGCAAAATTGGGCCCAAAGTAATGGAATGGAACCAAGTGTAATATTAACTTTTTTCTGGCATTTTCTTAATTCTTTCTTTATCTCCCATTTCATCTTGCCCTGGAAGGCTACAAAATTCCTGATAATCTATTTCCTCCACATTTCTAGAGGCTTTATCTCAAATGAGATTAGTACACAAGGTATTCAGGGCCATAATGTAACCCTCTGCTGTATTTCATCTCACTTATCCTATTTGGTCGGCTCTTTCTAGCCCTGATTCTGCAAAGCACTTAAGCATGTGATTTTCAATGAGAGTTATGCACAAGTTTAAAGTTAAGGATGTACTTAAGGCGTAGATCCTCAAAGATATTTTGGTGTCTAACTCCCATTAAAGCCAATGGGAGTTAGGGTCCTAAATACCTTTGAGGATCAGGACATAAGTTCTTCGGTGAAATGGGACCACTATAAACTCCTTTTTATGGTGGTTTAATATTCAATATGGTTTCCTGATGCAGCTGTCTGTTAACGTCAGCCATACACATGAAACAATCCTGATTGGGCCCCAGTCCTGCAAATACTTCTGTATGTGAATAATTTAACAGATGTGAGTAGACAACCTATAGGTCCAATTCCATTTTATCAAGCACACAGTAAGATCAAAGCAGAGCCGATAATTCACTACAGGATTGCATAGATGGTGGCCTATTGGCATGGCACCATTCATTGGGTTGAGATAACATTGAGATGGGAATGGCATAAGTAAGTATATTTAAGAAGCCATAGAAGCTTTATAGCAGAACTCCTGTACTTAACAAAGGTCAATGGTTTTTGATCATGACTACAATGCATAAACCATAATATTATATGTTGACATGGAAGGCCATTGAAGAGTAGCTTAAACCAAGCTGATGATATTTGGTCCTTGTAGTTGAAAATTAGCATAGTATTTTAAATGTTTGTACCTATGGCTGGTATATGATTCTGCAGCTGTAGAAAATGCTGCAAGATCCCACAGGCTCTGTATACCAATATCTGTATCTTTCATTGATTCCCTGCTACCAATGGAAAGAATCTCCAGAAACTTGCTTCCAATACCTCTAGAGAATGTTGATGACTTCAAAACTTTATCTTCACATTGCATAGCAGAGAATTCAGACAAAGCCCACCTTAGACATTGCTCCGAAATGAGAGAAAGAGAGTGAGAGAGAGAAAGAGCAAGTGTGTGTGTGAGAGAGACAGAAATTAAGAATTTATTTTTTCATTTGACAAATGGGAACAGCTACATGTATTTACCCTTACATTTGCTTTAAAAATGTACATAAAATTCCAATAAATGCAATAAAAATATTAAGGTGAACCACATAATAATAACACTCCTATTAACTGAAACTGAGCTACATAACTTTTAGCTATTTGCTTATTTAAAGTTAATAATTAAAGCAATCAATATGCGAGGGGAAAAAACTAAAGTTCCTAAATCCATCTCTCTTCTCCTGAACAAATATAATGAAAGTCATGGGGAACAATGGCCTGCAATCTGAGGTTAAGTTTCATAGACTTTTTCCCACACTTTATATTTTACTTTTGATTAAGTCAGGGGGAAGACTCCGATTGAAGCTAATGGGCATTGGGTTAGGCCTATGAAAATAGAGGAAAGGGGAAAACAAACTCATTTTGACTAGACTGTGACTTTTAGGCACAGCCCATAGAAAGGGGCAGCGATTTGGCATGCTGCCCCCAGAAGCAGCACCAGAAGGCAATGTGTCTCAAAGACACTGCCCTGAGATACAATTCCTCAAGGTCTCCCCTTTTGCACTGAGATTAGGGAAAGTAATTTTCTGTAGCCCTTGAAAATGTGTACGATACTTCCTCAAAGATATGACCAAAAGGCTTACCCTGAGCATGCACTAAAATCTTTATTGCCAGCACAGGAAAAGATCCGCGGCTGCTATTATTGTAATTATTTATATTACAGTTGTCCCTCAACTGAGATTAGAAACCAGTGCCTTATCTGCTGAATCAGCCTGATTCTAGTAGTCAGATAATAATAATAATACCTAGGTCTTATGTAGTGCCTTATAATTAGTAGGTTCAAAGCTTTTTATAAAGATGGTCAATGTCATTATTCCCATTTTACAGAGGTACTGTTCTGTTTACCAAAAATTTAAAGCCAGAAACTTCATATAGTTCTGGTTGAAATCTAGATAGGATGATCTGTTATGGATATGCTCTGATTTCCCACAGTCACAAATGGCCCTGTTATCCTGGAGGATGAGGCTCATTACATATGAGATTAAGACTGCGTTGATGCATCCTTGGCCAAACTATTCCAGTTTAGTAATACAATGAATATCTATGTTACCCTGAAAACCATCTGCATAAGATTTCATGGAGGATACTAAGCCACTTTATTTGTTCAAGGTTGTGTTTTTTTAATAAGTAATTGTGACATCTGGTATTTATATAAAAATAAGGAAGTAAACCCTATTAATCAACAAGGCTGAGAAACTTATTCAATTCCTTTGTAGTAGAATAAACTAATCCCTGAGAGTTTTGTGTATGCAAAGCTCAGTTATAATGGGGGCATTAACAACAAAGCTCATACCCACTTTTAAGACCAGGGACCAAATTTATTTAATATATAATACCGTTACAACAATGGTGGGATGTATAAGGGACTTTGTGGGGCAAGAGGGGGTAAATTACAAGGGCTCCTGATTAGGGCTGCAATCCACTACGGCACTTAAAAACACGCTTAACTTTAAGCATGGGAATACTACTGTTGATTTCAATGGGACTGCTCACCTGCTGAGAATTTAACGTGTACTTAAGTGTTTTGCTGGACTGGGGTTACACTGCTCTACAGCCAAAATGCTTCTGAAATAAATGTAATCAAACTTTACTAATTCTGGGTCACTGAGAACGAAAATGATGCTTAAAATTGTTGATTGGCTCTAGTTTTCAAGATATGCTATTGGGTCAGTATATACGACCCTTGACTTGGGAATGGCGGAGGATAAGTGAGTTATAAAGGGAAGGGATCTCAATTTAAACCAGAAATGACTAAAATACATCTTTGACTGGATCTATGAATAAATCTATGACTGGGTTTGGACAGTACTTCCTTTTTAGGCAAAACAATGAATGATGCAATCTGAAGCTGGTATTGCGTCATACATGATATGAATTGCATCATGTTATTCCTAGAAGTCATGGATGATGCAATCATAATGAAGCTTACATCACTCTGCTGAACAAATTGCCCTATATCAGCTCTAGAAATCATACAGTGTCGTGCTCTCTTATTTGTCAGTGTTTGATTTTGCAAAGGGACACATTTCTGTTTAGCCAAAGTGAGCAGAGATGCCTCGTACTTGTGTGAACAGTGCAGATAACTTCTGCTATGTTTGTGGTGAAGTGACTTTTGCATCACAAAAGCGCAGTATAACCACTATGGTTAAGAAAGCCTATCACCTTTATTTTGGCTGCAAAATTGGAGATCAGGACAAGAGGTGGGCCCCACACATATGCTGCAACACTTGCACAACAAATCTTGGCCAGTGGTTGAACAGGAAAAGGAAATCTATGCCTTTTGCAGTGCCAATGATTTGGAGAGAGCCAACAGATCATACCAGCAATTGTTACTTCTGCATGGTGCCTCCAGTTGGGAAAGGTGTGTCAAAGAAGAAAAAGTGGAATGTGCATTATCCAAACATTCCATCAGCTATACGCCCAGTACCCCCCGGAGAAGGACTGCCGGTTCCTGATGCACCAGAATCATTCTCACTTGAGTCAGACGAGGAAGAGGAAGAGGATGAAACTTCTGGTCCTGAACCATCAATGTCACAGGACCCACATTTTCTCCCATCCTCCTCCTCTGAACCACACCTCATAACACAAGGTGAACTGAATGACCTTGTCAGGGATTTGGAACTACCCAAGAGTAAGGCAGAGCTGTTGGGCTCCAGACTACAGCAGTGGAATCTCCTGGCAGGTGATGTTAGGGTTTCCATATTCCGTGACCGTCAAAAGGATCTTGTCCCATTCTTCTTCATGGAAGGTGATCTTGTAGCCTGCAACAACATCGATGGTGTGATGGCAGCCCTCATCATCGTTCACGATCCAGATGAGTGGAGACTGTTCATTGATTCATCGAAGATGAGTCTTAAAGCTGTTTTACTGCATAATGGCAATGTTTTGCCATCAATTCCAGTTGGTCATGCAGTCCATATGAAGGAAACCTATGACAACATGAAACAACTTTTGAGGTGCATAAACTATGACCAACATCAGTGGCAGCTTTGTGGCGATTTGAAGGTTGTTGCTCTCTTGCTTGGTCTGCAGACTGGATACACAAAGTACTGCTGTTTTCTCTGTGAATGGGATAGTCGTGCAAGAGATTCCCACTACATCAAGAAAGATTGGCCACTCCGACAGTCATTGGAGCCTGGGAGGAAAAGTGTTCAGCATCCACCACGTGTTGAATCAAGGAAGATTTTGTTACCACCCTTACACATCAAGCTGGGTCTGATGAAGAACTTTGTCAAGGCCATTGACAAAACACAAGCAGCTTTCAAGTACCTCCGTGGAAAATTTCCAAGGTTAAGTGAAGCTAAGATAAAGGAAGGTGTCTTTGTTGGTCCTCAGATTTGTGAACTTCTTCGAGATGATGCATTTGACCATGCACTGCGTGGCAAGGAAAAGACGGCATGGAAAGCCTTCCAGTTAGTGGCAATAAATTTTCTCGGAAACAACAAGGCAGACAACTACAGGTTGTTGGTGGAAAACCTCCTCAAGGCATACAAAAGCCTTGGTTGCAACATGTCACTAAAGATACATTTTTTGCACACTCATCTAGATTTTTTTCCACCAAACTGCGGAGCAGTGAGCGACGAGCACGGCGAGCGATTTCACCAGGACATTGCAACAATGGAGAAATGCTATCAGGGCAAATAGAGCCCATCAATGCTTGCAGACTATTGCTGGACAGTGACAAGAGATGCTCCATTTAATGAATACAAGAGACAAGCCAAGAAGCGCCGAGTAGACACTGAATAGGACTAAACTATGTACATAATAGTTTTTTGCCTTTTGTTTCATAATAAATTTTATTTATATAACCCTTTTGCTGATTTTTAAAGTGTTACATAAACAGGACAGGTGAAATATTATCATGTAAAGCAACCATAAACACATGAAAAGACCTAGGTTTACAATTTATGATTAAAACTCTACTATCTACACAATATACATAGACATAAAATGTAAAAACTTAAATATCTTAGAAACAGTAGCCAATCCGTTGTTTTAATTGTCATATTTGAATTCAGCACATCAAAATACATAATAAATAGCACATTTTATCTCTGAAGCAGACGACTTCTCAAAAATTGTAGACCAGTGTTAGTGGAGAAACACCAGGCCCGTGTGCAATTCTGATTTATTAATTAGTTACAGTGTTTTGAAAATATAAAATGCTAAGCAATATTCTTATTCGTCAGTTATCCTTGTGATTGCTTTAGAATGAGGGTCTCTTTTTGGTAGGGAAAGAGAAGGGCTGAACTTAGCAGCAGGCAGTAACCACAAACTAAAGACGATATAACAATCATCAGCTTAGCCTGACAGCCTTTGCACGATGTCTATAAAGCATTTGGTAGAAATAGTAACATTTAGCACTTTAACAGTATTTTGCACATTCAAAGTATTGTGCAGACATCAACTAATTAATCCTCACAACCCCCCCCCTTCCCCCCCAGGGTGATAGTGGGCAAATATTGTTTGCATTTTGCAGATGGGGAAACACAGACAAAAAGGTGAGGTGACTTGCCAAAGGCTATGAACGGAGTAAATCACAGAGCCAAGATTAGAACTCAGGATCCTGATGCCTCAGCCTATACTCATTCCTCCAGGTGCCACTGTTTTCAGACTTACTTAAGTTCCCAATTTACACCAGGTTTTTTGGCCACACTTTCTTATGTATGGTAGATTTTTTTTTTTATGGAAAATATCCTACACACAGTACATACAGCAAGTAGAATACAAGATCTATAATGTAGTGCACATCCCTCTTCAGATAGAGTCCAGGAGTGCAGCTGCACCCAATGCAACATGTGCCAACTGGAAATATAATTTATAAGACAAATTTGGAAACTGTTTCTCTTAAGTAGGCATATTTTACAGAGATATAGTTATTGGTTATATTAAGAGATGTTTACTTTGATTGTTTTTCTCTACATATCGTATAATTTGCTTGATCCACAGATAAGTGGTTATGTCACCTTTAGAGGAGTAAACTCTAAGACCAAACCAGTTTAACTTGGTGATTGTTTAGATTGGTTTTTTGCCACATTTTTTTTTCTGAACAATCTGTTCCCATGAAAATGCCAACATCTCCCTATTACTATAAGTTAATGCTGTATTAACATAAATCATTCAGAGCATGGCCTGGATTCTTCTACATGAAATATAAACCTTCATGTAACCCTTCTTTGTAATTTGCACAGCCAAACAAATTCCAGTACCACTTCCTTGTTCTGCAGTTAGTTTCATGTAAACCATACTTTTTAAACACTTCTTTCATTCGTCAGTGGCATATCTCCCAGCTCCAGCAACAAGTGCTTAAATCCTCCTAAGCATTTCAGGTACCTACAGAAATGTACAAACCGAGCAACTCAAAGAAAGGATGTCTAAAACAAAGGATCATATTGGTGCTCCATTGGAAAACAGGAATCAATTGATGGGAATACCCCTAAGAAAAAGGTTACAACAATTCTCACCAAAAAAGTTAAACGTATCTCCCCTAAAGACAGGGCTTCTTGTTAAATATGTCCAGACACATCCTCAAGTGGAGTAAATCAGCATAGCTGCATTGGCTTCCAAACAGTTACACTAGCCAGCCAAATTATGCATGTGGTGTACACCTACAATAGATTGTACAGCATACTCCAAAAATACTCAATTGAGCATCGAGGACCAGAGTTTAAAGATGCTGCAGTTTAGCAAGGTGTTTAACTTCGCCAGAGGCGAGTTTGTATAGGGAAATGAGAGAATGCAAAAACACAGGTGTTACTTGGAATTAACTCCTCTTTATCCAGGGTCAAGGGGCTAATTGAAGTCTAACTTGAGCAAGGAGTTCACAGAAATGATTAAATATTTACCCAGTAAAAGAAATGCAGGTCTGCAGAATAAATATGCAGTTTGCTCTCTGTTATCATTCCAATAATTCCATAACAATAACTTAAAGCAGAAGGGGCACCAAAAATCTGGTGCACACCTGTGCAAAGCAGAGAGAGGCTTACCATCTGTAATTCTCCGTAGGAGTATGACCCTCTTGAAGTATCATGATTATTTTTCAGTCCTTTCAGTCCTTTTTTTCCAATGCACTTTTTAAATCGTCAGTTGTACATAGAACTGGGCATAAATGGTTTATCCTTTCAGTGAAAATGTTTGAGGTTTCAATTTTGTTTTCCTATTCTGCATTGGGATGAAACCAAGACCTTCTGAAACTGTTTACAAAAAACTGGAGGGGGAGGCCGGAGAGGCACTGAGTTATGGGAGACCCAGCTTCAAGTTCTTTTTCTGCCTGATTAATCTCTCTCGCTTTCTGGTTTTGACCAGAAATTCCCTCCCTGGACCTGAGAAACCTTCCTGACAACAATTTTATCAAAACTGATATGTTTCCAAAAGAGGTTCGGGTTTGACAAATTGGCATTTTCCAATGAAAAACAGTTTTGTCAGAAAATTCCTGACCAACTCTAGTTGTATACACCAATAAAATTCAAATAAAAATAAAAATAATGAAACCTTTAAGCAATAAATGAAATCTAGGGCAACATCCTCAGATGTTGTAAATCAGCATAGCTCCACTGATTTAAATAGAGGGATGCTGATTCTTGCCAGTGGAAAATCTGGCCCTTTTACAGCAATGAAAGCAGAAGTTAGTCCTAACGGTCTTAACTTCAGCTTTGGCCTGAACTAAGGAACATAACTGTACATCTCATGTGGGTTCTGTGCTCTAGAGTCTAAACTCCATCCTCAAAGGGTGACATTTCCAGCATGAGGTTTATGCACCCACTTACACCCATAGCTTTTTCTCCTATTAAGTCCCAGAGGGGCTAAGCTTGGTGCTGGTGCCTTGCGGAAGGGGTAAGTTTCACCCTATGGGCTGATTAGTGCTTTCCTCCATGAGTAATCCACTGATTTCAACTGCACCCACTTCTAAAAGAGGCGCAGAATCTGCTCTTCAATTAATAAAGATGTAGGCCTGATCTACACATATTTTTTACCATATATATTGGTTAGGGTTGTGTTTTTGTTTTCCAGATGATATAGTTATACCCATACAACCTCTAGTGGGGACACAGTTATTTCAGTATAAAGGTGCCTTATAGCGGTAATGCTTATTTTTCTTCCTGTACAGGAGGAAGCTATACCAGTATAAGCACATTTATACTGGCATAACTTCATCCTCTCTATATTGGTATAGTTAAAGCAGTACAACTTTTGAGCGTAGGCAAGGCTGAAGTGAACTTATCATCTAGACTTATGCTATATCTACACTGCCGACACAGTTATGTCAGTCAGGGGTGGGAAGGGCTGTGATCCTTGACTGACCTAGTGGTGCTGGCAGAAGTCCCTAGTCTTGACACAGTTATACTGGCTAAACGGCACTTTTACTGGTATAGCTTTTTTCTGTCGGGGGAGAGATTTACTATACTGGTACAACAAACAACTTTGCCAGTACAAGCCGCATACATATTAGGAGCGCTTTGTTGGTATGGTATATCAGTATTCCTAGACTGGTGCTAGACTGGTGCTCTTAGGGTAGGCATCGTGCCAGTTATTTATCAGCAAGACTCAGTGATCTTATCGTCTCATTTAGATACAAGGTGGTGCCTGTTTTGCAATGTTGAATGTCTGGGGAATATTTGATCGGACATGACTCGCTTTCTCTTTGTAGTATCATTGCAAAACCCTGACAATTAACCTGTAAAATGGGAAGAAATTCTTTATGCTGTCTTTCAAAGCAAATATTTAAATAATCTTTGTAATACTTCAGAAAAGGAGGGTTTAATGCATCTTTTAGCTCCTTTTATTTGCTGTTCTTTACCAGTTTGCAGGATTTGTTTTTCCTCTTTTAAAGAATTCTGTTGGAAGCTTAGACAATATCACACAAACTGCAGGTGCATTAGTAACCCAGTAAACCACAACAACCAGAGACCTGTGCCGGAGATAATATACATGGAATAAACACATCAGGTGACACTGAAGCCTTTTCATCTCAAATAAAGGACAGCTATTTGTTTAGCGTCGTAAGCTGGACATTTCATTGATCAAAAGCAAAGGAAAAACTTTTGTGCTCGGCAGATTAAACTTTTAACTCAGCTGAGAAATCTTCTTTAATTCACAGTGGCTTTTGTTGTCCCCCTAGTATTGTGCATAATTATATGCAAATAAGAAGAAGAATGACTCCTTCCACACTGAAATTTCACCAAAAAACAGTTATCATTTCAGCCCAGCATCTTTATTTATTATGCCTCCTGTGTTAGCAGCTTGGCCATCTTGGTCAAAGCAGTGCATGGACAAAGAGGAAGCGGAATCACAAGGCTGCTGTCTCTGGGTGCTGGCAGACACCCCCTCCCCCCAGGAGAAGAAAACCCTGTTGTTATGGAACGGGGTCACTCCTACTACATGGCTCTGTTACATGCAGGAGCGGATTTACCATGAAACAAACCGTGTGGTGGCACGGGGCCCCCAACAACAGAGGGGCCCCCAAAATGCAGGACAAATCTCTGACAACTGCCCCACGACTCCCAGCTGGCGGCACAGCAGAGCTCCGGCAGGCAGGCTGCCTGCATGCTGCGGCTGGTGGCCCCACGCCGCTCCTGGAAGCGGCCAGCTGCTGGCATGTCTCTGTGCACCCCTCCATGCACTGCGCGCTGCCCCCACCCCGGGCAGAGCATGGAGACCTGCTGACCCCTCCCCACAAGGGGCGCGCAGAGACGTGCCAGCAACAGGGCTAAGATGGCTCCCTGCCCGCTCTGCCTCCCTCCCTCCAGTCTGCTTCGCTCCTGGAAGCAGCCGGCATGTCCCTGCGGCCCCGGGGTGTGTGTGTGTCTCCACGCGCTGTCCCCGCCCTGAGCGCCGACTCTGTAGCTCCCATTGGCCAGGAAGTGTGGCCAATGGGAGCTGCAGGGGTGGCACCTGCGGGCAGCAGTGCGCGGAGACCCCCTGCCATCTCCCCCGCCTAGGAACCGCTGCTGGAGGGGTGTGTGTGTCGGTCGCTTTGAGAGCCACACTGCCCAAGGTAAGCGCCGCTCCCCTACCCCCCTCCTGCACCCCAACCCCCTACTCTAGCCCAGAGCCTGCACCCTGCACCCAAACTTCCTCCCAGAGCCCTCACCCCCCTGCAAGGCCCCAACCCCCTGCCCCAGCCCAGAGCCCGCACTCAAACTTCCTCCCAGAGCCCGCACCCCTCACCCCTCCTCCCATACCCCAACTCCCAGCCCCAGCCCAGAGCCCGCACCCAGCACCCAAACTTCCTCCCAAAGCCCGCCCCCCACACTCCCTCCTGCATCCCAACCCCCTGTTCCAATCAAGGTACCTCACTTTATTTTCACTTACTTCCCATTACTTATAATATAGGAGGAGGATGAAGAAAAAAAGAATGAAAAACGGGGAGTGGGGGGGAGGGTATAACAGAGAATGTTCTTTTTCTTGGCTGGGTCCCAAGGGGAGCCCCCAAAAATGAAGCTGCACACGGGGCCCCACTAATTCTAAATCCGCCAGTGGTTACACGTAATCGTACAAGTTCTTTTTCCTCATGCGTGAACAAGTTAAGTATCGGTACAGCTGTGCCGTTGTAAGCTTGTAAGTGTAGACATGGCCTAACTAAAGTCAATTCTTGAGGCAGAGTTGATCCCTGGGAACAACTGGCATTGGTGTTTGGCCTGAGATCCCTGGAAGCGGGGACTGCCTGCATGCTGTTTGTGACCCCTTCTGTTTTATGACTGTTTTATGTGTAACTAAAACAAGTTATACTAATGGCAAACCCAGACTCCATAGCAAAAAAATGATTTCTCCTCCAACTGGAAGGCAACTTGCCAGGCCCCAGAATTCTGCCAGCTCTCAGCAGACAGGCTACACTGTAGTTGGGAGTGTGACGGGGTACAAAAGAAAGAGGCAACATTATACAAAGAGGAAGGATGATCTTATGGGTAAGGCACAGAGCTGAGATTCAGGAGATTTGAGTTTAATTCCCAGGTCAGCTTCCTGTGTGACCTTCCCCAAGCCATTTAGGCTTCATCATAAGCTTGACTGTGTGTCTGTGCAAGTTAGAGAGGGCTCATAGGGGACCCTTTTATTCCCCTGTCTGAGATGCCCAAATGTCCATACCCTGAGAGGGGACCAGGCGAGAGCAGCTGGTGTGCTGCTACACTGCTCCTGTGCAAGTGAATGGGCCATGGGCAGAGGCTTGTTCTAGCAGTCCCCTTGGAGGGGGAAAGAAACGGTGGTAGGAACAGGGCTGGTCCAATTTACTTCCCAAAGGGGGGAGCAAGGTGAGACTGAATTGTGACACTTATTCACAATTGGATTCCCCTCCCCCCCCACACACACACTCCCCCATGCTCCTGGGGCTGTGCAATTGCATGCTGCCCCTTACTTTGGCTGGATTGCAAAACGCCAATCCAGCCCTTAATCTGTCTGTGCCTCAGTTCTCTACCTGTAAAATGGGGATAATAACACTGTTTTATTCACCCCAGACAGTAAACTCTTTGGGACAGGAACTGTCTCTTACATTGTCTATGTACAGTGCCTAGCATAACGGGGCCCTGATCTCATTTGCAGCTTTTAGGCATTACTGTAATATAAATAATAACCCATTTGTGCGTGCATAAATGTAGTGCCTCTGAAAAGGGCAGGTTGGCAATCTTGGGATCTGTTTATTCCCAGCACAGCGCAGAGTCCTTCTCTAAACCAGCTTCACTAATGCAACTCAAGAGCTGAGAACAACCAAAGTCATTGAATTTAGGATAGCAATAGCAATCATATGGTACAAACTTTCTTTCACTGCCATCCTGACCTGGATTTGAATAGGTGATCTGGGGTGAAAGGATATGGTTCCCTGTACAACTGCAACTGGCCAGATGGAAATTTTCTATCTAGCCACAGAAGACATATAGGGTGAGCCTCAGCTCTACCTTGGCGAGATCACTTCTAGGAGTGAGAGGGGACTGCAGTTTATCTGGCCTATTCAATCTTTGTTAAGGCTGGAAACAAGGGCCTAACAAGTGCCAGTTTGGATGGTGGTTTTTGTGATGTGGACATTTTTCCACTGGGACCTGGACTGAGAACATCATTTTAGCAAAGGATCAGTGCAGCATTTAGTCTCCCACTAAGAAGGGAGCTGCATGCAGTGGCTTTCTGCACGCATTGCTTTTCCCGGGGACAAATTGTTTTTGTTCCAGCAAGCTGAATGGCAGCTGATACAATCGCTAATACCAGGAGCAATAACTCTGCAGAGCTGTAACCTGCATCTGCTGGCTTGTTTGTTCTTCCCAGGGAGAGAAGGGCTTGACACTGCGAGATGGACTGTGCCGTATTGTGTTGCTTAATAAGAGCACTTCTGTCTCTCAGTTTACAAACTGAAAACAAAAGCGCATGCGATACCATTACCTGGCTTCCTTCCAAAACCTGTTGTTCCTTAAAATGTCAGCACGTCATAGCCACTTTCTTTAGAAACTGTTGTAAGCATTTACTCTGCATGTTCCAGGGAACACCATAGTCCCCACACCAAAAGGTGCTTTAAGGTGAATAGTGTCCATAGAGTTTCTTTTATTTAGATCACCCCATCCTGCAGAAAAAACGCACAGGAGGAGAAGGCTGGTCTAAGAGAGGAAGGATTATTGCTAAGCTGGTCTCAACCTTTTCTGTTTAAAGCTTGACTCTTCTAAGTGCTCTAGAACCAGATTCCTTTGAAATTTTGTATGTCTTGTGAGGGGGTGCAGGGTTTGTTAATTGTCGAGATTCTGAGCCATTTGACCAAGGGGTTCCCGAGGTACAGCCCTTGGGGAAAAAACAGCTGTTCTTAAAGTTGACAGAATCTGGTGGTCTTTTTTTGCTCACAGATAGAGATCAAACCAGGGCTCCGATCATCACATCAGAGAGTCCAGTGCCCGAGGTTTATCCCCAACAGAGTAAAGGGCACCCCCCAGCTCTTTGGGGGGAAACAAATTAAAATGTTAGTTCAAAAAGATTTTGCTTCTCCAGTAGGCACATTGCAAGCCTCACATTCTCGAGACTTGATGATACCAAGCATGCGTGGACAGAAGAATTAAAAGGTTTGTTAGCTTTCAGAGTTTCACACCAGTTGGATAGCTCAAGGGGATATGCAGTAGTCCTTTGAACATAACCAAGTTAATGTCCATTTTGAGCCCCACCTGGAGGAGAAATTTGGAAAAGGTTGGATGGCATATGGCTAAAATCTGGCTCTGTCCATTTTTTCCCCGTTGGGTTAAATGGTTCTGGGTGGTAGGGAAGGTGAAAGGAGTTGGCTCGGGTGTGGGTGAGTGGCAGAGGGACTGGGGGAGAATAGGTGCAGGGGCACCTGTCAGCCCCACATTCTCTCCTGTGTGTGTGACCCCCCTTTCCTTCCCCCAGCAAGCTGGGATGTGGGGTCCCTATCCCTTCAGGTGTCTGAGCCTCAGTCCCTGCACCCAATGTGCATGCCAAGATCTGGGGGGGCCTCTCCCAACCGTTCATGTGTGCTTGGATCTGGGAGGTCCCTTAACCCCCACTTGATCTCCTGTATGTGCCAGGATCTGCCTATGCATGGGGGTCTGACTTCCCCTCTCTGTCCACCCTCCTGGGATCCAGGTTTGGGGGCGGGGGTGTGAAGTTGGCTTTACTGGAGGGGTCTGAGCCCCTTTCCCTATCCTCCCAAGTTAGCCAGGATCTGGGGATGCCCTGCTGCTGTGGGGGGGAGCTTAGAACAAGCATGTTCGGAACACTGCATCAGGAACACACTGCTGACACTGGGGTGAGGAGTTGAGAACTGGCATATTTGACACAGATCAGAAACTCTCCTGCACTGCGGAGGGGGGAAGGGAACATGCACTGACATGAATGTAGCAGTTCACACATCTCAGAGCTATTGTTTCAGGCTGTTTTCCTCTCCATCCGGTAATCTCTTTCCGATGACAACATCTCATTGAGATGAATGGGCCACTTCACACCTCTCTGAGCATTAACTCTAAATTTCCTGGTTTTCAGAAGTTTGAGTTGTGCTGTACTTGGCGTTCTGGAAGGGTACAAGCTAACACTGGGCAATCTTACCTCTAGGTTAACAAAGCTTTTTTGCCATTAATAGTCCTATGGTTGAGGCATTGGACTGTGATTCATGAAATGTGGATTGATAGCCTGGCTCCGTCACAGCCATCATGTGTGATATTGGGCATATTGCTTAAACTCCATGTCTCTGTTCCCCATCTGTAAAATGGGAATAGTAATGGGGACAATGCTTCCTATCTCCCATTCTTGTTTATTTGGATTGTAATCTATTTAGGTAGAGACTTATTATTTGTATGTATAGTGTTCAACAAAACAGGGGGGCCTTGAGCTTGGCTGGGGCTGCTAGATATCACTATGAGACAAATAATATTTTATATTAACCCTTTCATTTCTGCTGGACTATGCCTGTTTTAACTGTATGAATGACCAAGACCCCAGGATGTATCTGGTATGTACAGCTACACTGAACAAGCAGGTTTCCTGGAGGTAGTTAGAAGAGGTGTGTGAAACAAACAAAAAAATTAGGCACTGGGAGTGTAAAAAGGTGTTCTGTTTACCCTTTTATACTACAAGAACAAGGAGCCTTCCAATGAAAATAAAAGATAATACATGTACAGTGAATGAAAGGTGATTTATTTATTTATTTATTTATTTATACAATGAATAATTAGCTCTTGGAACTCATTGCCACAAGATATCACTGAGCCCAGAAGCATGGCAGAATTCAAAAACTGATTAGCCAATTATATAGATAATGGGTCCACGGTCACATTACCTTGGATATTAACCCTCATGGTTAGGGTTGCCAGCTTTGGTGGGATGAATTCCTGGAGGTTTCATCACATGATATTATCTTTAATTAAAAATTTATAGAGTCATAGAATATTAGGGTTGGAAGAGACCTCGGGAAGTCATCTAGTCCAATCCCCTGCTCAAAGCAGGACCAAACCCAACTAAATCACCCCAGCCAGGGCTTTGTCAAGCCTGACCTTAAAAACCTCTAAGGATGGAGATTCCACCACCTCCCTAGGTAACCCATTCCAGTGCTTCACCACCCTCCTAGTGAAATAGTGTTTCCTAATATCCAACCTAGACCTCCCCCACTGCAACTTGAGACCATTGCTTCTTGTTCTGTCATTTGTCACCACTGAGAACAGCCGAGCTCCATCCTCTTTGGAACCCCCCTTCAGGTAGTTGAAGGCTGCTATCAATCTTTCATCTAATCATTTTTCAATCCTGGAGACTCCTGGACAATCCTGGAGGGTTGGCAACCCTACTCATGGTTCAAGCCGTAATCCAACCGTTAACTGTTTGAAGTTAAGAGGAAACTTCTCCCATCTCCTATTTTGTCCACTACAGGGTTTTTTTGTGCCTCCCTCTGAAGCGTGTGATATTGGCCACTGATAGAGACAGAACGCCGGACTAGAAGGGGCACTGGTCTGACCTGGTTTGGCATTTCCTATGCCCTATTTTGAGGCTTTAAGTGGGGGCTGGCCTAGTATATCTTGTCCACATCCTTTGCACAGAGGTATGTCACCCAGGATGAGGAGACACAAGAGGGTACCAATGTGCCTGAAGGAAAGGGTGGTGGCACGGTCTAACTACATCGACCACGTTGTCTGTGTACACAGGTTGCGTGCTTGTCACCGGTTCCACTGCAAGCCTCATCGCCTTCCTCCTCTTCCACCTTCCTTACTTACCAGACATGTTTTTCTGCTCTCTTCCAGCCTGCTCCTCTTCTCCGGTTTATGTCTCTCTCTCTCTGGCAACAGCTGTACTGTTATATGATTGGCAAAGAGCCAGACTTGTGGCTCTTGACAGTTACAGAGGGTGGATTAGCCGTGAAACAATATTATTTTGGAAAAAAAAAGCGCCCTTCTTTAATTCACAGCTAGGGGTGATGTGAATTATTATTAAATAATATGCAGATGGGGTGCATGCACGATGACAAAGTACTTCATGCTAATGGAGAGGAAGGTATAAGCCTCTCTCACGGGATCTTAACCTCCACTGGGACTTTTGCTCCTAAATCACTTAGCACTTTGGTAAACCCTGCACTACATTTCTTTGTGGACCTGATTCTCAGTTACACTATATAGCTCAGGCATCATGAGAGGGGTCTTAAACTGGGCAGAACCAGATCCTGGAGACCCCCTCCTGCACAGAGGGCCTCTCCAGCCTTTGTATAGAGCTGGTGTAAGGGCTCTGTGTTAGACCCCTTGGGATAATGGATGTGAGACTAGAATGCGCTGCACTGCAGCTCTTCTCTGCTCCTCATTAGGGCCATAAGGACGCAGAACATAAATTAGAGCAGCGCGGGGGTTGCTCTCGCTTACAGCAGGGCCTGGGAATACAGAATGGGGAAAATGCAAAGGTGACTTAAAGCTGCACGCACACATGCGTGCACACACACCAGAGTCCCTGCCCAAATTCAGGAATAGAATAACTAAGAATTAGCCCTGTGAAATTTCAGATGAGCTTCTGGGAAGAGAGAGCAGGAATGATTGGAAGGGGTCACTTCTCTGGGCCACAGACCTGCCCCTCCCATTATTATTATTATTTATTTATTATTTTATATGCTGAATGTCTTGGTTCAAATTTGCTGTCCAGCATCCAGTGAAAATGACAAAGTGGCCTGGGAGTTTTTGTTTCTAGGACCAGCTGTAAGGATTGGTGGGACTTGAATCCAGGCCTAGAGGGCTAGCAGACAACACCACGCCCACCCAGTGGTATCTTTAACCTAGCTAATCCCTGTTATCCCCAATCCGCAGAGGTTGCACACCATGGGAAGTTCCACCTGGAGTAAGTTGACAGTGGTCATAACAATCCCTGATTGACCTTGAGCCTATATAAGCTCATGGAGAGTACCAGGAAGTGTCCAGGCAACAGTGTGGATTCCTGGCTAGTAGCTGCGATTGCCTTGCTTCTGAATGTCTGGTACTGACCTTTGCTCTGACTTGGGTTCTCACTCCCAATCGACCCCCTGGAATCCCAACGCGGACCCTGATACCTGGTATCCACCCTTGGCCTGATTTCTGACTCTTTCCAGCTTTGACCCTTGGCTTGGCCCCTGACTCTGGCTTGTCCGTCAGCTTGACTCTTGACCCTGATGCTGGCTCTCACCCCTGGCTTCAGTTCCTGGCTGCCACGCTCCTGCCATGAGCTGCTTCCTGGGGATTTTATGAATACTGGTTTTCAGCATTTTTCCTGCTGCTGCTGCTGCTGTCCCCTGAGTAGATCATGATGTTGTAATGTGAATTGCAATAACCAATAAGGGCCAAATTCCAAGCCCATCTATTTTAATGAAAATGTTCCAGTTGGCTTTAGAGGCTCATTCCAAGCCCAGTAAGGCACTTGCATTATTCAGTATTGCCAGCCACAAACATTCAAAAATCATGTATCAGAAATCACAAGATCTTTTCCAAATAGTAAATTTGGGGTTCTTATCATTTGCTTTCTGGTTTTTGACCCTTTAGCATGCACTCACTTCATGTTTTCAAGCTTTTCTCTGCAACCACGAGAGCTAGAAACTTTCATTTTAAAAAAAGTAGGCTTAGAATCTCACATAATCACATGACTCCCGGAGCTGGGGCTTTCAGAAAAATGTCCAAATACCACACGTCTCATGATAAAATCATGAGCATTGGCCACACTGATTACATGGCTTTTCAAGCAATGTAGTTAAGCTGAAGGTGGGGAACAATTCCAAAGAGTCTGGCTCAGATGGAATCAAACAGTGATGCCCAAGGTATGTGTTGACCTTTTGTTCAGGAGGGGTGAATTTCACATAAAGAGGAAAATGTCAAAAATCTGACATTGAGAGCCTGGCATTGCAATAACCCACAAAGCTATGCTGTTTTCACCTGCTTCACTCCTTGAGGAGGTGGGTTGGTCCTGAAATATTTAACTGTTTGTGTTTTTACTGAGGGACAAGGAGATCCTAGCTGAGGCAGTGGTGGATGTTACAGTTTACAAATTTTGTTATTAGCAAGCTTTGGGGCACAGCGAGATCAGAAAATATTTCAAACGTAAGTCCACAGTAAGTCATGACAGATTGTGCTGCATTAGGCCATTTATGCCTTGAGCGCATCGTGAGGCTAGACAAAATTCAACCAGTCGGGAATATGTTACTGCCCCATAAAACCTGCCCTGTCCTGCCTTATAGGCTAATAATAGGGGCAATCAGGAAGCACGAGGAATAGGTTTTAGATAAGTTCTTGTCTTTGAGGTATGCGTGCCTACTTGCCATATCCAGTAGCCCTGGAGTCAGGAGCATCAAATTAACTCTTGAAAGTGGCCTGGATTAACTATGAAAAGCCTTGGAGAGGCACAGGTCGGGAGGCGGGTACATGTACGTCTGGACAAAGAGAGGATGTTGGTACCACTGTGTCACCACTATCCTAGTGTCCATCCTGTCTTTTCTAGCCTATGCCCAGCCTCCCACTTACCGTACGTAGATTCTACTTGTGAAAGAATTTCAGTGTTTCCCATTCCTGTGTTCTGCTATCACCTTTAGTTACTAGTCACACCCAGAATTCTCTGCACTGATAACTGCAGGGGTTTAGTGAGGCCTAATTAAATAACATTTTTACACTGGAATTGCCCAACTCCTACTCACAATCACTGGGGCTGGCATTCCAATTCCCTTAGGCATCTTTAAAAATCTTAGCCTTAAAGCTCCAAATAGGGGTGAAGAGTCAAAGCCAGTCAGTGGGTGGGCAATTACCAGAATTTAGGAGTTCCAGTCTTGTTCCTGTCGGCCCTAGCCTCATTTCACGCTCTTGTTTCCAGTGAGTTTCTTCACGGAATTTATTGTGTTTTCATGGAAGCGCTGTAAATTTTAAAATGAGTAGATTTTTGTAAAAACAAAGAAAATCTCAAGAATTTTGGAACAAATCCTTTTTGCAGTAGCCAGAATATTCACCCCCCAAGACAAACACACAAACAAAAACCTAATCAGAGCAGAGCTTTCTATAACCAGAGAAGTGAGACAAACATACGATTCCATGAAGTCCAGCAGGAACCTCGCTATACCAGTCTAATCAACCCACAAGCTTCTCAGATGCTATGGTGGTGGGAAGATTGGTAAAACACAACCTTAAATTAACGTTTTGTCCAGCTGTAGTGCCAAGTATTAGCAGTACCACAGATTTAATTTACTGAACACTATATGTAGCATAAAAGGGAATAAAACAAAAACACCCGCCTTATTAGTAGGTGATGCTCTATAGCAGGGGTTCTCAAACTGGGGGTCGGGACCCCTCACGGGGTCACGGGGTTATTACATGGGGGGTTCGCGAGCTGTCAACCTCCACCCCAAACCCCACTTTGCCTCCAGCATTTATAATGGTGTTAAATATATAAAAAGTGTTTTTCATTTATAAGGGGGGGTCGCATTCAGAGGCTTGCTATGTGAAAGGGGTCACCAGTAAAAAAGTTTGAGAGCCACTGCTGTATAGCAATTGCAGATATTTGGGCATACACAACAGATGGCGCTCTATAGCTGCTTTTCCCTCCATCATTGGCAGGAAGAACACAGAAGGACCCATATGTCTGGTGCTATCCCTTGCTGTTTTTTGTAAACCTTCTTACTTTTCTGAAATATTCTTATCTATATCCCCCTTAACTGAGAGGACCGTCCTAAGCGGTCAAAACACAGTCATTTCTGCTCATTACAAGTGGTAGAGTGCAATATATGCTTCCAGTAGCCAAGAGTTAAAGGTAATTAGAGATACAATCTAGTCTGCTGGTTGGATCATACAATGCGAATAAAATGCACACCAATAAAGAGGCTTTGCATAACTAAATTTGTATGATAACTTAGCCTGCATGTAGCTACACTCCTTGTTTGACCACAGTCAAGACACTAAAACCAACCCAGCAAAGCACTTAAGCATGTGCTTAACTTCATGCACATAGGTAGAGTCCCACTAACATCACTGAGACTATTTGCATGCTTAAAATTAAGCATGTACTTAAGTGCCTTATTGGATTAACGTTTAGCCCCTTGCAGGAATGACCCCTTAACTATAGCTGGTGAAACTTTTTCAATCACAATTGTGTCAGTGAAAAATGCAGATTCAGTGACACCAAAACATTTTGTGAATTTGTGTCAATTTTGCTAAATTGTTTTGCTTGGAAAAAAATCTTTAAAAATTCCAAAAATTCAGAACATTTTGTTTTGACATTTTTGAAATGAAACATTTTGTCTTTTTACTTCAAATGACTTTTCATTTAGAAATTTCCTTCAATCTTATCTTTAAAAAATGAAACAAAAAATGCTTGAAATCAAAACTAAATGTTTCATATCAAACAAAATGGGCTTTAGTATTGCTTAATATTGAAAAATTTTCAGTGGAACAGTTTTTTCATCTAAATCTAAATGCCTCACACGAATGAGTCTATTTTGACAAAGTTTTCAATGGGAAATTTGTCAATGTTTCATATAGATAATGTTGAAACCTTTCAACTTTATTTTATTCATTACGTTTTGACTTTTAGGTCATTGTATATAATCTTAACATATTAAGGAAGTTGGAAAAAATGAATCAAAATGATAGTCATCACTGATAAGCAGGAAAAATTTCTGGCACTGCTGCAGTCCAAAAATACCAGGTTGCCTTCCTGTTTCTGATATGTGGGTTCCCACTTGTGTGCACATCTATACACGTCTCTTAAACTTTCTTTCTGTGGGGTAATGCATTACTGCTCCCTGCTGAATTACAGATGTTGCTGGATCGTTTGTTCTACCCCTTCCCCTACCCTATGTAAAGCTTTGGTGCATGCTACGGATGGGTTAGAGCCACCAACTTTAGATGTAGATCTGATCTTTTTCATTGTTCAGGATCGATGCAGACTAATTAGGATCATAAGACAGGTGGGCCTGAGCCATGCTGTTCAGATCTAAATCCAAACTGTCCCAGATTTTGTATGGTTCAGATCCTGGGTTCCAGGCTGGCCCTATCTCTAGTACTTACCCCTGGTAATGCTGGCACACTTTAAATGTTTTCTGTTTCTCTCTGTCTCTGTCACTGAAAGGGGAGGACGGAGGAGTCTGTCCCCCTAATGAAAATGCAAACAAGAGTGTGTGTCCTCTTCTCTGTAGTGCAGGCTCAGTCTGAATATCTCCCCTTATCTGCAGTGCAGACAGCTGAGATTCTTTGCCACACTGAAAAACGTTAGATGGAGCCATGAAGGTCTGGTAAAGGCTGGTTTTGTTTCATCTGTGTTCCTCAGCTGATATCAAGTCAAAAAGCATTATGGAAAATGCCATGGGAGTCTGAGATACCTACAGTTTAAATCTGATAGTATGTGCTGTGCCCTGGCATAATGTTGAGGCATTGGAGGGTGATATTAGATCAAATTCTGTTCTGGTGTAAATGGGCAGAGCTCCATCAATCTCAGTGGGGTTTTCCCCATTTCCACCAGCACAGAATTTAGCCTGTTGTGTATGTGCAAAATTTAGTGTTGGGCACAGAATTCCAAAGAACCTCTTGGCTTGCAGTGGGGGCGTGTGTGGTGTTGCAACGGGAGCGTAGACTGTTAAGGAGGATTCTAGCCCTCAGTCTCGGTGCATTATTGCAGTCCTGAGGACCAGGTTACGCAAGAAGAAGACAAGCACAGAAAATTTATGATTTATCAGCTGAATGCTTTCTGTAGCTTTCTCTTTAGCAACAGTGACACTTTATTCAGAGCTGTGATATATAGATGAACATGTTGGGTTAGTCATCGAGCCTTATGGACCTCCATTTGGTATTTTTACATTTACATTTTTGCAGCAGACTTGAACTCTAAGAGAACCTAGGCTCTGAGCCCTCATTACCTGCTATTGGTAAAGCATAAATTATTATGCCATTGTTTAATGTGTAATCCAAACTGTGCTGGGTGCTGCCCAATATGGAAATTCTGCCCTTCTGTAAACATAAGAGCAACTTAAAATTCTTTCTTTGGAAATCACCTGGCTTGGTCTAATCTTAAAAAACACAACGGACTCTTTAATGTTCAGTTTTAGATCTTTCAAATTATTACTATTTCAGTTACAAACAAAGTCTACGTGGAGAACACGCACCAGTTCTGTGATATGACTCAACGGGGAATTAATGAGACAGAAGCTGTGTGCCAGGTGAGCCCCTGGTGTTGTGGTGACAGTGAAACTTTACCTTGGCCTAGACGGGTGAATTTTCATGAAAAATACCTGTTTATTATCCAATGCCGGAAAAGCAAAACCAACAACACTATGGGGTGACACAGCAATTCCATGTGGAGGTGGCGGGGGCTGGAGGAAGTGAAAGTGCTCCGGAGTCAAATATGGCTCAGTCAGCCTGCCATTTGATGTGGCTTGACATCACCAACACCTTATTTCACACACAACATCAAACTCCTGTTAGATGGTAACAACTATACTCACTGAATGAGTGAGGGCTTAAATCAGATTTAAGTGGTACGCAGGGTTTGGGCCGGCCCTCTGCACAGGGGTGAATTGCACCCATTCTGACCTTAGAAGAGTAAGTCTGCCTCCTCAGGACCATTCCTCTCCCACCACAGAGTAGTTATAGTATATGATTTATTACAGCTGTTATCTGATTCTCCAAAGGTATGAACTAACAATCCAGGTTATATTCTCACTGAGATGCATGTAGTTTGCATACCCATCTCCAGTTAATGTTACTGGGTGCTGGGTGCAATTCCATATGGAATTACAAAGGAATTTTTAGAAATCTATAGTCTCATGATTAATGCCAGTACTTTTTTCAAGTCTTCCTTTCTGTACTGGTAGAAAATGTCCTGCAGGAAAATGGTCCTGCCTTAGTCCTCTGGAGACTGACCAGCTGAATCCTAATGTCTTTTCCATCTCTAGTTTCTGAGATTCTGTTAAATCTGATCAGCCAGTGATACTGGCAGCTGCAAATGAGTGCTGAAGCCTAGCTGGAGTCTTGGTGTCATTGCAGAATCAATACCTCTGGTAATACTATAGTTCCTCTGATCAGAGGCTTTCCACTGTCAAGAGCAGACAAATCTTATTACAAAAAGCCACTTTATGTGGAATAACATAGTATACGATTCATTTCCATTGGGTGCAAAACCAAGTAGTGGCTGGGAAAGAGAGAAGGAAATTTAACAAAGGGGGAAAATGGTCAAATGTCTACTTTAGAATGTTGTATCTATGTTTTCTCATCAACACTTAGGCTGAGATTTTCAAAACTGCATAGGGGATTTGAATGTACAATCCTGATTAATTGTAATGGAAAGTGGGTGTCCAAATCCCTTAGTGTTGCAAGTCTCAGCCATAAGGCTGTGCTGGTTACAAGAATATCTGCTGTCATAGGGTGCCTGGCCCCACTAAATGAAGTAGGTCCAGCTGCCCTGTGCCAGAGGAGTTGCTCCCATGAGGCCAATTCAGAAAGTGGGGCAGCACCTGGGGGTTATAAAGGATCAGGGGGAAAGCCAGTCAGAGAGATAGACCTAGTGAATCAGAGCTAGACAGGAAAAGGTGAGTGAGAGCTGCCTGGCAGTGAGGAGGAGGGCGGTGAGAGCTGCTAGAGATAGTATGCGTGGGGTCTGGTAGATGGCAGGAGAACTGCAAGAGGGGTTTGCTAGCTGGCATCCCCAAGTCAGAAAAACCCCAGGGCAAGATGGCTGTGGGGAGGAGGAGCAGCTTGGGGAAATGCCTGCAGATTCCAAGCCAGAGCCAAGGGCCTTAATGGGATGAAGGCAGGGAAGCAGCAGAGGATCCTCACCGCTGAAGTCTCCAGGGTTAGAGAGCTGGAGCCAGAGGAACCACGGGAGGCCAGGGGGAATGAGGGATGTTTACCTGGCAAGGAGGTTCCCCAGCAGAGAGGCTGTGAGGAGTCTCCCTGGGAAGAACGGGGTTGTGCTCTATTTGGAAGCATTGGTGTGGCTGACCTGGTACAGGGACAGGGCAGGACTGACAGAGTCCGGGAGTGGTTGAAGGCACCGATGTGTGATATATAGGGTATTGTGGGATGAGATGTTTAGTGATGTTAATGACTGCAGTGGGGCAAGAAATGGATTATATGTTTGCAACTCTTATTATGGATTGCTTTGAACTATATTCTGGTAATAAACTATGTTGATGGATTAGAGAATAAACGAGCAGAGATTTACCGGAGACAGGGGAAACTGAGTCAGGTGTGCCTGTTGTGGTGTGGCCTGCTGCTGGAGGGTGCTCCAGGCAGGTGCTGCCCTGTGACATTGGCATTGTAGGAGCTCCTGCAATCACTGAGGTTGAAATGCAACTTCTGTTTATAAACTTTTCTATTTTCATTTGTTGATACCTTTCTCAGAAATTGTCCTGTAGCTTGAAATTTTCCATGCTTGAGCTCTGCCCAGATGTGACTTTTTTAAAGTATCAAGAAAATCTTTTCAATCACTTTTGACTTCTATGTAGTTCAAGGGAAAAAATAAACTTGGACCATTGAGACTTAAAACATAGATTTGATACACTTTTATCCTAAGTACCAAAGACTATATAGACTGTAGTATAACTTACTGTATTTAAAGTTGTATAATAAATTCCAGTGCATATTATATATTGTATTCATTGACACGTAATGTACAACAATATAAAACAGACCATGTTTTAAGTCAGAGACACAATGGAGCAGAGCTAAGGTTGCGCTTTCAACCTTAACTTTGCATTTTCTAATTTCTCAGTCCTTTCTCCGCCTTGCCATTTCCAGCAAAGCTAGTTGGTTTGTTGTATTTTTTTTTTTTTTTTTGCATGGGATATCTTTGCTTGTAATGCCATGGTTATTACCAGATAATCCAGTGCCTCTGGCTGGAAATCAACATCAAAATGCTAATGCATTCACTGCTTGGCTCACTTCCATGCAATCAGGTCTTTTGGACACTTCTATGTTATGCTTATTATTTTGGGAATCGAACCACTGGGGGGTTTAATGAATTCAAATTTATTTTTTTAAGGTTACATTTCTTCATTTCTTTATTGTAGTCAGGGCCGGCTCCAGGCACCAGCGGAGGAAGCACGTGCCTGGGGCAGCACATGCTAAGGGGCAGCATTCGGTCCGTTCTTGGGGCAGCACAGTCCGAGCGGCTTTTTTTTTTTTTGCTTGGGGTGGCAAAAATGGTAGAGCCGGCCCACATTATAGTTCATGCAGCAAAGACAGCTCTGCTATATATTACATAGAAATGCAGCACATTGTAATGTACATTATAATGCTACACATTACATAGTTTGGGGGCTTAAAAATTGGGAAATATTGAGAACTGCATCACTCTCCTTCCTAGCTTTCCATAAAAGCCCCTTCAGTCTAGCGAAAAGGATTGATTCTGCCTTTTGTGGCTGGAAGAAAAGAGCTGTTCTGACGCCAACATGAACATCTCTTCATTGGCTAATCAGAAAAGATTTTTGCAGCAGTCCGTTACTAACTGGGTAAAGAGCAGCCAGGATAATGAACCACAGGAGAAGTGCATTCAGACAAGTCATGCAGCCTATGAAATACCTGGTCACTGGCTACCAGAGCATCACGCCTTCCAGCATCACGCCTGAGCCCGGGTCATCTTTCTTGTTTTAAGTATGTTTTCTCCAACGAGACAGGGTGCCTAGTGATTTTTGGGTGCCTACCTTAAGTTACCTTGAAGGAGCCTGATTTTTTGGAAAGTGTGGCGCACCCTTTCTCTTGGAATAATGTCCCTTTGAGATATCTTGAGTTGGGCACTGGACATCACTAATCACTTTTGTAAAATATTGGCTTGTATCTTGAAGCCTTCTGTAGTGAACTCACACTGAAATACACCTTGTGTATTCTTCCTTATCATTAAATTTTCTCTTCAACAATGGAAAAAATTAAGTATAGAAAGAAGAATATCCATTTTACCATCGCACCTGCACTCTCCATATCTCATGCTGGGGCTTTTACCATAAAAAAGGATGTGAATTTTAGATGACATAGAATCGTAGGACTGGAAAGGACCTCAAGAGGCATCTGGTCCAGTCCCCTGCACTCATGGCAGGACTAAGTATTATTTAGACCATCCCTGACAGCTGTTTGTCTAATCTGCTCTTAAAAATCTCCAATGATGGATATTCCACAACCTCCCTAGGCAATTTATTCCAATGCTTAACTACCCTGACAGTTAGGAAGTTTTTCCTAATATCCAACCTAAATCATTCTTGCTGCAATTTAAGTCAATTGCTTTGTGCCACATCTATAGTGACAATCATTTATTGTATCATAACAGTAGATACACCTGTTACCCATATATCCAGGGGGTAGTTCCAGATTGTCCCATGAGTAAGGACTGAATATTGGCTTCAGGAATTTGCCTAATGACCTAAATATTGAAGGTCAGTATTTGAATAATAGTACTGATAATGTAGTAGTTATTCTACAATAATGACTACAAAATGAAATGGTTATGATGATTATTTATTATAGCGTTTAGAGGCCTCAACTAGGTCAGAACCCCAGGGTGCTAAGGTGCTGTAGAAATCTGTGTTAAATGACAGTCCCTGCCCCAAAGAGAACTAAAATTAAATTATTTTTGAGAGCCAGACTAGTTGCTGCAACATGAGGACTGTTGGTCCATGCAGCCTTTGCATGGCACACTTTAAATATTGTTCTGACGCTCGTTAAAATGGCATAATGTGGAATAATGCAAGGAAACACATTAATCTAAAAAGGCAAAGTATGCAAAGCCATTGACAGGTAAATGTATAGGAAACTAAAAGAATGTCATATATAAAAGTCATGAAGTTACTTAATTGGCATTAGCACCATAATCCTCAGGCATAATAATATAAAGGCAGTCTATGCACCTGCAGTTCTTACAATGAAAATATTACACAATAAGGAATCCACTCAGGAAAAGAAAAGATCAGACAGTTTCTTGCAACTGATTCCCACAAAAGGAAAACCCCTAACTTTCCAGGGAACTGACAATATTTATCAAATAAATTCTGTGAAGCGAGAGTAAAAAATATACGCTTATCTCACTATATTGTGATGTGAGAGGGTCTGAAAGTATGCCATGTACAAGGAAGTATAAATAGTTAGATGTCAACAGTACTTTTCAACTGAGAACATCCCTGTTGATCAAAAGCAAAATCCCCTTGAAAATAAATACTGCTGAATGTGTTTAAAAAGTCCACTTACTCTCTTAACACTGACATGACTGTCATACAGATAGCCCCAAAGCAGTTCTATATGTTAAATGTCAGAGATCCTATAATTACAACATTTAATTCAGAATTTTTTTGATAAATATCAAACTCAGGTCTCCCATATACTCTGTGGAATATAGTCAGAATTAAGACAAATGCAGAAACACCTGAACATAACCCCTAATAATGAACTGTAAACATCTTCTGAATTAATAGCTGATCCTAAATGTTATACTCAATTCTATGAACTAAGCATGCAATTCACCTCTGTGCAAAGGGCTTAATATATGTCTTGGGAAGGCCGTCTTCACAGGGGCAAATTTCATCCCAAACAGTATATCATAGCTGTAAATAGATCCCCTCCCTACATCATGAGAGGAATGTAATCTAAGATTAAGGAATCCTGTTTTAAAAACCGTAGAAACTAGGAATATCCATTTCAATTAGGATTATTAAAAGTAAAATAGTTTTGAAATATAGTAGCAGCACATGCTATATCTACTATGTGATTCAAATGCTGATACAAACCATCATCTTTATATACAAATGTTTCCTTTAATCCCTGCCTGTCTATTACATACATAATTCATACTGGAAGGTCTTTTATACACATGATATACTTTTAATTTCAATATTTATCAGGGTTAAATAAAAAGTTTAAAGTTAGATATATTTCTAAAAATGCAGATCAAGAAGTATTTTCTCAAATCATCCCTTATAGCAGAGTATCATAAACATAATGGGCCTGGAGATGCATTGGTTTAACTGAGAGCAGAATGTAATCAACTTGAAGATGTTTCAGGCAGAATGGGCAACTGTTTTTATATCAACATTCATCTATACCTGTTCTTTTCTTAGCTTCCTTGTAAAATGGATTACTCTAAATCCTTACCGGATGTACAGTATCCTGTACAGGATTTTGGAAAACAAAAGAGAATGTCTCTAAGTTAATTTTTTGAAGTTGTTCCATGGTTTCAGTGCCTAATTCAGAGCAATAGGGCTCATTGTTTTCCCCTGCAGCAAGGTTGGCAAAGGCAGGGAGACTAACGAGAATGCCTGGGGGGGTTATGAACTACAAATCTGCGTTTTCCATAGAAGAGCCTGATTCTTAACAATTGCGAACCCTGTTTCCACTTGTAAAAAGATCATTTACTTGTAAAAAGCCTTTTTCTGTGCAAAGTAGATGTTGTTCTTTGCAGCAAGCCATGGTTTGGTGCTCTAACGGGCTGTTCTCTTATGCCTCCTGCGTGTTGTGAGACACTGAGGCCAAAAGGCTAAATGAGTGCCTGTAACCATTTGGGAAGCGCGCTGATAGCCAAACAACACACTTACTGGAGTGGCTTATTGCTACTGGGGTGAAATTCACCCATCTGCTGAAGGCCAGTACAAGACACCATTGAAATCCCACTTAAATACTATTTATATCTGACTGCCCTCTGTTCCTTACGTTATCCTGGGACCGGTCAATGGTCCTTCCCTTCTCAGAGGTCCTTCGCTTTATCCTCTTTCCCCTTTTGTTCTGGTATGTAACAAATTCCTAGAATGGCTTTGCTTCCCACTCTGTTTTTAGCCAAAGGGTTAGGTTCTCTTGGTTGCACTTGTATGGCTCTCACTGAAATCAATAGGGGCCATGCTAAATGCAGCTGAAGGAAGAATTTTTGGCCCTTAATGATTCTGTTCCATCCTAAGCTTCCTGAATAAGAAGTTACTAAAAGAAAGGGGAAGCTGTCATATTTATGTTGGATCTTGGTCATAGATTTCCATTGGCTGATATAGATGTACCCCTCTACTACCACATTCTGTATCAACAATCCAACATCATGAGCTATCTTGGTATCATTGCGCTGTCCTCATACAGGAGCTGTCTGTGTGAGATTGCAAAAGCTGTCTTAGTGCTATTGTAATAGTAATGTATATCCTTTGACCTAAGACTTGCTGTTGATCTGCTCAATAATTGCCTTAAGGGATACTGTACACTGGTAGGAACTTATGACAGCTGCAGCTAATTAAAGTGTAATTTTTTCAGTAGAGATCAGTCACTAATTATCCTGACAGCTGTGTACTCAGGCTCTTAGTCTTTATTTAATTTTAGGATAAGCCGTTTGCAGCTCAGGAAATATGAGGCTATACTAGCTCCTTCAAGTCAAAAATGTAGAGAGAAGAAAGCCAGTGGCTTCTGTGCAGTAGATAAAGATTGAATCCTCTCCTTGCTTATGTGAAACAGATGGTGGCATGCAACAGGAGGTCAGAGATCAGTGGGAGTAGATGGGTTGAGCTGTGCAGATCGCAGGACAAATGCACCACGTGCTTGCTTCTCCATGGAGCTTCAGCCCCGTGACAGTGGCAGCATGGTCATCTGAATGACATACTGCCAGCAGTGCCCTGGCTGTGCCTACACACAACCACCTACTGTCTGAGATCCCACAAGTTACTGGGTACCATAAGGTACTATGTCTCTTGGCTGCACCCCCCAATCATGCCCCACAAAGAATGTGGAGCTCGAAACGTACAATGATGCTATGGAGTGACTGCTGCCAGCTAGTCACTGTGATGAAGATTATATCAAATCAAAGAGAATTTTGGAAGAGAAACTGTAAAGATTTGTGTGAAACCAGGGAAGGGGCCTGTAGGGGGCAGTGTAAGTGCAGATTGGCATTAAGAAATCAGTGAGCAACCAGGATCCGAGGGATTAAACAGGGATTTGAGAACTGGCAGTGACTGTGACACGCCTAGAAGCCAGGTGATGTTTCACTGACTTTGTGGTATCTTGCTTATATTTCTTTAGAAGGGGCACTATATGAGTTTTCAATGATATATAAGAAAGGTCACACTGGATGGAGCAACTGACGAACTTGAGTGAAGATACATAGCTATAGGGCAATGTCCTCTCAGCTAGAACATGGATGAGTGCTTGTGGGACCCGTCCTAAGTCTCTCAGTGAACATGATCCCACAAACACCTGCCCTTCCCTGTGAGTCATTTTCCAGGGCTGACAGTGTAGTCAGCTCTGCCAGGCAGGTGTGGCTTTGGGCTGCAGTTCTGGTTGCTGCCACTTGAATGCACAGCATTTTTTTTTAAATAAACAATTTAGGAGAGGGAAAGAAGGACAAAGAAGAATCCAGGTGTGGTTAGGAGCAGGAAACAAACCAATAATCTCTCCAAAGATAAACAGCTGGACCCTCAGATGGCAAGAGCAGAGTCCACTCTGCATTACATTCTTATGCCAACCTGAAATAGTACATTCAGCAGAAGAGAAATACAATAGACTGATAGAAATGGGAACTCAGTGCAGCTTACTGGACTAATGTGCCTTAAACCTATGTTAATTGTTTTTCACCAGATCGGTCAGTGCATCCTCTTAACATATTGAGTAAAAAGGGAACCTAGAGCTTGATCCTATAAAGGACTGAGCAATAGGAATTGAGAGTGCTCAAAACTTTTCGAGACCAGGTCTTTAAGCAGAACTACTTCATGTAATGTGTGCTCAACATCTGGAATATAAATGATTAGTGAAAGTAATTGAAACAGAGTATACATGAGTTCAAGAAACTTGCTGGGCTGAAAGGCCTTTTCCTGTTTCTAAAGTTTCCTATGCCCTGGGGAACAACTCTAGTGGTGTATATACAACAGCTTGACCATTCAATAAAACATTAAGCTGAAGTTGGCTCTGAGCATGGTATAAGTGAAAGCATGTTGACATGGTCTTTGATACACTTGGGCCTGGTCTACACTAGGAGTTTATATCGAATTTAGCGCCGTTACATCGAATTAACCCTGCACCCGTCCACACCACGAAGCTATTTAGTTCGACATAGAGCTCTTTTAAATTCGACTTCTGTACTCCTCGAAAACGAGAGGAGTAGCGCTAAATTCGAAATGGCAATATCGAATTAGGCTAGGTGTGGATGGAAATCGACGGTAATAGCTCCGGGAGCTATCCCACAGTGCACCACTCTGTTGACGCTCTGGACAGCACTTCGAGCTCGGATGCTCTGACCAGCCACACAGGAAAAGCCCCGGGAAAATTTGAATTCCTTTTCCTGTCTGGGCAGTTTGAATCTCATTTTCTGTTTGGACAGCGTGGAGAGCTCAGCAGCACTGGCAACGATGCAGAGCTCTCCAGCAGAGATGGCTGTGCAATCTAATAGAAAGAGGGCCCCAGCATGGACTGATCGGGAAGTCTTGGATCTCATCGCTGTGTGGGGCGATGAGTCCGTGCTTTCAGAGCTGCACTCCAAAAGAAGGAATGCAAAGATCTACGAGAAGATCTCTAAAGCCATGGCAGAGAGAGGATACAGCCGGGATGCAACGCAGTGCCGCGTGAAAATCAAGGAGCTGAGACAAGGCTACCAAAAAACCAAAGAGGGAAACCGACGCTCTGGATCCCAGCCCCACACATCACGTTTCTACGAGGCACTGCATTCCATCCTAGGTGCGGCCGCCACCACTACCCCACCAGTGACCGTGGACTCCGAGGATGGGATATTGTCCACGGCCGGTTCCTCGTCGGAAATGTTAGCTGACGGGGAAGATGAGGAAGGAGATGAGGAGGACGAGGCAGTCGACAGCGCTTGCACCGCTGATTTCCCCGACAGCCAGGAGCTCTTCATCACCCTTACCGAGATCCCCTACCAACCGTCCACAGCCCTTACCCCGGACACCGAATCAGGGGAAGGATCAAGCAGTGAGTGCTTTAAACATCTAAACATTTAATTTTAACATAACTGGAATATTTATATTGTTAAGAATGGGCTTTTCATTCACTCATTTAAACATAGAAACTTTTATTTATAACAAAACAGGAATATTAACTATATTAGCAATTTGGTGTTCATGATTTATTTGGCTTAGTCAACTATTTAGTCCTAACTATGTATAGAAAATCAAATAATGTCCGGATATTCATGATTAGGCCACCACAGGACGCTCCACTCTGTAGTCCCTTATGCTGCAATTAAAGGAAAAGACGGTCAATGTGCCCGGGAATGGACAGAGAGTCCTCCTGGGATAGCTCGGCATAGCTCTCCTGGAGGTACCGCTCAAGCATGCGCATCAGGTTCCGCGGCAGGGCGATCTTGTTCGGTCCACCATGGTAACACACGTTCCCACGCCATGAGTCCATTAGGTAGTCCGGGATCATGGCACGGCACAGCATGGCGGCATACGGCCCTGGCCTCTGCATGGTCTCCCGAAGCATCCTTCCCCTCTCGGTCTCCGAGATCCTCATGAGAGTAATATCACACATGACGCCCTGCTTTAAATTAGGGAGGGGAATTTTAGTATTGGGACTGCTTTGCAGCCACGCGGTGGAGGCGGCAGAGGGGCAGCATACAGGGAGCTTTCCCGGGGACAGCCGCGAGGTGGTGGGACAGGGGCAGAGCTCATGCTTCCCTGATTGCTGCCAGCAGAGAGTGGCCTTGCATTCAGTGCGAAAGGAGCCCAGTGCTACTATTACATTTTCAAGCTGCCACAAGTCTACGGCTTACCATGCTTTCCTGCAACAGAAGTAGAGGTGTCCTGCAATGCTTCTCTGATCGCAACTGCAAGACCCCAGGCACTGAAGGCGAGGGCCGAAAATTCGACCTTGTCCTGAGTGCGCATGTGAAAGGTCCAGTGCATGGTGTTGTTCACAGAGAAAGACTATGTTCTTTGTTAGCAACTTCATTTATCTGTCTCAGGAATTCACTCCCTTTCTCCCATTCCCACAGACACATCTGCGACTGTCTCCCAACCCAGCCTGGCATCACACTCCCAGAGGCTAGCGCAGATTAGGAGAAGGAAGAGAAAGACGCGGGAAGACATGTTTTATGAACTTATGGAGTGCTCACGAGAGCAGGCAGCCCAGACGACACAGTGGAGGGAGAACTTGTCACAAATGCACAGAGCAGTCATGGAACGGGAGGAGAGGTGGCGCCAGGAGGACCAGCAGGCTACTCAAACCCTGCTTGGACTAATGAGGGAGCAAACGGAGACGCTCCGGCGCCTAGTGGATGTTCTGCAAGACCGGAGGCAGGAGGACAGAGCCCTGCTGCTGTCTATCTCTAACCGCCCTCCCCCGCCACCAAGTCCCACACCCCCCTCACCAAAAGTACAAAGAAGGAGGGGCGGCAAGGGCCGTTAAAACTTTCAGTCGGCCCCTGCACACTGCTGCAGCACTGGAAGGCTCTCGTTCCACAAAGTTTGAAAAGTCCTTTCCTACCCATCTCACACTAGCCCACGTCCAAGTTTCCTCCCCCCCCTTTTCATGTGCGGTTCATAATAAAACATCTGTTTCTGTTAAGTACTGTTTCCGAGAGTGACTTTTAGAGGGGATTCTGTCTGAAGGGGGGGAAGGGGTTTGTTACTTGGACAGGACAGTCACCTGTAGCAGGCTACAGAGGCGGGGGCAGGTCCAGCATCAGGACACATACACAGTGCAGTCACCAGTTACCCTGGTCAGTCTGGGAGGCGGTTTTCATGTTCTGGGGTGCGAGGGGGTTGATCTGTGACTTTGTGGCGGGGGAGGGCAGTTAGAGATCTTCTGCCGCGGTCCTTATCCTGGATCACAGAGCCACGCAGCAGGGGGTCTGTTACCCTCCGCCCCCTGCCAGAAAGTCACTTGGCCGACACATACACGCAGTCCCGCCCAGGACTGCTGGCAGGCTGCGTTGAAACAACCAATCCAGCACTGCGGAGCCTGTCATTCCCGGAGTTTAGAAGCATCATTTGCATCAGAACACTAAACCCGCCCCCCGCCACAGTCTGCGTCCCCGGTTTAAAACATTCCCGCGAAAACAGTAAGAAAGAGAACCTTGTTCATTAACAAAACGGAACAGATTTTATTTGTTGGGAAGGTGGGGAAGGGGGTATGTAACTTGGAAGGATAGTCAACAGTAACTGGGTAAAGAAACGGGGGCAGGTTCAGCATCTGTGTCCACAAAGTAAACAGTCACTGGAGACCCTGCTCAGTCAGGAACCTGGCTTTCAAAGCCTCCCTGATGCACAGCGCGTCCCGCTGGGATCTTCTAATCGCCCGGCTGTCTGGCTGGGCGTAATCAGAAGCCAGGCTATTTGCCTCAACCTCCCACCCCGCCATAAAGGTCTCCCCCTTGCTCTCACACAAATTGTGGAGCACACAGCAAGCAGCTATCACAATGGGGATATTGGTCTCGCTGAGATCACAGCGAGTGAGTAGGCTTCTCCATCTCCCCTTGAGACGGCCAAAAGCACACTCCACCACCATTCTGCACTTGCTGAGCCGGTAGTTGAATAGTTCTTTCCCTGAGTCCAGTGCGCCAGTGTAGGGCTTCATGAGCCAGGGCATTAGCGGGTATGCAGGGTCCCCGAGGATGACTGTAGGCATCTCCACATCCCCAACAGTTACTTTGTGGTCCGGGAAGTAAAGACCTTCCTGCAGCCGTCTAAACAGACCAGAGTTCCTGAAAACCCGAGCGTCATGAACCTTGCCAGGCCATCCAACGTTGATATTAGTAAAACGTCCCCGATGGTCCACCAGTGCTTGCAGCACCATGGAAAAGTATCCCTTTCGGTTGATGTACTGGCTGGCCTGGTGGTCCGGTCCCAGGATAGGGATGTGAGTCCCATCTATAGCCCCACCGCAGTTTGGGAATCCCATCTCGGCAAAGCCATCTATGATGAGCTCCACGTTTCCCAAGGTCACTACCTTAGATAGCAGTAGCTTGACGATTGCCTTGGCTACTTGCATGACAGCAACCCCCACGGTAGACTTGCCCACACCAAAGTGGTTAGCGACGGACCGGTAGCTGTCTGGCGTTGCGAGCTTCCAGAGGGCTATGGCAACTCGCTTCTGGACAGTCAGGGCTGCCCGCATCCGGGTGTCCTTTCGCTTCAGGGCAGGGGACAGCAACTCACACAGTTCTAGGAAAGTCCCCTTCCGCATGCGAAAGTTGCGCAGCCACTGGGATTCATCCCAGACCTGCAGCACTATGCGGTCCCACCATTCCGTGCTTGTTTCACGGGCCCAGAATCGCCGTTCAACAGTATCCACAAGACCCAGTGACCGCGAGATGTCCTGGGCGCTGGGTCTCATGTTCTCTGAGAGGTCGGAGCTAGTGTCCGACTTCATGCCGTCACGGTGGTGCCGTAGCCTCCTCTCATGATTTATCTGCAGCTGCCTCTGGTACAGGTGGATGAGAAGCTGCGAGGCGTTGAGAACTGCCACAACTGCAGCGATGGTCGCAGCGGGATCCATGCTCGCACTGCTGTGGCGTCCGCACTGTCAGTAATCAGAAAAGCGCGCGAACTGATTTCCCGCCGGCGCTTTCAGGGAGGGAGGGAGGGAGGGCGGGAGTGACGGACGGATGACGACAGGCGCCCAAAAGCACCCTCGACACATTTTTTTACCCGGAAGGCATTTGGGGCTCGACCCAGAATTCCAATGGGCAGCGGGGACTGCGGGAACTGTGGGATAGCTGCCCACAGTGCACCGCTTCCAATGTCGACGCTTGCCCCGTTAGTGTGGACTCACCAAGTCTCACAAAGTCGAATTACTGTCCTTAGTGTGGACACACACGTTCGACTTTGTAATATCGATTCCACATAGTCGAATTAACTAAAATCGAAGTACTCTCGTAGTGTAGACAAGGCCTTGGTATCAGTTTCCTTTTCTTGCAGTTGTCACCCATGGCAGCCGTATCACTGTTCAGATCTCTTCAATCTTCCGTAAGTCACAATCCCTTAAGGCCAAGCAAATATCATCAGGGTACAATGCAGCTAGGTTCTAGTCATGTACCCTGCGATTACCCGAGGGGAAACTAAATCTGCAGCCAGAGTACCAAATCTCTTGGATCATGGTTACATTGGACATAGACAAGGAGTCTAGTGAAAGTATCTTTCCTATGGTAAATTATTTTATCCATGGTAGACCTGGAGACAGTGAGACTCCATCCACCAATGAGTAGGTTTTTAGTCTTTTTTAAACGATCATTTAAGAAAAAAGAAAACAAGGAAATCTGTATCCTCAAAGGTATGTTAAATGACAGCCATGGGAAATGCAATGTTAAGGTTTATACCATCCTAACCTCTTTCATCACAATTTGCTTAGATAGCAACACATGTAGTGACATACTGAATTCTGAGTTCCAAACACCAGGGCAGCAAGTGGCTTCACTTTTAACTTGGCATTCTCCTGCTTTGCTCTTGTGCGTGACTGCCTTACTGGTACCTGAGCCTTTGCCTACGTACATTTTATTATCAAACAGTCACAATGTCTTGAAGCAGAAGATCATAGTAGTTAGAGATGGAAAAGATTTTCTAGGTTATGTAGTCCATTTACCCCCATTTGTGCCTTTGAAAATGTTCCCCTATGTGCTTTGTCCAGTCTATTTTTAATAATATGACTATTCAAACCCAGAGCATGTTAATGGGGCTGTGGAAGGAGACCAGCAGGTGGCAGCTTCATCTAGGAAAATAGAAAGACGTATAATAATATGTTTGTAAACATTAACTGTAGAAGTTTGTGTTTAAATATGGCTTTTCCCTCTGCTCTGCTGTGCTCTTGAACATTTCTTGTGCCAGTGCTTCACTGAACCTTGCTAAATGAATATTCTCCATCATTGTCATTAAGGGCCTAATGCTACTTCCATTGAAGTCAATGGACAAACCTTCATTGATGTCAATGGTACAGCATCAGACCCTAAATCAGTACTAGGGCCTCGATTCAGCAAGGAACTTAAGCACCTGCCTAACTTTAAGCATGTGAGTAGTGCCACTTAAATCAATGGGATCACTTGTATGTTTAAAACCAGGCATGTACTAAAACTAAATTGAGGCCTAGGAATTCCCCCCCCCCCTTTTTTTTTTTTTACTTCAGTGGGCTTTGGATCAGGCCCTAATTTCCAAAAGACAACTGAAATTGTAACATTTCCGCTAAATGCAACCACTTTTAAAATAGACAATTTTTATGGTCATTTCTATTTCGTTTCTTTTATGGTGCAGGTCCTATATTGTACTCGCAACAATAACTGCAGAAAAATTGGCACTCTGAAGCTTTTCTGCCCACTGATTATTTTTTTATGCCAACAATGTCCCTTTGCTGAATGGGTAAAAATAATGTTTTGTATCATATTAATAAAAAATGGACTGCACAGAGAATTTCAATTAAAGGGTGTAAAACACTGCTAGAAAAAAGATTTAAGTTTTACAGAGATGAATTGAACTGTTAGAGCCCTGCTGATCTGTGGCTATCCGCGGACCACGTTTGCGGATCGCAGATCGGATGCAGATACAAATTTTGTATCCGTGCAGGACTCTACTAACTGTGATTATTTATCCTAGGTAGGAAGAAAAACATAATTAGAGCTATGTCAATTTCAGAATACTTTATGTCCTTTTTGCTACCAATATTTTGACCTCAAGGATTTCTACAGTTCTGTTCCAGATTCACCCACAGATGTAGTGCATTTAATCTGGGCTTTTAATTTAAACTCATTGTTAGTGGGGACATTGTTAATGGTAACACAGGAATTGCTATATCGGATGATCCAGACCCGGGTCCATCTAGTCTCTCACAGTGGCCAGCACCAGTTGCTTCAGAGGAGATGCAACAGATCCTGCAGAAGGCAGTTACGGGATAACCTGCTCCCAACAGCGGCTCAGCTTTTAGATACAGAGCTCCAAGGCTCAGTCCCTGTGGATGACCCAGCAAGGGGTGTTGTTGCACAAGGATGAGAAAAGAGTAGCTGCAACCCCTCCTCGGGGTTTCATTCATTTTAAATAAGGCACTGAGTGGCTGCTTAATCAGTGGTTCAGCCAAGATCTGCATGTGACTAAGCTGTTCACATGGACACCCCTGCCTCCTCCCTTGTGTCTGGGTTACAAGCCTCCGAGGACTTCAGAGCCAACCCTACCTTAATGATTGGCTCCAAGGTATATAGGGGGAACCATGGAAAAGTTCATACAGCCTTAATCAGTGTTAACTTTCTGGTGGATCCTCCATGACACTTCACACGCTACCCCACCCAGCCCCTGACCCTCTCTCTTCTGTCTCATATACACTCTTGCCCAGCTGCGGAGCTCTGATTTCACAGGGTCTCTGTCCTCAGGATGTCTTGGAAGCAGCTGAGTTGCTCTTTACATGCAACCAGGGACAGAGTTCTCAGTATGCATCATCTCAAGAGAAATGCTAGGTTCTTGTGATTCTGTCTGTAATTCCCTAGGGGCAGCAGCTTGTGTTCTGAGACATTCCTTATAGTAGCCATGACAAGATACATGTTAATTCTGAGCAAGTAAGAAACTGCCCTCTAAGAAACATGGGTGGTATCTGGAAGAACAAACCATAGCATTTACTGTTAGCAGAACATCAGGTACCTACTCAAAAAGTTTTAATTTGGAGAAGTGCCGGTTACTGTATTTCCTATTTAAACCTGATCTAACATAATTCAGCATTGGTATCCAGGATGGGCATGTCTATGAATGTGAAAAGGTACTGTGTACATGCCTGGTTCACACAGCTATAGTGACAGCTCAGGCATGTTTCTTGGATGAATGTAACTTGTGTATACATGGTTAATTCTTCATTAATGTGGGTTGTTTCCACTGTACCAGTTGCACATCGGTTCATGTGTTATTAACGAAACACCACTCTGGGACTTTCCTTAGCCTGCATCCAGCCCTATGAGGTATTTTTCACAAAGTGGTTTTCACTCAAAATTCATGTGAACAGGAGGATGAATTTTGGATGAAAACCACTTTGTTTTCATGTTACATATACTCCTCTTACTTTCATGTCTTAACTGTTCTACTTGTATGCTGCAAAAACAATCCACATCTATTAAAAACATATGACAACAGCTACTCCACTGAGTGACGTAAGTTACACCGACCTAAGCACCGGTGTGGACAGGGGCAGGAGAGATTCTCTCACCGACATAGCTGCTGCCGCTCGTTGGGGGTGGATTAATTAAATCAACCTGAGACCTCTCTAGTACACCGCTGTAAGCTCTCTAGTGTAGCCATAGCCTGAAGAGTTGCTTTTCCTTGATAATTGTACCAAAGGGGGACTGATTTCTCTGTTTCACTACTGTGGCTTTTCTGCATGTACCATGGCAAAAGCAAACTCACTTGAAAGACTCTAGGGGTAACCTTGCATGAACATTTCTAATTGTAATGCATCTTGCTTTACAACAGTTTCTGCAAGAAAGTCCCACAACTCTTCCTGCTTCATCCCATAGCCTTCCAGAGCTAATCAAATGATTCATTGTGATTAATATTAATTACAAATTTAGCCCTGTTTTTTGTTCTTGAATCATTCACGATCTGATCCTGATTTCTGCCAATTTGTGGGTGGGTGTTTTTTGTAATTTCTCACCGGATAGTTTGGACGAACAATTTTCATTCTGTCAGTTGTTCACAAATTGTGCAAATCAATAAGGCGTATGTGTGATTGGTCACATAAGTTAAATGTTGTTGTTTCAGCTCCTCCGACACAATGACAGAAACGTTTAGGGAGCGAATAACAAAGGTACTCATCTGAAGAGAACTGCTCTTCACTAAATATTCATACCAACAGTAACCTGTTCAAACTGATGTTTGTGAGCAGCATCGATCAAAAGGGCATGTAGGTGGCTGAATAGAACAGCAGTAGAGATTTGACTGAACACTTGCGAACACTATTCTGCAGTATTTTACCGAGTGGAGCAGGATCGCCACACAGAGTGTGTAACTTTTCCTTGTCCCAGCATCCAGAAATATCCAGGTACAAATGAACCCCGAATGGTGCATTGCTTCACGGCTTCAGAGGCTTAGGAAATAAGCGTGAGCACTGTGTAATTTCTTGTTCCTCTGCAGAGTGACACACGAGAGGGTGTGGTTCAGTCATGGAATCCCTGCCTCAGCATCTGCTTTCACCTTCATGGGAAACTCTCATTTCAGCGTGTGGGTGTGTAATGGCACAAGACAAAATTGTCTCCGAGCACAAAGTTGCTTTGCCAACTTTTTCTACCTCAGACCCCCTGCATGGGAAGCTTTCACAGGTGCTGGGAAATAGTCTCATCTCAAGCTGGTTGGTGTGGCAGCCCTGCAGTGTTTCATGTTATCCAGTATAAGGGGGCTAATGGAGTTGTGACAGGTCTCCTTGCCCTAGGGGGCTTATTAGTAAAGGCAAGGTTCCTTGTGTGAGCATAAGCTCACCAATGAGTAATCTCATCCTAAATTGTATGGGCAAGAGCCCCCTTCTCTCAATATAAAATGGGTCTGCAGTGCAAAGAACTCCAAAGTGGCACTCTCCACGTGGGCTGGTATGCAGCAACATTGGAGCTGATACGCCCTAAACTTCTGGGCTCAGATCCTCAACTGGTGTAAATCCATTGAAGTCAGTAGAACTATGTTAATTTACACCAGCTGAGGATCTGGACCCTGGAGCTGAATAGACATAGACGTTGCATGCGTCATTTGTTAGTCATGAAAGCTGGAGTGTGAATCAGAACTGATTGTTTCAGAGAGTACAATGGATGAATGAAACGTTGTACAATACTATAGGTCTTTATAGAGTTTTTCACACAAGCTGTGTGCTAAAATGCATCATAGATGTAAAAAGGCAAGACAGGACAGAATATGATATAAATCATAGGCAGGAAAAGAAGGGGTGACTTTGTGGTTAAAGCACTGGACTGGGACTCCAGAGATCAGGCTACAGTTCCTAACTGCTACAGCTTTCTTGTGTGACCTTGAGTAAGTCACCTAATTTCCCCGTGCCTCCGTTTCCCATCTTAAAATGGGGATAATAATATTTCCTTTGTCTGTCTTGCCCATGTAGAATGTGAACTCTTTGGGGAAGGGGCTGTCTTTTACTGTGTGTTTGTGCAGTGCCCAGTGCAGTTGGCCTTGGTTGTAGTTGGGGCCTCTAGATAATATTAGAAGAAGAAAAAATAGGGAGTGGGGGAGGGCTGGCAGTTTTTTATTCTTTCTTAGCTAAATTCTGCAATCCTCAACTGGTCCCTCTGCAGGCAAATCTTCCAAGGAAACAATGGGAATATTGGCTAAATATGGGCTGCAGAATTTGGTCTTCTTTTTCTTTCTGCTGTATGCAGGTTGGGTGGTATGTGAGGCTTTTCCTGCCACGTCTAGGTCCCCTTTCTGGCAAGCGTACCATGACATTTGCTTTTGTCACCCTCTCACATTTCTCATAGCAGGCATGGAGTTCAGCACACAGTAAATTCTGGCATTATCCGGACAGTCATCATGAGATTTATTACAACGCTCTCAGAACAAGTCTCTGTCTCCCTGCACAGCAAATGTATCTAATTGGATGTGATGATCTGGCTCCTACCTTGACTCATGCACCGTATTAACTTTCCCAGTCCCAGGCTTCTGCTGAAACAGGACGATTTCATTTTAGATTTTTGTTTTAAGTAATATTTTGCTTTAAATGATTGTACAAATGTTTGGGAACTTGCCAGCATTATCTGTTAAACTGTCACTTAATGTAGCATGAAAAGTCACTTAGCACTTTAAACTGCCTGACAGCCAGCCTTGTGTTTCAGATTGCTCGGAACAATGGTTTGATCGTGTTCCTGCAGGAATTAGACCTTTGCTTTGTTTCCAGGACAAGAGCAATTTTGGAAGGTTGATAGCTCCTGTTTGGGAAATCATTCTTTCTGCACAGTGCAAATACCGTGAACCAAATTAACTATAAGAGACAGGAGGGGCTGCTACGTTGTGCCCTTCACGCTACGATTCTGGCTACTGCGTTGTCTCCACCTTGTAATGCAGGAATCCTAGTCAGGGCCTGCCTTAGATTTTGCTGGGCCGTGTGTGAAATAAGACGTGTAGAGAACTGTCCAGTTCACCTCTTTAAACTGTTCGCCCACCTTTGTATACTCACAATAGCTCTTGGCTACCGGTGAACCAGATTTCCCTTCACCTGTCTGTGAGGCTCCATTGGCTCTAGTGACTATGCATACACCTGCAGAAGGTGACTGAGAGGGAGGATTGCCTGGTGGCTCTGGTCTGGGATTCCAGAAATCTGGGTTTGCTTCATTTCTCTGTGCTTCATTTCTCTGTGCTTTGATTCCGCTTCTATTAAATGGATGCAGTCTATTTTGATTACAAGCTCTCTGGAGCCTGGGTTGTCTCTTACGGTATTATGTACAAAGCATATAGGTGCTACGGTAATAGAAATAATAGACACATAAATAATAGAATATGCCATCTGAAATGCCTATTATTGTTCAATCAGATTTCTGCATTTATTTTTTTTTTGAAGTAGGCTCAATTTGTCATTTCTTCAATCTTCCCATATGACTGACGAAAAGAATTATGTGAAATGACCTTTTATAAGTGTAGCAGTCCTTAAAATTCTCACCCAACCTAATAAGTAGGTATTCCTTTATTAAATTAGTTATCATACCCTAGGAGGCAGCTGTTTGTGTTTTTTAGCCCACAAGATTTTCTGAAATCTTAAACTACTATTTTTGCATTCATACTCTTTGCATAGTACTTCCGGGTTAGAGTGCTAACACTGACATGATTTAAAAAACCTGGACATCTCTCAAAAACACTGGCAATTTTCTTTCAGAAATGGATTAATGAACTCAGCTGTCTTCCAGGGAATACGACAATAATTAAAGCATGATTTTGCATTTACTTCTTCATCATCTTTGGAATAATGCTCAGGTTCAAAGGGCAGAACAAAAGCTGAACATAGCATATCCCTGTGTTTCTATAATGTTTGGCTAGCCAACATTTTCACATGGCTGTTTTGCTGTATACTGCACTGGCACAGTATGTACAGCTCTGGTATTTTGGTTCCTCTTGTTTTTCTCTCTTCTTGGCACCTGTTGCAGTAGCAGTCTAGCAGGAGTCTAGGCTATGGGTACATATTTCCTGATGTGTTTTGGTCTGAGATCACTGCACAGCTTCCTCCTGTCAAGTCATTTTATCTTGCTTATATGATTTTTTTTTTAAATTTATTTTAAAATCATTGGCATAGTGGTAATTTTAGAATTGGGGATACTGTATGAAGTTTTATGGGATCGCAGCCCAGCCATTCAGAACTAATTTTGGCAAAGCACTGACATTGTTCTTGTGTTGTCCACAGACCTAGCAATGGAATATTGGAGTCCTGGTCATATCAAAGACTTTGTGTCTTGGCAAATGGAGCTTCCAGACAGTGGGTGTACATCCTTCTTCTCTCCCCGTTATTCCCCTGCACCATCGCATTCTCTGTGCACTCAGGTACTCCCTCTGTACACCTTTGGCTGGGATCTTTGAAGCTGAGGCATATCAGATCTGTGTAGTTGTATCCCTGGGCCCATGCAGAGCCCCACTGAAGTAAAAAAGGCTCTGAACAGGTGCAAGGAACTGCCCAGGTGGAGCTGATTGCAAGCCTGTGACAGGTTGTTGGTGTGCACTGAGCAATTAAATATGTGGAAGAATGCAATTCTCAGCCCATTGGAAAGTGGTATTCTTGCACTGTATATGATCAGGAGCGCCGCCAGCTTTTCTGCCGCCCTAGGTGGCGGAAGGTCCCGCCCCGAAATGCCACCCCCCACAGAGGCAGCGGAAGGTCCCGCCGCCGAAATACCGCCGCGGTTGCCGCCCCCCAAATTGTAGTGCCCTAGGCGACCGCCTAGGTCGCCTAATGGGTTGCGCCGGCCCTGTATATGATACATTATTAATCTAATATATGCATTTGATTATTGTTTGGGCTGCTTTGGGCTATAATATCTAAATACTGTGTTGCTTGTAAACCTTTCAGTCTCTGGATATGTGACTCAAAGCGGTACCCATCAGCAGAATGAGAAACTCCACTTTGCAAGTGAGCCACCAACTTTAATTTTTTGGGTGATTTTAAGGTGTGGCTCCATGTGGAGCTCATTGCAGTAGTCTTAACTTGAGCAGACAAAGGCATGGCTCAAGAGAACAAGGTGTGCATCCAAAAGAAATGACCCTGCCTTCTGGGTCATTGCTGCTGTGAACGTGAATAGGTAACAGTAGGCCCATGTTTTCCGTTAAAGCGGAAGATGTAACCTTTGCCATATTTTCTGGTTGCTTCGCTCATGCAATCTGTATTACTTTAATTTTATCTGGTCAGTTAACTAGTCCTTATCCAAGCCCACTCTATATCAAACACTGGGTAAAATATTCAACATGAAACAAAGCTATAATTATTAAGAGCAGTAAATTGGCAGACTCTTTATTTTGCTTTGTAATGTATTTTTCCATCAAACTAAAATAAATTCTCTGTTAAAATGTGTGAAGCTGTGTTTTGAGGAGTGGCTCTTTGGTAATACACCAAAGGCTTATCTTATAACTGTGTGTTAAAACATGGAAATGGATGACTGACTATCAAACACCAAAATAGTTTGGGCTGTTTTTATCTGTGGATAACATGCCCTTTGCAACTTCCTCATTTTAGATATTTACTACAACAAGGCTTTAACTGTACAATTTCAGATATTTAAAGTATTGATAGAAAGATGTTTTTAAAACATTTAATTTTGGGTGATTTAGTTCAATGAGATTTTATAATTAGATGATATCTGTATCTGTATCTATGTATGAACTTTGTGTATGTACATAATATATATAATTTGCACATATGTACTATCCAATATACTTGTGCAAGTTGCATAGGCACATAAGACTGTGCAAATCTCAGAATCAGTCATGCACAATAGATTTTGCATGAATAACTTGGGTGTGTGCAAATGTGCATGGACATCTTAAGTGCATACTTTTGAAAATTTGGGCCGTATATGCTCCTTGAAAGGGACCTGCATATGACCTTTATTTACCATGACATTTAAAGCAGTAATACAATATCAGAATGCAATTTCTTTAGAGGGACTGGTCAAGAATATGTTTCTTAAAGTACCGTACTCTGATTTTTTTTTACTGTTGTTCAGACTGGTTCCTTACTCAAGCAAAACTGCAGCTGGCTTCGCCTCGCAACTTCTTGAGACCATATTATACCATCGGGTATTAAACAGAACTCCTGTTGGCTCGTGCGGGAACAATCTGGCCCACGTTTTGAAATTGCCTGACTTGTTAAAAAAGTGGTTACTGTTGTTGTCAACATATATTTTGATGCAAATTACAGAGTTAAGTGCTGTTACAATGATCTACAAAATTCCATTAGTTGAAGGGGGAAATTGCCTACTTTTTTTGGTAACAGAAACATAACAGAGAGTGGGAATTTTTCTTACTATGGGCCTAATCAAAACCCCATTGAAATTTAGAGAAAGACTCCCATCTTTTCATGTACTGTGTATATATATCTGCCTACTGTATTTTCCACTACATACATCTGATGAAGTGGGTTTTAGCCCACGAAAGCTTATGCCCAAATAAATTTGTTAGTCTCTAAGGTGCCACAAGTCCTCCTCGTTGTTTTTCATTGACTTCAATGAGCTTTGGACCAGGCCCTATCTTACATGTCTATCTATGCAGTGTTAGCTAACTGAATGCCTACTGTTACTAAGCATTAACAGTAAAGAGGATATTACACTGCATGATTGCTAGTGAACACTAATATAGCTATGCAAAATGTGGCTAAAGAATACCATCAGGACTCTTGGAGACAGCAGATGAGGTGGATCCTACTTCTGCATTAAGCAGATATTCTTTATTTTTTTTAATACTGAGAGGTCTTAGAGAAAATGTTTTAAAGAGATAGACATATATTAACTTATAATCTGCATGTGATTTAATCCTCTTTTCTTGTTAAATTTAAAACCAATTCTACACTTGTAAAATGGTACAAAATAGGGTCCTGATTCTGTGAGGTGCCCAGCTTCCTAATTCCATTGAGCTCATGCATCACATTCCAGGATTGGGCCCCAGACTAGATGTCAGGACCCCAACTCACTTAGGGTCATCAGGAACTCATTTCTGTGGCCATCTCTTTTTTCATAGGAAATGATGTATTTCAACAAAAACAAAACAGAAAAAACAGGGTTTCTTTTTTAAATGAAGGATGTCGTCGTTTAATGAGGCTTGAAGTGTTTACAGGTGTTTCCTCATGAGTTCAGATTTAGTGACCCCAGGGAGTTGATTCTCGGAAGGCAGGAGAAAACACTGAGCTCAGGCTTGTATTTTAAAACAGTTGAGCACTAAAGGGCCAGATCCTCCTCTGGTGTAAACCAGTGCAGCTCTGTTGAAGTCAATGGAGCCATGCAGATTTAGACCAGCTGAAGTCTGGCCATACATATGCTCCTCTAAACACAACAGATCAAAAAAACATATTAAAAGATGCTTGTGGTGTTTCTGCTTTAGAATCTTATGGGTCAGTCTTGCAGACCTCGCTCAGGCAAAACTCCTATTGACTATAGGTTCCGGACCTTAATGTTTGTTTAAAAAATGTTTAGGTGATCTAACGTGTCTTTTATGCATAATATCTTCCAGCGCACTCTAGCCTTGGAGAAACTGCATAATGTGGCAAAGAACAAAACATAGCAAAGGAAAATATAAAGTATTTGTGGTTGGAGGATGTGATGACATCACGTTGCTCAGCGGGAACTTAGGGCTTTTAAAAAGCTGAAGGAAACATTCTGACAGCCAGTTATCACATCACTTGTAAAGGAGTAAAACACAGTTAGCGATTAAAAAGCCACACTATCTTCTTCAAAGAGAAAAGACTCCGTTCTGCCACAGAATATGCACTGGCAAAAATGTAAGTGAGTTCTGATTGCCTTTGTTTTTCATAACTACAGTAGATATATGAAGATCACCTGAATAATAGCTCTAAGTCAGTATTAGAATAGCATGGGAGATTTTACTATACCCATGTACTGAGAGGTGCCTGGTTTAGGAGAGACAAGTACTAAATGTGTGATGCTAATTTTCCAGCATGGATATTAACACAAGACAACATCACTGCTTTGTTGGCATTAATCACTTTGAATCAAATGGCAGACTGATTCATAAAAACAGTAACAGGATGCAAGGTATTATGTCAAAGGTTATAGTGGTTACTTGCCAGAGTTTTCATTTTTAAAAATGAAGGCTACTATAAATCTTATTTTTGTATCTGACTTTATGTGGACACGACTTTTACCAAAGTGATATTGGGCAGTCAAAGGAGTATTTCAACTTCCTTCACATCTCAGCTTATGAGTGATGTGTTTAGGGTCATATCCTCAGCAAGTATAAAGCAGCAGAACTCCATTGCAAATGGCGCTATTGGCATTCCAATGGAGCAATGCTGATTTACACCAGTTGAGGATCTGGCCTTTAGTTACTAACTTTTTATTAAAGATAAACATAATTGTTGACTGTAGGAGTTAACCTCTTACATAAGTATTCAAAGAGAGAGTGACAGATATAAAAGATAAGGAACAGAGCAGAGCTGAGGACGTATGAGCTGTAAGTTAGCATATGTATACATATTGTTATATCCATGGGGTTTTTAAATCATTTTGTTCTATTTGGCCCATCGTTCCTCAAATAGTTTAGTTCTTTCTCTAATACACGTAGAAATTTGTACCGTTTCTTTTAATTCTTTTATTGTCTCCAGGCATATTTCTATAGATGATGTTTGTTTTTGCAACCATAGTAACATCCTTTACCTTTCACTACACTATTCACTTAACCTACAGCACAACATACCTGAGTGGAAAGGGTTAATTTCTTAAATATTTTCCAGTGAGTTGACTAACATGGAACAAAGATGAACCTTCTTTTCCATTATGTTAGAGATCAAAGAGTAGACAAAGATCAGTTTTATCTGTACCTATTATTCTGAGATAATCAACAGTTAATCATATTTTCTTTGTAACAGATTTAAATATTTTTCCTTTGTTTGTTTGTTTTGTTTGAGAATTGCATAGTCATTTTTTCCTTTAGGTAAAAATGTGGATTTTCAAAGTTATATTATGGATTGCAGAATCAAATAGCAAGAAGCTCCAGCTATTTTTTTTCATGTACTTTGAGTTTGTATTGCAACATGACAGAAAGTAGACTGTGGTAGCACTATAGTAACATTTTTCTTCTCATTATCTTTTTCTCTTTTCAGAATCAGTAGTGCATATTATATAGAATCAGCAATCTAAAACGAATTGCAGCAAGATCAGAGTAAAATGTAATCTAGTAGCTAAGAAATCTGTGAATTTTAGATTTCAGCTGCAAGGACAGAGACACATGAGCAAAGTTTGTTGTCCTTGGTAGAGTTAGAACGATAGTCATACTGAATATTGCTAGGGTGTGTTCTTCCCTTAATACATACACAGCTTCTTTAAAGATTAATAGGAATTACAGGCCTATGTTGTGAGTGACCAGGCTGCAGTACTAGGGGTTGGTTGTCCCCACAATGTGACTATATGGATCCCATTTCAAAACACTGCAACTCTTGTGCAATACCTTCCTGTCACTTCATCCACAGGGCACCCGTCCAGTTCTCAATGCAATAATCTGTTATAGCAATTCTTATTGGACATTTCAAAACATATCATGAGATTCAGCAACTGCCTTGACTGGCTTCCTCAGTGGAGAGGATTTTTACACCAGGTAAAGAGTGGGCAGTGGAGATATTGTAGTTCTGTTTGACATCTGTTCAAGAAGGTTTTGGGGCAGAGTTGAGGGTATATGTCTTAGAACAATGAAGGGGCGACAAGGAGATTTTTGTAGGTGGCTGACTGGTTGAGTTCGTGTTTGAAATTATTATTTTTGGTCCTGAGGTTTTATTATATGCTTAATTACATGTTAGGGTGCTAGACCTTAGGTGTCATTTTTTATTTTTATTTAAATCTAAATAAATACTTTCTAGATATTAAAACCATTACAACACTCTTAAACCTGCCTTTTCCCCTAAGTCAGTGTGATAAATAGCTAATTGCTTTAGCTTCCTGTGTTGAGAAGAAGGATGATCTAGTGTTATAGCACTAGATTGGCACTCTGGAGACCTGGCTATATGTCACCTTAGGAAGGGATGCAGAGATAAAATTTCTAGACACCATAAATAACTGGTTATTAGAGCAGCTTGTCCTGAAATCCACAAGGGGAGAGGCAATTATTGATTTAGTCCTAAGTGATACACAGGATCTGATCCAAGAGGCGAATATAGCTGACCTGCTTGGTAATAGCAACCATAGTGTAATACATTTTAACATCCTTGTAGGGGGAAAATGCCAGATAAATCCACCACAGGGGCATTTAATTTCAAAAAGGGGAATGACACAAAAATGAGGAAGCTATGTTAAATGGAAACTAAAAGGAATAGTCACAAGGGTGAAATGCCTGCTAACTGCTTGGAGACTATTTGAAAACACCATAATAGAGGCTCAAACTATTTACCCCAAATAAAAAAAAAAGTCAAAGAATCAAAAAAATGCCACCAGGGCTAAACAGCAGAGTAAATGAAGCAGTTAGAAGCAAGAAAGCATCCTTTAAAAATTGGAAGTCAAATCCTACTGAGAAAAATAGAAAGGAACATAAACTCTGGCAAATCAAGTGTAAAAAGATAATAAGGCAGGCAAAGAAAGAATTTGAAGAGCAACTATCTAAAGACACACAAACTAACAATTTTTTAAAGGACATCAGAAGCAGGAAGCCTGCCAAATGATCCGTGAGGCCACTGGATGATCAAGGTGCTAAAGGAGCTCTCAAGGAAGACCAGGCCATTGCAGAGAAGTTAAATGAATTCTTTGCATCAGACTTCAGTGCAGAGGATATGAGGGAGATTCCCACACCTAAGCTTTTCTTTTTAGCTGACAAATTTGAGGAACTGTTCCAGATTGAGGTGGCAGTAGAGGGGTTTTGGAACAAATTGATAAATTAAACAGTAATATGTCACCAGGATCAGACAGTATTCACCCAAAAGTTCTGAAGGAATCATGAAATTGCAGAACTACTAACTGTGGTATGTAACCTATTGCTTAAATCACCCTTGTATTGGATGACAGGTGGAGACCTAATGTAACACTGATTTTTAAAAAGGGGGATCCAGAGGTGATCCTGGAAATTATAGGCTGGTAAGCCTAACTTCAGTATCTGGCAAATTGGTTGAAACTATGGTAAAGAACAGAATTATCAGACACATAAATGAACACGATAGTTAAGTCAAAAGCTGACTGCAAAGAGTTACAAATGGATGTCACTAAATGGGGTGACTCAGCCTTTTTTGTATTAAAGCTGTCCTAAGAGGTCGCCTGAATGGAGAGTACTGTCAAGTTGGATTTGCAAGCCAGGTGAAAGGCATTGTGCTGAAATGTCACTTAGTATGTTTAGGTCAGAGACATAAATGTTTGCTCAGCCTGTAAGAACATAAGAATGGCTGTACTGGGTCAGACCAAAGGTCCATCCAGCCCAGTATCCTGTCTACCAACAGTGGCCAATGCCAGATGCCCCTGCCGTCCATCACCACCCTCTGACAACAGAGGCTAGGGACACCATTCCTTACCCATCCTGGCTAATAGTCATTAGTGGACTTAACCTCCATGAATTTATCCAGTTCTCTTTTAAACCCTGTTATAGTCCTAGCCTTCACAACCTCCTCAGGCAAGGAGTTCCACAAGTTGACTGTGCGCTGAGTGAAGAAGAACTTCCTTTTATTTGTTTTAAACCTGCTGCCCATTAATTTCATTTGGTGGCCCCTAGTTCTTATATTATGGGAACAAGTAAATAACTTTTCCTTATTCACTTTCTCCACACCACTTATGGTTTTATGATTCTATATACCAGGGTGGAAAAAAACTCAAACAGAATTCTGCACAACTACCCCAGGGTTTTACAGGGAAGGTGGGAAGACTCAGTTTAGATTGGAAAGATCTTCAAGATAACAGGAAGCACCATTAGAATAGTATGATTAGATTAGAAGAGACTGCAAGAATGACACAAGTCATCAGATTTGAATGCTCATAGCCTGATTGGAGGGAATTTGCTCATTATTACTATTTATATCACAGTAGCACCAGAGAGAGATGCCTCAATCCAGTCAGGAGTCCTTCCTGCTAGGCACAGTACAAACATATAGAAAATGATTAACCTTGCCCAAAACAGCTTACAGTCAAACCCTGATCCTCCAAAGACTTATGCATGTGCTGAAGTTTGTGCCCTGGGAGTAGTTTCCTTGATGTCACTGCACTCTGCATGGGAAAAAAATCTTTTCAGGATTGGGACCTCAATGCATCAGTCCTGCAAAGACTCTTTAAGCAGTGCATTTTAGTATGAAAGTCAGACCCTAGCCCATGCCCCCGCCCATGGCAGAAGATAAATGACTGCTACGGGCTTCCCACATCTTTGAAGGGTTTTATTTAATGGAATCCAGCCCTCATTGCAACTATTTTTTGTTTATTAATGGCAAGTGCAAGTTTCTAAAAACGCAGCACCAAATACCATTTTGCCACATGCATTTGAAATGATCTATGATTTTTATGACCAAATGAACATGCCTTTCATGCAATTGATTTCTGTGTGAATAGCTTATAGAGCTGGTTGACATTTTTCAAACATTTGAAATGTTGATGACATTTTTTGACCATCTCAAATAACTTCTTTGATTTAAGGGTGAGATTTTCAAAGATGCCTGAGAAAATTAGGCATCCGACTCCAAGTGAAATGAAATGGTATTTATGCACCCAAGTTAAGAATTTCAAAAGCACCTATGTGACTTAAGACACTATGTTCCACTGACTGCTTAGGCTACTAAGTCACTTAAGTACTGTTGACTGTATGCCCGACTCCACTTTGCCGCTTTGACAATCTTGCCTCCACCAAAATGGCTTTTAAATCATGTAAAGCCCTTGCTGCACACCACAACAGATGTGAGGTTTTTAGCACCCTTTCTGAAAGTATCAAATAATGATACTGAAAGCTGAAACTAAAATGTGTTGCACCTTGTGAGTCTTAGTTTTGGTAACACCGCTCTGGGAAAGGCGGATAGCACAAGAATCAAGCACATCAGTGCTTCACAAACCAGGTGTCAGGCTCTATGAATGACCACATCTGAGATTAAATGGAAAGCTTGTTTTACTAAAATAGAAACAATATTATGGGCTGTAGCTAGGGATTAGGTTGGGAGGGTGAGACCTATGGGTAAATCTCTTCCCATCAGTGTATTTCAGTTCCTCCATCTGTAAGATCAGCTCCAATGTTCTGAAAAATTGGACTTATTTTTTACCAATTCCCATTGACTTCAACATGCATTGGCTTAGACCTTTTATATCCTCATGCATGATGTAGCTGCCTTCTGCAGCCATTACAACAGCAGACCTCTTCAACAAGCTCTACAAATTGCATCCCAAATCTCTTCAGAGTTTTCTGTCGCCTCAGACTCTATCCGTGTAAAAGAAAAGTTAAGATTACTTTTGTTAGTCTGCATCATCTTCCTTGTATCCAAGTTAAATGTAATCACCATGCAGGATTCTTGCAAATTAGAGTATTCAGCATGTTCACTAGACTGCAGCAGACCGGAGCAGATAGGAAACAGTGATATGTACACCCTCTAGAATCCAAGGCCCATCTTGAATAGACCAAATTTAGTTCTTACCAATCTTCATGGTGCCTGTAATCACTTCATTAAAATAACAACAAAAAAACCAAGATATTGCAGATGACACCAAGCTGGGATGGGTTGCAAGCACTTTGGAGGACAGGTTAAAAATTCAAAATGACTTTGAAAATTTGGAGAATTGGTCTGAATTCAACAAGATGAAATTCAATAAAGACAAGTGTAACGTACTTCACTTAGGAAGGAAAAGTCAAATGCACAACTACAAAATGGGGAATAGCTGGCTAGGTGGTAGTACCGCTGAAAAGGATCTGGGGGTTATAGTGGACCACAAACTGAATAAGAGTTATCATTGTGCTGTAGCTACATAAAAAGGCTAATATGGTTCTGGGGTTTATTAACAGTAGTGTTAAACACAGGAGGTAATTGTCCCACTCTGCTCGGCACTGGGGAGGCCCCAGCTGGAGTACTGTGTCCAATTCTGGGCACCAGACTTGAGGAAAGATGTGGACAAATTGGAGAGAGTCCAAAGGAGAGCAACAAAAATGATAAAAGGTTCAGAAAACCTGACGTATGAGAAAAGATTAAAAAAACTGGACATGTTGAGTGTTGAAAAAAAAGAAGACTGAGGGGGGACCTGATAACAGTTTTCAAATATGTTAAAGGCTGTTATAAAGACTATGGTGATCAATTGTTCTCCATGTCCACTGAAGGTAAGACAAGACGCAATGGGCTAAATCTGCAGCAAGGGAGATTTAGGTTAGATATTAGCAGGGCCGGCTCCAGGCACCAGCCCACCAAGCTGGTGCTTGGGGCGGCACCTGGAGGGGAGCGGCGACTGGGCTCGCCGCCGGGGAGAGCGGAGCCCCGGCCGGGCTCGCCGCCCTCCCCCCGGCGCTGCCTCTGGCCACCGGGGAGAGCGGAGCCCCGGCCGGGCTCGCCGCCCTCCCCCTGGCGCTGCCTCTGGCCGCCGGGGAGAGCGGAGCCCCGGCCGGGCTCGCCGCCCTCCCCCCGGCGCTGCCTCTGGCCGCCGGGGAGAGCGGAGCCCCGGCGGGGCTCGCCGCCCTCCCCCCGGCGCTGCCTCTGACCGCCGGGGAGAGCGGAGCCCCGGCGGGGCTCTCCGCCCTCCCCCCGGCGCTCTGGCCCCTGGGGAGAGCGGAGCCCCGGCGGGGCTTGCCACCCTCCTCCCGGCGCAGCCTCTGGCCGCCGGGGAGAGCGGAGCCCCGGCGGGGCTCGCCGCCCTCCTCCCGGCGCAGCCTCTGGCCGCCGGGGAGAGCGGAGCCCCGGCGGGGCTCGCCGCCCTCCCCCTGGCACTCTGGCCGCCGGGGCTCCGCTCTCCCCGGCGGGGCTCGCCGCCCTCCCCTGGGGGGGGGGGGGGGGCGCGGCGGGAGGCTTTTTTGCCTGGGGTGGCAAAAAAGCCAGAGCCGGCCCTGGATATTAGGAAAAACTTTCTAACTCTAAGGGTAGCTAAGTTCTGGAACAGGCTTCCAGGGGAGGTCATGGAGTCCCCATCATCAGAAGCTTTTAAAAACAAGTTGGACAAACACGTGTCAGGCATGGTCTAGGTTTACTTGGTCCTGCCACAGCACAGGGGTCTGGGTTTGATGACTTCTTGAGGTCCCTTCCAGCCCAACATTTCTATGATTGGTCATGATTCTGGTATCACTTACACTGGATTTACACTAATATAACTCCATCAACTTCACTAGTTACTCCTGATTTACACCAAAGAGATCAGAATGAGATCCAACCAAAAACTGTCCATAAGTACACTGTTGCTTTTAAGGTAGGTCAGATGTTTGGTCTGTTGATTTAGAGTGCTAATTATGCTCAGAAGTCTCCAAAGTTCGTTTCCTTATACTGTGCAATGAACCAGCACTCTGGTTCCTTCGCTCTCGCTCAAGATTTTTTGATTGTAGAGCAAACACTCTGCCCAGATGTTTGCTTAGCACTTTGCATTTAAGTACATTTTTATTGAAGTATCCGCCCATAATGTGGCAAACAGTCCATGGTATAATCCACTTCTATCCAGCTCTCATTGTCAGCATTACTTACAAAAATAATGGTAATGCTTCATGGGAAAGCTAGAATGTGTCAGGTGCACAGAAAGTGTTGCTTGTTGACTCCTGCAGACAGGCTGCAACACGCAGAGCTGCAGCTGTGATAGTCACATTATCCCAGCATTCCATGAGAAGCAGAAATGTCCAATTTGGACAGAAAACCCATTGACGGGACCATAAATCAATTGATAATCAAATGTAGCACAGATGAGTTATCTTCTGAGTGATTTCATGATTTATCAGATGACATCACACAGTTCTGTCGGTCAGTACAATGCAGTGGGGATATTCCTGCCTGTTATCTGTTATCTAGTAGCGCATCAACGAAGGAGCCGGATGTTGTTTGCTGAGGGCAGTCAGAAAATCTCCCATCAGCTCAGCACAGCATGAGGGTTTACACCTTCCTTTGAAGAATCTGGCTTGGAGCTGTGTAAAGAACTTGACACTGGCTAGATACCCTGCATAGTCCTACTATAGCAGTCTCAAAGGAGTAAACCCTGATCCGCTCTGATTCTGGGAGCAAAGAGTGCAGGGTGCTTATTAGTTCCCAACTCCTGAATATTCCTGGCAGATCGTGAGGCAGAAGAAGACACTCATGAAACCCCTGAGAGGAGAAGGGAGGGGAGTTTAACTCACTAAACTCCCTCCTGAGTGGCCCTGCGAGGATGCCTGTTCTCCCTATTGCCTCTTGCAGCTTGTAAAGATTACTGCATTTCTGGGGTTCCAGTAACACCACAGACCCACTGACCAAGAAGACAGGAGAATGAGGACGGGCCATAGAATTTTTGCCCCCAAAAGTGCATCTTGGTAGAAACTGGGCTAATTGGCTAGGGGTTCACCAGAGGGGTGATATTTTCCCGTCACCGCAAGGGAATCCTCGTCCTGATGCAGACCATCACACGCCCAGGCTGACAGCTACATTGTGGAGAGGACCTAATGGAATTTAACATCTCTTTAGCTGATGTTCCATTTATTATTATTTTATGTGCATTCAAATGGGTCTAAAGATGCAGGTAGGCACCTAGTGAAACCAATGGGCTTTAGGTGCCTAACCTGCTTTGATACCTTTGAAAATCTCACTAATCACCTATCTGCATCTTTAGTCATGTAAATATCTTTTGAAAAGCTGGCCTTTGTTGACTTGCTCAGCATCACACAAGCCGTTTGTAGCACAGCTGGGATTTGAAGCTGGCTCTCAAGAATCCAAGTCCAGTGCCTTAAACACCAGCTCCTTATTGGTCAGTAATTGTGGAGGGTTAGGAAGACTTTATTTAAATACAAGAGGAGTTGATTAAATAAAGCTCTGTAAAAAGGGTCACCTGCCTAGCTGTTTAACTTTTTGGAGAGATATTTTTATCAGTGTAAAAGTCTTTTCCCTGAGTTCCACTGGAACAGTATGGCCTTTTGTTAAAGTAGATACATTGCAAAACAAAATATCGATAACTCAGGGGGGGAAATTTCAACTCTGAGAGAAATACTGCGCTATAGTTAAAAGTATACTAAACCCAAAGCAGCAACATATACAAAAACAGTATTACTAGTTTGAATAATTAATAGTATTTTTAAAAATATGTTAAAGGATTCAATATCCAAAACCAACATAAAGTGTGGACATGAACAAGTGTGTTACTTGTTTACCCCATTATATACAATATACAGTATTTACCCCATTACTTAAATACTGCTAAAGAGGCATCGTTATATTACTGTAAGCAGATTGTGATTGCAGACAGAGCATAAAAGTTGTGTATCCAAGGCTAAGCGTGATTTCTTTTAAAAAATTAAAGTTCACAGTGTAGAATATAGGTGTCAGCAGCCTGCCTTGTGCAATGCAGTTTTCAAGATTCAAGCCAAAAACTCAGACTAGCCTGTTACTTGAAAGCCTGGAATTTTTGGTTATTCAGTTATTGTTTGCTCTTCTGTATTACTGCAAATAAGAAAAGATTGCCATTGTATTTCTCTGTAGTTTTTTGATTATATTGGAGAGGCAACAGGAAAGAAGAAAAATATTTACACCGGTTGCTTTGATAAATTGATAAGCTTGTCATATGCCAGAGTGTGAGTAAAGAAACACTAAATCTTCTGAAACTGTGAGAAGTGTGTCATTTGCTGTTGCAGTCAGTCAGGCATGCAGTATATTTCAAAGTGGAAATTGGCTTGATGGGAAATTGTACTGAGTAGTGTGTGTGCAGGGCAGTAATATTAGTCTGAAATTCAGAGAGCTAAAACTTTTCATGCTTTTTGACCTTTGCGATTTTTATGCAGCTGTTTGTCATTAATTGCCTTCACAGCTCGGGACTGATTAGAGACAGGATGCTGGAAAATGAGTTTTGTTTTAATTCTTAAGAAAAAATCATTTAAAAAATCAAGTTCTCAGTGCTGGTTTCAAAGCACCAATATGCATGTGAGCATTTAGCATATGTAGATTGTTAAGAAGCAGAACTGACTGCACAGAAAAACTCTTGCTGGTACTATGGCATAGACAAATCGTCGGATATGTCTTCACTGCAGAGTTAACTTGGCTCTTATTCAAAGGCAAGTTTTATGACCTCTTATTCAGCACTTCGATAATGTGGTGCTAGGAGCTATGGACATACCTGAGATAAATATTCCAAAGCACAGGGAGCCAAAGGAACTGAAGCCCAGAATTTTACAATATCACCGCTTGAGCTATTAATCTGCTCAGCATTTCTCCCTTCTTTGCCAAGCTGTCTTGCACAGTATGTTCTCTGAGCTCCTGTAACCCCATGATCCTGATCCGAATGAACTCATTGGCAAGAGTCCTACTGACTTCAGTGCCAAGACTCACACTAGAGCCAGATTGGGCTCTACTTAGAAGGCAGATCTGATTCCCCCCAAACATAAGTCCAAAAAAAGGAGAGGAATAGGTAGAGAAGAGATAAATATGTTACCTGTAACTATGAGCTCATATTAGTCTGCAATAAGAACCTGATCTAAAGTCCATTGAAGTCAATGTGAATCTTTGCACTGACTTCAAGGGGCTCAATTGTTATTCTTTTGGAAACCAGTCTGGGAAGATTCTTCAGCAATCTGTAGTAAAACAGTATTATCATTGTTTTCTATTGTCAGTCTGTGCAAAGATCCAGCAGGGTTAGTGAGTTTGGTAAATGTTCTCCTAAGCTGAGCCTGAAGTAACAGTCAATCATTTTGAGTGACAGCCCAGAACCCTGGGATTTGTGTGTGTGTGTGTGTGCCTGTGTGTGTGTGTGTTGGGTGTTTGTCAGCATTAAAATGTTCAACAAAATCATGAGTAATAACTTTGATGAAAGGAGCCCTGATATACAACACATAGTAGCTTCATAGTAGCTGGTGTAAGAATAGGTTATGGAGAATTGCAATGAACTGAAATATATTTACATTCAGAAATCTTGCAAAGCTGTTCAGACATGGAAAAGTTCCCATTGATTTTGCTTGGCTCTGGATTGACCATAGCTGGTTTGCACTGCTCTGACCACACAAAGCAGCTGCAAACCTGGCTTCAGTGCCTGTATAAGCCGGATTTATGGCTGTTTTCATTACAGGAGTCGTGCAAAGCAGCTGGAACACATAGTGAATCTGGCTCATTGTTTGCCCTCATCTTGTTGCCACTTTAGTGAAGTATTTTTATTTGTTTTAAAAGAATTTGTTCATGTGTGTCTTTGTTCATTTACAGCACATGTCATGAGCAACCAACTAAAATGCTGCTTTGTCTGAACACTGTACAATGGGGAACATTTGTTTTAAGATAAACCTTGCACCAGAAGGTGAAGAATGAAGTGCCTACGTTTGTTTGAATCAGGAACTTACCTGAATTTGGGGAATGTCATTATTCCTCATGTCACTTTTAATTTGTAATGATCAGATTCTTTTGCTCTACAATGAACTGTGCACCAAAGCAGAAAGTCATTTTTCTGTGGGTACGTCTATAAAGATCAGACATGGTATACACTTGACTAGTGGAAAAGCAGCTGCACTAACATTATTTTTGTTTCAGCTCTGGGGGAACTGAAATATGTTCTGCAGACTTTGTTATATTTTTTCAGGTTTTTGGTTGCTGACACAGGAAACTGTGAATAGGTATATTTATCAGCTTTTACTGTAAACGTCGTCTTCCCCCTTCCACCTCACCCCCCCAAAAACCCCAAAAAGATTGGGGTCAGATAGTGCCACTCTTACTCAAGCTGAGTATTAACCTACTTTGCAAGTAGGCCCATTGAAATCAATGCACTTACTCAAGGAATAAGGTACTCGTCTACTCAAGGAGTGAAATACTGGCTCAACTGAAATCCATGACACTCCCACTGACTTCAATGGAGCCGGGATTTCACCCAGCATGAATAGTGGTAGCAGAGTCTGGCCTGTAATTAAAATTAATTAAAGTACAAAATAATATCATTTTGTATGTAAATGAACTATAGAAAACAGAAAGTGCTATTTTAATGCTCTTAATTTCAAATATATTGTTTAATAGTCAGATAGTTCTTCAGGTTATAGCTACTGATTCCTCAGGGCACGTCTTCACTACCCGCCGAATCGGCGGGTAGCAATCGATCTATTGGGGATCGACTTATCGCGTCTAGTGAAGACGCGATAAAATCGATCCCCGATGGCTCTTCCGTTGACTCCGGAAATCCACCGCGGCAAGAGGCGGAAGCGGAGTCGACGGCAGCGCGGCAGCGGTCGACTCGCCGCCGTCCTCACAGCCAGGTAAGTCGACCTAAAATACGCCACTTCAGCTACACTATTCACGTAGCTGAAGTTGCGTATCTTAGGTCGACCCCCCCCTGTAGTGTAGACCTAGCCTCAGTTGTCAGGGGCCAGGACTCTCTTCTTTGTTAGAGTCAGGTTCTCTGATGTAAATGAGAGATCAGAATTAGTCTCCAGCTAAGAATGACGAGAACATTTTAAACACATGTTTATAGTCGTGTCTGGTACCACCACTATTTGTAAGGGCCTTTCAGCATTCCATGATTAAGTGGTTTATAACTAGGCAATTAAGATTCACACTGAAATGCAACAGTTGGATTAGATTTCCTTAAAAAAAAGGTAAGACATTAATAACTTACAGGAGGGTAAAAGAAGAGACATGAGTAAGGCTTAAATATGTTTCTATAACAAGCGTAGATGTTTAAAAAAAATTGCTTGGCATTAACTTGCAATGCCTTTATTTAGGTAGCTTTACAAAAGCTAAATAATTGGAAAAGTTGCTACATTTTGAAATTTAAAAGCACCTGCCATGGATCCATAATATGCATTACCTTGTTGTCAAGCTTTGCAAGATTTGTTACAATACAGTGGATCCATTCAAGTCAGTGCAGCTACAGCAATTTACACCGGCTAGAATCTGGGCTTTTCTGATTCTCCTTAGAACTAATAGGGGAAATACAGTTAAATTTATTAGAGGCACCAGATTCTTAGCAGCTGTAAATTGGTATAATTCCTTTGAATTCAATGGAGCTTCAGAACTTGAGCTGAGAATCTGACCCTGGACCCATACCCATACCCATATAGTGGAACACATACTTAGTCACAACATGGTCTCCAAAGGAAGCAAAGGGTTAAGAGAAATATAAATTAAAATATGTTATTTATTTTGGTTAAGCAAAAATATAACTGTATTTTAACAGGGTTTATGATGTGATATTATCTTTTAAGGGATGTCAGACCTTAGAGCAAATCAGGTTTTCCCCATCTATTGTTTTTTTTTACTTGCAAGCAACTAATAGCTAGACACTCTTGATACAACTATCCAATTACAGCAATTTTCAAGAAAGTAAATCGTGCATAGATTCACTAGGACACCTGAGGATGGGATCCACTAATGTAGTTTTCTGGATGAGGACCTACACAAGGCTTATACATTATTTAAGTCCCCATTTAAGCCTTATTTTCAGGGTTTAAGTAGTACAGAGATCTCTTGCTGGCCCTCTAGATGGGGAGAACTTCATTTACAATGAATATCTCAGCATCACCTTGATCATCTCAATGTGTGTGTGTGTGTGGGGGGGAGGAAACGTATTAAAAACATTTCAAACGTCTGTAACCGCTGAACCATTTTAATGTCTTAAAAACGTAAGAATGATGAATAGCCTATGTAGACATTGACTCTGCTGGTCTAGAGTAGATCTATATTTTAAAATTCTCTAACACACACAAATGAATTAAAATGTCCAAATAGTATATCCATTTGTATATAGAAGAGATGAACAGAAGTATAATGAATGTTTTGTTTTATCATATGAAGAACTTGTTGTATCTCTAAATAAGTTTAATTATATTTTAAATTCAATATTTGATATGGTTTCAAGAACTATTTAGTTATACTTAATAAATAGAAGGGCCAGCCAGATTCTTTAGAAATGGGACTTTATCAGCTGGCATATTTACAAATCAAAGTTCAGTGCAAGTTGGGCAGCTAAAGTGTTGATATCAATGGTTTTATAACGATTAGAGCTTTCTGAGCTATGATACACCACAGTCTCCTTCTGCCACTAATTGCCCCGGATACTTCATGTAAGATAAGGCTCAATAATATCAGCTACTGAAGTATTATACTTCCCTCTGACTCAAAATGTCACAAGACTTTTATGATAGGCATTTTAGCTGGCTGCTAGCTTTGCTTTTCAAAGTGGATCTTAGCCGCTTATTGGCTTAAGCCCTGGGATCTGTCACTATGATAATTGGCCACAAAGCAAGAAAAATCGAAGGCGTGTCTTGAGAAGCGGGAATGGTCAAAAGAAAAACACTGTTAAAGTAAATGAATTGTGGAACCAGTTAGCTGCCATATCTCACACGCCTGCTAACCAATTTTTAAACCTCCTTGGAAGGCAATACACAAAACGTGATTTAGAACTGAATGTGGCCCCGATGCAGGATAGCACTTAAGCATATGCTTCAACTGAAGAATTTGTTTAAATGTGTTTCTGAACTGGGATGCTTTCCTGAATTGGGGCCTATGTTTGCAGTGTATATGCAACAATAGATATAACATATTCCTATTCTATATTTTGGCTATATCTATATATAGAACTATATAGGCTATATGTGTATATTATATATATATAATAGGAATTTTATTGTATATCTAATAGATAGATATAGATTATATAGATATAAATTAGATATATAATAGGATACTAGTAGCTGAAAGCCATCTAATTTGTAAAGTCATGGATGTAAAAAGCTGAAAACAGCTGCAAACTTAAAAATTTGCAAAATCCCAGTGATGACTGAACCTCGTGATATTCTAAATCAAAAGAGATCTCAACCATACTTGTAGTTATTTCCATCACTTCACACTGTCTCAACAGTCGTTCTAGGTTCAGAGTGATTTGGGGGGATATGGTGCAGATGGTTGTGTTGTGCTGGGAGAGTTGTATGGATTTGTGTGGGTGGTGAATGAGGGGTGTGTGCTGCTGGGAAGGGCTATGTGGGTTTGGGGATACTGTGTGTGTTGGTTGTGTTGATTTGTGTCTGGGGGGGGTGCTGAAAGATTTGTGTTGATTTGTGCGAACAACAGCTGAGCGCACGGGTAAAACAGTTGGGCCAAATAATCCACCATCTGTGCAGTCTCCTTCATACAGTCAATGAAATTGTGCATGTAAATTAGCTGCAGAGGGAGAGTAGTGAATGCCTGTGTTCATTCTGTTATTACAGTGACTTGTGGCTCTTGGTATGGCATAGCTACATGCCTTCCTATAGCTGTTCACCGCATGGGTGTAATTCATAAAGTCAAAATGGCTGAGAACTTAAAAAAGTGGAAAGAAACAGACTGTGAAACCCAGGGATGATCCAACCTGGTGATATTCTGAACAAAAAGAATTCTTTATCATGCCTGTAGCTCTTTCCATTGCTTCACAGTGACTCAACAGATGTTCCAGGCCAGCGATTCTCAACTTCATGGCACTGTGATCCTCTTCTGACAACAAAAATTACTACACGACCCCAGGAGGGGGGACTGAAGCCTGAGCCCACCCAAACCCCACCGCCTCGGGTTGGGGGGGAGGCAAAGCTGCCCCAGGGCTTCTGCCCTGGGCAGGGCGCATGTAACCTTAGCCCACCTGCCCAGGGCTGAAGCTTTGGCCCTGCGTGGTGGGGCTCGGGCTTCGGCCCTAGAACCCAGCAAGTCTAACACCAGCCGTGGCGGCCCCATTAAAATGGGGTCACGACCCACTTTGGGGTCCTGACCCACAGTTTGAAAACCCCTGTTCTAGACTTCAGAGTGACACAGAGTGACATTCCTGGAATCATACAGATTATGCCTATTATATATTTTCATAGATTCATAGATTCTAAGGCCAGAAAGGACCATTATGATCATCTATAATAATAATAATTAATGGAGATATCCCATCTCCTAGAACTGGAAGGGACCTTGAAAGGTCATTGAGTCCAGCCCCCTGCCTTCACTAGCAGGACCAAGTACTGATTTTGCCCCAGATCCCCAAGTGGCCCCCTCAAGGATTGAACTCACAACCTTGGGTTTAGCAGGCCAATGCTCAAACCACTGAGCTATCCCTCCCCCCCAAATTAATAATAATAATCATCTGACCTCCTGTATAACATAGGCCATAGAACTTCCCCAGCATAATTCCATATCTTTCAGAAAAACATCCAATCTTGATCTAAAAATGGTCAGTCATGGAGAATATACCACAACCCTAGGCAAATTGTTCCAATGGTTAATTATTCTCACCATTAAAAATGTACACCTTTTATTTCCAATCTAAATTTTTCTAGCTTGAGTTTCCAGCCATTGGATCATGTTATACCTTTCTCTGGTACATTGAAGAGCCCATTATTAAAGACTTGTTCCCTGTGTGGGTACTTTGTAATCAAGTCACCCTTAACCTTCTCTTTGTTAAACTAAATAGATAGATCTCCTTGAGTCTATTACTATAAGGCAGGTTTTCTAATCTTTTAATCATTCCCATGGCTCTTCTCTGAGCTTTCTCCAATTTCTCATGCTTCTTCAATGTTGGGCACCAGACCAGGACATAGCATTCCAGCGGCACTTGCGCCAGTGCCAAATACAGAGGTAAAATAACCTTTTAACTCTTGTTTGAGATTCCCCTGTTTATGCATCCCAGGATCGCATTAGCCCTTTTGGCCACAGTCTTACAGTGGGAGATCCTGTTCAGTGGTTATCCACCATGATACCCAAATCTTTTTCAGAGTTGAACAAAGTGGGCCTGATTCCTCTCTCGCACTTTCTCTGAAATAGCCCCCTTGCAGTCAATGGGATTAAACCTGTGTAAGAATAATGCAAGTGAGAGGAGCAGCAGGCCCAGTAAAATAAACCATCTTTTGCATGCTGTACCCACTAGGTACCTGAAGAAACCAATATTTCAGATTATGAGAAAAGTAGATCATAGTTAAGGGCCCAGTCCAAAGCTCATTGAAGTCAGTGAAATGAATTACATGAGATTTATAGATCATTTTATGAATCACAGCTTTTTGTTACTTCCATTCCATTCCTGTGTTTGTATTTTATCTACTCAGACTGTAAACTCTTCAGGGCAGGGGCCTTGTCTTCAGACCTGTCTGTAAAATGCCTAGAACTCTGTTGGTACTTTCTCATTGTTGGTTTATATGTGTGTGCCTATATATATGAAAAAGAAACCGTGCCAGAGTTCTGCTAATATCCAGGCCCTTAATGAACACAGCATAATTCTGCAACAATTGTTGATATTTAAGGTAGGGCATATTCTACTATATAATGGTGGTCATTTTTCATGAGTAACCATGTCCTCACAGGCTTTAAATATGAGTGGACTGATATCACAGTTTATTTATTTAATAGAATCCGTTTACTATACGCTGAATCTGATGTAACACACCAGACGGCTCAGATTACTAACAATCCTAGTCTTGGGGCAAGGGGATGGAGGTTTTGTTTTGGGGGGTGAGGGGGTAATAGCTGGGTCTGACTTTACTGCCAAGTCTGCAGTATTCTGCCCATGTTTTTCATACATATATTTTTAAAAGAATTTTCTTTAAAATGTACAAATATTGGGCCCAATCCTGTGGCATTTCTGCAGGTGATTGTAGCCAAATGGGAGTTCTGCATGCAGACCTGCTCATTTCATTTTAGCTTGCCCTGATGCTATGCAGATTACCTTGCTGAGGCGCAATCCCAGGGCTTCTGTTCCATGAGTTGCTGGAGAATGAGTGCATTGCCAGCGTGACATGTATGATACATAAGGAACACAAGTCTGGAGGCAGACTGCACCTTTCTAGTATCAAGGAGCAGCATTAACTCTGAGCGCAGGAGAACCTGTTCTAGGAGGCAAAGAGAGTCATATTGACAGGGCAATCTGCAAAGAAAGGATTTTCCTAGATGGCGATTATGGCCTTGCACTGGTATAGGGGTGAAGGAAAATAAATGTCACCAAAATATATTTCTCAGCTTCTGCTTCAGAGCATCAGCAGCAGCCACGACCCTATCAAGGTGTCCGTGTCAAAGAACCGGTGAAGGAGCTACTGAAGAGGAAACGTGGGAACATCATTCATAGTGTTAATGCAGCTGCAGCGACAACGGTAAGAAAAAACACAGAATGCCTGAGGAAAGCTCTTCCTTTCTGACTGAATAGGCACCCAGCCCGTCTCCATCATGTGCTCCCATCGATTTTAATGGAAGTTGAAAGAACTCAGTACCTTGCAGAATCAAGCCCTTAGACAGGAACAAAAGGAGGCAGAGAAGTTAAGTGACTTGCTCAAGGCCACAAATGAGTTCAGTTTCAGAACCAGGACTAAAACTCAGTAGAGTGGTGCCCAGTCCAGTGCTTAGATCACGTATCTTTCTAGTGCTCATTTATCAAGACAGCAGGTTACACTAGCATAATCGGCTCATTCAAGACCATGAAACTCAGCAATGCTGAAGTTATCAAAGGAGAGAGTTAGGTGTCCAACTCCCATTGGGTTTCAGTGGGATTTGAGCACCTATCTCCTTTAGGATTCTTTGAAAACCCAAGCTTAAAATACCAAAATCAGCAAAATAAGTCACAGGATTCAGGATAGTTGCCTTATGCAGATGTACTTTGTATCATCTGAGATACAGAAATGTCTAATTCTTAAAAATCCACTAAAACTTTGCGGAGCTATTTCCCCCTGGAGTCTAATTTCCTATTTTGTAGTGTGCTGAAAACACTCTGTTATACAGGTGACCTGTTGTGTATATACTGTTCCAGACAAAACATGCAAAGCAACCTTAAAAGCTACCGAAGCTGTCCAAAAAAGCTCTCTGGCCCCTCATTTCCTATACTTAGGCTAGATCCATTTATTCTGGTATTTAAACTCCTGGAGGGAAGCAGTTTGACTGTATCTTCACTAACAATGAAATTCACTCTGAGCAGTGGAGCCACACAAGGTCTCATGTATCATTTAAATCCCACTTAAGCTTCAGTGGAGCATGGATCTTGTGCTGACCCACTGCAGAGGGGTGAATTTCACCCTGAAATAGTTTTCAATAACTGCTCTCATACCGGTATAACACAGGCACATGGTACCTTCATCTAAGAGGCAATGGATGATAATATATTTATTGCTACTTCTGCTCTGAGCAAGAGTTTCTCAAGATATGCTGAGTTTAAATCTTTCAGGAATAACTGATATCTGAATATTCTTCTTTGTTCTCTAGGTTGTTTTGCCCCATCAGCCACTTCCGTCCTATTCACCAATTGGTAATGCTTCCAAACATTTATTTTCATTTGTTCGTCAGCTTGGTTTCAGCCCATGCTTTGGCTGACATTTGGTACAATTCTCTTCTTGTTTTGCAGGCCAGCCTTGCATTGATATGGATGTTACTGCCTCTTCATTGCCAGTTACCGACGAAGGGGCATTATGTTCTGGTTGGCTCTCTCAGCCTTCTCCTGCTACCCTACAGCCCTTAACCCAGTGGACAACTTACCCAGATTATATGTCACATGAAGCAGTCAGCTGTCCATACACAGCAGACATGTATGTTCAGCCTATGTGTCCCAGTTATACACTTGTTGGACCCTCTTCAGTTCTGACTTACGCATCCCAGCCGCTGATCACCAATTTTGCGGTAAGCTAAAGATACCTAGAAATGAAGGCAAATCTGCTTTCCAGTAGGCGCTATGAGAAGCCACATTTATCTAAATTTATCTTTATACTATGTATTGCTTGACATCCCTGCCTCACATTATATTGTCAAGGATGATGTCCGCAGTAAAAAGTTATACAAGTGATGCTGAAAAATCAGAAGTAGTTTCCTCTGCCATAATTGCATATGCAAGGAGAACAGTCCTGAGAAGTGAGATTGAGTAGAGAAACATGCCTTAGAGGCCCTCTCTATAATGGTCATGCAACTGTCTCTTCTTGGTGTGAGTCTCTCGTATGGTTTTCTACGTGAGCTACAAATTCCTGTTAGTAACCTAACTGTCTAATGTGATGGCCTGATTTATTCTCTGCCTGGGCCTGGAAGTTAGGGGGATTGTTCTGAGAATTATTGTAGTTTGAGAGGGATTAAAAGATTTGACTATTTTGAAGTCGGAGTGAATCCAATCTTCTTAACAAAGCTTGCCTGTTCCATGCTCTCTCAAACCCTCCAGCACTCACTACCTAATTAACTCATGAACCATTCTGCATTGTTCTCATGAGACCTTCTCCAGCTCCCATTGAAGTCAGTGGTAAGACTGCCATAGACTTCAGTGAGAGCTGGATCAGGCCAATGGGCAGATTTTATCTTAGGAGAGTATTGTCTGCAGCTAAGGAAAAATAATGCAGAGTAATAAAGTCATGTTGCCATCAGCTCCAACTTAACAAGGAATCCTACAGCTTTGATTCATGGTGCTCATGAAGTTTCAATTAGAGTGGATCATAAATTATAATCTTCTGTCTAGATGCACAGAATATCAGATATCAAATATACAATAGGCTCTGTTGTTTGGACAAACAGCTAGGACAAAACTGCACTTGAGAATCTGAGTGTTTCAGATGCTGTTTCTGAGTTTATTTCAATACAGTTTTTTCAGTAAGGGTGTGGTTTGGGGTTTTTTAAATAAGGCTTCCAGGGAACTTGTTTTCACTGGGAAATCTTATGATGTTTAAACATGATCTTGACTTAGCTGACATGATGCTGACCATGAGTGACTGGTGGTCAATGTAGACAAGGACATGTTCAGCATCATGTCAGCTTACCCTGACACATTCCATCTGTGTTGAAACATTATCAGAGAGCCACAGATGAGGCTTGACAAAGCCCTGGCTGGAATGATTTAATTGGGGATTGGTCCTGCTTTGAGCAGGGGGTTGGACTAGATGACCTCCTGAGGTCCCTTCCAACCCTGATATTCTATGATTCTATGATAGCAGGTCCAAATACAATTTATAATAATCTTGAAAGGATGCCTTGCATGCTTACAAAAGTGGAGGCAGGAGGGAGACCGGAAAGGTGACGGGAATGTGATATGTACGAGTAAAACTTTGAGATTGCATTTGCTGGCTTGCTGGCAGCTGGGGTTTTAACCAAGTTAAACCAAGTTTTAACCAAGTTGCATCCTTCTTTCTGGTGAGCTGGTGAAAATTTTCTTATTGAACATGAAACTTTATGGAGCCAGGAAAAGATGTTTTAACTGTGATAGTGAGTATCCTTATTCTGATATCTTTGTACTTAACAGCCAAGAAGCACCACTCCAGCTGTTGTGCCGCAGCTGGAGGTGACAGACCAGCAGTCCCCTCTTACCTATTTCCCATGGGCTCAGCCCATTTCTGCATTACCAGCATCTACCCTGCAGTATCAGCCGGCTTCATCCTCGCTTCCTGGGCCACAGTTCGTTCCACTTCCCATTTCAATTCCAGAGCCAGCCCCACAGGAACTCGAGGATGCAAGAAGAGTGATCAGCACTCTGCCCATTGAAAAGCTGCTTCTAGAAGATGAAGACAATGATACGTATGTTTTAAATCACACTCTCTCTGTTGAAGGGCTTTAAAGTAATGTATATGGGGCCTGGTCCTACATTTCTTGTTCACCCAAAACTCCAAGTGAAATCAACGAGCGTTTTGAGTGTACAAGAAAAACAGGTTTGGGCTATTTATTTTCCTAAGATTTTTTGTTGTCAACCACCACTAATGTTCCCTGAATATGAGATTTGCACTCAGGGTGAAATTTACCTGTGTGCACAGGACTAGCATGAGACTCATGTACGGCTAAAGTCACTTTTAGTGACTCCTTCCTAGTGGAAATATTGCAGTGCATGGTTCTTGTGCTGGACCTCTGCAAGGAGTAAATTTCACCCTCATATGTGGAACATGGGCTCAAACTGACATGGTTTTTAGTAACATATTTGCTAACCCTGTAGTGTCTGACTGTAGCATTTGGATACACGTATCTTAAGGGCATCTTAGAGGGTTTACTTTACAAGCCATATTTTCTTGAGCTATGTGTAACGGTCACACAGCTATATCTTTGCTTTGTTCAGGTAGAGGAAACTACCCCAATACCTGTGCTTAATAAATCTTTTTGAAAAAGGCCAGCTTAAGTGTGGGGCCTGAAATGAGATGGTCCTTTGATTGATAACACCGTTGAAAAATTTCATTGTATGATTATGAATATTTTTATTCCTTTGGTAGCACCAATTGTTAGCCAGTCTGAAGACCAGTAATATAAACAGAACTGGTGAGATATGTGCTAGTGTGAAAAGAGGTCACCAGCTACAGAGGAACACAAAATTACTTAGGCAAAGAATTGTACAGTTGCTTCTTAATTTCATTTTACTGATCATTCTTGCAAAATGTACAGATTTGTCCTCATGTCTGTAGCTCAGTGAGAGGGGCAATTGGACTGATGCATTTTCAGCATTCAGTATGTGAAATGTTCCCCTTTAAAACTGGTAGAGTCATATTTTATGGCTGCTGCATGATGTTGTGTATTGCACTGAGACAGAACCTGGTCCCAATGGGATTGCAAGATATGGCCCTATGTCAGGAGATCATTGAGAAGACTGGGCCTTCCAAAATTCAGATGGGTGTGTGGCAATACTGGCAGCACCGTCATTCATTCTCTTGTTCTTGGGCCTTAGTTCAGTTTACAATCCTAAAATTGGAGACAGGCCATGTCAAATTAGAGACCTTTAACGTACCTTATCAACATTGAAAGTTCCTCTGTATTCCAGTCTTTTAGAGTCACAGGCATATGCAGCATCATTATTGCATTTTGTTTTTATTCACTGGAAAATGAATAGCATCTGCCCCCTCTAAAGCTATTGTAAATATCACTACTGGTGTTCCATGGCATCATGCCACAGACAAAGGTATTTGCGTGAGGACATATCCATTTTTAACATTTGTTAACTGTTTTCTTAATGCACAAGGGACTCCTAGATGATGAACACAATTTCTCTGGGTTTTTCTGCTTCATAAAGCCCAGGAGCCTTAGATGACTATAGCATTTAGAAGTATTTTTGGAATGAATTTATTCAAAGGGTTGTTACCTTGCATTGGTTAACTACTTGGTGCCCACTCCTCCTCCTTCTACCCAGGCAATATTCCAAATAACTTTACAGTTTTTGCCTGAGTAAGGACTGCAAAATCGGGTCCAGTGTCTCTAAGACTCTAAGACTTTCAAAGCAGGTTTCACTATTGACAAATCTAAAGGGTTTAAACAACAGATCATGCAAATGATCATAAAATTGTCTGAAAACTGCAGTAGCTTAGGCTTACTGGTATTAGTGGCTTAAATTTGCAGAAAAACCCAGCAAAGAAATTAATTAGATGAGGCTTGATCTACCACTGTGTTACTCCAGTTTTATGCTGGTAATATAGTGATACCAGCGTAACAGTGGAGTGGTGCAGTTGTGAATCAGGCCCGTGTTTGCCAAGATTTATTTGAAACTTTTTTTTTCATTTCACTGTATGTAAAATCTCCCAGTTGTATATAAAGTGATGATGTGATGTCTATGGATTTCTTTCTGGGTTGTTCTGTTAGATTAAAAAAAAAAACAATGTTCAATAAAGATCTACAGTAACTTTCATATGCCTAGAGTGTTTTTTTCATACTCAGAGAGGTATCCCATGGCATTTGACACAATATAAACATACTGGCTTGGAAAGCAATAATATTAGTTTGATAGTACGGTTACGAGACTATAACCAGCGATTAATTACATGGCTTTGTGTTGATTTAATGTATGCTAAAAGAGACTCTTGTGAGCCAAATATGGGCTCAAAACCTTCCTCACTCAAGTAGTCCTTACTTATGCAACTGGTCCTGTGATCATGTTGTTATTTATTTGTGTTACAGTAGGGCCTAGAGAGGCTTCAATTGAGAGTGGGGACACATTGTGCTAGACACTGCACAAACACATGCTAGGAGACAATCCCTACCCTGAAGAGCTTACAGTCTGAGTAGACAAGACAGAGTGACTTGGCCAAGGTCACAGATCAGGTCAGTGGCAGAGCCAGGAATAGAACTGAGATCTCCTGACTCTCAGTGCGGTGCCATATCTAGTAGATCACATCACCTCCCAGTAAAGATATCCATGATCATGCTCTCTGGACCAAATTCTCTGCTGGTATAAATGGCTGAAGTGCCAGAAGTCAGAGGACCTGTATCCACTTATATCAGCAGAGAATTTGCTCCTACCTATCTGCATGCACTTTGGATGCTGGTTTGTTTGACTGTTTCCACAGCTGTGCATCAGCATTTCAGAAAGCAGATGTATGTTTTTTTATTAATGTGGCCAAGCTAACAGGAACTCTAACCCATCTAGGTATTGTGACTGTTAATTCATGTGTCAGCACCTTTTATGTTTTTTTCTCTTTATGTCCGGGTGTGTGGTCCACCTGCTCTAGCTTATATACTGCCTAACGTGGCCCAGATCCCACAAAGCTTCATTTCATGCACATTTGTCCTTATTTTGGCAGAAATAATCTAGACAGAAGGCCAGGGTGAGTGGGGCTGCACTTAATACCGAGGCTGGCTGGAAATCAAATGCCCAGTTAACATTGTACATGTTTTCTAGAGTGCAGACTGTGGCCCTGAGGCAATAAATTTGTGGCAATTACTTTGGACAGAACAGAGTTGTCTAAGAAAACAAGCATTCGTTCATCATTATATTATTCTAAATGAAAAATATAGAACAATAAGGAGAAGGATGCCCAGCTGACTGACATCACAGTACTAATGCTTACAGGGTAAAATTCCCCCCTGCACACAGGGCCAGCACAAAATTATGTACAGCTTAAATCCCACTTGAAGACCTCAAAGCAGGGTTGAAATGGGTGGGACTTAAGTGATGCATAGGTTTGTGCTAGCCCTCTTCAGAGGGGAATTTCATCCAAACTGCAGAAGTAAGTGCACCTCGGTGTAGAATTTCCCCCATCATTAGAGACCTCAGCTCCAACGAACCCTAATCTGTAAGGAATATTTCTGCTGTTATTTTATAACTTGATTGTCCTGTGGATTTAATAGAATCAACATAACATTCTTTCCTTCAAGCCACTAGCTTTGAAAAACATGTAGAACCACCTTGACAAGAAATTCTGGATTTATCCTAGAGATGAAATCATTTAAAAGAGGATCTTTATTACTTTTGATGCACAGGTATTACCCATGTGTCCACTGCATATACATGGGATAATGTAATACTGTAATATTACTGGACCACTGCAAGTATAACATTGTCGTTCTATTAAGAAGGGCTTAAGAACTGCCCAGTGCACGGGGTGAATCTCAGTCCCGGTAGAGTGCATTCATCTGAAAGAAAGCCTGTAACTAGGCTATGCAAGAATTGAGTAAAACTGCACGCTATTGAAATCAATAGGTTTAACTCATAGTAGCAAGCACTATGTCTGTTTTCAAGATCAGACCTTTAAATGGCTCCTCGGTGCACACCATATGCCCTTACTATAGAGTCCAGCACTCACAGTATAAAACCACAGACCAGATAGTGCTGTGCTGTAAAACTGTTAATTAATCTTCAGGATGATTCATGGATAGGCAATGATCAGTGTCTTTATTTACTGTCTTAGAATTCTACATATTTATGCAGCTAAAGGTATGAGGGAATACACACTGGCAGCCGCAGAGCGTATGAGAGAGCTGCGAAGACTAGATGCCAAGGAGCACAGAGGAAAGGTAATGCAGACACTGTACCCTGCTCAAACCAGAATTGCAGCATTTAATTCACCTCTGTGCCAGCACTCATCATGAGCATCACTTCATTCCCACTGAAAAACACATCTCCCATACATGAGTCATAAGCCTTCGGAACAAGGGTGAATTTCATCCTGGGGACAAGTACAGGATTTATTTCACTGTTTCATGAAAGGGCCTTATCCAGGCATGTTTCTGTCTCTGTCTATGCTCAGAAGGGAGCACTGTGTTTCTCATAACACTGCCAATGACAAGAGCTCCATGCCTTTCTATCAGGAGCATCCTTGGGCAACGTGAGGGCTCAGTCATCCCATGGGTCCTGCACGGAGTCCTTCTCCCCCCTCCACAGCATTTTCTTTTTTATTAGTTTCACTGTTGCTGGAGTCTTGTATTGTATTTGTTTTGCTGCTATTTTCAGACTCCCCTGTTGGTTGCTGTAGCTGCCAGACAACCAGCCATAGTCTATGATTTGATACTGACAGGGGCTGATGTCAATGCTGTGGACGATAAAGGGCAATCTGCTTTACATCTCGCGGCAACATATGGATACGCACAAGTCATTCAGGTAGGAACAGCTTCCTTATTTTAATTGCAAGCAATATAGAAGTGCAAAGAAATCACAGTATTGGGATGGTGTACTGAAAACCATGCTAAAATTTCAGTTCTCAGGGGTTTCCTGGTCCTGCTTGCAGGCTAAGGGGCTCTGTAACGAAATATGCAATCTGAGCCTAGCAGCAGTCAGTCTGCAAAGAGCCAGTCTAGAGCAAGCTGTGTGAGTTGTGCCTCTGTGCCTTATGGAGCAGCCTGCATCGTCTCTCTCTGTTTTTGGTTCTCATCTTGTGAAGGTTCTGGATTGTAAGAAATAGTGTTACACTGCAACCTTCCAGAAAGAGTATTTTGTTTTTATCTAATTTCTCTGTTTGTATGCCGTGAATGTAACAAGATGTGTTTCTAAAATGAACATCTCAGAAGTAAATATATCCTTAAGTAAAAAGCTTTTGGCTTGATTTCATTCTTTCCAGTCCTTTATTAGGAGTCTTTTTTGCCACTTGCACCTAATATGTCAGCCCTTCACTTCAAAGGAGATGGCTGTATCATGTCACTATCTTGCTACTCGTGTTGTGGATGCTAGCTCCAAACCTGGTAGAGGAAATCTAGGCATATTATTGTTGTTATTGTTTGTTATTTGCATTGCAGTAGTGCCCGGGGCTCCAGTCAGACCTGAGCCTTATTGTGCTAGGCACTGTACAAACACACTAAGAGAAAGCTCCTGCCCTGAAGAGTTTGCAATCTGAAGAGACATCATGGAACAAGTGGGTGTAGCAAACAGAAGGAGTCACAGGGAGGGAGAAGGTAACAATGATAGGAGCACATCAGGTCAAATTACGCTTTCATTTACACAGGTGTAAATCTGGAGTAACACCACTGAAATCAGCGGAGTTACTCCAGATTTATATCATTGTGAATGAGAGCAGAATTTGGTCCCTGGATACGTAGACTAGCTCCCTACACAGTTTGCAAAAGCAGATCTATTTTTTAAATGATAAATAGAGACAAGAGCTATTGATGTGGCTTTTCAAAGGCACAAAGAGGAAGTCGGCATTCATGGCAGACCCTCAGCTGGCGTAAATTGTCATAGCTTCATTGCCATCAGATTGATCAGCTCCCTTGCTCCAATTCTTACTGAAAGTCAATGACACCTGACTGCCCTTTGTGCCGTTGAATGTCTCTTCTGTTAACGATAGCAGTAAACTTGGTGGGCCACCTGCCGAGCCATTCTTTCCTGTGCGTTTCTGCCTGCCTGGTTGTATGGCCAGATTCTGATACACTTTCTCACACTGAATAGTGCTTTATTTAGGGTGAACATATATTCCATTTTGGCCGGGACAGTCCCTTTTTTAAGCCCTGTCCCAGCTGGCCTGACTCTTTTGTGTGTGTGTGTGTGTGCAGAAGTGGGCATTTGTTCCGTTTGCTCTTGCTGACTCGATCGGTTGGCAAGAGCATAAGGGACAAATGCCCACTTTTGTCAAAAAAGTTGGGTGCACTGAGGAAGAATGTGCAGGGGGGAGGCAAGCAGAGATGTCAGCCCTGCACGAGGGGGTGGGGAGAGGGGGGAGGCAGTGTTCTAGCAGGCAACAGCCTCACGCAGGGGGGAAGGGGGCAGTTTTCCAGCAGGCAACAGTGTTCCGACTGACAATAGCCTCACACGGGGGAAGGGGACTCGGGCAAGTGGCTGGGAGTGTCCCGTTTTCCTTTTGGGAAATATGGTCACCCTAGCTTTATTCTGCCAGAAATCCTATTGACTTGAACAGGATTTCTCACAGAGCAAGATACTTCCCAACGTGGGTGAGTGTATTGGAATCTGGCCCTTTAGTAGATCATTGGTTGCTAATAAACTTTAAAGAAACCTTTACCTCGCTTTCTATTCATACCAGCAGACACTGTAGGCAGCTTCCCTGACAAAGTTCTGGCACCCACAATGATAGGATTAAGGTAGGGCAGTTCCTCTAATGATGGCGCTGCATTGTAAATGAAAGAATGTTGCAAGATCACCTTAGTTCTGGCCGTTTGAATTCCAGCACTGGTTAACCATGCCTTATACACAGCCCTAAGTTAATTCATAAATGGGAAGTTAATATGTAACTTACAGAGTGCTTAAGACAACATTCTTTTCACTCAGGCTCATAAAGTGCTGAATCTGACTGGGAGGATTCGGCTGAAGGGAATGTTTGTGGGGCACTTGTAAAACCGACGGAACCCTTTTTCATGGAAATGCATCTTTTTCACTTAAAATAAGTGCTGCAAAATATATTCAGGCTCCCCAATGTGTGTAGGCAAATCCTTGAATTTTTAAGGTTTAATTCTGAACTTTTCTTCTCCCCCTTAATGAACTGAGATTAATAAGGAGGAAACTCAGAGTCATGTGTCAATATTTTATCTGGATAAATCACATTCACGTTATGTAAAGTTGGCACTGATTCCAGGTGTCTCTGAAATTGGGGCCAAATTCAATCAAAGACTTAGTGTCTCATGCCTGTATGTTAAGTATTAAGGGTTCTGAATGAGTCATCACAGTACATGTATTTATATTTGAAAATCTCAGCTAAGATGCTATGCTATGGGGAAATTAGGTTATTCAACAAAAGTAGGGGAAATGTTATACTTTCTAGTATTTTAGATGAAGAGCCTGTATGAAGCATCACTTTATATCACCCTATCTGGGGGAAAAAGAGCTGAATGTTTTCAAATGTTGCACTCTGCATTAAATCCAAACAATGCTCATTTCCATAGAAATTCTTAACTGCTTTTATTAGTTTCATTTGCATACTGCCCCAGATATTACAAGCAGGCATGTTTGCTTCAGCCTGCCATATTGCTACACATGAAAATTTTACAACATGAGCATTGCCAATGTCAACAGATCTTTAGGAAATGAAGTTATGCTGTAAGTGATAATATGTGGAGACAGCTTGTTATTTATATGTTTCTAAGATAGTTCTAAATACACATGCGTTCACATTACAGGAAGGGTTAAAAGGCCTGAGTTTATATTGTTTGTTAACCCAGTGCAGAGTGCGCTAAAGAAAGTTGGCTGAAGTACTTGACCATCATTGACATAGATGCACTGACTAAAATTTATAGCTGTTAAAATAGAACTCAACAGAATTAATATTAAGACCTGTTCTAAGGGTTTAAGTGGGACTTTAGTGACACAACCTGGGACTCCGGCGTCTACACTGCATTATGCAGGCCCAAATCCAACCACCCATATCCCAGACTTCCTAGTGCGCTCCCCAAATCTGGTCGCTCTAGCCCTTAGTTCGTGATGCAATGCAGGAAACCTTGATTGTCCACAAAACGTAAGTGTCCAGAGGACAAAGAAGGCCAGCCCTTCAGTATGGTGGAATACTTTTGGCAGGCTCCTGGAGCATGAATCCCATGGAGCTGCATCTACACTGCAAAGCAACAGGATCCCAGCTTGACTGAGGCTCGGTTCCTCCACCCCCATGGAGTCCTGGGAACCTGGGTCAACACGATTTGTGTGTTGATGGAAGGGGAGTTGAGCCTGAGTTTGAACCCTGGTATAGACAGACCCACATAGATAGACTTTGTGCAGCCTTTCTGGATAGGATTCACAGCTCAATAGTTATCCTGCCTTTTGCTCTAGCAGGCATGTTCAATATCAGAGCCCAGTGCCTCTGAATCTCTCATATACAGTACAGTGTGCAGTACAGTTCAGTACATCAATGACCAAAGTTCAAGTGATGGTTAAGGTAACCGGCAAAGGGGAAAAATGGGTTGATGCTCTTCTTTGCTTCTTTATGATGGATAAAGAAGGTCTGTAAGCTTGGCTATTATTAAAGGGAGCAAAAGTGTTCTACATGTTTTTTACATTAGAAATTCAATCTTTTCCCTCTGTTTTTCCTGGTAAATTCTATGATCCAGTAGGATTGTGATATCATCAATATCCGAGGGGAAACGACATTTACCCAGCTGATTTGTGATTGTGACTGGCCTCTCAGTCATGCCCAGTAGTGACCTTTATTCTGTAAGCCTTTTGGGGGAAGGACTTTCTTTCTGTTATCATAGAATCATAGAAATGTGAGGCTGCAAGGGACCTGCATTGTGTCAGGGCCAGGTAAACCTAAACCATCCCTGACAGGCGTTTGTCCAACCTGTTCTTAACAAGCTCCAGTGATGGGGATTCCCCAACCTCTCTTGGAAGCCAGTTCCAGAGCTTAACTACCCTTATAGTGAGAAAGCTTTTCCTAATATCTAACCTAAATCTCTCTTCCTGAAGATTAAGCCCATTATGCATACATACAGCGCTAAGCATGAAAGGGTCCCTGATCTCTGCCTGTAGCTTTTAGTTGCTACTGATGTACAGATTATTATTATAATTATTACTCTCTAAAGTTATTTGAATTAAACATATTTTTAAAAACAAACACCCTATATGCGACAAAAGGAAAAAACCTGTTTGTTAATGATTCAGCCCCTGCCGTATCCCTTCAGTTAAGGATTGAGAAAATTCCCAATTCACAATTCTGTATCCTCCAACTAGACATCCAGCAAAAACAGGTAAGATTTAACATTCCTGATATTACCAATTAAAAAACAAGCAGGAAAAAAATCCCTTATCCTGCACAAAAAAAAATAGGCCTTCTCTAGCCGTCATAAAGAAAGCGAAAAAGTGCATAATACTGTTATTTCTCCTCCTGCTGCCACCTTTAATACTTGAAAACATTCCCAGACAAGATGAAATAAATGGCCACCCATAGTTTTACAGTTGGGACAAAATAATTGACAGGTTTGAAACAATCACTAACTCCAATACGGAGGCTAAGTGCATGAACCTATAATTGGATTCATCTGTATTCTGCCATCAACAGAAATTCTTGCCAGTCAGTCGGCTCTGGGAATGTTACAAATGTTTATGGATGCTTTGACTGGTTTTTGCTTTAAACAGCGTTCTGTTGAATTTAAATTCTCCTGTGCTTTTGTCAACTCTAGGTTATTATGTCACTAGGTTTCCCGTACGATTTAGAAATGAAGGATTTTGAAGGTAAGATAGTTTCAGTTTTAACTCCTTCACATTTTGGTTTTGCAGATTTTTATGGTGGCATTATAATAATGAATAATAATTATAATGGAGAGACGAGGCGGGTGAGGTAATATTTTGTACTGGACCAACCACTGTTGGTGAAAGAGCGAAGCTTTCAGGCTTACACAAAGCTCTTCTTCATGTCAGAAAAAGACAAGCTCAAATGCTTCTGACCTGAAGAAGAGCTCTGTGTAAGCTTGAAAGCTTGTCTCTCTCACCAACAGAGGCTGGTCAAAAAAAAGCTTTTACCTCACCCACCTTGTGTCTCGAAGTTCCTGGGACCAACACGGCTACAACAACACAGCAAATAATAATTATAATGGATATTTGGGGCCCAGATATTTGAATTCAATGAGTTTTGGGTGTGCAAGGATATCAAGGAGAGTGTTGGCGTCATAGGCTCTGTTTCAGGAAAGAACTTAAGCTATAGAATTCAATCATACTTAAACATAAGCTTCAAGATAAGCACATGCTTATGTCCCCTGCCTGAATAGGGAAGTTTTCCTGAACTGGGACCATAATGGATAACAAAGTCCTGTATAATATATAATATAATGGGTTCTAAGGTTTATGGTCTCTAATCACGTCTCATGTATTCCCAAGCAATTTGCCATTCATTACTTTGAGTTAATTGTACACGATAATATTCCTGGAATTCTCTCAGAATAGAGGGAACTGTTGGAAAAAGAGCTGAAAATGAGGCAAAGATTCAGAGCTAGTGCAAATGACTGATGATGATGATGATTGATTGATTGATTGATTGATTGATTGATTTTTGTACAACGGTAATGCCAAAAGGCCCCAGTCACAGATCAAGACCCCCATGTGCTAGGCGCTGTATAAACGTCCAGAGCTCACAATCTAGGTTTAAGAGAAGATGCTGCACATAGATGAAACAGACAAAAGAGGGAGCCCTGACTTAACAGAACAACTTACATTGTTGTTTGCAGTGTTGTTGTAGCCGGGATACTACCTCACCCACCTGCTCTCCCAGAACAACTTAGGGAGTTAACTCTTCTCAATATGTAAAGATTCACTTTGGCTACCGGTGAAACTAGCATTTAAAATCTGTGTTAGAGACCCATTCTGTGATTTCCCTCTCCCTTGAGGCCTGTGTGTCTTTGGGGCACCTCAGACTATATATGTGAGACCTGTGTCTCTCATGAAACCACTTTTGTCATAACTGTGAAGTCACTCAGGGTGAAAGGAGCCAAAGATGTCTTATTTATTTATTTTACCCTTTATTTAAATCAACTCTTTATTGAAACCATTTTAACCTTATTTCCCTTTTTTTTAGGCCATACTCCACTTCACTGTGCTGTTCTGTCCCATAATTCCCTGTTCCGAGAGCAGCAATGTCACCTTACACTAACCGAGGAACAGAGAAAAGAACTTCAGTACCAGAGTGAGGAGGTGCTATCATGTATCCACCTTCTGGTGCAGATGGGAGCCTCCATCCACAGCCGAGTAAGGAGTGAACATTGTTGCTTTCTGTGGTTGAATTACTGATTACACCGTGTCGCGGAGCAAGTGCGCCCTGTCTCTTCTTGGAACGGGATGGGGGTAATGATGGTCCCATGGCTGAGTCTATACAACCATCCCTTGTCTTGGAATAGCTTGGCCTAGAGGTAAAAGTCAATATGGTTGCCCTCTCTCAGGGCTGTGTGGCCTAGCAGCCAGAGTCAATAGGGCTGCCCTGTTCAGCAGGGCTTCATGGTCCAATGGCCAGAGACTGTATAATGGCCCTCTTCAGTAGGACTGTTTGGCCTGACTGCCGGTTAGGGGAGAGGGCCGCCACCTGGGGGGAGTGTGACGCCCAGGTAGGGGGACCCAGGTCCTCCCTGCTCCACTGGGTTCCAGCTCGGGGCCCTGTCAGTGGCAAGTATGCCCGTCAGTGGGGAATCCACCTGAAACACGCTGACCCCACACAGTGCAATAACTAGTCCCCCTGAGCTACTTCCTACCTTGTTCCTGATGCAGCATCCCCGGGGTCTCTCGGCTCTTCGGTCAATGCGGCTCCCAGCAGCTCTGACACTCCTTGGGCGTCCTCCGGAGTCTCAGCGTCCCAGGCTTCCACCATCTGGGGCTTCCACGGTTCCCAGGCTGGAGCTCCAACATGTGTCCTCCCTCTTCAGCGGTCCACCCTGAATGAGCCAAGGTGCTCCCTTTTATATCTGGTCTCCAGCCGGAGCATGCCCAGAGGGGCCGCAGGGACAGGGCCTCCTTGGCCCAGAGAGTAGAGCTAACCCTCGCAGTACCAGTGCGGGGCACATGCGCCCTGTCACACACTATAATGTAGCAGCAGCACTAGGGAATCCGATGGATGTCTCCAAAACGGGAGTCCGGTTCTAGAATGTAACATTTCTGTCCGTTGTTAAACTCTATACATTATGTTCCTGCAAAAGCTGGCTGAAAAATTTCAGTGAAAAAATTCTGGAACAAAACGGTTGCAGAGCCAACAACCTGTTTTTCAACAAACTCGAGTTCACACATTGAAAACTTTAAAAAATAGCAATAGAAGTGGGGCAGACGGAGATGGTTGTAAGATGCCCTGTCACCAACAAGTTGAGATGTAATTGCAATAAAATGGACTTTTCCAATCAAGTCGGTATCACGGATTTCATAGTGAGTGATGCAGTGTGTGATGCAGCTATTTCATGTGCAGTATTTCATAAACAAAGTATTCCTAACCAGATTAGTCTATGGCAAAAGGCACACTTGGGAAGGCTGCATTCTTCTTCTATTATTATTATTTTATTGATTAAACTTCTACATCTTCCTTTTCACAATCTCAAAGCAGAGTAAAATTCACTCCTGTGCAAAGGTCCAACACAAGGTCTTTGCATCACTTAAACCTCACATAAACCCTATTTCAATTAATATATAAAAAATAGGTATTATTATCATTTGTATTATTTATTAGAGAGAGAGAGATTCCCCAGTCCCTCAAGTTTCCTCTCTGCATTCATCTCCTCCTCCCATGATACACAAGGCTTATTACAGGGTAACAGAGGTAATTCTTACGGGACCCTTTTGTGGAAGGCCTTTTTTGTATATATAAGCTGAATGGGATGGCCGTATTAAATTCATATCACAGAGATTAAAGCAGAGATGTGTTGGCACTATATTACCAAGTGAAATAAATATGGAGCCTCATCCTTTTTCAACTACATGATCATGAAATGTTGGCCAGTGGCATACTGGCTGAGAATTTAGGGGCTTTCAGATAATTTATTCTACAATTATTTTATTGTTGCATGTTCAGGACCAAATCCTGTATCAGCGTAATTCTCCGGAAGTCAGTGCTGATTTACACCAGTTGAGCAGCTAGCCTTTAGTCTTCTCCAGCGTACTTACATAACATGCTAAGCTCTTTTGCAAACGCTTTGTTGTTGTTTTTCTAACAGGATGTTAAAAGCAACAAGACAGTACTTCATTACACGGTACAGGATGGGAACATCTCCCTGCTCAAGTACTTCTTAGAACTAAATGCTTTCATGTCTGAGGACTTTGTCAACAGTAAGGTGAGTTAGGGCTGGCGCTGGTGCCTAATTTGCATGAACCATAACACATGGGGTGTTCAATTGGAAAGCAATATAACAATTGGATTTCACAGGAAAAGATTTTTGCATGCAGATATGGCAAACTATCCAAACTAAACACAGGAAGTCAATGGACTGTGCAACTTTTCAAAGCTACCTTGAACCTGTGTATCCTGTTTCCATTTATAAAACATATCGCAGGTAATATTTTCTAGAAGGCATTATGCAGGAAGCTAATGCGAGAAACAGAGTACGGAGCTTTACATTTTGACCATGAATAAAATAACATCATTTGTATTGCTGTTGTAACACTCACACACCCGGATTGGGTTTGGAATCCCCTTGTACTAGGAGCTGTATCAACAAAGATGAGAGATATTCCCTGCTTACAGTCTAAGGCTCTGATTCAGGAAAAGCAGCCCTAGTCAGACAAGCATTTAAGCACATGCCTAATTTTAAGCACATGCCTAATTTTAAGCACATGCTTAAATTCCATTGAAGTCAAGGGCATTTACCCATGTGGTGAATGTTAAGCATATTCCTCAGTACTTTCAGAGTCAGGGCCTAGAAGACACAAAACAGATGAATGGTATGAGGATGAGGCTATAACATACAAACAGGTGACGGGTCTGGGGATGAGGATAGAACATACAAGCAGAGGAAGATGGGGAGGAAGTGCCACTGCTTTGTTAGCTACGTGTTTTGTTGCATCTTTTATTTTATTTTTTTTAAATTGGGAGTAAGGTAGGGTGTCAGGAACAGGGGCGTTAGTAGAAGTAAGGAAGTAGAAAAAGAAGGAAGGGGAAGAGGGACAATTGTAGCTTGTCACCTTCTTAGGCATAAACAGTAGGCAGGCTTTTGTGAGCATCACAGCAGAGGTAAGCCTTAAAGAGGGATTTGAAGGAGGATCGAGTACTGGCTGCATGGATTGTATTCAGGAATGTTTTGCATTGGGGATCAGTGCCCCATTGTGCTAGATGCCCTACACACACATAATAAAATGGCAATCCCTGCCCCAGAAAGCTTCGGCCCGAATTTTTAAAGGTATTTAGGTGTCGTGGCGCTAGGTGTTGCAATGCCTAAGTATTTAGGAGCCTAAATCTCATTTTCCAAAAGGATTTAGCCCCTTAGGAGCCACCATCCCATAGACAGTCAATGGGATTTAGGCTCTCAGTGCCTAAATCCCCTTTGAAAATGAGATTTAGGCTTCCACATTTTTTAGGCATTGCAGTGCTGAGTACTGCAATGCCAAAATACCTTTAAAAATCTGGGCCTTACATTCGACATGGAGCATCAAATCTATACTGCATTGAGAGTACCTGTAGTAGTGTTCAAACATGAATCTTTGCCCACGCCGTGAGTAACTGACACAAGCAGTTAGGGAGATAAGCAGAGAAGGGGTTGGGAAGGAAGGGGAAGGGCAAGAAAAGTGATTACTCAGTGAGGATGAAGATTATTATTGAATCATGTCGCAAGTTGAGCAAAGAGGCCTGAAATGATGCATTGTGCTGTTCCAATGCCCAGTGCGGTGCCGTGGGTCAGCAGTATAATGCAGCGCGTTTCAGTCTGCGTGTCTCCCCCATCACCTGTGCCATCCACAGTATGGAGACAGACTCTTGGAAACACCCCTGCTGCTTAGGGCTCATTCCAAGGACCACCAGCACAATCGTTTTCTCTCCAAATTATTTACACCCTTGAAGCAAGTCTCAGAACCATGTGTCTATTTTGCCACAGAGCAGTGAAGTTGTTCATGGTGACAACTAGCTGTAACTTTGAGCTTGGAGAATGTAAATATTTTACCGCACATTTCCAGTTCCTGGAAACCATAAGGGGAGATAAAGAAGTGACATACAGCAGCCGATGAAAGCAGTGACCCAAAGTTGCATTTCAGGAGAAATACAAGGAAATCAGCCTAGTACAGCTTGCTCTGTTGCCAAGCCTCTAAGAGGATGTCTGCACGGCAAAAAAACCAAACCACCCACGGCAGTGAGTCAGAGCCTGGGTCAGTTGTCTCAGGTTCACACTACAGAACTAAAAATAGCAGCGTAGACGTTCCTGCTTGGGCTAGAGTCTGGGCTCTGAAACCTGGTGACCTGGGAGGGTCTCAGAGCCGGGGCACCGGCTCAAGTGGCAACATCTACACTAATGTGAGCTCCCTGAGCCTAGGCCAGTTAACCCAGGCTCTGGGCAATGGTTATTGTGAATGAACTTCATGACATTTATACTTTACTAGAGACCATCCCCTGGACATATTTCCTGGAGTTTTTACTCATAATGGCTTGCCTAGCAGCTAGACATAATAGTAGATCCTCAGCTGGTGTAAACGGGTGCCGTTCTGTAGGCTTCAGTACAGCTACGCCCATTTATGCCAGCCAACGATCTGACTCAATCTGTTCAGGCTGTCTCAGCCTTTTTTAAAAAACCTTCTTATTTATTATGTTTCACATCCAGCAAGCATATTAGCAATCCAGCTGAACTTCGTCTTACAACATTTCTCCCCACAGAGTGACATCTGGGACAACTCCTAACACCAAATCATCACCACTAGTGGTAGATTTGTTTAGACTCAATGTACATTTTCAGCACTTGTCATCAGCTCTGAAGAAAGGGGGGAAGGGAGTTATTCATCTAATGTCCAGAAATGAACATGGTTTGATACAGAGACTGGGAGAAAGCTGTACAGTTAAATATTATGTAGCTCCATTTACCCCAGCTGAGGATCTGGGCTTATAAACACACAGATCCAACAGCAGAAACTCACTGCCATATGTTGAGTACTCTGAAGTGTGGCTTCCTACCATCATGTCAGCCTCTGACTTTTTAATGTGGCCTTATTGAGGAATTCTCCTTGTCTATAAAAAGCAACAAAGAGTCCTGTGGCACCTTATAGACTAACAGACGTATTGGAGCATAAGCTTTCATTGGTGAATACCCTCTTTGTCAAACGCATGTCCTTGTCTAGTTTACTTAACTGTTCTCCAAAGGATTCAGCATGAAAGAAGATGTTATTCAGTTCAATTAACCCGGCGCTCAGTTTTGTGGATGCACAAGTGACACTTGCACGTTTTGTCTTATAAAGTTCTGTTTGACGGGGAATGGCATGTGCCTTTTGCTCTGTGTGGCGGGACAAAGATCTGTAAAGAACAGTCTCTCTCCTTACCCTTAATTTTTTGAAACACCCTGGTCTTTTTTGCATCATTCTCCCTTTATCTCTTAGGACTCATTGCACAGGCAATAACTTGTCCATGGGGTTCTGGTATCTGACACTGTCTCCTGATAATAATCCTGTAGGCTCTTTGTACGTTGATAGGATCATCTGGAGTCTTCAGCTGCACTGCTGTGTCTCTGATAACCATTATTTCCAACAAAAAAAAAAGATTAAATCGTTGTCCTCTTGTCTTTCCTGTAGTTAAAGAATGTGAAGAATTTGAGCCCACACCTGGCCCTCAGTTTGCTCTAATTTCTTTTAAGTTTCTGCACGCTGTTCAGCTTCTGCTCTTATTTCTTCACAACTGCATCGGCCTTGGCCCCCGGTGCAGTCAAGGCCTTCCATGCTCTTTCTAAAGCACCCAAGTGAGAGTCTAGAGAGTCCCATAAGATTCCTGTCTGACTTTCTTCCATTTATGTTTAGCAGTTTACTAAAAGAAATATCCTTGCAATATTTACTAGCCAGTGAGATCCGGGGCAAGGCTTCTTAAGGGAATACTCAGATACTATAGGCCAGAGGCCAGATCCAAAGCTCAGTGAAAGAAGTGGGAATGTTTCTACTGACTTTAATGGGCTCTGTCTTAACCTTATAAGACATGAATGGATGGATGGATGGATGGATGGATGGATGGATGGATGGATGGGGAGGTGAGGGAGTAGGTGGGTAGATAGATGGGATTCAGAGGCCTAGCAAGTGGATCTTGGATCAGGGAAGAAGTGCACTGGCAAGTTTTTAACTTGGTTGCTTTGTTTGTTGGGATCCTGGCTATGATTCAAGATCATGCCTATGTATGCAAATGCCAGCTTCACTGGGATATTGAGTAAAATCTGAGTGAAAGCTGCCACTTTCGATGATCTCCTGCCTCGATGGGTCTGACTCTTTACTTGCTACAGTGTGGAAATTCAGTGATCTGCCCAATACAAAGTCAGTAACATTAACAGTTTCCCTGGAATCTTGGAGGAGTTCTCGAAAGTGCAGAGGGGCTTGGAGACCCTGAACTCCATCCCAGGGCCGAGTATGCAGCAAATACTGAACCTCAGCACAGTTTGGAGGAGGATGAGATGATGAGCTCACTGTGCCTCGAGGGTGCAGCCCTGAAGTACTCCCCAGTAGGAGTGCTGGCGAGACGGGCATAATACCTCTGGCAAGGCTGGGGGAGAGCACATGGCAGAAATTACTGGTGCACCTTGTTACAAGGTGCAGCAAATTGTTGCTCTGTACAGCAGCTCTGCTCCTCTGGCTAATGCAAAGGGGTAGGGAGTATTGCACGGCATGACCCTGTCTTCTCCCCAGCCACCCCACCCTGTGTGTGTAATCTAGTGCCACAGCGGGCACTAGAGTCACCAGTCTCTTGTGCACCAAAGGTCTGATCCTGCATGCATTGAAGTGAATAGTAATGCTCCCTCCATTAAGCCATAAGATCATGCCTCTGTGCAATAGGAGAGAAGGCTTCTTGTGTTCTCTATCCCTTGTCCCACTATAGGCATCATTTAGCCTATAGTGTCCCTAATCCAACTTCCATTACAGCAAATGCAAAGGCTTTAATGACAGCTCAGGCTTTATAAAGTTAAGAGTCTTATTTGCCTAGCTTAATGCTTGGTTTCTGAAGATACCAATGTTTCTGCCTCAAGACTGTTGTCAAAGATACAGCATATAAACACAGGTGCTTCATTTTTTCTTGAAAAGCCATATAAATAGCTAAGTAACAGTCATTTTGTTTTATAGGATGGTAAAGTTGACATAACAGATTTGCTGATTCAGAACTTGTAAAAATAACTTGTATCCCTAAGAAAAGCTTTTAAGAATTCATATTTGTTTGCTATTTAGAGGTGTGTTTCAGAGTATCTTCTGCATCAGTGGTGCACGTGGAAAAAAAATTACTAGCCACTCCTTCTAACATTGGTTAGCATTTGTGTCCCGTACCTTTCAGTGTCATCCCCTTTCCAACTGAGCTCATAAAATAACTGCAACTGCATATCAGTGTGTAATAGCTAAGTAGTAGTATTTGTTATTTCATCAGTTAATAAATAGAACAGAGGGAAATGAATTAGAACCACAGCAGGGGAAATGATCATACAAACTCAACAGAGCACCATCTGTGATGAATACATGATGATTTGAAAAATAAAAGTTATGGGGCTGGTTAAATATATTATTAGTATCATAGAATCTTTAATAAATTAATCCCTTGCCGTCTAGATTTCTTTTATTAGTCCTTCGTCATCAATTCTATTGACTCTTCTGCCTGTGCAGCATTACAGCTTTTGTCCTGTCCTGTCCTCTCCGGTTACAGAACTCAGTCTCAGGCCACCTACCGACCTGGCAAGGAATTACATTTTTTTTTTTTTTCATTTTTAAGAATGCTTATGTAGAAGGACCCAAGAAAGCACTTAAGCGTGTTCTTAAAGCCCATTGCTTTTCATGGCACTTACGCACATGCTTAAAATTAAGCACACGCTTACATGCTGTCCTGAATAGGATGCTTTCCAGAGTTGGGGCCAATGACAGGTGTGATTTCTTTCACCTGCTCCAGTACCTGAGCCCCATTATATATACAGTCCTAGCATATAGTCTTAATATTACATAGAGATACATGGACAGCAGTAACCCTTCAAAAACTGGCCACTTTCCAGGTGGATCACTTCTAATCTGAGTGTTTTGCAGTAAGTTCCACTGAGGACACTTACCCAGTGATCTGGAACTTGGAAGCGCTCTAGCAGTAACAGGCGAGGTGGCTGAGACTTGCTTTTTTTGAAACAGGAAAGGCCCAGTGGCCAGGAAATCAATGTCTTTTAGCTCCAAATATAATCCATTAAATATTGTTCCTGATCCTCATTTCCACTAAGGCCCGTTTACACTCTTCTGGCGGAGGCCTTAATGTGCATGTCAGAGCAGTGTAAAGAGCCGTTACTGCAAATGAGAATCAGGCCCATCATTTTCAGCTCTGATGCCCTACGTGAATGGACGCATGCCATCGCACAACTGTGTGTAGTGCATCCATGTGGCGCCAGATTTTACTTTCTCTGTGTAAAGTTAGTTTTTTGATAAGTGACTTTTCTTTAGCCCTTCAACTTCCTTCTACAAGGCACTTTATATGGACTCAGGGCCGGCTCCAGCATTTCTGCCGCCCCAAGCACAAAAAAAAAAAAAAAAAAAAAAAGCCGCGATCGCGATCGGCGGCGGCAATTGAAAAAAAAAAAAAAAAAAGCCGCGATCGACAGCGACAGTTCAGCGGCAGGTCCTTCGCTCCTAGAGGGAGTGAGGGACCTGCCGCCCCCGAATTGCCGCAGGTGCCGCCCCTCTCCCTTGGCCGCCCCAAGCACCTGCTTGTTAAGCTGGTGCCTGGAGCCGGCCCTGTATGGACTACGCCCTTCTCTTTTTGCAAACAGCTCATCTGGCCCCTGCCACCTAACAAGATATGGGGATACCCTCAGGTAACCAATATTTTCTGGCCTCTTCAGTGGTTTGAGCATTGGCCTACTAAACCCAGGGTTGTGAGTTCAATCCTTGAGGGGGCCACTTGGGGATCTGGGGCAAAATCAGTACTTGGTCCTGCTTGTGAAGGCAGGGGGCTGGACTCGATGACCTTTCAAGGTCCCTTCCAGTTCTAGGAGATGGGATATCTCCATTAATTTCTTTTTCTTATTTCTTTATTTCTTTAATTAACGGTTTTCCATTTTTTGGGTACCTTTTTAAAACTGAAAATATTTTTGCGGGGAACTGAAAGGTACAATTGAACAATGGACTGTAAGGTGTTTTGTTTTGTTTTCATTGTGCTAGGCTCATGGTAACACAGCTTTGCACATGGCAGCTGCTCTTTATCAGGACAAAAATCAGGAAGAAATTATCAAATTGCTCCTGGACCATGGGGCAGACCCAAGCATCCGAAACTTAGACAACGACCAGGCAATTCACATGGCACAGTCAGGAAAGGCTGGCGATCGGGTAAACATTACATACAGTTTATACTTTGTAACTCTTATTACTTTATAACTGCCTATTAAACATAGACATCATGTACCTTGATAGAAAGAAAGAATTCGGTTATAGTGAAATTTTGCTACTGAAATTCCCCGATTGAAAGGCTCTGAAACAATGGACTTTCATTCCATTCATAGTGGAGTGTCCGCTGTGCTAACCCTCCAGATCCCCAGCAATTACCATCCATCAGCTAGGCATTAAGGCCCAGATTTTCAAAAGTGACTGTTGATTTGGGGTACTTCCATCTTCAGGGGTTCAACTTGAGACCTTTTAAAGAGCCCTGATTTTCAGTAAATGCTGAGCAACCACCCTCTGAAAATCAGGCTCCTTTGTCAAGTTGGGCACTGAAAATCACTAGTCTCTTTTGAAAATCTTGGCCTAAATACAGTATTTCAAAGGGATTATCCCGTCCCCCTCCTCCTCTGTTCTATCTAAACAGGGGAGGAGGAAAGAAATTGTCACTGCTCCATAAAGAGTAAAGAAGAATTTCCAACTCCAGTGTTGTGGTTGTTCCTAGCTGGAGTAAAGAAGAACTAGTCTTGCTACAGTGGCTTCCCACAGTTAGGACCTAATCCATGGCCTATTGAAGCCAATGAGGGTCATCCCAGAGGCCATCCCCTCTCTCACACACACGCACAGTTCCCCCTGCAGCTGTATCAGGTGAAGAAAGCCTTGGTCACCATTCCCAAGTGAATAGGGCTAACTATTATGCCAGATAGGCTCTCCTCTGTTACAGCGAATTTGGGTCTCCACTGTACCATGGGTGGAGTGCATATGCCTACACAAAGGACATATGCCTACTTTGGCAATTCCATAGCCAAGGAGCATAACAGAAGTATTAATGGATGCTCTGGAGATCATAGAGAACTGTCAGCACATAACTCTTGTGTTATGAAAACAAATACTGACAGAAGATTAAGTTACAGTGCCTTCATGTGTGAAAAGGTTACTGGAGCACATTCTAATTGACAATGGGATCATATACATCCGCCATGTACGCATCCATCCACAATTTTACATGACGTAAACAGTCTTTATATTTTATATTTTAAGTCTTTATATTTGTTGGCAGGTCAGGCATTTGCTGAAGAAAGGGAGAGTCACGTCAGCATTTGTTACCTGCCGTCGAAACGCCAGATCCTAGATCACCTGCCAGTTCAGACAGGGTTTTGCCTTGGTTTCCTGATAAGGCACCTCCTTTCAGAAAAACTTGAAGTCTTTAAATCAAGACTGAACGACTTTCTAAAAGTTTTGCCACAAGTTGTTGGGCTCAATTACAAGGATTACTGGGTGAAATTCTGTGGCCTTTGTTATGTAGGAGGTCAGATTCTAACTGCCCCTTCTGGCCTTAAAATCTATGAAAAACCAAAGGCTTCAGTAATGAACTGTATGGTGCAAATGTGCAGTAGCCACTAAGTTGCGCTCACCATCGTACGAGTCATTTGCAGGTTTAAACTAGTTTAAATGGTGGATTTTCTGTAACTTGAAGTCTTTAAGTCACGATTTGAGGACTTCCGAGACTCAGCCAGAGGTTAGGGGTCTATTACAGGAGTGGGTGGGTGAGGTTCTGTGGCCTGCCATGTGCAGGAGGTCAGACTAGATGATCATGATGGTCCCTTCAGGCCTTAAAGTCTATGAGTCTATGGCATTGTCATAGTTCACCTGTGTGACCAACAGTACGTCTGAACCGAAGACCTCTAAAGAGAAAATTCCTCTTGTCCATGAAGCTACTATCAATTCTGTTCTTCAGTATTTTGCATGAGAATATTGAAGTAGCCACACTTGAAAGCTTGGATATCATGCTTCTGACTGTAAGAGGGGAAAACAAATGCTCACGAGGATAAAAATACAGGACCAGATCCTCAGCTGGTGTAGGTCAGCATAACTCCACTGAAGTCAATACAGCTGCACTAATTTACACCGGCTGAGAATCTAACCCACATATTCCATTTAGCATTCAGAAAACTTAATTTAGCAACAGTTCCTGTATATAAAAATAACAGACCCGGCTGATCATTTGAGTTCTTCTCTTCTCTTAGGATTATCCTCCTACAGTATGTGCAATGACGAATGGGATTTTGCAGCTCTAATCATGCAGTTAAGAGTGCAGGAAATCACTTTGTCCTACAGAAGACAGGTAATGATTACTGGCGAACATGGGGACATGTTATCTAATCTGCTTAATTAGTTTAGTTAGATTAATCACAATGGCAAAATCATCAGCATCAAACCTAGACTGTCAGTCATGTGCCCCAACTGATGCTAAAAGTAACCCAGAAAATCAAAAGTCTGAAGAAGAAAGGCCTGTTGGATTTTGTTTTCAGGCATCTATTTCATTTAAAATGTGTTAAAATTAACCGAGGAAATTACCCAGAATAGTGACCAACATTCAGGATGCTCATTCAATATTTCTGGTCAGAATAATCTATACAACACTGTCAATCATAGCAGGAATTATGGTCCTGAAAGCATTAAAATACAAGAAGCTAGATCCATCTCAGCTGCAGCCAAGGAGCACAGGGCATAGATCCTGGAGGAGGGTGAAAAGGTGGCGTGAGCTCATCTCTGTACTCTCTCAAATCCTCAGATCACTCTGTGTTATTCCAGTCCCATGGTGTAATTTAGAGCAGTCTGGGGGTTGCCAATGGTCCCAAAGGACCAACATGGCATTGGGGAATCAACAGAATGTAGGGAAGCCCCAGTCTGCCCATTCACTGTGGGCTTCCACTGTGGGCACAGTGGCATTCATTGCAGGAATAAGGCCCAAAGCATGAATGGAGAATATTCATAGTAACATTCTTAGCGGAATGTGTATAGTATTAGATTCTTTCTATGAAAAGATTTGTGGGTTGCTATGCAATCGTAGACTGAAAATAATGTCTCTCGTGAGTCGATAGAAATGAGGGGGAGTAAAGGTGACATTCTGACAATCAGTATCACAGATGGTCATTTTCATTAATGATATTTAATAAGTTGACTAGAAAGCATTTTGATTGTACCTCGCTATCTTCTTATTGTAGCACAAATGAATTTTTAACAAGCGTAAACAGAAAGGTAAAGGATAATTTTATTTTAGTTTTTTTATTTTCGTTTTTTTGCAGCATCTACATGACTTAGGAGCCTAAGTCCCAGCAGCTTAGCTATTGGAGCATGCGTCTCTGAAAGTGACTCTTTCAGCCTTCGCTTTTTGAACATTAGCGCTCAGTGTGTCCCTCTTGAATGATGCTATTATATTGGGAATCACTAGTGATTTGCACTGAGACTTAGGCTCATAAGTTACTTAGGAGTTTTGAAAAAGAACGTTTAGCCAAATGTTTAGCAGGTTTAGACTAAAGCTCTTCAGAAACACTGCTATAGGTATTGTAATTACAGATTGCTGTAACTCTTAGCCTTCCTCAAACCTTTCCCTCCCTACCTCTTGGTTACCTCCTTTCACTTGCATCACGTCTACATACCTGCCAACATTCTCTGACCAAAAAAAAGAGTCGCTTGTATATTTGCATATATTTGCATACATTCAGGCACAAATCAGCCAAAGCACATGCCCTCTCATTTTGAAACTATGCTGTAAGAAACTCCAGTGTGGGAATGACTGCATGCATGTGTGAATGTTCAATAGGTGACACATGTGTAAATGCAAATAAATAAATAAATGCAGTTGTTTAACTTGCTACCATCAGAAATCTGTGAATAACACTGAGCATTTAATACACTTTAATGTAACCACTCATGCAGATTTTTATGTGGAAATTCTTATTTGTGCCATGAATTGGATGCCATCATACAATACATGGAATAAACCATTCTTGAATTAATGAGTGTATAAATTATTAGCTCCCCATTTTCTAGGGTGAAAATGACCCCTGTGCAGAGAACCAGCACCACACTTGTGCACCATTTAAGTCCCTCCTATGCCCTCAAAATAGGACTTATGTACTAGTGCATAGGCTTCTGCTGACTGCACAGGGCTGAATTTCACTCATTGAGTAGTACCTTATTCTGCAAGAGGTTCCTGTTGATTTCAATGCAGTTGTTCAAGCACTAAGGCACTCCACACTGTGAGAAAGGATGGTAGAATTTGGCCCTCTGTATATGTCCAGGTTTATCCTTTCCTACCTTTGACTTAGCATAGGTTGTTACTCAAAAGGCAATGTTATCATTAAACAAAGGCATGGAGAATTGGCACTATGGAAAATCTCCAAATGGTCTGTAGTTGAAAGCAAAGAACTATTATTTGATGGATTAAACAGCCAGGACATTAGCGGAAAGCCATAATTTACGAGGTTTTGTCTTACCTAAATCTGCACCTTGCAGTTAGAAACTGGGGTCCAGACATTAGGTTTGTTAATGGCTTGAGTCTCAATTTCTTATAAGAAGGGAGTTATCTTAAAATAAAATATCAATTTTATATGCAAACTAGATAATATGTATTTATTATATAAACATTGGCCAAATCCTCAGCTGATGCAAATCAGTGCAACTCCAGTGGTGCTTTGTCAGTTTATATCAACTGAGGACCTGGCCCAAAGTGTTTTCCTTTAAACAAATTTGGGAAAAAAACCCCACAAAAAAAAAAAAAAAAAGGCCTGCATTCCTTATTGTTGAAAAAGCCCAGGAGCAACCTCTGATAAATTGTCTCCTTTTGTCATTTCTTTCTGATGTTAATAGACAGTCCATCGGTGGGTCAATAATCAGCAAGTTTTTACTTGCACTGAATGTATCATCTGAAATGAATGAGGACCTGGAAACATAACAACCCAAAACACAAACAAAAGTCTGTAACATGTTTGCTGTCCTAGGCTTGGACTAAAAAATAATAGACAAAATTGCAGAAACACATGACTGATGGCATTATTCAAAAGGTCTATGAAAGACAACAACAAAAAAAAATGGTGTCAGTTCTGAGCCCTGAATTTGTAAAGGACAGGCACAGAAACATGGCCTGTGATTGCCAAGCCTCTGGCGTTCATCTGGGCTCCAACACCACGTTCCACTCCAACAGCTCTGCCACATTGATCTTGGAGAGATGCACATCATTCTTCCTCCATAGGCCCCCTCCGGGAGCAGGGAGGGGTGAACCTGCACACCCTGTGGCTCTTGAAACTCTGAGGGCGGGAGAGCAGAGCACATCCCTGTGGAACCCTGACTAGCTGTGGGGCTAACTTTCCCCTTCACACTACTCTGGAATCCTTCTCCCTAACTTACAAGCAGATGTTTTTTTTCTAAAAGATCAACTCTAGGAATTATTGTGGGGCAGTTCTCTGGCCTGTGTTATACAGGAGTCAGACTAGATGATCACAATGGTCCCTTTTGGCCTTTTAGTCTATGGATCTATAATTCTCTGTTACGCTAAGGCCTCTTTACACCCGTCATAGGGTGACTGGCTCCTTTAAGGAGAGATGAGATCAGCCACCCCTGTGCCATAATTAATTAGCTATTTCCCAGCCTGAGGAACAGGACTAAGGAGGGTCAGGTGACAGCTTAATGGGCATCTGCAACTTATAAAAGGACTGAGAGCTCAGTCTGGGAGCTGGGACCACAGTGTATGGGAACGTACCCGCGGAAGGCTCTGAGCTAGAGTCTGCAGGAGGCTGGGTGGTCTGGAGTGGAATGGAGTGGAACACAAGGAGCGGGCAGGCCCTGAGCTGTAGGAGGCTGGGTGCTTCAGGGGCCCAATTCTTCAGGGGCCTGGCGCTTCATACCAGCGTGGGGAAGGATGCAAGGAACAGAGCCCAGAAGGGGCTATGAACAGTATTCCAGGGGAGCCAGCCTGGGGGCTGAATGCTCTGTCCCAGAGCCAGAAGACTCTCTAAGGTAACCCAGGAAGGGGCTGGGAACAGGGCCCTGAGGGTGGGCTGAAGAAACCCCTGAATGGCAGAAGGACCTTTTGTTTGTTGGGACATTTTTAGTTGCCCTGTTGCTATCCCAGAAGGGATTGTTTTGTTTGTCACTTGTCTGGCGGGCTCAGCTGCATCTCTAGCACATCTCCAGTGTGTGGAGAGCTGAGACCCAACCTGGTGAGGGTAAGTGGACCTTAAAGTGAACATTATTTGCAATTTCCACCCACTTCAAGGGCCTGCAATGCTGGCAGAGCAAAGTAAAAGGGCACTAGTGAAAATGACAGTCAGACCTAAAAAGTATAATACACCATTAATGGTCACCTAGGGCCTGGTTCCCTGCTGCCCTCTATCTTGTACAGTTGTTTACAGCTATGCAAAGGGTAGTAGTGATTATACCCCTGTGCATTCACTTTGCACAAGGTGCAAAGCAGCAGGAATCAGCACTGGGCCCCTTGCCTCTCTGGCTGTCAAACCCTGGCTGCAGTAATGCCTGGGCCTCAGGCCAACTCCCTGCACAAGGGAGGAATTCCACCCATTGGAAGGTATTTATCCAGGGCCTGATTCTCATTTCCATTAAGCCCCGTTTATATCACTTGGGCAGCATAAGGGTGCCCTAGAGCAGTGGTTCTCAGCCAGGGGTACATGTACCCCTGGGGGTATGCGGAGGTCTTCCAGGCGGTACATCAACGCACCTAGATATTTGCCTAGTTTTACACCAGGCTACATAAAAAGCAGTAGCAAAATCGGTACAAACTAAAATTTCATACAGACAATGACTTGTTTATACCATACACTGAAATGTAAGTACAACATTTATATTCCAATTGATTTATTTTTTATAATTATATGGTAAAAATGATAAAGTCAGCAATTTTTCAGTACTAGTATGCTGTGACACTTGTTTCTGTTTTTAGGTCTGATTTTGTAAGCAAGTAGTTTTTAAGTGAGGTGAAACTTGGGGGTACATAAGACAAATCAGACTCCTGAAAGGGGTCCACTAGTCTGGAAAAGTTGAGAACCACTGCCTTAGAATGAGTGTTAAGGCACCCTTTCTGGTTTTTCTGTTGGACAGTGCCAATCTGTTGGAAGCTAAATACTTTGGGGAAATATGTTGATTTCAGCAGAAGTTCATTTTGAAAGAGCAATTGAAAAAAGCGCTTTGCTAAGGTCCGTTTTGGAATGGAACACCTTTTGTTTTCCTGTTTCACAATGACCTTTCATTTCAATTTTTAAAAATTGGATATAATGTAAAATAAGTAGAAATTGGAATGAATGACTTTGATTTCGTTGAAACAAAATGTTTCAATTGACCGGAAATAAAAAATGGGGATTTTTAGTAGGAAGAACTTCTTCTGTTGTCTTATGCCAAGTCTCCACGGAGGAGCGCTAGCATACCTATACCAGCAAAGCTCTGTACTGTGGGCAAGCCCCCATGACTCAATTCCTCATCTGTAAAATGGGGAAACTACTCCCTTTGTCTGTCTTCCTTACTTAGACTGTGAGCTCTTAAGGGCAGAGACTGCCCCTTACCAGGTGCTTGTACAGTACATCGCCCTGATCTCCACTGGGACCTCTAGGCATGGATGTAATACAAATAACAAATGCCTGTGAATTAATAACAATGGGCTCTTGATCCTACAAATGTTTACTAAGTTTAGAGCTTATTGCTAAGAATAATTTCACTGACTGCCACGCAAGTGTAAAGCGGCACTCGTAAAGTGTAGTGTATAATCATTGTTTATAGAATAACCAAAGAAACATAATTTACCTGCTGCACACAGCCAATCCTTAGCTGAGAAAAAGTATTTAATCTTTATTTAAATTCCATGTAACTGCAATCAGATAGGAGATATATTCCCCCATATAATAAACATGCAATATTTTGGCAGTGTGTAGCCCTGGGCCATATGCCTACTGCTAAACCTAGAAAATGTGTTGTGCCTCAGCACACCTGTCACACCTTAGCACTGAAATACAGACGCTGATTTCCTAGCAGGCACTGTTCATCTGATACTTGACTTGAAGTATGTTAATTACAAGTTGTGGGTAATTATTAATCTCATTCCAGGAAGATGACTCAGAGTCTCTGCATTTTTACATTTTCCTTTCATGTTTTTGTGCATTATTTTATTGGATATAATAAAGACTGTTTGATTAGTCCTCACAAATTCAGGCTAACACTTTCAAAACTGAGCAGCGGATTTGGTCATCTTATTCCTATTAATTTTAATGGGAATTGAGCATCTATGTCCTGTGTTGGATTTGACAATCTCAGTTCATCCTTTAGCTCTTAAAACTATTAATTTCTACAAGCCTCTATTACATGTAACCAAATCTGACAGATTTCCATGAACAAGTGTGTGGGGCCAGGAACTGCAAACATATAATCAGGTGCTCAAGTAATGCAGTGATGGGCACAGGATAAAAATCTGCACAGACAGAGTGGTAGATTTTAGCCTAAATTGCCAAATTTTTAAAGCCAAGGTTTGGAAAAGTTGCTGCTGCATTGGGTAAACCAGCCAGCAGAAAGGACATCTTTCCACTGTATTAGAATCTTGGTTATCGCTATATAACTTTACCTAGCTGCAAATCCGAGCAGTATCAAATCAATCTATTCCAGTCCCCAGGAAAGGAAAACATGCCCGCCATAGGTTGTGAAAAGTCTGTAGACAGCGTATTCTATGGCTGATCAGCAAACAATTCCATTTCATGAACAGCATTTTTTTATTAGAAAAAAGCTTTGTTGAAAATTTTTCAACCCACGGTAGTTGATTCAGTAGGTTTTAGGAGATGAAGAAATAATAATGCTGGCGTGGTTTTTTTTAGCATGAAGAAAAAAGACAACTCTGAAAACTACTATCTCTGTTGCTATCTGTAATCACGCAAGCAATCCGAGGGTACACAGGCACCTTCCAACTTTGCATTTTAAAAAAAACTTCATGGGGAATGCTCAACCATAAGCTTTTAAATTAAAATTCAAAGTTAAAGCGTCCAGAAGGAAGCACTATTAAAGTTATGGCTTGTTAATAATGGGAGCCAGTTGAATAAATATGGGTTTCTGTAGTTGTTGTATTCACTTACAAGTATTACTGTTATACAGGTGAGCCCCTGGAGGCCTCAGCTGGGACTGAGGAAAAAGGAGCTACATGATGAGTGTAGGATCTCAACTGGTTTAATTAAGGCGAGCTCTAGTAAAGTTTGTCGGTAACTCAACTGTGTACAGTACATCCCCATTCCTTTGGGTTCAGAAAGAATCTCAGTACATGGTGACCAGGAACACAAGCAGCAATGCATATTTGCTTTCTCTGACAAATAGCATCCTTCAAATATGACACCGAGTATTATGTCTTCATGTCGGGACTTGGCAAAAGCTCTGCAGATACAGCACAAGTAGCCACAAGCTTTCTAATGACATTTTAACAGATATAGGAAACAGCTCTTGGGGGTTTTTTCTGTTAACAATGACACTAAATACTCACTGTAACCCAGATGTTTGGGAAGGACGTTGTCATGCTGAGCAACTATTTGGGAGAAATGATGGTCACGGCTATGCTGGACCAAGGAGATCAGGATTCAGGTCTCAGCTCTTAAAATGAAGCACATATCTAATCAGTGCCTTAATGTTTCTGGGGCTCAGTTCCCCATCTGTGAAAGACAGATATAATGCTCTCTGAAATGCCTCTGACAATCCCAGTGCAGGTCCTTGTTTCAAATGGCATTGTTAACTGAGTACTGGAGCCTTTGCCAGCAGAGGTCATTGTTTTACTGAGCCAGCAGGCAATCTCTCTCTGTTTCATCTACTATGTATTCAGAGCACCCCTGCGGTAAGGCTGAGAATGCAAACAGCAAGAAATTCTCGGTTACGGGTTCTGCAGCTCACCCCCCTTCCCGGGGCACACTTAGAATTCTGCTTTACTGCATAAAGAGCTAAATATATACACCTGTGTGATGAATATGGCTGGAATACTGTTACTACAGGAACCCTGACTTTGATATCCTGGACCAGATTCTAGTTTGTTCTCTGTCCCTGGGGCACCACTCAGCCAGTGTGAGGGGGATGGATTCTGGCCATAGCTGATCAGCAGACAAATGTCCTGTGGCGAAAAGCAGGCAGAGCCAGCTTCCGTGCCAGCCCCCTCTACCCACCACCCCAGCAGACTTGCATCACAAATACTGATACAGTTTCATGATGTATTATTGTGATATTGTTAAACATTTGTGTCTAATGCGATAGGTGTGTGTGGGTCTCTTTATAGAGAAGACAGACGCAGTTCCTGCCATGGGGCGTATGAGAGCTGGGTGGTTATATATGACATGATATGATGCAGGGAGTGATGACAAGGCACAGGGCAGGATGGGTGGTGAGAGATTGGGAATGGGCTTGTTTTAAATGATATATATGATATTAGTAATCATATTGTTATATGTATGTATATAACATGTAAGTGTTCTATTTATTCACTAGCATTGTGCTCGTACATCATCAAACAGAGCGTGAGACTGGGGGAAAAGCAGGATTTGTCAATAGAGAGACAAGTTATGTGATGAACAGGGCCAGGCAGGATATTTCAGGCAGGTGGTGGAGGGAGCAGTCTGGGAGAAAGAGCCAGTGGAAATGAAGGAAAGTGGGACTAGCAGAGTGAGAGTGGCAGGAGATGAGAAAAAAGCAGGGGGTAGAATCTGGAGGGCAAGAATGAGGATTTGATGCAGAAGGGGGTTCAAAGTGGGGAGATGCCCTGGATGGAGATGTGGGAGGGAAGGAGGAATTAGGCAGTGGACAGGTTGACCCAGCAGGAGGCTTTCAGCATGTGCCGTCACTTCCCTGCTATGCAAGGAACTGAGTTTGGGGGAGAGGGGCAGCAATTTCAGAAGAATCAGATGTTCTACAAATGGGTCCGGAGCCTCAGCTGGTGGAAACTGGAGTCAGTTCACTTCACTCAATTGAGCTATCCCAACTTACAAAGCCTGAGGATGGTCCATGTTCCTGTTGGAAAATCTCACCCTTAGCCTTCTGATGCTTACAGACTCCTATTGTTGTGTGATTCATTATGCTCCATGCAATTGTCACCCCAGTCACAAAGAGAGGGTTCTATCAACATCCAGTGAATGGGTCGCTTGAAGACCCCTGCCCTTCAATGAAGGTAAGCCAGTGAGTGGAATTAGACCCTACAGAGTGAACTGGAGGCTGCAAGGTGAATGGAGATTGAATTCATAGGAGAGCAGGGTCAAAGGAAGGAAATGGAAGAGAAGGGAAGTGGGATGATGATGACTGAACAACAGGCAGACTTTGAGATAAGTAGGGCCCTACCAAATTCATGGCCATGAAAAACGCATCATGGACCGTGAAATCTGGCCTCCCCCTCCCTGTGAAATCTGGTCTTTTGTGTGCTTTTCCCCTATACTATACAGATTTCATGGGGGAGACCAGCGTTTCTCAAATTGAGGGTCCTGACCGAGAAAGGAGTTGCAGGGGGATCGCAAGGTTATTTTAGGGGGGGTCATGGTCTTGCGACCTTTACTTCTGTAAAGTAGTAGCTGGGCAGCCGGAGAGCAGCAGCTGTTGGCCAGGCACTCAGCTCTGAAGGCCGGGCCTCACCAGCAGCAGCACCACATGACTCCTTTTTGGGTCAGTGCCCTACAATTACAACCCTGTGAAATTTCAGATTTAAATCGCTGAAATCGTGAAATTTAGGATTTTAAAAATCCTATGACTGTGAAATTGACCAAAATGGACCGTGAATTTGATAGCGCTACAGAAAATAGAATGGATGGAGAAGAGGTAATATACACAGCTTGTGAAGGAAAAGATGCTGGGTTTAGAAGAGGGCTAAACTTGAACCTGGGGTGGGGAGTTATACTTGGTACTCATGTTTTTTCTTACCTGAGAAGATGTAGTTGAATGGTCCATGGAGATTGGTTTGTTGTTGTTGTTTGGGTTTCATTTGGGGAAATACTTATTCCTTTCTAAATTCTACTTGTGGCTGGAGGATTAATTGAATGTGAATCTTACTCCTTCTACTCTATCAAAAGAGCACGAGGACACTGGCTAGGAAAGAGCTGAGGTGGTGTGAACATAGGGGTAATGAGGCTTCCCACGTGAGAATTTTCTCATTTAAAACCCTGGCACTTGGATGGATTAAATCATCATTGAAGCGCTGCTTTTTTGTTGCGTCTTTAAAGAGAAGAATGGTTCTGAGCAGCCTGTGATGTTTCAGGAAGATGCATTGTCCTAAGGAGATTTCATTTCTACGGTGAGGTAGGGAGCCTATAGTTTGTTAAAACACCATGGGCCAGCTCCTCAGGTGTAAATCAACATGGCTCCAGTGAATTCAGACAGAGAGGTAGGGTCTGCATGCAACATCTCTTGAAGTCAATTTGCTGATTTACACCAGCTGAGAATCTGTCCCCATTTCTCCTAGTGCAGTCCAAATCCCAAACGCCAGGTGTTGCTCCAATGTATAGTATAGATCTAAGATGAAATGTTGCTAGTTCACTCTACCGTGTCTTCACTATTGTTACCTGGACTAGACTAACTAGATTAAAGCTAGCCCTGGTATGCCTGCCCATTCCACAACTGCACCTTCACTTGCAGGGTAGATGCACCCTGCAATAAAACTCCCTTAGGCTCGTTTTGAAAATTCCAGCCAAACGTTTTCCTCTACGCAAAGGTGAAAGAGCACTAACTTTGGCTAGGTCTACACTACGGGGGGGAGGAGGGGGTGTCGACCTAAGATACGCAACTTCAGCTACGCGAATAGCGTAGCTGAAGTTGCGTATTTTAGGTCGACATACCTGGCTGTGAGGACGGCGGCGAGTTGACCGCTGCCGCTCCCCCGTCAACTCCACTTCTGCCTCTCGCTGCGGTGGAGTTCCGGAGTCGACGACAGAGCGATCGGGGATCGATTTTATCACGTCTACACTAGACGCGATAAATCGATCCCCAATAGATTGATCGCTACCTGCCGATCCGGCGGGTAGTGAAGACGTGTCCTTTGTGTGGTAAGGATTCCTGGTGGATGTCTCCTTCCGAGAGCCCAGCCCCATTGTGATAGTTAGAGATTCCATGATTTTTCAATGGTGCAGAAAATCTAACGTTTTGCTTGTGGTGTAGCTAAGATAAAAGCAACCACCTGGGAAAAGTTCTGTCTTTGATTAGTCTGACCAAGGGGAGTGAACAATTGTTTCAATGACAGTTGGTGAGACTGGGAGGAGAGTACTTCAGTGTTGGAAGGATGCATGTATATTCTGACATGTGACAGAGGTACCGTGAAAAGGACAGCAGATGTTTATTCACTAATCGTCTCACCCTTCACAGCAGATGGGAAATATAAGAAATGGATTGGAAAAGAAAACTTTGGCTCTGATCCTGCAATCACTTACACAACTGAGTAACTTTTCAAACCCCAGGAGGCCCATTGACTTCATGTGCAAAGGCCCCACTTTACTCACATAAATATGTATTTGCAAGAGCAAGACCTTTGATTATAGCAGAAGCGACACCCCTCCCCCCCAGTGTCTGGAAAAAAATCAGATTTCCTCAGAATAACCTAAAGAATCTTTTATAAACTTAACAGGAAGGAATGTGCTCCAGGAATCTGTATAAAATTATTTATTTGTAATAACAAAAACTTGTTTAGTGAAGCATTCACTGAAAGCTAGTTTGTTTTTTTGTTTGTTGTTTTTTTTTATGAAATACAAGACAGAAGGACAACTGTAGCAATGCGGTGAGTCTTAAAATATTGTTACCCAGGAGGACTAAATTAACACCTGGAGCATACCAGGCTAAGTAGTGTAGAGTAAACTGAACTTTGTGTTAGACAATGATGTTTTGCATAGTTCATAGGCAGTTAGCTGATTTGGATACCTGTACGTATGTACATATATATAAAACCATCATCTCCATTAACTGTAGCAGATGTCGTAGTTTCTATCCCTTCTAAAGAAGTCATCTGCCATTGTCACGGTGCCAGGACAGTCCATACAGTCTGCACTTGGGTAGGGGAAATACTCTGATATTCTGAATGTATCCAAGTGCTCTGAGGCACAGGATGAGCAGTAACAGGCCGAGGGGGAGCAGCTGTACTGCGGATGTGAGCACTCCTCTAGAGGATAGCCGTAGTTCGTGGTGTCTAGAGGAGAAAGAGGGCTGTAGTTCAGTGGAGGAAAAGGAGGCAGCTGAGGTGGGGAGTAGCTATAGTCTAATGGGCTGGACAGGTCAGACGAGGCAGGAGATCCAGGAACCTATAAAAATGGAGAGAAAAGAAAATGTGGTGTTAAATGAAGTCAGTAATAATGGGCATTCAAATAATTACACAGACCAGAAAAAATACACCTGTAATTACAAGGCCCTGAATGCACAACCACATCACACCCCATTCTGGAGTTACCCTGGTCCATTGATAGTGCCGGAGTTTTGAAATCAATGGGCTTCACAAAGCGGCTGTGAACTCATCAAGATGTCAGAATGTGTGTGTGGTTCTTCTGGAAGCACTGCCCTGATCCCGCAGTGAGCTCTGTGCAGAAGGACCTCTGCACCCACCCCGAGTCCCAGTGACTTCGGTGAATTTCTGTGCTGACAGAGGGTCCATCTGGATACAAGTCACTGCAGGATCGGTGCCTTAGTGCTCAACAAGGGAGCATGCTAGAGAAAAGTCCCAGATGCGCCAGATGATAGCCCTGAACAGGGGCTGCTGTGCCCAAGTTCTGTTCTATACTCGTTTGTGTAGAATAGCAAGTCCTACCAAGACATGATTGGGGTAACTGGCCTTGCCACAATTTTTTCTGATGACTAACTGGAATATTTGAGAACACTGCACTCTACGTTTGGTGTTGGTCCTTTAAATCTCCTGCCATGAGCCTGTAGAACGCAGGTCACTAAATGACATGTTATAAACGTAGCTGTTTTCTAAACTGCTAGTTACATGCAGTTTTAAACCCTCCTGCTTCATGGCATAAGCCAACCTTTGCCTGAGGAGGATCAGGAAGGAACTTTGTAGTGGGCAGGTTATTCCATTATTGACCACTTCAGGGGTTCTTGCACCTACCTCGGGAGCTATCAGAACAGGATACTGGACCAGGTGGAGCAATGGTCTGACCTGGTCTGGCTGTTCCTAGCTTGCTAAGCATGAACATGTCAGTGGCATTAATTTAACCCTTAGGATCCATGGGGGTGGATTGGGGTTGTTTCCTGGCCCGTCCCTAAAGACGTTCCATGGAATACAGGTAGGGGAGAACAGTGTATTGGAAGTGACACTCCTCAATTCTGCAACCTCAGTTCAGGATCAACTGGTTCCTGATATCCTCTCCTCCTGTGGGAGAGGGCATGAGAGAGCCCCAATTATACATAGAATCCCAGACTCTCCCCTCCAGCTGTGGAATTGTTGGAAATGAATCATGCTCATGAAACCGTTAAGTCTTCAAAACTGGCCCAGAGCCTCAGGAAGTGGGGATTTTTATTTTGCCCATTTCGTTTCCCTTCTTGATTTCCTTGCTGGACATGCTTAGGTGATTTCTCTCAAGGTGGTGCAAGCTATAACTACAGACACCACCAGTCCAGCTCGGTAAAGAACGCAACCAACTTACCAGGCTCTGGTTAAAACAGAGAGGGGTTGACTGGAAGGTGTCTGGGTTATAGTAGGTAGACGTCTGTAGAGCACTCAGGGATGGGTCCATGGGCGGCTCTGTCTGAAGATAGGTATCAACAAGTTGCTCCAAATAACTTGGGTTTTCTTCACAGGAAATGCAATTTGGAAACTGCCGTGGCTGGAAATAGTTGGGGGCAGAAGAGATAGGTTCTGCATCAAAATAAGGTGCTAGGAGGAAAAAAGGAGATAAGAGATTGTTCAATACTTGTGCTTACAAAGGGAGGCCAGGCTAGTTGCATGTTTCCTTTGGGTCAGACTGTGATAGCCTTGTCTGTGCTGAGCAGCATCTTGCACGGCAACTAGTCCCATGAAACACAGTGAGTCTAGACATGGAGAAAGGCCCTTCAAGTTTAGACTGAGATTTCCAAAGGGTTCTATATGAGTTAGGTGCCTAGTTCCCATTGAAAGTCAATAGGGGCTGGGGGGGAATTTTTCAGAAGTGCCTGAATGACTAGGGAGCTTAAGTCCCCTTGGTTTCCCATAGGGACTTAGGCTCTAAGTCACATAGTGCTTTTGAAAATTGTGGGATCCAACTCCCTTAGACTCCTTTGAAAATCCCAGCCTGACTCTGAAAGTAAATCCAAAGCAATCCTGAGAGCATGTAATGCAGGGGTGTGGTGCTGCTATTTTAACAGTTGGGTTTTGCCTTTAGCCTCTGCTAAACTCCATGTTCCAGGGATGCACGTCTCCATTAGAATAAAAAATAGCTTCTCGTCTTCATAAGCAAGGCCAGAGGCAAAACACTCAGCAGAGAGACCATGTCCCTACATTACTTCTGAAAAATTTAGCAAGTATGTAGATGAGACAGAGCTAGGTTCAATTGGTGTCGTTTGGAAGAGGGCAGGAGTCGAAAAGGCTCAAGGGCCAGATTTTCACTTACACCAAGGCCTCTTTGCACCACAGTACTCTGGTACTGGGCATCAGTTACCAGAGCGGTGTAAATAAGAATTTGGCCCTCTAGACTTGACTGCATTTCATGCTAAATTCATCTGTTCGCAAACACAGTTAATAACGAAGCCCTGATCTTGCAAACACTTACCCATGCAGGTAGTCCTGTTGATCTCAATGGGATTGCTAGCATGTGTAACATTACTCTCATGCGTAAGTGTTTGCAGGACTGGGAGCAAAGTGTTTAACTGGACAGTGGGGCAAAAAACATGCACCCAAAAGAGAGAGAGATTTATCAACCTGAAAAAGGTTATGTGCGTCTCAAGTTTCTATATTAACATAAGCAAATTTAAACCCCAAATATTCATTATTTAAGCATTTCCTTGTCCACGCAATGTATACATGCACACATTTACAAATGAAAGGGGAAACTTTCTGGATCTCTTAGCTACCAACATCTAGAGAATCAAAGATCTGAAAAGTCCAAACTAATATTTTTTTCTCCCAATTCCTGGATATTGGTGTCAACCAGGAAGGAGCTGTTTATGCAGCTCTGTTGAAAAGACTGACACCCCTTCTGAACTCTACAGGGAGAGGAGGGGAAAGAGAGAGAGTAACTGACTCTGCTGGAAGCTAAATGATCAGCAAAGACAAGTAATGCTTTAAGACGTTCTGGTCCCATCTGACAATCAGATAAAGGCAGTACCAAGAGATAGAAATCTTGATAAAGGCACCACGGCAGTGTTATTCTGTTGGTAATAAATGTTACCGATTAATTGGAGCCTTGATCCTCAGTAGAAAAGGCAAACTACATGGATATGAAGACAAAATTTCTGCTGGAGTGAGGGCAAAATGTACCCTGCTTGTCTTACTGCATCCTCATCTGCATTTAGTGAGCCCTTTTCAGATTCTGATTGGTTGGAGTTCTAATTAAATGGTAGTGCCTGCCTCAAGCCGTGCATCGAGGGCTAAAAAGACTTGGACTGGAGGAATAGGTGGGGGGAGGGGAGAAGGGGGATGCTCTTTGTACCAACCTGTGCAGGGAGAAGAAACAGATTCTGGAAACTGGACACTACTGCTGCCTCGGGAAACCTGACAAAACAGAACAGAAGGAAAATAGCAAATGCAAGTGTTTCTGCTTTGAAAGCTCACAGGAGATCTTTTTCCTGAACATTGAGGTGAGTCACAATTACTTTTCAAACTTACTTATGCATACATTAGTGATTGTTGTTTTTATTACCTGTGTCTGTATTACATTCAGTTCTGTTATTTATGGAGCACTCTCAATCTGTGTAACATTGTATTGTTCCAGAGTGCCACCCAGATAACAATAGATGTGCATTGCACTGAATTGTTCTAGTATTAAATATGTAGCTCCTCTGATGTGCATTCCATTCCATTGTTCCATTACTGTTAATTCACCATAGGTGTGTCTATACTTGAATTTTTAGTCATGTTTTAACATTTGTTAATTAGCAGGATTGTAAATCCTAGTGTGGACATGACAGAAAAAAATCTCTAGGAGTAGGAACACAACTAGGAACAATTTACAACTGTGTTAGCTAACGCGTTTAAAACACAACTAAAAAATCAAGTGTGGCTTACCCTGTGTAGCACCACACATGCGCACCAGACTGAATTGTTCTATTGCACACTTCACTTTGCAATCTACAGGTGTGATTGCTCTAATACTGCAACACTTATAAGAAAACTGATGATGTTGTTTTCCCTGAGGATTTGTGAACTGAAACTTACAAATCAATAAGCCTATTAGAAAATCACATCAGACATTATGGGTGAAATCCTGGCTGCACTGAAAACAAAGTGAGGTTTGCCATCCCCTTCAATGGGGCTTCACTCTAGCTATTCAGACTGGGGCTTCTTCTGATCAGATGGTTTTAACTTATGCTGACCAGAGCTTCATTTCTTCCATTCAAAATGTTCCTGAGTTAGAGCGTGGCTGGTTTCCCTATCAAGAACTTCCTAACATTTGCTCAGTTATTTAACACTTAAACTGTAATTATTCTCTATGGGAGGAAAAAAAACATTATTTGAATCCTGGCAGTTCTGGAAGAGTTGGCAAGGTTGATATTCTCTGTTTTGTCTATACATACACAATATGTAGCCTCTGTAACCTTACCACTAACAGTAGAGTGCGTTTAGTTAACTTGCAGGTTCTGTCCTGCAGAACGCTTTAGTCTAGCTTGGCATTACATGTGTGTACAGCACCTAACACAATGGGACACTGATCCTTAGGGCCCCCATGATGCAAATAAATAATAACAGTATAAATTCTGTTAAGCACAAAGCTAATCTCCTGCACCACCGGCTTTGAGTCTCCTTAGTGGATGGAACAATCATAGTGTAAACATTGAGCGAATAGCAAATTAAGACTAGTTCAGTCCAGCCTCTTAACACCCAGCTGGAACATTTATAGCGTATGTAAGTACTTAGCCATTGTATAAAGGAAGAAGGAAGGGGTGACTTTACACTTAAGAGAGGAGTATACTGCAGCATTTCAGTGCTAGAGGGCTCCATTCACCAAGCCTCTTTATTTGTGGTTGCAGGTTGCAGTCTGCTCAGCTTCTTGTGCAATCAACCGCTGCAGAGAGCAGGAGGTGGGAGATTAAATCTGAAAACCATCCAGGCTGTAATGTCATGAACCAGGAAGCAGTAATGATTTACCAACCTCTTTATGCAAAAACACAGGGCGCCTGAGCTAGAGGGCTCACTTACAAGAAAAGTGGAGTGTTCTGTGTGTGTCAAGTCTGCATCAATATATAGGTCTCCTGAACCCCTTTCCTTCTCTCCAAATAGTTATGGTTTTGGCCTGGTTGTACTGAAATGCATTAAAGGCCCTGATTCCGCAAAGCACTTAAGCACGTGCATAACTTCAAGCACACAGTGGGCCTATTCACATGCCTAAGTGCTTTACTGGATTGCAGCCAGTGTGTCCTGCATTAAGGGCCTGATCCTGCACCAGTGAAGTGTTTTCATTTATTTAAATGGGAGTGGGATCAAGCCCTATTTAAATGGCTCTTTGCTCATACTCACTTTCTAACTTTCTTTCAAGACAAAAGGAAATACACTTCTGGGGTTTTCTTTGTTTTGTTTTGTTTTTTAACATTAACAAAGTTGCATTACCCATTATACAAATCCCAATTTTTCAAACACCTTCTAGAGGTTTTTTTAGTACAGGTTAAGAGATAAGAATCGACATGTCCATTGTTACCAGCCTTAACAAACTGAAAAGAAAAATGTTAAAGGAGAAAATTATCCCCTTGAGACAACAAAGGTAGGGGATGCATGCACATTAAAACAGGGCACCAGAAACTACCCTGTATCAGGCAACACTGAACTTCAGCTGCCAGCCCGTTGCTCATTCACCAAGCTTGGCTAGGTCCCTGTGAAATTCCTCACTGTAACCTCCAGTGTTCAATAACCTAACTAATTTTATGTCAGTTACAAATTTGGCTACCACACTGTTCACCCCTTGTCTAGATCATCAATAAACATCAGTCCTGGTACAGAACATTGGACACTCAATGTTAACCTTTGGTCATGATGAAAATTGACCGTTTTTCCCTGTTCATGTCTACTGGCCAGTTTCTAACCCCTGACAGCACTTTGCCTTTCACCCCAGGGTGACTAATCTCTTGTGAGGCACTTTGTGAAAGGATTATATGAACATGATGATCTCCTGCAGGCACAGTTTTGCTAACACGTTCAGAATTACAACAGATTACAGAGCTGTGATATTCCTTCACAGAAGCCAGGCTGGTGTGTCTGTGTCGTGTTTTGTAATTTCAGATTTAATTATCGTTTAGTTTTCACTTGATAATGAAGTAAGGCGCACTGCTCTGCTAATTGCCAGGATCACCCCTCATGCCTTTTTTAAAGAGTGGTAACAAATTTGCTCCCCTCCAGCTCCCTGGTACAGTAGCTGATTCTAATGAGAGGCTACAGATTCTTGCTGACAGGGCAGCTTCTTCATTCTTAAGTTTCCATATCAAGAAAGAAAATTAAACTCTAGAGTTTTGCCCCCTGGGAAAATTCATTTCATGGAGAAATTCCCTCTGCACAGGATAATAGCTGCTGCAGTGGCAGAACAATACGCTGGGGATCAGAGCTCATTCCTTGGCATGGATCCAGCACACCTGGCGAGAGCTGAGCTCGGCCTTTCGCTCTTAGGCCACCGGTGCCTGAGAGTTCTATGGAACCACTGCTTTTGAGACCTGATCCAAAGTCCATTGAAGTCAATGGAAAGACTCGCATTGATTTCAACTGGTTTTGGAGCTAGCTTCTAGCCCTTGGGGATCCAAGCTAAGACCCTCCTTCCTAGGCCAGCAGGGGTTAGGAGCAGTATGATGCCAGCACATTCAGCCCTGGGAGGATTTGGTTGTGCACCCTCCCCAGGGGCCAGCAGAAGCTGGAAGCTGTGCAGAGCTAGTGCCTTTATCCCCTGACTGATGACTGAAGGAGCCACTGAACAATGGAAGGCCTTTGAGGGAGTTTTTGGGGGGGGAGGAATGACGTTCTTTTGGGCTCTGAGAGCTACCTCTTGGAGGGGAGAACACGTTGGGAGCCTTAGTACAACACAGAGCTTTACATGGGAGGGTCCTCAAAGCAGGCAACAGGGGTTTTGTTTGAGTCAGATAGAACATACATTTTCCCCTGCTGCTGCTGCACAGAGATTCTGAGCAGGCCTATCTGTCAAGCCTTGTCTACATAGGGGAAATTGACCAGCAGCATTATTCCAGAGCTGCTGTTCCAGTATAATTGAGCTATTCCAGAATAACTCTCTTGTGGGGACAGGGGCACTGTCTTCTGGAATAAAAGTGAGCAGAGTAACTAGTCCGGAACAAAGTAATTTTTATTCCAGAATAGACCGTCCACTTGGGGGAGTTATTCTGGAATAGCTAAATTGATCAATTTCCCCTTGAAGACAAGCTCTCAGTTTTGCCTGCATCAGCAGTGTCTGCTCCCATGGCTCTGAGTTCATTAAATCGATGGAAGAGAGATTAAGAGAAATAGTTTCTTATTCTTAAATTACAACATGGAAGAAGCTAGTATTTTGTCCTTACAGTGGCATCAGTTGCTGCTTGTCGTGCTCTCCTCTGCTGTAATAACTCTTTCACAGTGATCTTTACTCGAACACCTTGATACACCTTGGATTTTCCTGAAAGAGTGAGTTAAAAATAAGATTGCATGGATGAGAACAGGAAAGCAGGCACTTGAGTGGTGATATTTAAAATATTAAAAAGTAAATTCAGTGTGTTCTCGGTCACACTTTATATAAAGGGTATATTTACAAAGAGTTTGTAAAGAGTTTATGAATAGATGTTTTAATAAATGATTAGTCAGTTATTACAGAATGCCATAGGTCCCTTGTAACCATGACTTATACCCATTTCATGATTGTAATATGCTTGTAACATTTACTAACACTTTGTAGACTATTTGCAAATGTACCCTTAATATATAATAAATATAATTGTGACCAAGTTTTCTTCTTCCTTAAGAGTTTCTTTTTTCTTAGTAACAAAGGCTGGAGAAATAAATATCACTTAGCTCTTCACCTGAAATTCAGAGAACACTTTAGAGAGGAAGACAAGTACAATTATCTCCACTTTACTGATGGGAAGACTAAGGCAGCGAGATATTAAGACCCCAGTCTTGCAAACGCTTACACACATGCTTAACTTTTAATATTGTGAATAGTCCCACTGATTTCCATCAAAGTTAAGCACGTATGTAAGTGTTTGCAGGATCAGGGCCTAAGCAACTTGCATAAAATCACATAGTAAGTCAGTAGCAGATCTAAAAATAGACCCCCAGGTACTCTAATTCCCAGCCTTGTCTGCTGGACCATACTGTCAAATTAATCTGAATCTCTACAATATCCTGAAGTTTTCAGTCCAGGAAACAGACATGGGCACTGCGTTCATCCTCTATGTTAAGAACAGGAATAAAAACAATGCAAATATGTGGATGATTATTCTTTTATAGGACTAACCAATACTATGAATAAAATGATTGCGCTTTCAAGAATCACTCTCTGTGAGACCCAGTTTTCTTTCTCTCTTTAATGAGAGGAGTTCATTCTCTACAACTCCAGTTTGTTTCAGACATGCATGTGGGCCTCCATCAATGAGCAAAAACAATTGCCACTCACTAGCTTAGTCAGAACTTTGTATTTGGAGTAGTTAAGAATTTGCCTATTGACAAGAAACCACCCCTGACACTATTGCTGGAAGAAATATTTAACACCCATTGCAGTTTAGTTCAGTTTTTAGAATTGCTTCATTTTGCACTCAGTATATTTCTCTCTGAAACAGACAGACACATTGTCAACCTGGGATTGAATCTTGCAAATGGTTATTCACGTGGCCCCAGTCCTGCTATCAGAAGCTCTGCACACAGATCTGATTGCAGGATCCAGCTCCTACTCCTATTGCCTGCAATGGGAATACTTATGAGTAAGGGCCTGCAGGATCAGGTTCACAGCTAATATTCTGCCTTTGGAGACCCTGCAATGTTACCTGGTCCTTGCTTGGAAGACAGTCCCATGGGGAGCAATTACCTAGCTATGCACAAGTATTTATAACATACCCATCTATTGCCTGTTTGATCCCCTAACAGCAACTTTCAGCCTCTCCTTTGCTGTGACATAGGCAGAGTGTATACGTTGATCCACCACTGGCACTTGCCACCTTTCACTCCTGCTCTGCCAGGGGTGCTAGATTGACAGTGGAGCCCGTCCCTATCCTAGTGCAGACAGTGTCTCTGCTCAGTGCCACGGGCCTGTTTAATGACAGCCTGCCATACACAGTCACATTGTCTTTAATGCGGTGCCTGCTATTAACTGTCCTTGCCCCTCATTACAGGCCAATCAGTGTGGAATCCAGAGGAGGGGGTTCTATTGAGCTGCAAACTCAGCTCTCTGGGGATTATTTATCCCACTCGTTCCATTTTATTTTTGAAAACTGCAAAGGATGTTTCCTTGAATCTGAGGGAGAGAAACATTTAACAGGCACCCTCTGCTCCAAACCTCTCCTGTTAGGAGGGCTGACATTTTAGGCCCTGATCCAGCAAACCTGCTTTGATTTATGCATGCAAACGGTCTCCTTAGCCTTATCTACACTGGGAAAATGTATCATCTTAGGAAATGTGCTAAACAAGAAGGCAGCTAGGAGAGTTGGGGGCCTGCCCTGTTTAACATGTTAGCTGGTCATGGTTACTCCCAACCAGCTAACAGGACTGGCCTTGTCCACACTAAAGTCAAAAACATATTTAACATCATGATAGTGACCATGTTTTTGGATGTTGCATCTTCCCAGCATAGACAGCACAATTATCCACCTGCACAAAGGTTTTCTGGAGCAGGGTCTTCCACTGACCAGTCTAACTAAAAAGATAGGGACTATTCGCATCAACCGGTGGCAAAGAGCACCAGGGACATGGTCTGGGCCAAAACCCACTTCAGCAGGCTCTGGGTCAGGCCAACAGAGAGGCAGAGTCCTGCTTGGGCTAAGTGGAGATGTGACAGGTCCCCAGGTCAGCAGCCTGGGACTGACCCCTCACTCCACACTGCCTGCGGTCTGCACCTGCTTCACTTAACCTTCCTGGCAAACCTCAGCATCCATTTGCCTGGAGGGGGCAGAGCCTGTCCGAGCCTCAAGCCAGGCTGAGCGCTGAGTAGGCAGGTGACAGCGTGGGCGGCAGGGGGTGGGGGTTCCCACAGGCCTGCTTTGCAGGCACCCTCCGCCGAAGGGCTGGCTCGGTCACCTCCGGCAAGCTAGCCGGGTCCCGTGGCTGCACCCCGGCCGGGCTCAGGGGGTCGCCCAGGGACCCCAAGTTCCCCCAGGCGGGGGGCCGGGGTGAGGTGCGCAAGGAGCCCCGCAGGCAGGGCGCCCCGGGGAGATGGGGGGCGGCAAGCGGCCGCCCACGGCGCCCCGGGGTGGGAGCTCGAGCCCGGGACTGGGATGCGCAGGGCTCCGTGCGCAGCTCCTGGGCGCGGCGCGGAGCTGGAGGCCGCTGTGGCGCAGCCGGGCACCTTCCGGAGGCGGCGGGTCCCCGCTCGGGATCTGGGATCCCCCCCACACACACACCTTGGCCGGGAAAGCCCGGCTCTGTGAGTAGCTCTGATCGGGGACGGGGGCAGGCCCCGCACCCGCGGGCTCACCGCCCCATTGCGCACCCCCGGGCTGCCCGGTTCCGCGTCCTTTGCGCCGGGCGCCCTGCGCCCACCACCACCCGGGCCGGGAGGGGGCCCCTTCGCAGCTCCGTATCCCGTGCGCCCCCCGCAGCATTCCCGGCCTGGCTGCCCCACGCCCTGTCCTGCACGGACCCCGGCTCCCCTCATTCCCCCGCAGCCTGGCGCGGGAGCCCGGCCCCACACCTGCCGGAAGTGAACACAAGGGCTGCCCCCCCGCCCCTCCTCAGTCTGGGACCCCCCGGGGCCGGGCTGCCCCCCATCTCCCCAGGATTAGCCCCCGTTGATCTGAGGCTGTTTCCCCAGGTTTACCCCCCCCCCCAGCTGCTGGCCTCTCCGGGGCGGGCGCAGAGCCAGTGTGAGCTCGGCGCAGATATCTGGGGAGGGGGCTTGGGGACTGCGCGGGGGAGGGGGCTGGAGCTGGGGGGAATCCGCCCCACCAGACACCCTCATGGCCCGCGGGGAGTTTGCTGTCCGGCAGCGCCACTTCTGGTCATAGCGGACGCGGCACCAGGTCACTTCGGGGGGGATCCCCAATTGGGGATCTAGTGTAGGAGGCGCGTTTCCCCTTTTCAACAGCCCTAAAGGGGAGATCTCTCCCTGCCTGTGCAGTATCTCCCCCGGGGGCTGGCTCAGGGGAGTCCTGGGCCTGCCGAGTCCCACTCGGGTCAGATCGTCCCTGAATATTAAAATCCACAACTAATCACCTGGGAGCGCCGAGTTACGTTGCCTGAAGTCTTAAATTGCACCCGCGATTGGGCAGGTTAACCCTGAAATCTGCAGCCCCTGAGCGCGAGCGCTCCCCGGAGCACTGGCTAAAAGCACCGAATTTGCAAAGCACGTTAGGGATTAGCAACATTTTTTAAAAGGCTGAAATACTTTAACAATGGTTATTTAGAGCCCCTGCATTCCTGTGCACAAATCACGTTTGCTTTTTCCCTGTATCTTGCGTTGGGTGTGTGTATTATTCTACATATAATGTGTATTGCATATGATCAGTTTCCCTTCTATCCACTTAAAAACACTGATTTGCTTGCACTTTGCATTATACAAATACTAACTTTTTCTTTCTCTCCCCCCCTCCCCATTTTGAAGGTAAAATGACCAAAAATGGAGGATAATTTAAACATCCCCCAAATTCATGAAGAAAAGGTTTAAACTGAACTTACCGGACATTCTGACCTGAAAGAAGAAGCAACTTTTATAACAGCTGATGTTGCAGCAGAAGAATCAATCACCTGGGCTCCTAGATGCTGGGGGGAAAGGGAACAAAAAAACAATAATTTTAAAATTTAAAAAAAGAATACCCAAGACCACTGTGAAAATTCCAGGTGGAGACCAACAATATTAATGTTTTATACCTACAGATATAAGTTTGAGTTTTTCTCCCCTAATGCCAAGTATTTAAAACCTCTAGAAACCAATGATTTGACAATCAATGATTGCGCGATACTTTCAATTTGAATATTCAAAGGCTTAACAAAATGGGCTATCTTTTTGTGAAACCCAGCACATCCCCATGTAGCAGAGGGTCTTGGGGAATAAGATTTGGTGGGGCGGCCTTCCCCACTCCTTGATTTTGGGACATTTTGAACATTTTATCCACCTTTCCACAAACAAAACAGATGCCCCGAAACCTGCTCAGTATTTTCATCTCAGATACACACACTTGGCTCCAGTTCTCTCATATTTCACTTGCTAGCTGCAAAGGACGTTCTGCAAGGGAGCAGGGTGATTTTTGCACAATTTTTCACATTTTAAGGGTAAATTTGAGGATTTTTGGAGCAAAATGGCAGTTGGTGGGCGTGGCATAATAGAGACTCTGTCTTGGGCACCAAAGTAACTGTCACTGACCAAAGTGGGCTTTTATTTCATTCTGTTCCCCTCCCTCATCCCCAGTTTGTGCCCTTTGTTGGATTTTATTTGTATTTTCCCCAGTTCATGATCTTCACACCTATTCCATAAAGTGGCCTCTTTCAGATTAGATTCCCCCCAAATTGACCTGTCCTTGCATGGACAGCCAATTTAGCTCTAGCAAGGGTGGCTTGCCATGTTTTTGGCCAACGTTGGAAATCAGTATAGAATCCCAATTTTTTTTACACTGTATGTAAACATTCCCTATGCCCTGCAGTTAATACCCTCCACCAGGAATAGCTGCTTAAAGCAAAAAGCAGGATAGGCTGTTAATCATCTACCAGCAGTTTAATTTAGCTATTGTTACTCTTTTTTTTCTCTTAAGTTCAACAAATATACTTGATTTGTGTTAGGGAGTGGCACAGAGGTGGTCTCAGAAATGTCCTTATTCCAGCCCTGAAACATTTTCATGCAAAAAGTGATTACTTTTGTTGGGCCAAATACTGGAGCAGAATAACAGGAGAGAAAACCCCTAACTTCATTATGAGTATAAAACAGACCTCCTCTAATAATGTCTCCATATTAATAATTATGTTTTATATCTGCTTTTCACCATAATGTACACTCACCAATTTCGCTGTTGGTGAATAAAACAACAACATGCTCTGTTTTAAGACACAACTTGAAGGTGGGTATTTTGTTAAAGGAATACTAGATACCACCTGAATTAGATATGTTTTCATATCCAGTATAAATCCTCCTGCAGAAATGGACAGATTTCCACTAATGGGACTTAGTTTTAAAAGTTAGGAAATCTCTCTTCCTCCAGCTGTGACATTGGCTTCTACTTGGCTTGAAATATACATTGTAGATAGCTAGAGGCATGGGAGAATCCTGTTTATGTTCCAAGGGGGTTTACCTTGGAAAATGCTCCAATAAGTCTGTAGTTAGATTTACCTTTTGCAACTGGAAAATGTAGGCAACTGCTCATGAAAGCTGCCAAGATCAAATAATACGTAATTGGTTTATGAGTCTTAAGAAAAAAGAACTTTATCCTAGCAAGGAAGACCAAATGTTTTGGGTGTTAGTTTGTATGGCCCAGATCCTTAAAGGTATTTAGGCTCCTAACTTCTGTTGATTTCTTTGAGGATTTGAGCCTTTTGAGTCCAGATTTAGAATGGCTTCCACTGTTAAACACTCCTATTCTCTGATTTCCATGAAAGGGCAGCTGATCAAATACTCACTATCCTTTTAAAACTTAATGGAGTGAGCAGTGTAAAAGAGGGTCTGTACCTCCTTTTCTTTTCGAAGCATTTAAGGTGGTTGCTGCTAATGTAGCATCACCGGGTGATTTTTCAGACGCATGTAAGAGGGGTGCAGCTAATGCAAAGCAACCTTGGTGTCATTTTGAATTCCTTTGAAACAGCACATCGCTACATCAAATACAAATACTGATTATTTCGCCTTGCAGCCCAAATAGGTGGCGAATATAGCGATTTAGCAACATAGAAGTTCAATGTGTATTGATCTGAAACACGGGCACATAGTTTAAGGTGCAAGACGAGCTGATATATCGGCTTGAGTGTACCTTGCAGGCACTGGCAGTTCCACAGTGTGTGTCAGGGTCAGCCTGGGCTGCCCTCCGTGACGCTGTGGTGGGTGTGAGAATTGATGGCACATCCTGGCTGCTAGTAAGTGAAGGCGCTGGGACGCGTGCGGCTGAAATCTGGGTGACAAGATTTCAGGGGCAGCTCAGTGCTGGCGGGATGCGAAGGCTGCTTTTGTTGCCCTGTTTCCACCAGCCCCCTCCGTGGCCACGAGCCAAATCACTGGCGATTTCCCACGCTCCGGGTGGCGCCTTGTAATCAGCGTTGGCATAAGCCCTGCAGCTGGCTAGCGCTGGGCCACCTTCCCCCTGGCACCTAGCCGGGTTTTACAACTCAGGGCTCGTGGCAAGGGGCCCAGCTGCTGCTCCCGGCTGTTGTCCGCTTGCCTCGCACGGGAGATGGACCGAGATATTTATGGGGGGTTATAAAATGGCTGGAGTAGGAGCTAGTCAATTGCACGGCAGGGACGCAAAACCACCCCCACGTGCCCCATGAGCTGGGGGCTTTACCGGTGCGGGGCGTTCCCCCCACCCCGGGTGTGCCTTGCTTTCTGCCCCGCAGCACCGGAGGCAGCGGGAGCCCAGCGGCTGCAAAGGTTGTGAGTGACAAGAGGGGTGAGCAGAATCTGCGCCCCGCTTCCCCTTCCTACCCTGGGCTCGTGGGAACCCGCCGCGCGTTAACCCAGCTGCCCAGCCCGGTTTACTGGGGGTGGGGGAGGCAGGCGCTGTGCTCCCTGCCCGACTCGCTGGAGTAGAGGAGCCCGGCCAGGAGAAAAGTGGCAAGAGCCCAAAGGAACCCGGAGGCCAATGGAGGGGGGGCAGGGCGGGGAGTTCACACGGGGGTTTGGTTCCAAACAGGTCTGAACAGGGCTGGAGCATCAGGAAGTTCCAGGAGGGAATTTGAGATGGCCCCGCCCGGTTGCAGGGTTACAGCTCAGTGGGGCTGGGGGAGAAGTTAGAGGAGCGGGAGGGAAACCTGGCCCGGCTGGGGCCATCTGCCGTCTGGGCTACAGGGGAAGGGCGGGCTAGGCCCAAGGCCGCTTGTAAAATAAAACTTCGCCAGCCACGTGCAAGCTTCTGGCCCTGGAACAAAGAGCGCCGCCTTCAGGCCGAACCCAGACAGCCAGGTGCCCCCCGGGCAGGTGATGCGCTGCAAAGTGGGACGGGGGTCACAAAAGTGGGTATTGCGAAGGGAGCAGGGGCTTTCTAAGGCCAGGTGAGGCAATGCCAGGATATGCGCTGGTGCTAGGGGTGGCCTTCAGAAATACTGCAGCCGCATACAGGGCCTCGGCCCAAACCTGTCCTCAGATGCTGGTGTAAGTGGTAAAGAGTCCTGTGGCACCTTATAGACTAACAGACGTATTGGAGCATGAGCTTTCGTGGGTGAATACCCACTTCTTCGGATGCATGTGTAAGTGGTGTAAGGGATACTCCCACAGGGCAGATACCAGAGTCATTGGTGTGACAGAGGTACAAAAACAAGCCTTCACTCAAAGAAAGGTCAGAAATAGAACCTGCCTGGAGAAGGGCAATGACCATCATCACAGCTTGGAGGGGATTTCATAGAGGAAAGACTTGGCCCAAAGCAGAGATTTTTCTAAAACTTGGAGTTTTATTATTAGACGGGTTTAAATGATTACTGCAAATGAAAGGGTAGTTTCTTCCACATAGCAAGACCCCCTTTTTTCCCCATCTAAATTTGTGGCTTTTCCTTTTTTTTTTTTTCCCCCCCCCATGACAACAAGCCAATCTTAAAAATAATGAATGGTACCAAGAAAGATGCTCCAATTATCATAGGGGCACCTAAAGGCTGCAAAGGGGTACCTAATAAACTCTCATGCATTAGGGGCATTGCTGGGCATGAAGGTGATTGGTCACCAGTTTGCGTTCTGGATTGTCATGTGTAGCTTGAGTAGAGACCTGACAGAGCTACTGAGCATTTCAAAATACCTAATTATTGGGGACACTTTCTAACATGCTCTGCATGTGTAATTGGGGCCAGATTTTAAAGGAGGGCAGTGCCCAACAGCTCCCAGTAATTAGAGTAATATCCGCATTCTTGGGGCTGGGCTCCCTTAAGGGTTTATTTTAGTTCCCAATGGCTATTAGCCAGGGTGGGCAGGGATGGTGGCCCTAGCCTCTGTTTGCCAGAAGCTGGGAATGGGCGACAGGGGATGGATCACTTGATGATTCCCTGTTCTGTTCATTCTCTCTGGAGCACCTGGCATTGGCCACTGTCAGAAGACAGGATACTGGGCTAGATGGACCTTTGGTCTGACCCAGCACTGGAACACAGTACCAGAGGCTTTGGATTTTTAAACTAGCCATTTGTGGTTGTGCAGCAAATTGTAAAAGGCAGAGAGGTCTCTGTTCCTGTGGTCAGTCAGGGACGAGACCTCCCTCCCTTAGGAGGTTTGGAGAAATCCTTGAGAATGCTCTCCACACCTTTAGGGGCCACGATTTCTCAGTGCCTGATTGAAATGTGTGAGTAGTCAGAATGGGAGGAACTCATAACTGTGCTCATAACTGATTTCTAATAAGCCGCTGAAATGGTCACTGATTGTGTGCGCCAAATCCTCAGTTCCATCTTGGACCCTTTGGCATTGCTGCCACCTGGATAGTCCCCCATTGCAGAGGAATCCCTGGCTGGTAAAATAGTCTCTACACAACCTCCTGACGGTCCTGTCCCCTCTGGATTAAGTGCATAGTAGGGACAAGAGAAGGTGTGGCTGGAGTACCTTTGTCTCCTGGGATCCCACTGACTGTGTAACAACCTTGGATTGCTGTTACCAGCCGGTGGAGATTAGCGCAGCCGTGATGCCCCTGGCTGCCCCCAGGATCTAATCGGTGAGGGGAGAGGGTGCAAATATGACTTTAAACCACCTTGTCTCCCCCACACTCCTCAGGCCTTGTGCTGAGCATAATTCAGACAGACCTGAGGATTTAGCCCATGATGCCATGCCCGATGTCTCCTAAACTAAGATTTTGTGTCTTTCCTGCTGCCACACTAAGGGAGCATTCCCCATCAAAGGAGAAAGCAGCAGCGGCTCTGGAAACAAAATTGCTACTAACACAAAGAAGTTAACTAGAAACATCATAATGGATGTGCTTTGTGCAGACAAAAGGGACAGGCCTAGTTCCATATGTGTGTGAACAGCTCCCTCTAGTGGCCACACCGAGCTCCTGGTGCGCACATATCTTTTTCTCCTCACAGGGCTCTTTGCAAGGGCGCGAATAGTGGGCTTTGGGGTGTGTGAACACATGAACACACATTGTTTAAAGTTCTGAAAAGCTTTTTAAAGGGACACAGCTGACGTACTTTGTAATCAGTTTTAAAATGTATTTTTTCACTTCTGTTGCTATAATCTCTTTGGAAGCATGAAACTACAATTTGTTTCCTTACAACTGTTTATCCATTGCATGTTGCTCCCCTGCCCCACTCCTTCCTGGCTGGCTGTTGTAGGGCTGCTTGTGAGATCTGGGCTGTTGAATTTCATCACATGAGAAAAAAAAATAGTAATGAAGTGTCTTCTTGGCTAAAAGAGTAGTATGATCCAGTGGACAGGACATTGGCCTGCAATACGGAGACCTGGGCTCTATTCCTGGTTCTGCCTGTATCCTGCTGTGGGATCTTAGGGATGTCATTTTGGCCCAGATCCTCAACAGTATTTAGATGCCTCACTCCCAGTGAAATCAACAGGCTTTCCCCTCCGTGCTTAGTTTTTCCTCCCACCGTTTGTATCCCTTGTCTAGATTTTAAGATCTCTGGGACAGGGATTATCTCTCACTATGTGTTCGTACAGCACCTAGCGTAGCAGGGCTCTGATATTGGGTGGGACTGTTAGGTGGTATCACAATGCAAATAATAATAAAGGGATATTTTGAGTTTAATGGACCTTGCCATTAGAAAAAAAAACAGGGTTGGGGTGTAAAATTATGGGCCTTCAAAATATGATCGTATAATTTATATACAGACACCTCTTCCTCTATGCTTCAAGAAATACCCATACAGCTCTAATTTAGAATGGCTTTGGAAAAACACTGGCCCTCAACCTGCAAATGAATCCATGCAGGCAGACCTCTGCACCCAGGAGCAGTGCCTTTGAAGTCAGTGGGACCATTTACACATCAATGGGACCATTTACCCGTTTAAAGTTAAGTCTTTGCAGGATCTGGGTTTTAGATTACAAGCTCTCTGGGCAGGGACTGTCACTTACTATGTATTTGCATAGCACAAGGGGGGCTTGGAGCTGTTTGGAGCATTACACACAATAAATGAATAATAACAAATAGTAATTATTTGGGTACGAAAACCACTGTACCAGATAAGCGCTCGTATACTGCAATCATAATTTTCCTTGAAGCAATCCATTGTGGCTGATATTAGGTTACAGAAGTTTATTTGTCATTGCCTGATATGCTGTCTGTCCAAGTTCACCATCTATTTACTATCCCTTCCATAACTATCACCCTAGGACAATGCCATATTTACATAACATTGGCATTTGGAATTTACATGTATGTGGTAGATAGTAAGATATCACTATACAGAACTTAAATTATTTGAAAAGGCTTCCATCCTTCCCCTCCATAACTTCGGTATCTTTTTGTAGAATCACTTTGTAGAAATCTTCTAAGGTTGTTTAAATAGACACGGTTTATCAGCAACTAAAAAGATGAGGTTCTGTTTCTTAAGGTTGTTTTCCAAACTGGGACTGATCCAAGACCACTGAAGTCATTGGACTTTTTAAATTGACTTTCTCTGGGCATTGGATTGAGACCATTGTCTACAAGCTACACAGTAACCCTGACAATTATATTGTTAAACAGAGCATTAAGTAGTGTGCTGATTTTAGCAATGAATATTTCCTTTGTCTGAAATTCTTCTTAGCATTTTTGCCTCCAAGTATGTTATCACTGTCCTCCATTTTCAATGATTGACTATAGGGAAATATCCTACAATCAATTCAGCTGTCTGAGTGAAGGTTAATTCTAATTTGTCACCAACTGTGAGCTTTCCTCAATAAGTTCTTCGGCATTCATATGTCCCCCAGACTGGACTCCCGTCTTCTTTTGCCCAAGAGGAGTTGTCATGAAGGGAGGTTGTATCTAAGGGTTCTTCTGATGAGAGGTGGAGCATCTTGGGAGGTAGGTCATTCGCTACAGCCATAAATGGTGAAAAGGAATAGGACGAGGTGGCAGGGTAACTGGGTACGTAGTGGACGTCTTCAAAAGCGTGCAAAGGGTAGGACTGGGCTCCTGGGATGGCAGAACCCCAGCTTGAGCTTCTATACTGGGAAGTGCTTCCAGTCTCGTGAGAGGTGAGGCAGCTGGTAGTTGTGGGCAAGGTTTGTAGGGAATCTGCGCACACGGCATCTGACTGGCTGAGGCTGTCGGGCATGCCCTGCTCCCAGGAGTCTCTCTGTTGGAAAGAGGGTGAGGGAGATCTTTGAGAATAATGCCATGTTCCAGAGCAAAAAGACACAAACACCTAATCTACTGGGTCTTCTAGCTTCTGAGTTTACCAAGCTAAGCTATTCCTGCTTTCTAACCTAGGCCCCACACAGCCAGCTCTGTATTGTCCTTAGACACTAGCAGGAGTGTGTAAAAAAGTGATTAAGGAAAACAGAGCCAGAATTTATGGCATGAGTAAACTACATTGCACCCAGTTCCAGATCAGACTTGATTGTCTTAGGCCCTGATCCAGCAAAGCACTTTAACTGTAAGCCCACGAGTAGTCCCAGTGAAGTCAATTGAAATTAAGCATATCCGTAAGTGCTCGGCTGGATCAGGGCCTTGGTTATCATTTCAGTAGGGTTTGAAGAGGGAGGGTGGAGCATACAGATTCATACGTGCCATGCAGGAGCTGGGGGTGTGGGACTGAGCTTGGTTCTTGCTCCTTGGGGTGGTAGAGGCAAGAGAACTTTGTGACACTTCCAATCAACTCTCCTCCCACCAACCCACAAGCAAAACTGACAGATCCCAGCGGGACAGCCAGGGAGGCTTCGCTAGGCAGAAGGAGACAGGAAGACAGCAGCATAGGAACTGTCATAATGGATCAGACCAAGGCTCCCTCTGCTCCAGTACCATGCCTCCAGATGTGGTGCACCCTCTACACAATCCAACCCACCATTTAACCCTGGATACCAAATTCCAAGCAGTGCACAGACTCACTATTAAGAAATGTGCTGAGTCATTGGGGAAGGGCGGCAGGAGCGGGGGCAGCGAGGAGGTGCTGAAAAGGGAGCTGGTGCTGGGTGTTACGGCAGCGGCGCGATAGTCCTCGGTGAAATAGGGGTCCAGTAGCGGCGGGTACCCTTGAACGGCAGAGGAGTCACACGGAAAGGACTTTGCTCCCAGGGATGAAGCATAAACATCATTTGAAAGCGGCTTAGTGTTGTGGAAATCCAAATCGGACATGAATGATCTCCTAACTCCATAGTAACCAGACATGGCAGTGGAGCCTGCTGGCGAGAAAGATGGAAGTCATACCAATGAAAGGTCATGTCAAAGTCACCAGCCACTGAGTCAAAATTCATTGGGCAAATCAACAGAGCTGAAAACCACACAACTCTCCCCTCCATCTGTAACAAACATCTGCCCACTTCCCAGGGCAGGAGAGAATCCTGTCGTTAAACAAGTGTCCCCGCACAGCAGGTTTTACCCCCATGGTCATTACAGGGTCCCTGGTTTTTTTTGCCTTCCTCTGCAGCATGGGGCACAGATCTCAAGCTAGGATCATCTTGGAAGATCTCACCTAATCATTTCCCTGCCATTGCAGGGGGATCAGGCATTGGTCACACCTCAGTTTCTCCTGTTCTCTGCCTGTCGCACACACCAGTTTAGTCTCCTAGGACTGAAATGCTGTAGTCTATCCCGAATTATGGGGCTCAATATGGTGGTAATTGAGTGAAATTTAATGGCCTGCGATATACAGGAGGTCAGACTAGATTATCTAATGGTCCCTTCTGGCCTTACACTCTATGAAACTACGAAATTATCAAATGACAGCATGGCCTTCCCCTTTCTCTCAGTCTTGGTGTGTGTTGTACCAGAACTTGACAAACTCTTATTGAAGATCCAGAAACCAGTCTCCCATAGACTCAGGTAAGCCCAATTCAGGTACCAATTAAACCTCAGGAAACCCAGCATTGGCCGATTCAGCAAAGCACAAACGCATGTGTTTAGGTCAATGTCTGTTCAGCAAAGTAAATCATGTTTTGCTGAACTGGGGCCTTTGTTGGGATGCTCTGCACTGAACTGCTCTGCCCATGGGCTGGGGACCAGCTGTTTTGGCCTCTGCCCTTCCCCCACTTTTGCTTCCCTTTCTGTTCCCCTCTCATACCTTGTGTGTGGGAGGTGGGGGGGCTAACCATCTGCTCCCTACCCACCAGCTCCCATCCACCCATTTACCACACCCTCCTGAAATGAACCATACCAGCTTTTGCACTTTCCCCGTGCAGCCCAATGGGAAACTGCGATTTCTACTACAATGTGGAGCTGTGTGAGGCTGTACATTAGTGGCAACCCCATGTCCACTCTCAGGAGGCATCTCTCAGCAGCACAGCTGGTTCCTCCTGGGCCATTAGCACTAGGGAAGTATCTCCCTTAGGCAAATGGGCTTGCGTCTCTGCTTCTGTAATAACATGTGCAGAGTGCATCCCAGCATTGTTCTTCATATCACAATAGCACCTACAGGCCCCATCTGAGATCAGAGCCCCATTGTGCTAAGCATCATACAAACGTAAGAACAGCCATACTGGGTCAGACCAATGGTCCATCTAGCCCAGTATCCTGTCTTCCAACAGTGGCCAATGCCACTGAGCGTGAGAGACTGCCACTGCACCAAAGACCTTGCAGTGTAACTAGAAAAGATGGACAAAGAAAGTAGTATTCTCCCCATTTTACAGAAGGGAAATTGAGGCACAAAGCAATTTAAGTGATTTGTCTAAGGTCATACAAGGAGTCTGGTACAGCCAGAAACTGAGCCTCATTCTCCTGAGTTTCAACCCAGTGCCTTAACTACAAGCCTGGCCTTCCCCTCTCAGAGTTGGTTCTCGTGGTCTCCCTTTCCTTGGGGCTTCAGGGAAGGGATTTAATGTCATTAGGATACCTTTCTGAGTTAACCCTTCAGTGACTCTCCTCTCTGAGTGTTGGGTGGCACCACCACAGTTCTTCGTGGTAGTATTTTCAAGTCCCTTCACAGGAAGAATGAAACTGTAATGGCACTGGATTGCCGACACTAAAGTCATGTATGATTAAGTGAAAATACTCACCCGACATTTGGACAAATGGAGACGGGGAGGTGCTGGCACTGCCCTAAAAAATAAAGAGACATTGAAAGTGTTTTCGTATGCAATCCAGAGCGTAAACGTGTAGCTTGGAAGTGGGTTTTGCATCATTGCGATGTCGTTTTGGAATCTCAGTGACGCTACGAAGGAGAAGGAATTAGGCACACGACTGCAAGCTCCGGAGAGAGAAAGTAATAGTAGATGGAGGGTAGGAAGACAAATGCTGATAATTGCAGGAAAATCAAGATAACTGGGCTTGACGCTCATTTACATTAAAGTTCCTTTACATGGTCAGAGTGGTGTAAAGTGGCCTTCATGTGAGAGTCAGCCCCTCTGTGTTAAAAATTGTGCCTGATACTCCATAGCCCTGCACCATGCGCAGTCATATATACCAGTGGAAAGGGGGTATAAATTGTTATTGTTCTGATTTGTAGCATTTCCCACCTACTCTGCACAGGTATAAATTACTCTATGTGGGCAGTACAAAGGAAAGCCAGGCTCTATATGTGTACCGCACTGGCCAAGTGTGTGTCACGTCCCCCTCTAGTGGCTGGTCTGCTAGTGGATAACAACCAACTGCTGCTACCAGCTAATGGAGTTGCTCATTTAGCTCAAGGGGTCGAGGTCTGTTGTATCAATTTAGATGGAATATAGGAGCCTAAAAAGTCAAAGTTGTTAACATGCCCCAGTCACTGTCCAACACTAAACAGTTTTAAACAAGGTTCAGGATTTAGCTGGACCTGATGGAGGTAGCAGCGTCATCTGGGTCCATCTCTGTGGCCCAGTCTGGGCAGGACATCTCTCAGGATCAGGATGCTGTAGGGCCATGGTCCCAGAAGATGGTGGGAGTGGCAGCCATAATGTTGAAGCTCACACCGGTAGCCAATTTTTTCTCCCCAGAGTCTTTCTTTAAGGACCCCAAAAGGGAGTGATGGGCAGAATAGCCTGTCCTGTCATTATTTTGTCCATCAATAGGCCTAATTTCTGGCACACCAATTATGGTTCATTGATTTTTTTTTTGTTGGTCTGATGCTGTCTCGTTTACCAAGCATGATCTTAAAACAGTCCTTGAATTATATCAGGAGGCCTTTCTGTTTGCACTAATTCAGTCTGTCTCCCTTTTGTAACTTTTCCCATCAACTTTTATTATCATTGGTTATTGTGACACTTTATGAACTTTCACTCGCTTCTCACAGCTGAGCTCACAATTTGGGCAAATTTGTAGGACCAGTTATCCCAACAGGTCTGTGCTTTGGGACTAAGGGTCTGGAGTTCAAACCCCATTGATAATCTCTGAAGGTGACAGAGTAGCAGCCGTGTTAGTCTGTATCCGCAAAAATAACAGGAGTACTTGTGGCACCTTAGAGACTAACAAATTTATTAGAGCATAAGCTTTCGTGGGCTACAACCCACTTCTTCGGATGCATCCGAAGAAGTGGGTTGTAGCCCACGAAAGCTTATGCTCTAATAAATTTGTTAGTCTCTAAGGTGCCACAAGTACTCCTGTTATTTTTTCTCTGAAGGTGAGTCATTGCACATGCACTGGGTGTTGTCCTGGACAATGAATAGGGGGGAATATTTATGGATTTGCAGCAGAGTTTCCATTGTGTATTCTAATCACACACTCCTTCTATGGAAGTCATTAACAGATCAACCATCTATAGTGCTTGCAACGTGAGCCTGGTCATTTTTCCAGTTGTACTGTTTCAACTGAGGCAGAATTAACAGGCACCAATATCGGCAAATGGAAGTAAAGCGGGTGGGGGTGGAAGGAGGGGTATAAACTGTGGCAGATTAATCAACAAACATTAGGTTGTGAAAAGCCACAAGATTGATGACATGATAGTCCTGATGCTGTGATTGGATCCACACGGATGAATTCTTACACCTGTGCTGAGTCCCAGTGGGGTTCCATATGAGTGCAGGGATCATCCCACAGGGATCTGACTATAGGATTGGGGCCTACGTGTGTATGAATTCAGTTAAAAATCAACCAAGGTAGAGGTCTGTTAACCATGTAACTATCCAATTAACGCAGGCCTGCGTGCTCCCCTCCTGCAGAAAAGTGGGCAGAGGAGAACAAATGGGTGGCAGAGCTCTGTGCGTTGCAGCCAGGAGCTCCTCTGCAGCTCGTCACAGAGCATGGGATGACTTAAGTGGGCAGAGAATCTGACCCATGAACTGGGTGCTCACATGCAGGGCCAATGCTTCTTTTTAAATACAGGTTTTAGTTTTTCAAAGAACAGGTAAAATATTGATGCAAATGCACTCTAGAATGCGAAAGTTTTGCAACAGTTATTTTATTTTTCACTAAACATTGTTTGTTTGTTATGCTGGCCATGAATTTTCGGTGAACGTAGAAAGCAAAATACTGAATACCAGTTTTATCATTCAACTGAGAGATTTAGCCATTCTATTAGTATTGTGCTCTGGATCACTATGGATCACTTTGCTCCAGGGGGATCTTGCCTCCTTGGAATCCCAATTCAAATTCCTATGGTCAAATCAGCAGTAAATATACCTTGCTCAGAGCCATTTCTACTGTCATTTCTATGAGTTTAGGAAACTGCATTTTCTTAGTCTTGCGTTTCCATAAACTATGGCCCAAATGAGAATTGTTTGACCCATGCTCCAGGTATCCCTAAACCTCCAACTGCCAGAAGCTGGGACTGGCTGATGGGATGGATCACTCGACATCCCTGTTCTGTTCATTCCCTCTGAAGCATCTGGCACTGGCCACTGTTGGAAGACTGACTACTGGGCTAGATGGACCTTTGGTCTGACAGAGTTCTCCATTCACTTCTCCGAGATTCTGAACTGGGCCACCTGCTTGGACCCTCTTTGCAAATGAAATGAGTGGCACCTCTGAACACCTAACTACTACTCTTTCAGCGCAGTTGGTACACAATGTTAAACATATGTCATCTGGTACTTGAAGTTTAGTGGAGGTCAAGCAAGCCCTGAATAATATTTCATACCTCAGCTCTCCGTTTCAGATTACCTCCAGTGCATCATACAAATGCTGCTACTACAACTGCACGAGCAGATTTCTGCATAACACGTAACAGGCAGCTTTCTCTAGATGGAAAAGCTCAGATGCACGTCGTTGTGAGTACTGACACAAATATTTTGTACTGAGGTCTTTCTCCAAACTTCTAAACCCTATTTAAAATAAAACAAAACAAAAACCAACCCTACCAAGTGAGATTTTAACTATTCCACTGCTTTTGACCCTGTAAGGTGGTGCAGTATACAATTTCCAGTTTGCATACAGCAAACAGGAGGTTCCTGCCATGTCAGGCAACCAAATTTAGAGGTTTATATTTGAATTAAATTTGCCAGTGTTAAGACTTCCTTTAGCTAACATGGTAAGTTCACAGCTGCCTATGGGCTCCTCCAAAGATGATAAGAGGTTTGAGGAAAGACTATTCCACAGGCAGGACTGTGGCAGTTTCATGGTGGAGTATTTTACAGAATGTACCTTACTTGTTCAGAGCTACTTTGGGGATTATATTGAAAACATAGAAAAGAAGTGAATCATCTGTGTTTTTTCTCCTTTTACTGCTCCTACCTAGTCAATCTGGGGTGTTGCTCGTTTTAGACATAAAATACTTTAAATCACAAAGTAAAAGCAATGGCTAGGATGTCAAAAAGAGAGAAATGATTTTAGCTCTGTCAGTTTTTGAGGGGCCCGATTTCTGCCCCTTTAAAGGCTCTGGATTTTCACTAAGTGCTGAGCACCCACCTGTGAAAATCAGCCCCCCTAAAGGGGGTGTGGCTGGGCACCGCAGATCACTAGCCACTTGTGAAAATCCTGGCCAGTGAATCCTGATGAGCTTTGTCAAAGAGAACGCACTCTATTATACCAGGTTAGAACTTGACCATGCAAATCTTATTCCGACATCCTACTCTCTGCATGTACGTACCCTGAGTAATCTTTCTCTAGGATATAAAGCCTCCTGCTATAGGCTTAAACTAACACTGAGCTATTGAGGGCAGAGGCAGAAACTTTCCATGGGGTCAGGTTATGCAGGGTTTCTGGCACCTTCCGCTAAAGCAGCTGGTACCAGCCACTGCAGGAGACAAGACAAGCTCCGGTCTGATTCAGCCTAGCAATTCTTGTTTGTTCTGATATAATCCTACAGAGTTTACTGGGACTGTTCATGTGAGGAAAGATTACTCATGTGAGTAAGGGTGGGTTTAAGGCTAAGGGCCCAGTTGGCAAATGAAATGGCGAGACCAGCATCAGTTTCAGGAGAGTTCTAGCCCAGAAAATGAGGGATACCTTGCCATCAGACTGGGAAAGAGGCAGTAACAGGTAGGGGAGAAACGCAGGTGCTGTAGAGACAGTGCTTGGAAGGAACTAAGGGCCAGCCAGGGGTTGGGAGAAGAAAGAGGCAGAGAGAGGCAGGGATAGTTGTAATTTTTTTGTGACTCTTAACTGCCCCCTGCTCCTCTACTGCGTTGCATGGAACAAGACACCGACCCCATGGGGCTAGGACAAGCATGTCTGAGTCACTAGTCAGCAAATGCACACAGTCACTCATCTAGTTACAGCCTAGCCTTCAGCACCAAGCTAGGGTGCTATTAAACATACACGTTTGCCTCAAAACTCTCTCGGATTGCTGCCAATTTAGCAGTAAACCCTGGCCACTAGCTTAAGTCTTGTGTTATCTCCTTCACTTCAACAGGTGCCTGACTCTGGATGGTATGTATTTTTTGGCAGGCAGGAAACTTTTTCGTAATCCGAGAGAGTGAGAGAGAGTTCCAGGTTTACTGAGTTCTTGCATTTTAGACAATGTGGTCAAGTTTTATGGTGCAAACAGCAGTCTGCCAGAAACTCCTTTAACTCACGTGATAGCAGTCCTGTCTTTTGTACCATAGGACCCAGATTCAAAACCAGCTCATACCCCATGGTAGGGTTTGTTACCAGGAATGCAACCAGAATTTTGCTAAGGAGGGGGCCCAAGTTACCTGTTTGGCCGCTTCAAATTTGGGTAGCTTTGCGATCCCATGTCCCAACGCCACTCACGCAAATTTGGCCTAGCTCCCCTCCATCATGACGGGGTGGGCAGGCCACATTTGAGTCAGTTGTGTTGCAATTCAGCATATGGAGCTAACACCACTATCTTAAATTTGACCGAGGCTGCCCATCCATCATCTGGTGTGGGGGCCTGGGGCCCCAGATTCCCGCTCATTTCACCCTTGTTTGTTACATTTTCACTAGTCAAATGACTGTTTTGCCCTCTTGTACATAAGAAATATAAATAAAAAATGTTTCTACATTAATAAACAAGCACCTTGTAATTTAAGGTAAGAGAGACCTCTGCTAAGCTTTGAATCAGTTGCTTTAAACTGCACTGGGCTGTCATTAGACTACCCACAGCAAGTAGTTTAAAATTTAAAAATGCCATTTTACAAAGGCATTTGAGTAAACGCTGCAAATGCGCTGAGTGGGATGAACACTCAGCCATTTCGCATGAGCACTAGGAACTGTAATACGCTGAGAATATTCAGCGTGCTGATACCCTCTGTTACTTTTCTACCTGCCTGGGCTGAGATCTCGCCTCCATTCCTTCATTCCTATGATCTTGATTTAAAAGAAACTCCACACCAACATGTCCAGCCAAAGCTCAGGGTGCTCTTATGCATTCAAGAAAACAATTGGATTAGTGTTACAAAACAGTCCAAAGCAGCTGCACTTCTGCTTCCCACCTGGCCCCCTTATTAGTTAAGCCCCAGTCATGTGACCTATACAGTTTAATATCCCCTTCCTCCCAGGCAGAAGTTCTGTACCACTCTCCACTGCCTCAGCCCTGCAGCAATGGCAGCTTTGCGGAGTGCTTGGGCGGTCAGCAAATGTGGGCTTTGTCACACCTTGAGGGGTGGGGACAGAGTTCCCAGAGAAAGGGACTCTGATAGAGAATGTGCTGATTTTTATATGGTGTGGGGGATACTTGAGGGCCTAGGCTTATTTCCTCTAGGGCAGTATCCTGTGGAGAGAGCGGGTCTCTTGGGGCAGGTGGGCTTAGTACATATTAGTCCTCTGGTCTTTAATGTAAAATACCTTGGAATATTGGCATATGTGAGCCCTACAGATTTTTTTTATTTTTATAGTTAAAAATCCCCATATGTTGCAGATCATCTCAGCAGACTGATCTCATTGACGGCTCCAGAGATCTGGCAAATAGCACCAATTGCTTAACTTGGTTTTGGATGTTAACTTTCTTGGAATGGGCATTGTAGATTATTCTCCCTGGCAATTAATCAGAACAGACACTGACATATTTGCCTGGGCTTAAATTTTGGATTTCATTCTGTGTTTCCTTATCAAGTGGTGTGTGGCTCAGATTATTTTAAACTCATTAGTCTATTTCCTCCCTGCATTAGTTCTTTTCAGCACTGCAGGATTATCATAACTGTACCTTTCACACAGCAGGAGTTAGTATAGATCAGTGAGTCTGTTTAACATCACTGGGGCTATAGTTTGTAAAGCAATTAATAATCTTGGTATGGGCCCTGTTCTCCATTGATTTACATTACTAGGCAATGCCTCCTGTGAGCTGCAAAAGAAAGTGCATAGAGCAATGCTGCTGTTTCAGTTTACCATCATTATTCAGCAACATGACTTGCTTGCATTATGAAACAAGCCACACTCCATCCACTGAGGGGAGAGCGGAGTGGCGGGGTATGTGTGTGTGAAAGGAGGATCCCAAGCAAATAAATAATAAACAGTCGCACCTTGGTTATGCAAATATATCTGCATGGGCTGATCCTTGGGCCTTCATTGATTTCAGTAGATCCAACCACATGGATCCAGTTGCAGGATTGGGGCCTAATTCAATAACAATGATAGTGATGCTTTCTCCTGCACAGGATCTGGTTGTCCTGCTAACGAGGCAGGTCAGCTCACTGTTCATAAAACCCTCAGCAGAACTTAACAGAGCTGCAAGGCCCTTCTTGCCCTTAGTGGAGCTGGTCAAAAATGCCAACTGTTTCTTCCAAGAAATTTTAAAAAGCGTTATGGGGGGAATTTCTCATGAATTTGTTTTTTCACTGCAAAAATACCCAGAACTGTTTTTCAGACTGAAAACTGTACATTTTTATCTGATTTTTTTTGTGGGGGGTTCGTTGAAAAACCAGAAAATTTCAACTAAAATATACAATTTCAGAGCATATATTTTTTTCATTTAAAATATTTTGATGACAAAACTTCAGCCAGCCCTAGTATTTAGCAAATCTCTGCTAGAGAGTCTGTCCTTTGTGGAGATCCATCTTTGGGTAGCGAGAACATGTATCATGGGAGGCAGTGTTGTCTAGTGGATAGAGTTCTGGACTAGGACTCAGAAGACCTGAATTCTATTCCTGGCTCTGCCATTGGCCTGCTGAGTGACCTCAGGCAAGTCATTTTATCTCGCTGTGCCTCAGTTTTCCCATCTGTAAAATGAAGACTATATGATACTGACCTGTCTTTGTAAAGCACTTGGAAATCTATGGATGAAAAGTGCTATATAAGAACTAGGTGGTATTTATTTACTAGGTGTCCCCCTTTTTTCCCCCAGAGAGGAACACTTCCTCTCTCTGCCTCCTTCCCAGACACCCAGATAGATCAGAGGAAATGGTAACATGGCGCGGCAATTCGTGGGAAATCAAAATGCAAATCCTCTGTATATCATCACAATGCAAATTTATTTTATATCATTTGGAGAATAAAAGACCTACTATTGCAGAATGGTGACAGTTTTAATGTCACTCAACAGACCATTCGCCAACGTTTCTGACAATGATCAGGCCAGCCTGGGAGCATACATCTGTGACCATGAGCTTTTGTTGGCTAAGGAAGGGTTTACTGATTTCTGAGCAAAGATCAGATCCATGCAAAGGGTGCAATGTAATTACACTGCATCATAAATATACATTATTGTGCTCACTCACCTGCTGTTCACTCAGACTCCATAATATTATATTATGTTCTCTATTTATCTCTTCTCACAGCAATTCTTTTCCAAACAAATCAGAGAATTGTCCCAGCAAATACGGAAGTTTGCCCACCTCCATAACTTTTATTGTAAGGAACTAGCTAGAGAGTAATTTTGTATTATCTACATACACAAAAACTGTTCTGCTTTTGCATACAAAACAAACATGGCAAATAAGGCATGAGGAAACATTTACAATACTGGCCTATCTATCTAGCGTAGGGCTTCCTAGAATACCCACCGCCATAACATCTAAGTACTGAGTAGGGGGCATCTTTATATTCCAGAGTGAAGAGTGGCTAAAGCATGACGGTCTTGAATCATTCACTGAAGTTTTAGTTGGTTTTTCAAAGCGTTCGTGCCTGCACAAAAGCCATTGCATGAGTTAGGCATACACAAAAGTGCATGTGCCCAATGCACTTATGCAAGTCAGGCATGCACCAAGGTGTGCTTGCTCTGACACATTGTGGGCCTTTATGTCAAGTCTTATAAGCTGGTATGTTTTGTGTGGCAAATTCTGATTTTTAAGTAATTTATGAGCTGAATTTTTGTTTGGTTGTTTGACTTTTGTTTTTTGCCACATGCAGCTAATGGATGCAAATGTGACGGAGAGAAAATTAATTTAAAATCTGTTTTCTGCCTAATTTTGCTAACCATGAAAACCTGACTCAAATGGCCTGGAAAGGAAAAAAGTTTCAAATGCTCTAAAATGTCCCTCATTCTGCTCCTAATTCCACAAACTGCTTCCTCCGTACCCTGAGAAAATCAAAGGCTCAGTGATTTGATAATACAGTACCATCCTCATCTGTCACAATTATACCCAGCCAGTCAGAGATGAGAAATAATGCCACTTGACTAAGGTGACCAATCACATAACTGTAATAACAAATAGCAAATGCCTCCAGGGAACAGTTTACCAACACAGTCATCATATCAGATGTGATTACAGCTGGAATACTGTGTCCTGTTCTGGAGACTGTGTCATCTCCAAGTTGTCGGTGTCTTTCTGGTAGTTCAGAAAAGAGAAACCAAATTTATCAGAGACTGGATGATGTGACTTATGGTGAAACATGAAAGTGAGATAAATTTGTGTGGCTAAGAGACTAGCTAGGCTAAGATTTGCAAAGTCACTCAAGGAGCTTTGGGCACTTTGGGTGAAATCCTGGATCCACGGAAGGCAATGGCAAAACTGCCATTGAGTTCTGTGGGGCCAGGACTTCACCCAATGGGAATTAATCATTTTTCAAAATCTCAGCCTAAGTGTGTATCTCTGGGAGGGCAGGAGCTAAAGTCCAACTATTCCAAGACTCTAAACTCCAAGGCAATTATTTGGGGTTCTGAACAGGGGTATAACTAAGAGTAATTGGATAGAATTAAGAACGGCAAAATGTAGCCTGACATTGTGTTACATTGGTTTAAATTAGTGCCAGAGACTTGGTTGCATGGGATGGTTCCCAGAGTGTATTCTAAAGGGTTAAACACTAAGGGTCTGATGCCGGTTTTATGTCCGTGTAACTGCTGAAGTCAGTGGAGTTAAACTGGCACAAACACATTGTGTCTGAATGGAGAATCTGTCCCTGAGTCTACTGCTGACTTGCAGTGCATGAAATAATGGATCCATGCCCATGTATAATCAGCATGTATAATGGCAGCCCATAAATAATGCATGAGTGACAGTGATTGATAATCACATTTGGAGCATCTTAAGTGTAGCTCTGAATTCATTTTGTTTAAAATGGAAGAAAAATGGAAAAGTCTTTGCAGCAAGAGGTGCTGCATTTGCTTGTGTTACAGATTACTTAGGGTCAGATGCTTAGCTGTGGCAAATTGGCTAAGAGCCACTGAACTCAGTACCTTCAAAGGGGTATTCAAGTGCTTTCTGCCACAGATAACCCTCAAGAAGAATTTTGAAGAGCTCAAGTCCAGGGTATAGAATATGAGGTAGACACTAGTGACTGAATCTCCACTAAGAAGTTATTCAGAAGAGACAGGAGTTTAGTTGGGTTAAGACAGAGTCTGCTGTTTCTTCTAATTAGTTCTTCCCTGATTTGTGGAGTTTCTCCTTTAGTAAGTATAGCCAAGATTATCAGAAGTGATCAGTGAGCTTCTGTTTTTGGGTGCCCAATGTGGGACACCTTAAAAGGGTCTGGTTTTCAGAAAATGCTGAGCAACTACCTTCTGAAAAATCAAGCCCCTTTAAGGCATCTCAAGCTGGTAATCTCTTTTGGAAAGCTTTTAGTGCTTACGTGTGACACGTCTAACTTGGACGTAGATACAGAAATTCCAAAAGGGGAGATTACATTTAAATTTAAATTCGGAGCTGTTCAATATCTCCAGTGGTCAGCGGTTCTTTGCCACCTTATCTTCACCATTAGCATCCCATCCTGGGAGATGACGGCTGCATATCCAGGAAGTCAGTGATCATTCTGGCACTGTACCAAGCTATTAGGCTACCTTTTTCCGTATTTGCAGAGTGCGGGAGACAAAACCTTCTCCGGAGGTGGTCCAAGCCTGACGACTGCCCCCAGAAACTAAAGACTATCACAAACCTCGCCACTTTCCAGTCCAAATGCAAGGTGCATCTCTTTGACCTTACCTTCTCTGGTATATAAACATATAGCAAAAGGGATATGTAATAACAACAACCAACCAACCAACCAAAACAAAACACTTTTCCGCATGCTTTTCCCTCTTGAGAGAGGATGAGAGAACAAACCACACCTGACAGGTGTGTAATCAAGTTGCTCAATGCACTGCTGGAAGGTGCTCAGATAAGCATGGTATAAAAACGTATATAGCATAGCATAGATCAGAACAGAGTGGTCCCTAGCATAGGATGTTCCCTGACTTCCTGAGGGAACCAAGTGTCTTTGCCATAAATCAGGTTAGGAAGGGTAAAAGAAGAGTAATAGGTTGCTTCAGTGCTTTGTCATGTGAGGCTATTCTCAGTTTCTGTAAAATTCAGCAATTTCCAAGCCTGTTGCATTACAGCTGCCAGAATTTCCATTGAGAAAGTTAATGCCCCTTTTTTGTTTTCTGCCTTTGGATCCTCAGCAAGCTGATTCTCTATCTCTTTCCAGGAATATAAAACACACACACACACACAACTTGTAGGGAGTATAACATTTGGGGTAGGACATTCATTTTTACCGAGTCAATTTGGTCAGACATAGATGATGGTACATTAATCTGTCGTTGAAGGCCATAACATAAGTTTGTGAAAGGCACTGGAAATTTAGTGTTATCAGTTTAGTTAAAGTGGGTGAGATTTGTGCCTCCTGGGATTTAAATCTCTTAGGGTTTCATTGACATGAAAAATTAATTAGAGATTCAGTGATCTTTGGATCCAACCCTAACTGCACAAATATTCCTGCTTTTTGCCCTGACGATGGTGGTTTCTGACATCCCACAGTAGCTCATCTTACGTTAGACTCCTGAAAGATCCTCCTGGCTCTTAACCCTTTGTTTTAAACTCCTATACCAAGAAGGCTGCCTAAGGACAAAACTTTGTGAAGACTTGGGTGTTGCAGGTACATTGTGCTCAGTGCAAATCCTCTTAAAGCAAGAGGATTCTGTACAATGACATTTCTGTTTAAGACACGACTTACGCTGAATCGGGAGCCGCTTGTCTGTCTCGATCGTTTTTCGGCAAGGAGATCTTTGACTGTGTGTTTTACTCTCACTCCTTGGTAAACTCGTTTGCCGTAGTCTGTAGGAACTAAACAAAGGGAGCATGTGTGAGTAGAATTCAGCCAGGAAGTAGAATAAATGGAATCGCTTACCAAGGTACGGATAGTCAAATTGTCAAGTGTCTTTAAATCACGATGGGATGTATGCCAGAAGATTATTATTTGTATTGCAATAGCGCTTAGGAATCCCACTTGTGGATCAGGACTCCATTGTGCTAGGGACTGTACAAACACAGAACAAAAAGACAGTCCCTGCCTTATGGTCTTGTTCATTAAGAAGTTACTGGGCGTGATGATGGCCACTGTGCAGTGGGGAAGACTAATTCTCTCTGCTGCGGGAATCAGTGGGTGAAATTCGCTAGCCTGTGTTACGCAAGCGATGACTAGGGGATCATAAGTGAGCCCTTCTGGTCTTGCAATCGGTGGTTGAGATTTTCAAAGTTAACTAAGGGGAGTTAGCCATACGGCTTCCATTCATCTCAGTAGGAACTGTCTGGTGAAACTCCCATTCGACTTTGAAAATTGGTAATAAGGTGCTTTGGAAACCTGGGTGTTGATATTTGGCACATACTGTACATTCATACTCCGAGGCAATATTACTGTCAGCGCAACACAGACCCAAAACTCCAAACCCAAATGGCCCAGATAAAATACATTCTCATTACAATGCTTTTGATTAAATTGTGCTGAACTCTAGATAATGAGGAACTAGTTTCTCAAGCCCACTCTCTGTTTCAGTAGACAGTACGGTCTAGCAGACAGGGAGCTAAGTCAGGAGGCATGGGTTCTCGTTCCAGCACTGCCATTGACTGCTTGTGCAGAAAGCATCTGAAAAGCACCATCCCAATGCAAAGGTAAAATAATTAGTAATTCTAAGTCTCATTTAGGCAGAGCAAATTCCATTAAAACAAAGAGTTGTTCCCTAGGGCTGGGCTGTTTGAGAGGTTAAGGAGTTCCTGTCTCCTAGTCTTGTGCTCAGACTGCTAGTCTTAGCCTTGTCCTTCAATGTCAGAGAGAATCTGCCATCAGAGGAGTCGGCGTGGGCTTCGTTCTGCAGCTGCTACATATGGAGAGCTCATTAATTTTCATCTGTCATTTTTGCGGCCTTCGTATATAGAGGATGTGGGGTTTTCTAGGGGCAACAAGCTGCGTTTTTTCCATATCCTCATGTAATTTTCTGATGCATCTTTGTTAATACCACTCACAAAATGTTACATGTCTGTAAAAGGGTTTAAGGTTGGCTTTTTAAATTATAAATCATGTGGTAATCTCAAGAGTTGCCTCAATCATACTAATTCTGCCTCGATTTCAGACCCTACCCACCAAAACAGATTAAAACACGTTTGCAATCACTAGCCCAAATCACAATGGAATTACAGAACAATGAGACCAAAAAAAAAAAAAAAAAGTAGGCAGATATATTAAAGAGGTAATAACCTTATTTTTTGCTAACACTCACCAGTGTTTTAACTAAATTTTTACTATCTTCTTACAATGAATAATTGTCATTTACATTCAACAAAATCCAGATAATTTAAAGATCTTGATAACATCAATTAATAGTAACTAATATCTAAAAAGTGTAACCCCCATTGGCAGAGTGGGTACTGTATCCCTCTCTAGTGGCTGGTCCACTAGCGGATAACAGCCTAGTACTGCTACCAGTTAACAGTGTTACTCCTTTGGCTCAAGTGGCAGAAGTCTATGCTGTGCAGTATGCTGCCTTGCATAATGAAAAGGGTGGTTTGTTTGGTATATATTTAAGATTCTATTATTAGTTCGTTAAAAAAAAAAAACAGACCAACACTGGGTGTGAGTTCTGTATACCTGAGAGAGGCCTCAGGTATATTATAGTTGATAGGGTACTGGACTCGGACTTGGGTGACCTGGATTCAATTTTGAGCTCTGCTACTGCCCTGCTGGATGACCATGGGCAATTCATTTCCCTCCATGTGCATCAGTTTCCCTATTTATAAAATGGGGATGATGAAAATGACCTTTCTTTGTAAAGTGCTTTGCAAGAGAAAGATCAAACGTGCTAGATGAGAGCTAAGTAGTATGATTGGCGGGGGTGGAGGGGTTTGTGAGGGTCCCAGGACTCTGGAACTTGTTCCCCACCCTCATTGGTCCAAAACTTGGTGACCTTCTGGGCATGTTGCAAAAGGCATTTATTTGACAGGGTTTTGTGGGGAGGCTGAGGGTGTGTCTCTGGGGGTGGGGCTAACGGGGCATTTTTGCTGCTTTGATTTATCAGCTAGCTGAGTTCATTCATATTTGGGCGGTCACCATTTGAACATTTAAGTTGAAGTGTTTGGGGCACCCAGAGGATTATGTATGGGCGTTTTTTATTGTTCTATAAACCTAAAAGAAATAAATTATGGGCCAGATTCCCCATGGGTGTAAATCCATGCAACTCCATTAAAGTCAAGGGAGCAACACCAATTTGCAGCCGCAGAGAACTTAGCCTTTTATATTATGTTATTCTTTGGATTGGCAGGTTGTAATTTGGCCCAGCATATCTGATTGGTTAGAAAAGCAAATAATTTCAAGCAAGACCTTTGTACTTAATTACTTGTTTTAATCTGAACCAAACATTTCCCTTGAACAGATCAAGACGAAACAGCAAGTCGACTTGGTAAAAAATAGTCTGTTCTTCAAAGGAACTGAAAGCAGGTGGAGTGGTAAGATAGTCAGAGACTTTGGGTTAAGTTGGGTAAAGCTGTTCTTTAAGGATGAAATTCGCCCTTGTGCAGAGAGCCAATGCAAGGACTATGAACCACTTAATAATAATAATAATTAATTAATAATACCTCGCTCTTATATAGTACTTTTCAGCAGTAGATCTCAGAAAGCTTTACAAAGCAGGGAACTACATTAGCTCCATTTTACAGATGGGGAAACTGAGGCACGGAGAAGCAAAATGACTTGCCCAGGGTTGCTCAGAAGGCCAGTGCCAGAGCTGAGACTAGAACCCAGGACTCCTGAGTCCCAGACCAGTGATCTATCCACTAGGCAACACTTAAGTCCCAGTGAAGCCTGCACAGGAGGGAATTTGACTCTATGTGAATTTTGGAGAGGCATATCTGTTTGTTTTTCCCTGAGTACATCTCTGCAAAACTTTCCATTTGTTTGGGTGTTTTGACTAAATGAGCCCAGTGATGTAGCAGGGTACAATAATGAAGGTGACTCTTTTATCCTCTCCATTGGAGTCTGTCCATGTAAAGAGTTCACACCTGTGGAAAGCAGTGAGGAGTTTAAAAAAAAGGCTTTTATTCAAATGTTACAAATGGGAAGTTGATGTTTGAATTAATCCTTTGGAAAACAAAAAGATCTGTGTTTCCGGACAGAAAGCAAACACAAACGTACCAGAGGGGAAGTATCTGATCTCTTTAAAATTCTGATTTACCTTGCTACATCTATGCTTTTCATCATTTTGACTCACTTTATCATTTTAATACCTACAGTATTGTTATTCACAGGTGTATTTAAACTCATAGAAACTTACATAGGGTGAAATTTGAGGCTTTTGTGGTGTCGGGTCTTTATGTTGGCCATGGGTCACAGAGTGTCTAAAATTCTCTTTGACAGGGCATTGCTTGTATTATTGTGATTATTTATTTTTATTCTAGTAGTGTCTGTGGCCCCGGCCAAGATCGGGGCTGCACTGTGCTAGGTGCTGTACAAAGAATAAGAGTCCAGCCCTGCCCTGAAGAGTTTACTGTGTAAATAGACAAAAGCGGGGAGGGGAAGCAGAGAGGTGAAGTGATGTGCAAAAGGTCACATAGCAGGTCAGAACTGGGAATAGCACTCACATCTTCTGAATCCCCCTTTTCCCACTGACTGAGTCTGACTCATCCACATATTGAGTCTTTCCATTGACTCCACTAGGCATTGATTCAGGACCCTAGTGAATAGGCTTTTGTTATTTCTGCTATAAACCCCTATTATTAAGGATATTTTTCTGCTGCATTGGTCTGAAGCGCAAATTCTGAGCCTGGGCATCATTATTTTATTTGCAAATAATTTCTAAAGTGTCTTAGTTCTAATAAAAATATGTTTGGGCTTCTAATCAAGAAGCTATGAAAACAAAGTTTGCTAAAAAAACAAACAAGCAAGCAAAATTTTACATGCATGTCTGTGTGTATACATCTAAAATTGATTGCTTAGGGGTATTTTTAGGAAGTTTAAATATTTAATTTTAAACTTTTGAGTTGTCTAACTTTAAAATAAAACCGCTAATGCATATGATGCATCCACACGACAGATCATACGCCAAGGCAATACAGCAAAAGTGGACAATATATACATAACAGTACTTGCACTTAGAGTTTTCCACCTCTATAAATATGCCTCTAAATGTTAAATGAACAATTCTTTATTAATAAAATAATTCTAATAGAAGTGCCCAAATAGCATAGTATAGACATATATTTTTTTTTGTGACAAATGTCTTCTTTCCTTGAATATTTTTGATTTTTCATCAGAAAACAAAAAACTCCAAAATTGAATGGTTCTTGGCCAAAAATTCTTGTGGTGTTTTTTTTTTTTTTTTTTTTTGACAAAAAACTTAAATTTTCTGCAGGATCCCTACGTCCCCTTCTCCCCCAATTTTCTAACTAGCTCTACTGTTCAGTCTTTTCCATGTCTAATTTCTGTCATTCTTTAATACACACATAATATTGCATCGAGGGTGTTAAATAAATGAGGCCAAAATACAACAGAAGACTTGGAACCCGATTCTCATTTGCACTAAGTCCTCTTTACACCTCTCCGGCAGTGTACCATGTACACTATCAGAGCTGTGTAAACGGGACTCAGGCCCTACAGGATGTCAATCTCAGGCTCCAGGTACACCAAGCTGTCATAAAACTTGCTTAACAAGACAAAAAAACCTGATCCTCAAACTGCAACATATACATAAATGGCAATGATGGGCTAATCTTGTGCCATTAGAGCAAATATGCATTGAAGCAGATCTTAAATCCAAGCAATTCTATAAACAGATTTCTAAATACCTTTAAAGCAATTATCAGTGTTCTAGAATTGGATGCAGGACCTGGTTGACATCTGCAGTCAAGTGATTTTTTCAAACGTATTATAATGCTACTTCTACTTTGCACCTATTCACTACCATCATCTCAGGATCTCAAAGTGGCTTGCAAAGATGGGTAAGCATCATGAATCCCATTTTACAGGGGGAGGGGGGGGAACTGAGGCACGGGGAGGTGAAATGACTTGACCAAGGTCATACAGCATGTCAGTGGCAGAGTCACTGCCAGACTAGTCACTAGATCACACTCTCTGACCGTGATGGATCTGTCTTTCTATGTACTGATGAAACTTGACCTGTAAGAGGTCAAGAACGCACATTACAAACTTTTGATGCAAAAGAAACGGTGTGAAAGATTCAATCTGGGGGGTAAATGAGCTGTGCTGCAGAGGCAGCTGAATGGGAGTGTTGTGTGATATAGTGGGAGGCAGCATAACCCCATGGCTAGGGTCCTGCTCTGGGATTCTGTAGGTTCTGTTCCTGGCTCAGACACCTTATGTGACCTTAAGGAAATTACTTTACCTTTCTGCATTTTGGTTTCCCCATCTGTCAAATGGTGATAATGACACTGACTCACCATTGTGAAGTAAATATAATTCAGTACCACTGTGGAGAGGCAGTGTTTCCTAGTGTGTAGAGCATTGGATTTGGACTCAGGACACTTGGGTTCTATTCCTGGCTCAGCCACTGGCCTGCTGGGTGACCTTGGGCAAGTCACTTCCCCTCTCTGTGCCTCTTTTACCCCATCTGTAAAGTGATGCTTACCTCCTTTGTAAAGCACATTGAGATCTACAGATAAAAATAGCATAGAAGAGCTAGTTATTAATTTTTATTATTATGAAGCTCTTTGAGAGCTATTGATGAAAAGCACTATATAAGAGCTAGGTATTAGAAGAGCCCTGTGCGGATACAAAATTTGTATCCACATCTGATCCACAAACATGGTCTGTGGCTATAAAGCGAATATCCGCAGATTTGCAGGGCTCTGGGTATTAGGTTGCTTTCTCTGAGTCATCAGTGTGTGGCTACTTTTAGATGGCATTTCTCATACAACAGTACATTTGCTTTAGAATGACCCATGCGAACCCAAGCTATATACTGTGAGCCCCTTTCCATAATACGTTATCCCAATTCCACATCCTGAAAAAGAGACAACAATTATTACTTACAGACTCTATAGTCAAATATTCTAGAATCTCATTAACTGATTGACTTCTAGTGTTAGTTCCTCTGGTAAATATGTGAGATCCCATGCCCATATATACATATAAATGTTTACATTTTATCTTTACTATTGTCTTAATATAGACAATATCTCAGATATCAGGACTGGGCTGATTTCACTGTATTTCATGTAAAAATCAAAGGAATTCTAGGGATGGATTAACTTTAGTTCAAGGAATAAGCCAATTTTCATACCGATTCTTATTTAAGTGAACCCGTTTACCCAGCTCTAACCCTGAACCACTAAAGCAAAGCACATGAATGTTATACTGAAAGCTTCTTTTAAATTAGTGATTCTATTTACAAAGTAAGACCCTGCAAACACTTATGCACATGCTCAATTTTACTCAGATGAGTAGTAGTCCTATTGAAGTCAATTGGTCTTCTCACATATGTAAAGTTACACAAGTGCTTAAATTGTTGCAAGATCAGGGCCTATCTAATTTATCAGCTACAAAATAAGGGCCCAGTGCTGCAACTTTTTCTCACCTAGATAGCCTCGATTCACATAATCCGTCCCATTGAGTTCAGTGAGGCAGTGTGCTAGATCTCAAGTATCAGGGGATAGCCGTGTTAGTCTGTATCCACAAAAACAACAAGGAGTCTGGTGGCACCTTAAAGACTAACAGATCTGACACTGTGCTAGATCTGACACTGAGATATTAAAACCCTGAAATAACTGGCAGCACAGAGAGGAGAAAACCAGAATTTATTACAGTTTTCCAGTAAATTCTGAAAAAGTGCATTATGAATTAAGTAAGCATCCTAAATTCTATTTAGAGAAGGCTGAAAATATTAGTTAATATTGCTAAAATACTGAAATATTGAAAATACCAAATAGCGATTTAAAGGCATATTCCTTTCTTTGCCTTTCTACTTCAGTTCAGACAACATGTAATGTGCCCATTCCCCTGTTTTCTACCATTGATATTTCAATTAACCATCGGTGAGATATACATTTTATATGTTGGAAAGTTTGGACAATGAAACTCACCAGTTTCCATTCTGAATGCTGCTGTGAATTTCCCCCTTTCAGACTCTGCAAGATTTCTGAAAATGAACCGTCAGGAGCTTTCCAGTTGAGAATGAAGTCAATGCTCATTCTCCGCTAATAAAGTTCTCTTTGAGCCTGACGGAAATGTATTTTTCACAATTTAATGATGTCTCTGAAATAGCTTGTTTGGGATTTGTTTAAATGCAAATCTTCCACTGTCTGTTTCACTGCAATTTGCATGGTCAGTGCAGATCATTCTCAAAGGTTCTTTCTCTTGATTAAAAAGACATTGAATGGGTGAAAACGGAATTTCACGTGTTTATGGAGGAAAAGTTATTTAAAATGAAAAACTTATAAGTCATGCAGTGATCAGCGGTCTCCATATAGCAGAGAGGAAAGGGGACTTGGCCAGAGAAATTGTGCTTAGGAAAATGCCATATTACTTGTAGCACAGTACCCCAGCCTAGGATCAGGGCATCATTTTGCTAGGCACTGTACAAACAAGTACTAAAACAACAATCCCTGCTCTTGGGAGCTCACAATCAAGGTTAGATGTTAAAAAATATAAAATAAATCTATGGGAGACTCTCCATGAACTGCAGTGGGCACTGCATTGGGTCTGGTGGAGTGGACTAAGATCGCCAACTAGCTTCACAAAGAGTATCGAAGATGGTAACACCTTTCAGTCAATAACAATCTGGACCGGAGATGAATATCCATGTGTCTTTACCAATCCATATGCAGTCCTTCCTCCTAGATGCTTTTTCCATAGCTCCCCAGTAAATGACCTTGGCGTGTTCTCCATTAGCATGCAAGAAGCTTCCATTCTACTAATTCATTGTTGTCACTGTCTCTAGGTGGATAGTATTAGACTCCTTGCAGATAGCAATGCACTGTGATGAATTCTGCATTTCTGCTCTTCCTGAACCAAGAGGCAGTGTTAACTCTATTTACTGTTTCTTCTTCAAATGTTGTAGCTTTATACCTTGATTCAGAAACTTGCCCTGATTATCAGCTGGGAGATCATTATTGTGTGACATTACTGGCCTCAACATGGAAGTATGTAGGAGGAAAGGTACAGTAAGAGGGACAAGGTCTGTAGTATTTTGTTTACAAGAACATCAGGTTGTTGCTCAATATACTATGTCCTGCATAAGTAGACACTAAATTTACCTATGTGAAATAGTGCCAGTACATTCTTCATAATCAAATAGTTCATTTCTACTGGAGTCTGTTGACGGCTCAAGGGTCTGCCAGTCCAAATCCATTCCTCTTTGTAACGCCACTGGCAGCATTATTGGAGGAGGGCTTTTATTTTTCCATCCATCATTTGTTTTTGGAGGGGTGGGGGGAGAGCAGCTGCTGGCAAAGGCTGCTCCTGTCAGGCATGTCAAGAGAAAGAAAAGCAGCTCATGGGAAGCTGAAACAACAGAAAATTGCAACTCCCTTCCTGACGTATTGAATCTACATCACTTGGAGTGTGTGTCTGGCCATATAATGCAAAAAGACAGAAGTCTGACCAGAGAGGAGTGGTGATAGAAACACAGAGCCAACTTCACAAATGGAAAAGTCTGATATATGACCTCTCCGTTGAATTTGTAATTTCTGACTGATCTCTTCCTCCTCCACCCCATGGAAGATTCTTATTTCAACCACACCCTTCCTCCACATCCACAGGCTTCTTATGCTTGGAGCTTTTACTAAGGATATACTGCCTTTCTTTCCTCCTTCAAACTCACTTCTTCTGTGTAAGCCTCTGTTGTTTATATCACACTAGGGCTCAGAGGTTGCAGTCAGGGATCAGAGCACCATTGTGCCAGGCACTGTGCAGCCATGTGACAAAGCAGACAGCCCTGCCCCAGAGAGTTCATAGGTTAGGAGTCAGACAGGATGTAACAGAAGAGACCAACAGAGTGGAGAAGGGTGGGAGGACACGGTAGAAAAAAACAGAGTTTAGCAGGAAAGTATGTAGTAAAAGCCAGCACCTGCCCCAGAGAGCTCATAATCAAGGTTCGCGTCAAGAGGTAACAAGGACCCAATAAAGCTTGGGAGGTGGGTATTAGGTCACAGTAAAAGGAATACGTTTTTGCATACTAAGCACTAGTGTCAGCTTTCTACCTGCTTACCTATTGTCAGAGCTCCTCACTAGCTCTGTCTGCTTCCATCTCTTGTGCCTGAATCTTATTTGCTTGATTTCTTTAGATCTAAAAGATATCGGTGAACTTCTGGCCCCATTGAAATCCATGGCAGTTTTGTTATTGACTTCAGTGGAGCCAAGATTGCTCCCTATAGTTTCAGAAGTATCTATTGACTCTAGGGGCATGTCTACACTTACCTCCGGAGTGATTGATCCAGCAGGGATCGATTTATTGCATCTAGTGAAGACGCGCTAAATCGACCGCTGAGCGCTCTCCCGTCGACTCCGGTACTTCACTGGAGCGGGAAGCGCAGGGGGAGTCAATGGGGGAGCATCAACAGTCGACCTACAGCAGTGAAGACACCACAGTAAGTAGATCTAAGTACGTCAACTTCAGCTACGTTATTCACGTAACTGAAGTTGTGTAACTTAGATTGATTTCCCTCCCCCCCCCCCCCCAGTGTAGACCAGGCCTAAATGGCTTTCCTATCAATTAAAAATAATTGCATTAAAAAAACATTTGAACCTGCAGCTGCTCCTCATGCCAAGCCAAGAAAATAATGAACCAAAGATGAAATCAAAACCCAACCAATATCCTTCTTACCACAGACCCCAGTTCTTATCACACACCTGCCTTCCCAAAACATGGGACTGAGATTTTCAATGCAGTGTAGGGGTTTTAGGCACACATCTTCCATTTATTTCATTTTCAGGATCAGGATCCATAATAGGAAACAGATATACAGCCAATTGAGTATTCCCCTATAACCATAACAGGACCACTGGGTCTTATTACACACCTTATACCATCCCGTTTGATTTTTATATTCTATTTGCCTGCCCCAAAACAAACTTTACTAATAATTATACTCCTATTTACTAAGACAAAGCACTGGCCTAACAGATGTATTTCAGTGTTTACTTCTCTAATTCAAATTTTGATTTAAACCCATTGTTTATTGTTAAATAACATTATTTTGCGACATGCTGTGACACTGGCTGACCAGATCATGCTAGAGTGTTTTCAGGTCATTTCACTCGTGGATTAGTATAGATCAAAGTGATTAATGTTTTGGGTGTTTAAACATCATAAAACTAAAGGGATGTTACATGCATTGTTTTCACTTATCTGTTCCTGTTATAATGTAATAGCAAACATTTACAGGGTAAATACCCCTATAACTAAATAACTCAGCAGACATCAAAGAAGCCTGGTGGGATGCTAATGATGGACTTTATCAGAACGGCCATTGTGTGTCATGACCTGTAGTAAAAAGACTAAGTGCATTCCTCCTCACTCATCGTCATCAAAGGAAAAGTCCATGTTGGTAGAGAGACTGTCAGCTTGTCTTCTGTGAGAAGATATAAGAATGGATCCAAAGAAAGATCCTTCATCTCTGGGCTGTTTGGATTCTAACAGGGCAGAATAACTGAATGAGAAGACGGAGATCCCCAGAGTTATTCTGGGTAGCCCTGAAAGACTTTTGGGAAATTCCCTTTATTACACCACTGCTACCATTTGAAGTTACAAATTGTGATTCACCTGTTGTTATATTTTACCTGCTTTAATTTCTCAATAACTCATTCTTTTTTCTTAGCTAATAAATCTTTAGTTAGTTTACTATAAATTTGGCTGCTGTTGTCTTTGGTATAAGATGTGGAGTATCAATTGAGCTGGGGTAAGTGGCTGGTCTCCTGGAACTGGGAGAAACCTGATGTGGTATGATTTTAGATTTAAGTAACCTTTTATCACAAAGTCCAGTTTGTCAGAGTGGCAAGATAGGCTGGAGAGTCTAAGGGTCTATGACTCCATGGTAAGACTGGTATAGTGCTCCAAAAGTTCACATTTGTTACTGACTTGGTGAAATCTAATTATAAAACATACCACCAGTTTGGGGTGTCTGCCCTTGTTTTCTGGCAGTCTGAGGTAGGCACTCACAGTTGTGAGCCACTCCAGATAGCGTGACACATGCAGCATAAAGTTAATGGATAATAAAACAGTTAATTTACTGTGTTTAACGGTGAACTCCAGCTGCCAGTAATTTGATTGTAGCCTTCTGGGATGAGAGGGGTTTACTTGTTTATACAACAAATGACAACAATGTTTGTCCCGTTTACCATGGTGACCAACTGTAAATTTCAGTTAACATAATATATTGCAGGATTTCACACTTTGTCAAGTTACACAGAGGAAAAAGAGCTACCGCATGAAATCTCATGATATACTCAATGCTTGGGGCCCAAAGCAACTACTAAAATGTGCCTAAAGTTAAGTATATGCATACACGTTTGGGCCCCCTGCATTACTTTTGATATCTTCAAAAGTGTTTTAAACCTATTAATCAATCCATACAACAACCCTGAGAGGCAGGTATACTGATTGTGAGATAATATGATATCAATAAGCCCTCAGTCCAGCAAAGTACTTAAGAATATGATTAACTAAGAGCAGATGGGTAGCCCTATTGAAATCAATACGTTTTTAAGGGCTTTGCTGGATCAAGTCCTATATATAAGCAAACAAGTAACCACAATGTTAAGGTGGAAGCAAAACACTTGAAAAATACGTATGAAAACCTGTATAAGAGATGAAACATACAATTTGTCCCCCACATATCTCCCCCACCAAAAAAAAATGTTTAACACTGTTTTCTTTAGAAAGTTTGCAACAGACATGTTTCTTTAAATAATTTGTATCTTTCCATTGTGGGTGTAGACACTTGTTTGTTGGTACTCATAAAAAAGCTGGGCTACTGGCATTGATATTATCTCTTAACAAAAATGACATTGAACATTAAGATCCTGATCCTGAATTCCTTATTCAGCGGCAGATAGGGGGTAGAAAACACCAGTAGTTAGATGGACTGTGCAAAGAGAGAGAAAAGGGGGGAAAAGGTTGTTCAAATTATGGCCCCCAACAGTTTGCAATGCCCTTTAATAGTTGATGCTGATAATAAATGTAATACACATTGTAGAACACCAAAGAAACATGTTATAACCTTTTTTGCCTCATTATTTATGATCCAGGTTACACACGCACATCACAGGAAGAATAGAAAGCATTGTTCTCAAATACGATACTGCAGGAAGGTTTCAAAGTCCCAGTGGTGTGTATCTGTTTTCACAGCAGGATGGCTATTTGTATTGACTGACTCAGAACTTCTGCCTCTTATTTGCCTAGTGTTATTTGCATGAATTTTCGCATGAGCCTTCATGATTTTCAGCATGAAATAAAAGATTAACCCAATAAGAAATATTAACATTTTGGGGATAAAAATAGTATTCAGTAAGTTTCAGAGGCTTACCCACTGCCCTGCTCCTCTGGCCCAATGGTGTATTTATATCTGAATAATCATGATGAAATAGAAGCAGTGACCATGAGGTTCACTAACAATAAATCATAAATCGGTCCCAGAGAATGAGAGAGTTCCTGAGGATGAGGACTAGGTCACATTCTTTCCTAACCTGCTGTTAAGGCTTTAGGCCCAGATCTTCAAAGGTATTCAGGTGCCTAATTCCCATTGATTTCAATGGGAGCTAGATGCCTAAATATCTTTTGAGGATTTGGGCCTTAGAATCATAGAAATGTAGGTCTGGAAAGGACCTAGAGAGTGAGGTCATCTAGTCCATCCTCTTACACTGAAGCAGGACCAAATATATCTAGAACATCCCTAACAGGTATTGTCCAACCTGTCCTAAAAAACCTCCAATGATGGGGACTCCACAACCTCCCTTGGTAACTTATTCCAGTGTTTAACTATCCTTATAGTTAGAAAAAAATTCCTAATATGTAACCTTAATCCATTTTGCTGCAGATTAAGCCCATTACTTTTTGTCCTACCTTTAGTGGACATGAAGAGCAATTGATCATCATCCTCTCTGTAACAACCCTTTATGTAGTTGAAGACTGTTATTTGATCCTCCTGCAGTCTTCTTTTCTCAAAACTCAACAGGCCCAGATTTTTTAACCTTTCCTCAGTGGTCAGGTTTTCTAAACCTTTTGTCATTTTAGTTGCTGTCCTCTGGACTCTCTCCAGTTTTTCCACCTCTTTCTTAAAGTGTTTTGCTCCTTACTAGATATGCATGTACGTTTAAGTGATGAGCATTGTGTGTGTTTGTACTGTGTGCAGGTTTTGTGTTTATTAGTGTATGTATGTTAATGTGGTGTGTAGAGAGTTTTTTCCGCAGCAGTGACAGCCCTAGTACTATAGGCCTAGAATGGCTAAGGGGTCATTGGCACAGTGGGGTCACTGATGTGAGTTTATACGGGGGTCAGAGACAGATCCGGTGGGCGGTCCCTGCAGGGGTTGCACCTTGTGCCAGCAGGGGTGATGGGGCTTGGTGCTGTAGGAGAAGTGGCAACTAGTGGTTGGTTCTCACCCCCAGCCACTTGACAGGGTTTGGTGCCCTCTGCCTCCAGCGACTGCTCTTATAGCCCTGATCCTGGCTCCTGGGAAGGTCAAAGGGCCACTGAAGCCAGAGCTCAGAAGGTCAAAGGTCAGGAGGTCACAGAGATGCCTGACTCCACCTACCCTGGTGCACATGGGCTAGGGGTCAAGCTCCTGGCCCACCGCGCTCAGAAGGTCACGGACAGACTGTAATGGGTCAGAATTCAAAGGTCAAATGAGAGGCGGTCGGAGCCACTGCGTTTTCCGACCTCTGCCGGGGTCGAAGGTCAAAACGGAGAATTAAACGTTTCCATTATATACCCCCAAAAAAGGGGGTCTCCATTGCTTATTTCCGCTTCCGGTGCCAATCTCGGGCACTTCCGTGTAGACAGGCAGCCGGAACCTTCGTGTCCCGTCCTGGCGGGGGGCGTTTCCGGCCGAGGCCTTCCCGCCCGACTCCCCGCGCGCCCTCCCCTCGCTCGGATTGGCTGCCGGGCTGGGAGGAGGTGCTGCCATTGGCCGCGAAGGCGGCCGGCCTTTAGGTTGCTGCGGCTCCCTTCCTCCCCCCCCCCCCCCCGCCGGCGGGCACGGAGCGGGGCAGCTGCCGGCGCGAGGAGCCGCCGGTAACGAGGGATCGGGTCTCCGCCCCCCCGCTCTCGTGGCTCCCTCCGGTCTCGGGGCCGCTGTCCCCAGGCCCCCCTCTCCTGGGGCTGGGGGAGTCGCGCCCCCTGGGTCCGATCCGGCCATTGCCCCCTGCGCTGGGACCCGGACCGTAGGATTTGCGTCCACACGGCGCTCCCGGCGCTCCGGTTCCGGCGGTAGGCGCCTGGCGGCCCGCTGGGGACGCTGGTGTCCTGTGGCGTAGCGTCATTCTCCGCTCGTGGGGGGGGGGGTCTGGATTTTCCTGGGGCTCCTACTTGGGTTGCATCTTATTCTTGATGTGGCTTGTCACAACCCCCTCCCCCCCCCCCGATTCTTCCTGGAGCAGGGGCTGTATCTGCAGAATACAACGTTGTGCTGTGGTTATTTCCCCCACTGAGCTGACAGCAGTTATAGTACCATGACCTACGCTGCATCTAGGAAGCCCCATGGTTTTGTAGAGGGCGTCTTTTTTGGTGGTGTTGTTTTTCTTGGTGACTGAATGGGCGTGAGAAACATTTTTGTGTCTTTGTACCATCTTCTCTCAGTGCCTAAAGGTCGGACCATGCCTCCTGGAAAGGCCGGCAATAAGGAAAAGTTGGTGCTGCAGTGTGAATGGGAAATGTGCACCTATGTGGCCTCTAAGATGGAGGAGTTTTGTGATCATGTGTCGGAGCATTTGCAGCTGCACCTTCGTGGGGAACATAGGGATGAGATGAACCCTCTTGGTAAGGGATACTGAGTGCAATTAAAAACTATAACTAAAATTTGACTCTTGGGTTGGAAGAGCCATCAGGTGGGTCATCAAGCTCCCTTCATTATTCTGAACCACTCCTGGTAGACATGGAGAAATTTCAATAGTGAATTTCCCAGTGAGAGTGATGCCATAGTGTCCACTGGTGATAATGTGTTCTGCGTTCGGGTAAGAAAATAAACTTTCCAGTGGGTCTAGTGCACTCTGCTGTCAATTAACCTATTAGAATGTCTGGTCGTGATTGAAGGCTGTGGTGCAGTACAGTTTTGTATCAAGAACCTGACACAGCAATCCTTCATTGTCTGTAGAATTAAGGGACAATAGCAAACCCTTAAATTACAGTCTTCTTCATTATGTGACTTCAGTTATACCTATTGAATTACATCTGCTCAGTGAGATGCTTAGCAGCATTAACTATATATTTTGAAAGGGTGATGCATAGTCTAGCATTCTGAGCACAGGTCTGGGATCTGTGAACACCTGAGCTATTAACAGAGCTAAGGAGATTTATTTTTGTAAATAGTTGATGTTTATATTGACTGTCTTGAGTGCACGGTCTCGGCTGCCTTTGTAGTGGATCATAAGCCAGAGTCCAGAACTGAACAAGTAGGAAGCTGAGAGTTCTCCTCTCACCATAAGTAGGTGGTCCCACCAGTTGCAGGGAGGGAAGGCTATGAAGAAAGCTTCCATCTTCTCTTGCTTATGGGGACTTAAGCTTTAACAGGGAGACACTCATTTTCTACAGATTTGTCAGTAACTGTGTTTCCTATTTGTGTTGCAGAAGAATACACTTGTCTGTGGCAGGAATGTGGCTTCTGCTCCCCAGAGAGCTCAGCGGACCTGGTCCGCCATGTTTACTTCCACTGTTACCACACTAAGCTGAAGCAGTGGGGGCTGCAGGCCTTGCAGAGCCAGTCAGACGTGAGCCACTGTCAGCTGGACTTCCAGAGCCGCAACATCATCCCTGAGATCCAGGAAAACTTCTTGTGTCTGTGGGAGTACTGTGAGGTGAGAGCAACAGGGAGGGGATCAGCCCTCCTAAATCCTGTCTGTGGGGGCGCAGTCAGGTGGGAGCAGGAGAAAAGGGGGGCTTATTCTCTCACAGTGAATGCCTGGGAACTGGGAGATTCGCTGTCAATCTGATGTAACCCTTGAGAACTCAGCCCAGGTCAAGTGGGGGCACAGACAGGGCCTTACGTGGTTCAAGCCAACAAAGTCTGAGTTCTAGCGTAGGGAGATGGTCTCAGCATTATGAGCACTGCAACCAGTTTGAATGCCCTGATTGTGCTTTTCTGTGTTTGCCCCAAGGGAGAGGAGGGAAAACGGTCTGTCAAAGTTGAGCTGTACCAGAACTGCTAGTATGCATGTGGCTTTGTCTCCCCCCCAACAGAGATCTTTTGATAACCCTGAATGGTTCTACCGGCATGTGGAGGATCACAGCTTCTGTTCAGAATACAAGGCAGCTGGGAAGGAGAACCATGTGGTCTTTTGTGGCTGGAAAGGTATTTGATTTTATTTATGTTACTGTAGCACTTAAGAACCCAGGTCATGGACCAGGACCTCATTGTGCTTGGTGCTGTACAAACACGGAACAAAACACAGTCCCTGCACATGTGAGAACTTGAAAGCTCTCCTGGCGGGGGCTGGGGAGCAGCTGACAAACAGCAAGGCTTTGCACTTCTGTAGCACCTTTCCACTGAGGCTCTCAAAGGGCTTTCTAAACACTAATGAGCTAGGCCTTGCCTCACCCATTTCCCCACTGGATGGCTACAGAAACCAAAATGCAGAGGCAACTTGCTGGGGTGCCCGCGGTATGTCAATGTAAGAGTGAGGAATATAACCTGGGACTTTGGCTTCTTAGTCCCCAGCCCTTTTGACTTAGACGGCCCTCCTACCTTTGCTAAGGGGTTTTTGGTCCCTGAAGAGTAAAGCTGCCCAAGAACTTCCCAACCCGTCAGAGAACTGACTGGAAACTGCCCACCATGGGTGGGCTCAATACCTGGTGATTGCAGTTGAGGAATTTAATAGATGGTATCAAGGCCTCTCAACTTGCCCTTGCCTCTGAACAGAGCAGCACGGGGGAAGTGCTGGTTTAACTTTAACAATAACTGCTGTCTTTCATGTGGCCGTGATCATCTCAGCTGCTCATGTGTCCCGTGGAATGACAGATGTAGGCCTGTATCTAGTCTTCTACATATCTGCAGCATGCCTGGCCTAGCTCTCCATTGGGGGCAGCAAGGCATTTTCCTCTGCCTGGGCTACTGAAAGTTTCTTGGAGCTGTCAGGTCCTTTGTCAAGGAGCTAACCATTGTCTCTGCCTCTTGCGTTCAGAGTGCGACTGCACCTTCAAAGGGCGCTGTAAGCTGCGGGAACACCTGCGCAGCCACACGCAGGAGAAGGTAGTGGCCTGTCCTACCTGTGGCGGGATGTTCTCCAACAACACCAAGTTCTTTGACCACATCCGCCGGCAGACCGCCCTGGATCGTAAGCGCCTGAGTGGGGGTGGGATTGTCACTGATCTACCCTGTTGCTTCTAGCCTGGGTCATTTGATTGGTCAGCAGCTCTCTGTTCTAGGAGCAAGGCATTAGCAGGGCACGACCACTGTGAATGTTGGCACTGATTGGCTCTCAGGCTTACCAGAGAGACCCGCGGCTTGAATAGGCCATTGAGACTGAATTCCCCTCTCAGGCAGGAGTGCGGCAGCACGGGGGAGGTTTGTCTTGCTGTATCTAGTGCCATTCTTGTTCTGTGGACATGGGACTAATGTCTCGGGCTGGCAGTCAGGCCCTTGTGCCAGTGCTAGATTCCTTTAAAAATCTCCTTGAGCTCCTTTGTGCCATGCTGGGTGCTGGAGTCAGTACTGTGCTGGGCATTCTCCGCTTCAGGCTGGGCCTGTATCTAAAAGTGAAAGGAGTTGCTGGTCTCCCCTCAGCTCCCTGCAGGGGCCCCGTGTACATTCCCAGCTCTCCCTGTATGTTCCCAGCTCCCATGCATCTCATTCCTGGTTAGACTTGTTTTTGTGATCCTCCTTGAAGGCAGTAGAATTGCTTCTGGGGTTGCTTCCTGAGTCGTGCAGTGGTAGCACTGGGAGGACTGTGTTCATTGGAAGGCAAGACAGTGGCTCTCTAGCCAGGGGCAGCGTCAGTGGCTGTGAATGAGAAGAAAGGGCTCCTGGCTCTGATATAACTAACTCTCTTCCTCCTGTGTGTTGCTATCTGTGCTATATTCTCTCTGCTTTGTTCTTTCTGTCCTTCCCCTCCCGCTTTGTGCACTCTCTTCTCTCTCCCCCCACCTTTCCCCAATGTTACAGAGCAGAGGTTTCAGTGCTCCCACTGCTCCAAGAGGTTTGCTACCGAGAGGCTGCTACGTGATCACATGAGGAACCATGGTGAGTAAAGGCCCTTCTCTCTCTTCCAGCCGTCGCTCTGGCAAGTGCGTTCCCTCTCCCCACTCCATGGTGATGGGCTTCCCTCTCGTTTCTCTCGAGCAGTAAACCACTACAAGTGCCCCTTGTGCGACATGACCTGCCCGCTGCCCTCCTCCCTGCGCAACCACATCCGCTTCCGGCACAGCGAGGAGCGGCCCTTCAAGTGTGACTACTGTGACTACAGGTGGGGTCCCTGTGATTGTACTTCCCTAGGGTGGAGTGGGTCTGGGCTTCAGAGGTGGGGCCTGGTTCTATGTGGGGGGAAGAGACGGTGGCTGGGCTGTCAGGGACTGGGAGAGAAGCACTGATGGGCCGGGGAGGAGAATAGAATAGGGGTCTCACACACATTTGGCTTCATTCCCGCGTTCTTTCCTTTCAGCTGTAAAAATCTCATTGATTTGAGGAAGCACCTGGACACTCACAGCAAAGAGCCAGCCTATCGCTGCGAGTTCGAAGCCTGCAGCTTCACTGCGCGCTCCCTCTGCTCCATCAAACTGCACTACAGGAAAGTCCACGAGGTGAGGAGGGAACCAAGGGATCTGCTGCTTTTCCCACTGTTTATATTGCAATAATATTGAGAAGCCCCAAGCAAGGTGGCGGCCCAAGGTGCTAGGTGCTGCACATACACGTTGTGAGAGATGAGCCCTACACTGAAGAGCTTGCAATAAAGAGTGAGAGGAAGGGAATACTCTCCTCCCTGCTAGCCAGATGGGGGAGTGAGGCACAGAGAGATCAAAGTGACTTGTCCAAGTCATATGGAGAGTCTGGCAGAGCTGGGAATTGAATCCATGTCTCCTGACTTCCACTCGACCGGTCTTCCTCCCAAACCCGCCTTAGCCTTCTAGGTGACCATAAAACCCTAACGCAAATCTCAGCTTCATACCCACCCCCCATAGATTTGGAACAGTCCATGGTCATGCTTGGTATCCATCAGCTCTGGGAGGAATTGACTCTTCTGTCCTTTCTGTTCCTCTCTCCACCTGCTGCAGTGCTAATGGCTAAACGGGTTCTGATTCTCGGCTGACACAACACAAGTTATCTGGGGAGAGTGGGTTTCTCATGACTTTCCTTCTGGCTGTCTGATCTCTCTTGATCTCTGCTCTCTGGCTGGGAACAGGGAATTGCTCCCCCTTCCAATGCAGGGCCGAGGGCGGGAGGAGTAGCAGTTCTTCAGTGTTGGCCATTTAGCAAAGACGTACTGAACAGTAGGTGAGCCCTGACAAACAAGTAGCAGGTCCCTGCATTGAAGACACTAAAGACGCAGAGAACGCTAACCAGAACTGGACATACGCACCCAGTAATTTAGGCGTTGTGGTGTGTTAACATGTGTGCCTAGCATCAGGCCTGCTTTTTCCTGGCTATAAATGGTGGCTCATGGGGTTTGAGTGGGAGTTTTCCATTCTTGGGCACTATCCACTAACCTGGCAATTGTGATAATTTTATGAGCCGTCAGTTTGTATCACCTCCTGGCTAATCCCTTGGGAGCACCGGTGGGGGTCCGCCTGCCCCTGTTCCTCCCTGCATGGCTGACTGCGTGTGTTCTGCTGCTGCTGCTCCCTGGCATGGGCCAAGCATTTTAATACCTGTATTTCTACAGACATAGGTATGGCTCCAATACTTAGCCCTGCCTCAGTGCAGGGGACTGGACTAAATGACCTACTGAAGTCCCTTCCCGTCCGACATTTCTGTGATTCTGTGGCCACTTTGCAAAGCAGTCCCGAACAACTAGCAGCCCGGGCACGGGATCTCCTAGGTAATGAGATTCCCTCCATCCCGTGGATTGGAAATGCCAAGCCCGTCAGAAGTGTTACTTGTCCCCCACTCCTTTGCCATAATGATGTTTGCTATAAAACTTGTAGGGTGTTTGTTCCTGTTGGAAAGTCTGGCTTCCCACGAAGCTTGAATCCCATGACACTTACATCCTTCCTTTCTTCCCGCTCCCTCCCCAGGGTGATTCGGAACCCCGGTACAAGTGCCACATCTGTGACAAGTGCTTCACGCGTGGGAACAACCTCACCGTGCACCTACGGAAGAAACACCAGTTCAAGTGGCCCTCGGGCCATCCTCGCTTCAGGTACTGGACCTCCAGCCTCTCCTATGTGCAAAGCTCACTACCTCTCTCAAGCCACAGGGGGCAGTAGGGGACTGGCAAGCAGGCTCACTGGGAACAGTCACGCGGAGGTGGGGTGTTGCTCCTAGGTTCTCTGATACTATGGTGATAGGGGCCGTATCAGTACCTAGATAGCAGCCTCCAGTGGCAGATCAGAGACTAGGGCTGCTGGGCAGCAGCCACGCAAATGCAGCTGGATGTACTGGGATGCTTGTAGAATTAGCAGGCTCAGGCTGCAGCCAGATCCAGCTCTCCTCAACCTGAGAGAGTGTCACCCCAGTCTAAGCCCGATCACATTTTGAGGACGCCTTATCCGGTGTAATCTCCAGCAAGCCTGAGTCTCCCCCAGACATTCCAGGGCTTAAAAGGAGGGCTCTCAAATTTGCTCATGGAAACTGGATAGGACAAAGAAACCAAACCTGGCCTGAGTGGAGATGTAAACCCTCTATGTGGCATGTGGCCGAGACAAGAAGCTGACCGTTAGGGGCTGGGGATGAAAGGATTTACCCTCCCTGACAACATCTCCCCCACTGCACTGCTTGTTAACACACTGGGCGCTGTGTGCTGGGGTGTCTGCCCCTTAGGAATATCAGTGCTGCAAAATAACCTCCTTGGGGTAGCAACTGCCACTGATCACCTGGTGCTGGGTGCGCTAGCATGCTGGGCAGCACTCCAAGCAGTTAGTCCTGCCTCGGTAACTGCACAAGGCATCTGCCTTCCAGCCTCGTTCTAACTCTTGCCACCCGTCCATCTCTCTGGCCTGCCTAGGTACAAGGAACACGAGGACGGCTACATGCGGCTGCAGCTAGTGCGCTATGAAAGTGTGGAGCTGACTGAGCAGCTGCTGAAGGACCGGGAGAAACAGGGCGAGTTGCTGGATGGCACGGCGGAGTGCGTAGTGCTGACAGAGGGTGAGGGCAACTTGCAGGGGATCATCCTGGAGCCACCGTCAGAGGCCTCCCTGGAGGAAGCCAATGACATGGAATCGCAGGTGGCCCCACTGCCACCACCGGTCTATGCTGCTGCCAACCCTGACCCAGCTCAGCAAAGCACCTTCCCGAGAGCTGAGGCCTCGCCAGACCAAGAGCCCAGCGCCCCGCTCGGCCCCATCATCCGTGTGGTGAACAGGACCAACGAGCATGGGGAGAACGAGACTGTGTACTACGTCATGGCCAATGCACCTTCGGAGGAGCAGGCGGCGGTGCCCGGCGGCCTGGCCGTGGAGCCGGAGGAGAACGTCATGGACCGCCTACAGAAGACAGCTGAGGAACTGGGGATACAGATTATGTGAGATGCCGGTGCTGCCTCCCTGCACTTTGGCTTCAAGAAATTCAGGTGTCTCTCCTGCTTGGGAGGGCAGGGATGGAATCACAAGCACTCTCCGTCACCCTGCTAGGGTCCCTCCACGTCCTTAATTATAGACCAGAGGAATTGGCGCTGCCTGTAGGAAGGTTCTGGGCACGTCTGGTCAGCGCCCGGTGGGAGAGAGGGATCGATCTCCCTTGCACCAGCCTGGGAGAGGAAGGTGGCAGTGGATGCTGGGAGCAGCCTTAGATATTCTCATGGCAGGAAAGGGGATTCGAGCTGGGGATTCAGTGCCCTCCATCCCATGGGGAGAGGTTTGGGCTGTGTTCCCCCCACCACCACCCCAAAGGTCCCTGGCAGAAGGGTCAGACTCCTGCTGCTAAGAGGCTCAGTCCCTGTGCTCGCTGAGAGCCCTGTGCTCAGCCAGAAGCTCCACTCCTTTGGAGCTGCAGGTGGATTGGCTTGCCTCCTGAGATGCTGTTTGGCCTTAAACAGGCTCATTCTGTCCAGTATCTCGTTGCCCTCGGGTGAACAAGACGCCCTGACCCTGTCTCAGACACGTCCTAGCTCGCTCAAACAGGTCCCTTATCAGTATTTGCATTGACACTGCCCCATCCCCTTGTTGATCTGAGCAGCCGAAGGGTCCGTTTGTCCTTTTGCAGGTTGCTTCTCCCCCATGCACTGGTGGGGAGCTGGTGTAAACTGGGGGGCCCTTCTCAACACTCGGGGACCTTTGTGCGGCCTTCGTCCTCCCCTCGGGTTCTTGCTCAGGGCTTTCCCCACATTGGGGCCTGGGCTCCTGGCTGTGCAAAGTAAGTGCTTTTATAATAAAAAATAAATTAATTAAAAGTCCTGCGTGCCAGGTCAGGGTGCAACTGTGTGGTGTCTGCCATGGCCCCATCAATGTGGCTCTCGCGTGCCCTAGTGCAGCGATGAGACCAAGCAGTTGGGGATTTTAGTGACCAGATCCTTGTAATATTTAGGGTGCAGGTGACACTTGAGCTCTTACCACATCTCTGCGGCATGTCCAGTGACGCACACAGCCACCTTCATGCAGCCGGAATCCCCAGCTTTGGCGTAGGAGCGTCTACTTTTACTCTGTGCCTCCCATAGGTTTCTATACGCACACTCTCTCATCAGATTGGAGATAGCACTCCCCCAACCTTCTTCCCTGCACATGGACAACTCAGCCATTCCCGTTGACCCAGAGACCTTTACTTGCTTTAACATAGGGATCACTGTCGACTTGCAAGCAAGTCTCTACCACGGGACCAAGCTGTGCTAGCTGGCTGCTTTCTTTCCTGGGATCCCAAGGGGTCTCAGTTGTAGACTGGGGAGACAACTCTGCAACCCTCCTGCTGTCCAAGTCGTCATTAGCTGTATTTGCAATACCCTCATCAGTGAGGTGTTGACATGCCACGCTCGTTAAGTGGTCTCTGTCCTGGCTAACCTCCAGCAAGGGTAATTATGGTCCCCCGAGCCTCTAATCCTCCTCACCATTTCAGTGGAGGACACAGTTCTTGTCTTCCTTTCCTGAGCCATTATATCGTAGTGTTGCGGGGAATCAAATAGTGCTGTGTTTCCTCCCATAGTTGGGTGCATTTCAGGGACGGACAAAGTGAGGCCCTCTTGAAAAGTTTGTTGTTGGATGAAAGGCACTAGCCAAACATCATTAGTTAACATCATGTTGGGGGCAGTTCTTAGCAGGTCCATTGCAGATTGCTATTGTCTAGCTTGGGTTGGTTCTGGTTGCTTGACAGCTTGACCCCATCCTACTGGGATGTGGCAGGAACATGGCTGTAAAGTGCAGGTAAATGGGAAGCCGTGTCCCACCCTCGGGCTGGTAGACGGGCTCTGGTGGTGATCAGTTCCCTTGGAGGTGCTGTGCTCTTTCTAATCCTGGAATAACCTTCCCTGCTCCAAGATGACCCCGCTAACGGGGCATCTGCTGCTCTCCCAGGACAGCTGTAATCGCCTTAACCAGTGTATTATGGAGCTCGTCTTACTGGGGAGCTGCCTCCTGTTACTGAGGGTGCAGCAAAGATGGCCTCTGCCAGCTGCATCTGGGGCCATGGAAGGTTTCGGTTTGTGCTGAAACCTGCCTGCCTGGCAGACTGACAAGGAGCTTGGAAGAGCTAAGAGCCCAGCTCAGGGCTTCACGGCAGCCCAGATCCCTGCCATGGAGCTGGGGCTCCCGTCTTGCTAGATGCTTGTGGAGGATTTTGAAATTTGGGGTTTTCGTTTTGAAATCTCAGGATCCTCCACGGAGCAGGATTACCGTTCTCTGCCCAGCTCTGACGGGCCTTCCCAGGCTGAGGGGCTGTCAGCGGGCGCATCAGCACCGCTTCAGTTAAAGCAGGGCAAACCCCTGTGTGGGAAGCTCTTATTTCAGTTTAAGGGGGGCATTTTGGTTTTGTTTAAACATGGTCTGAATTGACTTGAGCTAAACTGCAGGAATCCTGGTTTAAACCCTAATCAGTGTCCACGTAGCCTTTGGCACTGGATTAACTAAATGGTTTAAAATCGCAACTTAAGTTGAACTGGTGTAACTCTGCCCTTCTGCTCAGGGCCAGCCTGTGTCAGGGCTTGGATGGGAGACCTCTAGGAAACCAATGTGATATGGATACTCATCCCACAAAGCAAGTTCCCCACCTGGAGGCTCCCTCTTTTGGATAATGCACTTGTGCTCATTAAAACATCCCGAGGTGCCATTTTACCTCCCTGCAGTTTCTACTGGATACAGGATTTTTCTTCACTTCCTGTCCTAAACTGAGCAAGGTGTTGCAGTGCCCTGCTATGCCTGTAGCGCTGGCATGCTCAGTGGGGGATTTTCCCAGTCGCTCTGCCATTGGCTGCCATTAGGGATTTGCCGGTGGCAATAATTGGGGCAGGATTCTTGCTGGCTCACGGGAGAGCCCTGAATTGAGGGACCCTGAAGGGAGCCAGGGAGTCGGTTTCGTGCAGCAGGTGCACAGAAGCCAGGTATCTTGCTCTGCTTATGACTCAGGGAAGCAATTACTGTGTGGAGGCTCAATGGACCATCCTCCAGCAACGCAGCCACTGTGGCGTGGTGGCTGCCGCCTTTCCCGTTCCCTGCTAGTGTAGTTCAGCAGAGCAAAAGCCACTGGAGCTCCAGGTTATTTCAATGCAGAAATCACTTTGTTAAACCCCCAGCCATCTGCTCACTTTCTAATGACAAACCCAGTAAGAGCATAATTCACAGTTGTCTCCTGACAGCAGGAGGTGGTGGAGGGCAGCACCCAAAGGGATGCTCTTTATTCAGAGTGTAGACGCTCGCACTGGTGTCTCGTCCTTCAGATACTAAGGGTATGCCCATGCTATGGAGATTATACCAGCATTGCCCCATAACATAGACGCAGCCTATGTCACCGGAAGGCATTTGCTTATGTAGGACACCACCTCTGAACAGCTAGCCGTGTCAATGGAAGCGTTCTTCCGTCCACATAGCTGTGTCTACACTGGGGTTTTGTCAGCCTAGCTATGCCAGTCAGGCTTGGTTTCTTCACACCCCTGCCTGACGTACTTATGCCAATGTAACTTTTGAGCGTAGACCAGGCCTAAGTACAAGTGGGAAGGTGGGAAGGAGAATGAGTGTCTGTTGGACAAAGCGTTCCCAGGCGGAGGTGGTCAGGGAACACAACTCCTGTGGAAATAGTTCAGACAGTCGTGATCAAAATCCTCAAGTGGTTTGGAGGCCTGTATCAAAGGGGTTTCTCAGTCTGGTTCCCTACAGACAGAGATTGGCACTGTGCATGCACGCCCCTTCACAACTGGCACATAGCCTCTGCAGAGGGGACAAAGGTGTGAATGGACCCTGGACACTGTTTCCTATAGATGTGGAGTCACAAGGCTGGGGAGAAGCACGCTGCCAGGAGGCATGGGGAAGCCTGCCCTGCCCATGCTGTAAATGTGGCATGGATGGCCGGAGGATTTCCAGGTTGCCGAGCTGGCTCTAAATTCCCTTGAGTGCTCATGCAGTGAGCTGCTCCTCATGGCCCTCGAGAGCAGAACAGTGCCTCCGTAGAGGTTCAGCTCTCGCATCCAGGCTGAGAGGGGGCTGGACAGGGAGGCACCCTGGCATGGACCAATAGAACCTAAGGTCAGGAAATATTGTAGGGCCGCGTCGGAAACTTTACTGGTGCTCCTCTGTGGGACTGTGGCCTCTGGGGTCTTTCATTGCTGCAGCCACAGCAGAAGCTGCAAAAAGGTAATCGCTTTGCCAAGAGGATTATGTGCAGGGAAGAGAGAATGGGGATTAAAGGAAGCCTCTTCCTCCAGTCCCCCCCCCCCCCCCCGTCCCCCTCAGCCCTCCCCTAGCTACCGGACCTGTAAGGTGCCTCTGTCCTGAGCAGATGGAAGCGAAGTTCCCCTCCTCCATGGGAAGGCTGGGTCAGGACAGTGCCAGACCCTGCTGGCAGCTAGCTCAGCCCGGCCAGCATCCCCTGGGCGAGGGGGAGATGGAAAAGCAAATACTCCGGGTCTTTTGAAAGCTGGAGTCCGAGGCCAGTGGGCGAAGGACGGGAACCTTAGAAGAACGAAGGAGGGCAGCGTGTGGAGAGGGCACTGGACTGGGCCTGCGATGAGCACCATGGAGCTGGGACTCCTCATCTTAGTCACGCTGGCTGGGTTTGGCTCTGGTGAGGAGGAGGAAGGTAAGTAACGGAGCAGGAGGCGTTTGCTACACACAGTATGGTGCCTGAGAGCCACTAGGGGGGGCGCTAGCTGTGTTGGGATCCAGCCAGGCCTGGTCGGTGTCCTTGCGGGGAAGAGCAGCTTTGCTTTGGTCATAGGGCAGCACCTCTGCAGGCTGAGCGGAGTCCCCGGCCCAGAGGCTGAGCTAGTCCTGCTGGGATCCACCAAGGAAAGGGAGGGGGGGTAGCTGCTTGTGCTTTCTCAGACACCCTCCTGGAGCTGGCAATGCTCTAAGCAGACCCCACCCTTTGTGTCACAGCCCATGCAGCAGGGCACAGTGGGAGGTCACCCCTTCTCCCATACCACAAAGCTGATAGTGGCATCACACTGAAACTGTGCCCACCCCAGTCTTTGCCCAGAGCTGGGAAAGATCCTCCATTCCTGTCCTGCCATTTCTCCTTGTCAATCGCAGACTCCCCACCCTAGGTTTTGTCTGGCAAGGCTGGCAGCCTTGAGTCATCCCCGCCTCTCGGGGGCAGAGGAGCTCTGTGCTCCTTCTGTTTTGCTTCCCCGTCAATGGAGAGGGCAGGAGTCGCTTCTCCAAACAGAGTCTGATGCCAAGGTCCGTCTCGTCTCCCTGGTATGCCCTGGGCTGGGTGGGAGGTTCTGGTGCTGATCTGGACCTGCTGGTGTTGTCACTCTCGGCAGGGCCCCGATACTCCCACCACTCACTGCTTCCAGACCCTTGCACCATTCTCAGGGTGCAACTTTGCCAGTCCCTCAAGCAGCCAGGAAATGCAGGTGCCACCTGCAGTGAGAGTCCCTTGTTGGCAGCGTCCGAGAAAAGCCATTGGGAACGCCATGGCAGGGCTGAGACCAGTTGGAAGGATCAGTTTGAGCTGCTGCTCCTGCCCGGGCTGCACCTCTCTGGAGGATAAAGAGGGGGACATCAGATCTCAGGCCTGTCAATCAGATGTGCTATAAATGCCATGGGAGCCAGGACACCTAGGTTCTATCCCCAGCTCATGACCTTGGGCAAATCATTCCCTTTGTCTATGCCTCAGTGTCTCCCCACCGCCCCCAATACCTGCTTAAGAACATAAGAACAGCCATACTGGGTCAGACCAAAGGTCCATCCAGCCCAGTATCCCGTCTGCCGACAGTGGCCAATGTCAGGTGCCCCAGAGGGAGTGGACCTAACAGGTAACGATCAAATGATCTCTCTCCTGCCATCCATCTCCACCCTCTGACAAACAGAGCTAGGGACACCATTCCTTACCCATCCTGGCTAATAGCCATCAATGAACTTAACCGCCATGAATTTATCTAGTTCTCTTAAACTCTTTAGTCCTAGCCTTCATAACCTCCTCAGGCAAGGAGTTCCACAGGTTGACTGTGCGCTGTGTGAAGAAGAACTTCCTTTTATTTGTTTTAAACCTGCTGCCCATTAATTTCATTTGGTGGCCCCTAGTTCTTCTATTATGAGAACAAGTAAATAACTTTTCCTTATTCACTTTCTCCACACTACTCATGATTTTATAGACCTCTATCATATCTCCCCTTAGTCTCCTGTTTTCCAAGCAGAAAAGTCCTTGCCTCTTTAATCTCTCCTCATAGGGGACCCGTTCCAAACCCCTAATCCTTTTAGTTGCCTTGTGCTCCCCAGGAGGCCCCTCAGCATCCGTAAAGGTCTGTGGGGCTGTGAAGGGCCACAGGAATGCAGAACGCTACTTGGGGCCCTTAGAAAGGCCTGGGGCTGACCCTGCTGCAGAGTGACAGCTAGCAGGGTCCTGCTTGATCTCCCAGCTGGCTTGCCCAGGGCTGGTGGAAGTCACGGGTCTGGCTGGAGCTCGGGGGCTGGAGCCTAGCCCGGTCCCACTGGTATTCTTAGCACGCTCGCTTGAGCCTGGTTAACGTGAGTCCATACCCGGCTGGGAGGCTCGCGCCAGCTGCAGTGTAGAGACACCCTGGCAGGCCCAGTGCCGCTGCTGAGCTCTGCGGGAGCCTGGCCCAGCTGGGAAAGAGAATGGGGGGTGGGGGTGGGGACAGAACTGTGGGGGTGCCCCGGGACCTGGGAGAGGAGAGAGGCCCCAGCCCATCTCTCCCTGTTGTTCTGCCTTGATCTGTCCCTCCAGGAAGCTTGGACACGTACTGGTCTGGCACGGCCCCCATCTGCATGGGGGGCTGCAAAGGGAAACACAAGGAGCTGAAGAGGAGCCAGTGTGGGAATGGCAGCTGCTGCTGGTTGGGATACAAATCCTTCTGTCGAGGTACACGGGTGCCAGGGGGAGAGCAAAGGAGAGGCTGAGCTCGGTGGGGGAGGGACTGTGCGGGACTGATCTCAACCCAAACAGACTCAGACATGCCTGAATTGGAGGGTGGGGGGGTGGCTGTGAGTGAGGAGGGGAGACGGAGACCTTCAACTACGGCAGCTGCTGTCCCAAGTGCCCCGGAGGCAGGGGATTTTCATGTGTGGGAGGCTGTCTCCAGTAGCAGCCACTGGTGCTTTTATTTTGACAAATAGAAATTTAGCTGAAAACATGAATTGTGTGTGTGTGTCTCTGGAACGATCTGCACATTTCTGTCGAACTCAATGAATAGCTTCCACGGGGGGAAACCCAGATTTGTTTGAAGTTGAAATGCTTTGTTTGGAGGGGTGGTTTGTTTGTTTCAACGTGGCATTTGGTTCTCAAATTTGTCCAATTAAAAAAAAAAAAGGTAAAGGGTGGGGTGGGGTGTGGAAATGTCAAATGGTGAATTGAAATGAAAAAATTCCACGTCAAGTCAACCCAAAACATTTCGGTTGATTTGAAATGAATTGTTTTATTATTTGATGAGATTTAAAAAAAACACACCAATGGTTTTGGTTCAATTCAAACCTGTTTGTTTTGTGTGTGTGTATGTGTGTATATATATTTGTGTGTGTGTATAGTTTTTATATACACACAACATATACATACATCTCTCTCTATATGACCCTGAAAGCCCTTCTTCTCTCCATCAAAAGCTGTCTTTGGCCTGGAGGATTTTGGGGGCATCTGGGGAGCGAGAAGTATGGGGCATTTCCTGAGGGGCCCCTTGGCAAGTAATTACAGCAGCTGTTGGCATCACAAGGTGTTGACAAGGTTAATGCAACAAGGCTGTGTCCTGGAGCAGGCTGGGGGGCTGATGCAACATCTCTGTATCCTTGGCCTCCCGGCATCCGGGAGATGGACCAATGGATCCTCTCTGGGATCTGGAGCATCTACCTACAGCCCCTGGCGTCCTAGCATTCATTTAGGTTCCATGTCACATACCCCGAGCAGTTTACCAGCACTGGTAGCAGTCATCCAGGCTGTGGCAGATACCCTGGCCATCACGGATCCCAGGAGCTATATACCCTTGTCATCCATAGCGTATGCTATTGCCATCTCTTGGGGATCCAGACCCTATGCCCAGCATGCCTCCCCTCCCCCAGGGATCTGGTATGTTCCCTTGGCATCTTTCTGGGGCTGTGGAATTATGCCAGCAGCCCTTGGCACCCCAATGAGCCAAGCATGTACCCCGGCATGCTGCTTTCTGGTGCCCTTTTGGTCTCTGGGGTGGTGGCGATACCTTCACACTTCCAACCTGCACCGTCCACCGGGGACCTTTCTCTTCTCAGTGAACTGCGGGCGGCCAGAGGCAGACTTCAATTCCATGGTCTACGGCAACGACTGGTGGGTGGGCTCTGTGGTGCGCTACGGCTGCCGGCCCGGCTTCCTGCTGATGGGGGACCCGGCCAGTGCTTGCCAGTCCGATGGCCATTGGACACCTAAACCCACCTGCCTCCGTGAGTACTGCGCCGTGCAGCACCGATGGGCAGTAAAGCGGGTAGGATTGGGAGGAGCTAATGTTCCACAGAGGTGGCTGCATCACAGCGGTGGCTGGAGTGCCCCTTATTTGTCAGTTTTCCACATGGGAGTCAGCGTAGTCTGCAGGTCTGACTGCACTGGGTGAGCTCGGTTCAGACATCCCTGATGTGTGGCAGGGAGGGGGCTAATGGAGGAAATATCTCTGCTCCCCCACCCCTCTGCAGTCAGGAGCAGGGGGAGAGTGGAGTGTCGCTCTCCTATCCCAGCCTGGGGCTGCACCATCAGCTTTACCTCGCTCCCTTGGGGATGTTGCAAGCTCTGGAGAATGTGCTGGGCCTGCCCGGCTTGGGGACCTGTGAGCTAAAAGGCTGCAGGGCGGGTTATTGGAACCCGCGGTGCTGGTGTCGTTGGCAGCCTGATGCCTCATCAGCCCTGAGAGACCAGCCCCACTGCTCTGGTAACCATGCCCAGCCGCATGCTAATAACTCCCAGGGTCTGTTCTCAGTGCCTCCCCCCAGCCCCGGGGTAACAGGGCTGCTGTCTCTCCCCAGCAGGGATATGCCCGCGGGGCCGGATTGAGATTAACGAGCGGGACATCGATGGCAGCTGCTCCTCCACTTGCATGGACAAGGCTCACCTCGGGGCCTTCCTCAACCACGGCTGCATCAAGATCTCCAACTGCGTCACCAAGCAGTGGGGCTGGACCCGCTGGTTCGCGCGCTGTGACTTCTGCGAGTGCGACTGCTACATCCCCTGCTGTAAGTGACTCCTCCCTGTCCAGCAGTCAGAGGGAGCTGCCTCCCCAGACAACCTGATGGGACTTCCCTGCTGCTCCCATCCTATTGCAACACAATCGCTGCCCTGTGCTGGGTGGAATGTATTGGACCTGCTCTCCTGTGCATGTGTGATCATGGCACCCCCTAGTGGCTACTCCCCATAGAGTAAAAGCCCTAATGTGCTGCTCCTGATGGGGATTCTCCTTTAGCTGTAGTAGTCAACCCTGGTGTTCTTTGGTCCTAAAGGTCCTGGGTTTTATGCCTGACACCGCACGGGTGTGGTTTGGCTGGTCTGCTTGTGACCACAGAATTAGTCCATTTCTTTCTTCACCTCTTGTCCTAAACTCTGGTGCATTGTTGGTGCAGGCTGTTTTCAGTTGCCAGGTTCCACCCCAGACAGGCATACCTTTTCCAGAGCGCCCCTGAGGGCGGTATCTAAGTAATCTGATCCCACTATGGAAGGGGCCACTGTCTGTCCGTTTTGTGTCTTGTGTAATGCAGAATGACTCGGTTGGCTGCGCTGGCGTTACTCCCCAATTGGTGAGTTTGTTTTGCAGTTGGCTCCATGATCAGAGCAGGAAAGTGAGTTTCGCTCTGCTGCTCTTCGCTGGCCCATGGAGCAGAGGGGAGGCAAGGAGTAGAAGCTAGTCGCGTGCCAGTCCAGATGCGCTCGTGTGGCACCCTTGACTTGACATGGGGCACGTGGGAGGGTGAGGGTCAGGATAATCTAACATCAAACAGCCCATTGTCTGAATGTGTTCTCGTTACAGCTTCCTCCGGGTAGAGATCTGGGGTGGATGGATTCGTGGGGAGCTGTTCTGCTGTGAAGGGGAGCTCCGTCCCAGGAGGGGCAGCAGCCAGCCTGACGCTCACTGCGCAATAGGCTACCGTACTGTGCCTCTCTCCCCATCGGGCCATCCGTCTGTTCCTATCACACTCTTGGCAATGTGCTCGTGGAAGTGCATGGTTGTGTCTGTCTCCTGGGCTGGAACATTTGCCAGCCTGTCTTGTTGGGGTGCAGCATCTGCAGAGGAAAGGACTGCCTCCCCCATACCTTAACCCTTTGCACCCTGCTTTGTTCCAAACAAGCACTTAGGGCGATGGGTATATACAGTCATCTCCCTGCTCTGCAGCGGGTTACACTGTGGGAGCAAGGGACCAGTGTTCCAAGAACAGGAATGGGAGCCAAGGACTCCACAGCTGTTCTAGGTGGGGGAGAGGGTTGGTCCTGCCCTAATGTGGGATTAGGCACCAGTTTCCTCTTCTGACGCAGGGGGAATGGAAGGCAGTTGAAGGGAATCCCTTTCCTTGCCTGCTTTGCTGTGGTGCCATGCTACTCCCTGGCACCCAGCAGCCTCTGTCAAATGCTCTCCCCCACCTAGCAGGTGGGGAGGGTCTGTGGGACACAAAAGGATCAGCCAGTGGAGTTCTCCCTCCTGGCCACGTGTGGGGTAGGCATGGGGAAGGTGAGGATTAAATGCTGTGTATGGCAAATGCGGCTTCTGCCCACTGGCTCCAAGCCTGTGACCATCGCTCCAATAAATCCGTCTAGAGGTGACTAGTGTTTCAGTGATGTTGTTGGAGGCATCTCCTCACCCTCTGGCTTCTGTCCACACTCCACCCATTTAAGTCCCTGTGTTCAGAAGGCCCATCTCTCCTCCAGTGCTGGGGGCAGAGCTGGTTGGGAAGTGGGGGTTTTGTTCCCGTGAAACAGACCAAGGAAAAAAATGATAGCGTCTGTTGAAAACTGTCAAAGAAAAAGGGCCGGTTTTAATTGAAAAACCAGCACTCCCCAATTGTTTGGGTTTTGGCAAGTGCCAGTCCCAAAAAAATGGGGACAAACTTTTTTTTAGGTCATGGCCAAAACTTTTTGGGTGCCAAAAGGTTAATGTGTTTTTTTTTTTTAAGTGAAAAACCGAAAAAAGATCATTGGAAACGAATGTTTCCCCTGGAAATGACACTTTTTAAAACATTGTATTCATTTTTATGAAAGTTTCCACTGAAAAAATTTGACCAGTTCTAATGTGAGCTGTGCTGGCCAGGGAGCAGTTTGCATTCTGACTAAGGTGACAGTTCCCAGTTTGGCCAATAGCGTGCAGCACCAAATGAGGATAACCAGCGTCCTCTCCCCTGGCTGTCGCCTGCTGTTAGTCCAGGTATTTCCAGAGCATTGTGTTCACTGTGAATTTAATTTGTGAATCTAACAGGACCAAAGCCAGGAGCTTGAGTTCAGGGCTAGTGTATTGGGTGCAGGTTCACAGGCTTCCAGGGAGCGGTAGCTCCTTGCACCCAGGAGGTGACATCACAGACAGTGCTATTCCTTCTTAGGTGTTGATACCCACCAGCTGCCACTCCGAGGTATTCCTATCTCTCCTCCCCAGCTCACGTGTTCACCCCTCTCCGGTAGGTTCTGGAGCCCGAGCTCCTCATTGCTACAGCTGGTGGAGGCATGAGGCTGATTGATGGAGACGGCTAAGGCAGAGCCGCATGCTCTGTGCCCACACTGCTAGCTCAGCTGATTTCAGCTTTGGGCAGGCTTATGGGTGAACTCGGCCGGTAAAGGCAGCTAAGGCAGTTGCTATGGCCAGAGAGTCACCGAAGGCGCCAACATGAGAGAAGCCCAGCTGGTGATTGGGCTCGCACACAGAACATGTCCCACATACCGTGCAAGCCTGTGTCTGTAGCCCTCAGTGCTCTCCTCTTGTTAAAGGGGAATCTCAATTCCCCTCCTCTGTCCCGCCACAGGTGAGGCTGGAGGTTGTTCTTTACCCAGAGCTTCCTGAGTCTGCTTCTCTACCACCTTCCATCTCCAGTGAGTCCATGGGCTGCTCCTCTTTGGGGTCAGCGTCAGCACCTTGAGGGCCTGTCCCAGCTACTGTTCCATCCTGATTCTCCAGCCGGCTGGGGCCGCTCCCACTGAGTGGATGGATGGTTTGCATCCCAGCTAAGCAGCGGGAGGGGGTTATGCTGAACCCAGTTTCCCCTCTCCAAAGGTCAGTGCTTTATCCCATGGAAGTTGATGGCTGAGCTCCCGTTCATTGCAATGGGCGGCATGGGATTTAGCTATAAAGGCAGGTTTCCTTTTACATCACCCTCTGCAGCAGCATTGCAAAGAGGGAAATTGGCCTCTCTTTAAGAAGATGAAGGCAACAGATCCTCCCCTGACTCTCCACAGCCACAAGTGCCTGTTATAGATCCCATCCCTGGTGGGTTACCACCCACCTTGCCTATGTACCCCCTTGCACCTAGCCCTACTGTGCACCAACTCTTCCATCCAAACAAATCTGCACATGCTGCTCAGCCCTATGCCCGCTGCACCCCAATTATGCCTGGGCTGCTGCCTGCGTAAAAGAAATGTGCTGGTTCCAGCTGTGACCTTGGACCGGTCACTCCCTGTCTGAGCTGGAGATCCCCCAGCTGTACAGTGGAGATGATCTACTCGCTCATCTCCAGGGAAAAGAGGACTTAGATGGGCAAAAATATTCTCCATGCAGCACCTTTGCTTACAAACCCAGACCCTGTGAAATGCAGCCAGCTTTGGGGGAGCCAGTGCCCTCCCCAAGAGTGTGGGGGAGGAGGAAGTTAGGCCACTAGGGCAGGGATCTTGCAAAGGGGAGAGTTCATAGTCTCCAGTAACTGCACAGACCTCAGTGTATCCAGCGGGGAAGGGCGAAGGATGGATGCTACTGGATTTGACCCTGTGGGTTCCAGGGTTTTTCAGCCCTGTCGACTCTCCTCTCCAGCCAGAAAGCAGGAGACCTGTGGTTCATTTAGCCCCCTATCCCAGCTCCAACCAAAGCCAACCACTGGCACTTTAGAGGCAGGTGCAAGAAAGCCCCAGGTAGATAGACGTGCAATAACCTGCAAGGTCTCATCCCAATCCCTAATAGTTGGAGAGCAGCTTGTCCTGCGGAGTGTGAGGTGGGGCTCCCTACTAGACTATGTTAACAGTGAGTAGCCCCATTTAACTGGGAGGAAGGATGGATAGTGGCTGGCACTGTAGCCTAGGACTTAAGAGACCTGCGTTCAGTTCCCTGCTCCACTACAGACTGTGACCTCAGACAAGTCTCTTAATCCCTCTGTGCCTCAGTTTCCCATGTGGATAATAACTAGAGTCCTTTTACCTTTGTTGTTCTCAAAGAGTGCTGCCCTATCTCATGGCAGGCCGAGGGGATGAGGGGATCAATCTGCTAAAGAGTGTGAGGTGCTCAGATACTAGTGGGCTGGAGGCAGGTAAGGACATAGAATGGAGAGCTAGAACTCAGGATGGGCATCTTGTGAGCAACAACCAGCTGCTGGCTATTGGGCTCCATGCAGGAGGCACTGGGGGAAGTTCTCGGGCCTGTGCAATGCTGCTCAGACCAGCCCCTTATCTCTGTTGGAACTGCCGAGGAGTCCAGCAGCAGCAGCCCAGCGGAACAGGTTGGCCAACCTCAACTTCCTAGAAGCCGCCACCACCGCAGGGGACGTAAGAACCAGCAGCTCTGTTCTTATTCTTGTTTGTCATGTGCAAACATTGGGGGGCGAGGGCGGGAGGGAACCAGTGTGATTCTGAAAATAGCTGTGACGAGGAGAGTTATTTCACCCCAGTATCTCCTCCCCATGCTGCCCCCACCTGCCCCGTCCTCTGCAGGAAGGGGAGGGGGCTGGGAAGGATGGCAGGTTTTTCCAAGGCAATGGAGCTGAGCAGCAGTGGCTGGAGTTTGACTGCAAGTAACCTCACTGCAGCAGCAGCAGCAGCATCCCCCTCCTCCCTGCCAGAGGAGGAGGCTGTGAGCATGCACAAGTGACAGGTAGAGAATTTTAAAGCTACAGGCGCACACACACAGCTTGTCCTCCAGCTGCCTAACCTAGTTACTTCCAAGGCACTTTAGTATGTGCTCCCAGCCTAGCAACTGGGCAGCCGACGCTGGGACAGATCTGCTCTGGGGCTGGAGCTCTGAACAGCGGAGCAGCTTGGGTAAGTGACCTGTGCTGGGCTATGGTGGGGATGGGGAGCTAGTCACCAGGAGGAAAAAGAAGCTCTCTGAACTGGTCCAGCTGGGAGGCTGGGCTGGCAAAGGAGGGCTCAGTCCTTGGCTTCTATTCTTATAGCAAATCACCTGAGAAATGACTACATTGAAGGGGCCGAGGCGGGGGGAGAACATAACTGCATGGGTCTGTGACTGCAGCATGGGGGCAGGGAGTATGCAGTGCTGGGGCTGAACAAACCCCAGGCCCTCTGAGAATACAGCACAGCCTGGGCTGCAGCCCCCGGGGCTCAGGTGGTCCAGAGAACACAGCGTTGTGTCTGGACAGCATCTCAATGAGCCAAGGCCAGAGATGAGGCAGTGCTGGGTCTTGGCCCCAGTGGCAGTGGCTAGTAAGAGTTAGAGCTGCAGGGAGGGTGGGTGAGAGGGCTTGACAATGACCCTGTTAGCCTGTGGGAATTGTTTAAGGGGGACTGGCCAAAGCCCAGATGTATGAGCTGTCCTGTGAACAGTCCTGGCTGGCTCCCCGGGGGGTGGGAGTTGATGGGCCTCATCCATCTGTAACCTGTCATGAAACCTGTGCACCCCCAGGATGGAGGAAGAGTGAGACTGTGGCAAGGGGTATCCTGCCGGGAAAGAAGGGGTGAGAGAAAGGGAACCCTCTGGGGTCCCTAGATCTCTGTCTGGGGCTCAGCGGGAAAGAAATGGACCAATCCCTCCCCCCAAATCGCACCAGCACCTTCTCCCTCAGCTCAGGGCATGGAGAGATGCCTGTCTGCCAACGCAATCCGTGCCTTGAGGATCCACTGAACCTGATACAGGGCCAGCCCTGCAGCCTATGGGCCCAAGCCAGAGCGGAGAGCTTCTTCCCCTCTGGTCCCGTTGCTGGAGGGAGAGACCAGGTCAGCCCAGGAGCCGTGTAGTCAGTGTGGGGCTGGGGGCAGGGCTGCGGTTAGCAATTACATGTGCTGTTTCTGTCCTAACATCCATCCAGGGCATAGACCTTATGCCAATCCCCCATCCCAACAGACCAGCAATAAGCTGGGTTAGCTGGCGGGCGCTGGGGCCCTCACTGCTGCCCCTAGGTGAGCTACGGCCAGCTAAGCCGTGGGTTGGGTTGATGGACAGGCCACTATTGCCTAAGCCCTTTGTATAACATCCATCATCTGACCAGATGAGCTATTTTATCGACTGCAGGCAGCACAAACACAACCCGCTGTCACAGGCGCTTCTCATCCAGGCGGAGAGTCACGCCGAGCTGCCTAGATTTCTCCTCTCCTTTCATTTCCAGTAGGAATAAATATTCAGCAGCTCCAGTGGGCGGCAAAGGCTTTTAGCCACACAGGTTCCTCTCCATTCGCATTATGCTGGTTGCAGCAGGAAGCAGCCTCTTGCTCCCCAGGGGAATCTTCCTAGAGCTCAGTGTAACCCCATCTCCACTCCAGCCCTGGAAATGCACAAAGGAAGAGGCAATGGATTATTCTCTCCAGCAAACTGTGTGTGTGTGTGTGTGTGTGTGTGCGCACGTGTGTGTGAGCGAGAGAGGCAGAGGGAATTGAAAGCACATGTGCTGTAAGGGTAATTAAAATATGTTTACAGCAAGATCACAGTGATTTTCCAGCACTACCACTGATTTAAAAACCTCTTAGGGGAGCTTCCACATTCTGTCCCAGTTTCCAGAACCCTGATGGGGATAATATAGACTATAGAAGGTCTTATGTGTTCTGCGTCTGTGCAGTGTGTCCCTGAGCCAGGACCGGACTCCGAGGTGCTACTGCAGTACAATTAGTAACAATTATTAAACACTATTATTTTATTATATAGGCACAAGGAATCACGTGCTGCAATTGAATAGCACTAAACTGAAAGCCAGTGAAAGGAAATACTATTCCATTCTTCCATTCCCACTAGGTATTGTTATCTTTCTCTATGATTATACTCAACCTGTGGAACTCCCTGCTGCAGGGGGTCACAGAGGGTGAGGTTTTCAAAAGCACTGAAATGACCTAGGAGCACTAGTCCCAGTGAAAGTCCATAGGACTTTCCTGAGTCATTTAGGTGCTTCCAAAAATCCCATCCCTCGTGAAATGCTGCAAGTAGGATTTACTCAGGGCTTGGCAAATTTTAATCACTATTTCAATAAAACGTAAGTGCCACACACACTAAACAGGGTGCACAGATCTTTTGCTTCACGGCCAAACCTCAAGTACACAAGCCTCAGAAGGAACACACAGATTCACACCTATGGCACCATACAGCATGGAGTTTTGTGCCATTCTCTGTTTCACCAGCTATTAACCATGGCTGGAGGCAGATGCCAGATGAGGTACATGGGGTTAACAGACCAGTGGATGTACTCCCTGACCCAGGATACAGTCTAATCCTATGCTAGGTCCATGGGTCACCCACAACTCCAGCCCAACACCCACCAGTACAGGTTATCCCTCAGCCAGGATGGGGGAGAGAATGCCTGTTGTCAGACCCTTCTGGGTACAGCCACCAAGATAGGCTCACACCTCTAGGAACAGCCATGTCCCCTTACTTCCCATATGGCTGTACCAAAGGCACAGTGGCCAATGCAAAGCTAGGCTCAAAGCCCAGCCTAGAGAGCTTGTTTCTTACACCCAAGCCAGCAGGCAGGATCCTAACTAGGAGTCATGGCCCCACTTCCCCAACAAAGAGACCAGACTGTCCGCCTTTCAGGGCAGGGGCTGTCTAGACCCCCTGTCTGTACAGTGCCTAACACAAGGGGGCCCTGATCTCAGCTGGGGCCTCTAGGCCCTACTGCGATGCAAATTAATAACAGAGCTAGCGTTATGACTCGCGACTCGCTCCGTTCACACAAGCCGCAGCAAGTAATGGCTCTAAGGTGGGCTGGGTTTTGTGGGGTGGTGTCAGAATGTGTGTGAGTTCAGTGCTGGGGGAGTTCCACCCAGGAGAACAGGAGTGGGGACCCTCTCGTGAAATGGCCACAGCCAAAGGGACTGAATCCTCTGCTTGTCCACACTACATGGGCAGCCAGGCAAGCTGCTCTGCCACCGACTCACCTGTGCGTTTCAGTCCTGCCTCAAGGTATTATTAATCATTTGTATTGTGGTAGCAATCGAAGGCTCCAGCCAAGCTCAGAGCCCCATTGTGTTACGTGCTGTATAGACAGAATGAGAGACAGTCCCTGACCCAAAAACCTAAGTTTGACAAGAAGTGTTATTAGCCCAAGGGGAGTTCAGTTTCCACAGCCTATTCGCTCCTGAAGCTGCCAGAAAGGGGGGTAATTCATACCAATCATGGTGGTTTCTGAGCTGTAGTCCTAGGGACTGGACTGAGACCCGACCAAGCTCATCTCACACATGGGAATGCCCACGAGAGGGGATCCCCTTTCCAGCGGGGAGTGAAGCCAAGTGATGGACAGGATGGGCAGCGGTTTCTGAAAAAGGCAAACCCAGAATTGTTGAACTTCTGCTATTAAAGAAAAATGACACAAACAATCCAGAGCATAGCATCGGCTTGTGAGCTTACGTGGAACAGTAATTGGCTCCAACACATAAACCCAGGAATGTCTTAGGCTGGGTATAGACCAAGGTACCTAAGGGAGTTAGGCACCCAGGGTAGGATTTGCCTAAGGCCCGGCTCCTAGCATCCATTGATTTCAGTGGCAGTTAGGAGCCTAAATACCTTTGTGAATCTGGGCCTAAGTGACTTGGGAGCCTAAGTCAGAGTGAAAGTCAGCAGCACTCAAGTCATTTAGGAGCTTTTGGAAACTTCACTCCCCCACCCCCACCCTCAGCTCCCACTGACTTTCAATGGGATTTGAGGCACTTAACTCCCTTCTGGCGCTTGATTATTTTGGTGCCTTAAATGAACGAAGAATTCACCACACTGAGCCTTGTTCTATGTATGAACAAGTCCCCTCACTGTCCCCTGCCCGGGGTATTCACAGCTCCCCGGCCTTTCGAATGCCCAGCCTGGAGACCTCTGTACGCCTTTAACCATCCCTCACTACTGCCCCTGGCAGCAGGTGGCTCCCCTGCCATTACACATGGCTTGTGCCTGACTCCCAGTTTAACTGATTCCCAGTGTGAGTTTGGTCCAACCCATCGGCACATAGTCACAGTCTCCAGCTATCTCCCACCCTCCCCGTGACTGGCTGTGGCAGCAGGAAAGCTCTCCACGGCTCAGCAGATGGTTTTCTAATTAATATCCTCATTAATGTCGCTCATTTCCATATGTCTTCCATGCTTTAAGAAATGTTGTGGGTGATATGTGTGACTAATAGCGATGGCAGGAGCCAGGCAGAGAGGTGCCGGGGCTGCGTGAGCTCTGGTGAGGAACGCCAGGGCTCTGATACCAGGTTGATGGGGGCCTGAATAGAGAGTGAGATTCCTCTACTCCGAGACACCCCACCACAGCCTGGCTGAGGCACCTCGGTCCTGACCTGCAGCCCCCATCCCCCAGCTCCTCTACCCCCCGTCACTTCCCCACAGCACTGCTGATACATATCCCTGACCTGCAGACCCCAGGTATTCCCGTCCCAGGACATGCCCCCACCACCTTGCTGGTGCACCAATCTGCAGTATCCCTGCTATTCTCCCTGCACAGCTCTGCTGACACACTTCATTCCCCAGGGGCTCACCCTAGTTTATTTTAGGGTTCCCACACAATCCTCCTACAGCTGTTCCAACCCTGGGGCTCTCCTGAATGGAAACAGCCATTTGCCAAAGGGAGTGTGCGTCTGTGCACGCGTCCATATAGGGCAGGGAGTTTGTGATGAATCAACCTCAGAATCTGTTTGAATGTTGCACTTCTCTCATTAATTACACCCAGTAACTCTGGGGGGCTTTGGGTGATGGTCAGGCTCCCTGATCTTAGCTGCCTATCCAGGGTCAAATTACTCCTCACAGCCAAGCTGGTAGCTGTCCTCTGTCGGCAACCAGCGGGCAATGTGGGTATCCCAGGGGCGCATCCCTATAGGGAACGGCCTTTAGAAAATTTCAGTTGATGCCAGAGCCGTGGGTGCAGCACTCCATGTTCTCCAGCCTCCGGAGAACTGGGCCCCTGTTTCTTGGATGGGCTGGGTACAAACGCCGCTGTCTAGCTGCTGCGTTCTGTCAGTAACACAGAGCCTGGCCACTGCAGCAGGCCCAGCCATGCCATTCAGAGCCAGAGGGGGGATTGTTTGGGGTGGGCCAGCAGGGATGAACAGCAGGCCCAGGCCTGCAGGATTAGGCGCCCCGGGGCTGCCCTTACCTTTAGGGACCTGGACTAGACAGCGCTTGGGTTACTGCCCCTTTAAGAGAGGCTGTTGTGTGGGCTGGGGAAGTAAGACCTGCCTGGAAAGCCCAGCCTCCTGGTTCTGACATTCAGCAGAAGCTGGGACCCTGCTGGAAAGGTCCCAAGGGATGGATGGAGGCAGCTCCTCTGCCCAGCCCCAGGAGAGGGGTTCCTAGCCGGCTGCTTGGCTGAGAAAGCAGCCCAGCCAGCCCCACCTGCCAGGCAATGGGGAAGCCAGCGCCAGCTGGGGACTGATTTGCAGCGGGTAACGTGCACATCCCCGGGAAGCTGCAAATGTGATGGGAGGCTGGTGCCTGCAGTAACCTGGCAGCCTCTTCATTGCGCCGGTCTCTCTTTCTCCGGGTGCACGCTCAGCCCGGGTGCCGGCGTCTAGCGCTCCCTCCCCGAGCCGCGGCCACCGCAGGCAGGAGACGTCGCCCCTTTGTCTGCAAAGGCGAAGGTGAGGGCGTTTGCACGGAGACACGCCGCCCCATGCCGGCGGCTCGGGGACTCCAGGCAGCCGGCGGCGGCGCAAGGCGCTAGATCCGTCGCCTCTGCAAGGACCGGGAGCAGGGCCGAGCCGGTAACGCGCTAAGGTGAGTGTTGCAAAGGCCCCCGCCCCCCTTTTGCTTCCCGGCTGTCAGCCTGCAAAGCCCCCCAGGAGCCCAGCTCCCCGGCCCACTCGCGGGCGGGTGACCTGCGGGGGGGTGGGGGGGGAATCAATTTTGCTGCAGTTTGGACGGGGCGGGGGGCAGGGTAGGAATGAGATGGGGGGGGGGGGGAGGCGCTGAGGACTATTCCTGGCACATCTGCTCCCGGGGTGGGGGGCTGATGTCGGAGCGATGCGCGGGGGGGGGGGGGTGTCCTCGGTCCCTGCGAGGAGCCGCGGGAGGCGTCAAGGTGACCCCCGAGGGCTCCGGCTGGCCCAAACTTTGCCTTGGCCCCTCTAGCTCCGGCAGTCCCCCCACCCGGGCGAGGAGGGGGCGCCTGGGCATGTCGGGGCGCTAGGGCCGGCGAGCCAAGAGCCCTTCGCCCAATGGGTGGGGGGGGGGGGGTTGGCGCTTTGCCAGCCCTGCAAGGGCTCTGCCTGCATCGGGGAGCGGCCCAGCCAAGGATGCGCTGCCCGGATTCCCCGGCCGGACCCGCAGCTCCAGCCAGGAGGTGGCTGAAGGCTGCAGCCCAGGGAAATGTAGGTTAAGGAGGCATTAGTGCCCCCCGCGTGGGGGGGCGAGGGGCCCAGGCTGCCTGCAGGCTCAGCTCCCCCCCTTCCCCCAGCAGCAGGGCCCCCGCAGGCCTGCCCCATTTCGGGCTCCCTCCCGCCAGGTGCAGGGGCCTGGGCAGTGATAACAGTGTCCCCCACTTCCCTGGACTAGCCCCACCGTGAACCCTGGCGCCGTGCAGCCCACTCTGGGGTGGAGCCCACCGCCTACTGCCAGGTGCACAGCAACACGGCACTGCAGGGTCGGGAGCAAAGGAGGCTCATGTACCCGTTACTGCTGGGGTGACACCCGTCAGACTTTGGCGAGGGCACCTGCTGCTCATCTGAAAAGTGCCAGGGGAGCATGAGCAAAGCCAGGTTCTCCTGGGCACCCTCCGCAGCCCAGCACCATGCGGGGGCCGATTGGCTCGTAGGGAAGAGCGCCTCCTGTGGCAGCTCTTCCCTTGCAGGTCTGCTACCCCAGCACTGGCCTTGCGCTCTGCTTGTCACCACTGCTTGAGCTGCTCCGACTGCTGAGAGCAACCCAGGATCCTGTGGGACCTACTGGAGTGAGGCAGATGATTGGATGGGGTCGGGCTGGTTTAGCCCAGGAAGGATGGGGGGGCGAGGAGCCTTTTGCCCCAAGAATTGCAATGCCATGGCTTTGTCTGTCATCCCAACCCACTGCCCCCTTACCAGACAGGAGGGGGTTTTCCCCTCCTCGCCAATGGCAGGAGCAGATTGGAAGCCTGGGGGGCTCCCTGAGTAAGTATCCGAGCTGGATTTACAGGGGGTGCCCCTGAATCCCTCCTCTGACTCCCTCCATCTTCCCTTCTAGTCTCTCCCTGCCCCTGCCCAGTGAGTCACAGCAGGATGGGGACTAGGGTGACCAGACGTCCTGATTTTATAGGAACAGTCCCGATATTTGGGGTCTTTTTTCTTAGATAGGCTCCTATTACCCCCCACCCCGTCCCGATTTTTCACACTTGCTGTCTGGTCACCCTAATGGGGAGCAGATCTCGCTCCCTGCTCCCCACTTGGTGTGGAGGAGGGAGAAAGCCTAGTAGGGGAGCAGAAGGGGGTGGGGTCACAGGGCAACATGCTGCTCCCTTCTCTGCTGCCTCAGCCTGAGAACTAGGCCCGGCCGGCAGAGCCAGCCATGGCCTGAGCTCCGTGAATTACTGACATCCCAGCTGATCAGTGGCTGCCTGCCCCCAGTTCTCCAGGACCTGGCTGAGCTACATCAGCACTGGGGTGTGGGGGCAGGGGAGAGGTTCCCCTCCAGACTGTAGCTAAAGCCCTTCGAGGGAGCAGCATCGTGGATAGCTTCAACGGGATCAGCCCCTGAATTCTCCTCTGCCTTGGAAGGGGTCGGCACCTCCAGGTTAGGCATGAAGGGGCTATTATCCGTGTCAAGCACATGGGGCAAGACCTCTTTCCCAGTGCACACCTACACCCAAGGGGTTAATACTCAGCAGCACCAAGCAGCTCCCTTGGGAATCTCCACTGGTCCAGGGATGCTAATAGCTGCTGCAACATTTAATGGGGAGGCAGAGGCCACGTGGCAGCTGGTCAAAACCAAGCCAAGCTGCCCTGTTCTAGCAGGAGTAGGGTGGGAGCTGGCTGCAGGGGAGCTCCCAGCGACTCCAGCCCCTGCATCCCAGCAGGAGGAACTGTAGCAATAACCCCAGGGCAGTCCCAGCTTTTTCCCAGCCGGGGCGCCTCGGGGAAGGGGCAGGAGTTTCTGGCTGCTCAGCATAGAACAAGCTCCGATGAATTGGTCACTGTCTGTCTCCATGGTGAGCCTGTGTGGTGTCCCCCTCCAGACCGGCGCCATGGCTGAGAAGGGGATTGACCCAACCTGCGTCTCCATCGCCTTGGAGGACTCCGTGTGCAATGCTGGCTCCCAGGACGCGCCTCTCCTGACCACCCACCTGAAGAAGGTGGAGAATCACATCACAGAGGCGCAGCGGTTCTCACACCTGCCCAAGCGTTCGGCCGTGGACATCGAGTTCGTTGACCTGTCCTACTCCGTCCGTGAGGGCTCCTGGTGGAGAAAGAGAGGTAGGGCATGGCAGCCCCCGGTGAGGGCACAGTGGTCCTGTGAGTGTAGCATCTTTCATGGCAGTTGTGTTCCTGGGGCCAGGGAATGGAGAGATCTAGCCAGGAGGGGAGAGATTTGAAAAGAAATCACATGAATCAGCATCTTGAGGAGACACAGGAGCTGCGGAGGAGAAGGCTCTTGTGCTTGCAGTGGCAAAGGGACTGTTAGGATATGCATTTTGCACTGTTTTATTTTAATCTGGTAACTGAAGGGTTAACTATTGTGGTATGTATGAGCTAGCATAGAGGCCCCTGAGGGTTACTTGTATTCCTATTGGGTAGATCATGTGGGGGAGAGAAAAAAATACCCAATGCTTTGTTGCAACTAATGTTCTATGCTGCATCTGTGGCTGAGCCTGGGGACAGCCCTGTGCTGCAGAAGCAAAGGGCTCTGGCTCTAAGTTGGTTAGATGGTGGTTTAGGTCTTTTATTCCCTGGAAACTCTTCTCTATGTTTAATGCAAGTGCAGTGGTTCGTTAAGGAAATCCAAGAGGTGCCAGTACCCACCAGAGACAGAACTGGATGACAGGAGGGAGGTGGGAGGGGAGGAAAAAGAAGACGACAAATGGTGGGAGCGAGCCCATGCAAGGGTGTTTAAAATAAGAGCGGTGATTTTGAGTTGGCTCCTACAGGCGGTGGACAGCCAGGGGAGGGGTGTGGGGTCAGGGCGCTCCCTGGATTCTGCAGCCGTTGCGGGGCTGATGAGCTGGGGCTAGCGGGGTAGGAAGGAGGGGTTGGAATAGGAACAGGAGAGGAGATGGGAGCTGGTTGCCAATCCTAGCACCCATCACCCAAGATAGCCAGAAGTCAAGATCAAACCACCCTTCAGTGCTCCAACTGACACGTTCGCCCCCCAGCCGAAGGTGGTGAGGAGGGGAGCAAGGGCCCATCAGGGATGGCTGAGTTTGTAATCCTTGGAGTTCGCCATGTCCTGGGGCAGGGATGTGTGTTGAAAGCATCAGTTCCCTGCTCCCACAGGTGATGATTTTCCACCTTGGTGGTTCTTGGTGTCAGAAATCAATGCCCCAGACATCTCTGGCACCGCCTGGGGGAGAGGCTGTGGAGTCTCTTCCAAGGCTGCTGAGACTGTCTGTGCTGGTGTGTTTCAGTTCTAGGATGTGCTTGTGGCCAGGAGAAGGGGGAGATACAGGTAAATTACGAGCGCTTAGCGCAGCAAGGTCAGGATGCCATAGCCAGGCGTCACACTTCCAGCCCTTGCGCAGTAGGATCCATGCACAGCTGGTGAACGTTGCTGAATTTGACTCTCCAGCTGTGATATCTAAATCTATATTTAAATGACCCCCTGGGGGCATGTTTCCAGAGGGTTGTGTGGGGTTCCAATCACATGGCTCTTGTGGAAGTCTCTGCTAAACCCCTGGGACTGTGGAGATTCCCCCACCTTGGGCAGGGACCGTCTTTCTGTTCTGTGTTTGTACAGTGCCTCGCACAGTGGGGTCCTGGGCCGGGACTGGGCCAATACAAACTATGAATAACAACGACAAGTCTTTCTCTGCGCCAACCCAGCCCATCTGTGGGGAGTGGAGTGACAGGCCCTTCCCCACTGCTCCTATTTTGAGCATCCATGTGGGGCTGTAGCTTGATAGAAAGTGTAGCGCAAACCACTAGACAGGAACTTGAAGGGGAGGAAGTTGTGTCACTTCCTGTGGCTGTATAAACTGCAGTAACCTCTTCCCCGGTACCTACCTTCCCTGCCCATGGCAGAAGGATGTGCTTAAGCCATGGAATCTGGCTGTTTGGAGGAGTTTGCCTCCAAGGTCTTGGCTCCAGCCTCTTTCTGATATGGTGACTTTCATCCTCAGTCCCAAAGCACTTTGAAGGGGTTATTTACCCACCACTGAAATGCAGCCACCTCTGAGGTGGGATGCAGCAGCTGTTTAAAAAGCACCCAGTAACACCACACAACAGTTGAGGAGAGGAGTGAAGGAGAATCCAGTGAAACCGCTGGGCAGGATTTAGGGAGGCAGAATGGAATTGCCCACACTGGACAGCTCCTGTGTAATGACCCAAGCTGGCCAGAATCTCAGGGACAACAGAGCACTCTGGGCTTCAAATCCCCTCAAAGAGACTGGTTCTGTAGGAAGCTGCTACAGACGTGTCATCCCGGTGGGTGGGTTAAATGGCACTTGAAAGACCCTGATTGATGTGTCAGATCAGAGCATGAGCAGGCTGAGAGGGGAGTAGGTGTGGGGGGGTTAGTTTCCTGCTCCCACCACTGTCCCACTCCTCAGGCCCTTTGAGGATGGCTCCTACCAAACCATGTGTCGGTGGCATCCCCGTTTCATGTGTGTAACTCGGGGGCCCCCAGAGAGCCGGGGGAGGCTGATGGCAGCCGGTAGGTGGTAGTCTCCTTTAATTAGCTCCCCTCATTAATGGGATGCCAATCAAATGGCCCCAGGAGGCAGAAGAGAAGCTGATCCTGGAGGGATGAAGAAAGACACTTTTAGAGCCCAGGGTTTGGTAGCGGTAGGAGAGAGCTGAACGTCACAGCAGCTGCAGAAAGAGCAGGGCTGGGTGGAAGGCTGGGTGCAGCTGCACGGGGGCCAGAGGTGATAGGATGTGCTTTGGGGGGTGACGTTACTAGCAGGTCCCAAGTTTTATAGGATGTTGACTGCAGCTGGGGAAGGAGCAGGGCTTGGTAGGGCAGAGATTGGGGCGGGGTCCCCCACCCAAGGCTGGATTTGGGGTGGGTGCAACCCCTCCATCTGAAGGGAGATTTGAATTGCTACTCTGGTGGGGCTCATCGATATCCCCTCTACCAGGTGAGACAAAGGGAGCGTCCCCTGGCCAGACCGGAAGCAGCCTGGCTAGTCTTAGCTGGCTGGGGTTCTATGCAGCTCTTACAGCCAGTATCGCACCCATCTGGGCAGAAGCTCAGGGTGCCTGGATCTTCAGCTGTAAATGATCCACGTTCCAGCCTGTGCAGGCAAACTGGGGAGTCCTTCATCTCCCCAAGACAGACCCTCCCACCGTGACCTCTAGGAAGTTCTAGAATTTGGCCTTTCGGGTCCAAAGTTTGCCCATGGCTGTGGACATGTGTCCACATGGCTTCTGCGTGTGTCTATTTACCAAGTATCCTTATTCCCCCTTTTACAGTTGGAGAAACTGAGGCAGAAAGAGGGCAAGTGACTTGCCCTAGGCCACCCAGTGAGTCAATGGCAGAGCCAGGACTAAGGCCCAGGTCTCGTGACTCTCACTGCACTGCCCCATACGTTCTCCTTGACTAACGCAGCCTGTGCCCTGCGTTATGGACAGAGCCCCCTCTCTCCTCCAGAGCTGCTGGCACTGGCACACATGGGGGCTGTATGCACAGTCTATAAACCGTTCCATTGCATCAGGACTTTTCCCCATCTCCTGTCTGTTCCCTTTTCCTACTGTGTCTCCTAAGCAGAATCTATTCTGAACCCATATGGCCTGAGTCAAACATCCACGCCCAGCGCCTTCCGGCGGGTTCAGAATTAGGTGGAACGAATTCATCCAGCTCTGCCAGAAACAATGAGCTGGACATAGTCATCCACTTATTAGCAATGGGACGTCACCCTAACCCCCTGCTATACTGATGCTGTCACCCTGCATATCCCGTAATGGTGATGTCACCCTAAATGTCCCACACATAACCATGAGGTCACTCTGCATCTCCCCAGGCCAGGCAGGGTATCTCTGGGATCAGCCCCATGCCTGCTGTTTGCATTGACTCCCCCAGAGCCCACTCCACCCTGCCCGGACAGGAAGGGACTAGCATCAGCTGGGAGTTCTCCCCATCACCCAGAGATGGGGGAATAGCAGGCAACATTCTGAGGCCTTTCTCAGGGCCTGATCCTTGCTCCCATGAGCAACCTTTACTCAGGCAAGTAGTCCCTCTGGCTCCAATGGGTGGCAGGCTCAGTTCCTAGCTCTTTATTCAGGCAAAACTCTGCTGGAGTCAATGAGGCTCTCACCAGACGGAGGGGCTCCGGGGTGTATCCCAGTCACGGTAAATACTGTACCTGGTCCCTTTCAAAAAGGGGTGCTCAGGATCCTTCTCCCCATTGAATTACTCAGATTGGAAGTTCTTTGGGGCAGGGACTGTCTTTATTCTGTGTTCGTACAGCGCCTAGCACAATGGAGTCCTGCTCCGTGCCCGGAGCTCCTGGCACTAGTCATACAAACAACGTGCCCATGGCTGTGGACAGGTGCCCACATGGCTTCTGCATGTGTCTGTTTACCAAGCATCGTTATTTCCCCTTCTACAGCTGGGGAAATTGAGGCACGGAGACTTGCCCAAAGTCACCCAGCAGACCAGTGGCAGAGCTGGATATAGAACCCAGGAGTCCTGACCCCTGCCTGCTAAGATGGAGGCTTAGGGTTCCCATGCAGAGCTGAGACAGCTCTTCGCCAAACTCAGCGTGAGATTCAGGGGTGATGGGGATGGAGCCTCACCCCCTACTCAAGGGGGTTTAAAGCATGTGAGCTGTTGGGAGTCCAGCTGGGGGTCCTGGTGAAGCTTCCTCTCGGAGGTGGTCTCCCTCACCCCCCACCACCTCACATCAGCCTCTGTCCCCTCCACACAAGCCTTCAGAACTCCCCTCCCTGCCTCAGATGTCTGGGGGGGCTGGGGCAGGGACTGAGAGGGGGTCTGGCCCTGGGGGGGGCAGCTGATGAGGCAGAGAGGGCTCTAGTGGGCGAAGGAGGGGGGCTAGTTTGGGACTGACCCCATTAACGAGCACAGCCCCGCAGGGCTCACTCAGACGCCAGAGGGCTGGGAGGGGAGCAAACCCGCAGGAAAGGCGGCTGGGGAGCAGGCCCCAGCACAATCCCCATCTTCACATGCCGGAGCTGACAGGCAAACTGCAAAGCCCCTGCAGAGCCCACTGTCCTTCCCCAGCCGCACACGGGGGTGGGCTGACGGCTCAGCTGCTGTCGGGGGTTACTGGCTGTCAATGAACTCGAGTAACCGTGCTGCAAGCTGCGGCCCTGTGGAGGCTGGAGAGCGCGGCATGGTTTGTGTGCCACACAGAGCCGCCGGCAGTGCAGGGCTGGGGGGGGGGGGGTGCAGCTCAGCGCCTGGGTTTGCCATGCTGCTGCTCCCAGCTCGGGGTAGTTGGTCACATGCCGCCACATCCCCATCTTCAGCATCTCGCACGAGCCTGGCCAGGACTCAGGAAACCTGCAGCAAAGCCACCGACGGGGCCATGAGGAGGAGGATTATACGCTGTGTTACCATCATGCTTAGGAGCCCTTGCCAGGGGCCAGGCAACCGCTGCAGGGCCATAAAGCTGCCCCCAGATTGTTCGCTGGCCCCACCAGCCCCCTCCTTGTGCCAGCTGCTTCCCTGCTCCGGTGCTGACTGTGCCGTTAATTTCCTACAGTGCCCCTGGATGGCAGCAGGAAAGGTTCTGGGGCGCACGTCCCCACTGGAGGAGAGGAAGGGGGCATGTTAACACCGACCCAGGCGAGGAGAGCAGTCCCTGGGCCCTGAAACAAGATACACATCTTCCCAGGGCTGATGGAAATGCCGCTTCCCCGGCACCTGATCCAGGGCCACTCAGGGGCTTTACAGCAGCAGCAGGGATAGACCGCAGACCCTTCCTTCATGGAGCAAGAGGAGAATCCCCATTAGCTGCTAGCAGTACTGGGTCCAGGACACACCGAGAGCAGTTCTGATTCCTTCCAGCAGAGGGACGTAGTGCCCCATAAACCCTAGAGTTTGGTACACAGGAGCCTAGCCAGGCTGATCTGCATATAGCTCCCATGATGCTCTGGGCTGAAGCCCAGCTTTTCCTTTGCCCTGCTGCATTGCATGGTGAGAAGTTGGGAGGGACAGCACAGCTGGGCATTTCCAGGAGAATGACCCCAACGCTGTGGACGCAGATACTAGGGGTTAACCCCTTCAGAACCACAGCGGTTTGCTGAAGTTACCGAGGTTGCTGGAAGGAGGGATGTGTGGTGCGCACAGCTAATGGCAGGTCTGGCGCTGCCAAAGTGCAGAGAGCCGTGAGCCAACTCCACAATGCCTGTGTCCCTAAGGCTGTGATTGCTGGGGTCCGGAGCCTCATTCGGAGGGACTAGTGGGAAGTTGGTTCCTTATTTTTACCATGGCGTCTGTGAGAGAAAGCACGACAGAGGGGGCATCTGCACCCCATCTATAGGAGAACAGAGGGCTTGTCCTGCAAGACCTTCAAACCCTTATTGTTTGTTTATTTGTGTTGGGATAGCTCCGATAGACCCTAATTGGGGAGCAGGGCCCCCCTGCACTAGCCACTGTCCAGCCATGATGAAAAGACTGGCCCTGTCCCAAGAGCTGACAAGCAACAGCCGGTGGGCAGCAGACAGATACGGTCTAGGTCATTAGATTAGAAGGATAGAAACCTGGCATCCTCCTAATCTAATCTCATCCCTCTCTACTCTCTATACTCTTGCACTCATTCTGTCTATCCTCTCTCTCTCTGATCTGCCCTTGACCATGGCAGGTGGGTGCTGCCCTCAATATCTGAAGTTGGAGAGAAAGGTCCTAACCTTCCGCTATACTGATCGCTTGTTGCCCTGATGCATGGGGGTTTGATTGATTGCCCTTGTTTGAGCCTGTGGCTATAGGTCCGGGAGTTATCCAGATCCATCCCCAACGTCTGACTCCACTCCTGGGCCCCTCCGCTGCAGTTCTTTGACGCCCCCACCGGAGAAGCCCCGAAATTGACTTCGGAAGGTGACGGCTCCCCAGAGACACAAGACAGTGCCTGTCACACGCCCCCGAGACATCTTGTTCCCAGCGCTGCAAAATATTAATCAGCCCCTTCAAGTCCCTGGTAATTCTGGGGCTGATTAGCGGCTGCTGCCAGGTGTCACCGTGGGAATGCAAAGTAGGTTGGCGGGCCATCGATCCGGCCGGCGCAGGGCCTGCGGGCTGGGGACTGGTATTGCTGGGGGCTGCTTCCCAGAAAGCCCCTCCTGGGCAGCGCCCACCCAGTCAGTGCACCGCTGGGTGCGCCAGGGCAGCCGTGATGACTCAAACACCAGCAAAGAAAGATCCCTCAGTGAATCTCAGCCCCCCCGGGGCACTGCAGTAGGGACCGCTTGTTAGCCCTCGTTATGGGCCGGGGCGGGCAATGAGGTGGTTATTGCTTGGAGGCAATGGGAGAGGAGTCCTTTAGCCCATCGTGGGCTTTCCCCATGCGCACACATTGCTCCTTACATGCAGAACAATCTCCTGCTTCCTGTCCAGCAAGCCCCCCCCCCCCGAGCTTCTCTCTGCCTCCCCTAAACTCCCCCTCTAGTTTCTCGGCTGGTGCTTGCTTGTCTTTATCTTGAGCCCCAGTCCTGCGAGGTGTTGGATGCTTGCTGGAGGGGATGGGCCAGAGGGCTCAGCACCATGCGGCATCGGGCTGGTAGACTCAGGAAGCTCCCCAGGGCATGAAGATGTCCCCGTTGCACAGAGCAGGCTCTGCTCTTGGTTTCCCCAAGGCCAGTGTGCAGCGGTGGCCCCCTCATCACTGGAGCCAGTGCAGTCACTGCAGGTTTGCAGTGAGAGGGAAACAGAGCAGAGCCCAGCCCAGGGTTTCTAACACACCCAGCCTGTTCATGGTGCCAGAGAATGAGTAACAGTGACTGTCCATGGGGCAGATCTTGAGAGGTTGGGGGGGAGAAAAGTGGGGTCTCCTGGGATTCCACATTTGGGTTTCCTATCCCAGTTTGTTTGGTTTCCACCATCCCAGTATGATCCTCTCTGTGTCCATCCCCATGCCATGCTCTGTCCTACTATAATCTGTCCCATTAGGATCCGCGCTCCATTCCAGTATGACCCATACATGCCTATCCCTGTGCGCTCTGCCCCACCCCTTGACTAGTCCTGTCATGCGTCCTTTGCTTTCTCATTTCTGGATGGTCGCAGAGGCCCCGGGCATGCAACTTATCGGCTGCAAATCGGACAGACTCCACAGGATGCTGGAGGGAAGGGGGTGGAGGGAGCCTGCTGCTGACCTTGGCTTCCTGGAATTTACAACTGAAATCGACACGGCTCTGCTGCTGGAGCCAAGCTAGGCTGAGCCTGGGGTAGAGTAGCCTGGGCCTTTGGCAGACAGACGCCTGTTAGCTAAGGTAGGGGAGGGACCCTGCATGCAGAAACAGGCGCCTTGACCCAGGCCCGGTCCCCTGCGGAGCGAACCCCCACCCAGCTCCCTCTCGGGAGATTCCATCTCCCCTGCCCTGGCTGTGAGGCTCCCCCAGCATGTGGCAACCTGCCTTCTGTAGAGGCCCTTAGCACGTTCCGGCTTGCCCTGCTGCTGAAGTCCATAGCCTCAGGCAGATCCAGGGCCCCCAAGAGGCTGGGCCTCCCCCATTGGGGGCAGGAAAATCAGCAGGGAGCATCTGTCTGCAAAGTCAGTGCAATGAATTGGGATGGGGTTTCACTTTTCACGGCAACTGCACTTGTATTCCCCCTCTGGGGCCCAGCAAGGGCACCCACTCTTACGTTTCTGGCTCTTGGGTGGAGACCCGCGTCTCTCTCCCTCCTGACCAGGGTATTTCCAGGCTGCACAGTTACCTGCCTGCACAGTGAATTCCCCAGCAAAGTCAGACAATCTAAGCAGGCTCTGCTTTGCTTTGTTGTTGAAGGCTTTGAATTGCGTAATGGCCCACAATTATATCACTACACAGCCAAATTCAGAATCAAAGAGTTGAAGGCCAGGAGGGACACTAGATGATCTAGCCTGACCTTCTGACCCCAGCTCTTTCTAAGCAAGCACATTTATTCTTAAGGTAACAGCATTACAGAGAAAATATATTAAGCTACAAGCATGCTAAGACGCTTGCCAGAGATCACCCCAACTCCCAAAAAGGCTCTAGCTGGTGAAAACATCCGTCAGACCCCACTAAGGGGGTTTTCTGTGGTCACAAGTTCATAACAGCTGTTAGCTCAGAACAAATACCCCATGAATCTGAGAGTCACTCTTTTATCCAGTTTGGGCCTCTGACTTTCTCCTCCTGTAACAGACAATGGGGTTTTCCTTCAAAGGGATGGGTCCAGAGGTGGGCAATTTGCATTCTCCTCCTCCCAATATTTCCTAGGAAATCCACTCAACTAAAAGGTCAGTCTTGTCTGACCCATTGTTTGAAAAGAGTCCTTTGACGCTCATAACGCTTCCCAGGGTTTACATTAGTCCTGCCTCCCCCTTAAAGAAGTCCCAGGCAATCCCACAGTAACACGCACACATAGGCATTTGTAATACAATGAACTCCCAAGTTATTTAAACTTAGTTCAACAAGGATTGCCCAGGAGCTGGCAGGAGATTGCCTGATCTGGCACAGGGGCCTGGGCATCCCAGGTAGTGCAGGAGCTTTCACCTCCAGGTCACCAGTTAGGAGGGAGCTCTGCCGGCTCTGCAGTGAGCTGTGTCCATGCCGTGTGCACTAACGAGGCAGGAGATCTGTTCCTAATGGTTGCCTCACCAGAGCTGACCGCCTGCTTGCAAAACAATGGTTGATGTTACAGCGTCTGCAGGCTTGTAATGTGGCACTGGGGCTCAGAGAGCGGGAGAGGTCGAGGGGTGGTCCCCCGAGGTGTCTGTGGATGGTTGGACAGACTGGGAGTCAGGACTCCTGAGCTCTCTTTCTGATTCTCTCCCTGCCCCGTTGTGTGTATGACCCCATTCTGTACCTCAGTTTCCCCATCTGCAACATGGGGAGAATGATCCTGCCCTGCAATTGTAAAGGGCTTTTGACTGATAGAGCTTAAGGCCAGAAGGGACCATTAGATCATCTCGTCTGATCTTCTGTGTAACACTGGCCATGACATTTCACCCACTTACCCCCGTACTGAGCCCGGTAACTTGTATTTGACTAAAGCAGGTCTACCAGAGAGGCCTCCAGTCTGGATGTGAGGCCAACAAGAGATGGAGAATCCACTACTTCCCTTGTGGAAGGTGCCAGAGAAGGGCCAAGGGCTGGGGTTGTTTTACTGTAGTGGGGGATGGGGTAAGCTCCTCCACCCTAGAGGAGTTACAGATGTGGGGCTGGCCCTTCGCATCATGGCCACTGACCCCCCCCAGCCCTCCCGTGCCACCAGACAGTTCTCTGGGCTCTGCACAGGGGCTCACCCTGCTTTCTTCCCCTCTTCCAGGGTACAAGACCCTCCTGAAATGCCTGTCCGGGAAATTCTGCCGGCGCGAGCTCATCGGGATAATGGGCCCCTCGGGCGCTGGGAAATCCACGCTCATGAACATCCTGGCTGGTTACAGGTGAGGCAGCTCCCTGGCGGGGTGAGGGCGAATGATTGACCTCTGTGCATGGGACCGAGAGCCTCTCTCCGGCCAGCCCAGTGGGGATCGGAACGCAGTGCACTGTGATGGAGGCTCCTGGGGGTGGGTTATGCCCGTGGGAGGTGGGGATCTGCACTCGCTCCGCCTCACCAGCGCCGTGCTCTGCGTCTTGGCCTGTCGCCCACAGGGAGACGGGGATGAAGGGCCAGATCCTGGTGAACGGCCGGCTGCGGGACCTGCGCACCTTCCGCAAGATGTCCTGTTACATCATGCAGGACGACATGCTGCTGCCGCACCTGACCGTGCTGGAGGCCATGATGGTGAGTGAGTGGGCGGTGCGAGGTGGCATGGCCCGGGGGGGAGCAGGGCTCGAGGGCTGCTCCGAAAGGGTGGAACAGCAGCGAGGGATTGCTTGCTTGGAGCTGTGTTTTGGCCCTGAGATCCCGGAGCTGGGTGCAGTTGGCATAAGACCTGACCCGGATTAACCCAGTGTGGGCTTGCCACTGAGCCCATGGCCGCACGGAGATGTGATGGCACGGGGCCACCTTCCTCCCCGGAGTGATCCCACCGGCATGGGTGCAGTGAGCGCCATTATATGGCTATGGACTCTGGTCTATATGGGGATAAGAACAGAATAGAGAGAGAATGTAGAACGCACTTTGGCTTGTGCTTTATAGACCAGCCGGGGTCTTCAGCTGCTGTTACTGGGGGAGTTTGGTGCTCGTGAAAGCTGGGGGAGCTGAGCCAGACTCTGCAGGCAGCTGTGGGCTCCTCTCACATGCCTCTGCAGCCCTGTCCTGTAGTCTGCCCTGTTATCCCAGTTCTGGGCTCCCCCCGTGCACACAGCTCTGCCAATAACCCTGAATCCCAGCCCACATCCCCCCCGCCCCCCTGCTATATCAGCCCTGGGCTCCCCCCGTGCTCACAGCTCTACCAGTGCCCCTCAATCCCGACTCACAGCCCCCGCCCCCCCGCTATAACAGCCCTGGGCTCCCCCGTGACTACAGCTCTGCCAATACCCCTCAATCCCAACCCACAGCCCCCCCCCCCGCTAAAACAGCCCTGGGCTCCCCCCCATACCCACAGCTCTACCAGTGCCCCTCAATCCTAACCCACAGCCCCCTGCTATTCCATCCCCTGGTTTCTGCTGAGCAGAGCTGAGGGCAGAGTGCCTGGTCTACCATGGCATCCTGTGCGGAGGCCAGGAGACCCCTGGTCGTTCTGTCTGGGAGTTGGGCAGGCCCCAGTGTGGCTGGCCTCAGGCTCTGACTGGCCCCTGTGTCTGCTCCCTGCCCCACAGGTCTCTGCTAACCTGAAGCTGAATGAGAAGCAGGAGGTGAAGAAGGAGCTGGTGAGTTGGGGGTCCCTGCTCAGTAGCTGAAGGGTTTCAAGGGAGGGCGGCACTCTCTGGGCAGCACTGTCCCTCTGCCCACAGGGTAAAGGGGCTCCCAGGGCACACCCTCCCCTCCATTGCTTCAGCCTTCTTAATGGCTCAATACACCAGCACAGAGGCGGGGCCCCAGGGAGGGCAGGGGGAGGTCGGGACACGGGCTGGACACAGCATGGGTAGGGGGAGGTGGGGGCACGGGGAGGCAGGGGGAACTGGGGACTCGGGCTGGGCACAGTGGGGGCTGGGGGAGATGGGGACACGGGCTGGGCACAGAGGGGGCAGGGGGAGGTGGGGACTCGGGCTGAGCATGGGGCGGGGGGGCAGGGGGAGCAGCAGGAGGTAGGAAGAGTGTTGGGGGCCACGAGCGCCTTTCAAACCCTGGCCCCAGGGAGGCTGCACATCCCTCACGGCGGGACTGTGGCGGGGCAGGGAGGCGCCCATGTGGGGCGGGGAGGCTGGCAGTGACTCTCTCTGCTCTGTGCTGGGCCCAGGTGCAGGAGATCCTGACGGCGCTGGGGCTGCTGGAGTGCTCCTACACCCGCACCATGTCGCTGTCCGGGGGGCAGCGCAAGCGCCTCGCCATCGCCCTGGAGCTGGTCAACAACCCCCCCGTCATGTTCTTCGACGAGCCAACCAGGTGAGCACGGGGCCTCCCTCCCGCACCGCTCCAGGCCAGCATGGGGCTCCCCCTCCCCGGGAGCCGGCAGCTGTCGCCGGCCCCTGGAGCTGCAAGGGGGGAGCCAAGCATGAGCAGCGGGGTCACGTCTCTTTGCTGCAGCTGAGAATTTGGGGGGGGGGGTCACAGCCAGGGATGAACGTGGATTGACCAGGATGGGGGGCTCTCCCCGCACCAGCTGGAGGGGGGAGCTGTGAGGGACGCTGTGTAGCCAAGCTGGGGGAGTGGGGAGCCCTGCCCTGTAACCCCTGCTAATGGCTCAGGGTCACAGCTGGGCCCCCCCCAGAGCTGGCTCAGGGGCTGCCCGAGGTGTTCCTGTATCTGGGATGTTCATTCTCTCCCCATCCCCGTTCCTATCCCACCTCTTTCTGGCTCCACGCCTCTTCCTCTCTGCATTCATCCTTTCCCCCACTCCCTCTCTCTTTTCCACCTCTTCTATCCATCCCCCTCACACCGCCATCCCTCCCTTTTCTCACTCCCCCTCTCCCCCCCCAACCCTGTTCCCTTCCCTCTCCCCCGCTTTTCCTGTCTGCAGTGGCCTGGACAGCGCCTCCTGCTTCCAAGTCGTCTCTCTGATGAGGTCCCTGGCCCAGGGAGGCCGCACTATCATCTGCACCATTCACCAGCCCAGTGCCAAGCTCTTCGAAATGTTCGACAAGGTGGGTGAGTCCCCTGCCTGCCCCTGTGCTTTGGGGAGCATCACCTGCTAATCAGAGCTCTGCCTCCAGGGGGCAAAGGGGTCTCTCCAGCTGTGGGGCAGAATCCCAATACCCTGGGGCAGCATCTCTCGGCTGGTGAGACCCTGCCGGCTCCCCGTTCCCTGCGGGGCAGGGCGCTCCCTGGCTTGCACGAGCCCTAGGAGTGGGAGGTCTCGGGGTCTGGCCTGTGGTGTTTAGTGGGGGACTTGCTGCCATTTCCTGCTCAGGCAGCTTTGTTCTCTCTTCCAGCTGTACATCCTGAGCCAGGGCCAGTGCATCTTCAAAGGGGTGGTGCCCAACCTCATCCCCTACCTGAAAGGGCTGGGTCTGCATTGCCCCACCTACCACAACCCGGCTGACTTCAGTAAGTGCCTGTGCAAAGCCAGGCTTCCCATGCCTTTCCCTTGGCTTGCAGCCGGCCCTGCCTCTCGCTACCTGAGCCGGGCCAGGCTGGGCAGGACAGTATGGGAGAGCTCCCAGGAGCGGGAGGGCAGAGGGGTTGGTGATTCAGCACGTCACTCCTGGTGAGTTTTTCTGGGAGTTGGAAAAGTTCGTGCTGCTCCCCTGGACACAGCCCAGCTGGTGTGGTTCCGTCCTCCCCCGGGGCTCTCACCGGATGTGAGATACTTCTTCACTTCCTGCCCTAAGCACTTGTGCTAAACAGTTGCCGCCTTCCACCCAAGAGGTGGCTGCATTTCCTCAGGGATGAGTCCCCTCTAGACCCCTCGCAGGGCGAATGAACATTACAAGGTCCTACAAGAGCCTTTGAGGGAAGGGGGTCTGGGAGGGCAACGCACTGACCATTCTCCATGCAGAGTGGCTCCAGGCACTCGGGAGTGGGGTCTCCCTCCCCACACCTGCCCAAGGTCTAGGGGGGGTTATGCCTAGAGTACTGTCCCCCACCCCACCTGGCGTGGGTCAAGGGGCTCTGCCTGGCTACTCCAGCCTTAGCACCTGGCCATGGGGAGGTGGCGACTCCCCTGCGGTCGCCTGCCTTTTCCTGATCATGCTGCCTCTGCCATAGCTCCCCATCCCATCTGGGGGACGTTTCCAGGAGCAGACAAGCTTAACTCCCACTCAGCCCTGAGATGGAGGTTAGTACATCCCCCTCCCCCAATGCGCCGGGGCCAGGGCAGAGGGGGCAGGGGTGCCCAGCCGCCCCTGATTGTCAGCCGTGGCTGCGAAGGGCAGGGCAGGGTGGCTTGGTCTGAGGGGGTCTCAGCGCTTGCTGTTTGGGTCCCCCCCAGTTATCGAAGTGGCCTCAGGCGAGTATGGAGACCTCAACCCATTGCTGTTCCGTGCCGTCCAGAACGGGCTGTGCACCATGGCCGAGAAGAAGAGCAGCCCGGAGAAGACAGACTCCTCCTGCCCAGTCCCCTGCGTGACGGTCAGTGCAGCAGCGCCAAGGCAGGCAGGCCCCGGGGCATCTTTGCCCCCGATGCCCAGACCCCTGTGGTGTGAGCTCTGTCCCTCCAGGTGGGGCTGGGCTGTGGGTCAGCTATGGGGAACAGTCCTGGTGTATCTAGGGAATATCCCTGGGACAGCAGCATCCCTGCCCTCCTCACACTGTCCCAGACCCTGGTCGGCTCCCGAGGGGGTGGGTACAGAGCGGATGAGAATTGGGAGCAGCCCCTGCCTTGTTCCCCTACCCCGAGGGAGTAATGTCCGTCTCTCCACCGGTGGAGTTTGGGGTGCCCGTCGCTGTGTTATCTGGGCACTGATAGAGCATAGGCCTATGGCACTAGAGCCACCCTCCCTCCCAGGCGGTGCCCCTTGTTCTCCGGGGATCTCCCCACACACCAGAGCACCATGCAGCCCCTGTGCTGTGTCTGCCCTGCGGCCCCCGTAGTGCCGTTCCCCGGCGTGTGTACAGCAGCCCCGCCTTGGCCCAGGGTGCTGCAGGGAGAGGGACGGTGTCTGGGGCGAGGGGCGTGGCAGGTGCTGGCCTGGCCTGGGCCCATTGTTCCTGAGGTACTGGGGGTAACAAGGCTCCTGTGGGTGGGGCTGGTGCCCGCACTCCCAGCAGATACCCAAGGGGGGGTCTGCCTGTCAGGGCTGGGAGCCCCCGGGTCCCTGACTCTCCGTGTCCTCGTCATGGTCCCCCCACCCCCCTCCAGGACGTGGATCATATTGAGAGCCACACGTTTGCCACCAGCACCATGACCCAGTTCTGCATCCTCTTCAAGAGAACGTTCCTGTCCATCATGAGAGACACGGTAAGGGAGGGGCGCTGGGGGACGGGAGGGGCGCTGGGGGACGGGCCAGGGCAGGGGACGGGGCAGAGACCAAGGCTGGAGCAGAGGGGACAGGTGCTATGGGGAGCAGGGTCCAGGGTTGGGAGGCACGGGGAGGGGACTGGGGACAGAGGGTGGGAAGGTTGGAGGCAGGACTAAGGCACATGCAGAGGGGATGGGGTGGAGGGAGCAGAGATTTAAGGTCTGGCAGCTGGAGAAGGGAAGGGAGAGGCTGTATCATGGGAGCCCCCTTACTGCTGGAGCCAGCGGGTGGAGGGCGCCCGTCGCTGCCCTTGCTGTCGGGGGTGAATGCTCAGCAAGCAGCCCGGCGCACCCAGGGCTGGTGGTAGGCCATGGCCCTGCCCCTCTCTGAGTGCCGAGCCCATCTCGCCCCTGCAGGTCCTGACCCACCTGCGGTTCATGTCCCACATCTGCATCGGGGTGCTCATCGGGCTGCTCTACCTGCACATCGGCAACGACGCCGGCAAGGTCTTCAACAACACCGGCTTCCTCTTCTTCTCCATGCTTTTCCTCATGTTCGCCGCCCTGATGCCCACTGTCCTCACATGTACGGCACTCACCTGCCCCCATGTCCCCTAGAACACCGACGTATGTCCCGACAGCTCCCGGGAGTGAGGGTGGGGCAGGCCAGTCTGCACTGAAACACCCCAGCCAGTAACTCCCTCTGCCCAGGCCTGGGGCTGAGCTGGGGTGGCTGCAGGGCAGGCGGGGCCAGCCACGAGCCAGCCAGCGGGGTGGGGTGGGCAGGAGCGGATGGGGCACAGAGGCTCCTTTGGGGTGTCAGTGGAAGACCCCCGGGCAGGTTAAGAGGTCAGCCCAGTGCCCTGTGATGTGCAGGTCGGGGTGTCAGGCCCCTGGACCACAGGGGATCCCCTAGCTCGGGCAGCTGAGCTCCTCCATGGGGTCCAGCTGGGTTTAGCCCTGGGCGACTCCAGCCAGGCCTGGGAGAGGCTGAGATTGGGAGCGATGGGCAGCGGGCGGAGTGTAGGTAGTTCTGGGCCCAGTTCGGTTCTTGAGGGTAGACCCCGGTGCCCCTCACTCCTGGAGGCGCTGGCGCCCGAGGCAGAGGGAGCGGGTCCATCCTGGATCAGAACCAGCCACAGCCACACAGCTCCAGCTGGGCTCAGCCACCTCCCAGGAATCCTGGGGAGCTGCTTGGCAGCACTTCAAGGGTTACCATCTATCAATCCCCCCTCGGCTTCTATTTGAGCGAGGAGCCGGCGGGCCCGAGAATGGGGCCGGACCAGGGCACCGCTTGCTGCTAATCTGCTGGGTCCCTCTGTCCCTGCAGTCCCTCTGGAGATGTCTGTGTTCCTGAGAGAGCACCTGAACTACTGGTACAGCCTAAAGGCCTATTACCTGGCCAAGACCATGGCAGACGTGCCCTTCCAGGTGAGGATGCAGCATGGGGGGGCAGGGGGATGAAATAGACTCTCCTAGGTTAGGCTCCTGGGCTGCTCTGCCTACAGGGAGATCCAGGGCTGGCTTCTCCTGGGTTCCTGCCGCTCGTTGCACAGCCTGGGCCCTGACCCCCTTGGAGAGGTGCAGAGAGGGGGGTTCATAGAGCTCCGGAGGTCCCAGATCCCTGCCCTTGGAGCTCACAGTATAACTTGGATCACTGTGATGCTTGGGGCCACAGAGCAGGGGTGCAGAGACCCCGTTGGTGCAGGGCACAGCACGCAGCCTTGGTGGAGGTGGGTCCTGCTGAACCATCTCCCTTCCGCCCCCTGCAGGTGATCTGCCCCATAGCCTACTGCAGCATCGTGTACTGGATGACAGGCCAGCCCCCGGAGGCCACCCGCTTCCTCCTCTTCTCCGCCCTCGCCACCTCCACCGCCCTGGTGGCACAGTCTCTGGGGCTTCTGATCGGAGCAGCTTCCACCTCCTTGCAGGTCAGAGGGGGCGCTGGTTTTGGTGGGGACCGTGGGCTGTATGGGGGCGAGGGGGAGACAGCCTCTGGCAGAGTTTGCACCTGTCTGCTTTGTCAGGGTCAGTAATCGAGCCAGTGATGTGCCAGAGTGTGTGGACTGCAGGTGTGCGAGGGAGTGTCCGCTGTGCAAGGGCGTGGCACAGAGCGTGAGCGTGCATGTGCGTGGCACCATGCGTGCACACCAGAGCGTGTGTGGTGGGTGTGGGTTCGCGTGACACTGGCCACGTGCTGTGATCCCCCAACCCCATTGCCATGCCTGACTCCGGCCTGCCTCTGCCTTGCAGGTGGCCACGTTCGTGGGACCGGTCACTGCTATCCCCGTCCTGCTCTTCTCCGGCTTCTTCGTCAGCTTCAAGACCATCCCCACGTACCTGCAGTGGACCTCGTATGTCTCCTACGTCAGGTGGGGGCTCGCAGCAGCAGTGGGAACAGGGCACTGGCAACACTCGCGCGTGGATGGTGACTGCCCTGCATCTCTGCTAATGCTCCCCGCAGACGTCCCTCTGGGAAGGCTTTGCAGGGGATTCAGGCCTGGCCCTAGGGCTGGAGGGGACATCCAGCTACCAGGGACACCCTCTCAAGCCATGGCACCCTGCTCCTGGGATGCTCTGGCTGAGGGGTGGTAGGATGCAGGAGAGGCAAGGACCCTGGAGGGATGGTGCCCCCTTGTGGCTGCAGCTGGGTTGCACAGGCCTGCAGCTTCTTTGAGGATGGAGACAGCCAGCCTTAGGGGAGATGATTTTAGGTGTATCTGTCTGGTCCCTGGCCACACAGCAGTGCCAGTTCTGTAGCTGACCAGCCTGATACCCCCAAGTGCTACCAGTTCCACTCCTGTCCAGATCCTTGGTGGCCTCTCCCGGCCAGCTCCCTGGTGTGCCGTGATGCTGATGCCACTCTTGGCAGGTGCAGCAGAATCGGTATCACCCATGGCTGGCTCCCTGCTGCAGAGCAGTCCAGAGGCTCACCCAGTCCTGTGCCAGGTGAGCCGCAGCCACCCAGTGTGTGTGCAAATCCGGGGTGCAGCTGGCACTAATGTTGCTTGTGCTCTGGCGCAGGTATGGCTTCGAGGGCGTCATCCTCGCCATCTACGCCATGGAGCGTGAGGACCTGGAGTGCCGGGAGACTCCCTGTCCCTTCCAGAATCCCATCAGGATCCTCCAGGAGCTGGACGTGGAAGAGGCCAAACTCTACCTGGACTTCATCATCCTGGGCATCTTCTTCCTCGTTCTGCGGCTCCTGGCCTACCTGGTCCTCAGGTACAAGGTGAAGTCTGAGAGATAAGGGGGCCATCGGGGCCCGATGCCTTTCCCAGACCTGATCTGCCACAGCATGGACATTCCCAAAGGGACTCTCAGTCTCTGTGGATGTGGGACCACAGGGGAGGCATCGGGGAGGTGGCGGCCAGTCCTGGCTCAGTCGAGAAGGTTTTTTGGGACATCTCGGAACTGTTTTAACCTTTCCACACTCTTCATCGCAAATGTTTTGTACCGCCCTGGAATGCCTCATTCTCTCCCCTGGAGCCGCATCATCAGATGGATCTTGGATTCCTTCCTCCACCCTGTGCCCCAAACCACCACCTCAGGACACCGATGGAGGCAGTTGTCTTCCAAGCCAGAGAAAGAGAGAGCTGCCTGCCAAGACTTTGCCGTTTGGGGGAGGGGGTTGCGCCGGTCTGAACCCTGTTTACCTCCCACAAAGCACAGTTTTGTAGTGCAGTGTGTAGTGCAGTTTTTTAACTTGCCTGCGAGTCGATGTCCAGTAGCATGTGTATCCATATTCAGAAGAAATCAGAAGACAACAATAGGCTACGTGGCAGAAGGCTTTCGTGTTTACCTTAGCCATAGCAACAGCCAATGCCATAGCGCCTGTCTTTTTTTGTAAACTTCCCTTTTTCTTAAGGAAAAAACAAAACCAAACGACAACTCAGCTGCACTTAATACAGGAACAAGTGTTGCGGCTCTGGAGGGATGCAGGTAGATCAGGCCTCTGCATTTAGGATTTGGCAGGATGTAATATTGGTAGAAACATTTCAATGAAATTTTTTTTAAATGTTTTTTCGGGAGGTGGGAGAGTTCCCAGCCCTGCTGGGTTTGCCACCAGGGCCCTGCCGTGTTGGACTACTGCATGAGACCCAGGGAATGACGACGCAAACCGGGCTAGCCATGAGTTGAAAGTGACCAGTTTCATAGAATCATAGAATATCAGGGTTGGAAGGGACCTCAGGAGGTCATCTAGTCCAACCCCCTGCTCAAAGCTGGACCAATCCCCAGACAGTTTTTTACTCCAGTTCCCTAAATGGCCCCCTTTCCTTGGGAGCTGAGTAAATGGTGGAAAGGTAAGGGGCAGATTCTCCTTTCTCTTACGCTGGTGTGAATGGGAAGCAGCTGCCCTGAAGCCGCAGAGTTAGGTTGGGTTGAGAGAAGAATCTAGCCCAGTGATTGACCTCAGTGGAGTTGCTGATCCAATGTGAAATCAGAATCAGTCCCTAGGGGCCCAATGCTGCAGATCACTTGGATCTGATTCTCCCAGTTCACCTGCACTTTGCATTGTCACTTACACCGGCACACAAATCCTGCCGAATCAGAGCGGAGGTGTTTTACCCTTGCTTTGCACAAGTGTAAAATGATGACACAACGTGCAGGGCATTAACGAACCCGCCCCATTGAGATTAGCAGGATGTGGCCCTGAGCGGCATGAAAGGTGAAAAGTAAAGGACCTCTCCTTTGTGTTTAATAACCCCCAGTCTTCTTACAATGCAGGGAAGGACATTTTCATTTGTGGCTGACAATGGGACAATGCCCCTTTTACAGTTTGGCCTTGCAGCTGAAGCCCTGAATAGCTGTAGACAAACAAATTTCAAAACCTCCCTGAGCTCCCTAATCAGTAGCAGAAAACAGGTACAGAATTAAAAATCCCCAGTGCGTTTGTGTTCAGCTCGAAACGGTGTTTACCGTGTGTAGCACGTTGTGTACAGAGCATTTTGCAGGGAGACATTTAGCTGGCGTAAATCAACATAGCTCCAGTGGAGCGATGCTGAGTCACGTCAGCTGAGGGTCTCCCCTTGTATGAGATAATTTATTTTGGTGTACACCTGAAGTGGCAGCTCTATAAAGCTCTAGGTATTTAAAACATGATCCGTAGCTATAACTGGCAAATAACTTGTAGCAGAGGGAATTTCAGGGGGAGGGGAGAAGAGAAGATGATTTCAGCTGAGATTTGGGAAGAACTGGGAGGCACAGAGCTAAGCTATTTGAAAGCGATTCCTCCTGTCTTCGACATGCCAAGGCTTGAGCTCAATATTCCACGTTTCCTCTGCAGTAGCTGACAAGCCAGTGTCCAAAGCAGAGCGTTTTCCTGTGCTGCTCAAAGCATTTGCAATGCCTGCAATCAAAGCACCTTGCTCTGCTGGGAGCAGGTCGGGTCTTGCATGCTAATCAGAGTCAGGCCTGGCCAGTATTTGGATGGGAGTGGTGTTGGAGGGTCAATAGGAGCTGTTCTTCCCTTTAGAGGCCATACAGAGCCCACGGTGCCATTAGGGGGAGCTTGTAGTCAAAGAGGTGTCCTTCAGATGAGCCTTGAAGTCCAGGCCCTACAAACTGCAATCTTGTGGCTTGTTTGTCAATCAGGGCGTTAGCCTTGGAGTCCTGGCCAAATTCCAGCTCAGGTTTCCCTTCCCTAAAGTCCTTAGCGGTTGCAATCAGAGACAGGATCCTCCTTTGTTTCTTGCCCTGAGCTGCTATGCAGTGTTGCTGTGCTGTGTCAAAGAGCTGCCGTGTTCCACCCCAGAGAGGGCTGCAGGTGTGTAGTTTGTAGGGTGCTTTAGGACCATCCCAGGGGAACGGTGCTCTAGAAATGGAGGCTCCAGAGCCCTGAACTCAGGTGTTTGTAGGGCAGGGAAGGAGGAGCTCAGTTAAGCTCCACATCTGCTCTGTTAATGGTTTGGGGCTTAAACAAGCCACTGCCAGTCCCGCGTTTCAGTTCTCATGGAGGAGATGGGGAGGGAGGGGATTAGTGCTGTGGGGCTGAGCATACTGCCTAGAGCCCTGATCCTGATAAGGGGCAGTATGTAGAGGGCAGGGGACCCAGGTGTTGGAGGGTGAGAGCCAGTGAGATTACCCAGTCAATGCGATTCCAGCAGCCTGGGGGCTAACAAGGACCCCCCATCTCCACTCGCTCCTCTTTCCTCCTTCCCCTTCTCTCTATCCCATACTCCATGGGCACAGGCAAGGAAGGTCCTCGCGTCTGGCCCCTGCTGTCGCTGGCAATCCATCATACAGCCCCATTCAGAAACTTACCAAGCTCCGTCTTCAAATTAGTCAGGCTGTTTCTCCCCACAGCTCCTCATGGGAGGCTTGGCCGATGGTTAGAAACTGTGACACTTTTCCCTTCTCTTCCCTCATCTCTCTTTCCTCCCTTGCTTTCCCTTAAGGCTGGGATCTAAGCTATCCCATCAAACTGTGTCGGCGCTGGGGGCTGCACTGGTTAACTGTATTCGTACCAAAGCTGTGCGTGGCCCAGCCATGAACATACGCTGCATTCCTAATGTAACCCCGGGTCGGTCTATCCCCCTCTTGGTGTAGGGAGACCCCTGTGACAGGGTCTGAACCCAGTGTAGGGTCCTGCTCTGCTCTCCAATAGCTTCTCCTCCCGCTCAGCCCTGCAGGAAGCAAGTATGGAGGGGCAGAGGTGCCCTGCCAGGCCAATGCCTGATGTAGCAACCTGCTGCCCGCACTGTCCCAAGGACGGAACCCGTGCCACCTACGACCAAGACGTCCTCCAGTGGTCTAAACCCCTCTACAGCATCATCTTTGCTCAGTAGCGTCCCGAGCTGCTGCTCGTCCTCCCAAAAGAACCAGGGCCATTTGCTTGGTGTTTATTGGATGGACTGGGCCTGAGTTTCTCATTGTGCTGTCTCTGGCGGGGGCAGGCGGTGCGCTGTGGACACCGGGGGCCATGCAGGAATAAGGAGCTGCTCACCATGGATCTCCAACCCTCTGGGGGATTTTGAGTCCCAGTTCTCCCAGGCTGGAGCCTCTCCCCTCCTTCCCCCCACACAGGAACAAATGGGGTCCCCGGACTGAACTGGACCTGGATCTTAGCTGGGGCAGCGGGATCAAAGCAATAGAAAACTGGATGTAGGATCCACTGCTTGGTACGGTTCTTCCCTCCCCACCTGTCTCCAGAAGCTGCGTCCCTCCTGCGTCTTGTCTGGGAGCGGGGCCGGGCCATGCCGCAGGAGCACAGCTCAGGGACGGGACCCGCTTGGAGCGTCTGGTGGTTCTGAAGGTCGGTTATGGCTTGTGAGCCTCGGTGTAGGACCCTGGCTGCCCAGGTTCGGATTGTGTCTGCCTGGGCTCGCTAACCTCTGACCTGCTGCGGGGGGGACAAGCATTGCTTACTGACTCCTGAATTCAGAGCACAAGGACAGAGCCAGCCAGACTTGCTGAGTGAGCTTTGGGGTCAATTGCTGGGCAAAGACTCCCAAGCGCCAATTCCCTGATAACTAGATAATCCATGACCCCCAGGGGAATATGGACGGGGAGACAACAGCAAACCAGCCCCACTGACAGGGTCATGGGCTGACCCTCAGGGGACGGATGAAAGCAGGGGTGTGCTGGCAGGGGAGGAGCTGTTGCCTAGGCTGCCCCTGTTCTGTAGCTACCTACAGGGCTCTGGAGCTGTCCGGGCAGCACTATTCCTAGATTCGTACAGGCCGTCAGCCTCCTGTCCCAGCCGCCCTCCTGGACACTGTGCCTCACTCAGCCTGCTCTAGCTGGCTTCATTCTCCAGATGGTCAGATGCCGTCCCAAGTCTTACAGACGTGGTGCGGGACAGACCCCCTGGCTTGCGGGGGGGTGGGGGGGGAGGCGGAGAATGGCTGGCTGGGGTGCCCCCTTTCCCGTGCCCATGATGGCAGCTGTCTCGAGCGGCACTGAACGCACAATGCTGTTGATTGTATGGACTGTGAAAGGGGCACCGGCACTTCAAACCTACCTTGTGCCAGATCAATGCAAGGTGCAGAGCTCATCTCTGGGAAGCCACCTGCCCTCAGCCCCTTCGGTATCACGGCTGCTGTCAACCAGGGATGGAGGGAGACTGGGCAAACACCCTCCCAGCTGGCTGCTTTAGTGACTGTGTGCCTTCGCCCGCATGTCCCAGTGCGTGTGAGAGAGACGGGGCCCAGGGTCCAGTACGCGAGATTAGCAGCATTAACAATGTTCGGAGGTGAGGAAACGCTCTGCCTGTCTGAGTGGGATCAGCAGAGTGCTGCTTCGTAGGCACGAGGGATTGTCCCCTCCTCCCGGTGTTAATGCAGGGGTCCCACAGGGATGTCACTGGCAGCAGCCACCCGGCACAGTTCAGGCAGCGAGCCGCTGGGGCCATGCAGCTGGAGGAAGGCCTGTCTGCTCCAACCTGCTTGGAAGTGGAGTCTTCTCTGCCCGAGGCAGCTGTAGACTCCAGCCATGCTGCTGCTTCAGGTCAGGGACAGCCGTGTCACCCAGAGGATGCCATCCCTCTGATCTCTCCTTCCTTCTCTGCCTACCTGCTTCCCCACTGCCTACCTCTCCTTGCCCTGGGGAGATGAGGCAGGGGGGCTTTCCCTCCTGTCTCCCCTAGCATCACAGTGTGCCAGCCACACGGGGTGCGCGGGATGGGGAGAGGTCAGGCAGTTGTGACCCGCCACTCACAGTAATAGTTCCAGCTGCGGGTTGGTGCAATCCTGTCTCTTCCTTCTCCTTCCTTAAACGGGTTCAGAAAAAGCAACCAAAGGGCCTCCCCCCATGCTGGGGAGTTTGACATGAAACTCCCGTCCGCATGGGTGTCGGTGGCAGGGCGTGCTCCAAAGAGGGCAGCTGGGCGTGCCAGAGCATTATCTGTTGCACCACATTCTTTCGCACGGCCTGCTGCTCCTAGGATTGTAACAAGTGACGACAATGCACTTTAATAGAGCATGCTTCTTGGGGCGCTTTGACATTACCAGTCACTTTGGGGGGCACTAGGTTGCTTCTGGATGCCAGTTTGTGTGGCACCAGGGCTTGGCGCCCCCTCTCTGGGTAGGGAAGTCCTGTGTGTCTCTTTGGGATAATCAGGAGGTGAGTGTTACGGGCGAGGGAGGGTTCTCTGCCCCCTCCCGCTCCATTTTCCAGTCCTGTCCCTTCCTGTAATGTTCCCAAACGCTGGGTCATGGGAGGATTTTAGATGGGTTGCCACATCCAGGGCTGGATTAAACCATCACTGGACCCTAGGTGAACATACCCTTCTCCCTGCCTGGTGCAGAGGGGGGCCCCATGGAGGGGGTGGGTGTCACAGACAAACCTGCCCTACTCTCACCCCACAGAGGCAGCTCCTGTCGCATGGGTCTGGGCCTGGTTCCCCACTCCAGGCATTGTGACCCTGTGCACCAGCTCGCAACACTTGGAGTGGGGAGCAAGACCCAGCCCTGCGGGACAGGAGCCGCTGCTGTGGCGGGGAGTGCAGGGCAGACTTGGTCTCCAGCCCCTCCACCAGGACCTCCACACACACAGGGCTGGGATTCGGGTTGCGGTGCCAGGGCAGAGGGTGTATAAATGTACTGGTACGTCACCAAAAAAAGAAACTACAGTTGGTGGATCACCCCAGGAAAGTGTTTCGGAACCACTGCTGTAATGCACTTTTAATGGACAGCAAGTCCTTGTTCAAGCTGCTAATTAGGGTTTGTGTCCATTGCAACATAACCTGGATGATATTACATGTTTAGCCTCTCTTTAAAACTGCTCCGCCCACCGGGAGAGCTGCTCCCGTCCAAAGGCCTGAATGCAACACATGCAGCGTCTCTCTCTGCGCACTCATGTACACACACACACACTCTCTGATACAGCCTGGCACTCTTGCATGCCCTGATACTCTTATTCACACACACAAGCAAAGCAGATTCACACTCAAACCACTGGTGCTAAGGCTTGCAAAGGGAGGAGGCTGGGCCATGAGGGCAGGGAGCATTTCCAGGGCTCCACCTTCCCCTCGAATCAGGCAATAAACGTGTTTTGTTTCGTTCCGTGTGGACAAAGTTTGTGTCGTCCAGCCACCAAGTGAGCTCCTGGGCCAGAGAGCGTCACATGGCTATCTCGACTGTTCCACGTTTCCCATCAATATCTCAACATGGCGTGTGTGTGTGTGTTCGTAAATCTCTTTTGGAGTGTTCTTCATGTTTGTATAACCAGATGGGTTTGTATAGGGAGTGCATGTGTGTGTACGTGTGTAGCATAGAGAGGTCTGGCCCATAGAATCTGTCACGGGCCACCTAATCACAAGAGGTGTGCCTGTTTAACTGGGACAGTGCATTTCAAACCATGGTTAAAAGTCACAGGGAGTCTGTTTAAATGGCATCATGTGGAAACCCTTTGCTACAGCTGTCAGGTGTGACATGCTGTGTGCCAGCATTCAGGACACGTTCTGCGATCTCTTTGTTCACTGAAGGTGGCTTCATGGATCCAAATGACCTTGCTATCATTTCCCCAAGCCCGACCCTCTGTGTATCTTTTCAAAACAAGTGGTGAAAGGGAAGCAAATCTCTCCCAGCCTGAGAGCTCCCCTTGGGAAGCTGGCATGTCTCTTTCCTAATGAGGGTCAGTTCCAGTGAAGAGGATTCTGCTGTCTGCACACACGCACATGCAGGTATCGTCTGCCTGTAGCTCCTGACTTCATGATGGTGTCTTTGCAGAGACATTGCTAGTTTAATCTCGACCACCATCCAGATTCACAGGGTGACAGGAGTCAGCAGCCAGGCAGATATTTTGCAGTTTAATTCAGTGTTCCTGAGATGCCAGCTGTACTCGTTGGATTTCACACCCTTAATAAAACCTATATTTATACTGTACATGTCAGAGTGCCTCTTCCGTCTCTGGGGGCCTGAAGGGCGTGTGCATGTAGGGGGTCTAGGCAGTGAATTTGTTTGCTAGTGTGTACATGCCACTCTGGGAATGTGTGTTTATGTGGGATGGGTGTGGGCACATGGTTTTGGGTAGTTAGGGAAGCAGGCATGTGTTTATTTGGGGAGTGCTGTTGTGAGCTCATGTGTATTGTGTGTAGGGTCAGGGGTATGAGTGTGGAGTGTGTTGCTTTGTGTGCGGAGGTGCAGGTGTGAGTGTGGTCAGGGGTGTGAGTGTGGTGGTGAATGTTTGGGGTCGAGAGTGCGTGGGGGTCATCTTGGCACTGTGCCTACCCAGGAGTGTGGCTGACGGAGGAGAAACCTGACTGCACATGAGACAGACCCAGCATAAGGCTGGGGGTTAACCCTGCTCTGGGCGGTCCGGGTCAGATGCTGTTTAATGACCCAGCTTTGTCTTCCTTGTGGGGAGTGGGGAGGATGATTCCTACAGGCATTTCCCAGGGCAGGACGCAGGAGGCTCCCTCCTGTCCCTGGTAAGACCCAGGGGCTTCTCTCTCAAAGTTTACAAGCAGGTCTCCCAGTTATTCGTTGCCAGTGTAAAAGTAATTTAGGACTGGAATTCTGCCCTCGCCCAGTGAAAACGGGCACATGAGAGAGTGCATACGACACAGAGCTGACATTGCTCCTGTTGGGAGACACTGGGACGGGCATGTCTGGGAGCTCCCCCAGTCAATGCCCCTGCCTCTTTTCCCCATAGCACTTCACCTGGGCCTGGGAGAGCAGGGCCTTCTGGGCGAGGTTGGGCCTGGAGAACCTGGGAGCTTCCCCCATCCAGTGCTCCTTAGTGTTGCTGCAGTAACCACCGTCTGTGCAAAGCCTGAGGCACTGGCAGGGAGGGCTGTTGCATTTTTACCCTTCTCATTCAGCGCCTGGGCTGACAGGAAAAGCCAGAAAAGCTCTGAGTCACCTCCCAGGGCGAATCCTTCCCTAGAGACGGATGGTTCCTGGGTCCAAACCCCAAAAGATAGTTGTGCCTGCAATACCATGGGAGGAAGTGGAGAATGACTCCACCCCACCCATCTTCCTGCCTGCTGGGAGCTGCTCCCTGCTCCATGCGGCTGCAAGAGCGGAACCACGGTCTGTAACAGGCGAGTTGTAAAACCCCTGCTAGGGCCTTGTCCCTGCTCTTTAGGTTTTGCCCCGTAGCAGCGATGATCATTGTTGTTTATGAATGATGTTATCTTAGCGCCTAGCACCCGTCGTCAGGGATCAAGGCCTCACTCTGTGCGGTGCTGGGCGTACACGACAAAAAGATGGTCCCTGCTGCTTCAAACAGGACCCGCCGGTCCTTCCAAACACAGCGAAAATAAAGATTGCCGAGGAGTCATATTTCTGTCCCCCCCACCCCTCCGAATCCACCACTGTCGGTCGTCATTGCTCTTTTTGTTAAGCATCTTAACAATTCGCCAGCTCCAGAGGGCAGGAACCTTGCCTGTTTAGGTCTGTAAAGCCCAATGCACCCGCCTACGGTGCTGTAGCGATACCGATGATCGCTATGGCCATGGGGAAATAGCAGGAGGGCCACGCAGAGAGCTTGCGCTGCCAATTAGTGCGGACTCTCCAGTTTATGCTTAATGGCACCATATGATTTTGTGATGTGCCATCAGCCTGCACAGCACAGGCGTGTTAGTAAAGTTGTTTCAGCAAGCACTTGAGCAGGGCCGCCCGGGGGGGGGCAAGTGGGGCAATTTGCCCTGGGCCCCACAGGGGCCCCCACGAGAATATAGTATTCTATAGTATTGCAACTTTTTTTTTATGGAAGGGGCCCCCGAAATTGCTTTGCTCCAGGCCCCCTGAATCCTCTGGGCGGCCCTGCACTTGAGCCTCATTCTGCCCTCATTTATACAAGTGTAAATCTGGAGTAATGCTCCTGAAGCCAGTGGCGTGAAACCGGCATGCAATCAGAATCAGCCTCTTTGGCCCAGATCCTCCAAGGGGTTCAGGCGCCTAACAGCCATAGATTTCCATTGACTTTGAGGCTCCGGGCCTTTTTGCACAGGAATAACTTTCGCAGTGCTAATGGAGAAGCTGTCTCTTGCTCTCCTCTCCCTCTCCTTCTCTGTGGTTTCACCATCCCAGCTTATTTTTGGCAGCTTCCCCAGCAGTAGGGGTTGTGGGATGGGCCAGGGTTGCAGGAAGTTACAGCTGCACTGAAGCAGCCAGAGAGAAGCTGTCAGAGAGCGAACTAAAACCACAGAAAAAGGGCACGGGGCAACGTTTAACAGCTGCCAGGGAGGGACGGCAGAGATACAACGGCCTGCAGTGACGGGTGGGGAAGAGCGATTCCAAATGGACCGAAGGCTGTGGGACTAACACACAGCAGCCGGCTGAGAAATCACTTTAGGTAACTTTTGACCTTCCAGAGTCTCGTTATTCCTCAGTCCCCATTCTCTGAGCCGGCCTGGTCCCTGTTCCCTCTAGTCCCAGCACAGAGTGGCTCAGAAGCCAGAGCCCTGATTTCCTGCATCTCCGGCTTTCCCTGGCGGGCTGGGCTCTGAGCAAGGGGCTGGTTTTTACCGGAAGCGACTGCTGTGTTTCTGCGCTGGTGGCGGGGACCGTGCAAGACAGGATGAGCAGGAAGCTGACTCGTCTCTCCTAGGCGATGGCAATGGGGTCTGTGGGGTTCATGGCAGCAGTGACCTCTGTGCTGATCCTCGAGGGGCTGCCCTGAGCAGAGGCTGCAGGAGAAAGTCCCCAAGCTGGTGGCTCTGGGACACTGTGACCCAGTTTGGGTTTCACCCCAAACATGCCCCTCCCACAGCAGCATCCCTGCCCAGCTATTGATAGAAGTAGAACAGCCGGGACCCCAGGCAGTGGGCTTCGCAGCACCCTGCCTTTAAATTCAATGGATCCATTGAGCTACAGGAGCATAGGGGACAGCAAAATGTGCCCGTGAAGTGGGGTGGGCATGGAGCACTGGACTTGGAGTCTGGACTCCTGGGTCCTAGTCCCAGCTTAAGTGTCTAGTGGTTACCACAAGGGACTCGAAAGCCAGACCTTCTGGGTTCTATTTCAGCTCTGTTATGGGCCTGCTCTGTGCCTCAGTTTCCCCCGCAATAAAATGGGGATAATCAATGAGACAGACTCTCCTTCAGAAAGGGCTCTGGGATGGATACATGAAAAGCATCCGGAAGGGCTAGGTGAGTCGTTACAGCTCTGGCCATGCTCAAGGGGGTGGCTCAGGAGACCACGGAGCCCAGGGAGGTTCCATAAGCTTCCCTGGGACCAGCGTTTTACCAGGGTGCCGGAAACACAAACCAGATGAGATGCGAGTCTGAGGCTGAGTCACCGCCCCAGCAGCTTGCTTTGTAGGGATTCCGGCCCAGGTAATGACAGGTTGGGGAGGGAAAGACACCCTGCTAGCATGTTGCCTGTTAACCCTTCAGTGTCCTCCCTACATCTACCAGTGATCTAATGTCCCCAGACCCAGCCACAACCACAGCACCACCGCCAAACCCAGATGCAACGACTGACTCCTTTTCTCACACTGGGCAGGAGTCTCTAAGTCTTGCAGTGCAGCTGGATGAGGACAGGGGCTGGCACCCCTCTCCCAGCACTGACAAGCCTCAGAGAAGGCAATGCCCACAACCTGCTGCCCTGGAGACAGTCAGACATGGCCTGGAGCAGAGATTGGTGCTAGTCAGTTGAGAGAGGATGAACCAGGTGTTCCCTGGACACAAATGTTCTTCTGTTCCGGCGGCTCACACAGATCGTGGATTCAGCAATTGGCAGCAGCTGTCTGGGCTGGAAACAGGCTTGTTCCGCTTTAAATGTGACTCTTGCTCCAGTTACCCTTGCCTTAGAGACACTAACCTCCCCGCTGCATTCAACAGGTGTGCAGAGCAAGGGGCCCCACGCCTGCTCGGGGGGGATCCATTCAGCCCTGACAAACGTGGATGGCAGCGGCACCCCCTCTGCTGACTGTTTTGGGCCCAGACTCTCCAAGGCAGCCCCTGGCAGGGCGCTCCCGAGCGCTGCTCTCGGCAAGGCCTGACAGCAGCAGGCCAGCTTTCAGCTTGACAGCTGGAGTCTCTCGCCCCTGCTGCTTTAAGGGGAGGAGGCTACGGGTTTGCCCTGAATGTGTGTCTCATTCCTCCAGCAGCACAGGCTGCCAGGCCCAGGATAGAGGGCTCTGTGCCGGCTGTCAAGGGCTCTGTGCCGGCTGCCACTGCTGCACTGGAGAGAGACATGAATGCAAGCAGGAGACAGTCTCCTCCCCATGCCAACGTGGGGAGGGCATCCGGCAGTGGGGCCCCTGGGATCCGTCTGGTAGAGAAGGAGTCACCGGCCTGTCCTTCCCCTGACTGCCACTGACAGGCCAAGGGGAAAAGCCTGTAACCACTCAGGTATTTGGAGGGGGGCGGGCGTAAGGGGGAAGAGGATGGATCTTTCTTTCTCTCCTCTAAGGCTACAGAGCTGCCAACTGTCCCCACGTCAGCGAGACTCTCACCTTTGGTCTCTTTCTTAAAGCCCCCACCCCTGAGGTCATCTGATTGTGGGAGACTCTCTAAACGGCACCAGCCCCAAAGTAAATGTGAAGCCTCTCGGCGGGGGAGAGAAGCCTGGCTCCCCAAGAAGGCAAAGAAAGACTCAAATGTCATTATTGAATAAGTAGTATGATCTTCAGGTGGGGAGGGCCTGACTCATGATTTTGAAGGGGGGGGGGTGACACTGCTCCTTCCCCTCCTCCTCTGCCTCTTCCTTCTCCCTGCCATAAATTAACTGAATGAGAACAGCTGCAGCCCCACGCTCGGGTGATTGGTTAAGAACTATTGTTTTGCCTGGCCCAGAGACCCTCCTTTGCCGGTGGCAAAAAACTCCCACCAGTACAGTGGGCTTGATTCTCCTCTCGCTCACACCAGTTCCCTGTGTGAATCCATTTAAACTGGTGTGAGAAGAGAGTCAGGCCCCAAAAGTGCAGTAAAGCTGCAGGGCACCAGCTGATCGCTGCAGGGGTCAGGAAGGGATCTCCCCAGTGCTGCAGACAGGGTAGAGGACAGAGCGAATGGCCTGATACTATGGGTTTGCGTAGGGGAGAGCTGTCCTGAGGGGCCCCTCTCTGCTCCAAGATCTCTAATCTCTCTGTTTGGTGGGGAGGGCACTGTTTACGCTTGCTCCTTGGTGTGAGAGCCCAAGGAGGAAGGGTGCATGGGCTTCCGCTCATGCAAGATGATGCTGGTTCCTCAGCCCTCAGTTGTGTCCTGGAGTAGGCTGGGCTTTGATAACCTGGCCCTCACAGCTCAGTGATGGGGGACTGAGGACCCCAGCCTGTCCAGCTGGGGCACCGCAGTGGGGTGGTCCGCCTCCCCAAGTGATCGCCGTCTGCATTTCAGCTGAAGCAGGCCCCCTGCCATGCAGTGCCCGCGATGTCTGCCCCAGGCTGGGACCAGCTGGAGCAGGATCCAGGGACCCAAGCTGGGAGGCCGAGAGATTATGCGCATGCTGCTGTCCCCCAGCTCTGTACCAGGTAAGCAGCTGTTAGAACTGGCTGAGGTGAGAAGCCTCTTACCTGCCTTTCCCCAGAGCCCAATCCCTCTGGGGTGAAATTCACTGCTTCTTGTTACTGCCGCAGGCATCATGACCTTATGAGTGGGGCAGGGGAGTCAGGACACCTGGGTTCTATTTCTGGCTCTGAGAGGGTGGGAGGGTGAGAGACTACAGCAAGGGGCTGGGAGCCCAGTTCTACTCCTGGCATTGCCCCGACTCACCTGGTGACCACAGCCAAGTCACAGCCATGTCCTGTGTATGAATTCCCCACTGATGAAATTGCGTTAAGACAAAAGCACTGTGGGTGTAAGGGAGGGTGCTGGGTTCTGGGGGCTTGGGATGGCATCAGTTCTGCCTGGGCCCAGCTCACACTGCAGCCAGTCTGTGCTGCTTTATCAGAGAGGCTTGCTGGCCTAGTTATGTCACTTCTAATTGCACTTTACTGGCGGGGAGGTGGTGTTCGTGCGAAGTGTTTCCTTCTCGTTTACATAGAGGCAGTGCAGGGCAGGGGTCTGGGAGACATACCTCCTGGGGTCTATTCCCAGCTGTGCCACTGACTCCCTGGGTGACCTTGGGCAAGTCACTTTACTACTTTGTGCCTCGGTTTCCCCATCTGTAAAATGGAGTTAATGATACTGACCTCCTTAGTGAAGTGCTTTGAGAGCCGTGGATGGACAGTGCTAGAGAAGGGGCAATAAGTGGAAAATCCAGTCCTGCGTGGATGACTGCAGGGAGCTAGTCCCACGTGCCTAGCTCTGGCCCTGGACCAGGAGGCAGAGATCTCAGTGGGGAAATTCCCTGGCAGGACAGGCTGTGCCGCTGCTTGGGAAGAATTCCCCGGCTCATGTGATGGGGTGCCCTCGACGCTTGCTCATAACTTAGCACTTATAAAGAGCCTGCTTTTTACAGGTGCTGAGCACCTACAGCTATGGCTGGAGTCAGCGGGATCTGCACCAAAGCAGGCCCAGGGTGCTTCCCATCTGCAAAGCATCGCATCCTGTATTAACAGGATTGTCGTATGTAAGACACGGGAGATCATTGTCCCGCTCTGGTGAGGCCCCAGCTGGAGTACCCGCGGCCAGTTCTGGGGGCCAGGCTTTAGGAAAGATGTGGAGAAAATGGAGAGAGTCCAGAGGAGAGCAACAAAAATGATCAAAGTTTGGAAAACCTGACCTCTGAGGAAAGGTTGAAAGATTTGGGCATGTTTAGTCAAGAGAAGGCTGAGGGGGCACCTGATAAGTCTGCTAGTATGTAAAAGGTTGTTACGAAGAGGAGGGTGATCAGTTGTTCTCCTTGTCCACTGAGGGCAGGATAACAATGAATCAGCTGAGTTTGCAACAAGGGAGAGGTTGGATATTAGGGAAAACTTTCTGTCTCTCTAAGGGTAGTTGAGCGCTGGCACAGGTTACCTAGGGAGGTCGGGGAGTCCCCATCATTGGAGGGTTTTAAGTGCAGGTTAGACAAACACCTGTCAGGTTTACTTGGTCCTGCCTTAGCACAGGTGGTTGGACTAGCTGATCTCTCGAGGTCCCTTCCAGCCTGACATTTCTATGATTTCTGTGATATTAGCTAATCGATCCCCACAGCCCCCTGGGAGGCGGGGTATTGTCCCTCTCAGGGCGGCACAGACAGGGGAAATGCCAAGGCCACAGAGTAAGGCAGTGGCAGAGCCAGGATTTGAACGGTGGAGCTCCTGTCTCCCAAGCCTGTGATCTGAACATGAGCCCAGGACTCTGCAGGCAGGTGTCTCCCTGGGGCTCGAATCTGGCATCGCTGCCGTAGCAGCCTGTTCCCTGGCCATGCACAGAGGCACACTACATGGAGCTTGGTCCGGTCCAGGCCACATGGATCCAGAACCCCATCAGAATGCCGGGGAAGGGGCACAGAACCGCCTGGTTGTCTGGGCCTCAGCTGCTGGAGCAAGGCTCCTTCCTTCACCACCTTGGAGTGCAGAGGAGGAAGGGCACTGAGGGGGAGCCGGTACCCTGGGGAAGGGGGGTGGCAGGCGACGGGCACCATCCTGCATCTCTCTCAATCCTGCTCCCTCTGACCTCCTGCATTCCTTCCTTCCAGGTGCCAGGAGCAGCTTCATCCTTGGGAGGATGCTTCACCCAGCGGGCAGGCTGTGCTCCAAAACGTCCCCTCTCAGGTAGGGCCTGGAGCCCCTGCAGCAGTGCAAGGGGTGGGTGGCTAAGGCAGCTCCCCTCACATAAAGTGATTGGTCTAATTTGTCGGTGTGGGTGTTAAAGTTAATTGAGATCCTACCCCAGGACGCATGGCTTTGGTGGGGGGACGAAGGGGGAGGCTGCTGAGGCCCTCTCAGCTGGGCTCTTACTGATCTTTCAGAGGGACTAGCTCACTTGGGAGGCTGGGAACAGGCTATGGGGCCTATCGCCTCTAGGCCACCCATTCAACCCACCCCAGCTGATGACTGAAGGTTATGTGTGGGGAGCTGCTCTGCTTAGAAAAGAGACGACTGAGGGAGGAGATGATCGAGGTCTATGAAATCATGACCCGGGTGGAGAAAGTGCATAAGGAAGTGTTATTTACTCCACATAACACAAGCCGGGGGTCACCCAATGCAATTCATAGGCAGCAGGTTTAAAAGAACAATAGGAAGGACTACTTCCCACAACGCACAGTCAGCCTGTGGAACTCGTTGCCAGGGGATGTTGTGCAGGCCAATAGTATAACTGGGTTCAAAAAAGAACTAGATAAGTTCATGGCGCATAGGTCCATCAATGGCTATTAGCCAAGATTGTCAGGGACACAACCCCGTGCTTTGGGTGTCCCTAAACCTCCGACTGCCAGAAGCTGGGAGTGGACGACAGGGGATGGCTCACTCGATAATTGCCCTGTTCTGTTCATCCCCTCTAAAGCATCTGGCCCCAGCCACTGTTGGAGACAGGATCCTGGGCAAGACGGGTCATTGGGTTGACCCAGTCTGGCCGTTCTTATATAAGGTGGCTTGTTGCTATTTGGTGGCCCTTGTGAAACGAGTTTGGCCTCAGCCGCCCAGTTCCCAGTGGACGAGTATCCACATAACGAACAGCCCCCGGCACTAACAGCCCCCCTTGTTCTCTGGCTCAGAGGAGAGGTCAAAGCCTGAGTGCAGACTGGACTGCTGAATGGGTCCCTCGATGGCAGGCCTGAGGCAGATGGGTTGGGGGAAGCTTGCCTGGCTCCTGGTCTCAGGACAAAGTGGGCACGTTTTGCAGCTCAGAATTCAAACAAGGAGGGGGGTTTTCTTTGGGCTGAGTTGGAAGGAGCAGGCCCTGGTTTGTTGTCCTCAGATTCCCCATTTCCCACAATGCCCCTGGAGCTGCCATGGGTCCTACTGCAGTTGTGCTTTCCCCAGTTCTCCTCGCACCACTGTGTTTGCACACAAGCTGCTCCTCTCCTTCATTTTGGAAGCGTTTTGTCAACGGCAGGGAGGTAGTTTCCACATGGCCGGGGCTGAGGGGTTGGCGGGTGAGCTAACCATGTCTTTGGCTGGGATGTCCAGGTTCACTCAAGCTGCAGCCTGCCCCAGCTCTGGGCTGTTGGGACAGACGCTGCTGTCCCACTCTGGGATTTGCTCTCTCAACAATTCCCTGCCCCTGCCTTGCAGGAGCTTTGCTCGCTACCAAGGAGGATTCCGGGAGAGTGCGTCTCAGCCGAGCTCCACCCGGCCTGGCCAGATGGCCCTGAGGAATGTGGCCTCTTCCGGTAAGGCCCCGTGCTTCTGCCGTGCTGTAGGAGCCCGTCACAGAGGGGCAGTGCTGAGGTGGTGGGGTGTGCTCGGGACTGGGAGTCAGGTGAGCAGGCTGGGATGCAGTCACTGACCCAAGCGAGGTGCAGTGGTTAGAAAAGGAGACAGAGACTCAGGACTCCTGGGTTCTATTCCCTGTTCTGTCGCTGACTCGCTGCGGGGCCCTGGGGCCAGTGGGCTCCTCACTCTGTGTGAAACAGGGCGGGTCACCCTGCCCCTCTAACCCTTCGTAGTGTGCTGGGGGGAGAGGTCTTTGGATGGGGAAATGCTACCTCTGTACAAAGCAATATTAAAGGCACCTTCTTGGAAGGTCAGGTTGGGCTGCAGGGGGCTGGGGAGTGGACAACACCAGCCCTGGAGCACCCGGGTGGGAGAGCACAGTGCTACGACACCCTGCTGGTGCATGAGCGCTGCGCCAATACAGGAATGAAGGGGGGAGCTAGCTGGTTTTGGGGGTTCCTGGGCTTTGTTAGTGCTTGGAGTAGCCGGTGCCTGGGACTGCGCTGAGGGACTCGAGTACTGGAGGGGCTCCTGAAATTTGAAAACTTGAGACAACCTTTTCCCCTCCCCTATTTGTGAGCATCTCTGTACTCCCCCCTACCCCTCAGACGCCATCCAGAAGCACCGGAAGAGCCTGTCTGACTGGTTCAGCCACCAGCCCAATGAGGAGAGGCAGTTCGGCCCGTCCTTCTCACTGGACACCATCCACGTGGACCCAGTCATCAGGGAAAGCTCCCTGGAGGAGATCTTGAAACCCTCGCCTGACCTGACCATCCTGAACCAGCTCCAGTCCCCTTGCAGCCGGACCATTGGCCTCCAGAACCTGTTCGACGTGGACGCCTGCGGGCAGCAGGTGAAGAACGTGGTGCTGTATGGTACGGTGGGCACAGGGAAGAGCACCCTCATCAAAAAGATGGTGGTGGACTGGTGCCACGGGCGCCTGCCCCGCTTCGAGTTGGTCATCCCCTTCTCCTGCGAGGACCTGTCCCAGAGCAACGTGCCCGTCTCGCTACGGCGCCTCATCACCAAAAAGTACCTGCACCTCAAGGAGGTGGTGCCACTTCTGGGCTCCGCCAACCTCAAGGTGCTCGTCATCCTCAATGGCATGGAGCAGCTCAACTTGGACTTTCGGCTGTCTGGCACCGAGCTGTGCTGCGACCCCAATGAGGCCGTGCCTCCCTCCGCCATTGTGGTCAACCTGCTGAGGAAGTACCTGCTGCCGGAGGTTGGTATCCCTCCCCACCCGGTGCTGTGAGCCTGTGGGGGGCTGCGGGTAGAAACGGGGATCCCTGGAGCATTGCCCAAAACCCACTCCTTGGTGAGGCCTCTACCAGCCCTGACTGGCTGGTAAAAGGCACAGCAAGGAGCTTCCCCACACCCCTGTGCTGGAAGAACACCCCCGCCCCACAGCCCTTAGGAGGGAGAGGGGAGTCCAGTCTCCATGGCTCATTCAGTCTTTGGCCTCTCTGCACAAGCTGGGAACAGAGGCCAACCCGTGCCAGCTGGGAGGGTGGTTTCTTTGACAACCTGCAATTATCGGCGTAACATCTGCCTATGGCACATAGCAAATGCAACCCCAGGTGGTTCCTGACCCGAAGAACGGACAGCCTAAATGGAAGGTGGCAAATCCAGAAGGCCTGGGGGAATGGATGTCGGCGGAGGGGTGAGGCGATTGAACGGAGGGGGTTATAAGGTGGCACAACGTGCCCCATGCTAGTGCCGGCGGTTCTTACCTGTTGTGCCATCAGTACGGGCTGCGGCGTGAGGGATTTGTAGGAAAAGGCAACATGTGGGAGTCCATCAGCCAGATTGAGATCCCCCAAGTTCCCTTCACACCCACCCTCAGGTAGCGATGATGTTAAATCACTGCTGTCCTGGGCTGGATGTGAACCAGCAGCCTTGAGGTAATCATCACTTTAATCCTATCCAGTCCTCGCCCTTCCTCTTCAAGTCATTTAGTCATATAGGGCCTGACCCAAGGCACTCTGACACCGGTGAGAGGTTTTCCATTGAGGTCAGTGGGCTCTGGATCAGGCCAGTAATGGTTTGACAGAGAAAGAGGGACTACATTAAATCCCAGCTCTGTTCATCTGGTTGCAGGCCAGCATCATCGTCACCACACGCCCGTCCGCCGTGCGCCGGATCCCCAGCAAGTACGTGGGCCGCTACGCCGAGATCTGCGGCTTCTCCAACACCAACCTCCAGAAGCAGTACTTCCAGATGCGCCTGAGCCAGCCAGGCTGCGACGGCAGCGGGAGCAGCAGCAACTCGGACGAGCGGGACAACCTGGTGGAGATGCTCTCGAGGAATCTGGAGCGCCACAACCAGATTGCGGCTGCTTGCTTCCTGCCCTCTTACTGCTGGCTGGTCTGCACCACCCTGCACTTCCTCTACTTCACCAAGTCGGTGCCTCCCAGCCAGACCCTGACGGGCATCTACACCAGCTTCCTGCGGCTCAACTTCAGCGGGGAGATCCTGGACAGCACCGACTCCACCAACGTCTCCATGATGAAATATGTGGCCAAGACGGTGGGCAAGCTGGCCCACGAGGGGGTGATGTCCCGCCGCACCTGCTTCTCGGATGAAGACCTGCAGAAGTGCTTCGAGGTGGAGATGAAGACGGAGGGTGAGCTTAACCTCCTCAATGTCTTCCGCACTGACGTCTTCCGCTTCTTCCTCACGCCCTGCGTCCAGCCGGGCAAGGAGCACACCTTCGTCTTCACCATCCCCGCCATGCAGGAGTACCTGGCAGCCCTCTATGTGGTGCTGGGCGAGAAGAAGACCCTGGCGCAGCGGGTGGGGAAGGAGGTGTCCGAGGTCATCGGCAAGATAAGCGAGGATGTGACTCTGGTGCTGAGCATAGTCTCCAAAGTCCTGCCCCTGCGCATCCTGCCGCTGCTCTTCGGCCTACTCAAGATGTTCCCCCGCTTTTTCAACCGGCTCAGTGGCAAGGACCGTGACACCATCGCCCACACCATGGCGGTGGAGATGTTCAAGGAGGAGGACTACTTCAACGACGATGTGCTAGACCAGATCAACTCCAGCATCTTGGGGGTGGAGGGCCCCCTGCATCATCCTGATGAGGCCCCGGATGACGAAGTCTTTGAGCTCTTCCCCATCTTCATGGGCGGGCTCCTGTCGCGCCGCAACCGGGCCCTCCTGGAGCAGCTTGGCTGCTCCATCAAGAACCTGGCAGCCTTTGAGATTGCCAACGCTATGAAGAAGACCATGATCAGGAACAGCCGCAAGTGGCTGCCCCCATCCGAGCTGATGGACTACCTCGTCTTCCTGCATGAATTCCAGAATGAGCGCTTCACGGCTGAGGCCATCCGCTCCCTCAGGGCGATCAACCTCTCCTCCATCAAGATGACCCCACTCAAGTGCTCCATCCTGGCATCTGTCATGGGCACCACCAGCCATGAGGTGGAGGAGCTTAACCTGAGCTCATGCCATCTTGATGTCAGCAGCCTGAGGACTCTTTTCCCTGTCCTGCTACGGTGCCAGAAGCTCCAGTGAGTGCCTCCTTCTCTGATTCGGCCGGGGGTCTAGGTCATCCATTTATATCAGGGGATGCCTTGATTGTACTCCCATCAGCAGTTTGCCTGGAGCCTGAGAGCTGCGTACAATGGTGTAAACCAGTGGTTCTCAAACTGTGGGTCAGGAACCCAAAATGGGTTGCAACCCTGTTTTAATGGGGTCACCAGGGCTGGTGTTAGACTTGCTGGGGCCTGGGGCTGAAGCCAAAAGTCTGAGCCCCATCGCCAAGGGATGAAGCTCTCAAGCTTCAGCTTCACACTCCTGCAGGGGGCAGGGCTCGGGCTGCGGCTTTGGGCCCCCCTGCCTGGGGCGGAGGGGCTCGGGTTTCGGTCCCCCTTCCCGGGGTCGTGTAGTAATTTTTGTTGTCAGAAAGGGGTCGCGGTGCAATGAAGTTTGAGAAACCCTGGTGTAAACAGTTGCTGCCTTTGTCTGTTTTAAATACAAAGATACAGACCATGGAGACTATAAGTCAGGGTACAATGCTCCTTGATCTAAGCAGCCATGCTAGATTATTGCATGCTGGGACTAGTAGTCTCAATGGATAGCAACTCTTTATAGACAATGGGTCCTTTATAGGACTCTGTGGGCTGTCGTTCGGCTGTTCTTTGAACCGTGCTTGGCATCAAGGCTCTTCTAATGGTTTTCATCTCCGTATTTCAGCTGTCAGTTCCCAAACCCCTGTTGCTTTTCAGGTCCCTTGCTTTTGTGTCATTCTATCTAAAGACACCACAAATCCATTCAAGTCATTTTTAGATTATATTGCCAGCTCTGCTAACTTTTTATTAAACAAGCAGAGCAGGGAGAGAAGGAGAAAACCCTGATCTAAAGTAAAATCTGATGGGCAAATGGCTAAGATCATCAGAGAATCTTGGTCCCACTGTCTCACTTGGTACCAGAGCAATAACATAAGAACGGCCACACTGGGTCAGACCAAAGGTCCATCTAGCCCAGTATCCTGTCTTCCGACCGTGACCAATGCCAGGTGCCCCACAGAGGGAATGAACAGCACAGGTAATGATCAAATGATCCATTCCCTGTATGATATATTCCATCTCTACTCCGTGCAGGGTCTTTGGTACATCCCTCTAATTGTTTCCCCCTCCATGGATCCTGTCCGGCTGCAGAAAAGGTGGAACCTAGAGCTGGAAAAGACGGGGAGGGATAGCTCAGTGGTTTGAGCATTGGCCTCCTAAACCCAGGGTTGTGAGTTCAATCCTTGAGGGGGCCATTTAGGGAACTGGGGTAAAAATCTGTCTGGGGATTGGTCCTGCTTTGAGCAGGGGGTTGGTTGGACTAGATGACCTCCTGAGGTCCCTTCCAACCCTGATATTCTATGATTCTATCTAGTCCAGGTCCTGGCCAGTTGCAAGAGTCTTGTTTTTAAATATGTCTGGTATTGCAATCTCACCTTCTACCAGAAGGCGGCAAGCTGCGATCAGGGAAGAAAGAAAGGAAAGAAAATACAGCGGGGCTGAAAAAATGTCCCATCCCTTTGGCCAGAGAAGAATCAATACAAAGACAATCCGGGAGGGAATCCATGGTGGATCCTTCTCTCTCCTCCAACATCTGAATTTCCCGTCCTGCTGGGGACTGTTCTCCCATGTACATATCTCTGGGATTCTGTCCAAGAGCTGTCATTTAGTCTTCTGGCTGGTACTGCCCCACTTCTGGTCTGTGCATGAAAATGGGGAGCATTTTCTCCCTGTTTGGGAGAAAATACTGTATTATCTTCCAAGCAAAGGTGATGGCTGCCTTATGGCTGATCCACAGCTTGGTGGGCCTGCCAGGAGTAATACTGAGCGTTTACAGGTTAAGCCTGACATTCTCTGGTGGGTGGGGGTGGGAAGGTCAGTGTTGTTAATACTGATGGGGAAATGACTCACCCAAGGCTGCTTAGTGGTAGAGCAGGGAACATCCCCAAGAGTCCAGTTCTGTGCTTTTGGCCACAAGATGCAGGCCGCCTCTCCCATTGGGTTGCCTCAGGAGAGACCTCATCCCTTGTGATTCTCACTTCCTAGTTCTGGGGAGTCTGGCAGGCTAGGAGAGGTGGAGGGGGTGTTAGTGGGCAGGTGGGTGTGAGTCACACTGCAATAGGTGCACCTACATGCCCTCCACGTAGGGCAGTAACCTCTACTCTGCCCTCTAGGGCCAGAGTGCTGGGGAGGGGCTGGGTGTTGGCCCCATAACATGAAGGGTTAACTGGTGCCACTGCTGACCTCTTGCTCTCGCCCTGTCTCAGTTTGCAGCTCAACAGCTTGGGCCCTGAAGCCTGCAGGGAGATCCGGGACCTGCTGCTGCACGACAAGTGTGTGGTGAGCACCCTGCGGTGAGTGTGCTCAGGAAACCCAGAGCCTGTCCCCCGGAGCAGGACTCTCTCTGAGACCTACCCCTGCTGGTGAGGTCACTTCCTTAGTGTGTTCGTCTGAACTGTGGTCATGGCTTTCTGGATCTCCTGGTCAGGGGTTCAAGCCCCATGTTGGGCTCCGCTGTTACTGGCCTGAGTCTGGGGGATCCTGAGGAGGGGAGGTATTAAAGGGTAAACAAATGGCTGAGAGGGAAGGCTGGGGGCAGAGTCTGCTGGTTGTTACTTTGGCCCTTCCTAAGCAGGCTCTACACTCAGCTCAGGGCCAGCTGAAGCCACTGGCCCCCATGGTCTGTATATTGGGCAGGATCCTTTAAAGGGCTGTCAGAGGTGCTTGGACCTAGCTCTGCCAAAGGGGCCTGGATCAAGGTGGTTTTCCGGGCACCTGGCCATGGAGGCAATATCTGGCGTGCTCCATCGTCTTTCTGTTTTCCCTTTCACATTCTTTGCTGCATCCCTTCCCCTCCCGGCTCTGCATCCCTGCTCAGCCTGTGGGTCTCTCTAGCACTGGTTCAGGCAGATCTGAAGCTCCCCGCCGCACCATGGCCGGGCTGGGGGGAGCTGACTGCCAGGCCAAAGCTGTGTAGGACTACAGAACACTGCCTGACTCCGACATCTTTCCCATTTTGCTGCAGGAGGGTGGTGTCAGTTCTATGTGATGGGTGAGGGCATTATGAGGGAAATGTATCCAGAGCTGAGGAAGGCATTTGAGGGAAGAGTGGGGGGATATTTCTTGGTAAGCATTGAACAATCATATCTCCAAACCCCAAAATATTCCAATTTCGACATGCTGCCGTGGTGCCTCATGTCAGCTGTAGTTCAGTTGCTTCATGTCTCCATTCTCATCTATGCACCAGGCTCCTCAGCTGGACTACATCTACCATGATGCACCATGGCCAGGGACTCCCATGAAGTACCGCCTCCCCCTCCAAAAAGGGGAGCCGTACTGCATCATGGGAGATGTAGTCCAACCAGGGAGCCCAGCTTATAGTGGAAAATGGAAGCATGAGGCACCTGAACTACAACTCCCATGAAGCACTGCAGCAGCATTTCCAAATTGAAATATTTTGGTAATCAAATTTCTGCCCCAAATCAAAAAATTTACAATGAAAATGTATACAAAACTTTTTTTTAAAATGCTGAAATTATCTGTGGTGGGGGAACCCCCCCCTTTTTTTTTTTCAACCAGCTCTAAAGGGGACAAGCTATTCTCTCCCTTGAGTCCTCTGTTACCCCATGTCCTGCAGCACTAAGGCATGAGCAGTAAACACCCCTGGCTGCCTCCTCTCCCTCTGTGACCTTCCTGTGTCATTTTCAGGCTCTCGGACAACCCCGTGACTGAGCAGGGGGCCAAGTATTTGGCTGAGGCCATCGCAGGTAACCGCTCCCTGACACACCTGTCCCTGCTGCACACCTCCTTGGGGAACCAGGGCGTGGAAGTGATCACTCAGCACCTGGCCCAGAACCAGCACCTGAAGGAGCTCGACGTGGGCTACAATTCGGTGACGGACGAGGCAGCCTTGGGGCTGGTGGAGGTGGCTAAGAGGCATGCAACACTGAAGGAAGTGCAGTGAGTCCCCAAGCCCCTTCCCCTCCCCGTACAATGTCCTCCCTGCCCCTTCCCCTCCTGGTCAATGTCCTCCCTGCCCCATCTATGACCCGGTCAGGGTCAATGCCTTCCCCGCCCCATCCATGATCCCAGACCAGGGAGCCACAGCTCAGGCATCCAGCCCGGCATCCCCTTTATGGGCACCAGCTTCCCTCGTTGGCAGCACTCGCAGCCCATGAGACCTGGCCCCTCTCCCTCTGGGGGCTACCCCCACCCCATATTGGCTTCTTGCTGGTGGCTGCTCTAGCACTTGCCCCTTGCTGACTACTGCCCCTTGTCAATGGCAGCTGAGCTTGTCATTCATTGGCCAACCCCTCATGGCGGCTAGAGTCCTTGTCTCTCATTGGTCACTGTGCCTCCACTCATCTCTCATAGGCCACTACTCCCCTGAGCCATAGCTCATGCTTCTCTCTGATTGGTCACTGTACCTGTACTTTGCTTTAGTGGCTTCTGCCCCATATGGCTGCATGAGTCCTTGTCCCTCATTGGTCACTGCCTTGTCCTATGTATGATTCCATGCTTGTCTCTCATTGGCCACTGCATCATGTGGCTGCTTGAGGCCTTGTCCCTCACTGGCCATCATTTGTCCACTCATTTCCCATTGGCCGCGGCTCCTCTCTGAGCCTGCTCTCATTGGCTACTGCCCTTTGCGTCTGCTCCTGTCCTTTCATTTCATTGGTCACTGCCCCCCATGCTCCTCTCTCATTGGTCACCAAGGGATGCCTGGTGCCCCCCTAACCCTGCTTCTCCCTTCCCCAGCCTGTATTTCAATGACATCAGTGAGGAGGGCAAGCGAGCCCTGCACGCACTGCGCAGGGACCGCGACGGCGTCCAGGTGCTGGTTTTCCTCACGGTGGGCACCGACGTCTCCGACTACTGGGCCTTCATCCTGAGCGTGGTGCAGAAGAACCTGCCCAACTGGGACCGCGAGCGGGTCCAGCAGCACCTCAGCCTGCTGCTGCAGGACCTGGAGTGCAGCCGCCGGCAGACTGGCAACCCCTGGAAGAAGGCCAAGTTCCTGCGGGTGGAGAACGAGGTCAAGAAGATGCTGGTTAAAATCCAGCAGGGAACCCTCTAATGCGCCCCTCCTCCCCTCTCCCATGGGCCTGCACCAGCAGGATGGGAGGATGCAATGGACATAAGGGCTTAACTGGGTTCCAGGGAGTCACTCTGTTAACCATTTCCACCACCACCACCACCCCAAGAGCAGGGTTCACGTGGGTGGCTGGGGAGTCTCTGCTAGGAGCAGAGAGTTACTTGCGGCACCACAGAGTGTGGGGGTCCGGGCAGGAGAAGCCCCAGTGCCAGGACAGCAGGAGGCACTGTTTTAGGCATGGAGCGAGATGTGCTGGCAATGCTGGGCAGTAGAAAAGGAGGAGGTGGGGTGTGGTCAGAGCAGCTGGTCGGGGTGTGGGGAAGCTTGCACAGCACTGGTCCTGGCTTTAGATGGCACCGTCGCTCCCTCACTTGGATCCCATCTGCGCAGCCACAGCCACACGTACCTCAGGGATACGCCCAGTGCTAGGGTTCACTGGGTTATTTCCCAAGCAGATCCTGGCCCCTGGCCTCCCTTCCTGGAGTGCACTGAGGCCATGAACCCTGCACTCTCACGTGCTGTCTCTGAGCCATGCCCAAGTAGAACTGCAGTGAAAGCATCGCCAAGAACCTGGAGCCACGGAGCATTGCCCCTTGGGAGCCGCCCCGTGCCTCCGGCTGGGAACCCATCTGCCATTCCCAGACAGCAAGCGGCCATTGCCAAGGCTGGTGAGACCCCGGCTCTGCTCCCAGGGAGCCACTTTTGTTCCAAGGGAGGGGGGACGGTAGACTGAACTCCACGAAGTCTGAAAATAGTTCGGCCATCGGTCATGCCAAGCACAGGACAGGTTTGCATGGTAGCAATGGAGGCAAGACTCTTAAGGGCACCAGAGAGGGCTGAGAGCCAGTGATCAACCAAGGGCCTGAGTCTCCTGGACCTTGTGGAGTCATTTTTTCTAGGGCCCAGTGGCTGCCGACCGCTCCCATTCTGATCTGGGAGCATTTGACACCCACCGTGCGCTGGCGTGAATGACAGCGCCGGGGAATTGGGCCCTGGGAGTCCATCCTGCGGGGGCGGGTTGGGTGGACTGGAGCAGCATGAGGCCCAATGTTGGGGGGAGCGGGCTGAAGGGTGGAGCAGCTCTGGAGGTTGTTCCCAGTATTGGACGCTGTTGTGCAGTTCTATGTATCATTGAAACTAAAACACTTTTGTTTCCACGAACGTGAGATGTTACCAAACTGGTCTGTTCTTCTGCAGCCAGAGCCTTCCCAAACCCATGCTACGTCTCTCCTGCCATCTGCCTGGGGAGTGCTACCCGCTCCCATCCCTGCAGTACTTCTGTACGGGAGGGGGGGGGGGGGGAATTTCCTTGGCACTTCATGGGCTGGTTGGGGATGAGGGGAGGGGATTGGAGATTGTGCCATAGCCAGGCTATGTGGGCATGGTGTGGGTGGGGAAGCAATCCAGGGATGAGGAAGGGACCCACCTCATGGCTCGTCGGTAGGAGAGAAGGATCGGGGGTTGCAGGGCCTTAACCTGGTGAAGCAGCTTCAGGCATGGGCCCACCTGGGGGTTGGCTTTGTGGCTGGCCTGGCTGCCTCAGCTGGGCTGGGGGATGGACAATGGAGCCTTTCCCCTCCAGGGTCCCCTCTCCACGCTGGCCTGGGACCACAGTGACTAGAGTCATTCCTCTGGATAGCTGTCTGGTGCCCTGTGTGAACTGGGTCTGGGGATGCTGATCCATAGAACCCACCAACTACCATTGACCTCCTCAGCAGAGGGCAAGGATTGAATGGGCCGTGGAGACAGAATCCTGAACTAGGCAGCCCGGATTCCTAGCTTCTCTTTATGTCCTGAGGAGAGGGGTGTTTTAGTGGTTGGGACTGGGAGCCTGAACTCCTGGGTTCCGTTCCCAGCTCTGCCACTGACTTGCTGTGTGACCTTGGCCAAGTCCATTCACCCCACGGCCCCCTACTGCTGGGCTGGCTGAGGTGTGACCTGGAGGGGTCAGCGGAGGGGAGCTGTTCCCTCTTGCTGAGATTCATGGGCGCAGGGGAAGACTCCTGCCTTGTTTAAATATTAAACCGGTGCAGTCTTGGAGGAGGCGGGGACACCAGCTTCACCTGCCACTTCACGCTGTACCTTGCACCGTCGCCACAGCCATGAAGCAAAAGGAAGGTAAGGAGCTGAGGCTTATGGCGGGGGTGGGAAGCAGCTGGGGGAAAAGGGGGTTGATTCTGAGGAACCTACCCCCCCCCCACAACCAAGGGCCCGTGGCTTTCTTCACAGATCTCTCCAGGTGCTGAGGGTGGGTGGCTGCAGGGGTTCTTGGGGGTCCTGGTGGCATCCGGAGAGACAGACGACTCTTCATTTGGGGGTTCTAGGCAGCCCCCCCCAGTTCCATGGGATTGTGGGTTCTCTAGGGCTGGATTTCTTGGGCTGGTATTTTGGGGGCTGAGGGCATTATCCCTGAGGAGTTACTCTCTGCCCTAGTCCGTAAGCCCCATTGCCCTCTCGTCCTGTCTCCCGCAAAGGCCCAGACCTGACCCCTACTGACCCTGAGGACAGTGTGTCCCTGGCTGTGAGCACCACAGCTCAGGCCTTGTTTAATTCCTCCCTCACTCCCGGCCAGCTTCCTGCAGTAGCAGGCCAGGTGGGTGGGGTAGTAAGTTCCCAGTTAAGTGGAGGTGAAGGCAGTGAGGTGCATTCTGCTGCTCAGAAATGCAGAGGTAAGTGCCACTGGCTAGAATGGGTCCAGACTGCACCCCCAGAGCTGCCTCCCTGCTGGCTGGACTCCCTGCACTGAGCCTCCGTTAGCCAGCGAGCAGTGGCACCACTTCAGCTATTTCTTGGGGCAGGCTCAGGGGGTCAAATTCCAGCCCCTCCAACCGCAGAGGCTCCAGGTCTCCTTCTGTATCCCCTCTCTCTTACCCACACAGTGCATGAGCCAGGGCTGCCAGAAGTCACGTTCTTGGCAGACTCCCCTCTGCTGTGCCATATGGGAACGGGAGTAATATTTGATGCTACAGGGGAAGGCAGTACAGTACAGCACCCCCTGCCCCTCTATCTGGACAGTCTGGATGGAGGGGTGGCCTGGCCAAATTTCAGTGACGTTGGGACCTCACAACTGGAGCAATACTGACTAAGTTGAGAGGAACGCTGCTTAATCCCCTCTCTCCCGCTGGCTCCATGGCCTATGCAACTTTGAGCAAATGCAAAAACCTTGCAGGGGGTGGGAGGGAAGTGTTCACACACGCCCTTGACTCCCTTCTCCCCCCTCCCCCCTGCGCACACAGTTGGCTCCACAGCAGAGAGCAGCTGCTTAGGAGGCTGTGGTCCTCCAAAATGCATCTGATTCATTGATCCCAACTTAGGTCTCCAGCTGCCTCTCCCCCTTTTTCACCTGGTTTGGGGTGGGGGGGTGGATGGAGCAAAGCTGTGTTGTGTGTGTGCTTGTGCACAAGTGCTTCTCCAGGGCATCCACCTCACGCGGGCAAGAAGCAGGCACGACGGTGCACAAGGACAAGGCTCCCTCCCCTCCTGACAAGCCCAGGAACTGGCGGCCACCTGGAATGGGCGCTGGGTCCAGCCTGTGGGAAAGGAGGCACCTGAGCTGTGTTTGTGCCCATCTAGTCTGGGCTCTGCTTACAGCCCCTGGAAGGGAACTAGCCATAAAAGGCTGGGTTGGTGTCCCTGTGGGGCCCTTCCTTGGTGAGTGCATGGCAGTGCCTTGGGGCGTGTGCTGGAGCAGGGTCTGCTAGCCCCAGGCAGGGGGTGGGCATGTGAATGCAGCCCAGGCGAGGTGAGCAATGTCATGGCTACTAGAGAGACCGTCTGACCTCAGAGCCTTTTCTTCTGCAGGACTTGAGGATACCAAGGAGTTAACCCTGTAAGTGCTGTGCTACTCCTGTATACTTGGGTATTGCTGGTCTCCTAAGGGTGGCTTTCTGGTCTCATGCCAACTGCTTCCTGTGCCTGTGTGTGGGAATGCGACAATTCCACGGGCATGTGGGACTTCACAGTTCCCAGGGGCTCCTGGGAACTTCTTGGGCACAATGGGGACCCCCCCTTGCTCCAAAAGCTCAGGCCAAAGGAGAATCTCCCCTAGCTGTTAGCAGTATGGGGGCCATGACACACAGCTGAGCAGTTCTGATTCAGAGGGAGGTGGTGTACAGACACACCAGTCACCCATTGCAATAGGAAGAGAGTGCTTTTCGTGCAGGACTGGACTCCTGGTCTGCTGCCTCTGGCTGTAGCTAATATTGGATGCTACAAGGGAAGGCAGTACAGCACCTGGCTGGTTGTGCCATGCTGCATGGCAGGGGTGTGAGGAGATTCCTTCCTGACCCCTGAGATGGTCATCTCACACCCTGAAGCCTCCCACTGCCTATCCCTCCAGGGTCCCATTCGGGTCCCTCTCCCTCCCCTCCATTTCTATATGAACACTGGAGCCTGTGGACAAGATTCTCCCAAGGAAGAAGCCAGCAGATGCATCCCACTCCTGCCTGCCAGCTGCTGCCCATGTGGCTGGGGTGTGATGTCATGGCACACTGAGCTGGAGTGGGGCCCAATGGGTCTGGCTGCTGTAGACTGACTTGCTTTCTTCTCTTATCATTTCAGGAAATTTGAATTCAACCCCAAAGACGGGATTGATAACCCAGCCCTGTCACTGGCTGAGGACTCCGGTAAGGGGCAGCCCTGGGCTTGCTGTGGGGTGGGGTTGTTCCTCTTCACGAGCAAACGGAAGAAACTAGGATCAGCAGGGTCCCCTCCCTCCAGGGCCAGGCTGGGCACTGTGTTTGTGTGGGGGGGCAGGGTGGGGGGTGGATATGACCTGTAGAGTGAGACCGCCTACCAGCAGGCCATCTTGCAGCCCCATGAGTGACCAGAACTGTTCATAGCTGATGCTTCTTGGGCACTTCCATTCCATGTAGAAGGAGAAGTCCCCTCTCCTGAGCCCTCATGTTTGAGAGACCTGCCAACAGCCCCCCCACACACAAACACACATACACTTGGATTGAAGACCCTTGCCTGCACTGCACCCACACCCCTCTGTAAGGGGTGGCAGAGACCTGGACGGAGGCCAGCTTGCATGCAGTCTCTTTGCTGCTGTCTTCTTGTTGGGTGGGAGGTTCAGTGAGTCTCTTCTCTGCTTCTGGCAAAACCAAACCGAGGGAGCCCTGAATCAAATTACCCTCCCCCCACATATAGAAGGATGAGGAGAAACCAGAGAGGGGACAAGTCCCTGCTGGGAGGCCATCACATGCAAGTGCAGCGGGATGTGCATTCACATGCAGGGAGGCGCGCATGTGGGTGCATATGTACCCACAGTGTGGCACAAATACCTACGGGTGCAGACATACGAGACACGTATGTGTCTGCATGTACACAGCGATCCAGGCAGGTGCATAAGCACAGGTGGACATGTGTATGCAGACGTATGTGTCCTGACGCTATCCATATGATATGAATATGCAGAAGTGCCTGGGACAGGTGCACAAAGACGCAGGCCGGTACACACACAGGTACGTGAGCGTCCAGCTGGTACAAGACTGAGCAGAGACTAGAATCCCACCTGGCCCGGAGGAGGCGGAATCCTGCCTCTCTAGCAAACCTGAATGTCTGAGGGGGTGTGCATGGGAGGGGAGGGTACCCCAGTTCGTTAATAACTCTACACGCTTACTGATTCCCCACATACTGCCTACCCATGTCCCCCTCCACGGTGGCAGCCTGGGTACCACGTGGCACTCACAGGCTCTGTTCTCCCCTCAGATACAGAAGGCGCAGAGAAGCCACGGTTCTACCTGCTGACCAAGGGCGATGGGGAGAGCTTTGGGTTCTGCCTACGTGAGGAGGTGCGGAACAAGGGGCACATCATCCGGCAGGTCACATGCGGGGGGATGGCCCAGCGCAGGGGCCTGCAGGACGGGGACCGGATCCTGGAGGTGAATGGTGAATATGTGGACAACATGGAGCACTTCAGGGTAAGGCGTGGGCAGGGCTGAGCGTCGAGGTCTGTGACTAACGCCATCAGCTCAGCCTGGTTAACAGGGGATGAACTGCCATGGGGCACTGGCTGTCCCACACTGTACCCTGCTGATTGTCCATGGTAGGAGCCGGCAGAGACCTGGCATGGGCCTGAGCCATAACATCAGGCTCCAGAACCGAACTCCCCTGGAGCTCCAGTGTATTGGGATCTGGGCTTTGGTTCAAGTCTGTCTCCCAAGGGCGGTTGGGTGGCTCCCATGAAATGAGTTTGCTGGGCCTCAACTCAATTCCTAACGTCCACAGCATGAAAATCATCACTACCCCTGGCCCCTTGCTGGCAGCATTAGCCCAAAGCGTGAGCAGGCCATGAAGGCAGAGCCCCCTTCTCTGTCCTAGCAAGGGTGAGTCACATTGGCAGGGCAGGGTTGGGAAGCTTGCCCTGCTGCAGCCCAGGTTCTCCCTGTCCTGTGGCCAGAGGACTAGCATCTCCAGGACTGTCAATTTAGTACCTTCTGCTAGCATGACATCCCTCCCAAGACCCGTGTTTGGAGCCCCCCGGCCCTGGGCCCATGTGTGTGGGCTCTCTTGCAGGTGGTGCAGAAGATCAAGGCCAGTGGTAACCAGGTGGCTGTTGCAGTCCTGGACGGCAATGCCTACGAAGTCGCAAAAGCCCTCGACAAGAACCTGGCAGAGCTGCTGCAAGGCCACACCAGGCCACAGCTCTGCCACGTCGTGAAGGACAAAAGTGGCTTTGGCTTCAGTGTTTCAGCTCCAGAAGGTAAAAGAAAACGTCAAAACCCTGCCAGTGCTTCCTGTGTGTATTCCACTGCCCGCTTCCCCACGGCAGGGCCAGCCGGGCCTCCCAGCACTATCCCATTCCCTTTGTTCTGCTCTCCATGCAGGTGTGAAGGGCACGTTCCGGCTGTCCGTCACGAGCGACAGCCCAGCGGATAAAGCGGGTGTCCCCTCTGACTCCTGGCTGCTCGAGCTCAACGGGGCCAGTGTGAGGAACTGCACTTACGCACAGCTCACCAGGAAGGTACACACCCAGGCATAGCGTCCCACTGCCAGGCTGTTCCCCGGGGGGGCCGCCTGGTCACGGACTGGCCCGAGTCTCCCCTCACATCCTTGGAACGTTTCTGTCAGACACTTGCTGCCTTTTGCCTTACTAGATCCCATTTCCCTCCCTCCCTCCCACCCACTCATCACTGAATTCCTCTCTGCCCTGCATCGGGCCCCTTCATCTGCCTATCTGCTCCCACTCACCATTCCTCAGTCACTGTCCCTCTGCCCTTCCTTCACCTCTCAGTTCTCCTGTCCCTGCCTTCCCTCTTCATCTGCCTGTCCCTCCCCCACAGCCTTCATCCTCTTCTCCACCCCGCTCCCCCTCACAATCATGCCTCCTCTAAGGCAGGCAGTGTCTGTCTGTCTAAAGCAGGGGTAGGCAACCTATGGCACGCGTGCCAAAGGCGGCAGGCGAACTGATTTTCAGTGGCACTGACACTGCCCGGGTCCTGGCCACCGGTCTGGGGGGCTCTGCATTTTAATTTAATTTTAAACGAAGCTTCTTAAACATTTTACTTAAACATTATTTACTTTACATTCAACAATAGTTTAGTTATATAATATAGACTTATAGAAAGAGACCTTCTAAAAACGTTAAAATGTATGACTGGCACGCGAAACCTTAAATTAGAGTGACTAAATGAAGACTCGGCACACCACTTCTGAAAGGTTGCCGACCCCTGCTCTAAAGTCAAAGATCCAGTCACCTTCTGGCTCCACACTCAGCAGATGGTAGTGGATAATTCCCAGGGGACCAAGGGCCCATCACCCTGGAGATGCCCCACCAGGTCAATGCCCGGTTCTCCCCACACTCCGTGCTCTGAAATCTGGCTCCACAAGTTCCGATGTGCACGGTGAAGGCATGATGCCCAGGACTGTCCATGCCCTGCCCCTGGGCTCCAGGCTTTCCCATGGCTTATGCCCTGCGGGAGGGTGGCAGGGGGCCCTGTGCCGATTCTAACCAGGCCCACGTGGCTCTCCGCGCGCGTGTGTTTCTTTCGGAGCCAGCTCAAGCAGAGTGGCAGTAAAGTGACCCTGCTGGTGATAGATGCCAAGTCGGAGGAGTTCTACCGGCAGCAGGGTGTCAAGGTCATAGCTGCCATGGCCGATGCCACCACGCTGCCCTTCAAGGCCAGGAAGCTGCACATGGTGAAAGGTCCAGATGGCTACGGGTTCCTGCTGAAGGAAGAGAAGTGCAGCTCAGGGACGATGGGTAAGGCGGCCCGGGATGGGGAGCTAGGGCTATCGGTGCGTATCGCAGAGGCCTGAGCGCAGGCCTGGGAGCCCTGAGTTCTGTTCCTGATGCTGACCCTAACTCCTTAGGGACTTGCCCAAGGTCACCCATCTGCCTCAGTTTACCCATCTGTAAAAGGGGGATATTGTCCCTAATCGCCTCCTGCCCATGAGGATCAATGCATTAGCTGGAGAGGGCCAGCCCCACAGTATGGACCCTGTCAGTAAAGAAATTTTAACTTCTCTTTCACGCTCACAATTTTCCTTTTCTCTCCTCTCATCTTTCTTTTTTCTTCCTCCCTCTCTCTCTGGGTCTGTCCCCCACACGCGCAGGCCAGTTCCTGAGTGAGGTGGATACCGGGCTGCCAGCCGACAGGGCGGGGATGAGGGATGGAGACCGGCTCCTGGCCGTGAACGGTGAGGGCGTGGAGGGGCTGTGCCACCAGGAGGTGGTGGACATGATCCGTGCCGGCGGCAACCAGGTGACGTTGCTGGTCATCGATCCGGATGGAGACAAATTCTACAGCTCAGTACGTGGTGCAGTGTGAGGGCTGGTGGGCAGCAGGGAGAGATGCCAACCCTGCCCTCTTTGGGGGCAGCAGCCCCACAGAAATTCCTCCCTGGGCACCCTCTGCCATTCAGTGCTGGGGCTGGGTCACTATATGCCCATGGCCATGTGGGATGTCAAGACAGAGGCCTTGGCAAAACTGACCTCCCCCCTTGGGGATGCTCTCCTCTGGCTCAGGGCCCCAGGAGCTGTGAGGCTCAGCCTGCTTGGTTTTCCAGATTGGGCTGTCCCCGCTGCTGTTCTGTGAAGATGGGCGCCCTTCATCGGGCACTCTCACCACCCCAGGATCCCATCCCAGCATGCCTCAGGGAAATGGCGCGCCCGTCGGCACGCCCCACCTCTGCCACCTTGACATGGGGCCGGAAGGGTACGGATTCCAGCTGCAGACTGTCACCGACAAGCCGGGGGTCTTTATCACGCAGGTAACTCCCCTCGATGCCCCTCGCCTCAGTGCCAAGGGTGGGCCAAATGATCCCGGTCAGCCTCAGACCCACACACACGCAGCCTGAGCCAGAAGCTCCAGACAGCACTGTCCTCTGGCATGGGTAGCTCCCAGGACTCAGACTCCCTGCCCAGCACCCCTCTCCCCCAAGGCAGCGACTGAGCAGGGAACAGGCCTCTGTGTGTCCCTGGCTGTCCATGTCTGGCATCCTGAGCTGCCTCCCCACCACTGATTTCATTCCCAGCTGGAGGCAATGTTTGGTGGGGGTGCGGGGGTGGGAGTCAGGACTCCTGGGTTCTCTTCCCAGTTCTGGGAGGGGAATGGAGTCAGGGGTTATAGCAGGGCTGGAGGCTGGGAGCCAGGACTCCTGGGTTCTCTTCCTAGCTCTGGGAGAGGAGGGGAGTAGATACAGCAGAGGGCTGGGAACCAGGACTCCTGGCTTCCAGTCCCATTGCATTCACTAACTCGCCCGTGTGTAAAGCGCTGTGGGATCCTCAGTCAGCTGGCGCTGGGCAGAACCACCTAGTGTGGTTATTAGAAGGATTAGCTGGAAAAGCTTTGCCATCCAGAGCCCAGGGTTGCAGTACAGCCTGCCCACCCTGGACAATGGGCGTAGGAGGCTCTGAACGGACAACACCCCGTGTTGGTAGTTGGACGATGCTGGGGCAGCCCGCCTGCCGTATTCCAAAGCAGGTAGAGCCAGTGACTCCCCCGCCGCCCCCACCGAGCATGGTCAGGAGCAGGGGACTCTGACCCAGCTCTGTGGCCTGCCCGTTGGATTGCACGGCTGAGAAGCCGGAGGGGCGGCGAAGGCTGAGGATTACCTGAGCGGCATGGCTGCTGTCTCCCAGGTGGCCACGGGCGGCGGCGGGAAGCGAGCAGGCCTGAAGGAGGGGGACGTGGTGATTGAGGTCAACGGGAGGAATGTGGAGCAGGAGAGCTACGAAGAGGTGCTGGGGAAGATAAAGGAGAGTGGCCAGCAGCTGACGTTGCTGGTGGTGGAGCAGGAAGAGCTCAGGAGCTACAGGGAGATGGACCTCGCTGTCACGGCTGATATGGCTGAGGGCGGCAATGTTGCTGCCAGGGCCGAGGCCCTGCTGGGTTCTAGGCAGGTGAGTGTGAGTAAGGCTGGTCCTGCTCCTGCCTTCTATGTATCGCCCCAGGCTCCACATTGCCCTGCCAGTGCATTCACCTTGGGTCAAGACTCTACAGAGAAGCCAGAGCAGGAGTTGTCGTATTAGCCCGGGCAGGCCCAAGAGCCAGGCCAGGATGGTTTGCTGTGGGGTTTAGTCTCAAGCAATGGGGCTCCATCCCCTGCCTGCAGGGAGATGGTTCCAGGGGAGCCCCTTCCTAATGTTCCGCTTTCCTTTCCTTAGGGCTTCCCTGCACTGGGGCGTGTAGCCACTGGCAAAGCCGGAGTGCTACAAATGGCCTTGCACTGGTGTGACTCATGTCTGCACCAGCCCAGCTACGCCCAGGGCTGAAACCTCAGTGCAGATAAGGTCTCAGTCGCTCCTCTAGGCCCGGGGCTCGCTAACTCTTCTCCCTACAAGGCGTTTGCGCCCTTCCCATGGCAGGAGCTCTCATCAGCCAAGCTCTTCCCTCCGCACCTGGGATGGTTTTTCATTGCTTGCTCCTCTCTGGCCTCCCTCCAGCTCCTCAGTGACTCGTTAGAACAAATGCGACAGGCCAGACTCTGCTCTGTTGCCTGGCTGGAACTGCCTAGAAGTCAGCGTAGTTGCTCCAACTTACACCATTGTACATGGGAGCAGAACCGGGGCCGGGAACACCGAGTGAACTTGCTCCACCTCCTAGCCCCTGGTGTAAATCTAGAGTCACTCCACTATCTTCAGTTGCTCTGGATTTACATGGTTATTAGACTGAGATCAGAGTCCCTGTCTTGCTATCTGGCCCCCAAGCCACATGGTGGGGGGGGGGATGCCAGGATGGGGGGAATCCCAGGGGTGACAGAGAAGTAACCAAACTGTGCTTGACCCACCCCTGCACGCTGAGTGAGACAGGGCAGGTGAGAGCAAAGGGGGAGGAGCCTCCATGCAGGTGGTGCCATGGTTCTAAGAACCTCTTCACGGTCCCACATGCCACCTGGAACCCCCATCTCTGCTGCTTCCCCAGTCTCCCTATGGACGGCCCCTATGCTCAGGGTTTCCAGAAGGGCCATGTAACTGACTGGTACTGACCCTTCTCCGTTCCTCGCAGGGGCCACGGTGTGAGGAATGGAAGGGACTGAGCCAGTCATTCTAGCCACTCTGTGCTGGACCCGTGGGCTCAGCGCAATCCCAGCTCTGGAGCGGTTTCAAACCACGGCCCAGACCAACCCTGGACACGCGATTTTGCACGCACGATAACTTGCACTTTGATTCTTCCCTTGATCTGATTTCCCAGTGAGCCGCTGCACCAATCAGCTGAACTTGGGACTTTAAAGCTGCCACTTCTCCTGAGATTGGCCTCACAGATTAAGGACAGGCCCAGCATGGGAGCAGGGACCAGAACAGGTGAGGTCAGTGAAACAAGGAGGCCCAGGGGCCTGCACCTAAGGGAAACCAATTACCCACCTGGCTGAGGCATCACAGCAACTTTTTATTAACGGACACAGTGGCACCATGTGTAACTGAAGGACAATGGTGTCTCTTCACCCCTTTTGCTGCTAGCACTGGCTCTACCAAGGAGCTGCAACAAAGCATGGAGGTTTGGAGACAGTAGAGCTGCTGCATTAGGTCCTAATTGTGGCTTTTACAAGTTAACCTCCCCAGCTGCATAGTTTGGAGAGACGCTGAAGCTAGGGGCAGTGAAACTCTGCCTGCCTGCTGAGAGGTTGTGGCTCAAGGGGTGCAAGGGGCTGTCTGTTAAGAGTGAAGAATTATCTGGGGGAGGAATGGCAGCAAGTTATGCGCTGGGGGCCCAAACCTTTTGCTGGTGTAAAGTGGAGTCAGTTGCATTGTGGGGCTGGCTCTAGGGACTTGGGGGGGGCTGGTGGAAAGTCTCCTGGGAGAAGATGTGGGAGCATTTGGCCACGTTTAACCAGAGGCAGTGGGTTATTGCAGGCATTCCTTTCGCTGGGGCCTGGAGATGATTCTGCCTGGCTGTGCGGTTATCTTTATTCTAACTCTGTACATCTGCCAGCAGCTTCCTCATCTCCCCTGCCCAGGCTGCGCTGGGCAGGAGAGGACCCTTTGGCGGGTCAGAGATTTGAATTCCACCCAGGTACCTCTCTGACGTGGGCTTTAGATGCCTGTTGATCCCAGCTCCTTGGCAATGGGGGAGAATCCAGACCAGCCCCTCCATCTGCAGGGGACTGGGCTACCCGTGCCCTCCATTGCTGGGAGAGCACAGACCGCTTCTCAGAGGCACTGTGTATGCTGGTGGTTGGGGGAGCAGAGGGCGGGGTCAGCAGTTGCATGGCATGCAGGGGGCAGGGCCCCAAACGGTTACTCTCTTGGCCTGGGGCCTGACCTCCATTGTGTAAGTTCCCAATTAGCTGTGCTGCTCGTTGAGGGTCTGGCCCCTTGTGTTGTGTTGTGCTGTGCATAGGGCCCCCCCCCCCCCCGCGCCCTTTCCTTCTGCAAGCCCCAGCCCAGCAGCTGCCGTCCATCCCTCCTGCTGGCTCCCACTTCCTCCTTTTCTTCTCATTTTACACAATTAAAACAACTTAAAAATTACCTAAGCTGATCTGAGAAGCAGTGAACCTGATGGGACTCTCGGGGAAAGGGCAAGAGGTTGGGGGGAGGGGGAAGGGCCGGTCTCAGCAGAGAAGCCAAGGACCAAAGGGGGCCTGGAGACTGAATTGTTCTCTCCCTGCTAGCTGCGGGGGCCCAGGCCGAGCTGAGCTGGGCCTGGTGGCGAGAGAGCTGCACTGGGGCCAGAGGACACCAGTCTCCAGGGCTGTTGATCCAGCTCCTTCCCCTAGCGCTAAGACTCCCTTTGCCCCCTTCCACCTCCCCAGTTTAGGAGAATACCTGATGGCCCTGTCAGGCAAAACATCCCAGCTGCCACTGCTGAGGGGTTAGTGGTTGGCCATGATGGGGCGTCTACATGGCCCCTTGCCCCAGTGTAAACCAGGGCCCTAGATTTCCAGGGGATTGAGCCCAAACTCTCGCAGTCTCTCCTTCTGCTCCATGTGCACGGTTGTGGCTTCCTTCTCCCAGCAGCCCTGGGCGGCTGCCAGCTTGGAAAGGACTCGGTCCAGGCTGCCCTGGAGGGAGAGGGCAGAGAAGCAACAGGTGAAGAACAGCCGCTAAGGGGGGGCCTCCTCTGGGGCAGGGGGTTAGGGGCCTAGTGGGGAGGCTCTGGAGTTGGGTGCCTAGATGCTGCAGTGGGGGGCACCCTGGGAACATACAGAGTAGATACCAGCAGGTAGCCACTCTTCCTCTGTGTCTCTGGTTAATTGGAAATAGGACCCCCAGCTTTGTGGAGCAGGGCTGGCAGGTTCCTCTAAGAAGAGGGAGAATCTTCCAGCCCAATCCCTGGGCTCTCCCACCCCCAGGCATGGCGCCAGACCCCTGCCATAGTGACTCACGTGCAGGATCTTTTCATACTCGGTCTCCATGGCATTGATTTTGCCCTGCAGCTCGGCGATGGTCCGGTCCTTCTCCCCCAGCACCTGCTCTCTCTCCGCCCGGGCCTGCTGGATATCCTCACGGCAAGTTGCTGCCAGGGAGAGACACCAGGGAGTGAGAGGAGGAGGGCAGTGGAGTGGGAATGCTGAATAGCTGCAGGGGATGGCAGGCAGCAGATCCCAGCACAGGAGCCTGGACATCTCAGCTGCAGTGGGTAGGAGGTGAAGAATCAGGAGTGGAGCTGGAGCTGGCCTGACCTTGAGGGCAGACGAGCAGGTGAATGCACCACAGCGATTGTGTCAATGACAAAGTGCCCTCTGCCCCGGGCACAGGGTGCTGGGCATCAGCATCACATTCTTGGCAGTGTATGGAGAGAGGGCATTCCCTAAACCGCACCAGGACAAGCCAAAGGGCGAGGAGCTCACCCAGGTGGGGTCCAGCAGCGTTGAGACCAGCGCACACCTTGGGAAGGAGTTGAGAGGCTTTTCCCAAAGGGGGAGGGGAAGTGGCATGAGACAGTCTTGGGGAGGGAGGAGTGGGGGAGTTCCAACCCCTAGGAACCACAACATCAAAGGCTCCATTGCTATCTGACTGCAGCAAGGGGTGCCTGGGCAGAGAGCCCTGGGCAGAGGTGGTTTGTCACCCAGCTGGGAAGGTGGGTTCTGCATGTGGGATTTCCCTACAGCTGATGCATGAGGCAGAGCAGAATCAGCTCGCTCTCCTAGCACTGCAGGGGCTATGAGGGGTTGGGGAGGGGGGGGAAGAGATCTAGTCACAGTGGTGTCGGCGGAGAGTGCAGGGCTGAGAGGCGCCCAGGCTACGAGATCAAAGATGGGATCCCACTGTTTAGTGTTCCCTTTGGACGGAAGAGGTCCCAGCCTGGATTCCAAGGGCTCCACTAAGCCTGCCAGGGAAATGCTGCCGCTCCCAGAGAGAAGCACATTCCCAGAATTGCCATTCAGCAGGTGATAGCGTGTCTCAAATTCGCTGCTGGCCAGCACGCACGTCCCCACTGGCCTGGGTCACCTCCCTCCATCCCAGAGTGTCAGGCTGCCCTACCGAGCTGCTCCTGTAACTGCTTTGTCTCGGTCTCCAGTTGCTGTATGCGGGTCTCTGTCTGCCGCTGGAGCTCCTGGTACTGTCGGATCATCTCTGAGCGTCCCAGGGCACAAGGGTGGGGAGAGGAAGGTGCCAAACACGGTGACTCTTCAAGAGGGACAAAAATGCAACCCAGCAGGCACACTCCCCTCCTGTCTGTTACAGGCTCTTCTCGGGGGCCCATCACTGCCCCCTTCTGTAATGTTTCGATCCTCACCCTGGGAGGCAGGGCAGGGCTGGGCTATTACCCCATTTTGGGGGTGGGGAATCAAGGCACAGAGAGATTAAGGGACATGCCCATGGTCGCACAGGGAGGCTGTGGCAAAGCAGGGGATTGAACCCAGCACTCAGGTTAACCACTGAACCATCTGTCCCTCTTGGCCCTGCAGAGGGCCTCCTTGTGGGGGACACCAACTCCTCCCACCAGCACTAAAGGGCAGGGGGCTGTATGTGCAGAAGAGAGCCCCCGAGGGGAATTTTGCCCATAAGCCCAGCTGCAGGGAGCCAAAGCAGCATAGGGTTTAGGTACTGCTCAGATCCCACACCACTGGCTGAGCTTTACCTTCAAGCAAAGGCCCTGGCGGGGGTTAGAGCTATTGAAGAGGGAAATGTTTGCTAATGGAAAAGACCAGTGGAGGCCCTCCACATGAGGGGAGCCCAGATTCCAGACCTGGGGACAAAGGTTAAGGCTCTTGAGTCCACAGCTGGGGGCGCATCGGCCCCCGACTCGGAGGGTGCGTATGGCCAATAGAACCGGGGGGGCGCTGCTCTGCGGGGATGGGTGGCGTGGGATGTGAGGAGCCTCCAAGGGACAATGCAGCCCCATGTAGGGATGGCTGTGGGGGAGCAATGGGAGTTTGTCCACAAGCCCAGCTGTGTTCCATTCCTTTGGGACAATTGAGGGGCATCCACGGGTCTGGAGGGAATGGAGCACATGGCCTTTGGCTGCAGCTGCCTCTGCCTGCCTAGGAAGAACTTTGGGGGTTCAGGCAGCCCTCAAGCCGCCTGCTATCATCTCCCAGCCACTTCCCCACCAGCCAGTGCTGAAGAAGCATGGAGGGGTTCCCGCTTAAAGCAGCAGGATGCTACACCCCACAAGCATTAGGCAACAGCGCCCCACCCCCTCACCTTCGTAAATGTCTTTCTTGTCGTCCTGCGACATCTCCAGCTCCCGCTCCAGCTCCAGCAGCCTCTGCTTGAGTCCTTCGCTGTCAGCCTTCGCCTGCCTGGCCACGTCCCTCCGGAGGGCTGCCGGCCGCGGAGATGCACAGCTCAACAGAAAGGATGGAACCTCCTCCCCTTCCCTGACATGCTGCTCTCCAGGCGGATACCCGGCAATGTTGCCCCTGGAGTCTGTGAATTTGGGGAAGGGACACCCCTACACACTTCCATGTGAGAGCAGGACTGGATCCAGAGGGAGTGCGAAGGGCCACAATACAGTACCTGGCACTTCTCTACCATCTCCCATGCCTCCTGCTCAGAGGGCTGCTGCTAACGGTTATGAGCTGAGCTTTATAGCACTTGCATTGGAGCCCTCTGGAGCTGCCCGGGATGGTGGTGATTCAGTGCAAGGTACCAGTTGTGATCACAACATCATGGGAGGGCGCTGTACTGCTGGACGTGCAATATTCCAGCACTGATGGAGAACCAAGGTCCTGACCACCTGTGGTCATCAACGGGCCCTTGCACTTTTCCCAAGCACTAGGGCTCAGATACTCAAAGGAATTTAAGCACCAAACGTCCACCGATTTCAATGGGAGTTAGGCACGTAAATACCTCTGAGGATCTGGGCCCAGGTTACTAACCCTGATTGCTTGGCCAAATTCACAGATTCATTCATAGATTCTAAGGCCAGCAGGGCCCATTGTGATCACTACGTCTGAGCTCCTGGCTAGACGGGCCATACGACTTCCCCGAATTAATGCCTGTTTTGAACTAGAGCACACTGTTTGTACATCAAGACTGGGTGTTTTTCTAAAATTCTGGTGATGGAAAAGCAGCCACCACAACCCTTGGTAAGTTGTTCCCATGGTTAATTACCCTTGGCCAAGTACATCCTGCTTCCCTAAAGTTCTCCCTTGCAGTTTCAATAGCAATGGGAAATTTTTCTTCACTTCCTGTCCTAAGCTGTTGCACAGCATCCCTGCACCTCGTGAAACAGAGGCTGGGTTCCACCTCAGGGGTGGCTGCATTCCAGGGGTGGGGGAGGGCCTTCAAGTTGAAAGCGGCTGGAGAGATATAAATCAATGGGCCTTACTCTGGTCTCACGTACAGTAGCAGAAACTCACTGACCTCGCTGGAGTTACTGCTGATTTACATTGGTGTAACTGAAAGCAGCACTGGGCTCGTTACCATGAAAGCTTCTGCAGAGGGATAGTGATTGATCCCATATGGGAAACTCGGTGGCTCCCAGCAGTTGTCTCCCCTCTGAAGGGAGAAAACTCCCCTCAGTCCTGTCCTCCACCTGTTACCAGTCCCCGCTGTAGCAGGATACATCCCAAGGAAAGAGATGAGGCTTTTACCCAGGTGCTCTTTCAGGATGTCCACCTCCAGGGCTGCTTTCCTGTATTTCTCCTCCACTTCATTTTCTGCAGCAAGCGAGCGAAAGAGAGAATGTTATTGTCGATCTGACGCAGAGGATGAGACAAGCTCCAGGGTAAGCATGGCCATGCACGGGACTGGAATCCTGGCTCCTCACCCACCCTGCAGCTGGATATTCAAGGGCTCAGGAACAACAAACAGGGCCAGATTTTCCAAAGATCTCCACTCCCATTTAGGCATCTAAATAAGAGCCAGATTTTCAAAACGGCGAGGGCCTGACTCGCACCAGGCAGGGTAGGGTGCTCTTTGGACAATCTGGCCCATAGCACTCGCCTACCCTCCTGCCATGTGAAAGCTAGGAACAGTTTTGCATTTGAATCAGACTTGCCTCAGAGTAGGAACCAGGGCCTGTGAACCATCCCCTGGGTCATCAATTGGAAATAAGCCAGGGCAATGCTCTAACCGTTCCTGTGTCACTTTGGGATAGGAATCTGTCTGCGATACTCCCCTTGTCGCAGCCATAGGGAATGCATGCCTGGGACTACCCAGAACGTTTCCCTCGGAATCGGGCGGTTATATTTCACGGACATTGGCTAAAGCAGGGTCTCCTGGACGTGTAAGTGCTGAGGAGCTCCCTCCAAAAACATGTGCCTAGCAGTCTTCCAGCATCCTGTCCCTACCACACAATGCCATGTGGTTCCATTTTAAAGGCCCAGCGGGAGAAGTAGGGGCCTGGGAGGGCCACTCTCTTTGATTCCTAGCTTCCGCCTGGCTTGGGAGGTTATTAAACCACTTAGGAAAGGCCCTCAGATGCTGCTGCCTTCTGTTTCTCATCAGAATGTAGGAGCGGCTCCAACAGCGAGGGCGCAGGGGGAGTGAGGATGAGACAGCACTAGAGCTGTTGTCCCACTGGGGACTGACACATTCCATCAACAGCGTTCCCAGCTTGGGCTTCCTGGAGCCTGCAACAAAGCCAGCCCTGGAGTGGGACACCGGGGTACAGAAACAGGGATGGGGGAATCTCCTCCACACTCACCTGCCACGTTCTTCTTTTTCTTCTGTTTCCCTCCTTTCTTTCCTTTCCCTCTGTCCCTGGGGGCCATTGTTGGTGTTTTTTCTGCAAATAAAAATTGACAAGACGTATTGACGTCTGTGCTTCGTGGTCTTCCCCAAGGGCAGCTGAGTGCAGAATTGTCTGTGCTGGCCACTATTGGAGATGAGGTAGTGGACTAGAGAAGCGATCCAATCTGGCAAGTCCTGTGCTCCTAAGACACATAGCAAACTTAAATGTATATTGTGCCTGGGATCCAGGCGTGGCGGGACCACAGCATGCACCCTGATCTTGGGCTGCACCTTCAGGGAGTGGGAATGGGGGTCTAGGAACAGCTAAAGGGCTACCTAAAATAAAGGAAAAGTAACTGTCCATTGACCTTTCTGCCCTGGTTAAAAGAGGCAATTACAGAGCAGGTAGCTGATGTTCCTTCTGCAGTGCAACTGATCTAGCACTCAGAGCTAGGGTAGTGAACCAGTACAACAGTCCTACAGCTAGCCTCAGGCATTTGCTCCAGAGCAATTGTCTCTGCATTCAGCTTCCCCAGCTCATTGTATCAGTGTAATTATCCCAGCTCTCAGCCTCAGTGCACCAGCTCCAAGGCAGTTCAGTTCTCCTCCGTCCCACTTTTAGGCTCTGATTCTGATCTCTCTTGTGTAAACTGAAATAACTCCACTGAAGTCAATGGATATAGTCCAGATCTACACTGCTGTAACACAGCTCGGAATCCAGCCCTCGGGCTCAGCCCAAGCTCTGTTACACAAATTCAGCTTAAGACTTTAGAATTGTGCAGCTTCCACAAGTGTGGCCTCCACAGCGCCTTGCAGCCTTCACAGTGGTCTCTCTGCAATAGGGTGACCAGATAGCAAATGTGAAAAATCGGGACGGGGGCGGGAGGTAATAGAAGCCTATATAAGAAAAAGACCCAAAAATCGGGACTGTCCCTATAAAATCGGGACATCTGGTCACCCTACTCTGCAATGCGGAAGCACCCTTGAGCCCCGGATCTCAAACCACTTGCTATCAGCTGGGGCCAACGGAGACACAGACAAGGGAAGTGACTCACGTGGGGCCACAAAGGAAATCAGTCTGGACTAAAGTTAGAGTCCAGACTCCCAGACCCTCGCTCTGACCGTTAGGATCCACTCCTCCTGCTCGTCACATGCAACCACTTTTTCCATTTGCTGCATTAAAAGCATCAGTATTTTGCTTCTATTTTTGCTTACGTGGATCTCAGCGGAGCTCGAAAGGGAAAAAGGCTTTTAAACAGTAATTTCCGCTCAAGATACAATTAACTCCCCCTGAATACCTGGAAGTGAAAGAGCTTATTATTTCTTGATATGCCGCAGTTATCCAACAGGAAATGTAACCGACTCTGTGTGAGTAGCCCTGGGCAAGCCAATCAGCGGTGAGGAAAACCAGTGGCTTGGTGGCTGGGAGCCTATCCTGGCAGTGCAAGACAGGAGCTTTGCTAGGCAGCAGGCCCATTTGCTGCTATGGTGACTAAGGGAAGCTTGGCAGAGATGAGCTCCAGGAGGAGGGTTAAAGCACAATCAGGAACTGGCCGATTTGCAGCCAGGCTGCCTGTGAGCAGTCAGAGAAAATGTGTCCTTTACAGCTAAGGCGGTGAAATGGGAGAAGACACAGTGTCGCTCTGTGTCTCGCACACACGTACACCTACAAACAGTCCAACAATGGCATACCGTGACATGCACTGTCACACGAATGCACAGTGTCATGCTCAGTCTCGCTCACACACACACTTTCTACAGTTCAACATGCAGCATTGGCTGGGGAAAAAGCCGACGGTTCTTGGGGCCTTTTGTCACTGCAGAAATCTCAGAGCAATATTGTGCAGCAGCATTAATGGGATACAGCCGAATCCTCTAGACCAGAAAGGTAACAGAGCTTGAAAGCCACAAAGAGGAATGGCCCTAATATCAAAGTCTAGAGGGATTTTTTTTTTTTTCAAACTGATTGTTCTTGTGCTAAAGGTGGTGGCACTTGCTTTAGGTCTTGCACGTAAACACAGCATTGCACCCAGGAGTGTGGTTCCACGAGGGGTGAACGTGCTTTGCTTTCCGTGCAATATGGCCTTGGTCAGGTCACTTCCCCTCTCTACCTTGGTCAGATCACTTCCCCCTCTACAGTTTCTCCATGTGTCAAATGAGGATCAAAGTCATTCACCACCCAGGGGAAGCGTTAATGTCCATGGCGCACTTAGAAGATACAAAGTTCGATGCAATCTCAGCCAGTTCTTTGGCTGGAGAAAGACCTAGGCGTACTGATACTGCCTGAGGCTCTAGCTCTAAGTGTATTACCCTCAGTAGGTCAAATCCCAAGCCTTTACTCTGGTCTGAAATCACAGGAGTTTTGCCTGAGTAGGGGCTTCAGGACTGAGCCCCACATTTGTTAACTCTGGATGTATTACTTTTGGCAGTGCCCCCTGAGCCGCAGTGTTGTCACTGCCCCAGAGAATGCAGGAACACTCCAGCTCTCAGCTCATTCCCTCCAATCCGCTTGTCTTGGTTTTACACATTAAAGGCCTAGCTCTCCTCTCTCCTACATCGGTGTCAAGCAGAGTAACTCCATGGATGTGAATGGAGTTACAGCAGGGTAAAGCCAGGGTGAGATCAGAATCCAGGCCTTGGCTCTGTCTAACCAATGGGCCAGTTCCCCAGCTGCTGTAGAATGGCCCAGCTGCGCTGATGATTTTCCCCTTGTTGAGGATTTGGCCCAATATATTCCGCTCTCACACTGATTTTGTATCAGTGTGACTCTATTCACGTCAGTGAAGTGATGCCTGATTTACAGCGGTCTAACTGAGAAAGGAACTAGACCCTAACTATTGAATGTAATCCAACTATTGTATCTAAATCTGTCCACCACTCCTCTGTCCTTCTGGAGTGCTCCTTCAAACAGGCTCCACCCTTCTCTCCAGCCAAACCCTATTCTCATTAAAACATACTCCTTCCCTTGACTTTTCCTTCTTGTCACCAATATCCTCTTCTCACCCTCCCGTTCCTGGACTGTTACCCTGAGTCTTGGGTTGTTTAGCTTTTGTCATAAGCTTTCTGGGGCAAGGAACATGTATTAGTCCATGTCTCCAAAGCACCATATAAATCCATGGCACTATATCAATCGTTAATAATACTTACAGTGGATGAATACATATATTGACAGTGTATTGAATGCTACTGTAAAGTACTGCAGCAGTTTAATAATTGTGCTTACAAAGTCCTTTTCAGATGTAGATCTCCAGCACTTTACAAGCATCATTACCCCTATTTTACAAATGGGGAAACTGAGGCACAGATAAGTGAAGTGACCAAGCTCACAAAGTAGGTCAGTGACAAAGCTCTACCCTCACTTTAATTCTGGTTAAATGATAAGACCCTTATTGGAGATCTGAATGATGCCGGAGGCAGATGTGCCAGTAACACAATCACTCAATGTCTGCAGGGTTTGGCCTCTTTGGGTTAGATCTAAAACCCATTCCAGTCCACAGGAGTCTTTCCATGGATCTGAATGGGGTTTGGATCAGGTCCATAGTGGTTGTTATGTTTTGCCCAACAAAGAGAGCCTAATCCCCACAAGTTCTGTCCCTGGGGAGTGGTGGCATCATTGGGTTGCTCGTGACACCCTGTGGTGGTCACATGGGTTTGAGTATTAGCCAGAATGCATTAGTATCTATGGGGAAAAGCCTCAAGAACATGTCACTCAATTGATGTGGAAATATCTGAGGTCAGTATAATCCTTAGGAAAACTCTCCCAGGTAATTAAAGCCAGGCAGGGAGTTGCCTGTTACAGAAATATTTATCAGCCCCCGAAGGGCAATGGAATAAAGTTTGTGAGTTTCATGTTAATGTGCATTGATTTATAGGAGGTTAGCTGGCATATCCCCCCCCCGCAACTGAAATGTTTGAAAGCAGTCCATTGGCCTGTTGGTACAATGCATCGGATCAGGGAATGAAATGGAATCTTTACAAGGAATGAACATCCCCAGAGCAGAAGGTCAACGTGAGGTTAGTGAGAATGAAGTGGTGCTTAGACCGTGAGCTGATCTTCTGGGCAGGGGGAATTTCACTTACCGCAATGAAACCGTTGTAGCTCCAGGTTTGGTGGAAGGAATTGCACAATACATTGCTGCTAGATAAGCTGTGCACCATCATGCAATGTGTATGCAACACCTGTGGCGATATAAGGCAATGCACCACAATGTAGATCATGCCTGTGAAACGTTACTGTGGCATAAGACAATGGCGACACAATGTGGGCACACAACACAGTGTTGTGGTATAACCAAACGGCAGGGAAGTTGTAACCTGTCCTGTAACGGGGTGGCCTGCCCCTTTAAGGGGCAGGAGGGCTGCAGCCACTCAACCCTGTTCAGGTAGCACTGTCCTGCTATATGTGTGTGGGGTGTTGGTCTGAGGGGGAAAGCCTGCCCAGCAGCTGAGGCTGACTGGGGAGGAGAGTAGATGGACTGTGCCTGTGGGATTAGAAAGCCTCTAGGAGCTGTCTTCGGACTGTAGCCTGCCACAACGCTTTGTAGGAGGGGTGGGGGTAGACTGGATCCAGAGCCCAGGTACCCTTAAGAGAGGTTCTTGCAGCTGAGCCCTGCTGGTAAGGAAGAGGGCAGGGGCTGGGCTGGGCTGAAGAGTCCTTTGTTTTGTGCTTTCTGTTGTCTTTTGCCTGAGGACTCTATTACCCTGGAAGGGGTTGATCTGTCTAGAGGGGCCCCTCTGGAGCCAAGATATCTACAGTCGGAGTAGGTTGAAGAGTGTGGTGGGGATGCTAGGGTATAGTAGCTCCAATTTCACACCATGGCATGAAGGGGTGCTCTGAGATGGTGTGTCTTGAACATGTCCCTTGTACAAACTATGCAGCACTACATGTCCTTTCTATCCTGCAGGAAAGTTGCCGCCACTGCTAACTTGCAAGCAATTTCCACCGTTGCCATGGAATAGTTGAATTTCCAAGCAGAGGCAGGAGAAAGGAAGGTGCTGCTCTGAGTCATTTTTCCAGAACCCTCCAAAAGTGGACTTTACAAAGACAGAAGAGATCCACATCCCCAGAAAGGACACAATTTAATGTAAGCAAGCACTAGGATGTAAATAAATTATTTATTCAAACTAAGTTGCAAAAACTGCATTGCCCAGTTTGCAGTATTTGATGGGCTTTCCCCCTTAAAGCCTCAGCTCCTGGAGTCATGTTACTTTCTGAGAATCTCAGTTGTTATTTAAAAGTAAAAACTAAACTTTTAGCCCTCATGGCTGTGGAGAAAAACTTCCTAATGTTCCTTTAATGTTCAAAAACCAGAAGGCAAAGCAAAGAACCCAACTTTTAAAACAAACACATGATTATTTTTTTTTTAGCCAATTTCATGATTTTTGATTGCTTGCAATACTGCCAAAAAGTCACAGTTCTACCAGCTTTGTTCTTCTCCCCTCATAACTCCCTCGGTAATCTCCCTTGAGTGTTTTCAATTCTGTTTTGCACATATTCAAACCTGCTCTGACCCATTGCAGAAGGGGGTGGGGGAATGAAGAAAGAAGTTGTATTAATTCCAGAGGAGGTTTCGCTTTTGGTGCCATTGCGAAATAGAGCATCCTAAAAGAAACCAGTAACAGACTCCAGTATGTTGGTTTTAGAACACTTTATTAACTGGCCATGTTTATTACAGCTGGCATCACTCAGGAGCCATCAGTTTCACGTCTCCATGGCTGGCTTTTTTTGCTGCAGGAGGCTTTATTCTTTGGACATAGGTTTGGGAAGCCATTAGCTTGATTCTCATTCTCAGTGATGCTGCTGCAAATCAGGAGTGGTAACCCTATGGAAGTAAACTCCATGTTTTTTTTTTTTTTCTTTTCTTTTCTGGTAGAAAACTGCTGTAAAATGAGACTCGGGCCTGTGTGCTGTTTCCCAGATATACCTGATGGGATGGGGGGCAGAGGCAATCACCGAGTCTGTTCTCTGGAATTCAGTCATGCACCCAGCGCAGGATTTATTTATGTCTTGTTTAAAATTTTACACTTAGTGTTTAAGTGTAAAGATACACATTTTGTGATATCTGTGAGGACCATAGTGTGAATCCTCCAACCCCTGGTGACAAGAGTGATCTCATGAGCTTCATTGGGACCACTTGTCCTAATAAGGGCTCACACATAGGACTAAAGTAGTCACAGCTTGACCTGGAGTAGGACAGACTTCACCCATTTACACAAAGATGGGTGAATCTAGAGGGGCCTGATCCAAAGCTGTTTGACTGCATCAGACTACGGATTACGCATGACAATCCCGATCCTGCAAATAGGGTGACCAGACAGCAAATGTGAAAAATCGGGACGGGGGTGGGGGGTAATAGGAACCTATATAAGAAAAAGACCCAAAAATCGGGACTGTCCCTATAAAATCGGGACATCTGGTCACCCTACCTGCAAACCTACCTAACTTTGCTAGCATGAGCCGTCCCACTCACACTAATGGGAACTCTTCTTGGGAGCAAAGATCAGCACGTGTCAGGAGAGGAGCCATGGTCTCTTGGGACATGTGTGTTTTGCAGCTTGTCACAAGGTAAACCCAAGTGTGGTCCTGAAGGCTTCTATTTGCAGAAGATGCAGGGTCAGTGGTGTCCAACACACTGAAGGCCAGCTTCTATTTTTATACAATGTGTGGGAGGGGCGGGAGAGAAACCTCATGAGAACAGGGAAGTGTATGACTTTGACAAGAATGTCTGAGTATGCTGGTACCGTGATCTTTATTCTTTACAGAGGAATGGACAGAGATAAACACACCAGCAACGCCTGGGGGCCTCAAGGTGCAGGTTCAATTTAAGAGGAGGTAGCTTCTCTAGTCAACAGTTTCCCAAGGCAAAGTGAACCTGCAAGCCTTGCATTTCCCACACCCAGTGAGAGACTGTAATCTGCTTGCTTCATTTCCTGACTTTTCTTTATGTATTTACGCTGAAAATTTTCGATTTGAAGAAAAGGGAACCTGGCCTTTTGAAAAAGGGAAATGCTGCTCTCGTGCAATGGCTGTACAATAATTCTGCTCGCTGCAAAGGAAGATGGGGGTAGGTTGCTAATTGGGGAGGAGCGGTGGGGTCAACAATAAAACAAGCAAATCCTTTCTGGGTTGTTGCCTTCATAACACAAGTATAAGTGGGAGGGGATATCTTGGAGCCATAAGCATCAGGGTTTAAACCCTGAGTCCCTGGAATGTGCAGGTTCAGATGTTGGAGCCACTTCAGAAGCGGATGCATTGGGAACCAGGTGGTAATAGTGCAAGCCTCCTGTCTGCTCTGCATGGATATTAATGATCCCATGCAGCACTTTTTGGTAGGACGGGCATTTGCAGTTGAGTTCTTGGCCAACATTTCTCCTCCTCCTCCTCCTGGCCTGTAGGGTTCTATGTGCTGACTGCTGCCCTCCACCCTGAGGTCACTGCATTGCAGTCGTGCTGGTTATATGGGGCTCATGAGATGCTGTGATGGAGTGAAAGGTGCATTACATGGTGGGGGTTCAGCCATTTGTCCCTTGCCAGGGTACGGGGTGTGTCACACACACAGGCTGGGCTGGGTGTATAAAAATCAGGATTATTATTTTCAAATGTAAATCAGTGTTTTTATTTACATGTTGCTAGTTCTCTACTTTCCACTCACTTTGTAGTCAAATTGCTAACATGGATGTCTCATACTTGTTCCTTTCATTTTTCTAATTGTTAATACAAATTCAGGTTTTACATAAATTTATTTTCCTACTATGAAGTTTCACAGTTAAAATACTCATCAGTGCTGAAAAAGACAAGTGTGGGTCCTCTAACATCTGTGAGACTCCCACATAAGCAAATAGCCAAGGCTATATTTGCAACCAACATCACCTTCTAATGTATTAAATTTACCCAGAAAAACTAAGCTGAACTGCATTGACCAGGTTATGCTCCTTCATCAGGGTTTGTAGTTTAAAATCAAGAGGGCTTGTGTTCCCGTCACTCAAGCACTCTTGAAAATACATTTCTTGTGTACTTAAATAGGGCTTAGCCATCAGCAAGAGATTCCTGGTGCTTAGGCTGGGTTAGCCCTAATGTAGAGCTTGCTTCTTATAGAAGCTTCTATTACTTTTTGAAACTTAACATTGTAACTCATTTGTGTGTGTATGTTTAACCTGCTTCAACCTTGTAAATACCTCTCGTTTTCCTTTTCCTACTTCATCAATCTTTATTATGGGACTGGCTACAAGCATAGGTGCTGGAATTAGGGGTGCTGCTGCATCTCCTGGCTTGAGGTGGTTTCCATTACAGACAGGGTTTACAGTTCCGGTCAATGGCTTTCTGCACCCCGGCCTACGTGCATTGTCTTGGGTGTGAGAGCTAAAGTGCAATTGACCGGGGGGTAAGTGACTGGCTGTAATCTGAGCATTGCTGTGGTTCTCTGTGAGGGACCATCTCAGGCTCAGCTGGGGGGTAAGAGAGTACGCGGGGCACTCTCTGGGCTGTCATAGGGCCTAAGGAGGTTACACTCCATGACTGGTCGGTGGAAGCTCACTCGCCACCGCTTTGGGGTTTGTGCCCTGAGCCGGTACCGACTCCTGAGCCGCTGCGGGCACCACTACAGCATTATTTAAATCACCCTGTTCTAAACTGCTCCACCATGGGGTGTGGGGGCGGTCTGTCTCTGCTCCCCACACCAGGCTGCCCTACCTAGCTCCCCAGCTCCAGCCCTCCCACTTCCTTCTTTGCCCTCCCCCTCCTCCGGGCTCTTGCCCACACTAAGCATGGCTTCCTTTTTGCCTCTGTCACCACAGTGCGCATGCCACCCGGGTGGGAGCACGCGCAGTACAAAGCACCGGGAAATGGGGGCGGAGTCAGGACTAATGAGCTGCCGGCTGGGCGGCTCGCAAGAAGGACGTTCCCTCCCCCCCGGGCGGTAGCGGAGTGAGCCCTTCCCTCAATGCGCGCTGGGCAGGCCGGGGCAACCAATCAGCGCGGGTGCCTCCTTAGCGAGGGCGCGCGCCGGGGCTGTGTCCCAGCCTCCAATTGGCGCGCGTGCTTTCTTCACGGGGGCGCGAGTCGGGCCCCCTCCCACGGCAGCCAATCAGCACGCGGCATTGCGAACCTCTTGGGGCCGGGTCGCGCGCGTCCTCCTTCCGCCCCCCCTCCCCGCACCGAGGCGCGTCCCCGCTGTAGCCCCAGCTCCTGGTCCGGAGCTACCGCCTCCTCAGTCCCGTTCTCTCCGCCCGGCCGGGGAGGGAGCGGCCCGGGGGCTCAGCCAGGCGCCCTCGGAGCCAGCGGGCGGGGGGGCACCCTGACCCCCACCGCTCCCCGCAGCCCCCCACCCATGGCGGCCCCTCTGAAGAAGGGCCCGGGCGGGCTGATCGGGCTGATGAAGGACGCGTTCCAGCCGCATCACCACCACCTGGGCCCGCACCAGCCCGGCGCCGTGGACAAGAAGATGGTGGAGAAGTGCTGGAAACTCATGGACAAGGTTGGGGGAAGGGAGGGCAGGATTTGGGCTGGGGGGAGGGGGGCAGGAGTGGGCTGGGGGGGCGGGGCTAGAGGTGGGGGAGGGGCAGGAGCGGGCCGGGGAGGAAGTAGGAACGGGGTGGGGGCAGGATTGGGCTGGAGATGGGGGAGGGGGCTGGAGATGGGGGCAGGATTGGGCTGGAGATTGGGGAGGGGGCTCAAGATGGGGAGGGGCAGGATTGGGCTGCAGAGGAAGTAGGAAGTGGGAGGGTTGATTGGGCTGGAGATGAGGGAGGGGGTGAGAGTTGAGGACAGGAATGGGCAGGGGAGGGGGCGAGAGATTGGGGACAGGATTGGGTGGGGGGTGCGGAAGGGGGCTAGAGATGGGGCAGGATTGGGCTGGAGATGGGGGATTGGGCTGGAGATGGGGGACAGGATTGGGTGGCGGATGGGGCTAGAGACGGGGGACAGGATTGGGCTAGGGAGAGGGGGCTAGAGATGGGGGAGAGGAATTTAGATTTTGGAGAGGTATGTGCTGTCGGGAGAGGCTGGGGCAGATGGTAGTGGTGTTCAGGAGAGGAGCAATATGTCAGAGGGAAGGCTGGACTTCAAGGGGGTGGTGGTTAGGGCGCTGGGGAAGATGGAGAGCTTGTTGAGTGGTGGGGGGGCTGGAGTGGTGGTCAGCACCATGGCAAACATACATTGCAGACATATTCTTGCCTCTGACCTATTTGTGGTAAACAGTACCCATGTAACTAGAGGAAGGATTTTGCTGAGGTTGGCCCACTTGCTTGTGAGTTCCAGCCCACTGTTGAGCATGGTCTGCTCTCTTGATGGCAAGATAGAGGTCTGGGATACCTTGGCAGTTTGGAGAGCTCTATTGAATGAGTAGTGACAATGCACTGGGACTCAGCATAGAGGCTTTTTATTAAAACAGTGAGTTTTGAGTACTAGTCATGACACCCTGTATAATTCCCTCTGTAATAAAAATGCGGAGTTATGCTAAAATAAGGGATATGAAATCTCATGCTTCATGGCATAAAATGATTGCTGCAGGAATCAAAGGAATCACTCCCACAACTTCCAGCACTACATATCCAAGTTCATTAATTTCTTTTGCCCCCAAGCATCAGGGAGGTGGCATGCTGGACTAGTTGGCTTGATGGTCTGACCGAATGTGGTAAATTAAATCCTAGTACTGATGGGTATATTAGTAGAGGAGCCACTGCTTTAAATAGCCCTAGTCAGTGCTTAATTTTAATTCTAGAGAAATGTGCCATCCTAGTTTATACCTAGATGAGTGATACTGGCACTATTCTTCATGCCACAAATGGGCACAGTAATCCAGGAGGTAGGCTTAATGGGAATATATTTTCTTTATTATATTTTTCTGTAACCTTCGTTGTGACATTTTACTTTTCTGTTGTTAATTTCCATGGATAAGTGATGAGACTAAATTTGTATAGGATTGAGATATATTCGTATCTAAAATGAGTGACATATTTCATAATGCTAGGTTCAGTTGAAAGAATAGATTAGTGCACAATGAATGCAGTTAGAAAGCAGGTGGCAGTACTTTGGGGAGTGCTACACAATCCACCTTCCCCTCCGGGACAGGATGGGTAGGGCTGATGGGCAACCCTGCCGACCCATGCATTTCAGCTTTCTTCCTCTTTTAACAGACAGCATTTATTTATTTTGCCTGAACTTATGTTGGCTGCCAATTCTACAACCTCATTTTGAAATGCCTTTGTTAGTAAATAGTGGCTGAAAGCTCTAGTTATGTGCTTAATAATAGTTAAAATATTAAAATCAGACTAAGACCCTGATCTTGCAGACTGATCTACATGCCCATTAACTTCAGCAGTTCTGTATAGACGTAACAGTCTGTTTACACACATTCTATTACAGGATTGGGCCTGAAATAGAATATCTGCTTCTTAAGACAACAAATTGCCAACTGTTAACTAGGAATTGGTTGGGGAAAGTGCGAGGAGGTGGGGAGAACTTGTGAAAAATTTTGTGAAACTTTTCTGTTGTCAATTATCTGGCCATTTCAAATACGCACAAACTCAAATTGGTGTATAAGAAAATAGTTGATGGGTGCACGTATGGTAAGGGATCTTACAGATCAGACAGATATGCTATATTTGCATCTGTACAGTGACCTAAATTCATTAACCCATAAAATTAGTTGGTATCCTGCAAAAGCATTCAGGCATTGCTGTTCTTCAGGTGTGGCTAATGAATTTCCTACACAAGCGAACAGTTGTCCAAGAGCTGTATTCCATTCTCTCCGCACATTTTGACATGTGCCCAACTTCCATCTGAAGAAGTTTTATTTTTGTTTCATATTAATTTTGTCCCATGTTCTTCCCACAGTTGCCTTCGGTGACACATAATGAGGCCAAAGCTCCAGTGTTGGGCAGCGCTCCTTCGTATATCCAGTGGGATGTTCATCTTCAGTTACCTCTTTTTACTCTTATTTATGCCTTGGCTGTTGATGTGGGGTTCCGTAGTGAGGCTTGCATTCTTGACTTGTGACAAGGGCTTCATCAACTAGGATCCTCAAATTTTAACGAATAGCATTGTTATCTGTTAGAATTTGAAATAAATACTGTAGTTGTAGAGCTAATTATTTGACTGGTTACTGCACAGGCAACCAGCATATAATCCAAGTATTTAGAAAGTTCTGTTTTCAGTAAATCTCAAAATTTGACAGTTGCAAGAATAAATAAGCATGTCACTTTAAACAAAAATTGGACACTGGATAATCTCTTTCCAGTTGTTTAGATGGATCTCATTCATGGTATTCTGAGTGCATCTAGTATGTCAATGTTAGACGTTGTCTACACTGGCACTTTACAGCACTGAAACTTTCACGCTCAGGGGGTGTCAAAAAACACCCCCCTGAGCAATGCAAGTTTCAGAGCTGTAAAGTGCCAGTGTAGACAGTGCCGCGTTCCCAGTGCTGGGAGTTACTCCCCTCGTGGGGGTGGTTTTTTTTACAGCCGCGGCAACGCTTTAATGTTGGTAGTGAAGACATACCCTTAGTTGTCAGTGAAATCTTATGTTGGTTTGCCATCTGCACCCTCATAGCTTGTTTGGACTTCACTTCTGCAGCCCACTGCCTTATGTGAAAGCAGCCATTTAAATAACAAGTAAAATCACTAGCCAGATAAATGGTTGGTTTGGGTGTGGTGTTCAAAGTTTAGTTCACACTTTCGGGGAAAGTATACTCATACATTCCTTTTCAGCCCTTGGCAGGTCCTTTTGACACTTGAGTGCAAGCTGTGGCTTGTCTGAGTTGTGTGGCCTGGTGCACCTTGTTTAGGAGCTAAAATAGTGTTTGGGCTGTGCTAGGCCTCTTTACCCCTTCCAAAAAACCAAACCAAAAATGACTTTGTCCTGACATAGAGTATCACTGATTGGAACAGTTTTGTTCCCCATTGAAGGCCGCTTCTGTTCTATTTCATGAGGATAAAACAGTCCTTTTGAAAGCTGATGTATCTTCAAATATTTGGCCACTTTGTAGATTAATATTTATATATTAATTGCAGCTGGAGTCCCTGATCAGGCCCCTGTCATGCTAGGTGCTGTGCAGATACAGAAGTAGGTACAGTCCATGTCCCAGAGAGTTTACAGTATGTAGGTCAGACTCTTTAGGGCCACGCCACCTACAGTTTTGTTAGAGTATCTGCCCCACTCTGGTAAACATTAAAATAACAAAACCTTGTACCTTTAATATGTTTCAGTGCCTTTTGATGTGATTAAATAGGATCCTGGAATATGAGGTTGTAGTACAGTTTTTGAAACTTTGCTAAAGTAGGACAGGAAACCTTTTAAGTTCTTTAGGCAAGTATTTTGTCTTTGTTCTGTAAGACAAGAACTAGAGTATGATTGATTAAGATGGTTATAAACACAGTTTGCCTATTCAAGTATGCAAGATTACACATGCTGCTATATTATATGCAGTTCTGGCATATAGCATCTGTTATATTGCACATCTGTATATTACCGACCACCTTGAAATTTCACTCCTTTGTGTATTCTAGATGTTTGATGGCAACTTATGAACTTCATCTAAATCCAGCAGTTTGCTTTCTTATCTAGAGGTTGAATCATGCCTTTGAGGCTCTGCTGTTAGATGTCTTATGAGCCTTCAAAGTGCAGCGACAAATAGCACACTAAGCATCTCAGTCACTTCTTTGCACTGGCTGTAGCCATCCTATACATTTTTACTAGGCTAAAGTGGGAGGAACTGATTTCAGTCTCATTTATCCTATTTCCTCATCTTTTCACTGTGTTAAGCCATTAAAGCAGGGCTTAATATCAGAAAATTTATTAATGTAGTAAAGAAACTTGTTAGTGCTGCGTCTTGGCAGGAGGGAGTTGCTTTATATATTTTTGTCGATAATGCAATTGATAATTTATCTTCAGAACCTAATCTAGGCAGCAGAATAATACAAATAACATCCAGGGTATGTCTACACAGTGTAGCTCGGAGTGAGCCTCCCACCCCAGGCAGACAGACTTGTGCTAGCAGGGCTCATGCCGGCACACTAAAAATAGCTGTGTGGAGGTTGCAGCATTGGCAGAGGATTGGGCTAGGGTTGGCTTGAGCTAAGGTGGCTAATCCAAGACTCTGCCGATACCATGATGTCCACACAGCTATTTTTAGTGTGCTATCGCAAGTCTTTCTACCCAAGCTGGGAGGCTTGCTCCCTGCTGCAATGAAGACATTACCTAACGCTGTTCTTGGGCATTTGAGGAACTGGTTGTGGAAATTCTAAAATACTTAGAGGGGTTTTGTAACTGGATGGGACGGAAGAATAGTAGATTTCACATTACAGGATGGAGAAGAAACTGGTGGCGGCTGAGCTAAATTGGCAAACACCTCTCTAACCTAAATATGGATGTAATTCAGCACATTTTTATAATTAACATCTGGAAATTTTGTTGCAAGTCACCCCAATAGTAGTGATGTGGTCAGGTGTGGCTTTGGCGGAGGCTGAGAAGTTGATAGGTACTGAGTTGCTGATGTTTCAAAGAAAAAGTAGATGCTTGACTTTGGGGGAAAATGGAGCTATATAACTTTGTTGTTTAAAAGGAAGAAAACTTCAAACTCCTCATAGGTCTGTTTAGGAAAACAGTGTTGGCAGGGAAATAGGAGTTGGGAAGTCAATAGAGAGAGATTTATCACTCCTAGGTTGTTTGGGGTTTTTTTGTTTTTGTTTCAAGGTTACTGTCAAATCATAACTTGCAAACAAATTTTTGCACCTATGTTGTTAACCTCCTGAACTCTTTTTACTTACCCTTGTTACAAGTCCTAAAGAATAGAGAAGAAATTATTTTTTAGTTTTTGTTTTTTTTTACTTAGTGCTTTTGACAGCACTTTGTGAAGTCGGTTTCACTGTTTCCTCATTCTAGTCATAGTTCCCCTATTTTTGTGAGTCTTTAACATAGCAACAAGGAAGAGAGAAAAATTTAAAAAATAGGAAATGTGATGGTAAAACTACAGTGTCCCTTTTACAAGGCTAGAGGAAAATGTAGTTATTTATGCTCTTTGTTAATGTTTTTCATTTCTTTCAGCTTGGAAACGGAAAATCAATTTCAGTACTGTTTGTAGTCAGTTTAATTTTCAGGCGCTCCTTGCTGAGAGTTTAAAACATTGCAAGGGAATGTGTTTGATCACAAACAACTGTTTTAATTTAAATGATTAAAAATATAGAAACATTTCTGTTGGTAAAAGCTTTAGTTTTAAAATAGTTTTACAGAGAGACCAAATTTCAGTTGACAGTGTCCATTTAAGACCACAGCTATTTTTAAGTCACTTAAAAAAACAGAAATGACTTCTCTTTACTCTGAGCACACCTAATGTAAGGTATTTGTTGTCTTTCTGGATTCACTGTGGTAGCTGCCAATCATGGGGAGAGAATGAATGGAGTGCATGGTAACTTGCTAATACTCTGCTGGTTTCCCAGAGCTGTGAACATTCCTTTTAATGTTCTCATGATGCTGCAAGTGCACAGGTAGAGAAGTAAACAAAGTGCAACTTCTTTTTTTTTTCTGATGTATTAAGAAAAGTCAGTTTGCTAAACGACAGTTCGTAGGCAAGTAACTTTATATTTGAGTGCTGATATTGGTTGCTTTTAAAACCACGTATGGGGAGTTGTGAACTTCAGCTCTTGAAATAGGTGTCCGTTTGGTGAATAATTAAACTTATTTAAAATTCATCAGGTAATAAAACCAAAGTTTTTCAGCTTTTCTTGTCTGTAAACCATTTACTTTGGATATTCATACGGGGTATTTTAATGAAAAAGTTTTATAGAGGTTGTGAGAATATGACCTGTCTGCAGAATTTGTTGCTTTTCTGAGAAAACATGTCAGATATTAATATCAATATCAAATAGGTCTGTATAGTTACTGACATGCAGTAGGTCTGCTTCCTACATAGCTGGATAGTTTCAAGAGATAACAGCCTGTGCCATTTCCTATTATAGCTGACCCAGAGAAATGACTGTTCTGTGTTTTTGACTTGTCTGCTTCCTTCATGTGGTTTCCCTACAACACACCAAGAATAGTTTTAAACCCAATTGTTTAAATAACAAACTAGATCTGTAGGAGCAATAATGGTGCTATCTGTAGCTTGCTTTGGGGACATGTTTAGGATCCTTCCATGCTGCCAAGTGAAACTATGGTCTCAGAAGACAATTGTGTCGTTCCCTGATAAGGTTCATTTTACAATGTATGAAAGAAGCACCCTAAAGAAGCACCAACTGCAGCAGCAGTCTTGTGATAACTCCTCTCCTTGTGTAGATCTCCTAGTATTTGTCAGTTCAGAATGGAGGGGAAGTTTATTTGGCTAGATTATTTCCCACCTGTACATTTGGTGCTCCTCCAGAGTATAATTCCTTCTCATTATGAGAATCATATTCACCTGTCTGAGACTTGATGCAGTCAGTCAGTCATTCCTTTGATGGAAATTGAAGCCTCTCAGTGGAACCATGCATTATTAGAAGACGTGTAACTTCTCCACACTGTGTTTCTTGCACGTATCCTAGAAGGCTGAGTGAAATGCTAGAGCTCCATTTCAGACTAAATTAGTTATTTGGTTTAAATATTTACTTTTCAGTCACGGCTTGTGAGGCAAAAGTAATGGAATAAGTGTTTAAGTGTGTAATAAATATAGAGATCCAGTTAACTTTTTCAGAATGTTACCTGATAGCATCTAGTAGTTTTTTACCAGGTTTTGTGAAGGTGATGTTCTGCATAGTGGCACCGGGTTGTTCTTGGGGCTTTCTTATCTACCTTCCTAAAGCCTTCTGAAGAAAGTGATCTTCTGCAGCATTTTGATGAGATCTGCTTTGTAATACCTTTTGCACATCACTGGTGTCAATTTAGACCTCAGTCATGCCTTTTGATATTAGGAAGTCAAAACAGTTTTGACTGTTTTTACACTTCAGTAGAAAGCTTTAGGAAATTATGGCACCAGCCTTATTTTATGTTTGAGGTAAACGCTCCAAAGACTAGAGCTGTTAGTTGAGTCTTATTCCCAATTGCTTGTTTTTGTCTTTTTGAAAAGATGGCTTTAGAACAAAAGCACTGAATATTGCTTTGTCATGCTAAGCCAGTATTTCAGCACTTTGTTGGAGCTCAGAGAGCCCTAATAACTTAGAAAGTTGCATTATGTCTTCTGTAGCTAGCTTTCTCTCTCCCTTGACTGGGTAATAGAGAATCTTGGCTGTGATGGATACAGACAAGGCCTTTCTCTGTGAGGTGTATGATCCTTTTTTAATACTGTTTTTCCTATTGATTAAACTTGTTTTCATGAGCTTTGTCATGTAGTCGCTCTATTGTAGAGCACTAACGTTCAGAGAGCTGTCTGGTCATATACGGTTACAGCATCAGCATTCTCTTTGCAGGTTGAATGAAATTTTTCTATTCAGTTATGGTGCCTAACCTATTAAGTAGAAGCAAAAATAGATGCATATAAAATGGCAAAAAGTTTCCTTTCTGATAAGCCTATTAATTTGTTTTGCACAGTGTACTTGTGGAATAATTGACTCAAATTCTTACTAGCTAGGAATGTGTAGATAATCTTATTGCTGTAATACAAATTAGAAAACCTTTCCATTAGAAAGAGTAGGTATTAAGGTAGTAAGAAAAAATTAATCTCCAAGACATGCAAGGTAATTTGCTAGAAAGTAGGTTACCATCATCTAATTAACTTTCATTTCATCACTGACAAGTAAAACTAGAGCAGCGAGTGCTTTTGTGAACAGATTCTCACAAGGGAGAGAAATAACTGCAGAGGGTCAAATTCTGCTCTCACATTTGCATGCAACTTATGAAGTCAGTGGAGATGCATATCTGGGGACCCAGAACTATGTTCCTGTCAGTAAGCTGTTTACCGCTAAAGTTAATAGAGTATTTCAAATGAGATTTGGGGGTCTCTGCTTTCTGTATAGAAAACCTTTTTTTGTGTTCACTGTTGATAGCTGTATAGTTGCTTTTATGCTTGTCATTCATTGTAAATGTATACATTCAGGGTCAAGTTTTTCATTCAAGTGGACCCCAGTAGTAATGTATTCTCCATTATAGGGCTTGTGTACACAGGGAAATTTACTGGAATGATTATGTTTATGTCACATATAAACTAAACTGGAAAAAGACACTGTTATTCTGGAGCAAGAGTGCCCACGTGGGGAGTTATATCAGTATAGCTACAGCGGTATCATTATACCAGTACATTTCCCCAGGTAGACAAGCCCCAAGTCTGGATCATATCTTTTTGGCTGAAGTATCTGGCAAGACAGCAGCTTCGTCACCAAAGACTACCTAAATCAGTGGCTCTCAAATGTTTGTACTGGTGACCCCTTTCACACAGCAAGTCTCTGAGTGCGACCCCCCCTCTTATAAATTAAAAACACTTTTTTATATATTTAACACCATTATAAATGCTGGAGGCAAAGCAGGGTTTGGGGTGGAGGCTGACAGCTCGTGACCCCCCCATGTAATAACCTCGTGACTCCCTGAGGGGTCCCGACCCCCAGTTTGAGAACCCCTGATCTAAATGATCTAATGAAATATTATTGCATCAAATATTTTAAGATTAATTTTGTGAGAGATGTAACCTTCTGGAACCTAGACGTCAGTGCTCATGAAAACATGTTAGTCTGCAGATGGCGACTTTTATAATGGGAGGAAATCTGTTCAGGGACTAGTGCGTTTGGGCAGATGCAGTATAATGTGAAATTATTTATATTTCAGCGTATCTTCTTTTGCATTTCAAGCCATGTCACTGATCATCTATTTAAACAATATTTACTTGTAATTTTTAAATAGTCTTAAAATCTCAAAATGGTGACTTTTCCCATTATTCATTTATTGCAGGTGGTGCGTTTATGTCAGAACCCAAAACTGGCACTGAAGAACAGCCCACCCTATATTCTAGATCTGCTACCTGATACGTATCAGCATCTACGAACCATCCTGTCACGCTATGAGGGGAAGATGGAGACCCTAGGAGAAAATGAGTACTTCAGGGTCTTCATGGAGAACCTGATGAAGAAGACCAAACAGACCATCAGCCTCTTTAAGGAAGGGAAGGAGAGGATGTATGAGGAGAACTCTCAGCCTAGGTAATGGGGAAAAGTTACTACAAATACTTGTAGCACAAGTCTAGCTGAGTGGGTGAGACCTTGAATTGAACAGCTTGGTAGTTGGTATGTGGGAAGGAAGAATTCAGTGGTGAAGAGATTTAAGGTTAGCTGGAGAGGGTAAAGTTTGAAGTAAAATATTATTCTGTGCTGGAATGAAGGCAACGAGAGGACATGAATATGAAGAGAGATTCATATTCCAGATCTGATCATTCCTGGCTGTGACTTAGCTTTCATTTGAGTCACACTGGTATAAAGAATAAGATTTATGTTCTGAATCGGTTTTCAATTTTATGTATGAGATGTACCTGAGTACAGCTCCATGCCAAAGTAAAGAGCACCAATAAGGTTCTTTTGTATGTAAATCTGTAAAGACTTCAGAATAGCTTGTTCTGTGGTTTAAAAGTAAGTACTTAATATTGAAAGACTTAATTTTACAAACTTTAATTGTTGGAGTCGTGACCTCTCTCTGTTAATTTGATTGTAGTTCTGGAGGTTTGATGAAGGAAAAAAAAACACCCTGAAGCGTAGGAGGCAGAGGGAAGGAAATCAAGAGATTGTCCTACAATTCTCTCACTTCTCTTTCATACCATACTAGAATTTGAAGTTAGGGTGAAGCTCTGATTTGCACATAATTGATCTCTTTTGAAATTAAAGGAACCTGAGCATATTCAGAGGTCTCTGAGGGAGAGGCGTGTTCTTTTGGCAAGTCACTTTATCAGTGGCTTAGTAATGTCCTATTACTAAAAGTAGTATGCATATATGGCCGCTACTTTAGCTGTTTGATACAACTGAGAGCAAGGTTTTGTTGACTAACATCAACAAAGTAGAGATAGACAGGACTGCTCTTGGGTGCCTCCATTTGTTTTTCGTTGAAGATTCTTAAAGGGTAGCGGTGGGGAATTTTTCTCTTCCCTGAGAGTGCGGTTCTATAGGTTTCCATCTTGTCACCCTTCTCATTTAATCTGCATACTTGGGTGTTGCAATGTTTATTGGGGAAACATGGTGTTTTTGGCATGCTGATACTTTACATCTCATCTGACCCAGCTATAGTAGTTCAGTTTGCTGCCTTACCTAGTGACTTCTTGAGATTGGAGAAAAGGATGGAGGGCTAGACTCTGTCTGATAAAACATGGCGGTGGCTTGGAAAACAACCAGAAAATGTGATGAGAATATTTGCTCCTTTGTCAGTGAGGATACGTCTGTTTGCAGTCTAGGTGGCTGGTTAGACTTCTAGCTGCTTTTACATGGTCAAATGTCGGTAATACAGTGACTTCTTTTCGTCTACAGATGACCATGAGTTTGACTGTTTTGGATTCAAATGTTACACTTGTCATCCATGCCTTTATTACCTCAATTTAAACTACTTCATTACTGAAGCTGGTGCAGCATTTGGCAGACCACTAATTAAGTGAGGTATCTCACCATAAGCACGTTACACCAGTGCTCTGTGATCTGCATTGGCTGCCTGTTGGTTTCTGGGTGGATTTTAAGTGGTTGGTTTTGAATGATAAACTCTAAATAGACTGAGGCCTGCCTACGTGTGAGGTACCTCCTCCTTCCTTGTGCCCAGCTGTCACCGCTGAGATCAGCAGACACTTGAGCTGGAGTCCCCTAAGTATAAGAAATGGGAGCCGGGGATGGGGGTGGAAAGGTTACCAGCAGGAGGTCCTCTTTGTGGGCACTTTGACATTGGAACTTGCTCCCCACTTGGACCAAAATAGCCTGAATGTGAAGGGCATTGCAGCATGCTCAGGAGGTTATCTGTTTTCTCTGGCTTTTAGGGAGGGAGGAGAGGTATGGTCACTTTAAGTGGCAAGAGGTTGATGGAGGGAGGGAGGGGGAAGGGTTAATTCTAATTTATATTTATTTAGCCACTGGTGGTACAAGATAATGGAGGGAGTCGTAGAAAGTGTATATTTGTATTGAACTATTTTCAAAGGGCACCTAGGGCAATGGAATAGGTGCAGTTTATTTTTTATGTACAAACTGAAGTAAGTAGAAAAATGTGGAACTAGCTGGATCAGTTGAATTTAGTTGCAACTGAATGACTTAAGTGGATGAAGCCTTTGCAGCTATTTGCTTCTAATATTTTTGAAACCAAAATGGGAAGTGATGGAGCCACTTTGCATAAATGTTTCTTGATGATTTTTTATTTTAATGTATTCATGTAATATGGCTTCATTATTACTGTTTTGATTTCCCCCTTTCCATGACCACTCGGGGGTTTAAGTAGTATTCTGTTAAGTTATTTTACTTTTAGATGGTGCCTCACTAAAAATCTCTTCATAGCGATTTGAAGTTTTCAGGTAATTTCTTGAATGTGGGAGGGGAAAATGGAACTAAAAGCTGCTGTTTAGTATTGCTTTTTGGCAAATTTGTGATTTTGATTAGCAAGGATTATGTTACACTTCAGAGTTTGCTTCAAAGCTGTAAATCTATCTGCCTTTAAAATTTAATTCCAATTTTCTGTAGAAGGATTTCAAGGTTTGCGGCCAGTATAATGAGTGAAGCCAAATTAAACTACTGGATTGTCCCTTAAGGGAAAATTGCTGCTTCTATAGACTCTGATTCTCTCTTCATAGATATCAGAATTGAAACGAGGGGTAGGGCAGGGAAGACTTCTCAACTGGAAACACTTGAATATGTATGAAAAGTTAAAAAAAAAAAAAAAGTGGATGTAATGGGGAGGGGGCTTGAGCACGCATGCCTAGGGGATAACTCACTTTTAGCTTGACATATTATGGGAGTGAGAGTGTTCAATGTAAACCTGCAGTCATTTCGGCTTAGCTCAAATCAAAACGTGCATGATGCAAGAAGCATTTGTCACCATGGATTAACTGTGTAAACTGTATTTTAATTAAAACTGGCCTTTGGGTCTTTTGCTGGAGTTTTCTATCTTGCTGGAAAACCTTTTGGGACACTGGGAACCCAAGGTAAGACTGTAAACTGCTCTGCTGTGTAGTGAACTGCACAAACACTTCAATGTAAGGTTAATTTTAAACCTTTTGTTAAGAGCTTTTTGATTGGAAACTAGCTTGCTTTGGGCTCCTGTGCCATCACAAATGACCTTGTCCAGATCAATCCACCTCTAGTACTAGGCTCAGAAGTGGTACAGTACTGAACATACACTAGAGTACGCTAACCTGTTGATTGTTTCAGTACTCTGATCCATCATCTGAGCAGATGCCAACTGACAGGCAACATCAATTGTTTAAGTCCAAAATTTTAGCCACAAGAATTGATCTTCTGACTTCTGTTCCCCAGGTAGTTCCATAGCACTGACATGAGAGAAGCAAAGAAGAAAAAAAATAACTGTACCGAGTTAAAACAAAAATGCATATTTCAGCTAATATTCAAAGCACGTTAATTGACAAGAGGGATATTCCAAATTGGTACATATGAGCTGCAAAACGAGTGCTTTTGCAGGCAATTTTACTGTCTGCCAGATGGGATCCGACTAGCAGTCCCTCTCTAGAGTTGTGTTTCTGATGGATTGACAATCAGACACTACATCTGCAGAAGTGAAAATTTTTGGCCTGTCAGAATTGGTAAGCATGCTGGTATAATTAAATCACAGCCCTGCTTCTTTCACCTTCTCCTTCCTTACTCTCCATCCATCTCTCAACCCAGAAAGAAGTAGTCACTGTTGTGTGAATTAAGCAGTTTTCCTCGGACTACACTTTAGGTATGCTTTAGCCCAGGGGCTGGCAACCTTTCAGAAGTGGTGTGCCGAGTCTTCATTTATTCACTCTAATTTAAGGTTTTGCGTGCCAGTCATACATTCTAACGTTTTTGGAAGGTCTCTTTCTAGAAGTCTATAATATATAACTAAACTATTGTTGTATGTAAAGTAAATAAGGTTTTTAAAATGCTTAAGAAGCTTCATTTAAAATTCAATTAAAATGCAGATCTTATCAGTTTAGTGTGATCCTTGCCCTTGCTTTTCCTTGCTGAGTTTTCCCATGTCTGGCACCTATTTGGATACTTTAAGCTGCACACAGGCTTCTGAGTGATCAGTTGTTAACTGGCTCCAAGAGGGACAGAGGACAGATGTCATGTGTGAAAATACCTGTTCACACAGGTATGTGGATCCAAATGCTGAAAGCATCGCGAACGCAATTTTCTTCAAACAATTAAATTTCACTGGCAGGGACATCCAGCAGGTCAGAATAGAGGCCCCATGATCTCTCTCGGTAGCTTCAAGTGCCCTCTGCAGATCTCCAAATGTTGATGCCCACAATCCTGAGTTTTTTAACTGAATGAGCTGCATTTCGAAATCTTCAACACCCATCCACTGAAATACAGACCAATCCAAGTCACTTTTTTTGAACCAGGTTTAATTAGAAAAGAAAGCATTGGGCCAAATAGGTGGAAATCTTGAAATCTGTCAGAAAATTATGATTCCTGTTCTTGCACATACCTTCTAATCTCAACGTCAAACGCAGTGCGCTGTTCCACGTGGTGTGATAGTGATGTAAGCAGCAAATCTGGACTTAAAAATATCCCAGCACAGTGACGCTGCAACAATTTTTAAGGTGGGGGTGCTGAGCTGCGCCCCCTCTTGCCCCGTCTGTACCTCTCACTGCCCCAGGCTGGGGCCAGCTGCAGAGCCCCGGGCCGGCGGCAGAGACCCCTGGACTGGTGGCCGGGACCCGGGGCCGGCAGACGGAACCCCGGCTGGCAGGGGGCCGGCGGCCGATACCCCAGGCCAGCAGCGGAGCCCCCCGGACTGGTGGCCAGGGCCCACGCAGTGTGAGTGCCACTGAAAATCCGCTCGCGTGCCGCAGGTTGCTTACCCCTGCTTTGGCCAGTGGGCAGTCATGAGCATGGTAGCTCTCTCACTCTTCCCATATTTCTTCAATGGGTGAAAAGGCATGGTTGGTTAGAATAGTCTAGAACATATGAATGATTCAGGCACTAACTCAAGATATCACATGTGTACAGAATATGGATTCTCTGGTTCAGATGGGAACGCTTTCTGATGTGCTTGTTGAACCTTCCGTCTTCAGCAGTGTGCTCCAATCAGGCCAATTATTGCGTTCTAGCTTGCTGTCAGGTGTCATTTAGGAACTGATTACTGTAAATTTTGGAAATCAACCACAAAATCTTAGGAGATTTAAGGTAAACTGATTGTGCTTTAAAAATAAGCTGAGCTCCCCAAATTGTTCTAGAAGTTTGTCATCAGCTGTTTTAGAACAAGCCAAGAACCCTGAATAAGAGTCTGGCATTCTTGTTTGTACTTCTTGATACAAGGTAGCATTATATACATCCTCTTGGCAAGGAAAGATGTTTCTTATTTTGTTCTTTCTTTGTTTGTTTGCCCCGGACAGTTATAACATGTTTGAAAACATTCTGTTTTTTCCTATCTCAGTTTTGCTATCGTTCAGCCTATTAAATGTTGTTGCTTTCCATATTCTCCTTTACCCTGGTTTGCATGTTTCCTGTTTCCTGTAGTCCTCAATTTAAACATTTATCTTCCTTCCCATCTTCTGAATTTAGCAATCACTTTGTTTCGTTCCCCAAAATTTCTCATGGTTTAGAACAAATGAATTATTTGGACATTTGCACAACTAGTGTGCAAACTGTGCAGATGTTCCTTACCAATAAATGCAACACTAAGTGGCAAATGACAAAATAAGTCACTCTTTTTGATAAGAGAACTAGGTTTTTTTTAAATCTTTCTGAATTCAAACTATTTTTGATCTCCAAACCAAGGAACAGGTTTCCCCCCCAAGCAACTTAAAATGATCCCCAATGCATTCTTCCAAGAGCTGGACTGAGGCAGAAATGAAGAGGGCCTGTCTGGTTATGTGCCATTCAATAGAGTTACAGTGGCTGCAGATGTGTGCTGCATTATGACTTTATGCACATTGTGGTGTGTAATGCTTGGCTTTCTTGGCCAGATGGGCATTTTCCCTTTCGTTTGTTAAGTCTTTTGCTGACACTCTACAGAGCAACTTCATTGTGTGTCATCTAGTGCGGAGTCACTTTGCATTTCATGGTACACTGTACAATATATGATGCTTACAACAGAGTTGCGTAGAAGCAGAATATGGCTGCCAATTGTTAAGTGTTTACTGTAAAATGAAAACTTGGCTCAGTTTTTAAAATGTAGTAGCAGGAAGTGAGGTTAAATTTACATCTTAAGGGTTTAGAAAATTAAGTTTCAAAGATCAGAGCATGAACCCTTGATGTATTTATTATATCTAACCTTTTTCTTTGATGCACCTGTTCCTCTGTTGTGTTCAGGAAATCATAATAGACTTGTAGAAACACTCTGTTTAGGGATGGTGGCTGAATGTCTGGGCTCCATTAGATGTGATCAGAAAATCAATCAAATGGAATTTAACCTTTCTACACTATATACTAACAATTGTTATGCAGAGCGTATCCTCCTATGGTGGCTAAAACCAAGGTGAGGTTTATCTGACTTCCAATGCTCAGTGTTCATAGCACTTTCTTTTCTTAGGACTACAACGGCTGTTTTTTAGCTTGCAGCAATGTGGTTTGGTATAAAGTGCTTCAGTGGAAATTGCTGTTGGGGCTTCCATAAACTGTTGTACAGTATTTATATATTTGGTGTCATTTTTTTAACTCAGCTATTTCATGCTGACATCTTTAAAGATGTCATCTAAATTCTGCTTCAATTTACATGCCTGTTTAAAGATTACAGCAAAATCATGGCTGCTTTTTAAACTATGCAAGCACTACTTAACTGTGGTTGATACAAAGCCGTGAATATTTTTGAATTGGCACTGATCATGGAAGCAATGAACAATAGCTTGTGCTTCAATTTAGAAATGAGAAATCCCTAAGTATACTTTTAATCTTATGGGGATGTTACATCTCTCATGCATATAGTCAATCAGTTGTGGGAAGTGCGGCCTATGTGGGTTAAGTTTGTACTTGCTAGTCAGGAACCAGGTTTCTAAGTTCAGATTATGTATTTGGGAGTTCAATAAAACACAATTGCAGTATCTGCTGGCCCCTGATTTTGGAAACCACTAGACTTTGAAGGTTTACTTATTCTGGATTTTTTGGTCATATTAAACCCATGGGAAAATAAGGGTGGATTGCTAGATTTTTGTGGTTAATATTTGTTCTTTGTGTTCTGACCAACAAAAAGTTCCCCGGGATGGGAGTTGATCATTTTTTAGAAAAAAGTCAGTTCCTATTCTGTCTGAATATACAATATCTCCTGGTCATAGATGGGGGGAAGTTGGAGTCTTGTGGGGCCATAGATGGTGGGGGGGCATTTCAGTTATAGTGCATTGTTTAGTGGAATGGCATACTTTTCTGATTATATTTGTTTTCAGTAGCACACACAAACAAAAAGGCAGAGCTTAATCTAAAAATTGGAAATAGAGTAGTGGGTGGAGTGTATCGTACAAGTAAAGTGATCACAAGGTGACTGGCCACATTTTAATACATTTCTAAAAATGTAGCCTGTCCTAGGTACCCCACAGTCTTGCTGTAATCAGCCTGTTAGTCTCATATTTCACAGTAGAAGTGGGTCTCCATAAGGGATATGAGTGCAACAGGCTTTGTGGCTGAGTTCAGAAAGGTTGTTCCATGCATAGAGGGGATATGGAAGAAAACTCAGATGCTTGTAGGAGAAGCAACTCAATGAGGTATCAAGGTTGGTATAATTGGAGCAGAATAGATAAGGGCAATGTGAAGAAAGCTATCTACAGGTAAGTAGGGATGGGCAGGTCCTGAAAGGGGGGAGGGATAGCTCAGTGGTTTGAGCATTGGCCTGCTAAACCCAGGGTTGTGAGTTCAATCCTTGAGGGGGCCACTTGGGGATCTGGGGCAAAATCAGTACTTGGTCCTGCTAGTGAAGGCAGGGGGCTGGACTCGATGACCTTTCAAGGTCCCTTCCAGTTCTAGGAGATGGGATATCTCCATTAATTATTATTATAAAGCAGCTCACAAGGAGCTTAAACTTATCATGGTAGAGGGTGAGAAGCCAGTATTGAGATTTAGAGAGTGGCGTGTAGATCAGAATCAAGCAAGGAAGATAATTTTAGAAATTGTATTTTGTGGGGACTGGAGGGGGTCCATTAGGAGTGACAAGGAGGCCAAAACAGAAGTTTATAGTAGTCAAGGTGGAAGAATGAGAATTTTAATTATAGTGATAGAAGGAAAAAGGGCATATCAGTTGTACCATCCTGCAGTGTGTTTTCCCATATGTCTCCCTTCTTTTTTGTGTGTGTGGAATCCTCTTGAAGTGACTGTGTTTGAAATAGACTGAATTGTGTAATGAACACCTAGTGGGTTGCATGTTATATATCTGGACATATGGGACCCAGGAGAGTAAAGAAAGCTGGGGTATGGTACATCTGTGTTATTAACAACTTTAACCCTGAATGCCTAATTTGTATACACAATAGCAAATGTACTGCTTCTCTGGGGGCTAGACAAGCATGGAAGCGCACACCAAAACATTCATGTTCCTTTTATTTGGAAGGTGGTAAGCAAAAAAAAAAAAAAGTGCATTTCCTGCAGCAATGCAAGGTTTAGTGATTCCAGTTAATCTAATAGAATAGTACCTCTTCATGGCAATGCTGAACTTGCTTAACTGTTCATGGTATAGTTTTAACTCGCGTTAACTGCGGTTCATGTTGGAATGCTCTTATTTTTATCACAGAAAGTTACAGCTACCTGTTGTAGAAATGAAAGCTATAGTTTACACAAGAGTTGCTATTCATAAACTCCCCTTGCTATGTAAACTAGAAATGTCTGTTAATGAACTATCTTTTTGCAGTTATCTAATATCTTGCTTGGTTGAGAATATAAGAGAGGCAAATAATTTACTCCTCTATAAATATAGTTACGAAGTGTTTCAATTTGCTGGGTATTAATATCCTCTCTAAGTGGTGGAAATGGGCTGCTTCTATCCTCTGAATCAGTTGGTAGGACAGTCTACTGCAGATATAATTTCCATTTTATCTTTTTAAACAAAATTCAGCCTTCAAACCATGTCTAATACAAGTGCCACACTGTAGCGTAGACAGAAGGGGGTTTTCCATCACTGTAGTAAAGAGGCGATAGTTAGATTGACAAAAAATCTTCCTCTGACCTAGCGGTGCCTGCAGTAGGGATTAAGTCAGTTTAACTACATCTCTCAGGGGTTGACCTAAACTTTAGGTGTGGACCAGACCATAGTCTCTCCGTGGCTGAGGCTGGAGATATATATAGACTCTGTGGTGAAAGGGAGCGTTAGAAGTTGAGAAGGCGACTGTAGATGATATATTAAATAACTTGAGTATTATTTGCTTTCTTTTTGCTATTTGCATAGGTAGGCTATAAGGTTAAGGTACGTTAACTAAAAAAAAAACAACCCTGCTCTTCTGTGTGAGAATATATATTGATAGATCATGTGCTGACGATGCTAAAATTCTCTGAATTTAACATCAAGTTGCTGACTTGAGAAGTTGGAACATGTTTAATTGTCATGCCGTCTGACAGCAAGACTTAGGTGATGCTGCCTCAGTAGGATTTCATACTCTACGCTTGCTCCAGGGTATAGAATTACTAATCCATGCAGGAAGAAAGCTGTAGATATTTACTGTCTTTTGTAAAGGAGAGTACTTACATGTGTCTAAAAGGGGAAGGAAACAGACCCCACAGAAAGATATAAAAAAGCTTAGTTTGTTTGCTTTAAACCATTGATTCTTAGATTCTGACCCACAAAAAGTCCAACAAGAAAACTTCCGACTGGACCAATGGACTTGTCTCCTAACACTCAGGGGGAATGGGAAAGAATGGGGGGGGGACAGCTAATGAATGAGGTGTGAAAGAGGCCTCCTTCTGTCACTTCCTTCTGATGCAGCTAACACTTCAAAAAGAAAGAAAAAGGAAAAAAAAAAAAAGAAAAAAAAATACTTGTGGAGCCTACATCTGCATTTAAATGAGAACATCTTAAAGACAAGAGCAGGCTCAAAGGCTGTCCACAAGAAAGGCTTCCTTGCCAAGCTGCAGCATATAAGCCCTAATTGCCTGCTTGCAAGGAGAAACCATTACCATTTAAATTTCTGGGGGGAAATATTAATCTTTTCCTTACATTTGGGCTTTAATAGAGAGATTAGGTGTTGAATTTCATATTCAAAACTGTAACCAATTACAGCTATTGCCAATGGAATAGCATAAACTTTCATTATTTTCACTTTCCTCCCATTATAAATAATAACATTTTCATGCAGATGCAATTTTAGAAGTGAAATTGAGCTTTTGGACTATTGTACAGTAATAAATAGATGGGATTTTGATCTCTCTGGATGTGTTTCCTCTGTGTATCTGAGTCTAAAATAAGTTTTCTAGGAAATTAGTTTACATCATGGACTCTAGTTTTATGGCTGCCACTGCCGAAGCAATCAGCCAGTTTATCACAAAGCATTGGTTAAAATGTTGATCAATTTCTTGGGGTTTGAACCTGTTCAGTTAGCTGTCTAACATCTGTATTTTGTACATCTTAACTACTTTTGTGGGGCATTGTATCATGTTTTGGATTGTGCTGCAAGGTACTTCTCAGTTTGACAACAGATTGTGTCTTTGCAAGGTGAAGTTTACTTCAGCCTGATAGGATGCTGCTGAAGAATTGGCTGAGCTTCCTGACAGGTGGTAAGCTAAACTAGAACGGCTCCTTTCTAACATTTTGAAACACTACCTTGTGAGCTATAGAACAAATTCATGAGCCTGCAGACATTTTGCTTTCTTCATGAAATGGGGATAAGGTTGCATTTTCAGTTAGCGTACCACTGATTTGGCTGTGTGATTCATTGGCCACTGGCTGTCTCTAAAAAGCGTGGCTAGAAGTATAGTGGTGGCGTTAGCAGAGGTGGTTTTTTTTTTTTTTTGTGAAAAGTATAATGAACAAAAATGGATTGTTGATTCCAAACCTAGTGCAGGGGGAGGACTGTAGGTTGACACAGGCGCTAGGTTTCTGTACCATCTTGATTCTTTGTTTTCAGGTCTTCAGAGCTTTCCATTCAAAGACATAAAGTAGATTTAAATTTTTTGGGAAGTTTTATCCTTGTAGCAAAATGTTTTGTCTTAAGTTGTTTGGAGGTTTTAAGAGTGAAGTTGGGTAAAGAAACTTTTCAATGAAAGCATGACGCTTGCATCCCTCAGGCAGTCTGTTAATGGTATCGTGCAAGAACAAGGAGATACTACCCATCCTCAAGTTCAAGGGAGGGCAGAAAAGATTGAGAATCTGGAGAAGCTTTGGGCAGGAATAGGAGAACCCTATTTGAATTGAAAGTGGAGGGGTTTGGGTGGGGAGGGAGAAGATGATCCAGAATTGATTTTAGCTATAATGACTTATTGCATTGTAACACATAGTCAACATTGTGGTATGGTTCCAACTGTAATCCAGAGGGTAAGTGGCCTAAGATAGGTATATTGAGGAGTGTTGCTATTAAGAGATAATACAAGCGTCAGAGGTCAAGTCTTGCTATTATAATTCAGAGATCACCATAAAGGAATACATTTGTTAACTAGATATGCTATTGTCCTTTATCCTTGCAAATCCTCTGAGGAAGTGTTGAACTCCCTAGTCTAGTCTCTGATTTAGTCTTTTTAAACACTGGCTCTTCAGCACTTGTATAATTAAGCATTTTAAATATCCAAATCCAGCAGAAATGAACTGGTGATACGTTTTTTTTTCTCTTCACCATAGAAAGCGCAAAGTGGCCTGTTAAAAGTGATCTAAACATCAGGATTAGAATGTCAGGAGCTGAGCTTGTTATTCCAGGCAAAGCCAACCCAATGTTGTGGTTAGAATACTGGGTTGTTCAGGAGTCATTAAAAGCTGATGTCCTGTGTAGGCTCCAGATATCTCATGTCCTTATGCATAAACATAACATGTGAGCCAAAATTTTCTCACCTCCATCGTTTCACGGTATTTTGTGTAATACGTTAAGGGAGTTGTTGCCCTGTACCCCAATAGAGAGTTGCATTTCAGTGTTGCTGTTTATACAGTTTCTTGGATTGCTTTAGGAGACTGAATTGAAAGGGTGCATGCATGTATAGGGATAAATGTATTTAATATGCGTTTCTCTAGAAAGTTTATTTTATTTGCACATATGTAAAATTAAAGGCATTAGCCTATTTAAATTTTTGTAGTCTTTTGAAACACAACTTAGGAAGCTATAATTAAACGCTCAGTGGGGCTATCTGTAGCTTTTATTTTTGAGTGTTTTTTTCCAACCGCACTAAAACACATGCATTGTAGGTGTTAAGGTTTTGAATGCTGTGCGTAAAGACAAAGCTTTGAACTAGTAAACAGTCACTTTTTTTAGCCAGTTACTTTATTATTTAATTGCTAAATTAAAGTTACTTTAATTTAGCAATTAAACTAAGATTCCTTACAACTATGGAAATTGGTGACCACAATGAAAAGGGGGTTGTATGAAAAGGGAATAGAAATATAAAGTGTTACGCTTGTTAAATGTCCCCCCTTCAAGTCTTGTCCGGCACAAAAAAACGAGCATGTGACCAGAAGGAACAAATGCAGAACAAATTGTTACTAACTGCTTTCTGTAACTGTACAAAGAATGGAACAATGAATATTCAACTTTAAATGTATCTTTTGTGAAAACTTTACAAGAAAGTGGAGAGGGTGTTTTGAGCTATACCTTTTCTTGATAGCAGGTTTATTGCATCTAATTAACGTGCCAGATCCCCTTTTCCCATTGGTGCCTTAAAGAATCAATCCACAAAATCAATGCGATGTTAGCTGACTCCTTCTGTTAGTCTTAAAGGTGCCACAGGACCCGCTGTTGCTTTTTACAGATTCAGACTAACACGGCTTCCCCTCTGATCCTTCAAAATGGTATAACATGGGCATATAATCTGCTGGTTCTAAGGCTATGGCTTCACTACAAGGCTTTTAGCAACACGGCTGTACCACTAAACCTGCGCGCAGTGTAGCTGCTGTTGTCGGCAGGAGAGAGCTCTCCTGCCGACAAAGAACTTCCACCCCCCAGGACCGGCAGCGGCTTTGTTGGCAGGAGAGTGCTTCTGCTGACAAAGCGTTGTTCCCACTGGCATAAAACTTTTGTCCTTCGGGTGTGTGTGTGTGTGTGTTTTAACACCCCCTGAACGACAAAAGTTTTGCCGACAAAGTGCCAGTGTAGACAAACGCTTAAATGTCTATCTTGGTGGATAGTACGAGTAATACAGCAGCCGGTGGAAGTACTTCTAATTTTAAAGATCAGTGGCTCAACATTATTCTGGAGGTGACTTGTGCTGTTGAGTCAGTAGTAGTTAAATGGAATGTCATTCACTTCCTGCGCTGGAAGCTGTGTTGAAAGTAGTTCCGTTGTATCTATTTTTAAAACTGATTACTGTGTGCAGAGGACTCTGAAGCTGCCACTGAGATATAAATGTCATCTCAGGCTCTCTTTAAGCATTCCTACTCAGCATTTGTGTGTAAGGGTCAGTTATAAGAGCACAGTTGTTGGCTGACACAGTGGTAGGGGGTGGCATACTGCTATTCTTCCTGGAGTTCTGTGCAGCCATTTATCTGAGTCTGACTGACTGTTAATATCTGGCATATAAGCAGTAAAATATGACAGGGTATGGGCTATGTGATAGCCTCCCATTTTGGTGGCATCTGTAAAGTGCATTTCACACTCTTGCATGTTAGAGGTTTAAAAAAAGCCATTTCAAATGTTTGAATCCTTAAATTGTCAAAATATCAAATTGCAACATAGCTTAATTCCTAAAAAAAAAAATTCTAGACTAACTTTTCTATACTTGTCCAAACATATTAGGGTCTTGAACCCACAAGTATTAACAGAAGACTGGAAGTTAGGGAGACGTGAATTCTATTTTTCTCCTTGTGTAACTTGAGTCAAGTCACTTAACCTCTGTGTGCCTCAGTTTCCCCCAGCTAGAAAAGAACAACACTTACCTCATTGGGGTGTTGTAAAGCTCAGCTGATGCAGTTAGGGTTTTTTTTTTTAAAAATGTTGGGATCCTCTGATAAGTTTCTCTAATTGCAAAGTATTTATTAAACATTTGGGGAGAAAGCAAAGTTTTACTATAAACCTTCAATACTCTGTTCTTGTCACAGGAAAATCCAATTTAGTCTTAATTTTTCTGTAAAGAGTAGCTTTCTCTCAAGCTGTGGCAGAGCAAAGCAGTCTGCTGATCCACCAACTGACTACTTAAAATTGCTGTGCATGATATGAAGCACAGCAGAGTATGAGTTAACAGCACATGTAGGCAGTGTTTACAGCACCCAAAAAGACAGAGTACTTTTTGGATACAGCAGTTCTAAACTTGAGTGTGTGCTGCTGCATACCCATATTACTTGTTGAGACTTCTTTGTATAAATGCCGTCTAGTGTTCATTGTGTGGTGCTGATCTAAATCCCTTGAGAACTGCAGAGTTTCTTGCAGTACTTGCCAGAAGTACCTCATACTCTGGAGGAATGAACATGCAATTAGGAACCGGAAAGAGTTGTGATTGTACTTGACCACTAACTTGCTGTGTGGCCTTTGCCAGGTCACTTCATCTCTGCCTCAGCTTTCCCATCTGTAAAATGGGGAAAACGCCACCTTGTCTCACAGGAATATTGGGGATAAGTCAACTATTAGTTATTTGGACATGTAAAGTGATGACTAAATTCTTACCAAAGAGCTGTTTAAGCAAAACTGTGAAGGAGCAGGCAAGAACTTCCCAACCAGTGAAATAATTACCAATGAACTTGAACATCGCATATTCTTCTATGGAAGCAGAGAAAATGTCACACGCATTCGATACTTGCATAGCAGTATTTCAAAACTGAGCAGGAGCAGCTGGGCTGCAAGAAGCTGTTTAAAATGCAAATCGTCAGTAATATTGGGGAATAGCACAATGACTGGAAAGTGCTGTTACCTCTTTGTTTGGCTAAATGTTCTTCTGGTTTTCTAGCCATCCTTTTTGATGATGGACCCTTGTATTGTGTAAACAAAATGCTTGCAGGAAGGAAATCAACTAGATGGGCTGTCCCCAGTATATGTATCCGTGTCTTCCTCACAATATAAATAAGGAGCTAATAAATCTTTGTTTTAGAATTGCATCAGGTTTTTTTTCAAGAGCCTTCATTGCCTTTAAAAATCCATTAAAGAACTTAGTATTTAGAGATCAGGCTCCTCCAGCATTTTGTCAGGCTTCTTTTCTTCACCTTTCATTAGAGTAAAGAAGTGAATATTTCTCAAGTCTCATTTCTTCTTTTCTGGAGCTTTTTCAAAAGCACCTCTTTATTCATTGCTTCTAATTGGTTGTCATTAGCCACCTTTCCAGGTCATGCCCCTTTTTAATGTTCCACTTAAAATATGGCGCCTCCCCTTTCCCTTTCAGTTTTGCATAGACAGGAGTTGTACAATAACTTGGTTTTACTCCTCACAATTGTTTCCTCCCAGAGAACCATACTCTCAGGTCAGAATTATTGACTTATGATCTCTGCCAGCCTCAAAGTTTGTTGCCAATTTCATGAAATGACTTTAAAGAGAATTTTATCCTAAAATACGTTGTAATTATGATGTAAATCAAGTTATTTTTAGTTTAGATTTTATTTGACAGCCAACGTTGGTATTGTAAGTACATATTACATTTTGATGTGAACTTGAACATTGCTACATGTAAAAATGCACTCTGTTTATTGAAGCTGCTGAACTTGGTAAGTATTTTAATGTCCCTTGGTGGGTACTCGGAGTGCAATTTTCAGCGGTGCTGAGCACTCACAACCCCAGTGTACCTCAGTGGAAGCTGCAGATGCTTAAGCACCTCTGAAAATCAGGCTGTAAGCAACTGTTAAGTCTAAAAGAAAATTTCAAAAAGGAGAAATGAAGAGCTCTGGAATTGGCTAATCTTATGCTAAAAGAACGAGGGGTCCTTGTGGCACCTTAGAGACTGACAAATTTATTTGGGCATAAGCTTTGGTAGGCTAAAACCCACTTCATCGGATGCGTGCAGTGGAAAATACAGTAGGAAGATATACATATACACAGAGAACATGAAAAAATGGGTGTTGCCATACCAACTCTAACGAGACTAATCAATTAAGGTGCTTAACCTTATGCTGCATCCTTTAACTCCTTTCATGCTGCAGGAACTTTGGTGCACTTTCAATGGAGTAAGCTTCCCGGGATGATAGTATTGTATGCACACTTCAAACTATTTTAGCATTATAGCTGTGCGTAGTAGTGCTAACTGTATAAATCATCCTCTGGAACAGTCTTCCTGGTGCAGACTGCTGCACGCGAAACATAATGTTACACCAGTGCCAGGCTCTTGTTAGCACTGAGGGAGTGGAAGAAAGTAGCAAGAGGATAGCGATACCTTAGTTTTAGGAAGGCTTGTATAAAAGGCAGTTTATGAACTGCAGCAGTCATTGGCTATTTGTGCAGAGAGGTGGGTTTTTTGTAACTCTGTGGAATTTAAATAAGCGTAAAATGTAACTTAAAAAAACCACTGAGATTAAAGTCTGCCTCTACTATTGACTGTTCTGCAAGACTGAGCTCTTACAGTGGAAAAGTGCTTTCATCCAACAAACAGGAAACCGGAAAGGACCAGCCTGCTACAGGTCAGAGGGGACCAGCATCAGAAAACCAAACTGGGAGAAGCTGAGGCCCATAGAGAGGCCACTGTGAAGGATTTCAGTAGGACTGGAAGTACTTGATTGACCTGTTGACTTCCTGTGAGACATGTGGAGCAGAAACAATCATTAAGTGGGAAGGAAGTAGCATAACCATAGGGGAGGGGGAGGAGAAGGAGAATCAAACAGAGTATCTGTTCAGTCTTCAAAACCTTCCATGGGCTTAAAACTGGCTCAACACATATTAATTGTCTGACTTACTCAGTTATCTGATCACACTGTATTTCGCTATGCTATTTCTTTTTAGTCTCTCTACAAAAGTTACTTGAGGCTTGCCCCTTGAGAGACTGGACGCTATTAAAGGGAACAAAACTAAAAGCACAGTTCACACTGCAACTACCCAGTCTGCATTTAGTAATTCTTAAATGTAATTGTATGTATTATTAAACTATCTTTAAACATTCTGTTCATGCCTAAAGAATGGAGGCTCCAGGCTACAGCTGCAGAAGTTTATTAGCTAATAAAATACTTGAAGCTTTTTTAGTAAGTGCAGAAGTTGTTAGTTCTTTGAACCTTCCTTCTTTCAGTCTCTAGATTGCTTAATTTCCCAGCAATCAACTGTTCTCTGTCTCTGTCTCTCTGTATAAAATCTCACTAACAGAAGTCTGGAGTCCTATCTAACTTGCAGACACTTCAGTTTGAACCTGATGGTAACCACTGAACAGAAGCATCATGCAAATTTACTTCTGAAGCTTAGTTGTACTGTTGCAACTGAATCTACTACGAGTAGTGGAGAGATCTGACTTCTGCAATGTTTGCGGGCTTTGGGTGCCGTTTTCTAAAATGCCTAACTGAGTGAGATACCTAAATCCCATTGACTTTCAATGGGACTTGCACACTTGAGTCGCTTTTCTTTTAATTTCTTTCTGTAACTTCTTTGTGGAATTGCAAAGCACTGGCGGTTGATATATTTCAGCAGTTGGTCACCACATGTCAAAGAATGGCAAGTTTCAGTAGGCTCTTCAGAGAAGCTGTTAGAAGGGCTCCCCCTCCCTTCTTTCATTTTGATGTTTTAAGTGATGCTTGTCTGAAAGTGACAATAACTTCGACTGCAGCTGAAATTATAAATCCCTAGACCTTGGTAGAATTGTTTTGGAAACAATTTGTAGATCAGAATTTGAGAGTAGAATTGAAAAGTGTTGAAACTTAACTTTATTCAGCTCCAAGGCCTTTGTTATTCACCCCTAAGCCTGTCAGGATCCTTTTCAACATTCATAACCCTGCCTGCCAGCCACAGGGAGGTCAGTAGTCTTTGGGGACATTAATTTCCCCCCAACCCTTCATAAACTTCAGTGTGTATGTCCTGAGCCATACTTATAAACTGTGCTGTTTTAGTAGCAGAAATCTAGCATTACCAAGCTAGCTCATCTAATCATCTTGCTCAACTTTATGGTGTTACTTTCCTGGAAACTCTTTCCATCAGTGACGTGCAGTGAGGTGAGATACCGCTTTTCCTGTTACGATTTACACTTAACTTTACAAGAAGGTTCCCTGTATTTGCTGATGGTTTGAGTTAATTTGGTCACTTCTTCCATGTCAGGCTGTGGCGAAACTGACCATGTTGTTGGTTCAGTCATAGAATCATAGAATATCAGGGTTGGAAGGGACCTCAGGAGGTCATCTAGTCCAACCCCCTGCTCAAAACCTTCACTTTCCATTTGCTTTTATTTATTCAATTGGTTACATGCTCTTCTTCTCTAGCAACTGGGCATATCCTCGATAAAATGCAGATTCACACGGAACAGTACAAGCACCCCTTTCCTCCACACGCTGCTCCAATGTATGATGTAAACAGATACATGTCTTTAATCATGCGTTTGATCAAAAAGATGCTGTGTACCATCTGATGAAGATCAGTAAACTCAGTGGGCAGTCGGAGGGAATAGGTTGCATGGCTGGGGCCCCTTAACTCATTATGTCTCATGTCTGATTACAGTTTTTAGGGTCTGTCAACAAAAGAACCCGTCATGATCGTTAATAGAGATCCAAATCCCAAACCAAACCGTTCTTTATGGACTCAAACCAAGTCCCATTGCCCCTGGTAGCATATAGGAAGGCATCTAGTTTACAGAGTCCAGCTATACTTGGTTCTTCTGGCCTGCTGTAGAAAGCATGAAAACTTTTGTAGGAGTATATATTTTTACCCAGTGGAAATGAGGAAATTTTTCAAAAGCACCTGAATGGTTTAGAAGCTTAAGTCCCAGGCACCTGAGTTACTTTGGTGCTTTTGAAAATTTTATCCTTTGTGGGGGCTATGAAGTACTTTTCACTCTCTTTTGAGTACTTGTAACCTGACATTTTTACAGTTTCATGTATGTTGTTGAATGCAGTATGTGAAACTCTCAAACAGCTGAAAGGAGACACATTGCATTAAAAATAAACCTTCAGAACTTTTCTTTGTGTATCACTTAATACTTGTAACTTGATTTCAATTATATGAAACTTCCACTATTTACTTGGTTACAAACATGATTCAACTAGTGAGCAGCACCTGAGCAGCCAATATCTTTATGTACTGCCACAACATTTGGCATATATTTCAGACTTTCACTGACAATCTTCCTTTCTTAGAAATGCTGCCAGTAAAATTCTCACTTTTGCAGAGGCAGCCCAGCTTTCTAAAAATGCAAGGTTGAGTTACTGACGCTGCTGAATGTTAATGTAAGTTCCCTGCACTTGCCCCGCCTTCTGAAAGCATACTGCACTACTAAAGCAAAATGCACACACTAACAGTCTTCGCTTTAATAAGTGAATCTATATTCCCCTCTAATTGTATGCTTGTTCAGGTATCCTTTACCCAACCTCTGTACAATAAAGAAAACTGTACAGAGACTTGCAACATCTCGAACCATATGGTCAGTGTGTTTGTGCTACTTGAACATAAATCTTGGATGTTGTAATATGTCTAAATAAGACTCTATAAACTTGTGAGACTACTATTAAAGAGAGCTGCTTCTTGTAGAGCATCTGAGTGTACCTTCCCGCTGGTACTTGTGTTCAGCCTGAGCATCTGCTGGGATCACACCTGAAAAAAAGTGGAAGAGAGCAGATTCCTTTAATCCCAAACTAGCATGTTCCGTACATGTGCCAAACAACTCCATTAGCAGAGGCAGAAAATGAAATGCTTAGGAATGAGAACAAGACAAAGTGGCAAAAAATGACACTTTCAGATAGAGGCTCAAAATGTTTACTTTTTATGGCTATGTGGAATGTGAAATACTCTTTCCAGACTTTACAAAACTCCAAAATATTGGGGATTAAAAAAAACAGGTGAGTGAATATGGGGGTAATACAGAGAGCACAGTTTGGCTCCAGTTTGTGTTTGAATTCTGGGAATATTCGAGGAAAAGAAAACTCTCTAACTCGTGTTGAAATTGTCTCCCTCTGCATTTTGGTGCACAGGTTGATGGAGAAGTGTTTGCAAATGGGAATAGAAGGGAAAGTGAAGAAGTAACTAGCTCTCTTTATGGGCTGAAGCTAGAGTCCAGTTCTGAAGTGAGCCAGGATGGCAGAGCTTGCACTTGAATGAGTTTATTTCATCTAGGAGGGCAACATGAGCAGAGTGGGGACATCTGGCTGAAAACTACAGTTCCAGCTTAGTGACCGCAGATGGCATCGTTCACAGAACTAATCAAAACAATGAGTATTAGAAATTAGTGAAGAAGTAGCAGGTGCATCCAGACTAATACTGCATTCAAGGATGTATTACCCTTCAATAGTGTCCTTAAAGATAACATGTTTCAAAAATTGTTCCATGTGAGTGAATCCCACGCCCACAGTGGGTCAGTAGTCAAGGCATTTTTAGTGCTGAGGTGGGGGAGCTTGTTGTGCCACCTCCTGTGGCCGCTGAGCAGGCTGGGCAGCTCTTCTGCTGCTGAATCCCATTGATCGTTAGCGATCTGCCTCCATTGTCTTTCGAAAAAGCATTAAACAAAGCAGCACTCTCCCTGTTCTACCTGACACCAGCATTTGTGCCAGTAGTTCTTTACTGTCTCCCATGTGGAGGGGGACAGAAACTACTGGACTTCCCCCGTTCCTAGTCTGCAGCTCTGTCCTTCCTACCACCCAGTGGTGGTGGGGAGGAGGAAGAGAAAAGGAGCCTTCCTGCATAAAGTGTGGGTGAGGGAAGAAAGCAAATAAACACCCCTTCCATCCAGGAGCAGAGAGCCATCTCTCATGTTTCTATCGTGCCATCACGATCAGTTTAATCTAAGCTCTTGCTCTCAGCCAGGAAGAGTGTTATTTTGACCTTCTTTGGGGGTTGGAGGAGAGGGTGTGCTCTCCTACAAGACTTATGACTTTGGGGGTAAGGCTGTGCCTGAGTTTAGTTTTGCCTAACTAAAAAGTAGCATCCCTTACAGGCAACATGGTGTAAGGACTTGAGCACGAGACATGCACATGACTTATGAGGAGAGGCTGAGGGAACTGGGATGGTTTAGTCTCCAGAAGAGAAGAATGAGGGGGGATTTGATAGCTGCTTTCAACTACCTGAAGGGGGGTTCCAAAGAGGATGGAGCTCGGCCAGGGCCGGCTCCAGGGTTTTGGCCGCCCCAAGCAGCCAAAAAAAAAAAAAAAAAAAAAAGCCGCCATCGCGATCTCCGGCGGCAATTCGGCGGGAGGTCCTTTGCTCCCGGCGGGAGTGAGGGACCATCCGCCGAATTGCCGCCGAATACCTGGACGTGCCGCCCCTCTCCAGAGCGGCCACCCCAGGCACCTGCTTGCCAGGCTGCTGCCTGGAGCCGGCCCTGAGCTCAGCTGTTCTCAGTGGTGGCAGATGACAGAACAAGGAGCAATGGTCTCAAGTTGCAGTGGGGGAGGTCTAGGTTGGATATTAGGAAACACTATTTCACTAGGAGGGTGGTGAAGCACTGGAATGCGTTACCTAGGGAGGTGGTGGAATCTCCTTCCTTGGAGGTTTTTAAGGCCCGGCTTGACAAAGCCCTGGCTGGGATGATTTAGTTGGGAATTGGTCCTGCTTTGAGCAGGGGGTTGGACTAGATGACCTCCTGAGGTCCCTTCCAACCCTGATATTCTATGATTCTAAGTCAAGGCCTCTTGAATTCTAATCCTGCTATGCCACCTGACTTGCTGTGTAGCCTTGGGCAAGTCTCTTAACCTCTTTCTCCTAACTACAAAATAAAGCTTAAAATACTCCCCTACCTCAGAAAGGTAGTGAGGGTTAGTTTATTAGTCAATGTTTATCCAGCACTTCCAGAATGTAAATCTCTTTAAGTGCTATGTGCTGGACAAAATGTGCTGAGAACTATAAATGCATGTTTGAAAAGTCCCCCATTTGGGAGCATTTTTCAATCAGGGGGATAGAGTTTCTGGATTCCTTCAAGCTACTTCTGCATCTGTCTGACTTACCCACAAACAGTGTAAAGTCACATTTTTCTTTTTAAAAAGAAACTTCTGCTTTTGTAATCGTTTGCAGGCGTAACCTGACAAAATTGTCCCTGATATTCAGCCATATGCTGGCGGAACTGAAAGGCATTTTCCCAAGTGGCCTCTTCCAAGGAGATACGTTCCGGATCACCAAGGCAGATGCTGCAGAGTTCTGGAGAAAAGCTTTTGGGGAAAAGTAAGTTTCTAAATGTGCTTAATATGAGAGATGCAAGAACAAAATTCATAGGTGCATTGGTTTTAAATATTACTTCTGTTTTATGTATCAGAGGGGTAGCCGTGTTAGTCTGAATCTGTAAAAAGCGACAGAGGGACTAACAGAAGTATTGGGAGCATAAGCTTTCGTGGGTAAGAACCTCACTTCTTCAGATGCAAGAAGTGAGGTTCTTACCCACGAAAGCTTATGCTCCCAATACTTCTGTTAGTCTTAAAGGTGCCACAGGACCCTCTGTCGCTTTCTGCTTTATAGAGTATGATGATCTTTTGTCAAATTAATCATAAAATTAGTGATGGGAAAGACCTATTAGATCATCTAGTCTATTCTCCAAGGTCCAGTACGGGATTGTTCCCCACATTATATTTTCCAGTTCTTTGTCCAGTCTTTATTTAAATATGCCAAGTGATGGGGCTTTCCCCACTTTCTCTGGGGGATTATTTTATGTTATGAAGTTTCCCTGGACATTCAGCTTCAACTTTCCTTTTCTTAATTAATCCCATAACTTCCAGCCATCCTAAATAATTCCTCTTTCTTCCTGCCTGCAAATGGTTATCATGTTTCCCACATTAGTTGTCTGCTAGCCAGGCTGTTCAAATTAAGTTCTTTTAACTTTTCCTTCAATTAGTCTTTCCAGTCTCCTAATCCCTTTTTTCTTTCTAATAATATTTTAGCATTTATGTATTGCTTGTCTTGCTCAGTTTGCAAAATGGCCAAGTTAAGATGGAATAAAGGAGAAACTTAAGTGCAATGTATATTTAGGTACAGGCCAATGAAATGTCAGATTTATTTTTTAAATCTAATAAAACACTGACTATTAATTTTAGAAATAACTATATTAGAGGAGAAGGCTTAATGGAATGGGACAGTGACTTCAGACTAAAGACACACCATGTAAACAGTGTAATTAGTACATCACAGATACTAAATTAATAGGTTAACAGTTGGGAGTCAAAAAATGAAACCAGTTGGACTTGACCAAGAGATAGGAGTCTGAAGATTGGTAAGCTCTTTTCAGGGATCTTTTTATAGGCTTCCACTATATATTTCAAAAGGGAAAAACGCTCAGTTATACAGAAGGTTCAAGTTTTGGTCTCCAGCTACATTCAGGCAAATCATCTCTCTAGATAGCTGTGTGCTGTCGTTTGACTGTCTAGGTCTCTGCTCCAGGGAGACTTAAATTAACTCTTCCTGTGCCTGCTGCTGAAAGATGAAATGGCTCAAATGATGACATCATATAGCAAGTGCTGTATGTGCTGTTTTTCATTGTGAACTGTCGGTTGCACAGGCGTTAACGGGATGGGGGGGAAGGGAGATCAGAGCTGGGCTTGCAATTCCAAGATTTTACTTTGTGCAGAGCAGTGAACTGAAATATGGCTGTTTTGCTGCTGCTTGCTGGTGAAGCAGGGAAGTTTCTCCCTCATGCTTGACGAGAGTAATTTTCTCTCTGAGTTCAGTTGGATTTGTCTTTCTTTCCTTTTCTAATTGGGGGTGCCTGTGTGTGGATATATAATATATAGAGTGTAACACTGTGGCATTGCGTGATGCTGTTTCTGAGCTCCTTTCACACTTGCGGATTTTTCCCCTCCTCCCCCACCAGGACTATTGTCCCATGGAAGACCTTCCGCCAGGCCTTGCATGAGGTGCATCCAATCAGTTCAGGACTAGAGGCCATGGCCCTGAAGTCGACTATTGACTTGACATGCAATGACTACATTTCAGTGTTTGAATTTGATATCTTTACCCGACTCTTTCAGGTAAGAGCAGAGGAACGTGAGTCACTTGAAACCCATTTGAAATATATGTAGCCTACTGCTTAGACCTTCATACTAGAGTAAGCCATGCCTTAAATAACACTGGTAATACTATACTGACTTTTCTTTTCCCCTTATATGTTTTTTTAAGATTTAGAGCTCTGCTGTTCGGTAGCATTGTGTGGTATTTCTTGCCAAAGGGGGGGAAAAAGCTTTCCAAAAATAAATTGTAATTGTAGCACACTTTCAATATCCCTCCCCGAATCAATTTTTCCCACTTTAAAAGTCAGTTTTAAACTGAAGTTGTGACAAACTTCCATGAGCCAGGAAATGTGAAGCTCACTCTATCAGTCCATCCCTAACTCTCCCTTGTGCCCTTTTATTGTTGGATTTTTTTCTGTGGGGGCGTATTTAGGTCGGAATGACACTATGGAACTTCAGATTTCCTGGCTTTTGAGTTGCCACAACCAAAATGTTATATAAACATATCGTGTTTTCTTTATGAAATAAACATCTATATTGTTGAATGGAATCAATATTAATTTTGGGTGAAAACCTAAAAAAAAATCTGAGTCACCAGTAGTACTTGGATAAAGAGTGTAGCTTCTGATGGTGCAATTGGATATTTACAAGAACAAACACTTACTTCTTTGGCTCTGACCTGCCTTTTTCCCATGTGATAGGGTGGGTTGTAATTAAGATGTGTTTAACTGAAAAATTCCCATATGCAGTGTTGTAGTGCAGCTGGTCACATTGTGTACTTCTTTCTACTCAAGTATGTGAAGAGTGGTTTAGGAGTTGTTGTTATAGTTATTAGTGTATTGGAAACTGCTAAGCTTATTCTCTTTATTTTGTGTACATTAATAATAATAACACTTAGTATTTGTATATTGCTTTATCCATTCACAGCATTGTACAGACAATATTCTCACCACACCCTGGTGAGATTAGGTCATTAGGTATCACTCTCCATATTTTACAGACAGAGAAACTGAGACAGAGAAGTTAAGTCACTTTCTTGAGGCCATGCAGCATGTCAGTGACAGAGACGAGTCATAGTTTCTAGTTTGTAATTCTTTGCTTAATCTTCTGGATTCCTCGTCTCTATCCCTGTCTCACCTCTCAGTTAGTTTCCCCAGAATGGTTGTGGGAGTGGTAGCCATTCCTGGGCTGTCTTCCTTGTGAGCAGAATGGCTAATCCCTTGGTATTTGTTAAAGGTATATTGACTGGGATTTCTTTCCCAATGGTGTTTTGACTACTACATTGATAAATGTCTCACTTAGTGGTTTCTTCCCCTTTTTTCCCCTACTTGTTAAACCTTCTGAATTATCCATTCTTCCTCACCTTTAAGGTTGCCTATCCTTCCATCTATCTAAAGGGGAGACGGAAAGTGTTCTTTGATTTTGTGTTTTGGTCCGGTTGCTAGTTGAACTGAGTACACAGAGTTGCATAGTTTCCTTTCTGCGAGCACTAGTAGATAACAGCAATATTTATACCTCATTCTTCTCCCCCCCCCCCCCCCCCCCCCAGGGATGGCCACCAATCATAGCCTTGCATGGGCAGACTATAACACTGTTATCCCCAAGCTTTGCGATACTTTCTCTTGCTCCATCGCCTTACAGGCAACTCCACTGTAGCCTCTCTGACTGAATTATCATGGAGGTGTAGGGGAAAGGGGTTCTTGGGATGCCAAGACTTGGCTAAGGACACTTTTCCTGTGTGGTTAAGGGGAAAGGGCCAACGTCTCTATGACTGAAACACCTTGCTATCTACGTTTCTGGCTTTCACTGCTTCCTTTTTGTTGCTGCTACACTTTGCATGTTGGCAGGGTTTGTCACCCTCCTGCTGCTATTTTGTGTTGTCTCCATGGGGTGATACTCAAATCCGAATGCTGTTTGATTGTAAATTTAAATTTTAGCCCCTGCAGTGGAATAAGAACTCCAGTTTATTGAAGAACTGACCTCTTTAGATGCAGGACAATCATGTGCATGGGTACACCTCGGAAGTGCATGGTTAATGATATTTCTTTTGTTCTTTCTTTAGCCATGGTCCTCTTTGCTCAGGAACTGGAATAGCCTAGCAGTGACTCATCCTGGTTACATGGCATTCCTAACTTACGATGAGGTGAAAGCACGGCTTCAGAAATTCATCCACAAACCTGGCAGGTTAGTGCTTGGTAGCAGTTACCTTTTTGAGGACTCTTGCTAACTCCTCTAGTTAGTTACTTTTGCAGCACCTACTGTGTCAGTGAAGGTTCGGTCTGACAGAGGGGCCTTACTTGCTGGTCGCTATTACAGTGCGCTGTGGCAGGGGAGGGGATTACTGCCTCTCATCTCTGGAGACCACTGGTTGCAAGCTACTTTTAAAAATGGAAACCTTGTATAATCTTTTTAAAAACTTAATTTGAAACAGCAAGTGAGTGTGAGGACACTCATCCTTATCGCTATGGATTCTGTGTTTAATAGAGCACACACACGAGTTTTTAGATGCTTCACTCACTTGTATCAGACTGCAGGGTTCTCCCTTTGAGCTACAAGTGAGTAAAGTGGTAAAAGCTGGTAGAAATCTTCCAGCTACTTCAGCTTGTCTTTATCTTCCATCTTGACATAGCTAGATGGAGGCTACCTACTTGGCACTTAACTTTTTTTTGGCCGATCGAGCCCAAACTTGGAGTTTCTGTTCTTTTGTCTCTTTTCAGTTACATATTCCGATTGAGCTGTACGCGACTTGGTCAGTGGGCCATCGGTTACGTCACTGCAGATGGGAACATTCTCCAGACTATCCCCCACAACAAACCTCTTTTTCAAGCGCTGATAGATGGCTTCAGGGAAGGCTTGTAAGTAACTTTGCATTAGCCTGTAGCATGTTGTGCTTGTTCAGTCTGCGGTGAGTGTACAATGCACCCTGTTGCTGTGCATCCTATGATTTATCTGCCTTAATCCTGTCACTGATTAATGTATCTTTTGAAATGAGTGAGATGATAGAACATACCTAGTGGATTCTGTCACGTGTCACTGTGTCTGGTGGCAAGTGCAGCGTTTTGCAGCGGTCATGCAGTTGACAGTGACATTGTGTGGGTGGACATTGCGCAGTTCTTCCTCTTTATTTAAGCCCTGAATCAGCAAAGCACTTTTAAGCATATTAGTTGACCTGTTGAGGTCGATGAAACTGCTCATAAGCTTAATTGCTTTACTGAACTGCGTTCTAAAAGAGGGAATTTGACTCTTGAGAATATTCATAGAGAGCGCCATTTTTTTCATTGCTTGTCTCTCCTTCTCAGTGCCACTGTTGAAGGTACATGTCTGGCTTGTAGTTTCCTGTCAGCCTAGCCTCTTCTTCGATTTGACCCTATACTGATGTCACAAAAATTAGGATTATGAGTTATGACATCAGTTTTCTTTCTTCGGGTGTTACAGTTTCATCATTAAGACATAACTGCAGGGTGGGTCATATAAGAAGAGAAGATTGGGGGCTGAGGGTGCCTTTTATTTAAAAAAAACAGAATCATTTGATCATTGGCAAAAGGGAAACCATGACAGACTTCTTGTTTGCATATTGATAAGTGTGGTATAATAGGGGGCTTTCCCTGGTCCGAAAGTTCTGAGCTGCTCGGTCTTTGCATGGTAAAGTGCCCCTACGAGGGGATACCAAGCTGAACCTATAGGCAGACTTTTCTTTTGTTGAGTGATCAGTGTTCAAGCATAGTTGACTTCTGCATTTTTTTAAAGAGATAAAAAAGGGTTTTAGAAAGAAAGAAAAGTGCCTTTCTTTAAATCTTACGTTTTGTTTACTTGTTGTAGTTATTTATTTCCTGATGGTCGGAATCAGAATCCTGACCTGACCGGTTTATGTGAGCCTACACCTCAGGACCACATTAAAGTTACACAGGTGAGCAAGAGGATTCTGTCCTGTCAAACTAGCACCACTTCTCTCCATTTTCAGGCCTCCTCATCTGCTTAATACACTGGTTCCTTGTGTACGAAGCAGCTATATTAGGTCTTGTAAGACACAAAAAAATCTTTGAGTGGTTGGGTTGGGGAAGATAGATTGAAAACATCAAACAAAGCTTCATCTCTGTCTAGGGCTGATAAGTTTTGGGTTCCTTGTTTAGAGTAATATGATAGTGCTGGCAGAAGGACACACTAACTCATATGTCTTTTTATCCCTGACCTATGTGACCTTAAGTTGAACTTGAAGATCTATACTGAAAGGCTGCCAGGCTCTTTTAAGATAGCTTCAAGTCCATTTTTTTCAGAGCTTGACAGAAGCATTGCTTACAGAAGTCTCTAGCACATAAAATTGCAATGTAACCTTTGCAAACGTCTGTTTCTGTTGAGCTGTGGTTTGATGCTGTGATTTTTATGATTTTTTTTTCTCTGTGAATATTGGGGTGGATTTCTTGTAGTTATGACTAATGAGGTACATTATATTCCAAAGTGAATGATCTCTGTTTGCCTTCCCTCAAGGAACAATATGAATTGTACTGCGAGATGGGCTCCACGTTCCAGCTGTGTAAAATTTGTGCTGAAAATGACAAGGACGTGAAGATTGAGCCATGTGGACACCTGATGTGCACTTCCTGTCTCACTGCATGGCAGGTAAGGAATTGCCCCATTTGTGCACTCTTTTTGAGTGAAGTTGGTCTGTCTTTGGGCCGGGGTGATGTATCTTTTCCTTCCTTCCTTCTCAGAACTGTTTAGACCCTTATGGGTACTGATAATTTGGTAGTGGAGCTGAAAGCCTAGCTTGAAATTCATATCAATATATCTATTGTAAAGGATGCTAGAGTCTTGTCCCCGTAGGGTGCAGACTTTGGACTCTGTGTTCAAAACTGGTTCTACTCACTAGACTCTCCTACCTTTTCCTCCTTGTTTGTGACATAGTGACTACTTTCTTGCCTTAAGAATGGTGTGTGTGGGAGGGCCTTTTAAAAACCCGTTTTTTTTTTGTTTTACTCCAAATGATAAGGATCATGCTGTATTTATAGAGCAGTCTTAATTCCTGTTTCCCTCCTTCCCTCCACCAAAATACACCTGCTGAAAAGATACTAAACTTCTTTTGTCTGATGAGTTACTGTCCATTTTACTTGTTTTCATAACAGTGGTTGTTTTAATAGGCTTCTTCCTCTCCTCCACCAGGAATCGGAAGGTCAGGGCTGTCCTTTCTGCCGTTGTGAAATCAAAGGCACGGAGCCCATTGTAGTCGACCCATTTGATCCCAGAGGAGGAGGAGGATTGTTGCGGCAGTGTGCAGAGGGAGCTCCCTCCCCAAACTATGATGATGATGAAGATGACAGGGCGGATGATTCCCTCTTCATGATGAAAGAATTGGCTGGTGCTAAGGTAAAGGCCCCATTAGGCACATACAGCTGGATGTGGCAATAGACACAGAGTAAACTGGTTTTTGTCTCGTTGACTGTGCACATTGGAGTTGTTGAGCCCCAGAATGGAAACTGCCCTCGGTATTTCCAGGTTGTGGTTAGTACAGAGATGGTAAGTGCCCTACTATTGAAACGTAAGTTCAGCCAGATCTTACCAGTTCAGTCAGGTGATATTGTTCTACATACCAGTATCTCTGATATTGTATATGTTGTCCTGGAAGCTGGGGCTTTGTCCAAGCCATTAGCAGAGTGACATAACTCAATTCATCTACTGAAATGCAAGACCTATATTTATAATCCTTCTCAGCATGCCGAGCAATGCTGCTTTTGATTTATGATCTGTAATCCGCCTTATCAGCAGAAATTGAGTCATTTTCCTCAGGGCTTGAGTATAAACAACCAGCTAGAGAAGGCGTTTTTCCAAGGTGCTGATGACTGAACTAAGTAGAGGGCAGTCGGTTTTGCTGAGCAAGTCAATTGGATGGTCGTCTCTGAATATGTTGTTTGATTAATCTGTGTAATAAAGGTCTGATTGCCTTCCATCAATGCTGCTTCCTGCCAGGGAAGTGTGTGCAAGTAAGGCATTCTTTATGAATCACTGCACAGTGGTTTGTTGTTGTTTGTTTTTTTTCATTGCTGCCCCTTGCCCATCAGCAGTTAGTTGTTCTGGTGCCTAGGGAAAAAGATTTTGAATCTGATCTTTTTTTTTTTAAATAATTAGTTTCACTTTATATAAAACAGGGCCTTCTCATAAAGAATCCTCTGTTCAGATTTAATGATAATCCACCTTGATTCATCCCGGTTGTAAATTCTTTTGTAGTCAGCATTTGAAGTTCCAAGGCACCGTTTTGGAGATGAGTGCGGTACAGCTTGTCATTTCTTGGGGTCAGGACACAGTTCCCTTGACATGACCTGACTCCCATTGTGGTTTGCAGTAGGCGAGTGCTCCGGATGTGCCAGCACCAGATGCTTACAAATTCTGTCAAGCTGTTCAAAGTTACCATGCTCTTGCCTGTATCATAAAGCAACTCTTTTATAAAGATAAGGAAAAAAGGAGTGACTGTTCTGATTTGTCAGGTGGTGAAACAGTTCTCCAAGGACAAGAAGGAAGGTTTTGACACCGCTCCTGGTGCACGCTAATGATTGCTGTAAGTGCCGTCATGGCAAAGGGACAACTTGCACACCTCTATAATATAACTATGCTCACTCACCATGCTCTGCCGTTAATATAATGGAGCATGCCCTCTGGTGGTGAAAAGAAAATATGCCTACTGCAAATCCAGTACCAGTATTAAAGATAGTTGGTCCAACCAAACAATTTATAAGCCTTTTAGAGTGAGGTTTTTAGGTATGTGCTCATGTGGCTGAGTGCCAGAGTTGGGCCTGTTGGTGATTCACGAGGTTTGTTCCAGACAAATGCTGCAGTGCTATGAAACAAACATGACCTCTTATTGCATGCTTGGTGTTAATGTAGTAATTTCATTACAAGCTGCAGCAAGGTAAAGTGAGGTGCAGAGCTTGAAGGCAGGAGGGATGTGGTGCTTTAGATAGGATGGCTTCTCTATGGGTTGACTCTTGTTCATTTGCTTAATTTTCTCTTTCCAGGTTGAGCGCCCTCCTTCTCCATTCTCTGTGGCTCCACAAGCCTCACTTCCCCCAGTACCCCCACGACTAGATCTTCTGCAGCAACGTGTGTCCATCCCTTCTGGAGCTTCCAGCCCTGGGACCACTTCCAAGGTGAAGTCTTCTTTTTCACCGTCCTCCAAGGTCCTTTATTGAGTGTGGGGGAGCTATGGAAAAGTGGTGGACTGTCCTGACTCTCTCTTCAGACTCTACCTTTTCTTCCTTCCTCTCCGCAAGTCATCTCAGACCAGCTCTTTTCTTCCATCCAAGGAGGGCCCACAGTTCCCCCAGGAAGCAGTTTGTCCTTCTCAGTCTTCAACCAGTACATCTCTGACTACTCCACATGGAGCTGCATTTATGGAACTGTTTATTCCAGCTAGTAGCCTAGCTGTGTGAAGTTGGTTCTTGTATTCCCTTTACAGTTTCCCCTCCTTTCCCAGTTTTTCCACCAAGCATTTTTTTTCCAGAGAGAAAATTAAGGAAGGGGAAGGGAGTTAAAAGGAAAAGATGGTCATATTTCCTTAATGATCAGTAGAAGGAGGAAGCACAGTATTGGTAGCATTTCTAGGTGGGGTGTAATGGTGGTTGTTGGGTTTTTTTGGAGTGGGTGGGAGAGGCTGAGGCTTGGTGCTGAAAGGTCAGGTGGGAAAATAACCAATCTTATTAATCAGTGCTTGATAAATTGACTTGTGAAATCAATCTGTACAAGAAGTTTGATGAAATAGTATGAATTCTGGTCGGGATCCTGTATGGTGCCATGGTGGGCAGCAAGAAAGCAAACCTGGGACTTAGTATATATTCCTAGCCATAAATGGTTAAATGTTGTATCTAAAGGTCTATGGAGGATATAGCTGGGAGTTATTTCAGGTCTTCAGCTGCCCTAGAGTTTATTTCGTGTAAGAAGCCTCGTAACTGGGGTATGTGCAGTGAGCTGGACTTCCTGCTTGTTAAGCTGTGGTTTTACATGTCTGATGTTGTCTTACAGGCTGCTCCTGGTCCCCTCCACAAAGATAAACCTTTGCCGGTACCTCCAACGCTCAGAGATCTCCCACCACCGCCCCCACCAGACAGGCCATATTCCATTGGGGCAGAGAGCCGACCTCAGAGACGTCCTTTACCCTGTACACCAGGAGACTGTCCTTCCAGAGACAAATTACCCCCCGTACCCTCCGGCCGTCAGGGGGAGCCCTGGCCATTGCGGCCAATTCCAAAAGCGCCGTCTGCAGCTCTCAGTCCTAGTGACCCTTGGGCAGGAAGAGAGTTGACGAACCGGCACTCACTCCCATTCTCACTCCCATCTCAGATGGATTCCAGATCTGATGCTCCTAGGCATGGGAGTACGCTCAGCTTAGACACCACAGCGGTAAGTCACCGGGTGTGGTGGCATCCTGCTTTCTAGTGGTGCAGGACTGCTTCCCGTGAGTGGGAGAGACGGAATGCTGCTTGTGTAAGACTTCTCTGAAATGATGATAAAGCTGAGCTGTCATTTTTGTTCACATTTTTCATACAAATTCTAAGTGCTGGATCAAGAGCTGTGAGCAATAAATCCTCCTATGGGATGTCATTGCCCTGGGATTATGCATCACACCCAGCCCAGAGTGGTCTGTAGGAGAGGAGACTTCAGTCCCTATGGCCCATTCAGTCCTTTGGCCTCTCTTTTGAGACAGCCAGGAAGGTGGTCAGGTAGTGCTGGTTGTGGTGGGCTTTTTTGGGATGTGGTTTCTTTGTCCGTTGACAGCTGGACTAAGAGCCCAGCTCGTTTTAAATGGTTGCTATCAGTTGGCAACAATTTACAGTCACTATTGACTTTGGATTTTAAACCAGTGATGATATTTTTATATTTGGAGCTGGTTTGGGGGAAATGCATGTTGTTATTTTTATACATATACATATACATATAAAAAAAATTGACACGTACCAAAGTCTGTGTTGAGTTTGGGGACTGATACCCCAACCACCACCTGTAACACATTGTGATGCAGTATGTTTCAGTCAAGAAGAAATGCTTCCCAGAACATTTTACTTTTTCATTCTTTAACCCTTATCTGTTGCTTCCTCCAACTCCTTCAGAGTTTGAAAGCCAGTGTACTTTTTAGATATCAACAGATTCTTTTGCAGGTGCAAGGTTTCTTTAAATGGATGATTCAGAATGTCAAAGAAGCTCTCCTTTCTCAGACGAGAATTGGTGCTTCGGTGATGGGACATTGATGTCTGTTTGAATCTGCTGACAGTCGTGCTATTTCTAACCTATCGTTTTTTCTTTGCAGAACTTGAACAGTGGTCCCCCAACAGGCTCAGACTATGAGCACCCCAAAATAAAACCCTCTTCATCTGCCAATGCTATCTACTCTCTAGCGATCAGGTGTGTTACTTTCGAATGAAGGCTCTTTTCTTGTAGTAGAGATAATCAGTTCCAGGACTGCTGTAGAGAGGGCAGAAATGTACTTCTGGGTCTGTAGTCGCATCTCGGTACTCTTTGGTACCAGGGTTAGAATTTGACATTATATAGATGGCCTGAGTTTAGGATTCAAGCTCTGGATTGTTAAAAACATATGAACAAGGAAAAGTAAATCTCTCCGCAAGTATCCTTAGTATTAGATCTATAACTGGTCATTTCGAGTGGTGATGGAATGGTAATTACCCAGAACTGTTGCCGTCTCAGACAACTGGTGTGCAGTGTCCTGTGCCTTAGACACAGCAGTACATATGGCATGAGGTTGAAATGTGAGGTCCTCCAGTGGCTAGGATATCTGTATGTCACTGTTACCATGCACCTTGGACAAGACTTTTGCTAATTATTTCACCGGCAAGTCGGGTCTCACAATTACACAGCTCAGAATTCCAGGAAGCCAGGTTGTTGCTTCAGTCAGAACCAGTTTGAAAAGTCTTGCTTGACGCTTTGGCTTTCAGCGCTTGAGAGCTGATGGGTGCTATTTTGTTGTTTGGATTAACCGTTGTTTGTTTTTATTTGCATTAACTATTTTTCAAACTGATGGTGTTTTTGTTTGGATTAACTGTTTTTCAAATGCTCTTGATCCTCTTCCTTCTGCCCCCAGACCACTGCCTGTGCCAAAACTGCAACCCGGGGAACAGTCTGAAAGCGATGAGGATACTGAATACATGTCACCATCCTCTCTGCCTCTGGTGCCACCTGGTCCTGCCCTACAAAAACCAGAGATCAAACTGCCTTTGGAAATGACTCCTGGTTTACGGTGAGACTACAGTTGTCTCTGCTGCGTTTACAACCCCACCCGTCTAAGGAGGCTTGTTCATTTATTCTGGCTGAGGTTTTATTCCCGTGGTTTACTTGCTGTCTGTTTCCCACTGGTATTGACCAGAACTAGATTAGAGTAGTGGGGTAAATGAAATGTGAACATTGCTCTGGTCTCAGAGTCCTTTATAGTGGAATCAGTTCACCCCTGCCCCCAGGCCATTTTTGTTGTTGGTCCTTTGACACCAGCAGACACAGAAATGTGACATTCCATGTACAGCTTTGTTCCCTCACTTTCCAGTTATACCAGTTAAATGTTGATCTGTTATGTTGCAATGGAGACAATGTCAGAATGTGTATGAGAGCAAATATTCTCTGAAAGAAAGTAGGTAGCAGAGCTGTGCTTCATATCACAGCATGCGTCTGAGAGGAATCTAAATAGCAGATTTTATGCGAGGAAGAAACTACTGTTGCATGTCTGAAGGGAACATTTTTTTCCCACTTTTCATTCAGAGAGTTGGAGTGTGACCAGACAAATAATGTCTGTATGTATGAAGCTATGTACAACATTCAGTCCCAGGCAACATCCTCTGACTTGGAGACCACCAACACTTCTGGTGAGTGGGCATGAATGCATGTTATAAAGCACCCAGGAGAGAAATTGGGTAGGAGTGAATTGATAAGATTCCCAGTTTAAATAGCATTTAAGCTATCATTTAACAGAGGTGTCACTTGCTGTTCAAGGTAAATAGTTTGTCATATGCGTAAGTGATCAATTGGCATTGCCTACAGACTGCGAACTGGGATGTCAGTAAAGAGAACCTGATCTGACATGGGTTTAAGACACTCATCAGTTGCTTAAAAGAAATCATTGTTATGAAGATTTTGTATGAAGTGGTAGTTGCTGTAGGTAGCTGGGATGGAAATTGTCAGCCCAGACTTGTCATCTTTCTGTTTCCAGCTGTTCCCATTAATTCTCATCATAATTATTGGTAGTTTTCACTGAATTTATGAATTCCTCCCTGTGCGTGTATCTGACACACTCCTTTTCTAGTGCGATCCATTTCAAGTCGCTGATTCTCAATGGAGTAGGCAAAGGCCTATGTGGCAGTTGTGATTAGTGGGGATATCACACAGCATGTCTCTAGGGCAAATTTTTTTGGCGTGCTAGCATTCTCACTGATGTCCTGAGACACTGGAATTTTCTGCCATTGGGGGATCAAGGTGAACCCAAATCTTGACCCTTTTGGGGATTGATGCAAGACGTGTCTCTTTTCACAGCCCCTGCCCCACATTAACACAGCTTCAAAATGACTTTGCCATTGCTTCTTGGAAGGGAATAGCCAAGAATGAGCATGCTCAAGATAGCGTATATATATTGAGGGAGGGATCTTAAAGGCATCTGCCTTGCTCCGCAAGCATAGTGTAAAGTTTTTAAAATTAAGTAGGAAAGCTGAAGTGCGTGTGTGCATGTGTGAGAGAGAGAGAGACACACGGGTTTTTAAAAAATAATATACCACTTGAGGCAGGGGTAGGCATTTACAACTCTTCCACTGTGATACTTTTTACACACTGCCTCCTGGAAAGAACTTCCTCTGGACTAGGGGTTTCAACAAGAGACCCGTAGCTATCTGCTCTGCGAAGGCATGTGGACTGATGTGAATGGAATGTACAGCCTGTCTCAAGAAAGAGAAGGCTCTGTTTAGCACTTGGAGCTAATTGTGTGTGTATTTTTCTAGATGAGGGGGATATGGCTGCAGCCAATGCCAGCAATGGCCCAGAAGAGTCTGAGAATGAAGAAGATGGATATGATATCCCCAAACCACCTTTACCAATTGCCACAGCTCGTCGCACGCTGTCTGATATCTCTAATGCCACGTCTGCCTTCAGCCGAATGTCTCTGGATTATGATCCCATCACAGGTGAACACCCTTACCTCCTGATTTTACAGTGGTATCTGATAATTTGGTACACATCTTTGAAGCTTCTCCATCAATAACTCGATATTGCCTTTATGCTACAGAAGAATCAGTTCTGTATTACAGAGGTGCTCCAGTCCTGAGGGGTTAGATCTTAATTTGTTGATTTAGATCTTAATATGTGCTGCACTAGCCATTTATACCATTTGGTGTTTGGATTAGCAGTTGGCAGAACCCACCGTATTCACCTGGTCATCGAGAATACTCCTCTATGGAAATTAGGTTTACCTGTAGCACTCACTGGCAGGGGAAGTAAGACACAGACTCTAGCTGGACTTAAAACTGAGCTTTCTGATGTTATTGCCCCTAAAGACATTGGTAACTCTGTAGGCAAAGGCAGTAAGAAAGACCAATCTTCGATCTTCTGTGCTAGGTCAGACTCTTGGGTATAGTTCTTTGCCAGCAGATGGAGCTAGTGTTCTGAAACTGTTTGGTGATATCCACCCTGTAGAGAGAAGGGACTTGCTGGTTTTCTGTCTCCAGCCAGTAGAGAATAGTGCTGTCCTGGCTAACACAGACTTGAAAAGAGAAAATCAAGGCTCACTCTGTCAAAAAATCCTGTTTGAGCCTGGGACTTCTCATTCTGCAACTATCTAGTCACTTCTGATGGAGGCACTGACCACCTTGGGGTTATGTCTTGCATCTTGTGGGGCTACTCTGCTGAGGAGTTCAGCATGCCTGATTCCCCCCAGGAATCAAAGGCTACTCCCAGAGGAAGAGGATGTGGTAAGGGGCTCAGAGGGACAAGTAAGAAACGGTGCTTCCTGCTCCCAAGCCCTCTAACCTAGCAGAGACTCTAAGCAAAGAGCAGCTCAAAGTAGTACCTTTCCTCTCAGATTCTCCAGGCAGCACCTTCCAGAGGGTGTCTTCCTTGCCTTGATCAGTGCCTTCCAGGTCTTTGCCTGGAAGTTTCAGATTCCAGCTTTCCTTCCTGCAGAGCCTCCAAGAACTTTTCCCTGAGCTGCTCTGCAGACTTCCAGCTCCCACTCCCTCAGGATGCTCTCCTCCAGTCCTGGGAAAAGCAGCAGGACTTTAATAGGTTTGCCACACATGCCCTTCCCTGCACCTCCTCTCATTACTCCACAGTGTTCATAGAACACCATGGGTGGGATAAAAGAGGAGCAGAATCTGCCATCTTTCTGTTTCCAGCTGTGCCACTGACTCACTGTGTAGCCATGGGGTTAAGGGACTTCCTGTATCTGTGCCTCGGTTTCCCCATCTGTAAAGTGGAGATAATGGTACTGTCCTTCCTTTGTAAAGTGCCTTGAGATCTACAGATGAAAAGTGCTTTAGGAGGGCTAAGTATTATGATTTTGGGAGTTTCCGTTGCTGTCTGAATCATGGGATATTGGCTCTTGTCAGAGGCTGGCTCCTAGGTGGGATGGACCATTATGGCAATGGCTGTGCTCGATGTCCTGTACCATAGAACGTAGCTTCCTTTACACTTGTAACAAGGCTACATACCCATGGCTACTGTTTCAGCGTGACCTGCTGTCTCTGAAACATGATCCAGCTTATGGTGAACTACCTATTTCTAAGGCAAATTGTGGAGGGAGTTCCTGTTCACAATTGTACGAAAGGCTTTTTGGTTATTTTTAAGCTGCTTGTTTTTCCTGGAAGATGAGCAAGTTGAACTGCATGTTGGTGGATGAGGCAGCTTCAGTGAATTTGTTGCCTGTTGTGCTTTTGATATGTTTTCCAGAGAGCCTGCATCATGGTGACTGCTTCCTTCCTGACACCAGTGCTGGCTTCTTATAACTAGATTGTTTGGGAGTTCTTACTCTAAGGTCTTGTACACTTTGCAGACGTTCATCCTCTTGGAAAATGCCATCTTCAGGCACCTGAGGGGTTACCCTGAAAGGCAGATCAAACTTTCTTAAGATGTTCAACATTCATGTTGAAAAGTTTCCAGTGATTTGAAAAGTAGGACAAAATGTTTTCTACAGCTGTCAAAGGTTAAAATGAGAAGACAACTGTAAGGAACCTGGGATAGCAAACAGTGATATCTGGAGGGGTCGTGTTCCTAGACACTGGGCAGATTTCCACTGGCAAATCAGTGACTGGTGTTTTTGTTACCTTTTCACAAGAGGATACAACGTGGCCTTTGGGAAGGTAGACGCTGGAATAATTCATTGTGAGGAAAGGCTGAAGAGGCTGAGTTTGTTGATCTGCTATAGCAGGGTTACTGTTACTAGGTAGGGTACCCTTCCACTGGCCCTATTGCAGAGGGAGCGGGGGATGTGGTGGTGAAGTGCAAAAGCAAGAGCAGACCTGGCCCTGAGACCAGAATGGCCAGGTCTCAGTAGAAAAGAGCGGTGCCTGATAAATTAGGTAATATGTGAGTGGTTAAACAGGGGTTTTTCCCAAGCCTTAGAAACACATTGGGATGTTCGGTGAAATCTTTTGCATATGCATTGTTTTTCCAGACCTCTCTCTTACTCTCATTTTGATATCTGAGGTTTGCTCACACAGACTTACCCAAACAGCTCCCATTTGCTTGATCTTGTTTCTATAAGCAAAACCAGTAGGGTTTACTCATTATTTATTAAATCTCTGTAACCATTTTTGTGCATCAGGGAAGAGGAGATGAGATAAACTGAAGTTGAAAGGACAGGCTGGCTGAGAAAAGTGGCTTGTGGTCCAGTGCTACAACAGTGTTCTAAAGCTGCCTGTTAATGCAACAAGCACTTGTTGTCTTCCAAAATAACACAGTTGTTTCTCCTTCTAGGTTCTTCCGATGGCTCTCAAGTTCCAGAAAGGCCGCCGAAGCCCTTACCGCGGAGGATAAACTCTGAACGGAAAGCCGGGAGTTGTCAGCAGGGTGGCGCTGGCGGTGGCACCAGCACATCGCCCCAGCTTTCCAGTGAGATTGAGAACCTTATGAGCCAGGGATACTCATATCAGGACATTCAGAAAGCACTGGTCATTGCACATAACAATATTGAAATGGCCAAGAATATTCTCCGGGAATTTGTCTCCATTTCCTCCCCTGCACACGTGGCCACATAGCACATCACCTCCCTGCCTACAACTTCAGTGGACCAACTGCCTGGGCAGCCCACAGCCCAGCTGCAACCGCAAGGAGGAAGGGGTTCCTTGAGAGACTTTGTGCTGAATTCAGCCCTGCCTCTTAAGAGAATCAGTTATCAGGTTTCTGTGGTTCCAGATTTCAAAGCAATGGAATGAAACCGAGCGGATAGATGTGTATACAGCGTGTGTCTTGGCATCGTTTTGGAATCCTTCACCCCCGCCTCTTGTCTGGGAGTACAGATTTGTTTCAAAGGGCATTGGTAGAAATCGGTATCATGACAAGTGATTCCAGAGCTGATGCTCTGGCGGTGGGGGAGTGTTTTGTGCTGTGAATTCTAACTGAATGCTCTGAAAATGTCTCCAGGTTGATGTGGTGTGTCCTGTGGTTCATGGTACTAGATTGGGACTTGTTCACTGCTGTGTGTTTTGGCTCAGGCTTTTTAGAGCAGTCTATAGGTGGCCCTCTGCTGGGAATACCTAGGAGATCTAGGAAGAAATGATTAGATTGCTTCCGTTTACTGTGGCATTTCTCTTGTACCCATAATTATTGGTCACAATTTAAGTCCTCCCCTTTAGCCGGGATGCAAGTGTGACTGGCAGCAGTCAGGTATTTTTAACTCCTTAGTGCTGGGAGATGGATTTCTCTCACCATGTATCGCATTGCCGGCACTGGATTCCAGGGAGTTAGTTAGGTTGAACTTTGGAAGGGGGGGGGGGGAGAGAGCATCTTTTGGAGAGAGTAGGCATGGAGAACTGGCTGCTGCTTATCCTTTTAGCCCAGAGCATTCTGTGCTTCAGTGCTTCAACTTGCTTACAGCTGTGCTGGACTTGAGCAGCTACCACTGGATACTCCCATGCACTCTTTCTATAGGAATGTTGCATCTGGTAAATATGATGATTTATTTATCTAAATTGCATGGCGGCTATAGCACACTAGTGGCCTTCACACACATTCCATCCTCTCCGTTAGAGAGCGCTTGTGGGAGCCACTCACCTGTGTGCCAGGTTTTTGTGGAGTAGGTAGGTGCAACCGATGTATCTCATCAGTATCGTGTCTGCTTTGTAGTAAAAATGCAACAAAATTCTCTATGAGGCTGTCTGCCACAATAATATGGGGCTTGCTTTCCCTTTCTTACACCAGGGAATTGTCAGAGCTTGTGTCAGACAGGAGATCAGAGGAAATTGTGTAGTTATGAAACAGTCAAACTGGACTTTAAAAGTTGGTGTTCAACTATTATTTTGGAAAAACCTGACTTGCTAGTATCCTGCTTAGTCAATCCCTTTCAATTTGTGTCTCTTTGGTGTTCACAAAGTGACTGATTCCGTCAGAGAGGAATTAAATCAAATAGAGATACAGAGACCATAGTCTGACAAATGGACAAAATGCACATGTATTCAGTGCACATTAACTTTTCAGATTGTGCCTGCAATTATTTGGCTCGCTGTTGAATGTCAGTAGTATGAATGAACAGCAGTCGTGACTAAATGAATATTGATGGCTTGAAATATCTGTAGGGGGGTGCGAGACTGTTTGATGTAGTTCGTCCCTTTGACAGAATCTGGTAATCAGATCAGCAGCCCGAAATTGACAGAGGGAATTTACCAAGAGTAATAGCAAATGTTACAGAAGGGAACAAAGTACTAGATTCTCATTTTAGGTGGAACATAATGATTCTCTCTGAATCTACAGCCTTATCGTTGTAAGTGCAGTGGGATCCAGGTGACATAAACGCATGGACTGTCCTCTTTCCTCCCTTCTTTGGTAAAGAAAATATTGTCTGGAATGCTAGGGAGAGCAACTCTCTGGGCGGTACAGTCACTGCCCATCAGTATTGCTTCTGTTTCATTGCCAGAGGTATAATTTGCAAACACAGCCTGATGCTGTGGTTTGAGTTGGTGCGAGCTGTGGGAGATGCTGACTGTTCACTGTAATAGTGCAAAGTCAAGTCGTGTGACTTCAGCGTGAGTTTCATGTGCATCGCTGAGGGCAGAGTCCAGCCCTAGTGAAGTTTTGAGCTGTAGAGAGAAGGGTGATGGTCTGCCCTCCATGGAATATACCTTTTCTCCTGTTCCTCTGCCTATGCACGTGACAGACAGCAACTAACATGTCATGTCTTGTTTTTTGTGTGAAATGCTGTGACAATAATACATAGCAGGCTCTGGTCAGCATGTCTTTCCGACCTTGTTGAAAAGCAGGTCTAGTGCAGGAACAGCTGAGGTTGGTACAAGGGCAGCTCTATTCTCTTATTACATCTGCATGACACAGTGGTAGTTTTGATCCTGACCAAGCAATTTCTGGAGTATCCGAATCATTTCCTGGTCTGTGCTTGTTCAAAATGTGCTTCAGAAGCAAATAGCGACCCTTCTGATGTGAAGACTACTCTTTTCTACCCCTTCTTGGTATCTGTCTCCAAAGCTGCCACTAACACGTTGGTTTTGCAGCCACTTCGCTTATAACTTTCTCTGCCAGGTCAGCCTGGATGTTTCAGTGTGCACGGTGGCTGTATTTTCAACAGGGTGGTAGTGTTTCTGCCGTTGCTGCAGAGCAGTTAAATTTAACCAGCTAAAAAGCCTTAACTTCTTGTCCTGCCATGCAGAGTGCATGTTGTTCAAACTAGCAGTGTCCTATTCCTTGTGGACAGTCCATTTTCACAGGCTCGTCCTGTTGCTAATTAGATCATGCCTAGCAAAGCTTTGACAGACCTCTTTTCAGGGGAGGTTCATTGCCTGTGGACATCATTCCAGGATTAGAGATTTAAAGGCAATCCTTGTGGTGTGGATCTCTGACGTTGTTTTTATGCATGTGCCCACTGTTTGTGTCTTAAACTTATCTGAGAAACTTAAGTGGCTTTTTCTCCTTGAACACGTGAATGTTTGTTACAGTCTGCGAGTGTTGCCGAAGCATAGCCAAGCCAACGGCGCTTCCTGAGGTTGTTCTCTGTGGAGTAAAGTCAAGCACCTTGTGGTGTATTTTCCTTGCTGCTTTTCTTTTGCAGAGGTAACCTTTATGATTGCCCCATCCCACCCCTGTGTCTTTATTCCAAAAGCTCAACTTCTTATTTTACTTTAAAAGAAAGAAATGGGGGGGGGGGGAGCCAAATGTCTAGTGCCTTTCTTAAGGGAATGCTGCATCTCCAGGCTGGATCCGAGTACTCTCTTGTGAAAACGTAGAGCCTCAACTAGACTAGCTTTACAGATGCCTGTGAGTGCAACTGCTTTGAAGGGGACGGAAGGGGGGGGTGGGCGGGAGAAGGGAGAGAGAGATGGGCAAGAGTTGCTTCAAAGATGACCCTGTGTTTTGTAGCATTTCAACTGTGGAGGTTTCTTACCTTATCCCTGTTACTAACAGTGACTTGTCTGGATTGGTGCTGTAATAAGCTTGGTGTGAAGACAGTAGAATTGTAATACAGGATTCTTTTTGCTTTTAACAAAACCAATCAGAGTTCTGGTCATAAAAATGCTGTTTGTCCCCCACCTCTTACCCCAGGAAACAAAGCAAGCAAAATACAGTGCAGTGAGAGAGGAGTTTCACCAAGTGACAATCGGCAGGTAGCTGTGGCTGCAGATGTGTGTCCCCTATTCCGAGTTTCCAGCCACTCCCTCCCAATTGTATGGGAATCTACAAGACAACCAGTTCCCACAGGAGGGCGGTAACAGCCATGCTGTGACTCCTCTAGCTGGAGAAATCTGCCTGCTGACCTGCACTTGTCTTGTTCCTCTCTGCAGGTGCTGCAGATTTAAGCCTTAAGCAGTTAGTGCCTCTGCTGGTTTGCAGTGGCTTTTGCTTTCTTTGTAAACACAGCTTTCCCCATGTGTCCCTAACTGCTACCCAAATCCCAGGGCAGCTGGATAGGTTTGGGGAACAGCACATTGCTTTATGCACTAAGACCCTGTACATCTTTCCAGCTAATCTAGGGGCAGAGTAATTGCTGTACATGTGCATTTTAGCTGACTAAGGACAAAAATGCAATTCCTGTGGCTTTTTTTTAAATGTGCCCCAGTTTAAAATCAGAGCAGGAAACAAGAACATTATTATTTTTTAAATTCCTAATATAAATCTTTTTTTTTTTAAATTCATGGTGGGGGAGGAAGAGTAGCTTTATTTCTCTTGAATAATGAATACCAATTTATATAATATCAGTGTTAAAATGTTGAGATTTTCACAAAATATTTTAAGAAGTATAATAGTGTCATTAATATAAAACAAATTTATATTCGCAGTATTTAATCCTTTCAGACCTGTAAAGAATAAGAAAAACAGAAGGTAAATATTCTTACAGAAAGTAGCTGAGCTTTAAGGTTCATTTGATTTAAAGTCCTCATTTTGTTTTGCAAATACATTGTTAATGTTTAGAAGTTATACTAATGTTATTTATTAATTTTTTTCATTCTTGTATGCAGCCCACTAAAGAGCTTTTTTGTTTTGAATTTCATGCACCTGTGTCAGTTTAAAAAAAAAAATACAAAACAAAACAAAGTTTTATTTTTAAATAAATTTCCTTTGTTGTAGCATATCAGTGAGGTGGTCTTAATGTGATTCATGGAAAGTACTGCTCTTGAAACTATCACAAGCATGTTCTATGTAACAGGGATGCACATTAAAAGCTGAAAACTACTGACTGGGTGTTCTTACCAACCAAAGGAACTGATAAAAGGTACCTGAGACCTTTTAAAGGTTATTTGGTACATCCTAATACAAACTGGTTTTATTAGGGTGGACAGCTAAGGCCTGGTCTACACTAGAAAAGATATACCAGTATAACTGTGTCTGTTACAGGTGGATTTTCCCCCCACTGGCATAGTTATACCAGTACAAACCCTAGTGTGGATGAAGTTATACTGGTACAGAAGCTCCCTGGGTTACGCAAACCCGGAATGGAACGCTTGTGTAAGTCGGGGAGCGTCTGTATATGGTGTATTTTGCTTCCTGAACTGGAGTATGGTATAAACACTTATACCAGTATAGCTGCATCCACGCTAGGGGTTTTTTCAGCGTCAGTCATACCAGTGTAGTTAAAGCTGCAAAACTCTAGCGTAGACAAGCCTTGAGACGCTGCAAGTTTGTCTTAAACTGCACAGCCCTACTGAGTGAGGATTGCTCCTCATTCACAGAACTTTGGTCTCCTGCTAACTCCTGTTAACACTGCCTCTTCTGAGCAAAGGTGGGAAATATAGGAAAAAGGGCCTGTCGCCAGCTGCTGGGATTCTAGGAAAGCATGTGCTTCTTAGGCAATGCAAACTGGTACCTGAGAGACCTCATTCTTATAAGAGACAAATGAGAAATTCCTCTCTTGAGTTGGGGGGGAGGGGGACGTGACGGACTCTTGACCTCTTATGAGAGATGACTGTCAATAGATCTTTCCTGAAATACTTGTCTGCTTCCTCTATAGCAGCAGCACAACTAGGGAGTTAAGTCGGGGTGGGCAAACTACGGCCCATTGGCCACATCTGGCCTGTCAGACTTTTTAATCCGGCCTTCGAACTCCTGCCGGGGAGCAAGGTCGGGGGCTTGCCCCGCTCCGCATGGCTCCTGGAAGCAGTGGCATGGCGGGCGTGTCCCCCCTTCAGCTCCTAGGCGTAGGGGCAGCCAGGGGGCTCCACACGCTGCCCCCACCCCAAGTGCCGGCTCTGCAGCTCCCGTTGGCCTGGAGCCAGAGGGGGGACATGCCACTGCTTCCGGGAGCTGCTTGAAGTAAGCGCCAGCTGGAGCCTTCTCCCCTGGCCACCTTCTGCACCCCAATCCCTTGCCCCACCCTGATCCCCCTCCCCCCCCGAACCCCTTGGTCTCAATCCAGGGCACCCTCCTGCACCCCAAACCCCTCATCCCCAGCCCCACCCCAGAGTCTGCACCCCCAGCCAGAGCCCTCACTCCCCCCTGCACCCCAGCCCGGAGCCCCCTCCCACACCCTGAACTCCTCATTTCTAGCCCCATCCCCAGTCGGAGCCCTCACCCCCTCCCGCACCCCAACCCCCAATTTCATGAGCATTGATGGCCCGTCATACAATTTCCATATCCAGATGTGGCCCTCGGGCCAAAAAGTTTGCCCACCCCGTGTGAGGTGGATATAAACCAAATTCAGTCCAACAAACGAGAGCTCCAGTTCTTGTGTCGAAGGGCTGGTCTACATTAGGGGGGGGATCGATCTAAGATACGCAACTTCAGCTGAAGTCTAAGTATCTTAGATCGAATTACCTGGGGTCCACACGGCGCAGGATCGATGGCCGCGGCTCCCCCGTCGACTGTGCTACCGCTGTTCGCTCTGGTGGAGTTCCGGAGTCGACGGTGAGCGCGTTCGGGGATCGATATATCGCGTCTTAACGAGACGCGATATATCGATCCCGGATAAATGGATTGCTACCCGCCGATACGGCGGGTAGTGAAGACGTACCCTAAGTGGGAATGCAGTAGTAGCGCCTGACCCAGTTGCAGGCATATATTATAAATGCAGGTTTCAGAGTTGCAGCCGTGTTAGTCTGTATCCGCAAAAAGAACAGGAGTACTTGTGGCACCTTAGAGACTAACAAATTTATTAGAGCCTAAGCTTTCGTGGGCTACAACCCACTTCTATGCATCCGAAGAAGTGGGTTGTAGCCCACGAAAGCTTAGGCTCTAATAAATTTGTTAGTCTCTAAGGTGCCACAAGTACTCCTGTTCTTTTTATTATAAATGCAGTAGATGAATGAGGGGTGAAGAGAGGAGGAGGTGAAAGCACATGCGCTGAAGTCATGCATTGGACAGTCCAAGTGTACAATCCACACTTAGGGAATGTCACCACCCCTAATTTAGTTTCTCACTGCACCATTGTGAATTGAGACAAAGTACAGCCAGTCCTGGAAGTATTTTGGCTTTTTATTTTCACATATATAAAAAAAACCCTGCAAATATCAGACAAAATCTTAAATTTACACACAAACCAACAAAAATATATATATATATATGTAACAAAAGCTTTTGCTTCTGATATTTCTAGCTCACAAGTACAGCTCACCCTTTTTGTTAATGAGTTGGTTGCATCTGCTGCTGCAGAGTCTCATTAACCGCTGAGGAAGTTGGGTGCATAGGGAAGGAGCTGCTATTGTTTTGCCCAGTGTTAATGTAAGGCTGTTTGTTGCTTAAGTGTTGGAGGAATGGAAAATAAATGGCTGGTTAAGTAGCAGCTATGGAGGGTGTATGCCTAGATGAAACAAGTTCTACAACTTGGTTTACTTCTCTAATAGGAATCGAGAAGGAAAAGCAAGGGGCTCATCTCCTCAGTGTTCGCCTGGGGGTGGGGGAGAGGTCCTAGGGCTGATGGAAGCAACAGCAGTATATGCTTGCAGGCTGGGTGTTATCAGTGAGGTGGTGTTCTATTGGATATCTCTGAGATAGCACCAGTTCAATATTCTGTGGGAGCTCAGTTCTGTCAGTTTCCCTTCTTGTTCACAGTTGTTACCTGTCGCCCCGGCCTAGGCCAGAGACTGTTATTTTAGTCAAGGATCTGTAATGTTTTATCTAGAGAGCATACTTAAAAAAAAAAAAAAAGCCCTAGAGAGGTGCCAATTTCTAAGCATGGCATAAAGCTTCTCTTCATCAGCCTTGACTTTAGACATGGTCGTCTGGAGGGCCTGCTCCTTTCAACAGCGGTACAGCTTAATTAGAAATCTGCCCAGGGTAGCCACGTTCCTCAGGGAGGTGGCAGGTAAGAAACTCCAGCTAAGCAATGCCACATCATGCAGCTTTAAAACTTTCATATGAACGTACTGTTGGGTCCAGTCCCTGCCGAAACCTCAGAACGACTGGGAGGCCCTGCTTTTTACTGCACGTAGAACAGAGATCCTTTCCTTTCAGCTACTTGTTCTCAATAGAGTCACTTGGGGAAAAACAAAATCAACTCTTCCAAGAATGGAGCGCTCTACCTGCATTTCACTGGTGCAAGTTGAGAGGCTGTGAATCTAAACCAGCAAAACAAGAACAGTTAAGGGAAAAGCTAAGAGAACTAACCATTTGGCATCCTACAATCCACCAGGTAAATTCCACCCCCTATCTGTAATTCATACTGTGCACCCACTATTCAGAGACTTAGCTGGATGCTGCTAATCTAATACGGGTTGTGGGGTTGGGGTTTTTTCAGTTGGAAGGAGCTCCAATTAAAAGCACAACTCTAGCCCTGACAAACCCAGACTGCCTAGCACTCTAGCCTACTTTCAGGAGGGCAGGGGGGACTTATCTGCTGTGAATTTTAGGTAAAAGGCTTCTTGACCCCCCCCCCCCAACACACACAACTGGAACAATAAAAAGCTAACGGTAACATTCCTGATAAGGCCTTAAATTCTTCCACCTATCAGGGCAATGTGGATGTTTTTCAAGAATTGGTTTTTGGCCTCTGAAGCAGTAAGTCAGTCCAGATTTGCCGCTGCTAGCGTGGTATCTTTCAGACCCTTGGCTAGTGTAATGGCCATTGGGCGGGGGGGGGCTGAGGTATTCCTCCCTGCAGAGCAGTCTCAGGGCTGTGATGCATTTCAAGGTCTCTGGCCATGCTCCCGGGGAGCTGGAGCAGGGTTGGGAGGTGGCGATCCAGGAACAGGAAAGGTTTGAAGGAAAAAACACACGGCGGGTCCCTCACTCTAGTTCCTCAGATCGATGTATTTCTCTGCCTTTGGACAAGAAATAAGTCATTAGAGGTAATCAGAGTGCAGGTTCTCCCTCCCCCCACATGTGAAAACACCAGCTGCTCAGAGCCAACCCGGTGCAATGTTCCTGGGTAAGTGTGACTCCTGGAGCAGTGGAGGCCCCTCCTTACACCGTTCTGTGGTTGAGTGATGATCTGAAGGCTACCGGGGCGTGTGCTCTCATATGCCGATTTGCATTAAACAAAGGAATATGGGAGCTGAACTGGAACTGTCCAACTGGAAACCTCTGCATATTAAAACTAGACAAAGCGCTTTAGGATAAACGGCAGGAACAATCCTATATTGGTGGGGGGGGGAACTGCCTCTTTAATTACTTATACCCCGTGGAGCAGCTTCCCCAGGGGAGAGGGAGAAAGCTCTCCTGCAGCAGAGCCCAGGAGTTAGGGCTGCTACCTTCTTCTCCTCCTCCTTGCAGTCCCATAGCTTAGGACGCCCCCTGCCCTGGTGTTGGTGGATCCCGTTCTTAGGCACCTACCTAGCATCTAGGGAGTCTAGGTCCCTACCCGGGCTTCGCGGAGGCCAGAGATTCTCTAGCCTGGAACGCCTACACCCCTTAGCTCCGGGACAGGCTGACCGTGAACGAAGAGGGGACAGGGAAACCTAAGGGCCGGGATCTGTGCTTTCTCCTGGGAGCCAGGGGAAGTGGCCAAGTTCACGGGGAGAGCGCTGAGGAGCGGGAAGGGAAAGTTTAGAGCAGAAGGGAAAGCAGTTTCAACACCGCTACTTCCCACTAGCATGCAGCAACACATCCCCATCTCAGCCCCAGCACTGACTGAGGTGAAATGAAAGTCTGGCACCACGAGGTCCCTCCACTTCCCTTATTTACTGCTGATGACGATGGATGATGAAGGCCCATGCAAGATCAGGGGTGCTGGGGACAGCAGTTGACAGCTGCTTCCCCAGCTCCAGAGGAGGCCTGCCCTCTGTGTGAAAGGCAGGGCAGAGACACCCCCTGTGCCCGTCAAGCATCACTGCTGCTCCTGGCCAGAGGCTGCAATGGGCCAGGCCAGCCCCCGGAAGGTAATTGCATGGAGAGCTGTCCTACCTGGTCACCTGCAGGTCTCTTCTCGCCGTTGGCACCCTGCAGAAGCCCCGCCTCTTCGGGAAGTTTATCTGACTTAACTTCAACTACAATCTCGTCTTTACGGGCATCTGGCCTGGTGCTAGGGGGAGGGAGGTGACAGTTTTCAGACACGTTTGAGGTACCCGAGCGCCTACGGGCTGAGGCGTGGGAGTCCAGGCCCTTGGGCTGATTCCTACAGGCTCCCAGAGGGCAGAAGGAAAAGGAGTCGGAGCAAAATCAAAGTACAGGCTGAGGGAAGCTTTCAACGACTCCAGCCTCTGCCAGTAGGAGGTGCTGTAGGGAAAGGGGCAGGAGCCCTGGGATAGCAGCCATGCTCAGTGCTGCTGGAGTGTGGGGATCGGAGCTACTCTGGTCACACACGGGATGGCTGGCTGATGGGGAAACTCAGCTGTGGCTCCCTACAGCGCCTGCTTCGGGAGCCTTTGCTGGGGGGAAGCTCTTGGCTACTCTACATCCAGCCCCCCCCCCGGCATGAGAACGGCCGTGAGGCATCCTAGCCCTTCCGGGGGTGTTCGGGGGAGAGCAAGGCGCCTGAATGGGATGAGATGGGAAGCGTGAATGATTTGGTGCGTCTTTGAGCCAAGCCCTCGCTAGCCGGGGGGCGCGAGCGCTGCGGGCGCAAGCTATGCTTACATGTCCTGCTTCCCGGTGCGGTTGCAGGGGATCTTGCCTTTCTTGTGCAGGAAGTAGAGCACGGCGCCGAGCACGGCGATCACTAGGATGCACACGATGACCGCCACGATGATCACGCCCTTGCTCTCCTGGGTCTTTTGCTCTGCTCGCAACAGACAGGTGCCGTTACTGCCTGACCCCACGGCTTCCCCGAGAGACGCCCGTCGCCTTCCACTCGCGGCAGTAGTAGGCAGCACGCTTACCTCTCCCCGGGCTGCATCGGAAGTGCACTGAAGGGGCAGGGGGTAGGGTGGGTAGCGGGGGAGGCACCAGGAAGAGAGGGGGATGCATGCAGCACAGCTAGCACAATGCACCGGGGGCACCTCGGGTTCTGTTCCTAGCCCTGCTGCTGGCTTGCTGGGGGTAACAATATGGATGTTTGTAACTGTGCTGTGTATTAGGCGGTAACTCCAGTGATGGGAGATCCCCTCCCGTTGACGGAGGTCGTGTCTTCACTGGCGCACAGCCGTTGTGCCGCGGGGTAGCGTGTCAACAAGCCGTCAGTGACTTCAGGTCCTAAGGCTCCAGGCGACTTGGCCTCCTATGTGCTTAAGCCACTTCTGGAAATGAGCCTTAGGCACATTTCACCCATCGTCTAAAGCCTCGGTCGGCTTCGAAACGCTCCGCTGACATGGAAGCACTTCTTATCCAAATACCGGGTTTCCGGCTCTAATTTAGACCTCCCTCTGCAGCATCTGCCCCCCAGTGCCAAGGACTGAGGGCATGAGAGCCCAGCTGAGTGAAGGCCAAAGAGTGGGGTGGAAACTAGGGGAAGAGTGGCCTAAAGGAGTCACATTCTAGTGCACGTTTCTGGGGTGTAATGGGAGGGCCGCACTCTGCAAACAGTGGGGGACCCAAAGCCATCAACACAGCTGTAGGCAGAGGGGAAGGCTGGGAGTAGGTGCCTGGAGGGCGCAAGAAGCGGTGCGAAGCGCTCACACAATGAAAGCAGGCCGGGGGTCTCAGGAGGGAAGGGACCAGCTGGAAGACAGGGGGTCCTGTGGGCTACTGACCTTTCTTGATGGGTTCCGCTAGAATGGCAATAAAGAATGGAGAGAGAGCACTGAATGAAGCCCATCCCTCCCCGGGGTGGGAAGGCACTGGACAGACATTCACCCCATTGGCTCCGGGACTTAACCGCCCACCCCCATGCCCCAGGGCAGCTCACAGGGTCTGAAGTTTAGCTCTAGGTGCCCATGGCATCTCTCCGTACCAGAACACCAAGGGGTGACTCGAAGGGATGCGGCTGCTATTCCCCATCCACCCCCATCTTCAAGGGGCCTGGGCAGCACTGCTTGGCCATTCTGGGCGCTCAGTGTCATCCCTGCCCCTCCACAGGGGTGCTTAATGTGTGGGTGAGATCGCCTCCCTTCGACCACGGCCGGGACCATTGTTCAGCACTGTCACTGGGGGCACTTACCGGTAGTGTTGCCAATAGGAGGAGGCATCGTCGTCGTTCCTGTAATGAAGACAGACATAGGCTGGTTGATTTGCTTCCTCCCCTCTCTCTCTGCAGAGCTGGGAGTGAGTTAGTATGAAGGGTGCCCCCAGCAGCATCCCAACCCAGCGCGCTCCAGCCTTGGACCATCTGTCTGTGCAGAGTGTCATTGAAACACCAGGGGCTGGAGCGGGCTAGCATTCCCTACCCCTATGCACGCCCCCGGGCAGCTGTGCAGACATGCTCACTGGCTTCCCCCAGCCAGTTACAGATTCACCCGTGTGCACAGTCCTCTCCTGCCACAGGGACCCAGGTCTAACCTGGCCAAAGCGGTTGGGGGGAGGAACGAACGAGATGATGAATCATCTTTTCGACTTTCTAGGACCTAAATGTCCAATACAGACGCCTCCAACGAATCGTGCTGAGAACGGATCACGCAGCGTGCGCTGCAGCTGGGCTTACTCTCCAGCCCAGAGAGACGTGAGGAAGAAACGTGCAGGAGACTTTGCATTTGGAAATTATCAGCCGGCACGTGGGGAAGGTCAATGAGTGTTAAGTGAACTCAAGCTGCCCTCCCTGAAGCCAGGCCAATGGCCATCAGAATTCCCCTCCGTCCTTTGGCAGCTCAGATCGGAGAGCTGTGTGCATTCAGCATCCTACCTGCTGATTTGAAGGACACGAATAAGCATTGACTGCTTGGTCTTCCCCATAGCCCTGCTTTTGCATTATCAACAGTGCCGTTAACTAAGTTCCGACTGCCGAGTCTCTGCTCTTAGTCGTGCCTGGGCCCCAATCAAAGCCAGCAGCTCTTTGATTCCAGGGTGAACTTGCAAATTAGGAAAATCACCATTTTACAATGAACCCCCATGACTACTCTTTCACGGTCACTTTTCGAGTAGAACTGAGCTTTATATCTTACAGTGCAGTCTGTCACCTCTCCTGCTTAGCTCACCCTTTGGAGTGAGGCAATCAAGGAAATATACTCCTTCGGGGCAGGGAATGTCACTTTGTGCAGCACCTAGCACGCTGGGGCCCCGATTCTGGATTGTGGCGCACAGCAGCTCCAGTAATAACCTATGGAGGCTTTGTAAACACTAGCCCTAGAATTCACATTTTGCCCTTATGGAAGAATTTGTGGGTGGGCACGTCATACCCTGCAAAGTGGACTTGGCGTTTAGATTTGTAATCCACAGGGAGTTGAACCCCGAGCAAATGGTTAAGAACCAACATGTTCTTCCATCCATGCAGCAAGAGACCAGGGAAATAGATGAATCCTACCACTGAAGAAAGAGATTCTCTCCGCACGTCTCTTCACAAAGATGAGTTCTCTTCAAGTGAACACAGCTATGAGTTAGAACTCCTTGTTGCTCAAAAGTAAGTAGGTACCCAGTGGGTTTGTGCCGCAATCACAGTACTTTTCCTACTAGTTGTAAATAGAGAGCAAGTGGCCCTCCCTGTTCTGGTATTAATGATCTCTTTTCTATGTACATTTAGGTTCACTGCAGAGAAGAAAACTGACTTTTACAAAGAGAGACGGAAAAGTTCCTCCTCCATTGGCAATTCGGGTCTTGTCAATCCTGCTTTCCCTGGACCCGTCTCTCCTGACTGGCTATGTTCGGCGACCAGTGACACTGGAATAAGGCTCCCAATCTGATGTTGGAGCATGTGAGTAGTCAAAGGGAATACTAATATACTAAGAACCAGATCTTGGGAGGTGCGGAGTATCCTCAACTCCCATTGACATCAACCTGAGTAGAGGATGCTCAGCACCTGACAGGATTAGGCCTTGACAGAAAGAGGAAGAGATTATTGTTAAGACTTGAAAAATGGCAGAGAAGCTCAGAACTTCCTCAGCAAAATCAGATCAAGCCAGACTGGCTACTCCTGAAATGTCTCAAGTGGAACCACCAGCTTGGACAGGGGCACATGGGTGCTGTCTGTCTTTCTCCATCACGGCCAGAGCTTTTCTCTCCAAAAATATTTGGAGTGGAATTTTCTGATTTTTGAAAATTCGAGGGACCCAGCAGGTAGAAACACTTTCATTTTATGTGCCCCGTCACTGCTTTCTCCAAAAATCAAAACTTTGTTTAAAAAAATTTTTTTTTGAGATGGCTGATATTTTGACAAAACGTATTACTTTTTTTTTTTTTTTTGTACCAGCTCTGATCCTAAAGAAGGGCCCAATTCTCCTTTACGCTGAGGCCCATTTATACCCTGCCAGTGCTGCATGAATGACTATCAGGCCTGGAGAATGCAAAGCCCCTTTGCAGATCCCCTATTCTAACCATCTCTTCACAGGCAGGCTGAGATCTATTGGGGTTGTGTGGGCCCATGCATTGAAGGCTACATGACTGGTGTCTGATGCTCGTGATATATTATGTATTTTGTTTCTAATCAGAAATTTTAAAAGAAAATCATTAAGAAAAAATGGTCTCCTTGTTTTGTGAATTAGAGCAGGAGGGGAGGACTCCAGTCTGGTCTGGAGTGAGAAGGGGATTTCCTTCATGGGGCACTTCCCCCGTCAGTGTGGCCAGGAGACTTACTCAGCTTCAGCGTAATGTGATGACTGCTATTGCCAAGCTCGTTAGTGGCTGTGCAGGTGACTCCTGACTGCAGCAGGTCTGGGGTGACCTGGACGGTCAAGTTGCTGATGACGCGGTGATGGTCTGTGTGGTTTTGGACCTGGGGGGAGATGGAAGAGAGTGAGGGATGCTGCTCAGGAGGGGAAGAAGTGATCAGTAGCCCATGGGTTCCCAACCAGGGCCTACGACTGCCCTCCCTATTGTGGGTTCCCCAAAAATATGTAACAGGAGACGCCTGAATGGAAGAGGTCAAGAACCGCGCCTAGCCCCCGGGTCCGTTCCCTGCGCTGCATCCAGCAGGTGGGTCTCACCTTTCCATTGATGCTCCACGTGATCTTGGGCTCAGGGAGGGCAGCAGCTTTGCACATCAGAGTCACCAGCTCGTTCAGTTGCACGGGCACCAGGGAATCCTTGGAACTGATCTGCGGCTTTGCTGCAGGGGAGGAAGAAACACAGAGCAGAGGGGTCAGTGTGGCCTGGGACAGATGGGACAATTTCCTGCAGTGTCCTTGGGAGACTGTATTGAAATAGGTGTATGTATCTTTGGGGGCCCATTGTAATTGATGAACGGTTTATGTCTTATTGTGGGCTGGGATTGTGTGGGGAGATGTGACAGCCAGGGGGGAGGGGTGTTTCAGAGGACTAGACTGAACAATGGGCCAGGCAAAAATGGAATCTGGGAACAAAATGTGTTTAGTGCTTTTCCTGGGGGGAGGAAACCAAATTCCCCACCTCTGGTTGTGCAAAACCGCAGCCTTCTGAAGCTATGCCCTTCTGCTGATCACCTGGTTCACAAAGCCAAGGTCAAAGGCCCAAGCCCTACAAAGGAATGACTGAGCTATTTATGGCTGTTTCGAATCTAAGGCTAGGTCTACACTGCAGCGGGGTTCCGACCTAAGATACGCAACTTCAGCTACGTGAATACCGTAGCTGAAGTTGCGTATTTTAGGTCGGCTTACCTAGCGGTGAGGACGCGGGAAAGTCGACCGCTGCCGCCGCCTCCGCTGCCGCCTCCTGCCGAGGTAGATTTCCGGAGTCGACGGCAGAGCGATCAGGGATCGATTTTACCGCGTCTTGACTAGACGCGGTAAGTCGATCCCCGAAAAACCGATTGCTACCCGCCGGATCGGCGGGTAGTGAAGACAAAGCCTGAGACGCTAACCGTGGGGAGGGATAGCTCGGTGGTTTGAGCATTGGCCTGCTAAACCCAGGGTTGTGAGTTCAATCCTTGAGGGGGCCATCTAGGGATCTGGGGCAAAAATCTGTCTGGGGATTGGTCCTGTTGTGAGCAGGGGGTTGGACTAGATGACCTCCTGAGGTTCCTTCCAACCCTGATATTCTATGAAAACCCAGTTGTGGGGTTTGAAGAACCTGAGGCTGCAGTCGGGGATGACCACTGCATGGAGGCTCTTTGCTTGTTTGTAATCGGTTTTCTCGGCTTTCACCTTAAGAATCAATGGGCTTGCTTAGAAAGAGCTGTGCGCAGACTTGTGACTACTGGCAATGACAGCTGTTCACAGCCTCCATCGAGGAAGTGAAGCACGGATGCTGCCCTGTTCCGGCAGCCTGGCTTGCTGGGAATAAACTGCAGCCTGGAAAAACTCCAGTCAGGAGGGAGAGAAAGGTGAGTCTCTGCCCAAGAGAGGTGACAGCTGAGGAGCCAGGAGCCTAGAGTGGGTGCACTCAAGGGCCCACGGAGGGGGAAATCCAGGTGCAATTATCCAGGACTGGGACATGGTCTCCCTGCAGCCATCTGCCCAGGTGGGGGGAGATGCACCCCGCCCCCCAGGCACAGGGCACACTTGCATTTAACAGAGGAGTAAAGAAGTAGGGAGGCTGCATGTCTCTCTGCCAGCTCATTCCTCCCAGGCCCAGGGACTGGCAGAGCTCAGGTGGAAGCAGTCAGGTGGGGACTGCGTGAACCACCAGGGCAATTCCACGGGCTCCTTGCTGGATTCTCCCCCTCCCCCAGCCTGCGCAGGTAGGGGGTGGGGATACGGCGGTGGCTGGCTCTTACCGTGAACAGCGACGTACACTTGCTTGGAGCGGGAGAGGCCTGGCACCCCAGTCACAGCCACCTCGCAGCTGTAGTTGCCTGAAGATTCGAGGGTGACGTTGCTCAGTTTCAGTTGCTTTCCTGGCCCCAGCAGTTTCCCCTTCTGGAAAAGGAGACGAGCAGGCTAGTGTCCGACGGCCGCGGCCCCGCCTCTCGCCCGGGAGCGGCACGTGGCCGAGGGAGCAGCTGGGTCTTCCCAAGCTTTCCAGCTCCACTGTTGGGGGGCAGGGAGAGAATCTCAGCCCCTCGGGGTTAGCGGGCAGGGAATGTCCTGCCCCGGGGGGAGTATTAATGAGGTTTCATCTAACTCTACAGGTCACTGGAGCACGGCCAAGGCCTCTCCTGCACGGTGCCCCGGTCCTGGTGTCACTGGAGCACTGTGCCATTGCCTGGGAGCAGCCGTCCACATGGTCCGTTACCTTTTCCTTCTTCCACCGGAACTCCAAGGGCCTAGAGCCTCTGGCGTCACAGGTCAGGGCTAAGACGTCTCCCTGCTGCAGCTGGATGGGCCCCTCGGGGGTTATCTTGAGCCCTTCGAGGTCTAGGGAGAGAGCAAGCGTGGGGATGAGATGCGGCGCCCTTCGTGTGGCCGAGGGCTCGCTGACGCTGGTACAGAACAGAAGCTGGTTCCCAGGAGCCAGCCCGGAGCATGGACACAGACGGGGTCTGGGTGGGGGCTGCCGGAAGCGGCCATTCTCGAATGCCCCCTCCCCCCAGCTGGGGAACCACTCCTCCGGTCAGCTGGCATCATGGGGCCCTGAGTCACCAGCCCATAGAGCTGGATGGGGGCGGGGCGTGCCTCCGCAGACGGGGGCAGGCAGCTGTGGAGCTCAATGGGAGAAGGGCTGGGATGGCCCAGGGGAACCTCCCTGCCTCCCCCCCGGCCCTCCCTTACAATTCACAGACAGCTCCACTGTGTCTTCCAGGTTCTTCATGGAGTCGAGGTCGATAGTCCGGCACAGGTACCGGCCGCTGTCCTCCTTCTTGACCTTCCGCAGGGTCAGCACCCCGTTGCTGGCGGTTAGGTCTTTCTCCTCAGGCTGGGCACCCTCCTGAGGGGCACAAGGCAGACGGGAGTGGGGGTACGTGGGCGCACACCTGGCTCGTGTTGGCACCGGGAGCAGGGGCGGAGCTGCTGGAGGTCTGTGGCCCCTTAGTCCATTTCCCTGCCCTGGGCTGGGCTGGAACTGGTGCCCTAGTGGGGGGGGGGGGGGCAGACTCTGCCTCCCATCTCTTGATCAAGCCCACTCTGCATGGGGCGGGGCTGGAACCGGTGCCCTGGCACAGCGATTATCCCTTTCCTTGAGCCGTCCAGCCCTCTGCCATAGATTCCCAGACTGGGGCAGGTCCAGGTGTAGCAAGTGTGTGGAACCCTCAGCACCCCCCCCCCACACACCCAGCGCAGGAAGGATGAGGATCCCCGTGCACAGGGGAGCACAGAGACAGCCTGTGGGGAGCTCAGACAGGGACTGTCAGGCAGCCCCACATTCAAGGCACGCTCTGTCAGCCCCTGGGCATCCAGAGCCTGCCTGCCCTGGCCTGCCGCCCCGTCCCTTTGCTCACCTGCACTTTCAGCAGGCTGTACTCGGGCGGGGGGTTCCCGTCCCCCTCGCAGCGCAGCGTCACCTCGTCCCCTTCCCGCACCTGCGGCTGGGGAGAGTGTATCACCAGAGTCAGGTTCTCCGTGGAATCTGGGGTGCAGAGAGAGGGAGACAAGAAGAGCTTCTGCTCAGCTGGGACCGTGGGGCGGGCAGACCAGGGGGCCCATGAGAAACTAGCAAGCGGCAAACAGGAGAGCGGGAATCTGATAGACACTCTGGCTGGAGAGCGCGGGGAAAACAGAGTTACTCCACCTACGTCCACGCTCAAGCTTCAGCATGAGGGGCTAGGACTTGAGCAGATGCCACATGTTGCAATGTACCTCCGGCAACACCTGGAGCTGGGGGGGGGAGGGGTGTGGATCACTGCAGGCCCCCGCTACCATCCCCATGCAGAGCAACAGCCGTACGGAGTTCAGGCGGTGCCATGGAAGTTACAGCCTGGTCTATTGCAGCATCAACCCCGCAGCGCAGGGAGTGTTATCGCCAGTATGGAGAGTCATTCCCCTTCCCCTGGGCGTGGCTGATCAGTCCCAGACTCACAGAACACGGTGAGGTTGACCTTCTCGGACGTGGCAGTCTGGTCGGCCCCCAGCAGGCGGTAGCTGACCTCGCAGTGGAAGCGGGACTGGCGGTCCTCGCGGCTCACGCGGGCGAAGAGGGTGCTGCTCACCGTGTACAGCCCGCTGGACTCCTTGGTGAGGGTGGAGAGGATGTTGACTTCTGCTGGGCGAAAGCAGGTGATGGGGGCAGTGCCAAGAGGGATTGAGCACCTGCAGACCCTGTTGGCTCCAAGGGACCCCCCCCAACCCCAGGATTGCTGGAAGGAAGGAATGGGGATGCACAAGCTTCTCACCCCTGGGCTGAGCAGGATTGCTGTGAGCTTCCTCACAACAGTGCCCATGGGCACTCCGTCACCGTGAGCTTCCTTGCAGCAGGATACAGGATTATCCTGAGCATTGTGATCCTGGAATTGCCTGGGCGGGCCCCTTACCCAAGCTCCGGCCTCCACAGGCTACAACGTACCTAAGCAGCCCAAGGGGAAGGAGCTGGCCCCAAAACTTACGTGTGTCGTCCTGCCACAGGGGGCTCCCGTTCTTGTACCATGTGATGTTGGGGGCCGGAAAGCTGTTCTTGCTGACGCACTCTGCGATCTGAGACAGCAAAGGGAGTGCTTGGTGCTGAAAACCTCTGGGTCCCCGCGCAGCACCCCCGTTTCCCCCCCCCCCACATGGCACATGGTGCAGCTTGCACCGGACAAGGCAGTTAAGGTTCTCCCCACCCCTGCTGGCACTGTGAGCGTCTTGCCAGTAGTGTCCCACCTTCTTCTGGGTGCCTTCCCCCCAGCAGTGCTCTGGCCCCCTCGGTGCTAGCCAGGCTGGGTGGGGTGCGGCTGGCTCCCCTCACCTTTGGGATCTCCTTACTCGTCACTGGGATGCCCGCGTCGTTCACCTGAATCTCAGGAGGCTCTGGGGTTTCTGGAAAAGAGCAGCAGGCCAGGCAGGCGTTTGGGGCCAGGCAGACTGAGAGGGAGGGGAAAGGCAAAGTCCCCGACCCCTCCCCAGGCTGAGCCAGCGCCACGCAAGAGGGAACCAGACCCAGCCCTTGTTCTCGGTTCTGTCCTCCGCCGTGAGCCTGTTCCTGCCTTCCCGCTGCAACCCTGGGAATGGCAGCAGGGGCGGTAGCCTGTGAGTGTCTCTCCGCCTGCCGTAGATCAGAAGGCGTGGGGATTAGTCTCTCTCACTAATGCCCACGCCTTGTGATCTACGGCAGGCGGAGAGACACTCACAGGCTGCCCTGCCCTAGGCTGCCGGCTTAAATCAGCCTCCATGCCCCTGGGCCAAGCCCTGGCAGGGGCAGGCAGTCCTGAGTGGGGGAGGGGAAAGGAACATGTCAGCAGCATCATCCAGAGCAGGGGCTCGCGCAGAGATGCCAATCATAGGCTGTTGCCCTGCCTCTCCCCCCACCCTGGTTCTGGGCCCAGCGGCACTCACTGTAAATGTGGAGCTTGGTCCGGTTCTCGCCCACCCCTAAGCTGCCCGCCCCGACCTGGCACACGAAGGTCCTGGCGTCCCGCAGGGTCACCCTGCTGATGGTGAGGGTAAAGTCGTCCTCCATGGCCACCCGGCCCTTGTACTCTGGCTCCGCCTCAAAGACCTGGCCGCGGACCATGTAGTAGATCTTCGTCCGGTTGCGTTTGTTGATCTAAAGGGGAACGAGAGGGACTCGCCACTCCAGCCCAGGACTCACCAGGTGTTGGGCCCTCTTTGTGCCACCAGGTGGTGGTGGAGGCTTTTGTTAGCACGGCGCCAAGGTGGCTGGTGGCGGGGAGATGTCTCCTCCAGGGGCCAGGCAGGGAGATGGGGCAAGACTGTGTCGCTCTGACTGCCCCCCCCCCCCCCACCGCCAGCCTTTGCCAGGCCAGCGACCGAGCTTCTGCAGGGACCTTATTCCCCCTCAAATGCTCCCATGCGAGCCCCTCCTTTCTGCCCCCCACCTACATCTTCCAGTGCCCCCTGCTTTCTCCCCCATCGCTGTCCCCAAGGACCCTTCCCGCTGGGGGCCCCCGATCCTGCCCCATCAGTCCCCCAACCCGGGCCCCCCTGCAGGTGTTGGTACTCACATAGAACCAGTTGATGTAGGCGTAGTTGCTCTCCTCGGGGATGGAGAAGTTGCATGGGATCCTGGCCGTCTGGCCCAACTCCACCTCCACTGTCTCCAGCATGGAGACCTCCACCTTGCTGGCCCCAACTGCTGAGACAGGGCACAAGGTGATGGGGGGGATGCCACACAAACACTGTGCTTGAGGCAAGGGGGGGCAGGAGAAGGGATCCCCCATTTCCCCTCCCCACCGACACAGACAACTCTACATGTGCTGCCGTTGGGCCCGAACCGAGCAAAATCGGCCCCTCAGGTGAGATGTGGGGAGCTGAAGACCCCAGCAAAGAGCAACAAGGGACAGACCTGCCCCCAGGAGGTGCCCTGTCTGCTCCCCCCCATGCTCTGGAGCCCTTGTGGGCACCATGACCATGCCATGGCCTGGCACGCAGATCCCACTGTCCACACTGGAGTGGCTCCTGTTGGCGAGATGCCTGTGCAAACACTGGCCGGCCTGCCAGTGCCCCTGAGTGGGCTCAGCACCCCCAGCCCACCATGGTGAGGGCAGCTGCTGGGGGCGCCCAGGAGGAGACCATTAGTCGAGGGCCAGAGTGGGGGAGAATTTCCAAGCACTGTACAGACCTTACCAGCCCTGTTTCCCCCCAAACCAGCACAGCCGCCCCCATGCCTGCAAGCCAGCACAGCCCCACACCTCCCAGGCACACCCCCCCCCCCACCCCCGCAGCCTGCTCAGCCCCATCCTCCCCACTCCCAGCTGCTCCACCCGCTCTGCTCCTGGTTCCTCTCCACACACTGCCCCAGATGGTTCCCATTAGGCAGCAGTCACTGCTACTGTCCAGCTACCCTGCCATGTGCAGCCAAGTCCCCAGCCCCCTCCCAGTCCCACTTTTCACCCCAGACCCAGCCCAGCCCAAGCGGGTATGTGCGGGGTGGGATCACTGCTTGCCCAGCGAGAGCTTGTTAACCCCTGCTGGGCCGGCTCAGCCTTGCCTGTCCACGTGCAGCTGAACACCTTTGTGGCCAAGACAATAGCAGCCGAGGCCAGTAAACTCATCACACAGCTTGGGGAACACCCTGCTTCCTTCCCCTCTAAGGGGCGCTGGCTCCGATCCAGCCCAGGCTGCAGGGCCTGGCTGCTGGGGGAGTGGGATGGGGCACAGGCCTTTCCCCACTAGGGACCCAGCTGAGGCTGGGGGGGAGCAGAGCTGTCTGGGGGCGGGTGGGACAAATCTGGAATGTCGCTTTCCCCATGGCACAGGCAGCCACAGCACTGGTTGCTCCATTGTCTCCCCAGCCAGCGGGGCCTAGAATCTGAGCTCCGGCCCTCCATGATACTCCCTCTGCCAGGGCCGAGGAAGCTGCCTGCTCTGCCCCCTGCAGCTGCCTCCACCCCCCCCCCCCCACCCCGGCACCCTTCCCCAGCTCTGATTGAGTCAGGAAAATCGTCCCACAGGCGGGAGACGCTCGGTGCAAGCAGCTCCCGCTCTGCTCTCCCCCAACCCCCCAGCGTGGGGAAGGCAGCTGAGCCCAGTAAATCACTTTCCAGATGCCGATTAGAGCGGAACGGGTGGGGATTAGGCAATTAGCAGCACAAAGGGGACAGTTATTGGGGGGGGGGGGCTGCCTCCTGGCTGCCTCGCTCCCCCCCCTCCGGTCTCCCCCAATGTTCTCGGCTGACTTCACTTCTGGTGCAGGATGTTGTGCTCGGCTGAGCACGACGTTGGAGGCTGCAGCCCCTTTGTTAGGACATCTGCTGGGTCTGAGGTGGCCTGGCTGGCAGTGCTGGCGGAGGTGGGGACGGGGGGGGCATGCAGGGCATCCGGGATCATGACACACACACCCCGGGGGGAAATCCCTGCCTCCTGGTCACATCCGCAGCTTCATCCGGCCCCGGCAGGTGGAGGATCGCTCAGGAGCCGCCACTGCCTCATGCCTGGGGAGCGAGGGGGCCCGGGCTCCGGCCAGAGAAGAGGGGGCTCCCGGCTGAGACGGCACCCGTCAGCTCAGGGGGCTGAGATGGCACGAGACAGCGCCTGCCACAACAGAGGGGGGTCGTGACCGGCCCAGCTCGGGCCATGGTGGAGGGAGGCTGCTGCATCCCACACACGGTGGAGGGGGTAGCGCGGTTGCGTCTGAGCCGCCGTGGCCCTGGCTGCTCGTGGAGCAACCGGCAGAGGAATCACCAATCCACCCCTCATGCAAGCAGGGCTGGAACCCCCTGTTCTCCCCTCGGCCCTGGGAGCATGGACCATTAACCCTGCCCTCCTATAGGGACACTGAGGCACACAGTGCGGGAAGGGACTCACCCACAGACATGTGGGTGATCACTGGCAGGGCCAAGAGTAAAACCCAGGAGTCCTGATTCCCCATCTCCTGTACTAGCCCCTGGATCTCAGCCTTCTGGAATGGGGAAGAGAACCCAGGCGTCTTGGCTCCTCCACCTCCAATTGTGAGCCTATGCCCCCTCCCTGCCTCACATCCAGCACCCAGGGGTCCTGGTTTCCAGCTGCACTACCAAGGAAATTCTACCCGCTTCCCCTGGGCACAGAGCAATGGGCTAGGTGGGGCAGAGGTAGAGGATGGAAGGGAGGGGGTGTCATGCTGGGGATCGAGGTGAGGACCAGAGACAGCCCAAGGGACCGGTGGATGCCCACAGCCAATCCTGCCTCAGCCTTCCCCAGCGCTGATTCTGATCTGCCGGGGAAGGAGCTGTGATCTGTGCCATCTGCTGCCTGCAGGACCCCATCTGGTCTAATTAATCTGCCCAGCAAACAGAGCCTCCTCTCCTTGCCCCGGCCTTTGTAGGGCAGGGAGAACCTGCACAGCGCCAAGCCCTGCAATTAACAAGAGATGAGAGGGCTCCCCTGGGGGGTGAGGGGGTCAGACAGCAAATCCCACTAATGCTGGCAGGGAAGACGCTTGGGGAGGGCGGGCACAACACCAGGAATCAGCCCAGCCTGCCCCCCACAGTCAGGGGGCCCAGAGGGGGGTCACTCCACAGTGAAAAGGGTCATGAAGGACACCTGATATGAGTGAGGACAGCGACCGTGGGGAGCAGAGATGGAGCTCCCTGTACCTCCAAACGACCGGGTCCTCAGAATGTCTATGGGGGGCTCCGGACAGATTTCTGAGGCTTCAGCTGCCCATGATGCAGCCACCAGCTCACCCACGCTGGGGGGAAGCCCCATGGCACCAGTGGGTCCAGTCTAAGCCAGTGATGGATGATGACAGCCTACGCAACTGGGATGAGCCAGCGATGCTGCTGCAGAGCCTGGCACACGATTCATGCCAACAGCAGCTCCCGACACGGGGGGCAGCACGGTGCCCAGGTCGCCAGCTTGCTCAGCTTCCCAGGACCGACCGAGGCACGTCTCTCAAAACTGGGTGTCTGGCAGGGAGGTGGCCACGAGGATTCAGCCCCCCACAGGCGAGAGACGGGCAGGCGTGGCCCCAGAGAGGTTGTCCACAGGTCACACCCTGCCTCCAAACCCCCCCAGTTCAGAGCCCCTGCCCAGGAGCAGAGACGAGAGGGCTGCGGGCAGGAGCTACTCAGCGATTCACCGCTATGGGCCAGTCTGCTTTCTCCTGGCGTGGGGGAGGGGGGGTGTCATCCTGAGCCCTGCTGCAGGGGGTGACCCATGGTCTTTGTCGAGGGGACCCCAAATGCCAGCAATACCCTCCGTGAGATTGCACACCCCCCGCATCAGCAACGGGCTGGATCCCAGCTGGGAGGGGCCGGCACCACGTGGGATCCCAGCTGGGAGCGGGCTGTGGGGCTGAGCAGGGGAGTGGTCATGGGGCAGTTAAAGCAAGAGGTGAGAGCACCCTCTGTAACACACACACACCCCCGCGCAAGGGCAGGAGGGGCTCTGCAGCTCCGGCACTGGCCACGCGCCTCGCACAGGAAGTGGTTTCAAAATCTAGCCACGCAGCTCGAGATAGGAAGCGCCTTGTCCTGCACTGGCCCCAACACAAGGGACCTTTGTCCCATCCCAGCCACTCACGTTTCCAGAGGGGAGCTAGGCAGGGCGGCTGCTCTGAACGCAGGGGTTCCAGGGTGCACTGGTCACAGACCCGGGAGTTCTTATGGGGGGGTTGGGACAGAGCAAGGGGGAGGTGGGGGTCGCAGGCCTGGGGGAGAGCCGAGGGAACGCAGCCAGGGTGTGTGCGTGGGGGGTGGTCGCTTATGAAGAGTCCCAGAGGCGCATCTTAGGGCCAGAGGTCCCCAAGTGCCACAGTACAAGGGACACACCCGGGGCTACAGCCTGGGTGCTGGGATCACAGAGCAAGGGACGCCGCCAGGGGCCAGGCCAGGATATAGCAGGGGATGGGGGGTCGCAGTGGAGGGGACGTAGAGGGGGCCACCCCCCATGGCTCCTAATTGGAGAGCGAGCACGAGGTCTTTGAAATCGCACCTGCTTGGAGCGAAACTTGCTAAGAGCAAACCCGAGTCTCCTGCCCGGGGCCATGCCCCCTGCCTTTGGCACCTCCCGTGCCAGGCCCTTGTGTCCCACACCACATCGCCAGCGTCAAACCACAGAAGCCTAATGCTCTGGTCCAGGGCAGGGGTGTCATCGCCCCGTGCTCGCCTAGAGCACTGGGATGGGAGAGCGTGGGGGTGGGGGAGCCGCAGATAATCCCCCTGCAGGTCTCTCCCTGCCCCCATCTCCCGCTGGGCTTAATCCTGATCTGTGGAACGGGACGGGAAACTGGATAGAGCTCCCAGACCAGCCTCCTCTCTGCCCCCCAGAGCCATCTAAGCCTGTCTCACTCTCTTCCCAGCTGGGGAGGGGGTCAGTAAGAAGGGCCCCAGGGAAAACTTGCACCTGGGGCTCCTGGAAATGGGGCCAGGCCCCTCCTGAGTACTGAAGGAAATCCCATATAACAGGGCAAGGGACCCCCCCCGCACCTGGCAGCCACTTCGCCCACAGGGCTGTCAGTGGAGGATCTGGCCCAGATATGGGGCCATGGCTTAGCCAAGCGGCATTGGAGGTTGTGTCTAAGGGCAGACGACCCAGGAGCGTTACAGACTGGCGGTGCCAGCACCCGCCCTGGACTGGCACAGCAGGAGACGCCTAGCAGGAGGCACCCTGAGCGTCCCAGCACCACTTGTTTCTTAGCAGGATCGATCCCCGATAATGCTGGCAGCCAGATCCCACCTGTCCAGGGCTGTGTGTGCTCTGCCAGCCGCCCCCAGAGAGGAGAGCTTAACAAACAGGGCTGGACAAAAGGCCACCTGGCTCCCTGGAAATGCCTCTTCTCCCCGAGCTGGAGTCAGAGCGCCGGGCCAAGCCAGAGGCCTGGGACATGAGGGCAAGTTTCAGGCAGATCAGCTGAGATCACACACCCTGGGTGGGTAGGAGACAGTGGGAAGAGACAATGGAGCTGCAGTATGCATCCTCCCAGCCTGGACCCAGAGTCGCCGCCCCTGTGGAAGGGGGCTGACAAAGGCAGGTGCTGGAGAACTAGCAGACACCGTGAGAGGCCCAGGTGTACCTGCACACCTATTGGACACACGGCTGGCTGAACAGCAGCTGTATTGATTTAAGCTCACGTGGAAAGAGATTAGCAGAGGGCACAGAGGGGGAGATTGGAAAGGGTACAGGGGCCGGGAAGCCAGAGAAGTGCTATGTTTGCAGGTGAAGGACATGCCTAAAAAGAGAGTGGCCCTGGCTGTATAGGGGAGAGAAGCCTTACTCAGAAGGCAGGGAGACAAGAAACCCCAAAGAGTCCAACGTGTGGGGAGAACAGGGAAGGGAAGGGACGGGCGTGTTTTGCTTGTGGTCAGCGGGGGCCCCTAAGAAGGAGATGCCCATTTATGAACTGGGACGGGAATAGACAAGGCTGAAGCACGACCTATTGACAAGGCAAGGACAAGCAGCTGGTTTGGGCACCGTGAGGTTGGCCCTATAAAAAGGCTCTGCCCTCTTAGGGGGTAGCAAAGGGGAAGGCATGGGGAGGGGGGTGCCTGGGGACTGGCGCATGCCGGAGACTGTCAGGGTAGACGGGGGGGGGGGGGGGGGTATGGGATGACCGTGGACCTGGCAGGTGGTCAACCCTGCACCCAGCATGGGGTGGTAGAGTTGGAAGATAAAACGCTTGGGACGGAGAGGGCCCAGAGGGACGTAGGAACTGCCACTGAAGCGAAGCAAGCTGTGGTGGGAACTCAGGCCCTGAGGGAAAGCGGGCTGCGGGATCCTGTGGGGCAAGGGAAGGTGCTACCGGAGAAATGAGTAGCCACGGAGCAGGCCCTGCCAATAGCTGATTGGGACCCGGAGTACCAAAGGGAAAAGTTATGGGGTGCTGTGGAGGACCAGGATAATGTGGGTCTCCCTGGCGGGTGAAGCAGAACAAGAGACGGATGCCCTGCCGGCCCCGGTGAAGCAAATCCCAGGCAGGAGGCAGCCGCACCCCCAAGGCTTATAGGCTTGAGGGTGTGGGGATGATTTGAGGTGTCTGCTCCACACAAGGCCTGAAGAGGTTAAGGTTGCTAGCTAGGCCAATTAACTGCCCAGGCTGCATCTGGAGGAGCAGCGATTAATTAGGGAGGAGGTTCAGCTGGACAGGAACAGAGACAGGAGGGGCCTGTATAAAGCCCAGGAGCTGAGCGCAGCTGGGGCCTATAGGGAAGTAGCTTGCAGTCACTTGCTGAGGGAAGGAAGGGATGTTTGGAGCCACAGAGGAAACTAGCCTGCAGTGACTCCTTGCCAGGAGATGTTTGGGCTGGAAAATCCAGAATTGGGGGGGAGCCAGAGAGGTAGCAAAGGCTCAGGGGAAAAAAGCAGCCAGGGATAGAATAGTTCAGACCTTGGTTGTTGATTGGAGGGTCCTGGAGCTGGCCCTTGGGGTAGAAGGCAAGCCTGGGTTCCCATGCCAGCCCCTGGGAGTCTCACCGAGCAGGCAGTGGAGACTGGCCCTGAAAGACTTTGCTACCCTGGACCGCTGTGACCTGGCTGGGGGCCCAAGTCACAAAGAGGAAGCAGCTGCTCTTGGAGGATGGTGCATTAAGGGCTAGTAGCAGAGCAGGGATACAATGCCCACGCTTGACTACTGCATGCATTTCTGGTCACCCCATCTCCAAACCGATACATTAGAACTGGCAAAGGCACCGAAAAGGGCAACAAAATGATTCGGGGTCTGGAACAGCTTCCAGATAAGGAGAGAATAAAAAGACTGGGATGATTGAGCTTGGAAAAGATGACTAACGGAGGGATATGATAGAGGTCTGTAAAATCATGACTGGAGTGGAGAAAGAGAATAGGGAAGGGTTATTTACTCCTTCACATAACACAAGAACCAGGGGTCACCAATGAAATTAACAGGCAGCAGGTTTAAAACACCTATAAGTAAATATTTCTCAACTTCAGCACCTGGAAATGGAGCAAATAATCAACCAATTTGCAAACATCTAAAAGATAATGAGGTGATAAGTAACAGTCATAATGGATTTGTCAAGAACAAATTATGTCAGACCAACCTGATAGCTTTCTTTGAGAGGGTAACAAGCCTTGTGGATGGGGGAAGCAGTAGACATGGTATATCTTGACTTTAGTAAAGCCTTTGATACTGTCTCGCATGACCTTCTCATAAACAAACTAGGGAAATGCAACCTAGATGGAGCTACTATAAGGTGGATGCATAACTGGCTGGAAAACTGTTCCCAGAGAGTAATTATCGGTGGTTCACAGTCATGCTGAAAAGGCATAACAAGTGGGGTCCCGCAGGGATCAGTTCTGGGCTCCGGTTCTGTTCAATATCTTCATCAATGATTTAGATAATGGCATAGAGAGAACACTTACAAAGTTTGCAGACGATACCAAGCTGGGAGGGGTGCAAGTGCTGTGGAAGATAGGATTAAAATTCAAAATGATCTGGACAAACTGGAGAAATGGTCTGAAGTAAATAGGATATAATTCAATAAGGACAAATGCAAAGTACTCCACTTAGGAAGGAACATTCAGTTGCACACATACAAAATGGGAAATGACTGCCTAGGAAGGAGTACTGCGGAAAGGGATCTGGGAGTCATGGTGGATCACAAGCTAAATATGAGTCACCAGTGTAACACTTGGGAGGAAAAAGTGAACATCATTCTGGGATGTATTAGCAGGAGTATTGTAAGCAAGACATGAGAAGTAACTTTTCCACTCTACTCTGTGCTGATTAGGCCTCAACTGTGGTATTGTGTCCAGTTCTGGGCACCACATTTCAGGAATGATGTGGGCAAATTGGAGACAGTCCAGAGAAGAGCAACAAAAATGATTAAAGGTCTAGAAAACATGGCCTATGAGGGAAGATTGAAAAAATTGGGTTTGTTTAGTCTGGAGAAGAGAACACTGAGAGGGGGGAATGATAACAGTTTTCAAATACATAAAAGGCTTTATAAGGAGGGGGGAGAAAAATTATTCTCCTTAACCTCTGAGGATGGAACAAGAAGCAATGGGCTTAAATTGCAGCAAGGGCAGTTTAGGTTGGACATTAGGAAAAACTTCCTGTCAGGGTGGTTAAGCACTGGAATAAATTGCCCAGGGAGATTGTGTAATCTCAGTCATTGGAGATTTTTAAGAGCATGTTAGACAAACACCTGTCAGGGATGGTCTAGATAATACTTAGTCCTGCCATGAGTGCAGGGGACTGGGCTAGATGACCTCTCAAGGTCCCTTCTAGTGCTATGATTCTTCATGCAATGCACAGTCAACCTGTGGAACTCATTGCCAGGGGATGTGTGAAGGCCAAAATTATAATGGGGTTCAAAAAAAAAAAATTAGATAAGCTCCTGGAGGGTAAATCCATCAATGGCTATTAGCCAAGATGGTCATGGACGTAACCCCATGGTTGGGTATCCCAAAGCCTCTGACTGCTAGAAGCTGGGACTGGACGACTGGGGATGGATCACTCAATAACTGCCCTGTTCTGTTCATTCCCTCTGAAGCACCTGGCACTGGCCACTGTCACCAGACAGGATCCTGGGCTAGATGGACCATTGGTCTGACCCAGCGTGGCTGTTCTTATGTTATGTTCTAAGAGCAGCAGTTCCACTTCACTGTATTTCCCCCCGTCATTTCAGGAGCCACCTACAAAACCGACCTGCCCTTTCAGAGGCAGTGCTAGTCCTCCGGGGGCCCTAAGCAGGAATATTTGGGGCCCCTCACAACACATACTAAAAAAGCAAATAAGCGGTTGCTTGAGCTGCTCAGGGCCCGAAGAAATTGTGTCGTGGGTTTATGCCCAGCACCGGCTCTGCTTCTGGTATTTAAACTCCTCGCTCTGCTCTGCTCCCTTCCCAGCCGCCTCCCCATGCAATCTCGGGACTGCGCACACAAGAGCTGCCTTCTCCTCCCCAGCAGCCTCTGCGCTGCCGGCCGATTTCAAGTCTCAGCTGAGGCCTTGCTCTCCCCTTCGCTGGCACCTCTCCGCAGGGCAAGGGGCACCAGCGCAGCTCCATGCAGTGCCGTAGGGTTACAGCTCACGCCAGTGTGCCCTATACAACACAGCCGGATTGTGGGAGGGAGGAAAGCCCGACAGAGACCCTGGTATGGCCCTTTGGGGGGGCAATGCCCCAGCGTGACAGCCGTTCCAGGCCCCCTGACCTCCTCCCCGCTGGTGAAAAGCAGCGAGAAGGAAGCAGCGTTGGGGAGCTCCTGGTGACTCAAGCAAGCGGCACAATGACTGGGTCTCTGCGGCCGGAGTGGGGGGTGACCGAATCCTGATGTCACCAGCCCCTTGCCGCCCACGGGATCCAGGGAGCTCAGGGAAAGGCCAAGCATGAATGGGGCATTATGTCAGCAGCAGAGGGCACAGGCCAGGGGGACAGCCTGCTCAGACAGCACAAGTGTGGGGGCTGTCCTAGTCAGACACCAGCCTGGTGCTAGGGCCCTGGGCTGCTGGGGGCAGTACAACCGCTTCACCCTCTGTCTCCAGCACCTAGCCTGGCATTAGGGGGGAATGCAGCCCCTTCATACCCATCAGTGCTCCCCCTCTGAGCCTGGTGCTAGGCACTAAAGTAGTAAGTCCCCAGGACCAGATGGTATTCACCCAAGAGTTCTGAAGGAATTCAAAGATGAGATTGCAGAACTACTAACTGTGGTATGTAACCTATCGCTGAAATCAGCCTCTGTACCATATGACTGGAGGATAGCTAATGTGACGCCTATTTTTAAAAAGGGCTCCAGAGGTGATCCTAGTAATTACAGGCTGATAAGCCCAACTTCAGTACCAGGCAAATTGGTTGAAACTATGGTAAAGAACAGAATTACCAGACACATAGATGAACATGATTTGTTGGGGAAGAGTCAACACGGCTTTTGGAAAGGGAAATCATGCCTCACCAATCTACTAGAATTCTTTGCGGGAGTCAGCAAGCATCTGGACAAGAGTGATCCAATGGATATAGTGTACTTGGATTTTCAGAAAGCTTTTGACAAGGTCTCTCACCAAAGGCTCTTAAGCAAAGTAAACTGTCATGGGATAAGAGGGAAGGTTCTCTCATGGATCGGTGACTAGTTAAAAGACAGAAAACAAAAGGTAGGAATAAATGGTCAGTTTTCAGGATGGAGAGAGGTAAATAGTGATGTCCCCCAGGGATCTGTATCGGGACCAGTGCTGTTCAACATATTCATAAATGAGCTGGAAAAGGGGGTAAACAGTGAGGTGGCAAAACTTGCAAACAACACAAAATTACTCAAGATAAAGTCCAAAGTGGACTGCAAAGAGTTACAATGGAATCTCACAAAACCGGGTGACTGGGCAAGAAAATGGCAGATGAAATTCAATGGTGATAAATGCAGAGTAATGCACATTGGAAAACATAATCCCAACTACACATACAAAATGGTGGGGTCTAAGTTAGCTGTTACCACACAAGAAAGAGATCTTGGAGTCACTGTGGATAGTTCTCTGAAAACATCTGCTCAATATGCAGCAGCAGTCAAAAAAGAGAACAGAATGTTAGGAACCATTAGGAAAGGGATAGACAATAAAACAGAAAATATCATATAAATCCATGGTACGCCCACACCTTGAATACTGCATGCAGTTCTGGTCACCCCATCTCAAAAAAGATATATTAGAATTGGAAAAGGTACAGAGAAGGGCAACAAAAATGATTAAGGATATGGAACAGCTTCCGTATGTGGAGAGATTAAAAAGACTGGGATTGTTCAGCTTGGAAAAGAGACAACTAAGAAGGGATATGACAGAGGTCTATAAAATCACGACTGGTGTGGAGAAAGTGAATAAGGAAGCATTCTTTCCTCCTCCACACCACAAGAAGCAGGGATCACCCAATGAAATTAATAGGTAGCAGGTTTAAAACAAACAAAAGGACGTTCTTCTTCACACAACACACACCTAGCCTGTGGAACTTATTGCCAAGGGATGTTGTGAAGGCAAAAGTATAACAGGGTTCAAAAAAGAACTAGATAAGTTCATGGCAGATAGGTCCATCAGTGGCTATTAGCCAAGATGGTCAGGGATACAACCCCATGCTCTGGGTGTCCCTAAGGCTCTGACTGCCAGAAGCTGGGAGTGAACAGGGGATGGATCACTCGATAATCGCCCAGTTCTATTCATTCCCTCTGAAGCACCTGGCTTTGGCCACTGTTGGCAGACAGGATCCTGGGCTAGACAGACCACTGGGATGACCCAGTCTGGCCGTTCTTATGTTCTAATGTACTAAAAACCTGCGAGGCAACTGGGCCTGTTGCCCAGCATGTGGCTTTGTGCCCAGGTTGTGTAGTTGGCTGCAAGGCCTTGCCCTGTTCTCCCTCCCTAGCCCCCCAGACTGGCCAGTCCCTCCCGCACCCCATCCAGTCAGGCTGGAGTTTCAAAGCCCCCGAGTGGGTCTTTCTCTTCCTGGAAATCAGGCTTGGTGAAAACAGAGGGTGTGAAACTGGAAATTAACAGCCGAAAATTGGTGTGTCCCATATCAGGCGTAAGTGATGGCCAGGTAATGAGGGGATGGGCTATTCCACCTATCACTGCCTTTGCGGGGCCTTAAAGGAAGAGACTTGTGGGGAAAAAGACAACAGATGGAGGTTACTGGTACAAGCTTCCCCATCAAGCTCCACCTGAGACTAAACAGGGTCAGACTTTAACAGCAGCAGCAAGGACGACAGCTCCAGCCCAGCTTCTCTTTTCCCCCAAAGGCCAGCTATCGCCGCCTTTGGCACCAGCCAAGGGACTGTGTGGTTCCTTCTAAACACTCTCCAACTCGAGGGGAAGGAAGCCAGGGCCATTGTTGCAATGAAACCTCACTCACTACCCTATATTTCAAAGGCTGCCACCGTTTTTCCTTCTTTTCTTTATCTTTAATCAGAGGTTGAACGGGTTTTTAATGGGGGCTTTGCCATGGCACTGAGATCTCTGGATACTAAACCCCGAACCTCGTCTACCACTGGACAGTGACTGCGTTACATTAACAGCTTTAGCACATTTAATCCAGCTAAATGAATACAACTGAGCTGCCGATGGGGATGGGGGGAGCCGCCCCAGTACCTCCTGCCCTGGGCCCTGACTTTGCCAGGACCAGCCCTGGGTGACCTTGGCAAGTCCGAATCTGTGTTCCTCAGATCGTCATCTGCAAAACGGGGCCAATCCTGATGGCTCAGGCCGCTTGGCACTGCTGTGAAAGCAGCCTGACCAAGGCCCAGCACCTTGATGGATGACACCAGAGAACGGGGGATGCTGGCAAGGTGGTGGGGCGGGGGCTGGGTTCCTCGGCACATGTGTTCCCAGCCTCATAGCAGTAATGGAGCGGCTGGCTGGGCTCCAGAGCTCTGGAGAAAATGTAATGGCTTATCGACCCGGCGCTGGCAGGAGCTGGGGAACAGAGATGCTTCCCGAACTGACAGGCCCGGGGACGGTAAACAAACCCCGCATGTAAACAAGGGGGCTCGGCCCAGTGTGAGGGGCCCTGGCACTGACCCCCAGCCCAGCCATTCCAGGGCGCAGACAGAGAACCCAATGGGCCTGCCAGCAGGGCTGGATTCGGCCCAGGAAGGCAGGGGAGGCAGCCAGCCACAGGGCGAGCATGCCACACGGGAGAGGGACTGCAGGAAGGAACAGGAGCCCTGGGAGTAATCCCAAGAGCAAGAGCTCTCCTGCTCCCAAGGGAAGGGGGGGGAGGCTCTGTCACTTGAGACAGCCCAGCGGTGGCGAACGGGGAGCGATCCTGCCCGGATTCTGGGACAGCCTGGTTCTTAGGGACCCCCCCCGATCCCCCATGGAGCCGGGATGAGCCATTGCAGGCTCCGCCCATTGCTGGGTTGGGGGCACCCATGCTGCTAAACCAGAGCACCCCCCTTCCCCCCCGGCAGGCAAACAGAGAAGTTTGCTCAGCAAATACTCCACGGCTGCTCTGCGCTCTCAGCCCCAAGCACCAGCTGCCCCCGTCGCCAGTTAACACTGGGTGGCTTTTCCTGACCCACTCCCCCAGCCGAGCATTAACTCAGCTGACCCAGACAACGCCCAGGGAGAGCACTAGTCCATCTCGCTGGCCCATTCCAGCCTTGGCCTCTTGTGCCCAGAGGCCAGTTGCGCTGCTGGGTTGTGCCATGTCTACATCTGCCCACTAGGACCTGAGTCGAGACCCACCAAACTCGTTACATACGTAGCAGCCAAACAGATGTCAAAGGGAAGCCAGCCACTCACTTGCCACTGACCAGGGCAGGATTGAATGAGCAGCCCAGAGGAGAAACTATATCCTCTCCCGTATAGCCTGAGGCAACCCAAACCCAGGGGCGGGCAGGTGCAACTCCCTGCAGATCCCCTGTCCCCACAGTTTGGAGAAGGGGCCCAGGTAGCCCCCAGAGCACAGAGGCCTTGGGAGACCTGTGGTGCTAAGGATAGGGATTGAATGGGACCCCAGGGCTGTTGGCAAAGCTAGCAAAGTGGGCTTCACAGCAGCCCAGGAGACTGTGTGGTGGGGGGACAGGGAGCAAGACCAGGACAAGGGAAATCCAGGGCAGATGACAATGTTCCTGGGGCTCCCCATCTTCCCTTCCCCGATCTGGGGGGATGGGGAAGCACCCCAGGCATGGAAATACACGGATCTGGAATAGGAAGGGGCCATGCATGCTGAGTGCACATTAAGCAGTGAGGGCAGGTAATCAGCTGAGGTTAGTGAACGAAGGGAATCATTAACGAGCTGCAGAGGAAGCCTAAGAGACTGACCATGCCACAGAGCTGGGATGTGTGTGTGTGTGTGTGTGGGGGGGGGGGTAATGGACCGGATGGAGCTGCTCTCTGCAAAGGGACAGCTCATTTACCTGCTGCCCATGGTCACACCGCTCCCTGAGCCCGGCAGGGGACCCCGGGTGATGAGCGCATCAAGGCACAGATCCTGCACCTTTGAGAGAGCAGCCGGCTGGGGCGGCAGCCTGAGGAGACTCCATCCATGTCAGGGCAGCCTGCTGCAAAAACCCTAATGGGGAGAGGTGGGCCCAAGCCTGGATCCAGATCTCCTGGGCAGAGATGGGCTATAAGCTCTGCCACCGTGCCAGGCACCGCCACCTAACACACAAAGAAGGGACGCTGGGGGAAGCGGGAAGGAGCAGACCCAGCTGGTGCTGCTGGCCAGAGGCTGAGAGAGAGAGAGAGAGAGAGAGAGAGAGACAGCTGCCCCCTGCCCCCCCCCCCACCCCCTCAAGCTCCGGCACGGATGACAAGTCCAGCCAGTGCCATGAGCTCAGAGCCCAAGAATGCCCGGAATCTGCCACCCGCCACGAGGCAAAGAACGTTCCTTTTGTTAGAGCCTTGGCACACGTGCCGCGCCCCACTGCCGGCAAGTCGGAGTGCCCACTGCCCTGGATCCTCCCCAGAGAGAGGCTGAACACCACAGCGAGGGGCTGAGCCGAGAGTCTTTATGGCGGGGAGGGCAGGCTCAGGGGATACCTCTGGATGTACCCTGCCATCTCCCCACCTCTTCTCTCAGCAGCTCCCTGGCTCAGGGTGACAACCCCACCCCCTACCTACTGTTCAGGGTCCCGTCTGACTCACAGCTTTGATCCCTTCTGTTGTGGAGGGGGAGTGGCCCAGGGCTTTGTGTGGGGCAGACTCTAGGCCTGGGCTGTGGGGAGGAGGAGGGGCCAGGCCCTGAACACTGGAGGGGGAGCCTCGGGATACAATGATTGCATTGAGGGAACAGTGCCGAGGAGCCCAGAGAACTTTCTGTGCCGGGGCAGAGGGCATGGCCGGGGCGGCCCAGGAAACAGAGAGACCTTTCTCACAGCAGAAAGGGAAGCTCCCCACTCCAAACCCCCAGCAGCCAGAGAGGATCCATCGTCAGTCTAACGCCCCCTTCCCCCCAACCTCAGCCTGGAGAGGCGCTGGGCATGACTCCACTGTCACTCAGGGCCACTCCGCTGGACCAGCCTGGTGTCTCCTGGCTTTTGGGGTCCACACTCAGTGGGGAGAGGGATTTGGAGTAGTCGTGGTGGAGAACGGGCTAATGGGCATCTGCCTGGAAGGGGCCGGCAGGGGAGAGGACAAGCAGGCACAGCTGGCTTTGTTTGCATTGAACCAAGCTCTCCCTGCTTTGAAGAGTCAGGCACACAGTGGAAGGTGGCTGGGGACTGGAGATCCAGACTCCCTTGCCTTGGACATGTCTGCCAGTGGCAGGGGGAGGGAGGGGGACTTGCACTGCCACAGCCTGGGCCGGGGGACAACAGGGGCTCATGGCCCCCCACCACTCTTCCCCATGGCGAAGGCAGCCAGGAGCCCGCACAGAGCCAACCTTGGGGTCCCTCTTAGGAGGAAGGTCCCCAGCCCTGGGGAAGAGGCCGGTAAGGGTGGGCACTGCATAGCCAGAGCAGGGCCCCTCAGGCTCAGTGGAGGGGCGAAGGCAGGACTTGGAGCCCTGTGGGCAGGGCCAGATGCACATCTGTTTGCCATCAGCGGAGGTAGAGCCCAGGAAAGGAGCCCCAGAGAAAGGCTTTGTGGGCAGTGAGGGGCAGGAGCCATCACGGCTCGGGCAGCGGGGCCACGAACCAGGCTGGGGACTGGCTCAACTGGAACATGGCTCCTGGTGCCTGGCAGCCCCAGAGTGCGGACCCATGCCCATCAGGTTCTACCTGCCCATGGCAGAGAACAAGGGGGCGGGGATGGCTCCTGCACCAAGGGGCCTGGGATTCAAGCCACACCTCCCCCCCCCCCCCACGGAACAGTAACTTCCCAGAACCCACCCCCACGCCCATCCCCTCCCACGGCAGAGAGAGGGCAAGAGAAGCCAGCAGGCATCGGGCCAAGGAGGCCACCAGCAGACCCTAGGGGAGACTCTCAATCAGCCAAGGGCATGGTCCAGGGGAGGTGGCTCCTCCCCCTCAGAGCTGCACAGATAAGGTCAGCCACCACTGAATGTCCTGGACCCTCTGCGCAGCGAGGTACCAATCTCGCTTGCCCTGCACCATGCACAGGACCGCCCCCCCCCCCAGCTGTCCCAGCCTCTCTTAAGCACCTCCCGCCCCCTTGTTTCTACCCCAGTCCTGCAATCGGATGCCCCCCTTCCCCAAGGGAGAATGTCTCACAGGGTTGTGGCCACCAGCTCAGAGAAGCCCAGGATGCTGTGCCCAGGGTTAATCTGCTCAGTGCCTGCATAAGAGGGGACTGGTCACCAGGAGGCGCTGCAGGGCAGCTGGTGCCTAGTGACTCGGGTATCAGCCTCCTGCAGGGAGCCCCCAGCTGCCCCAGTCCCAGCTTCTCCCAGCATTGGGTGCTGTAGGGTGCAGGGGGAGCTCCCAGCCCCTCCCAGACGGATCCTGCACAAAACACATGGGACCAGCATGGCTAAGAGGCAGATAACCCCCAGGAAATGGCCTGTCAGCTGCCCACCAGCAGCAGCGCTATCAAGCCTCAGACCCAGCCAGCACTTTGCACCCTTTGCTCCCAGCTGCCTGGCAGGGTTTCAAAGAGAGCCCTGCAGATTTACAGCTTTCTATTGCAAGAGAGCGGTTAGCTCCTGCGCCTTCCAAGCTGGGGCCTGGAGCCAGCACTGCACACGAACAAAGATCGGCCTTTTACACCTCAGGAGGAAAACGTACCCCCCCTCCCCTCCTCCTGCAGAGCCCAACCCCCACCGGCGGGGCTGCGGTGGGCTGGCAGGGGGGCCAGCTCCATGCTTGGAGCCAGCCTTGCACTTACAGGAGTCGTAAAACACTTCACCGTGGCCAGGCTCGCCCACAAAAAAAATATTCATGAACCAGAGCCCTGATGGATGGGCGCCGGCCCTGCCCCCGCACCCTAGCTGGGCCTCCTCACCTGGGTCATTTAAAAAACCCAACCCCCCAACAGTTCCAGGCCCGGGAGAGCAGGGCGCGCTGGGGGCCTCGGGCCAGATGGGGGAGCGGAGGTTTCCAAAGCGCTCCTGTTGCTGCTATGAAGCAGCTGCTGGTCCTTTCATGCTACTTGTCAGATCTCTGTCCTTACTGCTCCGCATGGCTCAGCCCAGGACCTCACACGGGGGGGGGCGGGATCGCTGTGCCCCGTTGCTCAGAGGGAGGCGCAGAGAGGAGAGGCAATTTGCCCCACATGCCAAGTCAGGAGAAGATCGGCGTCCTGACTCCCACTCCCTTGAATCAACTAGTTCCACCCCTACTGCAAGGGGTGGAATTCACCCCCCCACCCCCATTCCAGCGTCAGCCCTTTAAATCTGCCCGGGCCCTGCTAACTCTCTGAATGTACATGCAATGGCAACAAGCCACACAAGGGTAGGGGTCCTTCCAGCTGCAGGCCTGGAGAGCCTGTATTGGGGGTTCTGGAGAGGCGTCCAGGGCACTGCAGCAGCATTCAGTGCTGGGAGAAGGTGAGATATCGCAGAGGGCACAGCCGGGCAACCTTCCCCGTAGCACCCCTTGAGGAACAAGCCCCTGCCCTGACCTGAAAGGGTGCCCCCTACTGCGGGAGGAAGAGTTCTGTCTCTGCTGCTTGTTCAGTCTTCAGCCTCCCAGCAACAAAATGCAGCAGAATACTGCCCAACAAGGACCGGACTAGGACCCATCCGATCACTCTGCCCATGCTACTGAATGGCCGTGAGACAGTGACAGCTCTGAACTGGGGAAAGACTCCCTATCCTGTTCCCAGTCCACCGGAGCCAGCCCATCTGTCCCAGCCCTTGCACTGCTTTGGGTGACCGACTAGCCACGATGTGCAGAGATGCAGCTCCGATGGCTCGGGGGCTGGCGGTGGGGTTTCACATGGGGTCGTGGGAGCAGTATGCAGCCTGGGAAACCCTGAATCACAAGGCGGGTTCACGAGGCTGTGCCTTGATTATTCACATTTAGCTCGCCTGGGAGCAACATGGGACGTAAACTTGGCCAGGCCGAGTGGGACAGGACTTCACAGACACGGCTAACTGTCTCTATGGAGCCCAGGGAGTGGGCTGGATAACAGACTACCCCGACACAACCTGGGGAGGAGATCGGCTCTCGGCTGAGTGCTGACCCGGGGACGGGGCAAGCCGGCCCAGTGGGAACTGCTGAGCTCTGGCTGATGGGAGAAGAGGCAGCTGTGAATGGAAAGGGAAAAAATACACAAACATACACAGGCTAACAAAAAAACAACCAGCATGGAGAGAGGATAAAAAAAGAACAAGTGAGAAAGGCCAAGAGAAACACACGGCTCCGGGGAAAACTCCATAGAAGGGAAAGCTATGGCCGGCTCCCAATAGACCCGACCAGCCCTGGATGGGAATCAATACAGATTCGCCATGCTCCGGCCCACCACAGCCTCTGCTGCCCACACTGCCACGCCTCACCCCCATGCCCCTCGTGTTGGCTCTCGCAGCTCCCCTTTCCATGAGTCTGAGGCTGGAAGCTCTTCGGCCGGAGTTTCTTGCTTTTGCAAGCTGGGTAAACAAACAAGCGCAGGAGCCCAGCAGGATCATGGCCAGCCCTCTACACCCCCATAGCACTGGGCTGGCATGAGCCACCCTCCTGGGAGGGGCAGAAACCCCCTGTTTTACAGGTGGGGACAGCAGGCGTACAGAGAGGAGAAGCAACGTGCCCCAGGTGGCTGCGTTAGTGCTCGGCGGCTCCTGGCTCCCAGGCCTGGTCTGTGACCTCACTCCCAAAGCTTTGCTGGGTGCCTCCAGCCCCAGAATGGGTCAAAGACACTTCGGGACCATCCAGAAAAGGGGGTGAATGATAGAAAGGGGCTGCCCTTATTCCATTCCACCCCCTCGCCCCATCTCCAGACTGAACTGCCTACCATTCCCGGCCTATCTGAAATAGCCCGTTATCTCTGTGCTCTGCCTCCCCCCTCCAGGAACCCTGTCTGGGCAGCCCATGCTGTGTATGGCTAGGTCTCTGCCCCAAGCCTGGTATAAGCCTGGTATTTCGCAGCCCGGCGCTTGGCTTTCTAGAACTAGGGGAGACGCTTGTGTGTGCTGGGGGGGGGGGCCCAGGCCAGGCCAAGTAACACTTGCCTTCAGCACAGCACCAAAATTTCAGCCCCGTGCATGCCACCAGCTCAGCACACGCAGCTCAACACCCTGGTGGCGGCAGTCATGCCCGTGCCCACCCTGGTGCCGGAGTTCAAGGCACCAGGTTTACAAAGAGGAGGCCAGCAGCAAGAGAAAGATAAAAGAGGAAGCTGCTTCCCTTTCCCCCCAGATTCGTTGTCTGGGTGGCCGCGGCAAAAGCACCCAGGAGAAGAAAAGCCAAGCCCTGGCATGTTTCCTTTGTAACATCGCTCTCTGCTGACTCCCCCAGCAGCAGTGGCGGATTAATAATTTTGCCGCCCCTAGGCCGGGAAATAATTGCCGCCCTGGCCCCGCCCCGACTCCGCCCCTTTCCCGCCCCATTTCAACCCCCTCCCCAAAGTCACCACCCCAACTCCATCCCCTCCCTTCCCCTATTGGATCCCTTCCCCAAATCCCTGCCCCCGGCCCCGCCTCTTCCCCCAGCGCGTGGCGTTCCCCCTCCTCCCCCCGCCCTCCCTGCCCCGCGAAACAGCTGTTTCGCGGTGCAAGCGCTGGGAGGGGAGAGAAACAGGACGCGGCGGCGCGCTTGCAGAGGAGGCGGAGGTGAGCTGGAGCAGGGGGGCGGGGCGCGGAGGGGAGCTTCCGCCCCCTGCAAATTTGCCGCCCTAGGCCTAGGCCTTGGCCTTGTCGGCCTAGGCAATAATACGGCACTGCCCAGCAGTATGATAGGAAGGAGGACCAGCCCTTCCCCATTATAAGAGGGGGATTTGGGGCGGGCAGCGGAATTCAAGTTGCTGCTGCTGCAGACAGGAATCCAAAGCTTGGGAAGTATTTTATAGCACAGCTTCAGGGATGAGGGTCCCATTTGCCATATGGGAAGAGCCTTCAAATTCTTCTCTCCATCTAATGAAAGGGATTTCCCCACTTCCCTAAACCAGCAGGGTTTGGGGAAAGGGCATCACGCCCATCCCCCTGCCAGCTCCGACATGTCAGTGACCCTAACAGGAAAGCTCAGGAGGTCACATTGGCTGGGTAAGAAATCAGTCTATATGGTTGGAGGTGATGGCTTAGTGCGAAACTCCTGGGTTCCTTGGCACCAGCAGTTTGAATCCCAGCAGGACTAGACCGAGCCCTCCCTCTGAAGTGGTTTAGGAGACTCCAGCATGTGGGGTCTCCTAAACCACTCTTCAGAAATAATCACAAGGTTTGTCGAGTCTGCATGGCCATTAAGACACCCCCCCCCCCATCATTTCATAAGAGCAGGGGTTAGCTCTCATCCCCTTGGCCAAAATTTCCTCTCTTATTGTGCTGTATAGCTGCCACACCCCACCCCAGAGGTGGCTGCATGCCAGCAGTGCTGTGTGGATGCTGTTTGAAATGCGCACTTTAAAAAGGACACCGTTAACTGGCATTTTTTTTTAACTGGTTCATTGTTAAGAAATGCATGTATCTGAGAAGAGGCTCCTTTAAACGGTATGTCCTGAGTGGCGGTTTATAACCATTCACAGAGGAGCTGCGGCTAAGGGAGAAACTGACCATACATGTGAAGCAGTGAAAATAACTCTATATAAGGTGGACAAGTAACTGCAAGAATATTGTTCTAGGTTGGGCATTAAGCTCCTTTATGTGACCAGGTCACTGAAACAATCGCAGCCTCCACCCAAAATACAGTCCTGTCACCACCCAAATCAAAGGCACCCAAGGCACATTTGGGCAGAGGGATTTGGCTAGCTATTGTTTTGTGAAAGTTAGTGTCTGGGGAAGAAACAGCAGAAAAGACCAGAGAAGCTGAGATAAAAGGCAGCTAGGAAGCACCAGGCACAGTCTGAGCAAGCACTGCGAAAAGCCAAGAGACTGAGCTTTTGGGCAGAGTAGAGGATGGACGAGGGGCTTGGAACTGTGAGCAAAGAAACTGTCTCCTGTTTGATTGTTGCTGTGTTCAGGGAAACGGGACTTGGTCCATTCTTTGCAAATAAACAGAGTTGAATCAAAGATCCCTGACTCGATCATCAATTTCTCCCCCTAACTGGAACAACCAAACCCAAGGCTTTTGGCTACCCACTCAGGCCAAAGGGGCAACACGATTGTTTTTCCTCTCTCTGTGTTAAGCACTGAAGACTTGTCTACACATAGAAAGTGTACTGGCTTAATCTACATCAGTTTGAAAACTGCTCATATTGGTTTCAAACCGGTTCTCTTGGTTTAGCCTGAACCTGTACCTCTACAGCTAAAAAAAAAAAATGAAGAGTTCAGTGGTCCACCGGGCTCCTCGTTGTTTTTGTGGATACAGACTAACAAGGCTACCCCTCTGATACTTGGTTTCCAGCTAAACTGCTCTAAATCAGGTTCAAACCGATATGAGCATCCAGAGTCGCACCAGATTAATTCAATCACTATCAAATCACACCTTTCATTACTCTACTACAGCTCCCTGTTTAAACCAGGCCCGAGTTTTCAGATAGAAATATGATTTACAACCCCCTATGTCTCCTTTGGCCCTAGCTTAGGGGGAGACACATATCATCCCTGTACTTCCACTGAAACTGGCTCCCGCTAGGCACAGGCAGAAACCCTCCATTTATCAGTCCGGTCCAGTGCCCAAAAGCCACGCCCCAAGAGGCAAGGGCTTCCATTCTCTAGCCCCAGGGTCACTCTGCTCCTAGCCCCTTTCCCCACCCTCTGGGCCAGCCAGTCGCTCTGGCTGCACAAACCCCTTCCTGAGCACAAAGCTGTGAGGAGCTGGCACTCCCGCCCCCTAAGCCCGGCTTTGCCCAGATGCCCCTCAAACCAGCACAGCTCCAGAGCCAGGGGAGAGCCCCCCCACCGTGGAAACTGAACACCATGGAGCAAAACCTGGCTGCAAGGGGCACTTACTGCTCCACCCAAGCTGGTGCAGGAGAGGGGTCAATTTCCATCCGAGCCCCCCACCCCCTCCACTCCACTCCCCCAAACCCATCCAGACACAGAGCCCCGCCCTGCGCTGATCCCTCCGGATCAAGGAGAGGCGCCAGGAGGACCTGCATGCCCCAGCCTCGTGCTGCAATCCGGGATGGGGCTGCAGAGCTGGGGGAATTGGCACCCCGGGGGCAGGGGGCTGGCTGGGTTCGGATCGGCTTCTCGACACGAGCCCAGAGCACGTGGAAACTCCCAAGCCGAACTGGTCCCAGCCCCCTCCCCCCCAAAAAAGCAGCCCCCCCCCCCATCGGATCCAAGGCACAAAGAGTCGGATCTAAACCATTGGGGCGCAGCCCCTCCGCACCAACGGGGGGGGGGGGAGAGAAGCCCGCACGGCTGCCTCCCCCCACAAGCACACCCAGCCTTGGGAGCACGAGCAGCGTCCCGCCCCCTCGCCGCAAACCTGTCCCCGAAGTCCGGGGGGGCTGGGGCCACGAGCGCCCCCTCTCCCGCCCGCCCCGCGAGGGTCCGATCCGCTGCAAACAGCCCTGGGCGGTCGGTCGGGCGCGCCCCGCTCCGGCTCACCTGTGGCGCCCCAGAGCAGGAGCCCCCAGCCGAGCAGCAGCCGCAGGCTCCCCGCCGCCCCGCTCAGAGCCATGGTCGGCAGCCGCAGAGTGAGGCCGGGGAGGCTCGGCGGGTTTGGAGAAGCCCAGGGGCTGACGTCAGGTGGGAGGGAGGAGGGGGCTGGACTGGGAGCTGGTCCAAGCAGGGGCCACCGACTGCGCCGAGCCAGCCCATCTCTCCAGCCCCTGGCACACAGGTCAGCGCTTCTCCTCCACTTCAGCGGGGACCGGCCAGGGCTGGGGGCACGGGGGGGAAGGCGAGAGAGGAGCTGTCCCAGGGCAGCTGCACTAGGGTGACCAGACAGCAAGTGTGAAAAATCGGGACAGAGGGTGGGGGGTAATAGGAGCCTATATAAGAAAAAGCCCCAAATATCAGGACTGTCCCTATAAAATAGGGACATCTGGTCACCCTAAGCTGCACAGACTCTGCTCCCCGGAGGGCAGCGCTGGGAGATGGGGGGATTTATTTCTGTACCCCTTTAATGACACAGAGGTGCCTGCACTTTATCAGAGCCCCCGGCTGCTGCTTTCCCTCCAAGCAGGAAACCAGGCATGGTCCTTTCCCTGCAGTCTCAGCAGCTGGTTTGCTCCGTCTCTGGGACCCCTTCCCCCACAAGTGAACAGTTGAGTTGTGGCTGCAGATTTGGTTGGGAAGATGCAGGTTTTTCTCTCCAGCCCCCCCCCCCCCCACACACACACTGGCTTTTGTTCCAAGCCCAGATGACAGCTTTCCCTTTGCCATGTGCAGACACCTATTTTATTGTTGCACTGGCAGATTTGCCTTCCAGAGGCTCTGCACCTTAGCCTGCTGCACATAAATAAACACAGAAGGGCCCATACAGGATGGTTTCCTGCTGAACTTTTGCTGGTCTAGAGGCTTCGGTTTTTGAGATTTTGTGTAGTTTCCCCCTCTCCCATCCTATGTCTATCTTGTCTACTTAAGCTGTCTGGGGTAAGGAATCTTTCTCGTATGTTTGGGCAGCACCTGCCACAATGGGGCCTCGATCTGGATTGGAGCTGTTTTAGTATAGCCATGATTTGAAACAGTAAATAATCCAAGCAATGAGGCTTCCACTGAGAGGATCCTACAGCTGAGCAGATCTTGCTGCTTTTCCTGTTATCCAGCCAGTTTTTCTTAACTTCATCTCATGACTCCTTATTACCCACCCTGCTCCGTGTACCACCTTAAAACATTCCTCCCCTTTGGACGCAGCAGTTAGCTGCAGACGGTTATCATGTCGCTGCTATAAGTAAATAACATCAAGCCCATGTCTCTAGGTTGTTCTCGAGCCTCATAAATAGCCCTGTAACTGGAAACTTAGAGGAAATGCTTTACTGGGTCTGGGCACAGTCCGTTTTTCAAGTGCTTATAACTCTGTTATTGGGGGTTTAATTCCAATTTAGCCTGAAGAATTGCAGCTTGTCTGGTTCAGCCGGTTTGGGGTTACAAATGGACAGGGAAAGTTTGTAGCAGCCGGCTCCTAGGCATCAGAGATGGAAGAAAAAAAACCATTGGGGTGCCCTGGCTATCCAGCTGAGCCTAATGTAGACTTGTTTCCTTAAGATATGTACATCTGATTTTCCACCCTGGGACTCGTCCCATCAAGCTGGGACCCTGCTACCATTTAGTAGTATGGGAAGGATGGATGCAGTCATGATCCCCGACAACTGGTTTGCGACTCCCAGGTTGAGAACCCCATTGCCAGTGGTTTGCCCAGTCTGGTTTTAAATATCCTGAATGTTGGGGCATCTGTAATGATCATCTCCCACCATGGGTCATCAGCAGGATCCCCAACACTGCCTCTACCACCAGAGGTAAAAGGCTAGCTGTGGTAGCAGTAGTAGGCTGTTATCTTCTATTGAGAGAGGGGATATGGCACACAAAGCCAGTGTGTTACATTCTGACCCTTTCCCTTGGGGGACTGTCCCCCTGCCTATTATACCTCTTTGCTGGGCCATTTCTCCTGATATTCAACCTCCTTTCCCTTTCTTAATCCTTGTTACACCTAACTCATTCCTCTCCATCACTATCTATCTGTATTACAGGGACGCCTTGGGGTCCCAGATGAAATCCAGACCCCATTGTGCTAAGTGGAAACTGAATGCTCTTCCCTGTGTTACTGAGACCAATGTATGGGACTTGAGTGACCCTGGAAGCGTTTGATTTAACAATGTTATGTTGTTGGTCAGTGGGAAGTTCTTCAAAACCACAGAGCCTTGTCTCTTACCTCTATGGATAGGAGTAAACTTAAGTGTCCTCCAAAGCTCTTGGCTAATTTCTCTGGACACACTGACATCAGCAGAGCTGCACCTGTTTAGACCAGCAGAAGTCCATTGATCCAGATCTTCAGAGATATTTAGGCCTTAACTCCCACTGCCTGACACTATCCCAGCCGTTGGATTGCAGACAGGTTCTTGCCCACTTCAGCGAGGTACCTGGGCATCTGCCTACCAGTTTGACAGGTAGGATCGTGTTGAGAGGCCAGGGTTGAAATCTGCCTCTTGCTGTCTCTCTGGGCATAGAGGAGTCTCTGTGGGCCAGGGCAGAAGCTACGCAATAACTGTGCATTGGACACATGCAAGGCGCTGGGTTAGCCCTTGGCCCTAAAATCAGAAGGAACGAGTCCAGAATTTATCTGGGGCGGGGGGAGGGAGGGGGTCAAAGCAGAATCAAATAAGTTTGCTCTTCCGAGGACCTGTCTGTACACCTGGAGTGATGCAAGATGACATCACAAAGCTCCTGTGTTACATCATAGAATTGTGATGAAGCTGCCAATCTTTGTCTCCCCATTGAAGGTGCCTGTCCCTGGGTCGAGGCAGCCTGGAAAGCAACGGCAGATTGGCTGAATTTCTCTTTTTCACGCTCCTTTGGCAACACACGGATTCCAGATTGGAAACGGCCAAGCACAATGGCTCTGTAGAAAGCCCCTTTGGCTCTCGCCCCCTCCCCCACCCGCCCTGCCACCCCCTTCAGACGAAGCACAAAGCTGCCCATGCAGCTGTTGAATCCTGTGCAGCGCAGCGGCTGTGGGAAAGCTGTTCTCAGGCCTGTACGGGTAGGGAGAATGCGCGGCTGGAGGAGCCTTTGATCACTGCCAGAGCTGTGCAAGGCGGTGATTACCCAGAAAAACTGCCTGTGACCTCTATACCTACCTGTCTTGGGAGCCCCCACAGGGCACGGCTCCCCCTGCCACGTGGCTCCCTCGCTCCTGGGCACCACCCTGTCACTTTCTGTGACCGGTGTGTGTTTGATTCGGCTCTCGTAGCTGCAATGTGGCTCCTGCGACAAAGGCCAGGGATCAGTCTGTGGGGAGCTGGGAGATCAAAATGGGCTGAAAGGCTGTCCTGCCTTGAACAGCTCCCCCACAGTATGCTCTAGTGGCTAGTGAGCCAGGACTCCTGGGTTCCATCCCTGGCTTTGCCATTGCCTCGCCAGGTGACCTTCGGCAAGTCACTTCCCTGCGCTGTGCCTCAGTTTCCTCATCTGGGAAATGGGGGTCATAAGGCCTAATCAATGAGATGCTCTGTAAAGCACTGCCAGACCCTTGCCTGGATGGCGGTAGAGCAGGGGACGGCACCATGACTACCCTGCCCTTAGAAGCTCTCCCCAGCTTCCCCCAGCTCTGAGGGGCTCACCCTGGCCCCGAGGACAGCACCTGGCTTTACTCAGCAGCTCCTGGATGTAGTAGAAAGCCCCCCCTCTGCCAGCCCTCAATGCTTGGTGTCTCAGAGTGTTTGCTTCATCGGCCTTTAGTCTCTTCCCAACACTGCAACCGGGATTCGTACCCCACCTGCAAGGCTTCCCTTGGCCTTCCTCTCTGCAGCTGCAAAGATACATATCGGCGTCCCTCTGAAAGAGGGAGGAGGGGCAGGGGAGCGAGAAGGAGAAAGGTCCCAATGGATCAGGGGACTGTGGAGTGGAGGTAAAGGATCCACACCTGCAGCTGAAAAGGAGATGGTAAAAGGCCAAAAAAACCAAACAGTTGTCCAGCAGTGAGAGCTGGGGTTCCGGACTTCTGGGTCCTCTTTGCAGGTCTCAGACACGACCTGTTTGATGATGAGAGCTAGGTCCAGGACTCCAGGGTTCTGCTCTTGGCTTTGAGACTAATTCATTGCCGGGCATTAGGCAAATCACTTCCCCTCTGCTCTGTCTCTTCCCCCTGCCTGTGGCTTTCTCTTCAGCTCTCCTCTTATTCGTTCCCCCCTCCTTCCCCTCTCTCTCTCTCTCTCTCTGTGGGTCACACACAGGGCCGGCTCCAGGCATCAGCTGAGCAAGCTGGTGCTTGGGGCGGCAGATTGTTCGAGGCGGCATTCTGCCCAATCCTAGGGCGGCACGGCCGCTTTTTGTTGTTGTTTTTTTGATTTTTTTTTGTTCTTGTTCCACTCCAGCCGCCCTGTAGGGGGCGGCGGCACGGAGAACCAGAGCGCCCTGCAGGGCAGTCCTCTTCCTTCCCTCCCCCCGCCGACCGGAGCAGAGCCCTCGTGGCAGGCGGCAGGAGGGGGTGCAGCGGGAGAGGCCGCGTAGCAGCGCCCCTGCTGTAGCCTGGCTGCCCCCTTCTCTCTCTCTCCCGCCCGCTCCCTCCCCCTCCCCCGCCCCCCCCAGCCAGTCCCCCTGCACCCGCGCTCCAGCCGCGCCGCAGGTTTTTTTTTTTTTTTTGCTTTGCCGTTCTGGCCGCCCCGTTTTTCTTTTTTTTTTTGCTTGGGGCGGCCAAAAAGCCAGAGCCGGCCCTGGTCACACAGCAGTCCTTCCCCTGCCCTTCTTCTCTGCTTCTAGATGCATTTCTGATCCACTGTCTCTCTGGCCTTCCCCCTCCTTTCCAGGACGAACGGGTTTGGATGATTCATCAGAAATGAACCATTTATTCCAAATTAGATTAGTTGCTTAAAATGGCATCATTGGTTGGTTTTCGATATGATTCCAGGTGCTGGCTGGTGATAGCAGCTGGAGCCTCAAAGGCAGACCAGGAGCAAGTTAGATTGCACAGAAACAAATGGAAGAGAATTTATCTGACACCTGGGGGGAGGCAGCTGCAAACATTACATGCAAGTACTGTTCCAGCCATGCACTTCAGACACCCTCCTAAGGACATGCTCAATCAAAAAACAAGGTACAGCCAGGTATTGTAATGCAAGCAGGTGGGTGGACACAGGTACGCAAACAAGCACGCACACAAATGTGCCCAGACATACGAACATACCCACCCAGGAATGCCCCCCCCCCCAAGTATGCCTGCCCGAATAAACACTCACAGATATATGTACAAGCACACGGACACAAATGTATATATATATATATATATACACACACACACACACACACACACACACACACACAAAAATGCCCTCATAGAAACATGCACACACAAATGCCTCCCTACACACACACGCCATGCAAATATTGCACAACTAGGTGCCCACACACACATCTCCACACACAAAGGAGGTGTCTGAAACAGCCCGTGGCTGAAGGCAATGTTTTGGTCACATCCACCTCCCCCTTCCCAGACAGACAGATGGTGCTCTCTGCTGTGCAGACAGACTGGGCTTCCAGAAGGCTGATTACCAGCTCAGTTTATCTTGACCAAGGGCCAGTTGCAGGAGAGGTGAAATCATTGGTGCTGGTGGATGGTGGCAGGGCTCTGCTTTGTCTGTTGCTGGAGCCAGCGGGCATACCTTGGAATCCCAGAGGAATACACTGCTCCGGGGCAGGATTCCCCCCCTCCCCATTGTTTGCATGCTTGGCTGAGCCCCAAGAGAGACAACGGGGTGCTGCAGCAATCCAAGGCAGGGGCAGTGGGGTAGCAGTGAAGGTCTTGGCTGAGCACAGGCACTCGGGCTGGCCAATGGTGTCAGCTGTGGCACAGCCCAGTCAAGGCACGGGGAGAAGGCATCTCCAAATTCTGGGACGAAACCCTGGAAAACCGCTGCCTGTCCACAGACAGCATAACACCAACTGGCTGAACCCCCATTAAACCACCAGGAGCCCTTCCTTCTACATCTCCAGGCCAGGGGCTATGTAACTGGCACACCCCACAGCCCTGGGGCAGTATGAAATGCCGCTGGGTTCCTGGGAAAGACCGGGGGCGCATGCAGGGTCCCAGCACAGGCCGAGGAGGATGCGTCTCACTGGTGACCAGAACGCTCTGAGTCTCTTGGTCTTTGCTCCCTCTCCCCTTATCTCGCTCCTTCTGTTTTATTTGCTTGTTTAATGGATTTGCCTGGAGCCCCAAACAGACAAAGCTGCGGAGAAGGGGTGGGCCTTTTGGACCTGCTTAGACAGCTGGGGATGGCACATTCAAGCCAGACTCCTAGGTCTGATCCTGCTCTCGCTGAGGTCAGTGGCCACAGGAGCTGTGCTGGGATACGCTCGGGAGACGCTGCGAAAAGAGAGAGGAAAATAATTTGCAGGAAAACCTCCACAGTCCAGATCTCATCCCCTGACATCCACGTGTGCCAGCTCAGCCTATGGGGGCCTGTCCTGCCCACACAGGGCCTGATTCTCCACCAGTGGCACTCCATTATCCAATGTAATGGAGCAGGCTTTAAAGGGGAGGGTAACTAGGATCATGAACTCAAGCTAGTCTTTGATCCCTTCAAAAAATTAGCCTGAAAGAACCCAGGAGTCTGAAGTCCCGCTGAGCCCCAGCTCGAACCAGTGAATATGCTGGGCCTGATCCACTGTTGTCCTGCACCTCGGACAAAGGATACATCAGCACAAAGTGGGTACATAATGCAACCATTTAAATCGAACTCAGCACTGGTATAAGTGGCTGCACAAGGTGCAGCGCAATAGAGAATCAGGGTCACGATGTCCCGGGCAAGATAGTGGAGCAGCTGATATGGGACTCGGTTAATAAAGAACTAAAGGAGGGTAATATAATTAATGCCAATCAACATGGGTTTATGGAAGATAGATCCTGTCAGACTAACTTGATGTCTTTTTTTAGAGGAGATTACAAGTTTGGTTGATAAAAGGTATTCGTGTTGACATAATGTAAGGCGTTTGACTTGGTACCGCGTGATATTTTGATGAAAAAGCAAGAACGATATAAAATCAACATGGCATATATTAAGTGGATTAAAAACTGGCTAACTGATGGATCTCAAAATGTAACTGAAAATGGGAAATCATCATCAAAGGGGTGTGTTTCCAGTGAGGTCCCTCGGGGGGTCAGTTCTTTGCTCTGTGGTATTTAATATTTTTTTATCAATGACCAGGAAGAAAGCATAAAATCATCACTGATAAAGTTTGCAGAGGACACACAAATTGGGGGAGTGGTAAATCATGCGGAGGACAGGTCACTGATTCAGAGAGACTTGGATTGTTTGGTTAACTAGGTGCAAGCAAACAGTGTGTGTTTGAATACAGCTAAATGTAAACGTATACATCTAAGAACAAATAATGCAGGCCGTACTTACAGGATGGCGGACTCTATGAAAGCATTGATGCAGAGGAAGAGTTGGGGTCGTGGTGGATAATGACCTGAACATGCGCTTCCAGTTTGAATCTGTGGCCAAAAGAGCTAATGTGATCCTGGGATGTATAGAGGGGAATCACACGTAGGAGTAGGGGTTATTTTACCTCTTTATTTGGCACTGGTGCCACCGCTGCTAGAATCCTGTGTCCAGTTCTGGTGCCTGCAATTCAAGAAGGATGTTGATTAATTGGCGAGCGTTCAGAGAAGAGCCAGGAGAATGACTGAAGGATTAGAAAACCTGCCTTATAATGATAGATTCAAGCAGCTCAATTTATTCGTCTTACCAAAGAGAAGGTTCAGGGGTGACTTGATCCCAGTCTATAAGTACTTACGTGGGGAACAGATATTTAAAAACGGGCTCTTCATTTTAGCAGAGAAAGCTAGAACATGGTCCAATGGTTAAAAGCTGAAGACAAAGTAGACAAATTCAGACTGGAAATAAGGTGTACATTTTTAAAAGGGAGAGCAACTAACCCTGGGAACAATTTACTCAGGGTCGTGGTGGATTCTCCATCACTGGCCATTTTTTAAACCCCGATGGGATGTTTTTCTAAAAGCTCTGCTCTAGGAATTACTTTGGGGCGGGTCTTTGGCCCGAGTTACAAAGGAGGTCAGACTAGATGATCACAGGTCCCTTCTGGCCTTGGAATCTACGACTCAGAGCTGGGCACAGAACCCCTGTTCTAACCACCACACACAGCCCCCCCCCCCCCCCAATAAAGCCCAAAGCTCTGCAAAGCTCACCCCAGCTTCCATAATAGGCATCGTTCTAGCCTGGCTCAAAAGGCTGTAAATAGCAGAGGCAAACCCTGATTCAAACTGCCCTGAATTTCGATCAGATCAGAATTTACGACTCTGCCCCATCTCTCATAAACAGAGATTGAAGCAGATGTTGCAAAACCCCACAGGCAACTTGGGAAGAAGCGGGTGAGCCATGAGCTTCATCCAGTCACCTTTTCAGGGTGCAAGACCCCCCTGTCCTTTGGTTGCACTCCTGAACTATATTTGGACCAGCACAATTGCAGCATGCAAAGAAACTACAGCCAAGCGATGGAGTGCTGATGTCACAATCCAATCACCCAGTGTCCTGCCATGCCCTCCAGAATTGTTTGGAAAGGGAGCTGTAAGTGTCAAACATTTAGACAATTTTCCAGGCTGTTACTCTGGCTAATGTGGGTTTGACAACATTGCTGTTTATGATTTTCCTTAGAAAAATCCCATGGTTTCCCCTCCTCCTTGTTTGTCTTACCCCCTCCGTCAAGCAAACACCAGGTGGGAAAGCAGTGATTCAGGCAGCAGACTGGACTCAGGGTTCAGCTAACATTGTCCACAGCTGGAGACTCATGGGCCTGGATACCTTGGTGTTATCTGACCTTCCTGATTTGCGGGCGTAGCCTCAGAGCTGGTAATTACACTTCTCTCTCTCTGACCATCTGCACAGTGAAACTGACGCTTGTTGTGCAGAGTTGTGTACTGCAGCTGGGGGAAGATCAAGGCTAGCCTGTGTGGGGTTACAATACACACAGGCAGAAGAAACAAATGGTTTTTTTTGGAGGCCAAACTCCACCTGTGTTCAGTAAATGTGCTTAAACATGGTCAGCTTCACAGCTGCCATAAGTCAATGGGAACATTCCAGTGGGGACCGGGTTTTGAGCCCCAAGAAGAGGCCTGGTTTGGGGCCAGGAGTGACCAAAATATAGGTTCTCTTTGTATGGCTTTTGGACCTGCATGTGTTTTGCACTTCTTTAGTCCTATGGGTTTCTACATTCACCTGAATGGCCCAGGGCTCAAACCTGAGCCTGTCCTACACCAAGGCCACCCTGCTCCATTCAGCTCAGGGATCTTGAAGATAGAGATAAGCGAGATCGCCCAGCAGAGGCCTGGATGGAATGTGGATCTTCTGCTTACGCGGAAGCTTTGTTTCTGTCTGTGACCAGGGTCCTAATGGATTTACAGCTATCTTCCTCATACCAACATTTGGAGAAACCCTCCATAGGCAAATCCTTGCCCCTAGTAGACACAGGTTCAGGGCTATTTCTTTCCTGCGGCTGGTTTAGGTCACCAACTTGACTGAACAAAGTGTTAATATCATCCCCAATCAAAAGATCCTTAGGCAATAACTTCCTTTCACCAGCTATAACTTCATGTTTAACACCATTCCACTCAAGATGGATTGTGGCTAAAGCCACACTTAAAGTAAAGTCAGAGGATTACAATATTTACACTGATTTGGTAAATATAATCTTCCTCTTTGACAAAATCTGTTTTAACTAGAGTGATGTTAGAAGCTAATTTGCCCTAAACAGCTTTTCCCATTGACTTACACATTCTCTGCACAAGTTACGGGGTTACCTTCACCTGAGCTCACAGTAACAGCATTTACATAAAAAGTGGCAGTGTTGAGGTAAATTTGGTTACACATAGACAACTGCTTAGAGTCAAACATACCAACATTGTTACAAACTGGATAGATTCTATCCCCATCTTTGTTGAGGGGAACTGTTTTTTCAGTATGACAGTTCCTGTTCCTTTATTTTTTTGAGTTGGAACTTAAGTCTGTCCACTTTTGCCTTAGCTTCTTGTTCCTGCAATCGAATATATGCCATTCTTTGTTAATGTTCAAACCACAGACCTCTTTCAGCAGCTTCTTCCAGATCAGCTATTTTTTGCTTTTGTTCAAGTTCTAGCTGCTGGTTTCTCACCGCAAGCATTTTCGCCGGGTCTGCTTCCTCATCACTGGCTATTAACAGATTTTTCGGTTTCTGGTCTGGGGCCTATAGGATTAACCTGCTTGCTTATATATTTTTTTCTTATAGTTTAAGTATTTTGATTTATATTAAAGTAAATTTTGCTGTAATGCAAAGGGACCTACAGGCCATATCCTGTATGTTATGCTAACTTTACCTTAGCTTATCTCTATTAAGATCTTTTACCTAGATAAGTACCCACCAATATGTCTGTCTAAGACTTTAGACAAATAGCTGATGGGAAAATGGTCTAGGGGTTTCCAAGTTTGTACCCACAGACTTGACTTGGCTACACCACAAGGAAAGAACTGAAATGACAAAAACACCACGTGTATGTACATATCACTATGCACAAACATACTAGCCTATGGAGTAAGCATGCCCTAACATTTTGTGGGTGAGGAATGAAATTTGGGCATAGGAGGAAGGATTTCTGGCACTCGTGCCTTATAAAAGAGGTGACCCACCTTGCTAGAGTATTCTATTTCTACTCTCTCTCTATTCTATTCCTCTTCTATGCTATCTACCTATGACACTACTAACCATTGCTGGCCGTAGTCATTTTCTTTCAAACTTTAAGTTCCAAGGGGACTAGGCTAAGCTTGGTTTCCCTAAGCTTTTGTTTAGTTTTTGATTTTAAAAATAACAATCAAGTAAACCTTAAGTTGCTGTGATAACTCTTAACATTAGCTTCTTCTAAGCACTGCATCTCTCAAGAATTAAGAAACCTGAACCGCAAGGCTGCTCCTGTGTCTCTTACCACCAGGTTATTGAGGAAGGGTGTGAGTAGATTAACCAAAGCTTTGTAGCATATAATACTATATTACATATGTATCTTTTGATTAGCAGTAAAAGAAGTGTAACTTTGTAATTCTGATTTTACCATTTACTTACTATTTCATGGATAGTAATAAAAAGTCTTTATGGCTATTTCTGTCTCAGTGTGAGCTTCCTGTCATACCCTCAAGGGTCCTTTGTAAATTCTGTGGAGCCTGATCCAGGACAAGAATGTTTATCTTCTGATCAAACAGATTGGCAAGCCTAAAAACCCCATACTATCCAATTATTAACACACTAAATCAGGCAATAGGCCTTTTGCTTAAAATACATCCCTCTCTGTAAGCACAATTCTTCCAGGCTTTTTCTGTCAGGATCTTGATCATGGGTCACACAGTAACTGATTTTTAACCCTTAAACTCTCCAATATCAGTTAAATTTTGACAAGTGTGTGGTTCTGATCCAAAAACCCAATTAACCTGTGGTCATGGGTATCCAAGCATGACTATGCCACTGTGACCAGGGTCCCAGTGGGGGCCAGTTGTGGTCACTCAATTAGGGCGAACTGCAAAGAATGTGGCAGCCAAACCCCCAAAAGCTGGTGGATATTAAATACTTAGATTCACCAAGCTAGCATAAAACAGCTTCTTATTTACCTTACTGGTTACTCAGAAGTCCAAACACAGTTCCCTTAAAGTGATCCAGCCTCAGGCCTCCATCCAGGTACCCATGTCAAATATGATAAAAGTTTCTGTAAATCTTATCATATAAAAGAAAAGGTTCTACCAGTCCCAAAGGATTGGACACATTACCTCCCAGGTTAATGAAAGTTTCAGATCTTACCCAAATACACGCTACAGCCAATTCTTAACAACTAAACTAATATTTATTAAAAAACAAAGAATATGGTTAAAAGATCAATATACATACAGACATGAGTTCAATTCATTGAGGTGCAGATTCACAGCAGAGAGGATGAGCTTTGTAGTTGCAAAGTGTTTTCAGAAATAGTCCACAGGTCATAGTCCAATGTCCAAGTCTCATATTCAGGGCGTACCAGCATAACTGGGACCTCAGTCTTGTAACTCAAACCTCCCCTGAACAAGGTTAGGCAGATCTGAGATGACAATCAGGATCCAAGGATCTTTTATACAATTTCATGTCTTTTGACAAGTTGGAGTTTCTCAGGGAACAAAAGGTAATTAGGATGACTTTGAAGGAGGTCCATCAGGATATTTAGCTATAGAATTAACATAAGGCCATTTGCTTGTTCCTCTGCCATTCACAGAACATTTCAAAGATGTTTACAATTGATTTAAATGCTTTTGACCTCTGAATTATCAGAATACAGCATAGACAAGGACTGTTGATTACATTGTTGACCCTACTCATACATATATAAAGACAAAACCACAAACGTTATCTTCCTACACATCTTTTGAGGGTTATTTATTTTGCAGGATGTTTAACCCTTTCTAGCCATGTGTCACACTGTCCCCTGCTAAAAGCAGGCAGATCAGCTGGGGAGGGTCAGACCCGCCAGCTTTCTTCCATCCGAGGTTCATGCTGCTCTTTAGGAGTTATGAGGTCAGCGTGATGAATTATTCAGCAGGACTCGCTTCCTGCCCAGATCTCACGGCTGACGAGAGGCAGATGTTAAAGGAGGAATCTGGACACTGTTCAGTCTTGGACCTCTTCACACGCTTCTGCCATGGGAGGGGGAAGAGTTGCCCTCTCCTGGGACACGAGAGGAATTTGGTCCCTCTGAAGTAAGGCCGGGGGCCTAGTCCTGTTCCTCCCCAGATGGTGCGCTAGCCTGTCTCCAGCTTCCACCCACTCCACCTGGCACTGTGGCATGAGAGCACCAGGTCGGATTCTCATTCACTCCACTGCTGCCAGCGATTGCAGGGAGCTAAGGAGACTTTAACCCACCTTTGCACTCTGTATTCTGGGGCAGGGCTGGGCCCTGCCTGGCCCCATGTGTAACTTAGCGCAACCTCAGGGCTCCTCTAGCACACTCTCTGCTTCCCAGGCACCATAGGAAACAGCAAATAGAAGCAGTGCAGTGCACTTGGGCCATGCTCCCTGCACCAGGGATCCTTAGGCAGTGGCTGGGGAGGTCTCCTGTGGAGAGGTACACAAAAAGGCCATGGTGTAACTAAGATCAGGCCTGCTGTGTCATCCTGGGATGAGGGCCCTAAAGTCACCAAAATATGGGGTCCCCTTGTGCAGCTTTTGGGCCTATTGGAGCAACTGGGTGTCCTGCAAGTTGGGCCATCACGGAGTCAGAAACCTATACCAGAGTGGGGAGAGACACCCTCCACCAGTGGAGAAAGGGGAATTCATTCTCTGGGCCAGACTCTCAGCTGGTGTAAATGGGTGTCACTCCTCTGACTATAGGGACTTAGACCAGCTGAGGATCTAGACCTCTACCTTCATTCATTTGATCCTGGGGTAACCTGCCCCAGTCCTGGAACATCCCAGTCCTGCTGAGTCTCCGAACCAGTTCACGTCGCTCCCCTTTCTGGGCTCCGATCCCAGCCAATAGTTTGTGTGTGTTCCTCACTCCTTCCTCTCTCCTTTGCTTGTGCTTTATTTGGGGATTATTAACCATGGCTACAATAGCTTTTGTTTATACAGCAGGGATGGCGTCTCGGAAAAAATCAAGATTGGGGAGCGAGCAGGAGGAAGGAAAGACGTGAGCTGTGAGGGAAAAAAAAGAGATGAGTTTAAAATTAAGCACCATCTGGATTTTCAAGTTGGAGGAGCCCAAGATCTTGGGTGCTGCCTCGGGCCCACCTGCTTCTGTGCCACACACGGTGCCCATAGGAAACCAGAGTTCCCACGCCAGGGACAAAAAATGCTCCTGGGCCCTCCTACAAGTGGGAGCTGTGGAACAGGACTCAGCTGCAAAATCTGCTTCAACCAGCCTGTTTGGTGCTGCAGGGCAGGTGGGGTGCGGGGGGAGCCAGGAGCCCACTTTGGGAAGCAGGACTGGGCAGAACAGGTGTCTGGAATGCTGACTCGAGGGGTGACTGGGGCAGAGCCGGTAAAGCCATTAGCCCAGTGAGCAAACCGGTTCCTGGCTAATCTCAGCCGAGCAGGCACAATGCAAAGGGGAGGCTGCTCAGTTAACCCTAGATTCCATCTGAAATGCTGGGTGTAGCACTACAAGGCGGGGGTGCCCTGGAAAGGGGCTAGCTGCACTGAGAAAAGATAAAACTTGCCTTTGAGCGCCTTCTCAATAGATAAAAGGAGGTTTTGATGTGACCTAACCTCCCCACAGTAGCAGGTCTATTGAGTAGAGCCGACTCCTGCCCCACTCTGGAGGAGAGTAGGGTCTAGTGGTTAGAGCAGGGGACTGGGAGGCAGAATTTCTAAGTCCTGTTCCTGACACTGCCACTGAATTGTTGACACCTTGGGCATATTACTCCCTCTGTGCCTCATTTTCTCTGTCTGAGAAACAACAACAACACTGACCCAGCTATGTAAAATGCTTGGAGGAAGGGGACAGGGACTAGCCACCCCGATGAAGGAATGACGAGACTATGAAAAGGAGAAAGCTTGGGGGAAAATTATACCATATTTTCCCTGTTGGTGGCACATCTCTCTGAAGGCACTCACAATCCCACAACAGAAGAAGAAGGCTGAAGATCTGGTTACAAAACTGACCTGGTTTAGAGGGCTAGTGAAGGTACCTATAAAAACATTATATATAACTGTAGCAGATTGAACACTCACTGCCACAGCACCTCCTGCTGGTCAGCCAGGAATTAGCTCAATTCCAGCCCTCAGAGCACCTCCTGCTGGCTAGTGTCTCTCCTGCCTCAAGCCCCATGTCCCTCCCTCCCAGACCCCAGTGCCCCTTAACCTGGGGTTTTGCCCCACAGCAATCCCTATGCTCTGGCTCTCCCCTCCCAAGAGAACCCCCAACCCTCTATGCCCACCTTGCCTCAGTGGCAACTGCCCATCATCATCTAGCCCCCATTCTCTAGGGCAAACTGCAGTCTGATGGCCACTCATCATTAGCAAAGGGGGTTGGACCTGCTGTCTTTCTTGACCCAGCTGTCTCCCTATAGTCCCAGTACCTCCTTTAGCCTTCAGCAAGGCCTTAGCCTGGGGACTCACCAGACCATCCCAGCTTGTCTCTGCTCTGCATACCTGGTGCACCTTCACACAGCTAGGACCTTCCCACTCAAAGGCTGGAGTAAGACTGACCCAGTGCCTCCCTTAGCCCTTATATCAGAGCCAGTTGTGTCCTGATTGGGTGTGGCCACAGCTGTGGCTGCCTCCCCAATCAGCCTACCCTTTTCCCCTAGGAGCGGGGTAACCGCCCCGCAACAATAACAAATGGAAGAAGGGGGAAGTTGATAGTAATGAATAAAAGAAATTAGGAATTATAGAAAAAATGGATAAGGGAAGCAAAAGGATCCAAGGAGAAACCTGTGGCCAGCAGAGTTAGGACAATAAGAAGGAGTTTGTAAAATATATTAGGAACAAAAAGGATCCTGAGAGTGGTATTGGTCTGTTACTAGTTGGAAATGGGAGAATTCTCAATAATAATGCAGAAAAGCCAGAAGTGTTCAATAAATATATTTATTCAGTATTTGGGAAAAACACTGATGATATACTCCCATCATATGGTGCTGATAACACTCTTTCCACTCCCCTAGTATCTGTGGAGGATGTTAAACAGAAGTTACTAAAGGTAGACATTTTTAAGTCAGCAAGTCCAGATAACTTGCATACAAGAGTTTTAAAAGAGCTGGCTGAGTAGCTCACTGGGCTATTAATGTTGATCTTCAATAAGTCTTGGAGAACTGAGGAAATTCCAGAAGACTGGAAGAAAACTAATATTGTGTCAACTTTTTAAAAGGGTAAATGGGATAACTAGGGTAATTATAGGCCTGTTAGCCTGACATCAATTCTGGGCAAGATAATGGAGCTGCTGATACAGGACGTGGTTACATGACCCTCCTTTAGTTCTTTGTTAATTAATGCAAATCGACATGGGTTTATGGAAAATAGATCCTATCAAACTAACTTATCTTTTTTCTGATGAGATTACAAGTTTGGTTTATAAAGGTCCTAGTGTTGATATAATATACCTAGATTTCTGTAAGGTGTTTGACTTGGTACCGCATGACATTTTGATTAAAAAGCTAGAATGACATAAAATGAACATGGTACACATTAAATGGATTAAAACCTGGCTAAATGATAGGTCTCAAAATGTAACTGTAAACGGGGAATTGTCATTGAGTGGGTGTGTTTCCAGGGGGGTCCTCCAGGGTTCAGTTCTTGGCCCTACACTATTGAACATTTTTATCAATGATCTCGAAGAAAACCTACAATCACCAATGATGCTTACAGATGACATAAACATTGGGGGAGTGACAAAGAATGAAGAGGACAGATCACTGATTCAGAGCTACCCAGATCTGTTGGTAAACTGGGGGCAAGCAAACAATATGTGTTTTAATACGGCTTAATGTAAATGTATACATCTGTAAACAATGCGGGCCATGCTCCACAGGATGGGGGACTCTATCCTGGGAAGTAGTCACTCTGAAAAAGATTTGGGGGTCGTGGTGGAAAATCAGCTGAACATAAGCTCCCAGTATGATCCTGCATGTATAAAGAGGGGAATCTCAAGTAGGAATGGAGAGGTTATTTTACCTCTATATTTGTGCGGTGGGGTGCTCACCCCACACTTGTCCTGAAGTGGTTAATGTAGGCTAAGAGGGTGGGCCAATTAACCAGACAGGCCACAGCTGAGGGGAATCAGGTGGCTAAAGTAATCAGACTGAATAATGAGAGAGCCCAGCTGAGGAGGAAGGAGCAGGGTTGAGTTTATAAAGACAGGAAGGTGGCTGTGGCTAGGGGGCTGCAGGGAAGTGCCCTGCCTGGGAGAAAGGAGGTGTTTTGGGGGCTGGCAGCCCCAGAGAAGGGGGAGAGCCCAAAGGTTATGAAAAGCTCAGGGAAAAGGTAGTAAGGTCCAGACCTTGGCTGCTGTGGGTCTCTGAGCTGGACTTTAGAGCAGAGAGCAGGCTCTGGATTCACCTACCAGCCCCTGGGGAAGTGGCAGAGAGCAGGCAGTGGAGAGCAGACTGCCTGGGACAGTTTGTCCTAAAAGACTTTGATACCCAGGGCAGGGAGGACCACAGTGACCTGGCTAGAGGGCCAAGTCATAATGAGGAAGCTGCAGCTTCTTGAGCGAGAGAGGTTGCAGGGTGAGAGGACAATGGGTGGAGAGCCCACCAGAGGAGGGCGCAGATCCTGGAAGGAGCTAATCCCCACAGTGGCCAGGAGGAGCCGCCCCCGTGGTCAGTTGACCCGTGACAATTTGGCATCAGTGCGACTGCTGCTGGAATGCTGTGCCCAGTTCTGTTGCCCACAGCTCAGGATGGGTGTTGATAAATTGGAGAGGATTCAGAGAAGAGCCATGAGAATGATTAAAGGGTTAGAAAACCTGCCTTAGCATGATAGACTCAAGCAGCTCAATCCAACGTTAAGCCATGATATGATCACAGTACATGGGGAACAGATATTTAATAACAGGCTCTCCAATCTAGCAGAGAAAGGTAGAACACGATCCAATGGCTGGAAGTTGAAGCGAGACAAATTCAGATTGAAAATAAGGTGGAAGTGTTTCACAGTGAGGGTCATTAACCACTGGAACAATTTGCCAAGGGTCATGGTGGATTCTCCATCACTGGCCATTTTGAAATCCCGATGGGATGTAATTTCTAAAACCTCTGCTCTGGGAATTATTTGGGGGCAGTTCTCTGGCCCGTGCTATGCAGGAGTCAGGCTAGATGATCCCAATGGTGCCTTCTGGCCCTGAATCTGTGAAGGCATTTTCCTAACACTAACCGAGCGTCCAGCCACTGTCGTTCTCCCCACTTCACAGCTGGGGAAAGGAAGGCACAAAGGGGGAAGTGATTTGCCAGGGCTTCAGTGAGAGAATCAGGAAAAGAATCCCAGAGTCAGCTCGTCCAGTGTCCTTAAGAGGCACCTGCTGTCCTGGGATGGATCAGTCCAGCTCCCCGAGTCACTGCAGAGAATGGGCCAGAAGGTCCCACAGGAAATGAGCTGGTGTTGCGGGAGAATGGGGGGGAAGAGACCCTCCCCCCGGCTATTTTTAACCTCCCTTTTCCTTTGCAAAACTGCTGAGTTCATCTCTCCCTTTAGCACATGCCCAAGAAAAGGCTCCCATTGTTCGGAGCCGGACAGGGTCGCTGAGACAGTCACTCGCCTTCACAATGGCTGGGATTATATTGCCAGATGGGGCGGGTGGCAGAGGAGGGGAGGCCCCCGGCTGGAGCAGCTGCCTCCCAGATTCTCCCTCTTCATGTGCTAACTAACGAATTAATCCAAATAAATAAGACTGGTTGGCGGGGAGGAGGGGAAGTGAGGGCTGGAGGCAGGGCTCTGGGGCTAGCGGTGATCGCAGCAGCCAGGGAAAGTGAGGCTGGGGCCCAGGTGGCAGGCTGGATGCTGAGGACATTGATCTCTGTTACAGGAAATCCCCAGGCTCTGGATGAGACGGGACAGGGTGTCGCTGTCAATTAGTGTCTGGCGTGGTGCTGAGCTGCCCACCGCTTGCTGAGTGTACACCGGGGAGGATCAAGGTCTGATCAAACAGGCCGGCGTCTCCCGGGCCCACGGAACGCTGGGGGCCCTCAGAATATTTTATTTTCAGTAATCACCAGCGCCATGGATTGCTTCCCTAGCACCTCCTCCCTCCTAGCTTCTACACAGGCAGCACTGCCTGGGAGCTAGAGCATGGAACGAGGAGCCAGAGAATGGCCTTTAGTGGCAAGAGGCTAGGACTCCTGGGTTCTTTTCCCAGCTCTGCCATTAGCTCAGTGGTCAGGTGACACGCATGTCCCCTCTCTGGGCTCCAGAAGGGCAAAGCATCATTGATCATGTTGGTTCCCAGATGCCGGCCTGGCCCATCCCTGAGTGTCTGTCTGTCCGGCACTCCACACACTGTCATCAGAGCTGCTTCTTAGGGTACGTCTACACTGCCAAAGACACCCATGTGGCAGTGAGTCTCGGAGCTCGGGTCAACTGCCTTGGGCTTGTGCTGTGGGGCTAACAATGGCAGCATAGACATTCGGGCTTGGGCTGGAGACCCTCCCTCCTCACCATCCCCTATAAATAGCGGCAAGAGGCTGGGACATCAGGCAACACTGCAGGTACCGACATGGGGTGTTTGCCCAGAGGGGACGTTGGGTATGTTCTGGGCTCCGCCTGTCCGCTGCCCGTCAGAGATCATTAAGACAGCTGATGGTCCAGGGAGTTCTGTGTCTCCGGCTTCACACCAACACCTATTCATTAGCAGCCCCCGGCCATGACCACAGGGAAGGTGACATCTGGAGGGAGCCTGGGCTGTGGCTGAGTGACTCTGATGCCTTTGGGACGGGCTGAAATCAAACTGCCTGGTGCCATTCGGATGCCCGTGCTGCGTGTCCAGACTTCCCCCGGTACCTCTGTTTACTTCCGATCACTCTTCTGCTGGGTGTATTCCATGCCCTGGGTCTCAGTTACATGGCACGTCTCCCATCCCAGCGGCCTCACGGCTAGCGGGTCTGCTGGCCCAGTGGCCAGGGCTCATCACTGGGCTGCTTGCACTGGACTGGGGACAAAAGGAATAAAGCTTAATTTGGCAGGAAAGAAAAATGGCGCTGGTGGCAGCAGCAGCAACAGTGGGGGGATGGTGGGGCGGGGTTGGGGTGGTGGAAGGGGCTCTGCTCCCCAGGACTAGCTCTAGTCTCAAGCTTTGCCGATTGCCCCATGCAGCAGGAACACAGCCCCTTAAGCCCACCGAGGTAGAACCTCCGACATCCTCTGTCCCCTTTTCCTGCTGCCGCTGATCCAGAGCGGGCTGTGTGCCCTGCCTGGCTCCATCCTCTCCAGGTGCCAAAGCCCCTTATTAAGGTCCATTGCGTTAGCAGGCTTGGGTGTGGAGCGTACTCACAACAGCCCCTGCGCTTTGCTGTCCCTAAGTCTGTGTTTCCTTGCAGGGCTTTATTCTGTCCGGTATCCTGGGAAGGCGGCTCTTGTATCGTGCTCTGGGCTGGGGCAGGTTGGAGGCAGCCTGGCTAAATTCACCAGCTTAGGGCAAGTCGGGGGTTTTTTACAGGCTGGTGAAATAGTCGAGATGAGGTGTAAAGGCTGGGCGATTTTCTAGTGGCTTTGCCTGGCCGATTCCCACACTCCTCCCCAGCCAAGACTCATCAAAGGACATGCTGACTAGTGATAAGGAGAGGGCTACTGCACGGAGCTCTCCCCTGAACGTGCACTTACAGTGACTGCCTAACTCCTGTCCAGCCCGTTTCCTCTGCAGATCCCCCCGTGCTTTATAAAGGCAGGTCACCGCCATCGCAGAGGGGGAAACCGAGGCACAGAAAGGGCTAGTCCGTTGCCAAGGGCCACCCAGTCAGTCAGTGTCAGAGCGGGAAGCCAGACCGCAGTCTGATGCTTGAGCCCCTGGGCCGTGCTGTGGCCCTTTTATCTCTTCTCAATGATCCTGTTTATGGCTGAGGTTCTGCAGCTGCACCCTGTCCTGCTCTGGTCACTGCAGCCAGACCTAGTTATGACCCCTGTGGCCTAGAGAGAGAGAGTCTCAGCTCAACAGCTAATATCTCAGGCCGGTGAACATTAGAAAACCATCAGGCGGGCTGTAAAAAGGGGCAGAGGGGAACGGAAGCCCACTGGCTCGGAAGAGCGGGATTTAGCCGGGCAGGTTTTTCCCATGGATTTTGCATGCGTTTCCCAGCGCTCTTTGGAGAATTTCCAGAAAGGATATTAGTGCCCCAGCTTCCCCGGGACAGCCATCCCCCTGCTTCAGAAACCTTGCTCCGGAAACCCCCACATTCGCAGCTGCGGCCGGCAGAGATCCGCAAGGCTGCCAGTCTGAACAAAGGGGCAGGAGGAAGGAAAGCCCATTCTTTTCGTGGAAAAGACAGATCCTATCTGCTTTATTCTGGGGACCCTCTATAAGGGCCTGACCCTGCATGGAGCTGTTGAGCACCCTCCACTCCCACAGACCCCAAAGACTTGAGGGAGCTCAGCACCTTGCAGGACTGGGCCCTAAATCAACTGCATATAATTTTCTTCTTTGCATCCTATCCTAACCTGTTGTGCCTCATGGCTGTGGGGCTGTTAAAACAGCTGCCGTGTCCCACTCCAGAGGTGGCTGCATCTTAGTGGTGGGTGAAGGGATTCCTATACCTTGGGGCTCACCTCTTGGATGACAGGTGCTGGTGAAAGTAAGGCCCTGAGAAATGAAAGGCTTCTCCATGGGTTGGGTTCCCTCTCACCTGTACTAGTGTAAACTGGAAGCAAATCCGACAGGGACCAGGCTGCCCGCACACCTCCCTCCCCCCCCCACGGCTCTCCATTCGGCAGGCTTGTTTCAACGTGGACACCATGCTGTGTTGCCGCTGTGTCACTCCTGGGCCTGCCCCAAAGCGCAGTGAGGTCATCCTTAGTATCTCTGCTCACATCCATAGGCCATGCTAGAGGAAACAGGAAAACAAGGGCTTCCCCAGTCCCAGAGCAGATACAGCACAATCACCCATTGTTTTAAACGAGTCAGAAAAAAACTAACCCTGCTGTGTTCCACTTCAGAGACAGGGATCTGGGAGAAGCTCCCACCCCCTGGGACATGTTCACAAGTACTAGGAGAGGGAGGGTTCCAGAGGAGAACTGAACTCAAAGTAGCCAACCCCAGACTGATCAGCAGGGTGAGATCGGCCAGCGCTTTGCTGGCTCTCTGCTCCTCCAAAGCATTGCAGGGAAGCTGTGATGGGGAGGGAAGGGGAGACATGTGTGTGTTTATAATCCCCTCTCCAGCAGGCAGTGTGTGCGTCTGTTGTGAAGAGTGCCGCTTGCCCAGAGCAGAGATCCAGCCGAGTTGGGAGCTGCACATGGATCCGGGAGCTGGGATAGAATTGCTAACGGGATGGAGCAGAGAGACTCATGTCCAGGCAGGAGCTGAGCGGCTGGATTTTCACCCCAGAATAATTCATAATAAATGGAGTTTACGGCCACAATCCTGCAGCAGATCCCTGACGCCCCTGGAGTTACACAGCAATATAAACCGGCGAGAACGACAGCTCGGGGTTCATTCAGTTTAACCCTTTCTAGCCTAGGATGGTTAAAACTTTGGCGTCCTAGGGGAAATCAGGGAAAGACGAGATTCCGTAGGTGGGCCCCGGGAGCTAGAGTCACCTCTCCAGGCAGAGCGTGTGCTACAGGCAGCCTGCCCAGGGAGCACAGGGCCCCCCACCAGGAAGCTCCAGCTTTGATGCTTTGGACAATGCTTTGGCTTCCGCTGAGGATCTCATTCATCATCCATCAGGATTTGTTGGAAGTTCCAATCTCCGGCCCTTTGTCCAGGCTCATTCTTCCCATTCCGCTGACATCCCCCAGCTCATTCCTAGCATCTGCTGGGCTCTGCCCAGGGCGTGCACCCATAGCCCAGACAGCTGGCTGCAGGCATGGGTCGGGGCTCAGAATTTCATCAGGCCAAGATCCAGAAGAGCTGGTTCTTACCCCAGCTTTGCAATCCTCCAACAGTCCCCTCAATACGAGCGCTAGCTAGAGTGAAGTGTAGAGCAAGCTGGCTCTAGGCAAGTTTCCCCCCCAACAGCTCTTCCAGTGCCCCCCTATCCTGACACACTATTCCAGCTCTGCCTGTACCCGGTAACCATGCCCTCCGCACCTCAGTGCCGCTTGGGGGATGTTCTTCTGCAGATGAGGTGTAGAAGTGGGGTCCTGAAGACTTGGCTCTTTGAAGGTAATGCTTATACTGAGCCCTTCTATTGCACGCTGCATCCAGGGATCTCAGGGCTGGATCAACATCCCCATTTTACAGCGGGAGAAACGGAGGCAGGGAGGGGTGACTTCCCCGAGGTCACACAAGGAGTCAGTGGCAGAACTGGGAACTGAGCAGAGGTCTCCTGAGTCCACAGTCTGCGTATCCGAGCTCCTCGCGAAGCTTCAGCCGTAGACAAGCGGCTTCGTTTCTTGTCTGAAACAATTACACAGGGAGCTGCTGAGCAGCTGCCACATTCCACCCCCAGAGGTGGCTGCATTCCAGAGGCAGGGTCAGTCTCTCCACCCCTCCTTACCTAGCAACAGCTCTGTGGGCTGGGACTAAGGTTTACTAAGTGCTCGGAAGATGAAACGTTCTATGTACAGGGGGTGCTGGAACAATGTGTATAGTGGGGGTGCTGAGAGCCATTGAACCAAATTGTAAACCCTGGATATAATGGAAAACACTTGAAGCCAGGGGGTGCAGCAGCACCCCCAGCACCTGTAGTTCCAGCACCTATGTCTATGTATGTGTTAAAACCAGGCAATCACCAGTCTGCCCAGGGAGGCCCAGTTTCCCTCCTCTCCTGGGGCTCAGCAGTAGCTGCTGTGAGCTGGAACTCCAGCTACCCGTCATGCCTGCTGAGCTCTGGGTCTGTTTCACTGGCCTGCCCACATCCGAATGAGCGTAAATGACTTCTAATGAGGTTAGGGGAGGCTAATTATTTTGTTCGGCCTGGAAGGCTGATGAGAACACGGAGCGGTGAGTTCATTCAGTTCTGGTGGGCGGCAGTAATCGCGTTACTGCTGTGCGGGGCACATGGGGTCGATGGGCTATATCCAGAGACGAGGGCGAGGGGCTAGTGCCTGCTACTGCTGTCGTTAGCACAGCTGTCGATTCCTTTTCCAAGGCAAATCAGCGTGACCTCCAGCAACTGTCTAGCACGGCCTGCAATAAGAAGAGCTAGCTCAGCAACCTCTGGGGGTCAGGCTAAGTACTCGGAGATGTGGAGGAATTTGGGGCGGGGGTGGGGGGATGACGACGGACTCGGTGCTGGGCTATAATGGAGGTGACACAAAGGAACTTCAGTGACAGGGGTTTCCAGGCAGATGGGATGCAGTCAGAGCTTAGCAACAAGAATTCCTGGATGCTGTGATCTACTTGTTCTGATGCAGTCATCAGCGACCGGGATTCCCAGACGCTGCAGTGTACTGGCGGACAGTGGGAATACAGTCATGCCTTCGTGCCGGCAGTTCCTTCATGCTGCGATACAACAGTCAGTACCAGGGTGTCTCCGCCCTAGAGCAGCTCCCAGGGGTGATGCGCCCCCACTGGAGGAGGGAGGTGTCAGCACAGTCGAAGCAGCCACCTCCCGCCCTCCCTTTCCAATGGAAGGATGATGCACGCACGCCACGCCCCGGGTGTGGGCCGCAGCTAGAGTGACCCTGCATTTGCTAAAGGGATTTGGGGAGTGGCGATTCTGGCTCTAGCTCTGCCCGATGTCAGGAGGGACAAGGAGCCTGGGCTGTGGGCAGGAGATGTGGCCACGGAGGAGCAAGGCACAGTAAGCAGAGGGTCCATCACGACTGGCTCCCAGAAGAAAGAGGCGAGATGGTGCGGGAGGGGGAGGGGAGGTAAGGGGAGGGGAGGGAAGCAGGTGCAGTGAGGGATGGGCTGACATGGTGCCTGCTCGTCCCAGGAGGACTTGTCTCCCGCTTCCCCAGCTCAGGGGCCCGAAGAAATCAGCGAATGAAACTGACAGAGGCTGCCTCAGATTTTTGAAAAAATTGGAAATCCAAACATGGGGAGCGCAAAGTGAAAGCCTGAGCAGCAGAAGGGAACCCTGGGGAGGAGGAGAGTGGAGGATCCAGAGGGACGGGGGCGAGAGAGGGTAGGTTTTGCTGCTCCAATAATTAAGACAATGATCCTGAAAGTGACCAGCAATAAAAAGTGCCCGGGAGTTAACTCTGCACTGTTTGGGTTTGTTCAGGGGCTGGCATGAGCCCTGGGGCAAGTGGCAGTGCTGGCTAGTGAAGTCTGGGAAGCAGCTAGGGAAGGGCAGAGTACTGGGACAGGACACTGCTCGTTTGGACAAAGCATTTCTAGATTGGACTCGGCCCGTCACAAGCCCCTTTCCCCTTTAGGATGGCAAAACACTTAAACAGCACGGGCATGTTTCGGCACTATCCCCGTTCCACAGCTGGGTAAACAGAGGCACTGGAAGAGGTGGCGCGTCCTGCATCAAGGTCACCCAGCAGCAGAGCCAGAAATAGAACCCAGGAGTCCTGCCTTCCAGCCCCCCAGCTGTAACCACTCCCACTTCCCAGAGGTGAGAGAACCCAGGAGTCCCACCCCTCAGTCCTGGGCTTGAGTAGATTACGCTCCCTGTCAATATTACCAGCAATGCCTCCTAACGCCTGGTACCTCTTGGCCAGAGCAGCTCCTAGGGCTGAATAGCTGCGGGCCCCGGATTGCTCATAGCCAGGAGTGCAGCAGTCAGCTCCTTGGATAACTTTCCCATGGCTCATCCAGTTCACTGCTTTCCCTTTCCTTAAAAAGCCTTGGGCTCCAGGTCTCGCACACAGAGCTAACGGCCTGTCCTCACCGTCTCCAAAGCCTGACAGGCCTGGAATGCGTCTCCCGGGGAGGCTCAGCGTCCGTTTGCAGTTTGCTGTGCAACCTCTGAACCTGCAGTGGGGGGCAGGGGAGCGTTGTGTTGGGAACCAGGGGCTGGAATGTCAGTACAGTCCCTTGGGGTGAGCCTCTGGCACAGCCAGGGTGGCATGGGGCTTATTTTGGATACTGGGGAATTAAAGTAAAAATATCCTTCCCAGCAGCCAATGCTGAGCCTCTGCTGCCAGACCCAGAGACCGTGGGTTCTTCTGACTGCAGGAGCAGTTGGAAGCTGGCCATAAATTTTATGCTTGTGATGAGAAGCTGATAACATTGGCTAGAGCCAGGCAATGCTGCAGGCAGGCAATGTGCAAGCTCCCTCGCTCCTCCCCCTGCTCTGTAAATACACCTCAACCCCCACCTGCTATTATTCCAGTCCTGGCTCTTCCACACAGCTCTGCCAGGGCACCTCAATCCTGACCTGAAGCCCCCCTTGGTAGTCCAGGCCTGGCCTCCCACTCACCCCAACTCTCCTGCTATTCTTGCTTCTCTAATCTGTCACTGCCAGTTGTGCCCGACGGTGCAGGGATTCTGTGACAAGCACAAACCTCTCCTGTGACTAGGATGAGAACTCACTACACTCATGTCGCTGGTGATCGTAACAATACATCGAAGCCAGCTCACCTGAGGTATGGGCTTGGAGAGTTAACATCCCTTGCACCGCCCCGATCCTGCCACCCTCCCCCTTTCTCCTTCAGCTAGCTGAGCGTCACCCTCTCACAGAGGAGAGCCAGAGATTGCAGCACATTGCTGGGATGACAATACTGGTGCCCATGAGCTCAGATGCCACGATGATGGACTTGGTGTGAGAACCTGAACAGAACAGAATGCCAGCTGGTCATCGAGCCCTGGCGGTTACCTGCTGGTTCTGCCCCAGTCCTTTCGGCTGGGGTCTCATGTTGTCCCTCGATGCTGGAAATCCAGCTTTCCCATCAGTCACCTTGCAGGCCTCTGATCACTGTTCTGTTGGGTCCCCCAACAACACCACCAGCCTGAAGTCCAGCAGATAATGCAGCCTCCAGTTCTGCTTCATCTTAACCTACTGGCTGCACAGACATGGATCCAGAAGCTGCAGAGTCCTTCCCCCCGCCCCCTCCCAGCAGGTTCTCAGACACTGATCCAAGACGAGAGAGGCCTCGGCGGCAGCTCCCCGCCACCTCATCCGCTCTCCCTCCTTTGTTTTATCGCTCTGCAAACCTGCCCCCGAGCGGTCACTGAGTACAAGGAGTCCTGCATCGAGATCACACTTGGGACCCCCCTGTAGCGAAACACCTGGCTCGCTGGCTTCCCTTCAGCCCCAGACACATCCTCCTGCACCGACTGACATTCCGAAGGCTGAAAATATTCCCAGGCCCAGTGGGAACGGCAGCAGCTGCAAACCTGCCTGAGCGGCACACAGGCCATCGAGGGGCTGCGCACAGCGGGGCAGAGCCAGTGCCACTTTTTGGTGTTCCTAGAAGGAGGAACTTTTTAACTGCGTGGCACAGGTCGAGGTCGTTCTCCATAGAACAGTCCGGTCGCCAGCTGCCCTCAGATTGCAGGGGGCGGCTCAGACCAGCATGCGAGCTTCAAAGCTCACCTCCCCCTTTCTTTATGTGCATCAGCAAAGCTCCCCATTTCTCACCCCCCCCCCCCCCGTCAAGACAAATGCTTTCTAAACTGATGCCAATGCCAGCAGAGCTCCTGAACAGACCCTACAATAACAAACCATCAGGCCCAGCCCTCATGAGCAGCCCTTTCAACCACAATGTAAAGCAGCTACGAGCCTCATATTTAGAGACAAGCCTAAACCATTATCCCAGATCCAAACATCCCCAGATTGTACAGATGGGGAAATTGATGCATGAGAAGAGGATGTAACTTGCCCCAAGATCAATCAGCATGTCAGCAGCACAGCTGGGAATAGAACCCAGGAGTCCTGACTCCCAGACCTGTGATAACCACTCGACTATACTGCTGCCCTTTAATTAGCTATGGCGCTTTGAAGCCCAGGGGGGCTCAGGTGAACAAGCAATGGGGTCAGAGAAAGCTACCCTGGGGCAGTTGTCCCTGGCCATGGGGCACAGCTTTGCTCTCTGGCTGTTTTGCATCAGCATCTTGCATACCCTCTAATCCTCAGCCAAGGATGCTACATAGGGTGACCAGATGTCCCGTTTTTAAAGGGACAGTCCTGTTTTTTGGGACTTTTTCTTATATAGGCTCCTATTACCCCCCACCCCCTGTCCCATTTTTTCACAGTTGCTATCTGGTCAAACTAATGCTACAGGAGTAGGGGTTGTCAGAGCTCAGGGCAAGGGGAGGAAACGCTGGACAGCACGCTAACAAGCAGCCTTGAGATTGAGGTATGTGGTTTTAGCAGGCCTAATAAATTCTGTTAAATCTATTAAAACCTTGCTTCTCCCAGAGAGCCGGGGCTGTGGAGAAAGGGCACCTGTGTAAACAGAATACAAACATCTCTGCATCATGGAAAAACCCAACGCCAGCTGTGCAATGGGACAGCCCAGGCAACACAGGGGTGAAAATCACGGGGTTGGAGTGATAGGGGCAGCTGCTAGAGGTGGCAGTTTGCACTGCAGGACAAAACTGAAGCTGAGAAATTGTTCTAGCACATGACATCGGATCGCAATTAACCCCTTAGTTTCCCCCTGCAACGCTTCCCCTCCCCCACATATTTTGCACAGGGGAGGGGCAAGGAATTCAGGGGTGAGAGGTGAAGAATGTGGAGAGACCATGCAAAATGTTGCAACACAGGGATTCCGCCCCCACCTCCCCAAGCTGTATTCCTGGATTTGTTGTTGTTTTTTGCAAGCAAGATTTTGCAGGACATGAGAGGTTGCCTGTGTAGTTTGGATTGGTTGGTGACCACCTGAGGCTGACCCCAGTCCCAGCTTTTTGAGGGGAACTTTGGCAGCATCAATCTTTAGATGTTAAAAATAATAATTCCTTCTTCTGTTGCGATGATTAAAAGCAAAGCAATTTTAACGTCTGCTTTGCTTTCTTCCCAGTTCATGCTTGCTGCTTAACCACCACCCCTAACAAGAAGCAGAATGGGCTCTTGCTAGGGGCAGTGGGCTGAGAATTGGGAAATCTGTCCCATTAGGATTTGTATTGCACTTGCAGTGATAAGGCAGCGGCTCAGGATGGCCAAGGTGAGAGGCCCGTGGTCCTGCTGCAGCCTGGTCTGATACAATCAGGGGCACCTCTTCTGTGACACGGCCATACTATGGCAATTACATGTCTAAATGTGATCTGTGGCTGGGGATCCCAGGGCAGGGTGGGGGAAGACACCTCTCCTCAGGGAGGGGAATAAAGAGGGTTAGCTGCCCTTGTCTTGGGGGGAAGTAAAGGGGGGCTTTGGGGGTAGGAATAAATGGGGGGCTGCCTTCACTCCCCAGGGGGAATAAAAGGAGACCCAGGGAAATGGGAGGAAGGCACCATTCCCTACCTTTTGTGTGTGTGTGTGGGGGGGTGTACCCAGGGGAATAGAGGGGAGTTGTGACCCAGGAACTGGCAGAGGGCACTGACACACTTCTCAGGGCAGCCAGGGCTGTGAGTCACCTTGTTGCCACCTGCCTCCAGCATGTGGGGTTCTTGCCTGTGCCAGCTGGATGTTAGTTCAAGCACGCTCCTTTGGGCTACACCAGCCGTGCCTTTGCCCTGTAGGTTGACAATCCACATACCCCAGCCCGTGACTCCTTTCAAAGTGACCCGCTATGGTTTCCAGCCCCTGATCACTGGATACCCACAGAAATCCCAGAGCCTCTGTTCCCAAAGAACAATGTATCCCAATTTACTAGTTTTACCTTAGCCCACCCCGTCTGTGTCACACACAGCACTTGAGTTCAATGATAAAACAAAAGGACATTTATTTAAGAAAAAACAGAGATTCAAATATAAACCAGTGTGAGAGATGGCAATACATGGTTACATTTAAAGCAACATCATTTCACTCATTCTTGATCTAAAATTGAAACTTCTTTAGACGGGGGGGAAAACTTATTAGTTCTCTCCCCTGAAGTTCTCTCCCATATCTTCAACCAAGCTTAGCTGAGACCCACTTTTTCCGAAACCAACTCACTGCCAGTTTACTTCCAAGGCGAAGGATCCCAGAGGGTGTCTCCCAAATCTCAAGAACAGACCTTTGATGTTCACCTGAACATCAGGCCATCCCACACACCCGCTATTTACCTCTTCCTGTTAATTTCCTCTTTTTTGAAGATTTCACAATCCTCCATTGTGAACCATAGAATACTTAATTTACACCTAAACAGACAGTGTAGTTGTAGCCCTGTAGATCCCAGGATATTAGAGAGACAAGGCGGGTGAGATAATATCTTTTATTGGACCAATTTCTGCTGGTGAGAGAGACAAGCTTTCAAGCTTACATAGAGCTCTTCTTCAGGTCTGGGAAAGGAACTGCTAAGCGTCACAGCAAAATGCAAGGCGGAACAGATTGTTTAGCATAAGTAGTTAGCACATATTGTAAGGGATCATTCAAGGACCATTCCTTTTCCCGAAAGGAAACCTGCACAATACTTTCAAAAGATGAGTTTGGGAGCTTAAATTCATTTCTCAACTAGACAACAAAAATCATGGACTGAACATAGACTCTGGATTTATGGCTTATTACAACCATCTGTAACCCACTAACCCCCTCTTTTTGTGCTATGACTTCAGGGGTTTTAATGGGCCACTTCACCTTGAATGAGATTAAAAAAGACAGGGACAGTCCCGTTTGGAAGAGACAACTGGGGTAGGGGGGAATATGATAGAGGTCTATGAAATCATGAATGGTGTAGAGAAAGTGAATAAGGACGTGTAATTTACCCCTTCACATAACACAAGAATCAGGGGTCACCCTATGAAATTAATAGGCAGCAGGGTTAAAACAAACAGAAGACAGTACTTCACACAGTGCACAGTCAGCCTGTGGAACTCATTGCCGGGGATGTGTGATGGGCATAAGTACAACTGGGTTCAAAAAAGAAATAGAGACGTTCATGGAAGATAGGTTCATCAGTGGCTAGTAGCCAAGATGGTCAGGGATGCAACCCCGTGCTCTGGGTGTCCCTAAGCCTCTGACTGCCAGAAGCTGGGCGTGGATGACAGGGGATGGATCACTGGATAATTGCCCTGTTCTGGTCATTGCATCTGGCCCCAGCCACTGGCTGCAGACTGGATCCTGGGCTAGCTGCACCACTGGCTGACCCAGTACCGCAGTGGGCAGGAGGTGCCCGACACCAGCCAGAAGCCATGAGCTCAGACTCTGCCTGGGGGTGGCAGCGCTACCAGAGGTCACTGGAGCCCAGCCCAGCCACTCCTCTGCCCAGGGTAGGACACTGTCCCTTTAAATCCTCAGCCCAGAGCGTGGTCTTAGCCCCACCCACCCATCCGGAGCCAGAATTAGCCAATCAAAAGGAGCCTCGGGACCCATAGGCCACGCCCCTTCCGTCGGAACGTAAACAACCCCCTCCCGGAGTCCTTCAAACAGCCCAATCAGAGCGCGAGGAGGGCGGATCTCGCCTCCCATTGGCCGGCGTCCAGCCCCGCCCACTCAAGATGGTGGCGCCCATCCGAGCAGAGGAAGCCTTGGGACGTGGATAAGACTAACCCCCCGCGGGGGGGAGGGGGGAAGCGATCCGGGATCCCCCCGTGGGAGCGCGGGGTGAGGAGCTGCTCCCCCCGCCGCGGAGGGATGGGATCGCCCGGGGGGGGGCGCTTAAAGGAGTCGCCGCTGATAGGAAGGGGGTGCGGGGAGGCAGGACCCCCCAAACCCAGTGGTTCCCCCACTCCCACCCCAGGGGACCCCCCAGATTAGAGACAGAGCCCCTCCCTCTGAGAAACTGAGACCCCTGCGATCCAGAGACGACCCCCCATACTTGGAAGCCAGCCCCCCCTCCCCCAGCCAGAGGACCTCCAAGCCTGAGGGATTTTACACCCGTACCCCTGCTGGGACCCCTGTCTGAGAGACCCCCCAGTCTGGTAGCAAGGGAATTACCCCCCCCCCGGATCTTGAAACACTAAAGTGACCCCCACCCCACCTCGCCTCCCCAGGCACATTTAGCCACCAGAGGATCCTCTTCTCCCCCAGCTGCATGGCAGGACCCTCCCCATCCCCTGGGAACCATTCCCATCTCTCCACCTTTCCAATCAAAGCCTGACCCTTCTCTTCTTCTCCAACCCATCTGCTCTAGTTCACGCCGGGACCACCCTCGTCAGGGCGCGAGCCATGGATCTAGTGTTCCTGGTCATCAACGGCATAGGGATGGCCCTGGATTTCCTGGGTCTCCTGCTCAACGTGAACTTCTTCCTGGTCTCCACCTTGGTCTCAGTGCTGGTCTGGCTCATCACGTTCATCTACAACCTGCCCAATGCACTGGTGGCTAGTGTGATCCACTGCTGGAATGGGACTTTGTTCTCCTTGGTGTACCTGGTGGAGGCGCTTTGCTGCCTGGCCCTGGGCTCTGTCCAAACTGTCACTGGCCTGTTCCGAGGCTTCTGCTCCAGCCTGGAGAGTCTGAAAGTGATTGGGAACCTGTTCTCACACCTGGTCCTGAGAAGCAAGGAACTTGTGCACCGAGGGCTCTGGAATGTGGTTGGCTCTGGCCAGTCGCTTCTGAGGCAGGTATGCGAAGTGTTTACCATTGTCATGAGCCTCCTCGCCTACTTCGTTAACAGCATCATCAACATCTGCCTGATCGGCACCCAGAATCTGGTGCTGGCCCTGTGGGACTCCATCATCAGCCCTTTCTTAAGAGTCACAGACCTCCTCACTGCCTTCCTTGCTCACATGTCTAGCAGTGCCATTGCCATGTCCATTCTCGTGTGGTCACCCTGCCAGCTGGCATTCGAACTCTTAGAGTCCATGAGCAAGCTCCTGGTTAACGTCTTCTTCCTGAATCTTTATGGCCTAGTGTTGCTGGCCCTAATTGTCACCGTCAGCACCTTAGTCCTCAACCCTGAGCTGACAAGGACCCTGGCAAACCATGTGTTGGGATACCTGAATACCTTGCCTTCCTACCACCGCCTGCGGAGGGACATCTGGCGCCTCTATCAGATTGTGCTCTTGTCGCTGGGGATGGTCGTGAGCTCCCACGCTTGGCGCAGGGTAGCAGGCTGGAGTCTCCAAATGGCCAACTGGAATGGAGGAGGCAGAGCAACAAACCAACAGGTCAATCAAGCGCCACACGGTGCAGAGGCCAACCAAGGCAGGCAAGGGGCAGCTACAGCCTTTCATAGGCCAGCTGCTCCTGGAGGAACTCATCAGGGAAGACCAGGGCTGCCTGGAGCCAATCAGCAGGGTGCAGGTGGTGCCCGTCAGGTGCAGCAGCCGGCAGCCAGAAGACATGGGGACCAACATGACACGAACGTTGAGCAAGGATCAAATGCGCAACCAGCCTGTGGTCGAAACGCCACAGCAGGGCAGCGCCTCCAGCCTCCAGGCGAAGGACCAAGCACATCACGAGCCAAAGCTCTGAGGAAAGAGCAGCTGAATGCTTCGGAGGAGGACAGCGAGGATGTCGCTCCAGAGAACGACCCGTGGATGCTCCTGAAAGAACAAGAAGAACGTAAAAAATGTGTCATCTGCCAGGACCAAACCAAGACAGTCTTGCTCCTGCCCTGCAGGCACTTGTGCCTCTGCCAACAATGCACCGAAATCCTACTGCAGCAGACCATCTACCAGCGCAACTGCCCGCTCTGCCGGCAGATGATACTGCAGACTCTGGACGTGTACCTGTGAGCTCGGGGTGTCGCTTAATCTACATTCCACCGGGCTTACCCGTAGTGCCAGCCAGCACAGGAGAATCCTGGGACCCCAGCTTCACGGTGGTGTTACTTTCTGTGCCAGGTACCCAGCAGCAGCTCAACACTTCCTATGCCACCAGGAGTTTTCCAAAGAACTGACAATGAGAACGTTAGAAGCTTCGTTTCACTAATATTATGGTGTAACTCGCTTGTCGCTGCCGCTGGAAAGCACAGTAGCCGATCTCAATAATGGACTGAAGGTTTTGGCAGTTGAAACTTCCATATTTCAAGGACTTTTGCCCGGAATGCAGAATCTTCCTCTGTTGGCTCATCATACAGAGTATCCAAAGCAGGGCTTGAAAAAGGATCCAGATACTTCCTAGTCAAAGTCTGCTATGAAAGATGGAGGCTGTGCCCTGGTAAGAAACTCAGCTGTTAGGAAAGGGCAAACGCTGGGATTCCAACCCTGCTATTAGGAGCAAGGGAGGGCACTTGTGGCAGGCTTGGCTAGTGACTGCCTGAAAATCTTGGCATTTCTCCTCTTCTCTCAGCTGTTGAGAGGGAGAGGGAGAGGGAGCTCTTCTTGTGCCCACTTACTCTCCTGCTTTCTTGTAGGGAGGCAGGAAAGGAGTTGAGTGGCTGAGAGCCTGCAGCAGCAGAGTGAAATTGACAAGTTCTCGGTCAGTTTCACAGCAAACCACAGTGCTGTCTTGTCAATTTCACAGGCCCAGATTCTGGAAGATATTTAGGTCTCAAACGCCTATCAATTTCAATGGGAGTTGGGCACTTAATACTTTTGAGGATCTTGGCTGCAGCCCCTAATGAGTGGGCAAGCCTGATCCAAAAGACTGGCTAGTGATCTCCACAGCAAGAGGCCGATTTGGCTTTTGGTTGCAGAAGCACACCCTGTGCAATCTTTAATCGTTCCTTCAGAAACCGTCACAGTGTTTTGGATCCTGGTGCCATCTGGGGTCTTTATTTTTTCTTTTTCCCCTTCAAAAGCCAGTAATGCAGGGGGGAAATTACTAGGCTGTGGGATTTTTCCAGCTCATTTTCCCCACTTCTCTCAGGGCTCCACCTCCTCGAGAGAGACGCAGGTTACAAGCCAAATGTTGCTACTGGGGAGAACACAAACTCTTCCCAGTTTAACTTACAGTAGAGTTAAGTCAGCACCTCCTTGGATACACAAGCACGTAATTAGCACAGATCACCTATGCAAGATAGAGCATTCCAGACTCCTTGCACAGCTTTTTTGGGGGGGAGGGGTTTGGGTGGGGGAGAGGAAAGCTGACTCTTTTTTTTCCTTTTGAAGATTGTTTCTTCTCATGAATGTAGTGCTGTCTTAACAGCCGTGGAGACTGAAGGCCTCCATTTATCCACAGAACAGGTCCAGCTTGGGCAGCAGTAATGCGAGCATCCACATCTCACTGTACCTCCCTGCACACTCAGAGGGTCCCCTTTAGAAGGGACTTGATTCTCTGTGGCCTACTCAACCCATGGCCTTTACTGAGACTGCTCTAGAGCCATCCTGTTGTAACCGCTTTCACTGTCTCCCAGTCTGGGTTGGAATTGAAGGAGAGGTCTCCGAGGGAGGAAGCTCCAAATCCCAGTGCTGGACCTCTGAGACGTGCAGGCTCTGGGGAGCAAGTGCTTTTCCATGTGTGATGAAGCTGTGATTGCACATATAGGGGTTGTAATTTAGAGTGGGATTATATAGTGTTGTGTTTTACCGACGGCCTGAAATGTGAAATGTATCCTGAGATCTCCTTTGCTTTTGCACCATCCCCCTGCAGTGAAACTTAGCAGTAGTGTCTGGACTGGGAGGTCTGGAGGGCCTGTCAGCATTTTGCCAGTAAGTGTAATTCCAAGAGATCAGTGAGCCGACAGTTAGTTAGATATTTAAACTAAAACCCTCTCGTGTTCCCGGATGCTTGAGATGGGTTATAAGAGTGCCAGAATCAATTTAATCGTCAGTGCTGAAATTGGAAAGAGCCCCTGGACCACAAGACAAGAGGCTGAGGGATGTTTTTGTTCTCTCTCAAGCTAATAAATAATTGATAGTTGGTCTAACCCCAAATGAAGCCCTGCATTAAGGCCAGAGAGCACTTGGGGAGGATCGAATGAGTTTGTTTACACTGCAGAATTCTACTGTGTCATAACGAGATGCGGGCTAGTCGGTGTGAATGTAACTGAATAGTTATAAGCACTTCGTGGGACGGCATTACAGCCTCAGGGTGAAATGCTGGCTGTACTGATGGCAATGGGAAAATTGACTTCTTTAGGTGCAGGATTTACCCCTGGTCTCTCTAAGGCATTAGTATATGGGGCGGTCCCTGCATGGAGGCCAGAACCAAACAGTTCTACCAAGGGCAGGGCAGGGCAGGGCACAGCACGCCACACAACAGCCTGCAGGAAACCACCCATATTTGTGTGCTTGATGGTCTTGGGGAGGCGGATCCAGGCATTGGCGGAGAGTTGCCATGTTTCGGGCTGGAGCGTCACCTGGCAGACAAGCGTGAAGGGTGAGATGCAGAACCTGAGAGGTTAAGCTTCTAACCTCGAAAGCTGCAAGGGAGCAGGGCTGCTAGTGGGCCACTGAGACATAAAATGACACAGCTTTCACTTTCTGATCGATTAAAAAAAGAATCATAGACAAGCATTTGAATGGCTGCTGTGTGATGCTGCTGGCAAGGGGATGAAAAATATCCTTCTCCGCCCCTTCTGAGCACCTTACACTTGAAATCTAGGGTGGCAAAAGCAAGATGTCACCGAATCAAGTTCTGCCCTCGCTTGTAACCCACGCAGCCAGAGGTACAATGTGGGCCCTGCCTTTTCTGACCCACAGCCAGGCTTGCAGTCCTTGTGTTTACAATCTTTTACTTTGCTATTTAAAAAAAAAGGTTTCCCTCTCCCACAGCTGCAGTCTGTTTCAAATGTTGCTTTCCTCTCCATCTGGCCAGTCCCTTTCATTTTCCACCTCGCCTGCATTTGCAAACACTGCTGGGGGATGTTGAAATCCGAACGGAGAATTGTTTATTTTCTGTGAATTCCCCTGGAAACGCTCTGATTGATTTGTAGAGTTTGTATAAACCCCCCCAATCACCACAAGAGTGTCTCGAAGCGCAGCAGAATGGTGGCTGCGGCTGGGCCAAAGCTCTCTCCCAGTGGTCCATTTGTTCTGTCCCTTCAGAAAGTGCTCCAGTGCCTTAGTGCTGACTGGGCGGGGGGGGAGACCATGCCAAATAAAAAGAAGGGGGAAGTAACTGCATCGCTAAAAGCCCAAGTAAATTTTATTCATGCCACAAATTGCACGGGCACAATCTAATACAATAGCACGGGTCAGCTGGTGTAAATGGGCAGAGAGCTACGCCCATTTCAGCCTGAGGAGGATCTGGCCGAGGAGGCTTCTTAGGCTCTTGGGGAGGTGCAGCGTCCGTAACTGTGCGTAACGCTTTCCACCTGCCCCAGCACAGACGAGGCTATTCCGCTTCTTCCTAACCATCCGCCTTGGACGCTGGAGGCAGCCAGAGGCCTGCGCAGCGAACCCGGCCCCTTTTGTAAAGTTAGCCAGACCGTCCCGATTTGTGCCTTTGTAAAAAGCTGGCTCCCTCACTGCTGCTCTCTGGCTGCCCTGCTTCAGGGGGTTATTTTGAGCGACTGCTTTTCTAATGCAGTTCCCTGAGGGCGAGAGTTTTGTATCAGGCTTTCTGGGGGACTTCTCTTCCCAGAGCTCACTGCTGCTTCCCTTCCTACCCAACCTTTTTTGATGTTTTAAAAGTCAGTCTCTTTGCCTTTTTAGGGGCTGTTATTTGCTGTCCAGAAAAGCTGTGTGTTTTAAGATTAACTCTTTGCACTACGAACCTGACTCTGCACATTAAAGTCTCCTTTGCAAAAACCAAACTGCCCCCGGCCCCGTTCTTGAGAGTGCTCCAATTGGGGGAGGGCCACCTCCCCACGGGGATACTGGTGTTGAACTTCATTTCCGCTCATTTCTGGCCCACTGGAAAAGGGGGAAAGCCCTGCAGCCAGAGATCCCAGGCTTTAATCAGCAGGGAACCTGCAGCTTTAGCAGGAGAGTTCTGAGCAGAAACGACAAGGGTGAAGAACAGGTGGGGGTAGGCAGAGAGGTGGCTGGGAGGAGCGTGTTCTGGTCGTGCACACAACCAGAGAGGGTGAGGAGGGGACACTTCAGGCCCTAGGCGGATCTGGGGGTGGTGTGTCAAGGGTGTGCTTGGGTGTAACACACAGTTAACCTTCAACTGGGGAAGCTTTGGCCACTAGCATGCACAAATGCAGCCACTGCTGTCGTTTACGTTAGTGCCCCCCTGCACCATCCTTCCCCCCGCTTCCCGGTTGTGTGAAACAAAAGGAGCAGGCAATAAAAACCGGCCAAGTTCTCGGTCAATGTCCCTGCCCCTCAGCCTCTTTCAGAGCTATGTTCCCTCACTCCCTGGTATCTGTTATTTCTATATATGTTCTTGCAAACAGAGATCAGGCCTTGGGCAGCGGGGAGAACCCACCCAACAGGAGAGCTTCAGCATTTACAAGTCAGCTGGGTTTTGAGTTATGCTGTATGGAAGGGAACAAAAAAAAAAATCTGAAATTAATTAATTTTTTTCCCAGCAGGAAAAAGCTTTCCCCTCACCCTCTTATAATAATAATAATTAATAATATAATAAAACAGTGGCTAGATTTTGCTCTAGCTTTCCAAAGAGAAATCTCCCTTTGAGCTTAGTCCAGCATGGAAAAGTTCAAGCCCCACAGAAGGCTTTGCAGAAATTTCTGAGCATGCGGAGACATGTGGCTCGGCACAGACGTCACCTTATCTGATACTCTGGGCGGCCTTGGGCAAGTTGCTTCCCTTCTCAGTGACTCAGCTTCTCCAGCTGTGAAATGGGGATGATGATCCAGACCTACCCTCCAAGGGTGGATGGGAGGCTAATTTATTCATGTCTGCAAAATGTGACACTCCAGGGTATGTCTAGAAGGCACTATAAGCGGAGAGAGAGAAGACCCAGAAAGGAGGATGTTTCACTTATTATGTGTCTAGGTAACATTTCCTTGTAGCAGTATGGAAGCCACAACTATCTGGCTTCCTATCAATTATGCTTTGAGGTCTATGAAAGTGCAGTGGCTGTTGGATGTGTTATCCTTCATGTCCGGTCCTGAGTTGTTGGACGGATATGCACGGGTAAGCACCCACTGCTTTTCAATCCAGAGGTGGCTGCATTTCACTAGTGGGTGAACTATTCTTGCATATAGTTTGGAGCCACGAAATGGGAAGGAGTTCTGGCTTCCAGTTCCCTGATCTAAACGCTTGACAACCCCAATCCCAGAGTAAGGAACATAAGCCAGGAGCCCTAAAGCTCAGTCTCCCCCACTCTAGCCAACAGAAAACACCCCCGCCCAAAGCCAGGACTAGAACCAAGGAGTCCTGGCTCTCAATGCCCGGTCTAGCCACTACAAAGGTCTGTGTTCCTTTGGGAGATGGATGTCTCTACTGCCGCCTCATCTGTCTGCAGCCCTTGTGTGGGCTAACTCCCACCCCCACCTCTCGGCACTTACGCAGCACTTCCTAACTCTGAATATTAGCTAACTTATCCCCCACCCTCTTCTTCGCTGGGGAAACTGAGGCATTGCAAGGTTAAGCCCCGCATTTTCCAGGGTGCCCACCATTAGTCCAACACACCTGATTTCCAGAGAGCGCCTAATGAATTCAGGTAGGACTGCAAGGTGTGGAGGTGCTCAGCACTTCTGCACCCCAAAATAGAGACCCCCACATTTAGAGGCCGCTGTTGAAACCCTGAGCCTAAAGGGATTGCCCAAGGCTACAAGGCTAATCCACAGCAGAGCAGGGATTAGAGCGGCTTTGCTGAGGATCTGGTTTTCTGTGCAGATGCTATCAGTACCGACCTCCCAAGCCAGCCTAAGGCTTGTTGGACCTTGCTGGAACCTGGTGGGGCTCTCTCTACCCACCCACCCTGCAGCTGCTGCTGGCCTAGCAGAGGGAAGTTATTTTTTGGCTAATATTCCTGTAGCCCATTAAGACTCATTATTACAAGCAGCAGAGAGCTGGATTCGGAAGGCCGGCTCTTCCCCTGGGACCCATCGGGCCTGTGGTTTGACTTACTCCCTGGCTGTTACAGCAGGCAATTAACAGAAAAATGCAACTGTACATTCCCCGCCGCCCTGCTCCCAGCGAGTCCAGGCAGATCGTGCGGTTATTGATACCTGCACTCAACGTTTTCCTTTAATAACTCACCCATTAAGTGGCAGCTCCTGGACTCGCTGTTCAGGCTGCTGTTAAAAATGTACCTTCCAGCCGGCTTCGTGTTAGCACAGGGCTAGTGAAATATTCATGGGCCGAGAGCTGGACGCAGACCAGCCGAGGGGTGGGAAAGTGAGCCTGCACTGTGATCCCTCAGCGCAAACAACTGTCCTGGTTTGAGCAAATACCAGGCAGCTCTCCTGTGCCCCTTTGGGACAGTGAGACCTAGGCTAGCCTGGGGGATTTGTCCCAGTTCTAGCCACCATTGCAAACCCCGGCATGGGCAGGCAAAGCTGCTATAGACTGCGATTTGCAGTGGTGCCGCTTAGCCCGGTTCCAATCATGCCTGAGCCTCCCTGGTGCAAATCCGGACTTTGTCTGTCTGCACTGAGTGTTTCCCTGCTGGAGCTGTACAAGAGCCTGGACTCTCCTGCCTGGAGAAGGCCTTGGTCTGGTGGCACGTGGGGGAGATCTGTTTACACCCTCAGGTCAGATTGCCATCCTACTCCAGCCAGGGCATGGGTTAGTGGTTTAAGCATCAGGCTTCACCGCCCCCACCCTGGAACAACAGAGCTGGGTCCTTTGTCCAGTGGAGGGGGAGGAATCGAATTCCAGGTAGCCTTGGGGAGTGTTTGGGTGGAACCCTTAAAAATCCAGGCTCTGTGCAGGGGTTCACCAGCACGTGGCATTTATGGTAGGAGTTGGGGGCCTTGGCTAAAATCCACCCCCCTGCACTGTTTTGACGTGCACTGGCCACGGTGCAACTCCCCAGAGGCGGTTGCATTTCAGCAGGGCGTTGATCCCTACATGCATAGCTTGAAGACGAATGGGGCAGATTTGCAGGCAAGATACCATTAATTCCTCCCAAAGGGCTTCCCAGCCTCTGGCACACTCCTGCACCTGGAGGTGGATCCAGAGCGGCCTGGAGACTCTTCTCGTCCTCTGGCCTGGCAGCTTCAGCCCCGCCAGGCTGTGGGGTCCTGAGCAGCCAGTGCTGGCTCCGTGGCTCAGAGGGAAGATGAAGCAGAAGGACGGGAGATGAGTTGGGAGGGGAAATGCCCCCCTGACTGGAACACAGGTGGAAGTTTGAGGCTTGGGAGCTGGATGCCTCAGCTGAGACCTGATGAGGCGGCGTTGAGGTACTAACCAGGGGACTGGGTTGCTCCTTGGGATCAGGCTTGGGTCGCTGGCCCATCCCTGGCCCCAATGGAGGGCCCCATGCACGGACTGAGTTTGTCTGGTGTCAATCCAGCTTCTGGCTTGCACATCACAGAACCGCCAACTGCTGGCACCAGCGGTCTCAGAAGGGCCAAGGAGTGACTGGGCTGGCCATGCAGCCTCTGCCACCGGGGCTATGGTCACGGGTCCCAAGGAGGGGATAGTAATTACAGGCAAACTCTGCCTGGACGAGCCACAGCTCATCTGGCTCCCATTCCCTAGCCAGTAGCCCCTCTCTCTAGCAGCTGCTGCCTTGTGTGGGCAAGATGCCATGGGGTCTAATCATGGCCCCAGCTTTAATGAGATGGTGATTTCCATGCTCCAGAGACAGCGGCAGTGTGGGGAGGACAGACAGATCCACCTGCTCTCATCCTCCTGCTGCTTTTCTCCACAAGGCAGGTTGTCTCGTGCCCAGCAGGGAGGCTGGCTAACGATGCTATGGGCAGCAGATGACAAATGGCAGCTGGACCACCGGGGACCTTTGCAGTCATGGGCTTGAGGCAGGGAATGAGGCGGAGCAGGAATGTAGTTGTGTGCATGGAAGCTCTTTGATGGCACCGTCTGGCATCCCGGACAAGGCTCCTTCAGCTGTTGATGGGTCAGAACAGTGAGCCCAGGTCCAGCCTCCTTCAGCTCGGGACGTGGGAATCCAGATCTTACATCTGGGTCTGGCAAATGGCCTCATTGCTGCAAATAGCAAAACTAAGCCCTTAGATGCAAACTTTGGGGTGTCCAGAATCCGGATCCAGCGCCTGCAGCTAAGGCCCATGTCTGCTTGGGGCTGTGAAGGGAGCTGCTGCTTTTCCACAGCGATGGGACCCAGGGCGGCTGCAAGTTGCCTGTTTTGAGGAGAGCTCTGAGCAGCTGAACCTCTAGGACAGGGGTCCCAACCTCGGGGTCTCAGGCAGATGTCAAGGGGTCACGGCCACCCGCCCCTCCCCATATTGCTAAGGGGAAGGGGGATTTCCAGTGAGAGGGGAAGGAGGTTTGGGGGTCTCAGCATGGAAAAGGTTGAGTACCACTGCTCCAGGGGCTTCCCCACCCTTCCTGTTTGCCCACCCTCATCCCCCCACCCCGCCAGGAAGCGAGGTTCCCTCCCCCTACATCATCCTCTGCAGCCCCCCCCCCCAGCCCAACACAGCAGCTGAGCTCAGCTGCAAAAGAGGCTTGTCCATTTCCAAGAGCAAGCAGCTCCTGCCATCGATCCGTGGATCCATTTAGCCCCCCAGGCAGCTCCGCTTACGGAAACAGATCAGACCCAGGCAGACAGAAGTCGTAAGTCCACTGCTGTCCTCAGGCCGCTTCCAGGAAGGAGGTGCTGCTGCCAGAGCATTCGGATACCCGGGGCTCTGGCTAACCAGCCCCAGCCTAGCTTCTAGGGGACCCAGGGCTCTGCAGTGAGCACCCAGCAGCCTCCTAACACTCTGCAACCATCCCCCATCTCAGCACCAACTGTTGCGCTGCAGCCACAGGGCCGGCGGGAGAGAGGTGTGGACACCCGTGCTGGGGCACCTCTGTGGGCAGCACCCGTTGCCCGTCACATCTGGTACATACTCGCTCTTCTGTAGCACCCACCACCCTAGGCTCTCAAAGCACTGTGCATTAATCCATCGCGTCCCAGAGTGCCCCTTCCCTCCTCCTGCAGAGCATTATCCCCATGTTACACATGGGGAAACTGAGGCAGAGAGCAGTTAAGGCCAAGGTCGCATGGTGAGTCAGTGGAAGAACTGGGAATCGATCCCAGGAGTCCTGAACCCTAATCTCCAGCTCTAACCACTAGACCCCACTCTCTGCCAGAGCCAGGCCTCCCAGTGTCCACTCCACCCGCGCTAACTACTAGACTGCCCTCCACCGCAACGACTTATGTCAGACACATCCACTGGGAGGAGTCCATGGCCCTTGGGAGCACTGAAAGCTCTGGGTTAGGGAGGGTACCTGGCTGCTTGCTCTGGGGGACCAGGAGCATCTTAGATGAACATGAAACTCAGAGGGGGTGAGCCCAAGGCTGGGGGGAGCTGTGAAGTCTCATAGCCCATAGACTCTTGGATCTCTGGTTAGAGATCTCCCCAGCTGGTGCGTGGCTCCCTCCCACGAGGGCAATTGGGGCTGAAGAGCTAGCCCTGGGGTCCAGCCTGGATTTTCAAGCATGGTCACTGATGGTGGGTGCCCACCAAGAGAGCCTAGAGCTGCTGGGCTCCCTTCTGTCAGCGGGAGCTGCAGGGCCCAGCACTCGCTCAAGATCAGGCCCAGGGCATCTCAGCCTGGGCCCCCATCCGGAGGCAGCTGGAGACAGGCGCCTGCCGTGCATGGCGACTAACTAGCCAGGGCAGCCCCAGGCGCGGCCTCTCCCAGGGGACCCAAGGGGCGCTCCATGCTGGGGTGGGCTCACCCGCTAGCAGGACGGGTGCCCGCTGAGGGGAATATCGGGCTAGAATTCCTTCAGCCATGTCTCTGGGGCCCCTCTTCGGGCTGGGCCTAGGAGACCGGCTGCAATCCCTAGCTCCTGAGCTTCCGGGCCAGGAGTCCACAGCTTCCCAACCCCTCGCACAGGCCTTGATGGGAAGGAACCCCTCTGCTCGTTCGTGCCAGCCTCAGCCCAGCGCTGGAGGAGACACACCCCTGGGGAGAGAGGGGAGGTCCGTCTCCCTGGCCTGCTCAGCCCTTGGCCCCCTCCTGACTCAGGCCAAGTTAGCACCTGTGGTTCTGCGGCTGCTAGGAACTGGACTGAGACCTGGCCAGCTCATTCCACAGGGGAGAACTTGGAGGAGAACGGCTCCCAGCCAGGCCTGGCCTCTGGCTCATTTCACACCAGCAGCCAGATGGAGCGGCTCCAGGCCCTTTTGCGGGGAGCAGCCGCTGAAGCCAGACTTGCTCTCACTAATGCAGTGAGCCCTTGGTCCTGCTCCCAGGGCCCCGTTGCTGAGGCCTCCGCAGCAGCAGAGCTGCTCTGGTCCTGCGTTCCCTTTCTGGGGGCTTTGGTCAGGGGCAGCCCAAGGGTCCAATGTGGGACCCCCAAGACCTGCCATGCAGCCCACCAGCCTGTACAGGTGTCGGCTGCAGGGACTCTAACAAGCAGCAATTTCTAGGTCTCAGGACAGACACGAGCTAAATGGGACCCTGAGTGACACCCATTGCTGTAAGATCCTATGCAGCCCACGGGCCTGTGATGGAGTATCCACTCCACACAAGGCCGGGCCACGTGGGCCAGTTACCAGCCCAGGCTGCACCAAGGAGCAGAGCAGGGATTAATTAGGGACGAAGCTCAGCTGGACAGGAACTGGACAGGAACAGGAGGGGCCTGTATAAAGCCCAGGATCTTGCCTGCACAAGGGGGCTGTAGCCTCTCAAGGTGAGGGAAGGGCTGGCTAGTTATGGTTTAGAGCTGTCCAGACCCTGGCTGCTTGTTGTAGAGTCTCTGGGCTGTTCCAGTGTAGAGGGCTGGGCTGGGTTCCCTGGCCTGCCACTGGGTGGTGGTGCTGTTAAGGGTCAGTGAAAGAGAAAACTGCCTGGGACGGTGGGTCCTGAGACACTTTGAGAACATGCCCCTCCTGGCAGGGGAAACTACAGTGACCTGGGAAAAGGCAAGCCATGAAGCGGGAGCAGTTGAGTCCTGAGAGCCAGACCCGGAGGAGTGATGGAGTGCCCCTGCAGGAAGGGGTTTTGACCCACAGAGTGCATCTGCAGATGTGGCCAGAAGGAGGTGCTCCGGCGGTGAGTTGAGCAGCCCGTGACAGGGCCCCTACCAAGTCCTAACACAGCCCCCAGTCAGGTGCAGGTGGCCCTATTCCCTCTTGCTGTGGGTTGAGGTAGAAGCCTGCTCCAAAGGGGCCTCTGGTCACCTAGCAGGAGATACTGTGCTCCCCAGCCAAGCCCCACAGCCTGGGCCCAACCTTCAGCTTAATCCGCAAATCCCTCTGGGACTCAGCTGGGCGGTGGGAAGGGGCGGTTCAGCCCATGGCAGCCCCCGCTACGGGGCATCTGACAGGTCCCCAGAGAGAGCTCTCCTCCCTGGGATGGCTCCAGGTGTGGCCCCCTCTGCAGACAGAGGTAATCTGCCAGCTAGCATAGCAGAGGGACACAGACCCCTGGCGTTCATAGCTGGGATGGGGAAGGGAGAGATACCATTCCCTCCAGCGTCTCCTGCTGGGGGGCCCTGGGGGTGGAACAGCAGAGCGTTCCCTTAGGGGCAATGCCCCAAAGCCATTTCCTCCAGCGCCTCCTGCTGGGGGGCCCTGGGACTGCAGCGCTAGGAGCTCCCCAGCACTCGCTGGCAGGGTTCCCGCCAACCCTTTGGGGCGGTGTGTGCTGGCCTGGGGCCCTGGGGAGGATCAGGGGGGAGGTAGGAGGAGCCCATACCCTGGATAATGATCTGAGCCCCTCTCCTCACAGGCAGCAGCCCTGTCTCCTTGCCCCCACATCTGTTTGTCCTGCTGCCTAGCTCCCATCTGGGCAGGTAACCAGAGCAGGGGTGGCTTATTTACCTTGGGCTAATATTTCCTTGAGGTGTGTTCTGCCTCTTGGCTCATCACAGCCGGGGACTCTGGGAGGCTAAGAGGTGGGGCCAGTAGGGTGACCAGACAGCAAGTGTGAAAAATCGGGACGGGGTGGGGGGGTAATAGGAGCTTATATAAGAAAAAGACCCCAAAATCGCGACTGTCCCTATAAAATCAGGACATCTGGTCACCCTAGAGGCCAGGGAGTACACTGTAAGGCTGGCCCCATAGGGGACCCTGGCCCAGGAGTGGGGGCTGCAGACCAGACCAGGCAGGGCACAGAATATGGCTTTTCTGGTTAAGAGGTTAGGGAAAGGACTGGGGGTATAGGAGTCTTAGGGGTGGAGATAGAACCCAGCAGTCCTGGCTCACAGTCACTGCTCTAAGCACTAGCCCATGCTGCTTCCCAGACCCAGTGTATGCTCCCAGGCTGCTTTCAGAGCCTGCAGCTCAGGGGTGTGCGGGTGGTGCAGGGCATGGGCCATCTGTCTATGCCCACAGCCTCAGGACCTGCCTGTCCAGTGCTGGGTGTGGAGCAGCTGCCTCCCGTCACAGCTGACCAGCACCCACCATGCCCAGCTTCTACCCTCATCAGGGAGGCAGTGAGGAACAGGTCAGGTTTGGGGCTGCTCCCTGGCTTGAGAGCAGGGCCTCTGAGCTGGACCCCTGGGGTAGCCTGTGTTCTCCCTGCCTCCTTCCCTCCTGGGCTGCCATGTACCGCCACCCTGCTGCCTTCTTCCCACTCCCAGATCTCCTGCTATTAGCCCCCCACCTCAGCCCTCTTCCCTGCAGACTGGCTCCGCGGCTCACCCCCCAGCTTTCGGGGCCGCTCTCCTCTCCAGGGGGTCCTGCTCCTAGTCCCCAGACCACCTGGAAACCTCCTGCTCCTAGATGTGCTCATGGGAGGAGAGGGGTGCCCTCTTGTGGAGCTCTGAGGCCATCATTGAGCGCAGCAGGGCGTAGCATGGGAGATGCACCAATCAGATGTTGTTAGCGTTTCCCCCAATTCATCCTTATTCTCTAACTCCCCTCAACCATCCCCAAAATGTACCTCAACCCCACACAATGGCGGCAGCAGCAGAGCCGGGACCAGGAGTCTGAGTTCTAGCTTTCTCCTGCTCCAACCACCTTCCACTCCCAGAATTGGGAGAGAACCCAGGAGTCCTGCCTCCCAGTGCCCCACCTCTAATCACTGACACCCTTTGACTACTTCCCATGGTTGGGGAGAGAACCCAGGAGTCCGGTCCCCCACTCATTCTATCCACTTGGCCACACTCCCTTGCTACATCCCCCTTCCCAGATCATGCTGTCAACTCCCCACTTTAGCAATTTCTCTCCTGCCCCCCAACACTGCTCCCCTCCCTGTTCTGTGGGCCTGGCTCGTTCCTGAGCCCGACTGGCTTCTTGGGAGTGTCTTTTAAATGACCGAGTCAAGCTCTGCTTTTACACGCTGGGGGGCATGAAGCATTCAGTCTGGCACCTGGGTGCTGCACACAGACCGCTGGGCGCTGTCCCCTGCAGTGTTTTAATAACCACTATATGTTGGCGCTCTCTAGATCTCCCACCCAGGCACTGCTTAGCTTGGCAGATCATCTAATGAGCCCACCACCTGAGCAGGGCAGGCAGGTGAGGGGGGATGAAATGCATTGCCTCTTCCCATGCTCTGCTCCCTGTCTGGGCAGCCCTGATTCTCAGGCCTGTGACACACATGAGCTCAGGCTGGATGATCACAGCTGTCCTCTTGGGGAGATCTGTGATGCTGCTCCCCCCTGGAAGCTCACAGGGCCCAGACTCATTTGCTGTCCCCCTCCTGGGCTCTCACAATGGAAAGCAGTCCCCAGCTGGGCCCGATCCAGTGGAGTTTGGAAAAGTAGCACCAGGGCTATCTTGGACAGAAGCGCAGCGGGCTCTTCCTTCCCTTGCTAAAAATAGGGACCTTTTCCTAAGCCAGGTCACAACATTCACACTGGAAATCTGCAAGGGGGGAGAGAGGGAAGGGAAGTAAGAAAGTGCTGTCTCAGCAACTCCTGCCCCCAGGGAGGCAGTGAGGGGAACCAGGCGTCACTCTCCGGGGGAGCTCTGGAGTTCAGAGAGCGAGGGCACTGTTCCAGCTCCGGATCTCAACACACCTCCCAACTCCACTAATTCTCATGGCAGCCCTCTGAAGAGGGTGAGCCCCATTGGGCAGAAGGGAAACTGAGGCACAGAACTGCAAAACGAGTCAATATCAGAGCTGGGACTAGAACCGGGAGTCCCGACTTCCACACCCTGCAGGTTGCTCCGAGAAGCTCGCAAGGTGCTGGCTGATGCGCCCTGTTGCTGTGCAGAATGTGGGGAGTGCCGTGCCCTGGCAGTGGGGCTGGTACTGAACAGAAGCAGGAGCTAGTTAGTGGTGGGTTAATCTGCCCAGCTCTGCTGAATTGATGCTTTGCACAAGAACCCTCCCAATGTGGGGAGCTGGTGCCCCCTAGGGGAGAGAGGGGTCTGTGCATCTGCCCAAAACTGCAGTTTGGGATGGGGGGGAGCATGCACATTCCCTCCAGGCACTTCCTGGCTCTTCCCCTACCTTAGCTCAACTCCCCTGCCCGTGGCTGCTTCCCAGTGGAGAAAGGATCCAATCCAAGATGGCAGAAAGGCCTGTTTATAGAAGGAGACCCCTTCTATGGGCAGCACCATCCTACTTTGGGGGGGAGGGGGAAGGGCTTCTACATCTACAGAGGTGGCCCTATGAGCAGATGGGCATGGGGACTGTCGCTGGTTAGAGATACATTGGCCTTCTGGGCTGGGTCCATGTTTCTTTTCTATACCCAAGCCCCCAGCACGTAGGACAGGGGGATAGCGTGGGCTGTGAGCCATAGGGCTGCTTTGTCCCTAGATCCCAGACAGGGCTGAGGCTGGAGCCCTCAGCTATCACCTTAGTGTAGTCAAAGCTGCAAGCGGCGAGAAGATCTTGCCTTGGCCCTGCACACAGGGGTGCCAGCCCGTGGGGAGAAAGGGGATGGATGTTGTCAGCGTGCATGCTGAGTGTACGGCAGGGGTGTGTGCCTTGGTACTCCGCCTCCCCCAAGCCAAGCATGCTGGTCTCGGAGGTGACTCTTCCCCCCTCAAGGAGCTGGGGTCCACAGCAGCTCGCGGTGCTATAAATACATTCCACGGGTGACTCCAGCAGCAAAACCAGGGGTGACTGAGAGTAGTCTTCTGCACTCTGTAGCTGTCCTCCGGGGGCGAGTCCCAGGTATCTGCTATCGGAGAGAGGGAGGACAGCTTGGCTCACTGCTGTGTGTGTGAAAGGAGAACGGCCAAGCAGCACTAACTGGAGCTCCCGGGCTGACCCAGTGGAGGCAGGGACCCGGTGCTGCTCACGTGACTATAGAACCAGGGGAAAGGGAACAGTGCTATGAAGTGTACAGATGTCTCCTTCCACCCTATGGTACCACGTGACACACAAACAGGCCCTGCCATGTAGCTGCATGGAGCTGACACACTGCAACATGCCCTAACACACACAGAAGAGACTACACATGCTAACATGTCCTGACATGCAGAAAAGAGCTGACACACTAACACTCTAACATACCTAGAAGAGAAGACACATGAATAGGCCCTGACACACATACAAGGAAAGACACAAAAAAGCTGACACATGCTAATGCCCTGATGTGCGTACAGGAGCCAACGCAGGCTAACATGCACTGACATGCATGCAAGAGAAGATCCTAACACACCTAGTCCTGCATACAAGAGAAAACACAACACTCAGACGTGCATCTGTGAGCTGATAATACAGATATGCCCTGGTGAGCATACAGATGATGCACACAAACATGTCCTGACAGGCATACAACATGCTAACACGCTTTGATGGATGTACAAGAACCCAAACATATGATCATGCCCCGACACGTGTTCCAGAGCAGACACGCTAATAGGCTGACGAACAGTTAAGAGCCCATTTATTGAGGGTTCACAGGGAGGTCGTATACACTGTGAGAGCGACGTCTGGGTGGCATGAAAGCAGGGTGGTCCCTGCACCTAGCACAGATGAGGTTGGGTGGCTGAGCTGGCAAAGCTACCGCCTGTCAACCAAGCTCCTGCTCCACGTCCCAGCCGCGGCCCTATGCAGGGGGCGCTCGGAGCAGGTCTAGCGGGTACTGGAGTCAGGCCACATGTGGTGTCTGCTTGTCAAATGGCAGCACACAGCGGGAGCAGGGTCCAGTCTGTTGTAACTGGGTCCGCCTGGAGCCCCCACGTTGGCTTCAATGGGGTTTCTCTGTATCCCCGTGGGTGTAAGTGGGAAGAAGATCCGGCGTACAGCTCCATAGAGGAGCTATGTGATTTACAGCAGCTGAGGGTCTGGGCTGTGCATCGGAAGCCCCCGAAGAGCCCTGTTTATGCTCAGCGCAGGGAGGGCACCGCGGCAGGCTTCCCCCGCACAGCCCCAGCAACACGCCAGGCGTTCAGTCCCCACCCAGCCCTTGGCTTCTCTGCTGAGATAGGGGGCGAGTGAGCCCCACAGACACTGGGGGGTTGTGCCGCGGACGCTGCCCAGTCCCGCTGGGATGCAGTGCTCACACCTCAGGGAATATGCGTCTCCATCGCACAGACAGCGAGTGCCTCAGGAAGCCAGGAGACCAGCTGGGCTGAGACCTCCCAAACTTCATGCACCAGTGATAATAAGAATACTTAGCTCTTATGCAGTACTAACTAATGAATCCTCACAGAGTCCCACCCTGGGGTAGGGAAGCATCATTTTCCCCACTGTACGCAGTTGTGGGAAGCGTCAATGGCGAAGAACCCAGGAGTCCTGGCTCCCAGGACCATGCTTAGGCCACTGGACCCGGATACCTCTTGGGGGTCCCTCCCCAGGGGACGTGACGGGGTTTGGGCTGTGCGCCGAGGGGACGGCACTCCTCGGTCGCTCCCCCTGCCCCCGGCAGCTCGGGTCTCAGGCGAAGACGGCGGAGTTCTGCCAGTAGGTGTACACCAGGAAGCCGGTGAAGGTGCTGTCCGTCTTGATGCTGGAGTAGAAGCCGATGTAGTCGCCCACCCCGACTTGAACCCACACTTCGTCCTCGGGCTCCAGGCGCACCAGGGCGCCGCCCGACAGCGAGGTGGGCTTGGGCCAGTTGCCGTAGAACTGGAAGAAGGAGGCCACCGAATGGCCGTTCTTCATGATGTCAAACTGCAGGCTGGCGCGGTACACGGTGGCGTGGACGGCGAAGTAGTAGACGCCGGGGATCTCGCAGGTGAACTTGCCCGTGTCCGCGTCATAGTGGCCCTGCTCATTGATCAGCACTACGTCAAAGCGGATGGGCTGGTCCGCCAAGGGCGGGCTGCGCGACTCCGAGCGCTTGGCGGTGAAGGCTGAGCGGGGAGCCACCGCACACTCCCCCTGCACCCCCTTCTCCCCATTCAGACCGTTCATGCCGGGGCTGCCGCTGTCCCCGCGGGGACCTGGGACTCCTGAGGGGGAGGAGAGAGAACATCACAGGGGGCAGGAGAGATGCCCAGTGCACCGGAGCCATTAATAACCAGCCAGCCCATCCATCTCTGGATCTAATTCGTGATACACCCATCACTATGGGATCTGTGCCCCTGGCTGTGTGTCATGGATCCCAAACAGAACAGATAGGACCTACTCCCCAGCTCACATCAACTCCATGCTATCTAATTTATTTCCCCTTGAAGGAAGAACACGGAGACCCAGGTGCTTAGCCCCTTTGGATCTATCTGGCTGGCTGGTTAACCCAACTGGCCCCGTGCGGGTCTGCCATTGGATCCTCCTTCACTGGGAGCTGGGCTCCAGTTCCTGGTGCATTCTCCAGCAGGGAGGTCTCCTTACCAGGTTGCCCGATCTCTCCCTTCTCTCCCTGCGTCCCGGCTGCTCCGTCCCGGCCGTCGCGTCCATCTCTGCCTGGAAGACCCTGGCTTCCGTGGATGCCGGGTGTGCCTGGGATTCCGGGCTGCCCAGAGCACAGGCTCGGGATCTTGTTGTCCTCGATCTGGATGGAACTGGCGATCAGCCCGAGGAAGAGGAAGAGGAGCTGCTTCATCTCAGCTGCCATGGAGGGGCTGGGAGGAGAGTGAACCGTTACGTCTCTAGCGGGCTGAGAGGTGGAGGCCCTGGCTTGACAGCTCTGATTAGGGTGTGTGGGCTGTACGTCCCCCTCATTCCACAGCAACGCTCCGACTGAGGTTGGGTACCAGAGACGCTGGTAGGAGGTATGGGATACTGGCCTGGGTAGGCCACGAGCCCGGTCAGTCCAGTCCAATCTGCCCCTCACCAGGGTATCTGAGAACCATGGCACGACAGGAGGGAGGACAATGGGCTAGATCGGCCAGGTGTGTGTGTTGGGCTGGAAAGGGTGTGTGTGTGTGAGTTGTGTGTATAGTGTGCTGTGAACTATGCGGTGGGTAGGTGCATGGTTGGTTGTGAGCTGGATTGAGGGGTGTGTATGTGGTGAGTTGTAGGCTGTGAGCTGTGTGGAGGGCGTCATGGGTTGTGAGCCATGGGTGGTTCTGAGCTCTGTGTGTTATGGGTTGTGAGCTGTGGGGTGTGTTGGTGGTTGTGTGCTGCATGTGGAGGGCATGTCGCGGGTTGTGAGCTGTGTGGAGGGCATCATGGGTTGTGAGTTGTGGGGTGTGTGGTTGTGAGCTGTATGTGTTATGGGTTGTGAGCTGTGGGGTGTGTGAGTGGTCGTGGGCTGCGTGAGTGGTTGTAAGCTGTGTGTGTCATGGGTTGTGAGCTGTGGAGTGTGTGGGTAGTTGTGGGCTGTGTGTCATGGGTTGTGAGGTGTGGAGTGTGTGGGGGATTGTGAGCTGTGGGGGGTTGTGAGCTGTGTGTGTCATGGGTTGTGAGCTGTGGGCTGTGTGGGTGGTTATGGGCTGTGTGTCATGGGTTGTGAGCGTGGGGTGTGTGGGTGGTTGTGGGCTTTGTGTCATGGGTTGTGAGCGTGGGGTGTGTGCGTGGTTGTGGGCTGTGTGTCATGGGTTGTGAGGTGTGGGGTGTTTGGGGGATTGTGAGCTGTGGGGTGCTGTGAGCTGTGTGTGTCATGGGTTGTGAGCTGTGGGGTGTGTGTGTGGCTGTGGGCTCTGTGTGCGGGTGTGGGCTCTGAGTGCGTGTTTGTGGGGTTTGTGGGTGGTTGTGGGCTGTGTGTGTCATGGGTTGTAAGCTGTGGGCTGTGTGTGGGTGGTTGTGGGGTGTGTGTTATGGGTTGTGAGCGTGGTTGTGGGTGTGGTTGTGGGCTGTGTGGGTGGTTGTGGGCTGTGTCATGGGTTGTGAGCGTGGGATGTGTGTGGGTGGTTGTGGGCTGTGTGTCCTGGGTTGTGAGTGTGGGGTGTGTGGGTGGTTGTGGGCTGTGGGTGGTTGTGGGCTGTGGGGTGTGTGGGTGGTTGTGGGCTGTGTGTGTCCTGGGTTGTGAGCGTGGGGTGTGTGGATGGTTGTGGGGTGTGTGGGTGGTTGTGGGCTGTGGGGTGGGTGGGTGGTTGTGGGCTGTGTGTCCTGGGTTGTGAGCTGTGGGTGGGTGGGTGATTGCGAGTTGTGGGGTGGGTGGGTGGTTGTGGACTGTGTGTCCTGGGTTGTGAGCGTGGGGTGTGTGGGTGGTTGTGGGCTGTGTGTGTCCTGGGTTGTGAGTGTGGGGTGGGTGGGTGGTTGTGGGCTGTGGGGTGGGTGGCTGTGGGCTGTGGTCAAGGATCCTGTCTCTATTTTCTTGCCCTCTAGGGCAGGGGATTCTCAACCTTTTTCTTTCTGAGCTCCCCCCCCCCCCCCCACATGCTATAAAAACTCCCCGGCCCAGCTGTGCCGCCACAACTGGTTTTCTGCATATAAAACCAGGGCCGGCGTTAGGGGGCAGCAAGCAGGGAATTGCCTGGGGCCCCACACCACAGCAGGCCCTGCAAAGCTAAGTTGTTCAGGCTTCAACTTCGGCCCCAGGTGTCAGAGCTCAGGGCGCCGGGGCTCCAGTGAGTCTAACACTGACCCTGCTTGGCAGCCCCCCTGAAACCCGCTCGCGGCCCCGGACTCCTGGTTGAGAACTCCTGCTGTAGGGGTCCCTTTGCCCTGCACTCTGCGCTCGTTCCCCAAGTGACTCCCACGCTCCTAACTCTCCTTTCACACGGGGCGCGAGGCCAGGACCCTTCCAGACATGCCAAACCCACGGAAAAAAACAACGCAGAAATTGGGCTTGATTTTGGCTTAATTGGCTTGTGAGTCGCTTGTTGGCTAGTTTTTGGCTTGTAGCTTGTTTGGCTTGTAGCTTGTTGCTTCTTTTTTTGTATGGGCTCCCAGCAAGCAGGGGCAAGGAGGGGAGAAAGTCAGGGGTGCACCGCGGGCCCACCACAGTCCCAGACTCACGCCTGGGGGGATCTAGCCACATAGAGTGTTGGGGTTCTTGTTTTGGCCTTGTTTTGAAATGGGATTAGCTTGACTTTTGGCTTATTGTGAAAGTCAGGGTGCTTATTTACCGTGTGAAAGTTGGCACCTGTGGACCCTTCCCGGCTCCAGGGTGAGTTACCCAGGGGCTGCAGCACCGCACCCAGAGGCAGGGTAGCACCTCTCCCCGCCCCCCGAGGCTGTGGAGTGTGGGGACACCCTCCCGGCTTCTGCAGCATTACCGCCTTCCCAGCGGGGCCAGAACCCAGCCCTTCCCCCTGCTTGCAAAGCTAGCATTCCCCCCGCTCCCCCAAGCAGGGCTGCTATCCAACTCACTTCAGCATTGGCCTCCCCTGCGTTGCCCCACACAGGCCTCGCCCCAGCCTGGCTCAGAGCGCCCAGATGAGCGGGGATCCATTGGGGAGTGGAAGGGGAGCAGGTCTCTCTCCTTCCGGACTCCTGCAGGCCACTTTCTCCAAATAAAAGGGAATGAAGAAAAACAGAGCCTGCTGCTGGAATGTGTCATGACTGGAGCTGGGACTCAGCCGAGCTCCCGGGCCTGGCCGAGTTGCTAAGGGAAATCCCATGGCCCGTCTGGCCCCATAGCTACACCGCCAACTTTGTTAGGAGCAGCTGGGGCTGGTTAGCTTTACTTACTGTGTATCCCGGCTCTCTTGCTGCGCCTGCTTTGCGTCCCCTTGTCCAGTGAGCTCTTCCTGGCCACTTCAGCTCTGAGGAAAGGCTGTCTCTTTGCCCCCCCTTCCCCTCCTTGTGTCTCTCCTCCCAAACTCCAAAGGAAATCAGTGACTTTCAGAGCCAAGAGCTACAAGAGGAGGGGAAAAATATCCCAGTGTCGGAAATGCTGTAACCAGTGGGAGGAGGGCGGGAGAGAGAACCACAGACCTGACTCGAAAAACCCCTTGACTTAACACATCACCCTACAGGAGCCGCCAAGGGAAAGAGGCAGAGAAAGAAAAGGAGCGAGGGGAATGGCAGAACAGGGAAGGACAGGAAAAGCGAGAGGAGGGTGAAGGAGGTGGCTTGCATCCTCTAGATCATGTAAGTAGCCATGAATGTGTCAGCTCCCCCATTCTGGAAGCACCAGGCCAGTCTTTGTGCTGTGGGGAGTGCTGCCAGGCCAGAGACGGGTTGGCTCATTTTTGTGGTGATTTCTCTGGACGGAGCGGAGCCCCAGTGACAGGGCTGGGGAAGGAGGGGGAATGCGAGGCAAGCCGAAAACTGGCCTCTTGGAGGGGAGCAGTGGGGTGTTTGGGCCAGGCGGGTGTTTTGTGGAAGGTCTTGGAGGAGGAGAGGCTGCGGGTGTGGCCGGTGGGAGCAAAGGGCGTGAGGAATCCTGCAATTCGGTCCTGCTTAGGGGCGTCATGAGACACGAACTAAACCACACACCCACGGACGGCACACGCTCAGCACGCCGATTGTTACTGTCCACGTCACACACGCGAGCAGCAAAGCCCACATGGCATGCACGAACGCCACCCACGGACACACCTCTAATGCCATGGACCACACGCACAGACCCACTAACGCTGAGCACGGGTGCCACGCACGTCAGCACAACACACAAACGTGGGGTGCACACATGCACGGGGGGGAGGGGTCACATCCTCACTGGCACAACACACAAACACTCTCCCCTACTAATGTGAAACACCGACCTGTTACTTGGCCTGGGCTCACATTTCTCTCTTTCAGCTCCCCAGGTCGCTGCAGGTTTCTCCTTGGAGCTGGACGGACAGCAGCATCACTAAGAGCCCAGCAAGGTCCCTGATCGCTTCCACGGGCTGGGCTCCCCAGCTCCAGAGTATGCTGAGTTCTGGGAGCTGGGGCTGAGTTGTCAGCAGGACTCGGTGCAGCTGACCCGTGTGTGCCCACAATCCCAGGGAATAGGCCACGGCCAGCTCTGCAGACGGCTACAGAAACGCAATGGAGGAAACCACCAGTACGGGTGTGAGTGGAGCTCTCTCCCCCATCTCTGGAGCACGGGACGCGGTGCCTGAGGTAGGCCTTTGAAACTCTTATTTAACTCATTTCAGCCTCTCGCCCCAGCTTTGCCTGGCATGGGGATGGGGGAGAGGTTCTCCAGCCAAGGAGAATTCCCTGGAGAAGCAGCCAGCCAGAGGGCTGATAGCCAGGCAAAGACCTGTGTGCCCAATGAGTTTGTGGAGCTTCCCATGGGAGAGGTGTCCCCATCACCGAAAAGCCCGGCTCACCACTGGCAGAAATTAACAACAGCGATAATCTATCCTGCTCTAGTGCTTTCAGCCATACACTGATCCTCACAACCCTCCTGGGAGGCAGGTCAGCCTCAGCATCCTTATTTTACAGATTGGGGAAACTGAGGCAGGGGACAGTCACGTGACTTGTGCAGACAGTCTGCAGCAGAGCTGGGAGTAGACCCCTGAAGTCCCGAGTCCTGCTCTAACTGCTCGGTCACACTGCCTCCTTTTGACAATTGTACCAGAGGCTAAGAACTGAATGGGCCACTCTCAGAGCTAGAGGCAGACCCTCCAGGTAGAGAAAACACACAATGTCTGAAACAGTCCATCTGCCTGATTTCCTGACACCAGTAACAATTCCTCCACTGCCCCCCAAAGGCAATACAGTGAAGAATTCTCTCTCCCCCTCCTGTTGACATGTGCAGCAGGTTTTACGCTGGTGGGCTTGTTTTTTACAAAAAGCGGCTTAAATATTTTGAGAGTTGCGGATTGCAGAGGTTTGGGGCTTGTTTCCTCTGGAGGTTGCTTACTTGGGCTTTTTTTGCAATAGGTGACTTCAACACGAAGTTCTAGTTTAAATGTGGTGTCGGTGATTGAGCAGAGTCAGGGTGATGCACTTCCTTAGAATTTGAGAATCCTCTTGTCCCCACTCCTGTTCAATTAAGAAAACACACCCAAATTCATGAACTTTGTGGCCCGCCCCTTGACACATCCTATGTGCCAATTTTTTGTCCCACACCAGGATATGCTCCAACGGTTCAACACGGCAATGTACCACACTGAGGCAACAGAGACCACGGAGGATGGAAAGAGGGAGAATGACCTTTTTAAAGAATGGAAGTACACACACATGTATTATTTTAATAGTTTTCATGTGTAACTTGTATGCAACAAAACTAGAACTACAAAAATTGGAATTTGTATTACCCCCCGCCACCCCCCGTCCTCCCTCTGAAACGGCCTGGGCTTGTTTGGAAAGGCAGTGCTGCTTTTCTTTCCTCGGGAGACTTGGCAACAAGGTGTTATTGCAATGTGCAAAGGCAGCATGAGGTAGTGAGCTGTAATGTAGCACAGGGGGTGCGGTCACGTCTCAGTGCCGGGGGTTCCTGGGAGCTGTGCACTAGCGAAGGGGACACAGTCACGTCTTGGTGCCGGGGGTTCCTGGGAGCTGTGCACTAGCGAAGGGGACACAGTCACGTCTCCGTGCCAGGGGTTCCTGGGAGCTGTGCACTAGCGAAGGGGACACGGTCACGTCTTGGTGCCAGGGGTTCCTGGGAGCTGTGCACTAGCGAAGGGGACACGGTCACGTCTTGGTGCCAGGGGTTCCTGGGAGCTGTGCACTAGCGAAGGGGACACGGTCACGTCTTGGTGCCGGGGGTTCCTGGGAGCTGTGCACTAGCGAAGGGGACACAGTCACGTCTCCGTGCCAGGGGTTCCTGGGAGCTGTACACTAGCGAAGGGGACACGGTCACGTCTTGGTGCCAGGGGTTCCTGGGAGCTGTGCACTAGCGAAGGGGACACAGTCACGTCTCCGTGCCAGGGGTTCCTGGGAGCTGTGCACTAGCGAAGGGGACACGGTCACGTCTCGGTGCCAGGGGTTCCCGGGAGCTGTGCACTAGTGGGGGGGGGGGGGGAGAGGACGCAGTCACATCTCAGTGCCAGGGGTTCCCGGGAGCTGTGCACTAGCGAAGGGGACATGGTCACGTTTCAGTGCCAGGGGTTCCCAGGAGCTGTGCACTAGCGAAGGGGACACGGTCACGTCTCGGCGCCAGGGGTTCCTGGGAGCTGTGCACTAGTGTGTGTGGGGGGGGGAGGACGCAGTCACATCTCAGTGCCAGGGGTTCCCGGGAGCTGTGCACTAGCGGAGGGAAGCCCTGCTCTGAGCCTATGCTGAGATAGCCCCTCTGTGCCCTTCCCAGCTGAGGCTCCAGGCAAGGTGGGGGGCAGTGCCAGCGTTCTGGATCACAGGGGTGGTGTTCAGCCAGCCGCACTGGCCTGTGGCTCCTCCCAGTGGATGGGAAAACAGGATGTTGTCTTTGGTCAGGAGAAGCTTGTTTGTGGCTTTAAGGCACAGCCAGCCTTAGTGGAGTGGTCAGGAGTCAGGCCAGGATTCCTAACCCAGCCGGCAGCTCCAGCTACGGCCCTTCCCCTGCTCCAGAGCAGAATCCACCTTCCCCTTCCTCAGGAGTGGAACCCCTCCCACCCTCTCCAGCTTGGGGAGGGGTTCAGTATTTATAGAATACCCCCCCCCCCTGCTCTGGGTGAGATGAGCCCAGGCCAGTGCAGAGCCAGGAACCTCTCCTGCCCCCCCTCCCTGAAATGGGAGGGGTTCGGATAACAAAGGGGCCTAGATCTTCTCCTTGGCTTTTGATCCCCCCCGCAACTCCTTTTAGGGTCAGAGCCCTACAATTACAACACCATGAAATTTCAGATTTAAATAGCTGGAAAAATCATGACATTTACGATTTTTAAAATCCTATGACCGGGAAATTGACTAAAATGGACCGTGAATTTGGTAGGGCCCTAGCTATGAGCCATGTCTGCTTCAGAGAGATGAGGGCTCCTGCTCTCACTCCCCAGCTCCTTGCCCAGGGACCCCTTACGTCTCAGTTCCCAGTGACCCCTTCCAGTGATCCCACCCAGCCCAGGCATATTCCAGTGCTTAGAGCTGGGGATTCAGACATGGGCTTCCTGGGTTCTGATCCCGGCCTTGCCCCTGACCTGCAGGCAAATAATTTCCCCTCTCTGTGCCTCAATTTCCCCAGCGCTGACATGGGGGTAATATTGACCTGCCCCCCCCCCCTGGCGGGTGTGAGGCCAAATTATTATTTGAAAGGTTGTAGTTGCAAAATGCTGCAGCTGTTTATTAGACACCCAGAGTACCTGTCAAGTTAGGGGCGTGGGCATCGGAAGGTCTGTGGGATGAAGCGTGATGCTGGGGTAGGTGCCATTTCTTAAGGTGTTTTTTGTCATTCATCTACCTAGATACTTCCATACCCCCTCCCCCCCATCACAACAGGGCCCCATGGAGCTATGCTTTTATCCTCACAACCCCCTGGTTGTATTGTTTCCGTTTTACAGATGGGGAAACTAAGTCACAGAAGGATTTATTTTTTTCTTTTCCCCCAGTCATGCAGGGAGTCTGTTGCAGAGCTGAGAACTGAACTCGGCTCTCCTGAGTCCCACGCCCAGTCCAAAAGCAGCCTTCCCCCCTTCGGCAGCCGGTGTATTAGCACAGCGCTGGGCCTTGCCGTGTGCCGAGCACGAGGCGGGCGATGGGCAATGGCCACTCAGCCAGGCCCAGGTGTGTGCTCTGCTGGGACTGGGGGCATTAGGACAAAGAGGGCCGCCCCCTGGGCTCCTTATGTCAGAGGTGCAGGTACCATTCTTGGGTCAGCTGGGAGGGAGCTGTCACCTTGCTGCAGGAAGTAGACTGGGGTGGGGGGAGTAGTGAGTCGCCTCCCCCTCTGCTCGGACGGGGTGTATCGGAGGATGTGGTGAGTGAGAAGAAGGCACGAGCCGGCTGACCCTTTAGCCCCACTGCAGGACTGGGGAGATGGGGCCAGGCGTTGCCGAAGTGCTGTGGCTATGCAGTGTGGGGACCCCAACAGCCAGTCAGTCGCCTTCCAGGCACTTAGGGCCAGCCCTGGTGGCTCCCTTAGGGGACTGTTATGGGGGATACCAGGGGGAGTTATAGGGCAGCAGGCTCCCAGACTCAGGGTGGGTGGTTTCTTCTCCAGCACCTTTATTTGGGGCTCCTGGGCCCCACAGGCTCTCCCCGTGTCCTCAGGTCCCCGAAGGGAAACACATAGGAAGGGGAGGGCATAGCTCAGAGAAGGATTCGAGTCCCCACCCGCCCCAAAGTCAGACAGGTTGGGGGGAGAGCCAGCCCCACCCCTCTGCTTGTCGGGCCCCACCGCCCCCTCACGGCTTGAAGCACTCCACAGGGTCGTTGGAGTCGGGGAGGACGTTGCAGTTGATGGGCCAGAGGATGCTGAGGAGGCTGAGGGCCTGCTGGCAGCGCTGCTCCGCCGTCAGGCACACGGAGCGGCAGGGCTGCAGGACGCCCCCGTCCGGCGTGCACTTGGGCACGAAGAGGCTGCAGATCAGCAGGCGCAGGTGCTGGTAGCAGGAGAGCCCCATCAGGGTCTGCGGGGAGAGAGGGAGGCAGTGAGCACCACAAGGCCTGGGGCACCGATGTTGGGGGCTGGCTTCCCCATTTATGGGTGCATTTCCCCTGGATACCCTATGCCCCCTCCTTCCACCCAAAGCCAATTCTCCACCCAGCCTGCTCGCTTCCCACTGGGTTTCCTTCCCACCCAGCTGACAAATCCCGAGCTGGGCAGCGCAGTCTCCCCCGCGGCCCCCTGTGCTGGGCTCACCTTGTAGTCTCGGAGCATGGTGGCCGCCCCCTGCTGGTCTGGGATGGTCAGCCAGATGTTGGGGAAGGAGGTGGTGTTGTAGCTGAGGCCCAAGCACATCTCCACTTGGATCTGCTGGCAGGAGGACTCTGCAGGGGGGAGGGCAGGTGATACAGGTGGCAGCTGTATCTGAGCTGGGGGGATGCACTGGCTAGGACGTGCAAAGAACGTTTGCAGGGCCCATGGGCTCCAAAATCTGGATCCCAGCCCGGCAGGTGCCTCAGAGTTGGTGTACTGTCACGTCGGTGTGTATGGACAGATGTTCCCTGGGTGCAGGGCTGAGACCTGCCAAACTCATTCCACTTGTGACCTGAACCGCCTGAGGGAAACTGGCGGATCGAGTCCCCCCACCCCATAAGCCAAGTGTTGGTCATTGCAGGAGCTGGGTTGAGCTAGGGGTTTCACTCACCAAAGGAGGGGGGTGAGACACTCGTGCAGTTGAATTCATCGCTCCCATCCGGGCAGTCGTGCCAGCCATCACACACCGACTCCCGCGCCTGACATTCCCCGTTGCTGCAGGAGAACTCCGAGGGGCTGCATGTTTCTTGGAGGATGAGCGAGAAAGATGTCGGAATGAGCAGGTACTTGGCTGAGTACAGCGATGGGGCCTACATGCAATGGGCTGCGGCGTAACTATAGTCGCCATGGTGACCCTGCACTTGCAGAGCCAACCGGGGACACACGAGCAGTCAGCGACTGTAATTACAATGGGAAGCAGTGCCCAACTCCAGTGTAACTACAATATAACCATGGTCACTGGATCACAGACCCAACTGGACAGCGCTATCATATGGTGACTATAGCGAGTGTCCACATGCCAGGATAGCTACAGTGGTATCAATTCACCACTTCCCATACAGACAAGCCTGTACAACAGCACTGCTTCACCGGACAAATGCACCGAGGAGGAGCAAAGGTCCCCTGGGAAGTACCTTGGAAAGAGGAAGCAGGGGAAAGGCAGACCTGGAGGGTGGTGGAGTGGACTCTCCTGATGGTCACTGCTAAGATTTCTGGGCCCTGCTGCTTTCTGTTTACCCCAGTGATTCCCCGGGGGTGGGGTTAGGGAGGCGATCCCATTGTTCTCCCTTGGTAACTGCAATCAGCTACTTACTGGGCAGCAACAGGGAAATGACAGGGTGTCAGGCCATTCCCTTGGTAAACACCCCAAGGCTGTTCCCCCTCCTAGAGCAAAACTACCCTGTGATCAGCCTAGCTGAGAAGGTCTCTGGCCCCTTCCCCTGGACAATCCCACAGCTGGGGAGGCAGAGCAATGGGCGAGACCATTGGATGCCCAGCTCTGTGCCAGCGATGGACCCACTGCTGAGCAGCACCCTGGTAGAGAGTGCACATGGGTCTGCTCGGCACCAGGACATGCCGCTCAGAGACGGGTGACCCTGCCACCCAGTTGGAGGAAGACCCAGGCAGCAGGGAGGGTGCGTTTCAGACCCAGGGACCTACTTTCCGTGGCGTTCCGGGCACGGTAGGTGGCAAAGAACCCGTCCTCCGCCACGCCCTCATCTGCCATGAACAGGACGGTCATGACGTGTCGTGAGGAGGTCAGGACGGGCGGCAGTTGGGAGCCACAGAACCTGCCGGGAGAGGAAATGTGATGGGAGTGAGGGGGCTGAGGAGTGGGGAAGAAAGACCGTGCGGGGGGGGGGGGGGGGAGTGGAAGGGGGAGCGAGATGGAGAAAAAGGGGCGAGTGAGACAGAGAGGGAAAAGAAGAGAGGAGCAGAGATGGAGATGGGGATGGATGGTGTGTGGGAAGCTGTGGCCATGACAAATGCCTCTGGAGACTTTTGCCCCCTCCCTGTGCAGCCCATCTTCTTGCTGTGTGCAGAATATTGGCTAGTACCTTGGGAGGGCATTGTTGCCTAGTGGATAGAGCACTGGACTGGCACTTAGGAGCCCTGGGTGCCTTTTCCCAGCTGTGCCACCAGCCTGCCTTGGGCAAGTCACTTCCCTGCTGTGTGAAATGGAGAGGGTAAGACCGACCTGCTTCGTACAGCGCCTGGAGATGTATGGCTGATGAGAGGCAGTTAGTGCTGGGTCTGGGAGGGGCAGGACCTGGGTCTCTCCAGTGCTGAGGAGGAGGGCATTCAGTCGGGTAGGAGAGAGGTGCCTCTTCCCCGCCCCCCAGGAGGTGGCTCTGCAAGGCAGCCCTGCTCAGGGAGTTCTGCCTGCCCCCCCTTCCCTCAATATCCTGCACCCAGCGGCGGACTGCTGAGCTGTGGGCGCCTGTACCTGCCCAGGAGGCTGGGGGCGTCCGTGCCTGCACTGTCGTGCACCTCCACAAAGTCGAAGGTGCAGTCCTCCTGCGACTCCAGGCTGAAGTTGTGGAATTGCAGATCGATCACATGGCCCACGGGCACGGCGATCTGCCAGAGACACAGCTGGAAGAGACCGATGCCAGTAAGCCTGCGCCAGACACCCCTGCTCCTGTCTGGATGGGGAACTGCCAGCTGGGCACAGACCGGGTGTGATGGTGTGGGAATTATTTCATGATATTCTGTATGAAGTGCGTGTGCGTGCCTCAGTTTCCCCTATGTGGTGTATGGTTAAGTAGGTGGTGGGAAAAGGTTGTTTCCTCTTTGCAGAGACCCCGAGATCTGGGAATGTGTGACGCCTCGCTGCCTGGAGTCCCAGAAGACAACAGCCACTCCAACTGGATGGACATTGGGCACCTAGCAACTAACGACCATGGATGCCAGCAGGGTGTGACCAGCAGGGGAACAAGGACAAAGGACGGAGGCGGGGCCGGGTGGGGTTGCTAAATGGAGGGCTGCTGGAAGTGGTGGAGACGTTCCTGGACTGGGATTAAAGAGGGGTCAGAGGGCTCTGGGCCGGACGCAGATGCTCTACGCTGTAACTTTCTGTTCCCTGTGTTAACCAAGGGCTGTCTACGGTGTGTTCCAGACATCTAATAAACCCTGTTGCTGTTACAGTTCTGGCTGAGTCACTGCAGTATAAGGAAGGCGGGTGGGGGGGGGAATGCATGGATCCCTTTGGATGCATGCGTCTCCCGCAGGCGGACTCGTTGCAGGGAGCTCACGGCGGGAAGCAGGGGTGCTGAAGGCTCTGAGGTTCAGTCCCTGGAGGTGGAGAAGCCAAGTGGCTCGCCCTAGTGAAAGAGTGTGACCCTAAGGGGGCTGGCACACTGAAGGGCTCCTCCCAGGGACTGTTCCAGAGCCACACGAGAGCACCGGACCTGATCCGTGACACCCTGCCAACCTCTGGATGGGGGAGCTGCAAGGGTGGCCCAGACTGGGGCATTTCTGGCTCTCCCTGGTGTTCCGGACACAATGGGGGGCCCCATTCCTCTGGGGCTTGGACAGCACAGGGCCAATCTGACCCACTCCACCTCCCCCACCCTCCCTAGCCCTGGTTCTCCTTTGTGGCGCCAACAGCTGCATGGTGGAGGTTGACCCTTGTCCTCTTGTGCCAGCTGGGCCACATGACACCCCTCCCCGTAGCCTCCACTGCTTAGCACTCTTGCTGCCCCTGGCTCCTCCCTCACCTGCTGATGCGGGTACGGCTGGGGGTGGCTGGGGGTGGAGAACTGCCCCTCCAAGCTGGTCAACGACCCACCGCATTCTGGAACGAGAGAGACACCATGGGGCTGGATCTCTGCTCTTACCCAGCTGTGACTGGTGCATGCTGGTTGTTCTGCCTCCAGCCCTGTGACCCATGGGCTCTCCCCATCCCCCCCCCCCCCCGCTGTCTGACTCAGTCCTGGCTTCCCAGGGCTCCCCGCACCCTGCAGCACCCGGGCAAGAACATTTCAGCCTGTCCCAGCTGAGGGATTTGCTCTGGCCCCACGTAGTCTGCTAGAGATCCCCCCACCCCACTCAGCCCCCAACTCATGGACTTTTCCTCCCATGGCTCTGCCCATGCCCCTCAGTCCTGACCCACAGCATCCCCTGTTTTTCCAGTCCTGGACCCCACCCACTTCTGCCAATGCCCCTCAACCATTACAGGAACCATCCCCCTGCTGTCCCAGGCCTGGGCTCCCACACTTCACCAGTGCCCTGTAAGCCTGTCCCGCCTGCCAGCTCTGCCAATGTCCCTCAGTCCTGACCCCCAACACCCCATTGCAACTCCAGTATAGGGCCCCATCCAGCTCTGCTGCTGCCCCTCACTCTGCCCTGCTAGCCCAGGCCTGGCCCCCCACGGCCCAGCCCCTGCGTTGCCGAGCCATGCCGGAGGCCACCCGGCTGCCCGTACCTTTGTGTCTCGAGCTGCAGTTGGCTTCGTCGCTCTTGTCTGTGCAGTCGTGGAAGCCGTCACAGACAAGGCCCGGGCGGAGGCAGAGCCCCTGGTCGCAGAAAAACTCGTCCCAGGCACAGCTCTCTAGGACAGACAGACAGATGGACGAGGAAGAGGCATGGCTGCTGAAAGCAGGAGCCCATGGCTGGGCGAGGGCCTATGAACCTGGCAATGCCCCTTTGTCAGCAGCTCCCTGCCCAGGGCCAGGGCCCCATCTCCTGTGGGTTCACAGTTCTGAAGGCCAGAAGGGACTGCTCTGATCAGCTGTATAACAGAGCCCCCCTGCCCCCACAAGGCCGAGGCCCTATCCAAAGTGGGACCCCTCCCCACCCCAGCCCCTGTGCCCATCTGCACCCCATTTTGTGCAAATCGAGTAGGAGACTCGGTGACCCGCACTTGAAGCTGCCCACAGGTGCCCAGGGCTTGGGGGTGGTCCTGCATCAGAGGGCCCCTGCTGCCCTGGGAGGGTGAAGCCCCGGGGGGTGCGGTGGTTGTGTGGGGCTGCACTCACTGTCACTGGGCAGGATGGCACGGTAGTGGGCGGTGAACCCCAGGGCACCCACGCTGTTGTCTGAGACGAAGGTGACGCGCAGCCGGTTGGAGTTGGTGTTGATTGTCGGGGGCGCTACGTCCCCACAAAACCTGCAGAGAGCAGCAAGTGTGTGCAACCGGTGCCCCCTGCCCCAGAGACCCTGGCAAGTGGGGTGGGGAGCAGAAGCAGGCACCTGCCCATTAACCCCTTGGGCCCACGTGGCTGGGATGGCCTGGATCCCGTGGTGTGGTGGAGGCTGGATCTGCCAGGGTGCTCTCGGGGCAGCAGCAGAGCACAGGACAGCCCTGCTGGGCTCCCTCCACTCCGTTCCCGCTGCGCTGCTCTAGGGGGAGAGACCTGCAGGCCCAGGGTAGGGGGCGCTTTCAGACTCATGGGCATGTCAGTGCTGGCTGGAGGCAGAAAGGGTGGACAAACTTCTCTTTCCCAGCTGTCAGTGCCCCTCAATCCTGACCCAGAACCCCCTGTCATACCAGCCCTGGGACGCCCTGTCCCCTGCCCCCCAGTGCCCCTCAAGCCTGACCCAGAACCACCTGTCATACCAGCCCTGGGACGCCCTGTCCCCTGCCCCCCAGTGCCCCTCAAGCCTGACCCAGAACCACCTGCCATACCAGCCCTGGGACGCCCTGTCCCCTGCCCCCCAGTGCCCCTCAAGCCTGACCCAGAACCACCTGCCATACCAGCCCTGGGACGCCCTGTCCCCTGCCCCCCAGTGCCTCTCAAGCCTGACCCAGAACCACCTGCCATACCAGCCCTGGGATACCCTGTCCCCTGCCTCCCAGCTCTGCCAGTGCCCCTCAATCCTGACCCACAGCCCCCTGCCATGCCAGCCCTGGGACATCCTGTGCCCCCCAGCTCTGCCAGTGGCCCTCAATCCTGACCCAGAACCCCCTGCCATGCCAGCCCTGGGACACTCTGTCCCCTGCCTTCCAGCTCTGCCAGCGCCCCTCAATCCTGACTCAGAACCCCCTGCCATACCACCCATGGGACACCCTGTCCCTCCCAGGCTCCCACCCAGCTCTGCCAGTGCCCCTCAATTCTGATCCACAGCCCCCTGCCATACCAGCCCTGGGACATCCTGTGCTGCCCCCCAGTTCTGCCAGTACCCCTCAGTCCTGACCCATAGACCCATGCCATACCAGCCCTGGGTCACTCTGTCCCCCAACAGCTCTGCTAGTGCCCCTCAATCCTGACCCACAGCCTCCTGCGCTGGGCTCCTGTGATGGCATGTACAAAGTCCGCACTGGATATGAAGGGGTTAAGCTCTGGGCCTAGGTGGAGGCACCTGCGAAGCCTGCCCAGCTGGAGGGAAGGTATAAAAGGGAGACAGAGGGGTTAGGGCAGATCCCTGGGCTGGGGAAATGCTACCAATACAGTCCTGACCAAGGCTGTAAAGTAGAGACTGGAGAGACCCAGTGAGCAGGTCAGAAACTTTGTGGTTCTTTAACTTCCTCTGGGGACTGGGACTGTATGTAGGAAGTGACCTGGGGGGTGGCTACTTAGCACCCCAAGGTGCAGAGCCTGGCTGCCCACCATTGGGCCCTGTATGGGAGCCTGGGGGAAAGGGTGGGCCTGGGGTCCCCCACTCACTCCAAAAGATGGCACCCACAGGAGCCCTCTCTTTGGGGGAGAATCCAACTGGGGGAGCCCCTGACTGGCCAAGGGCCCAGAGCCCGAAGCCACGGGGAAAGCCCTGAAGTCTGTGGGTGCTGGAAGACTTCTCTGTGACTGGTGTCTCTTTGGGGACCCCCTGGAAGGAGTGGCTTGGCTTGTATGACCCAGCGGGGGGGTGAGCCACAGAAAAGGGGCTGCCGGCCCAAGACAAAATTGTAACTGACCAAGGGATGCTGGGGAGGGAGACAACCTGCTGCAGCCCTGCTTGAGTGCCAGGCAGCCCTGGCGGTGAGTGTCTCTCTTTTCTCCCACCCCCCCTTACTGCTCTACCAACACACCTCCCCTGGACCTTCTGCAGGCCTAGCTAGGCCCGGGCCTGGCCTGAGCAGAGGCTGCTGCTTGCTTTGGCAAGCTGCCCACCCTGGCAGATGGGACTCCAGGGCCCTCTGCAATTGGCAGACCCGTGGCCCAAAGTCTGATGATCTGGTGGCTGATCTGAGCCTGGATGGGTGGGGATAGTGGGGGGCTGTGATTCACCCAGCCGGGCAGTGGGGTCCCTACCTGGATGTCCCTCCCCAAGGGGAGCCGCTGGCCGCCCCCAGCTCCTCGTACAGCTCCACCCGGTCGAAGAGGCACCACCTCGTGCCTTCCAGGCTGAGCGACTCGATCTTCAGCTGGATGGCCAGCCCGACCTCCACCTGGATGCGCCAGATGCACAGGGTGTTGGGTGGGTAGGGGGCAGGGTACCTGGGGGAGCTGAGGGAGCCCTCGGGGCCCTGCAGGGTCCCCCCACAGGCTGCACAGGGAGACAAGACACATTGGAGAGGGAAGGTTCAGTAGGTTGAGTTAAGAAGAGGTTCTCTTCCCATATCACCCAGGAGGGGGGAAAGCTGTGGGGTGGGCCCTCTCTGTGCCCCCAGCCCAGGAGGGGGGAAAGCTGTGGGGTGGGGGGGCCCTCTCTGTGCCCCCAGCCCAGGAGGGGGGAAAGCTGTGGGGTGGGGGGGCCCTCTCTGTGCCCCCAGCCCAGGAGGGGGGAAAGCTGTGGGGTGGAGGGGGCCCTCTCTGTGCCCCCAGGGGTGGGGGAAAGCTGTGGGAGGTGGGTGGGGCTCCTCTCTGTGCCCCTAGCCCTGGGGCTCAATGCTTACCTTGGTCAGGGATGGGGATCCCCTCTGCTCCTAGCTGCCCTCCCCACTGCTCCGCCTTACTGGGATTAACATGGGGCTAGTCAGGGAGGTGAGGAGGGGGGCTGTGAATGTGGCTCCCTGTGCTCTCCCCGTACAATGGGTCTCTGTTCAGGGTCTGATGCCGTCCTACGCTCAGTAGGGTTGGGGGTAGATCTCTGGGTCCCCTGGCCTGGGGAGAGGCTCTGTGCTAGGCCCCAGGTACTCACAGGGCTCTGATGTAGTGGCTGGGGGCGGCTCTCTCGGTGGCTCGGTGGCCATGGGCTCGGCTGTGCCAGCAGGTGCCGTGGTGGTGGCGGCGTGGTGGTGGGCGGATGCAGTCGCAGAGGAGGGTCCGGCCGGGCGTGAGGACTGCAGCTCTGCTTCCACAGGGAGAGCCAGGAGCGGGGGTCAGGTAGTGGAATGGGGGTGTCTGGGCAGGGAGCTGGGAGACTCATGTGGGGATCAGACGCTTGGGGGAGTCCTAGGCTGCAGCTGTCCCCTCTGTTTGGCACCACAGATCTCGCCAACCCACCCATCCACGTGGGGGGGCTCGGAGCTTGGTGTTTGGGGAATGGGGGGGTCTATTCCCACCACCCCAACCTCGGTGGATTTCAGGCTGTCAGTGATTCCAGCTGGAGGGCCGACCAGGTGGGGCCAGGGTCTTGATGGGGTAGCAGGAGCTAACCCTTACTCCAGCCCCCCGGTGTGTGCTCCCAGCCCCACTCACTGCCCTGAACCCTGGGGCTTTGCTGGTGTGTAAGGCTGGAGCTGGGTCATGCTGCCCCCCCACGCCTCAGCTGCCCCTGCCCAGGTACTCACGGGAGATGATGAGCCCCAGCAGCAAGGCGAGGAGCAGCAAGAGCAAGGCACTCATCAGCGCTACGCACAGCCAGGAGAAGGTGCAGTCGGGCCTGTGCTTCCTGCCCGCCCTGCTCCAGAGCGGCTGGCCTGCGGGGGGAGCTGTGCGCACAGCGAGGAGTCACTGGTGAGCATGGCTGGGGGGGAGCCCTCCTTCCCAGAGCCCTGCGGGAGAGGTCTGTGGGGCACCCAGTGCTCAGGGCAGGGGGACAGGACTCCCAAGGCTGGAAGAACTGGGGAAGGGACCCTGTGGGGTACACATGGCTCTGGGTATGAGCACAGGACCCCTGCAGCTAAGGGAGCAATGCTTCCCTCCCTCCAGTGTCTTGGGATACCCAATATCCAGTGGGTGCTGTGCTGGGTGGGACCTGTGGGTCACTGCTCACCCTCTGGTGCTTGTGGGTTTACAAAGTGCAGCTGGAGGGCACTGGAACAAGCTGCTGTGGGGCACAGGACCAGCTCCTTGGGGTACAGAGAGTACAGGGTGCCCCAGCTTGAAGGCACTGGTGTGACGGTGGCGGCCCCCTGCCAGTCAGTACTGTGCGCATGACCCCCTTGGGGAGGACCCTAAGGTCTGCTGGGCCCATCTCCCCTGGGCAGAGGGGGCTCCCCTGCCTCTCCTCCCTGCTCCCCTCAGGGGCTGCCCACTGGTGCTAGGGCCCCCAGGGGGCTGGTACCAAGGCCATCCCAGGGGGATCCAGCGCTGGTCCCGTTCTCCCCCTCCGTCTGGTGTGGGGTGGGGGGTGCGCAGCCGGCCCCCTCGCTCTCGGGCTCGAAGATGGGATTGCAAAACTCCGTCTGCAAGACACAGAGCAGGTGGCCAAGGGGCTGGTGTGCCCGTGGTGGGGCACATGGGGCAGAAGTGCAGTATGGGGCTGCAGGGAGGTGAACGGTGCTTTGTGGTGGCTGTGGGGGGAACATGGGGCATGCTGGTCTGTTCATTAATGGAAGTCAGTGCCCTGCTGGGGTGTGCACGAGGGGACCAGCCCTGGGTGCTGGGAACAGGTGCACGTGGCAGGAGGGGTCAGTGCTGGTGAGCTGAAACAGGAGGTATGGTGGGAGGGGGATGTGATGGGGTGTCCACCCCACACAAGTCAAAGCAGGTTAAATTAGTTCAATTAACCTCATAGGCTGCCCTAGGAGGAGAGCCAGGGCTCAGTAAAGCTGAGTGGAAGATGACCTTCAGGTGGGGTGGTCTAAAGGGATGAAGCTGAGAGCAGAAGGGGTGGCTGGGGAAGCAGTTGTTCCCTGGGGGAGGGAGTTTGGGCAGTAAATCAGGGGTGGGGAGTGCATAGGAAGGAGTCCAGGGCAATAGTGCTGGGGCGTGGGAGCAAGCAGACAGTGGCTGCTGGGCATAGCGCTCCAGGGCTGGAACCTGGGGTAGTGGGCAGGCCTGGCTCCCTTCCCTGCTGCTGGGAAAATGGGACAGGGCCTGGCTGTGGTGCAGGAGGACTGTCTGGAATGGCATTGGGACAGTGGATCCAGGAGGGGAGGACAGTACAGTGACCTGGCCAAGGGAGCAGCAGGAGCCCTGGAGAGCGAGGTGGGATGCAGCGTGAGCAGCTGTCGGATGGGGGGAGCGTCAGACCTGAAAGGAGAGACCCCAAGCAGGTGCCTCAATGGTGAGTGGATCCCATGATGGGGGTCAGTGCCAGGCATTGGGGGAGGGGACTGAGGGTGCCTGGTATTGAGGGTGAGCTGGGGGAGCACATGGCACTGAGGGGTCCAGGCTTGGGAGATGACTGCCAGGCCCCAGGGGCAGGATGTGGCACCAGCAGCGGGAGCTCTGGGCCAAGTGGGTTCACTGCCAAGACCCCATGTAGCTCCCTCCCCAGTGGCACCTGCCGCTGCCCGTACCTTACTCTGCTCCAGCCTGTCGGGGCACAGTGTGATTTCAGTGAAGTCCTTCATCGCTGCGGGTGATTCCTGGCAGGATCTGGCTAGAATTGCTCCCCCGGTGCATTCCCTGCCCTCGGGATCTGGTGGGCCCTGGCCCCCTCCCATGGCCCCTCTGCCATGGGCATGGCCGCTCCTAATCACTGCGACAGCACAAAGCTGCTTCCAAGGGCCGTGACTGGGGTTCGATCCTTCACCAGGAACATCCACAACCCTGGGAGTCTAACCAAGGAAACTCCGCTCTGGGTGAGCTCAGTCCGCCTGCTACGGGGACTGTAAATGGCCAGGCTGGCCGCTTTGGCTGGTACCAAACTTTGGAAGCCAAGGAATGGCTGTACTGGGCTCCAGGGGGAGGGGGCTGGGAAAGCAGCTTGGGAGTGAGAATTTTAAAAGCATTAAAAAACCAGCCCAAGCACCAACCCCTCCTCCCCCTTAATCCAACTCAGCTGAGGATGCTGAGGTCAAGTCCCCTGGCATGGCAAACAGGCGTCTTAAAGGGACAGCACTGTTGAGCTGGCTCGGTTGGATTGGTGCTCCCCAGGAGTTGAGGACCCTAGTGGCTCATGCAGCCAGATCTGGGATGCACAGAGGGGTCCCCCATGAAGTGGGCAAGATGACCTGCCTTGCTTCCCCTGCACTGTGTAGTGGTGCTGAGGGTAGGTAAGAGGCTGTCGTGTTCCACCCCAGAAGTGGCTACATTGTGGTAGTGGTGGTGGTGGAAAGCACCCCTGTATTCACACCCTACATGCCATTGCACAAAATAGGTCGTGTGAGGGATCATTTGAAAACTAATAACTTAATGTAAAGTTATGAAATCCTCCTGTACAATGGGACATGTTCAAAATGCCACAGCTCTGCCTAGGCAAAGGTGTTAGTGGTCTGTCCTGAAGAAGGGAATGTGTTTACTTGTGTGCAAATTGAGGGCAGCAGGGTCCTCAAAACAGCAGGGGGAGGAGATGGCAGGAAACAGAACAATTTCCCCTTCTTTTTGGCTGAACTGTAAGGAGCATGAGGCCTCTTTGCCCACCAGACTCCATGTTGCCTTCCTCACAGCTTGCATAAACTTTGCTTTGAGGGGTAACCTTCAGCAGGACCCACTCCTAAGGTTCCCTGGACTATAAAAGGGCCGAGAACCCCAAGTGATCTCTTTTTGCCTAAGTAGACCAAGGCACCTGCACCTTTGTGTCTCTGGGAGGGAGCCTGACCCAGGAAAGGGACAGTCCCCATCTTGCTGGAAGGCTGGGGGTGAGACCATCTCAAACCAAGTTTTGAACCAAAACTTGCTAGATGGTTAGACTTTCAGATGTGTGTTCACTCGTTTTTGCCTGTAGCGAATTTCACCTCTTACACTCGAATTCACTTAATCCTACCTTTTTGTTTTGTTTTTAATCAAAAACAATCCAGTGCTGTGTAAACCAAACTGTTTGTTTAACGCCACTTAAAGCAACAAACTGAATGTTGACTCTTTACAGGGGCAATAAACATGAAGATCCGAACTGCCCAGGAGAGGGCTGGGCAGGGCAGAACATGCGTCTTTGGGGGAAGCTGGGACTGGGAGTGTGGTGGGGTCACCCTGAGAGTAGTAACCAAGGCTGCTGAAAGCCAGTGTTGCTGGACCAGGTTGCAGCTATGAACAGGCACTTGTGGTGTGACTAGGAGTCTGGTTGGGAGTGGCAGGTTGGGAGCTACAGCAGCAAAGCTGTGAGGCACGCAGGGTTACAGGGCAAGTGGTGATCCAACCCCTCACTGGTCTGGACTGCACCCCAGAATGGGACAGTAAGGTAGGCTTATCATGTAGCTCCTTCCTTAGGAGCATCTCCGAGCCCCTGGCTTACATTGGTCTATGAAGCCTCTGCCATCTTTGAGACGTAGAGAGCAGTGTCTATGGAGTTTTCTGTCATTTTATTTAGCCAATGTGTGCCTCAGTTTCCCCTTTATTTTGCATGGTTACTGGGGTTGGGGGAGACTGTTGTGTCTCAGGGCAGGCTAAGAGACATAAGCATGGTTGATGCCTAGCTGTCAGAACCTGAATGGGTCCTTAAAGGACTGGCGGAGGCTGACCCCCTATCGATGGAGAATCTGAGAGGACAATAGCAAACCCTATCACCAGGACATGGACACCTAGCAACCAATGCCCCAGAGGGAGATGGATTTCCCCATATCTCTGCAGGGAAGCTGAGCAGAATCCCCCAGCTCGAGAACCAAGGACTGGGAAGGTGTGAAGGAGGGGGAATAAAAGTCTGCTGGAAGGCATCTGGGTGCTCACCAGGGATCTGAGGAAGGAGATGACAACGCTTGGAAAAGGGGGTTCACTGCAGCTTGGCTGGGCTCTGGGCTAACCTGAAGGACCTTGGAGACTGCTAACCTAAGGACTTGCTGTGCTGTGTTCCAGTTGACTAATAAACCTACTGTTTTGACAATGCTACTTGAGTCATTGCAAAGGTGGGGTGAGGGGTCTCCAAGTCTATCCAGGAACATCTCTCAGTTGGACTTGCTGAACAGGGCTCCCGCTGTGAAGCAGGAGTGCTGGTGCCCCCGAGATTCAGCTGGAGGAGGGGATGAGGCTGCATAGCCTATGCTCTGCAGGAAAAGTGAGACCCCTTGGGGGTCTGTCCCCCAAAGGGGTTCCACCTAGAGACTGTTCCAAAGCAGGGGGTGGAGCACAGATCCTGTGGAGCTGTCAGTAGGTCAGTGCTATTATCCCTGCCTTGCAGAGGAGAAACTGAGGCACATAAGGAAGTGTTAGCCCCTGTAAGAACCAAGATAGAGGGTTTTTTGTTGCACCCCCCCCCCCCCCCCCAAGATGCTGCAGTTAGGAGCAGAACTCTCCTAGGAAACCAATGGCTCCAAAGGCACTTTTGAAAATGGGACATTGGCTCCCAAGTCACTTGGCCACTAGGAAAATCATTTTCAAAAGTACACATCACTGGGGCATCTGTGCACCTGCTTTGCCCAAGGTAATGCAGCCAGTTGGTGGCCAAGCCAGGAGTAGAACCCAGCAGTCTCAGATCCTAGCCCTCCTCGGTTGCACTGGCATTAGTCGGTGGGAATTCAAGTCTGCCTCTTTTTATACTTGTGTCAGTGATGGGTGCTGCCTGGAACCCAGCTGCAGGGTCAAGTGGACCTGGGCCTTCTCCCATGGTCTTGAGTCCCTCCCAAGACATGATCCTGGCCCTCAAGCTGATTGTTTGCTCCCCTGGACAGAGGCCCCCTTAGGGGCTCATGTGTGGCGCACCCATGAGATCCCAGCAATGGCCCCACCTGTGGCCTGGAGGCAGCATGGCCATCGCTGTCTCAGGGCCTGCACTTTCAGTGGGCTCGTTGGGGTGAATGTTGGGCCTGGGGGAGCAGTCTGGTTCTCCAGCCCGACAGCAGCTGCAGGGCGGGAAGCAGCTGGTGAGCATTCTCTCCCTCCCTCCAGGGGTGAGGGAAGCTCTGTGTCCAGGCCTCGGCCTGTCCCCTGCACCTGCTTGCTGTGGTGGCAGTTCCTGTCTATAAAGCTACCATAGCCCCCGAACTAAGGGCATTACTGACGCCACCAGTGTCCCATGGGCCTGCACGGAGGGGGGCTGGAGCTGGGTGTGGGGTGAGCGAATTCCCCTGGCTGTGTTTACAGTTGGCTGGGTTGGGTGCAGCGTTTCCCTAGTGCCTGGCGCCAGGGCCCAGCCAGTCACATTCCTGCAGCCCCTCAAGGCGAAGCTGTTTCTCAGTTACTAAGCAGTGGAGAAAAGGCTCATTGTTCAGGAGCTTTGGGGAGAGCTGAGCTGAAGGGGGAGTGTCCAGTACTTAGGGCTCCCAAGCTTGGGGCGTGTTAATGGGTGGTGAGGGGAGGGGGGTCACAGCGAAGGGCTTTGCCATGGGCCTGGCTCTCTGCTTCTCTAGCCAGCCCTGGGTCTCTCTTGCAGTGGCTAGGGGCGTCCTAGCTCCCATCCTGTTTCATGCTGCCCAAGCAGGGTCCAGGGGGGCTGCAGGAGAAACTTGCTGCCTGCATTAGGCCCAGCTTGGTGTAGGCCCCGCTGTCCTGCTCCGGTAGGCAGTGGGAATCTTATAAGCCCTCTGGGCAGCCAAGAGCTGTGCCTCTGCACAGAGCATGGCTCTATGTAGCCCACTGCGAACAGTGAGTAGCCAGCGGTGGCAGGAACCCCCTAGCTGGCTGAGCGAACCTGGCCCTGCAGCAGGTTTCCTCAGCTCACGCCTTGGAGCTGCAGCGTTTGTGTGGGACGAATGCGGCCTGTCCTGCAGCGTTAGTGTGGGGCACATGCAGCAAGGCAAAGCTCTGGGGGGGGGTGGTCAAGCTAAAATTTATTCCTGTACAAGTGTCCCTTGTACTCGACTCTTCCACTCCCCCCGCATCTTGCTTACACAGTAAACAAGCAATAACCAAAACAGCAACACTGCTCTGCTCAGCCTCCCCCAGCTGCAGGCTGGGCAGCTCCCCTAGCCAGAGAGCCTGATCCTTCCCCTGCAGCAGGCGCTCCTAGCCCCGGCCCTGTTGAAAGGGGCACTGGCTGAGCAGTTGGCAAATGTCCCTTTCAATCTTAGTGTCAGTCCTCTTAGAGCTGTTCCTGGGGCAGGGGGCAAGGTGGGGGTGAGGGGAGCAGGGCCTCTGCAAAGAGGCTGCAATACCCCCGCAGTGCTGTGCCAAGAACAGGCAAGTGGCACCACTCAACGTGCCAGTGGGGGTATCTCCGAGCGGGCCTGGGGGCTGCTCGGCCATAGGGTCTGGTGGGGATTTCCCCCCCCCGCAGCCAGATGCTCTGAATATGGCTGGGGGGAAGGGGAGGAAGAGAATAAATTAGAGAAAAGATTAAAAAGGCCATTGAGATTCCCTAGCCAGTCCAGGGCAAGGCCAGTGAGGCTGGCTTCATGCCTCTGTGGGAGGGAGAGGCTGCTGCTCACCATCCCCAGGTGCTCAAAGCACCCCCCCCCCCAAAAAAAAGCTGGTTCCCAGAAAGCTGCAGGCCCCTATGGCATAGGCTGGGCATGCCACAGAGGATTATGGGAACATTAGTTCAGCTCATATGCCCCTCCCTGCTCCCAAAACGATTTAAGGCACGGTTGTATAGCAGGCTGGTAAACCCACCCAAAGCGAGTCTCTTCCCCCATCACCGCTGCTCCTAGCAAGGAGGGCCCCTAGGAAACCGGCGTGGGCACTGTGGACTGAGAAAAGTCAATTACAAATGAACTCAAGAATGTCCCCCAAAGCGCTGAGAGGTAGAACAGTCACTCTGGGACCTGTCCTGGGTTCTGTGTGCACCGCCGGGCGTCATCCATGCAAACCCAGTCATAGCCTGGCCAGGGAGTTTCAAATCAATAATTCGCTGCCACGACTGCTCCACAGGCAGAGCCACCAGCCAAGCTGCCACGGGCTATTGGAGAAGGGCGGTGGGCTATTAGTCTGGTTCAGAGGAGCAGGCCCCGGCTGCAGGGAGCAGGGTGGGGCCGAGCCGGAGAGCAGGTGCGGTGTTTCCATGGTGCAATTCCAGGCGGGGTTCCCCAGCAGCAGGCTCCAAATGGTGTGGTTGCACCAGGATGGGACGGAGGCACTCCTGGGTCCCCAAACCCCACTCGTCTCTGCCCCAGGGTGGGGAGGGGGTGGTTGCTTGGAGTTAATGGGACAGGCAGGCTCCTGTGCCCCATGGCATTTATTACACACCAAAGAAAAGAGCAAAACAAGCTAAGAATCCAACCCCTGCCCCTAACAACAGGAATCGTCCGAGCTGTCCAGCCCCCTCTGTGCCGGCATCCTCTCCGCTGTCTGTGCCGCCGATTGGCCTTGGGCTCCGCTTGTCTTCAGCCTCAGCCACAATGGGCCCCCGGGCAGGAGAAATCTATCTCCTGGCCAGGGCGCCGACCCCGTTTTAGGGGTGGTTTCTCTTGCGTCTTGTGTTGTTTTTAAAAAAACGAACTGATTAATAGAAATCCCCGCCACAGTCATGGCTGTCCTGGGTCTCCCCGTCTCGGCGTGGCTGTGCCAGACTCCCGGGGGGCCGAGCGGGGGGGCAGGAGCTACATGCGGGAAGACGGGCTGGCCAGCTCGTAGAAGAGCAGGTAGGCGTCGCTGCTGCGCACGTGGCTGGAGGACATCGGGGTGACGCTGCAGGGAGAGAGCGACGGTCACAGCACGGGAAGGGAAGCGTGGACACAGGAGCTGGGGGGGGTGTAGAGGAGGAGCCCCCCTAACACCCCACATCCACAGATCTCCCCCCCACTACACCCAGAGCCCGTGCAGCCCCCAGTCACCCCACATCCACAGATCTCCCCCCACAACACCCAGAGCCCGTGCAGTCCCCAGTCACCCCACATCCACAGATCTCCCCCCACAACACCCAGAGCCCGTGCAGCCCCCAGTCACCCCACATCCACAGATCTCCCCCTACAACACCCAGAACCTGTGCAGCCCCCAGTCACCTCAATCCACAGATCTCCCCCCACAACACCCAGAGCCCATGCAGCCCCCAGTCACCCCACATCCACAGATCTCCCCCCACAATACCCAGAGCCCGTGCAGCCCCCAGTCACCCCATATCCACAGATCTCCCCCCACAATACCCAGAGCCCGTGCAGCCCCCAGTCACCCCACATCCACAGATCTCCCCCTACAACACCCAGAGCCTGTGCAGCCCCCAGTCACCTCAATCACAGATCTCCCCCCACAACTCCCCTAGCCTGTGCAGCCCCCAGTCACCCCACATCTACAGCTCTCCCCCAACACCCATTGCCGATGCAGCCCCCAGTCACCCCACTGTGACGTTGCACTCCATATGATTTTATGAAAATATGCTAATGAGTGTGAAGATAATGTAACTGGAATATGCTTCATGGAAAAGGTCTCTTGTAAGGTATCATTACAAAACGTATAATCTACTGAGTGTATTCATCCTATTTGTATGAATGTATAATTCTTGTATCTGAAACTAGGATTATAAAATATAACTATCAGGTCCTATTGTAGTTATGCAAAGTGTGGGCCATTAATGGTGGTTTAGAATCTTGATGGCTGCCATCAACTAGGACAATTGACTGTAGATGGCTCTATTTACTTGCAAGGCTTCCTGTGAGTCAGGCCAGGAAGAATGGAGGCTGGGGTCTCATGGGACATGTGACCATGTCACCTGTTACTGGAATCCATCTTAAACCTGGTGCTTTTCCATTTAGAAGGAGGGGTGGGAACCCAGAGAGACAAAAGATTCCCACCTTGTGCCAAAGCTATATAAGGGGGTGGAACCACAACAAAGGGTGCTGCAGTCATGAGAAATCCCCTAGTTAGGGGAAAGGATTGGTCTGTGAAAGAAGCTTATTGGAACATCTCTGAGGGTGAGGTTTCATCTCTAATCAGTTTCTTACTGTATTAGGCTTAGACTTGCGTATTTTGCTTGGTAACTTACTTTATTGTCTGTTATTACTTGGAACCACTTAAATCCTACTTGTTATATTTAATAAAATCACTTTTGTTTATTAATGAACCCAGAGTAAGCCATTAATTCCTGGGGGAGCAAACAGCTGTGCATACCTCTCTATCAGTGTTATAGAGGGTGGACAATTTATGAGTTTACCCTGTATAAGCTTTATACAGAGTAAAACGGATTTATCTGGGGTTTGGATCCCATTGGGAACTGGGTAGCTGGGTGCTAGAGACAGGAGCACTTCGTAAGCTGTTTTCAGTTAAGTCTGCAGCTTTTGGGGGATGTGGTTCAGACCTGGGTCTGTGTTTGCAGCAGGCAAACAAGACAGTGCACTGAAGTCCTAAGCTGCCAGGGAAAACAGACTCACAGGTAGTCTCAGCACATCAGGTGGCAGTCCCAAGGGGGTCTCTGTGACCAAACCCATCACAGTGGTGTAGTCGAGTAGCATCTGTGCACAGATGATTGCTTTGAAATGCTGGTAAGTGATTTTAAGTGAGGTTTAAGTGTGCTGGCTGGAGAACAGACCAAGTGGTTACCGGTTTGTTATTTTCCGTTTGCTTATTTCGGGTAAGGGAAAAAGGGACAGAAAAGTAAGCAAAATAAGTAAGAGTGAAAATCAGAAGAAGCTAGAACTGCACAAGTTGCAAATTGCCCAGAAAGGCTGAATGCTGGGAAAACGGGCTCAGCAGTAGTCTCAGCACATCAGGTGGCAGTTCCACGGGGGTCCCTGTGACCAAATCCATGACACCCAAATCTACAGATCTCCCCCCACAGCACTCATTGCCCATGCAGCCCCTAGTCACCCTACATCCACATAGCTACCCCCACAACTCTCCTAGCCTGTGCAGCCCCCCATCACCCCACATCTACAGAGCTACCCCCACAACTCTCCTAGCCTGTGTAGCCCCCAGTCACCCCACATCTACAGAGCTACCCCCACAACACCCACAGCCTGTGCAGTCCCCAGTCACCCCACACAACAGAGGTACCCCACAACACCCAGAGCCTGTGCAGCCCCCAGTCACCCCACATCTACAGAGCTACCCCCACAGCCCGTGCAGTCCCCAGTCACCCCACACTAGAGATACCCCCACAACACCCAGAGCCAGTGCAGCCCCCCGTCATCCCACATCTATAGAGATACCCCCACAACCCCCCTAGCCCATACAGTCCCCAGTCACCCCACATCTATAGAGCTACCCCCACAACTCTCCTAGCCTGTGTAGCCCCAAGTCACCCCACATCTACAGAGCTACCCCCAGAACACCCATTGACCGTGCAGCCCCCAGGCACCTCAATCCACAAAGCTGTCCCCCACATCAGCCCACAATACCCATCCACCTCCCCACACGCCCATACAGACCCCATGCCACATGGGAAGTGGGATGGGTGCCTGGGATGCCAAGTGCCAGCCTTACCGGGAGTCGTTGAAAGTGTGCCACTCGCCAGACACGGGGCTCTTGCAGTAGGCTGTGTAGTGCCCCCCCATGGTGGTCCCGGAGTGATTGGAGACAGCGTACAGGTTGTAAACAGCATGGTCTGCAGGGGTGGGGCACAGCAAACCCAGCAATTAGCGAGGGCAGGGTCCAGCGCACCCATCCGAACCCCTGCTGCTGGAATCCCTGCCGGGCAGGTACTGGGCCCTTGGGATCCCACTAGCAAGGTAGAAAGAGCAAGACCCCAAGGACTGAGCAGGAGACTGGGAGGAAGCCAGGACTCCTGGCTTCTATTCTCAGCTTGGGGAAGGCGTGCGGTCTTGAGTGAGCAGGTGATTGGGGGGCCAGGACTCCGCAGTTCCATTCTTAGCTCTGCCACTGGCTTAGTGTGTGGCTTTGTGTGTGTCACTGCCTCGCCCCGTGCCTCAGTTTCCCCACCTGAAATACAAGGCTAATGATACGGACCTGTCCCTCGGGGGCTGGGGAATTCATCCATCACTGCCTGGTTCCCTCAACGGTGTGGGGTAGAGGGGTGCAGCAAGGCACAGAGCATGCTGTGCAGCCTGGGGGGACAGAACGTACCCACGCCCTGTCTGTGGGATGAGTGCACGGGCAACCAAGGACATGCAGCTAGTGGGGGCAGCTCCCTTGGGGTGGCTGATCAGCCACCAAGCTCCCTGTGCCAGAGCCCGATTCGAGGTGGCTGCAGCACGGGGAAGGGTGCAGGCTGAAGAGGGGCAGCCTGGACGGAGGAGAGGTGGCTATGGGGAAGTCTGCTTTGCTGGCAGGCTGCAACCTGTTTTCTTGACCTTGGTAAGTGAAGAATAAATCCATGCAGGGGGGAAGGGTCACGGCTGGGTGTGTGTCTGATCAAGGGACAGGCAAGGCAGTGTGGCACACTGGTTAGCGACAGGGGTGCTCTGTGACACGCCTCTGATGGCCAGCGGGATGCAGTGAGGGACGCTGCCCCAGCCCTGTCCCGTCAGTTACGGGCATGTTGTCTCCCTGTGCCAGCGCACCCAGCCCCCGCCTTGCCCCAGGGCACTCACTGCAGCTCTGTGCGGCAAACTCCCGCAGGTCCAGGTCCTTCAGCTGGAAGCTGATGAAGGTGGTGAGCTTGCTGGTTCGTATCCTGGCCTCGGAGAAGCGCTTCAGATCTGGGGGGCGGAGTCAAGGAAAGGGGGCTGGGCCAGGACAGATGGATGGGAGGAGATGAGCACAGAGCCCTTTGCCCTTTTGGGGATGGGTCCCGGGCTCCCTCTGGTATGTCCCACTCAGCAGAAGCTGGATCTGCTAGTGCCTGGGGGTGGGGGGTTACTCCCACCCATAGCCCTTTGCCCCAAGACCCCCCCGCCCCATGCTACCCAGGTGCTGGAATCTCTGCTGCAGGGAGCTCCGGGGAGCCTGATGGATACGAAGCACCAGGATCTTTGGGAACCTCTGGATGCTGAACTTCTTTGTGCACCTCGTCCTGGTTTTGCAGCGGCAGCACGTCTGGGGGAGACAAACCAGGGTTAGAGGGGGATCCTGATAGCGTCACCGGGGGGCTGAACCCAGGAGCCCTGGGCCGGGCCCGACGGTGCCACCCGCAGGGGAACTTCAGCAAATAGGCCCACCCTCTAGCAGAAATGGGGCCCAGCTCAAGCAGGTCCAAGCCTGTCCCTGAGCCAAGATGGGTGTCCACCTTAAGGGCAGGCGGCCTCGTTCCCATGGGGCTGGGATGCGGGACCAACTGCTACAGCAAAACTGTGATGTGGGCAAATGGCCCAGAGCCATAGCGTGACGATCTCTGTACCACATCTCCTGGTCCCTAAACAGCAGTCTGCCTGTCCGTCCGTCCAGCCCTCCCTCCATCCCTGCCCATCCCTCCCTTCCTCCCACCGATTGCCCACCCATCCCTCCCTCACCGGCTTCTCGTCTCCATCCAGCACGTCCTCCTTGGTGAAGAGCCGCATGCAGTCCAACAGGGTCACCTCGCTGTAGCTCTTCTGCGGAGAGCAAAGAGCAGGGGTCAGAGCACGCCCGGGCCGGTGGGGTGGGGGAAAGCTGAGCAGCAGGCGGGGGCGCGGGCGTTACCTTGGCGATGGGCAGGGACAGATCCCAGAAGGGGTCGAAGGCCGTGGAGCAGTAGCCGCACTCGCTGCAGGTCAGGGAGCTCTTCAGCTGCCCGACAAAGAGATCTGGGGAGGGGTGGGGACGAGAGGGGGTGAGAGACGCCCAAGGCGCTGCATGGCCCAGCCCTCGCCCGGCAGGGCTCTGCCCATCACAGCAACGGTGTCTTCTACCGATCTATCCATTTGTATGCTGGATGTATGGGGTCTCTTGGACCCAGCTCTCTGAGCTGGCTGCCTGCCCTCCAATTCCCCCACCCGCCTCCACTTCAGTCCCTGGGCCTTGCTACCCTTCCATCCACTCCTGCCCCCATGTCCTCCCCTCCCCGTACCCAGGCACTCACCTCCGATCCGGCTATCCTCCCTCTCCTGGTATTTCCGCCACATCTGCCTCCCTTTTTCATCATCGCTGCAGGGGACAGAGAAGAGACAGAGCGCGTGAGAGACGCCCGCCAGGGCCAGCGTCCCGCCAAGCCCTCAGCTGCTTTGCAGTCTGCAGGCAGAAGCGTGCCGATTAGGAGGGAGCTGCAGGGAGCATGCTCTGCCCCCTTTACGGTCGCTGGTGCAGGACTGATGCTTCTCTGGTTCTGAACTCCACTACCGCGCCAGTGGGCTATGCCGAGGGCCTTCGAGCTTTGCATTTAGTCCACTTGAATTCCAACACCATTGGAGCACTTGATGGCTCGCGAGTTGAGTGAGTTAAGAGATCAGAGCCGTACCCCCATGTGTCAAGCCTGGGGACTCCATACATTTGGGATCTGTGGAGTGCTAATTCCAGGGCTAGCAACGCTAAACCCCACAGACATCACAGCAGGCAGCGTGCAGAACGCCGGGCTGTTACAGGGCTGCCGGCTGCTGACTCACCCAAGCTTAGAATGCATGGGAAGCAGGGATCCCCTCACATTAGCAGGGCTTTCTTTTTCTTTTTTTTTGGGGGGGGGACGACAGTTACCCCCCCAAGTTTGGGATCCACTGGTGATTTTCCTTCCCTGGGGCTCATTTATTAGGCCCCAATCTCCCCTCCGTACCCGCAACCCCCGTCTCCCCCAGGCCCCATCACAGTTGGGTTCTCGTGTCCTGGGCGTTTGCTGCCAATTTGGTCCAGCCTCCGCCAATCTGAACTTGCTCAGAATCCCCCCAAAGAGAGAGCTGGCCAAGGCAGGTGCCCCGGGGTGGAACACCCCTGGGAACCCTTCCAGGGTTCCAGGCTGGGCTTGAGCCAGCCGGCAGGGAGTGTCGCCCCCTGGCGATGATGGATGGGTGCTGCTCGGCAAGGGCAGCTCCATAGGGCACCGTGTGAGAGGCACCACTTACGGCAGGTGGTCCAGGTTGTCCAGGTGAGATCTGGGCCTCACTAGCACCCGGTTCACCTCGCTGTGGAGCCCATCGAGGAGGAAGCGCAGGAATTCCTGAGCGTCCTGCTGGCTGGAGTGGACAAGGGAAGGGTGAGAAACCGCTCCCTGGGCAACACAAGCCGTCCCTACCCCTGCCCCGTCTCGCCTAGAGCCTTACTTGTAGCCGACAAAGCGGGGCGCGTATCTCTGGATCTGGGTCTTGAATTCCGAGGGGCTCACCGCTTCGTTGGGGGACGAGGTCCAGAGCAGCTGGATCAGCTTGGCGAACTCTGCCGAGAGAGAGCGGGAACGAGGGTTACCCGGGGCTCGCCGCTCGCTCCGGCCCAATCCCCCAGGCCCCTGGGGGCGTGTTCAGAACCGTAGCCCCGTATACTGGCGGCTCTCCTCCGATCGGGGACTGTGCAGCTTCTTACTCCGCCAATCTGCTCCCAGCGCATATTCACGGCCAGAGCTGCTGAGCAGAAGAGCAGCGGGAAGCCTGGTCTGCTCTGCCTGTGAGCCTACACCTACGCCTCGGGTATCGGCGGCAGAGCTGGCAAACCCTGGAGGAGGCGTCGTCAGCCAGTCAGATTTAAAAAGGGGTCTTATGAATGAGTTAGGGTAGCCCATCAGCTAGAAACATTTTTTTGCCACATGTTAGGCACGCATCTGGTGGTCATCAGCAGGGTGTTTGTAGCTGCTGGGAGTGGTGCAGTTATTCTATAGCACGTCATGTTGAAATGTTAACGGGCGTCCAACCTGAAAAAATCATAAAAGCACCAAAAAGCCCACAACTCGGAGAAACACAGTCTATTTTTTACCAAAATTGGCAGAAAGCTTCTACATGCAATTGCCTATGAACTATGTACTCAAAATAGTGCTGTTGTGGAAAGTTTGGGGAATATTTAGCCCCTGGTGATATATTTTATGCATTTTCCTGTACTTGTCTTCCTTGGGTTAAAGCAAAAGTCTGTAGTCGCACGACAGTATGAGTTTGTTTGTACCATGTAATACAGCAACATATCTGTCATTATTTGTAGAATGGACTGAATGGAGAAGTTTTTCTGTCTGCTATTTTACATTTTATGAATATTGGCTATTGTGCAATGATTCCTGCACCGGCAACTGATGTTAATACAGCGTACACCAGGATGAAATATTTTCAGGATAAGTTCCACTCTCTGGGCCAAGACTGGACTTATGTCGTGTATGACAAAGCAATCTACTGCAAAGCACAGTTGATTAAATGGAGGAATCGAACCGAATTTGACAATGACCCCTTTGAGATGGGAGGCGTGCATCGTACAGTAAATTTCCTGGGTGACATAGGCAGTGTGATACAGGAAAGTGGGTTTGAAGACATCCTTGTGGAAGCCAAGTATTACTTGACTGCACATTTTAAGTTATTTGCAGTGGTGTGTTTTTCCCAGGATATCTGAGAGACAGGGCAGATGAGGTAATATCTTTTATTATTGGACCATGGTAAAAGAGACAAGCTTTTGAACACCAAGAAAATTCTGTTCAATCAAAGGTATTACTTCACCCACCTTGTCTCTGCACCTTTTAAGGCAGCTGTAACATCTATGACAAGGCAGATGTGTGGAATGCAGCCTCAGCAAAGGATCTCTACAAAGAAGCAACCACAAAGGGCATGGCTACAGATGAAACTGCTGTCCAAGATATTATAAAACTTGTGACCGAAAGTATGACGAAACCTTTACGCACTGAACCTGGAACAAGCCCAGACCATAGGCAGCCACTTGTGGACATTCCAATGTCTACTGTGGCTCCACCTGAAATTGGAAAGTTTGTATGATCACAGAGAATGGCACACAAGAAATGAAGCAGTTTGTAACCAGGAGGCTGCAAAGGGGTGAGGGAGACGTCTTTGATCCCATAAAAAGTCACAATCTCAAATCATTTGGTAATCTCAACAAAACAACTGATCAAAAGAAGAAGCAGACAGCACAAGCAATAACTACTGATGGTCAGATATTCAGCAAGCTGACAGTTATTGCCCAGTCCAGAGATGTTACTATCCAGAGTTTGATGACTGGTACCTGTCCCATTTCCCTTCTTCAATTTGGATGGTTCTCTAAGACCCAAAAGAGCAACAGCAAGAGCTGGAGAAAAATCTGTCAGTGGGTGAGCTACCTTAGCTATGGTTGATCTCATGATGCTTCTGCAGATGGTATGCACTGATACTGCCAAGTGCAAAACTTTGGGGGAGCTGTCTGATCAGCTGCTGAACATTATCCGTGCACTAAAATGTCAATACACTGCTGTTGTTGCTGACAGTTGTGCAAATGAAAAATCAGTCAAATCTGGTGAGAGAGCCCACTGGGGAACTGACCAAAGGCAAGAAGTTTGGAACCCCACTGTGTTAACACCATTCCCAAAGCAACACTTGGAGATGATATCAAATTCAAAGAATAAATCTAACATTGCAAACTTTCTCCACAGTGACTGGATCATGAAGTGTGAATAGAGATAGTCGCTTGGTCGTGAAGTATACCTTGCTGGTGGCTTTCATGACATCGCACGAGCAGTGACAGGCAACCATCCTGCAATGACAGACCTCGGGGCAGATCACGAGGAAGCAGATTCACGCATGTTCTTGCATGTTGCTCAAGCAAAGCAAACACTCGGAGTAAACAGAGTGCTAACATGGAGCTTGAACTCATCTGTGTGTCCAAGAGATAGAATTCATCTACCCCAAGAATAGAGCAATTTCAAAACTGGTGTTGGCCCAAAGAAGAGATTCATTCCCATGGGCAGAGAGGCTTTGGAGCTGGGAATGGACACGTGTCTTATGTTGCCAAACATTCATGCTGTCAGTGGATGTGACTCTACTTCAGCTTTCAGTGGCATGGGAAAAAGAGCTGGCTGATGACAGCAGCTGAGCTGGAGAGAGAAGAGAAATCAAAGAGGTCTTTTGTCCCCTTTAAGGTTCCACAGTATTTCATCTGCCGTTGATGGGCCTTCTCTGTTGGGCAGGTCATAACACCTTCTGCACACCAGCATTTCACACTACCCGATGTCTTTCTCCTCTTTGGTGATTTACAGTTACCGAGGATTGCAATGCAAACACTTAAATATTACCTTGTACCATGGGGTGCAGATATTATAAACGAGATTAATGCATGCAGCAATTTACAAACATTTTATAAAATCTAAACACATTCTTACACTTCTAATGCCTGTTTTAACAATATTAACACACAGGTGAATCAGATGGGTTCCAGCCAGGTATTTGTCAGTGTTCGGGTGAGTCCTAGGGACCTTGGCATAAGCTGGCACCTGGTCTCACAGTGTCTATTCTGCATTGCCTACCCAGATCTCAGGGCTTGCGGCATTCACAAAGCATGCCCATTCTCACCTCCGTTGGTCTTAGTGATGTCTGTTGTATGAATGCCAGAGCATGCCCACTGTCAACAATCCCTCTTCTCAGGACTATATGCCCATGGCATGCCTGTTCTCAGCTCCCTTACAGTCACAGTGCTGTCTGCCTGTAATATGGACCAAGTATACCCTGTCTCAGCTCCCCTCTGTCTCAGCACTGTGGACCAGACCCACAAAGGGGTATAGATGTGGCAATCTCACCATTACCCTGGCTTCTATATGCCTAGAAAATCATTCGAACAACAATGGGATTCCCAGTGCCTGAGATAGGTGCTTGGGCTCTGTCTTGGAGGAAGGGGCAGAGACAGCTACCAAAGAATGGGATACATAAAAACAGGAATGACAGGCACAGAACTGCCTAAGCTAGCCACTGGGAGATGCTGAGAAGAGAGGTGGTGATAAGCCCTGACCCTTTTAGGCAGTTTTGGACCTAGATACACTTGCAATCTGCAGCCAGGAACCCCTCCTGAAGTAAGGTGACTTAGGTGCATGAACCATTTTGTGTGAGATTGATATGTACTTGCCTAAGACCCCACAAAACAAACAGGCCTTCTGTGTAACGTTTAGTGCAATGGTGAGAATCCTCATTGGGCTATGGGGGACCCTGCTGCAAATCCCCCCTGTGCCTGTGTTAAGGAGAGATTTGGAGAGGCAGCAAATGCAGCCCTGGTGGGTGTTCCCTGGGCTTTGGGTACTGGGCTGGGGGGGTGGCTACCCTCTTGCCGGAGGAAGCTGTTCCACTTTAATTAAATGGTATTTGGGCCTCATATAGCTACAATTCCCACTGTAGGCTGATGGTTAGACTGTGTGCTTGGGGTGAGGGGAGATGTGAGTTCAAATCTCCCCTGTTGTGCGCGAGCTCATCTTTCTGGGGTAGCGTTGGGGGTGCCTTCCTTCTTGCCTTTCAAAGCTGTTCCACTTTAATTAAATGGTATTTGGGCCTCACACTGACACAGTACCTGCTGTAGGCTGATGGTCAGGCTCTGTGCCTGGGGTGTGAGAGATGTGGGTTTGAATCTCGCCTGGTGTATGTCCCCTGACCTTTCTGTAATGGTGAGGGGGTGGCCTGCCTGCTTCCTTCTTGCCTGTTGAAGCTGTTCCACTTTAGTTAAATGTGCTCTGGGCCAGCCTCATGGCAACCCTCACTCTCTTGTCCAGTGGTTAGGATACTCGCCTGGGTTGTGGGAGATCCTGGTTCAAATCCCCCAGCTGCTTGTTCGGCAGGGATTTGCACAGGGATTTCCTGCCTCCTAGGCGACTGTCCTTTAGGGTGGGCCATCCTTGTCCGAACCCCCTCTCTTTCTCAAGAGGCCTTTGTCTTCTTGGGACGGAGAGGGGATTCGGACAGGGATCGCTCACCAGTGACTCTCCCCAGGAGGTGGCGGCCCCCAGTTCACACCCCTCAAAAGAGCAGGGGAGTGCCCTGGGGTCTGCCACAACCTGGGCGTGTATCCTGATCATGGTGGACAAGAGAGAGAGGGGGTTTTACTGCTCAGCAGCAAAGCCCCTTTAATGAAAAGAGCAAGAGGCCCTGTGACAGGCCTCTTGCTCAGCTAGGAGGGGTCTCCTCTCACACACCACAGGCCCTCCTGCCCCGCAGAGCAGGGACTTGAACCAGGGTCACTCACAATCCAAGCGAGCACCCTAACCCCCATACCATAGAGGGACTTGAGAGCTTACCTTGCTCCGGTTAATATATAGTTAAAGTGGAAGGCTTGAGCGGTAAGAAATTGAGACACCCATTCTATCTCAGGGAAGGGATTTGAACCAACACCTCTTTGCTGCTTGGGTAAATACCCAGCCCACAGGACTACAGCGGGACTCACACACAGCAGCTGGCCCAATTCTCATGTAATATTTACTGAATGTGGCCTACCTTCAACAGAAAGCACTGAGGGAGACCCCACAGCCCACTACCTCCTAGCCAGGCACTTAGGCCATTCGGTTGAGAGGTAGGCCATCAACCTTCAAATCCCTTCTCAGGGAGCATAAAGGGGATTTGAACCCCCACCTGCTACTTTCTAGGGGAAAGCATCCAAACCTCTGGACCACAGAGGGACTCACGGTGTGGGAGTGGCCCAGTGACTGTTTAATTACCTAATGACATTGGCCCACCTTCAATAGGAAACACTGAGGGAGCCAGCACATTGGAATACCTCCTAGCCCAGCACTTAGAGCATTCACTTGCCAGGTAAGAGATCAAGGTTCAAATCCCGTCTCAGCCAGCATAAAGGGGATTTGAACCCCAGCCTCCCACATGCTGGGCATACACCCCAACCACTAGACCACACACAGCTGCTTGCTAAGCTTGCGACCCAATGAATATGTAATGAAAGCGGAACAACTGCAGCAGAAAAATTGGACGCCACAGCCAGGCTGCAATGAGAACCCCTCTTAGTCCAGCAGCTGCATGTTCATTCACCTTGGAGACAGCTCTTCAAGTCCCTTCTCAGCAAGCTGAGGAAGGAGCTGAACCTGCATCATCCACATGCTGGGTAAGTACCCAAGCCACTGGACTAGAGAGGGATTCATGAAGTAAGCCTGGCCAGTTACTACTGAATGAACGTGGCACAGGCTCGACACACTACAACGAGCGAGCCTCCTCAGGCTAGCCTTTACTTCAGTATCGGGGCTCACGCTTGAGAGAATGCAGAGGCCTCCTCAACTCCCTGCTCATCAGGCGAGGAGAAGGAAATTGACCCAGCGTCTTCCCCTCCCAACCTCTGCTTGCCGGCCATGGCCAGGAACCCCTCAGGTGACTTAGGTGCCTAACCCACTTCGTGTGAGATGGTTAGGGACCTGCTGAACGCCCCGCAAAACAGCCCAGGGAGAAGGAGGCAGAGGCCTCCCGTGTAACTTTTAACCTAGTGGTTAGGGGCCTCGCCTGTGATGGGGGTCGGGGGCTGCTTCAGGTTCAGCTGGGAAAGGAGACAGTTAAGGTTGGCTCTGATAGAGGACTAGACAATCATGACTTGGGTGTAGAACGTGACTCAGGACGTGTTATTTACCCCTTCACGCAACGCAAGAACCAGGGGTCACCCGCTGGCATTAGTAGGCGGCAGGTTTAACCCAAACCAAAGGCAGTACGTCGCCCCGCAAGGCACAGTCAGCCCGTGGAACCCGTCGCCAATTGACGTGGGGCGGGCCAAAACTGTGAGTGGGTTCGAAAAAAGCATGAGAAAGTGCGTGGTGAATGGGTCCGTCAGTGGCCGTTAGCCAAGACCGTCAGAGACGCAGCCCCGCGCTGAGGGCGTCCTTAGCCCGCTGACTGCCGGCTGCTGGGAGGGGCCGACGGGACGGATCGCTTGATAATTGGCCGCTTCTGTTCGTTGCCTTTGTAGCAGCCGGCGTTGGCCGCTGTGGGAAGACAGGACAGTGGGCTGGCTGGGCCATTGGTCTGATGCAATCTGCCCGTTCCCGTTCTTAACTCTCCCCTCCGCCTGATGAGCGCGAGGGATTTGCAAAGGGCTCACCTACCGCCCGGCTGAGTGCCCTAATCATTGGGTCCTGGGCTACAGTGATGGGAGCACCCTCAGTTGAAGCTGTTACACTTTAATTGAAGGCCCCTGGGTCCAGTTAAAGGCTGTGGCTCCCTCTCTGATCCCGTGGTTAGGCCTCACAGAGGGAGCATGAGGCTGGCTCGTTCAAATCCCCTTTCTGCCTGCCCGGTAGGTTGGGGGGGGTTGAAGAGGGCTCTCCTACAGCCTGGCTATGTTCTGTGTTTCAACGGCTCTAGCGATGGGGGTCTTGTGATCCCTTCCTCTTGCCTGTGAAGCTGTTGAACTTTAATGAACTATTATTTGGGCCAAGCACCACAGCACCTTCCTCTGTAGTCCAGTGGTGAGGCTACTGGTCTGGCTTGTGGCCACTGTAGGTTCAAATCTTCTCTTGGGGTGTTGCAAAGACCTTTGAAAGCTAACACCAGTGGTTCAGGGTTGTGTCTCATTCTGTGCTGGTCAAGTCTGTTGTTTTTTTTTGCCCATAGAAGGTGTTCCACGTTAATTAACTATTGTTTGGGCAAAGCCAACCCCATCACTCCTGCCATGGTCCAGTGGTTGGGCCACATGTGTGGGATGTAGGTGCTGTGGGTTCAATTCTCCAGTTCTGCTGATGCAAAAAAGGGCTTAAAATGAGCTCTTAACACTGGCAGGGTAGGTCTTTGGGTACTGCAATGCGGGGGCTGCTTCCCTCTTGCCGGAGGAAGCTGTTCCACTTTAATTAAATGGTATTTGGGCCTCACATAACTATGGTTCCCTCTGTAGGCTGATGGTTGGCCTGTGTGCCTGGGGTGGGGGGAGATGTGAGTTCAAATCTCCCCTGTTGTGTGCAAGCTCATCTTTCTGGGGTAGCATTGGGGGTGCCTTCCTTCTTGCCTTTCAAAGCTGTTCCACTTTAATTAAATGGTATTTGGGCCTCACACCGACACAGTACCTGCTGTAGGCTGATGGTCAGGCTCTGTGCCTGGGGTGTGAGAGATGTGGGTTTGAATCTCGCCTGGTGTATGTCCCCTGACCTTTCTGTAATGGTGAGGGGGTGGCCTGCCTGCTTCCTTCTTGCCTGTTGAAGCTGTTCCACTTTAGTTAAATGTGCTCTGGGCCAGCCTCACGGCAACCCTCACTCTCTTGTCCAGTGGTTAGGATACTCGCCTGGGTTGTGGGAGATCCTGGTTCAAATCCCCCAGCCGCTTGTTCGGCCGGGATTTGCACAGGGATTTCCTGCCTCCTAGGCGACCGTCCTTTGCGGTGGGCCATCCTTGTCGGAACCCCCTCTCTTTTCTCAAGACGCCTTTGTCTTCTTGGGACGGAGAGGGGATTCGGACAGGGATCGCTCACCAGTGACTCTCCCCAGGAGGTGGCGGCCCCCAGTTCACACCCCTCAAAAGAGCAGGGGAGTGCCCTGGGGTCTGCCACAACCTGGGCGTGTATCCTGATCATGGTGGACAAGAGAGAGAGGGGGTTTTACTGCTCAGCAGCAAAGCCCCTTTAATGAAAAGAGCAAGAGGCCCTGTGACAGGCCTCTTGCTCAGCTAGGAGGGGTCTCCTCTCACACACCACAGGCCCTCCTGCCCTGCGGAGCAGGGACTTGAACCAGGGTCACTCACAATCCAAGCGAGCACCCTAACCCCCGTACCATAGAGGGACTTGAGAGCTTACCTTGCTCCGGTTAATATATAGTTAAAGTGGAAGGCTTGAGCGGTAAGAAATTGAGACACCCATTCTATCTCAGGGAAGGGATTTGAACCAACACCTCTTTGCTGCTTGGGTAAATGCCCAGCCCACAGGACTACAGCGGGACTCACACACAGCAGCTGGCCCAATACTCATGTAATGGTTACTGAATGTGGCCTACCTTCAACAGAAAGCACTGAGGGAGACCCCACAGCCCACTACCTCCTAGCCAGGCACTTAAGCCATTCGGTTGAGAGGTAGGCCATCAACCTTCAAATCCCTTCTCAGGGAGCATAAAGGGGATTTGAACCCCCACCTGCCACTTTCTAGGAGAAAGCATCCAAACCTCTGGACCACAGAGGGACTCACGGTGTGGGAGTGGCCCCGTGACTGTTTAATTACCTAATGACATTGGCCCACCTTCAATAGGAAACACTGAGGGAGCCAGCACATTGGAATACCTCCTAGCCCAGCACTTAGAGCATTCACTTGCCAGGTAAGAGATCAAGGTTCAAATCCCGTCTCAGCCAGCATAAAGGGGATTTGAACCCCAACCTCCCCCAGGCTGGGCACACACCCAACCACTAGACCACACACAGCTGCTTGCAAAACTTGCGATCCAATGCATATGTAATGAAAGTGGAACAACTGGAGCAGAAAAATTGGACGCTACAACCACCACTGACGAGAACCCCTCTTAGTCCAGCAGCTGCATGTTCATTCACCTTGGAGACAGGAGACGGCTCTTCAAGTCCCTTCTCAGCAAGCTGAGGAAGGAGTTGAACCTGCATCATCCACATGCTGGGTAAGTACCCAAGCCACTGGACTAGAGAGGGGATCGTGGAGCGGGCCTGGCCAGTTACTACTGAATGAACGTGGCACAGGCTCGACAAGCTACAACGAGCGAGCCTCCTCAGGCCGTCCTTTACTTCAGTATCGGGGCTCACGCTTGAGAGAATGCAGAGGCCTCCTCAACTCCCTGCTCATCAGGCGAGGAGAAGGAAATTGACCCAGCGTCTTCCCCTCCCAACCTCTGCTTGCCGGCCACGGCCAGGAACCCCTCAGGTGACTTTGGTGCCTAACCCACTTTGTGTGAGATGGTTAGGGACCTGCCGAACGCCCCGCAAAACAGCCCAGGGAGAAGGAGGCAGAGGCCTCCCGTGTAACTTTTAACCTAGTGGTTAGGGGCCTCGCCTGTGATGGGGGTCGGGGGCTGCTTCAGGTTCAGCTGGGAAAGGAGACAGTTAAGGTTGGCTCTGATAGAGGACTAGACAATCATGACTTGGGTGTAGAACGTGACTCAGGACGTGTTATTCACCCCTTCACGCAACGCAAGAACCAGGGGTCACCCGCTGGCATTAGTAGGCGGCAGGTTTAACCCAAACCAAAGGCAGTACGTCGCCCCGCAAGGCACAGTCAGCCCGTGGAACCCGTCGCCAATTGACGTGGGGTGGGCCAAAACTGTGAGTGGGTTCGAAAAAAGCATGAGAAAGTGCGTGGTGAATGGGTCCGTCAGTGGCCGTTAGCCAAGACCGTCAGAGACGCAGCCCCGCGCTCGGGGCGTCCTTAGCCCGCTGACTGCCGGCTGCTGGGAGGGGCCGACGGGACGGATCGCTTGATAATTGGCCGCTTCTGTTCGTTGCCTTTGAAGCAGGTGGCGTTGGCCGCTGTGGGAAGACAGGACAGTGGGCTGGCTGGGCCATTGGTCTGATGCAATCTGCCCGTTCCCGTTCTTAACTCTCCCCTCCGCCTGATGAGCGCGAGGGATTTGCAAAGGGCTCACCTACCGCCCGGCTGAGTGCCCTAATCATTGGGTCCTGAGCTACAGTGATGGGAGCACCCTCAGTTGAAGCTGTTACACTTTAATTGAAGGCCCCTGGGTCCAGTTAAAGGCTGTGGCTCCCTCTCTGATCCCGTGGTTAGGCCTCACAGAGGGAGCATGAGGCTGGCTCGTTCAAATCCCCTTTCTGCCTGCCCGGTAGGTTGGTGGGGGGGGTTTGAAGAGGGCTCTCCTACAGCCTGGCTATGTTCTGTGTTTCAACGGCTCTAGCGATGGGGGTCTTGTGATCCCTTCCTCTTGCCTGTGAAGCTGTTGAACTTTAATGAACTATTATTTGGGCCAAGCACCACAGCACCTTCCTCTGTAGTCCAGTGGTGAGGCTACTGGTCTGGTTTGTGGCCACTGTAGGTTCAAATCCCCTCTTAGGGTGTTGCAAAGACCTTTGAAAGCTAACACCAGTGGTTCAGGGTTGTGTCTCATTCTGTGCTGGTCAAGTCCATTGTTTTTTTTTACCCATAGAAGGTGTTCCACGTTAATTAACTATTGTTTGGGCAAAGCCAGCCCCATCACTCCTGCCATGGTCCAGTGGTTGGACCACATGTGTGGGATGTAGGTGCTGTGGGTTCAATTCTCCAGTTCTGCTGATGCAAAAAAGGGCTTAAGATGAGCTCTTAACACTGGCAGGGTAGGTCTTTGGGTACTGCAATGCGGGGGCTGCTTCCCTCTTGCCGGAGGAAGCTGTTCCACTTTAATTAAATGGTATTTGGGCCTCACATAACTATGGTTCCCTCTGTAGGCTGATGGTTGGCCTGTGTGCCTGGGGTGGGGGGAGATGTGAGTTCAAATCTCCCCTGTTGTGTGCAAGCTCATCTTTCTGGGGTAGCATTGGGGGTGCCTTCCTTCTTGCCTGTCAAAGCTGTTCCACTTTAATTAAATGGTATTTGGGCCTCACACTGATACAGTACCTGCTGTAGGCTGATGGTCAGGCTCTGTGCCTGGGGTGTGAGAGATGTGGGTTTGAATCTCGCCTGGTGTATGTCCCCTGACCTTTCTGTAATGGTGAGGGGGTAGCCTGCCTGCTTCCTTCTTGCCTGTTGAAGCTGTTCCACTTTAGTTAAATGTGCTCTGGGCCAGCCTCACGGCAACCCTCACTCTCTTGTCCAGTGGTTAGGATACTCGCCTGGGTTGTGGGAGATCCTGGTTCAAATCCCCCAGCCGCTTGTTCGGCAGGGATTTGCACAGGGATTTCCTGCCTCCTAGGCGACCGTCCTTTGCGGTGGGCCATCCTTGTCCGAACCCCCTCTCTTTTCTCAAGACGCCTTTGTCTTCTTGGGATGGAGAGGGGATTCGGACAGGGATCGCTCACCAGTGACTCTCCCCAGGAGGTGGCGGCCCCCAGTTCACACCCCTCAAAAGAGCAGGGGAGTGCCCTGGGGTCTGCCACAACCTGGGCGTGTATCCTGATCATGGTGGACAAGAGAGAGAGGGGGTTTTACTGCTCAGCAGCAAAGCCCCTTTAATGAAAAGAGCAAGAGGCCCTGTGACAGGCCTCTTGCTCAGCTAGGAGGGGTCTCCTCTCACACACCACAGGCCCACCTGTCCCACGGAGCGGGGACTTGAACCAGGGTCACTCACAATCCAAGCAAGCACCCTAACCCCCGTACCATAGAGGGACTTGAGAGTTGCCTTTGCCCCGGTTAATATATAGTGAAAGTGGAAGGCTTGAGCAGTAAGAGATTGAGACCCTCATCCCTTCACAACCAACACAGAAGGGCTCTGAACCAGGATCATCCAGGATCCAAGCGAGCACCTTAACCCCCGTACCATAGAGGGACTTGAGAGTTGCCTTTGCCCAGGTTAATATATAGTGAAAGTGGAACGCTTGCGAGGCAAGAGATCAAGGGTAGTACAAGCAAGCAGCTCTGGGTAATGTGGGCTATGGGTTGTTTGCTAAGAAGAACAAAACAAGTGAGAAACTACCACCAACAGTGGCCTCCTTCAGGTAGCAGCTGAAACTTGCAAATTATCAGCTCACATGGAATCATGAAACAAGTTCAGTATATTCAAGTGTCCCCTGTTACCCCTGGATGGGTGACAGACAGCACGGGACAGCTCATCCCTACCATGGTGACGCTGCTGCCTGCTCCAGAAGCCACCCTTCCCTTTGTGTAGTGTAGCTGGGAGAGCTCCTGTGGAACGAGGAGACGCGACCGCCGCAGAGAAGATTTGCTGTGTTCCCATGCATGCAGCTGTGACAGGGACCCGTGTAGCAGCAGATTATCTAACAGATACTCTCGGGGCGGGGGAGCAGAAATGTTTCAACTATCTGCATACTATTGAGACTATGTTTGTGAGTAAATATAGCTCGAAGGGGTGCTGCATTAGCTAGCCATTCGTTAGCGGTAGGGGTTACATTGAGAGCACATGGCTACACTTTGTTATTCACACAATATAGTCAGACAAGACAGCCCTTCTGCTAAGAGTCATTACTGTTCTGTAAGGCATTCACATGGATTGTCATTGTATTCAGTGATAGTAAGAAGATAACTATAGTTGTACCTGTGTGCTTTAGAGGTATGTCTCCAGTTGAGCAGACAACATCAAAACTATGTGTTTTATTTTATATTGAGGGATTAGAGGTATTGTTATCTGTGTAACTTATAAAAATAGCACACAGAAAACGGTTTCCCCAATCAGTCCATTCTACAAATAATGACAAATATTTTGACGTATTACATGGTACAAACAAACTCATACTGTCACGTGACTACAGCCTTTTGCTTTAACCTCAGGCAAACAAGTACAGGGAAATGTGTAAAATATATCACCTGGGACTAAATATGTCCCAAACTTTCCAAAACACTGCTATTTTGAGTGCATAGAAGTTTTCTGACAATTTTGGACAAAATTAGCCTGTTTCTTCGCGTTACGGGCGTTTTTGTGATTTTTCCACATTGGATGGCTAGGAACCTTTAAACATCATGTGATACAGGAAAACAACACCACTTCCAGCATCTACAAACATCCTGCTGATGACCGCCAGATATGTGACTAACATGTGGTAGCAACCAATTTTTTCTAGTTGATGGGTTTACCCCTTAGTGTCTCCAAATGGGTCTGGGCAGGTAGACTAGTGATGGTGAGGCAAAGGGGTCACCGAGGGCAGGGGCTGGCAGGAGATGTGAGAAGAAAAGAGCCAGCATGACTCTCGCATCCTAGGGAGAGTTTTGCAGGAAAATCCTCTTGACACGGAGCCAGAGGGCCAAGACGCCGGGAGCCCCGTTTAGACAGGGTCACTCGCCGGAGGGGAGCTGCACTGAAAGGCCAAGCTGTGGGCCCCGGCTCAGCCCGCAATCTGCCAAAGGGACGGGCCAGGTGGAGCACTGGGATCTCCCAGCCCTGGCTGCGGGCACCTGGCTCCCCTTACCTGCCATTAGCGCGGTGTGCATACGGCTGTTGCTGTTGAGGTCCCGCACGTACTGGTTCTGCAAGCAGTAGTCCCGGAGCTCCTTCGTGTTGCTCAGACACTGCAGGATCGAGTTCATGAAACACTGCGGGGGAGGCAGAAGAGAAACCATGGCAACAGGAGACAGGACAATTCCAGCTGTGGGGGAGATCCCTGGGAAAGGGGCCCTGGTGCCAGGGGTGCTGGGAAAGCCCACCTCAATCTGGTGTTTCAGGCCACATCACTGGAGGGCACTGGAGAGAAGGATCATCTCATCTGATGTGTGTCTCTAGAGCAGGGGCTCTCAGACTTCTTCAGATGGGGGAGAATGCCCATTAGAACAGAAACATCTGGGGATTGAGGGTTGTAACTCTGCCAGACCTGTGTGCAGCCCCCAGGCTGAGAACCCAGGCAGTCTGTGCCATGCAAACCGGGGAGTTTGGGAGGGAGTTTGTTGGAGGGAGAAAGAATAAAATCAGCACGGTCTGGAAAGGCCACGTGGCTAATACCAACACTGCTCCTGGCGCCTCCCCCTCACCTGCGTCCAGACAGAGAACCTGACCAAGGACGCTTCTACCTAGGTCCTGGTGTGGATTTGCAGAGACTGTGGCCTACATTTCCCAGTCATAGAAAGCCAGGGGGGACCATCCTGTGTGAGAGGTGTCCCTTGGTAAAATCTCTCAGGAAGCAGGTGGGAGAGCTACTGGAGGAGGTGGCGAGGCTGAGGAACATCGGTGAAACAGGAAGAATTCACTGAAAACGTGCACATGGAGACCCCCCCCAGGCGGAGGAAGCAATCCCGCTGCAGAGGACTGCAATAGCACCGCCGAGGGAGGAGGAAACAGCTCCTGAACAGTGGGGAAGCTGGCTGCTAGCTAGTTCTGGCAGTGCTCCACCCCTGCTCCCAACCCACTGTCCATAGAGATCAAAAACCAGTATGCTGCCCTGGTAACGAGGGTTGAGGCATCTCCCCCAAAGGTGGTGGAGGAGGAGAAGCCATGACCCCGAGCAGATCAGCAGTGACCACAGGGCTCTGGCAGTGAGGGTGAAGGAGCTGGAGGTGCTGGCGGTGTTCTCATCAATCCTTCCAGTCAAGGGTAGGGGCCCAGGCAGAGATAGACATGTCCTGGAGGTGAACGCACGGCTGCACAGTCATAGTGTCACCAGGAAGGCTTCAGCTTCCTCCACCATAGGATGCTTGTAGCAGGGCAGTCACCCTGCTCCGGTTTAGAAGGGGTTAAAAGCCAGCCATTGGGGAGGGCTGAGAATCAATAAGAAAAGGCTGGGAGGCAGCCAATCAGGGCCAGGCTGTGCCCTATAAAAGAGCTGCAGGGCTAACCAACAGTCAGTCCTTCTCTAGCTCTGGAGAGAGATGCACCTAGCTGCCTGAAAGAGCAAAGGGTACCTTAGACAGAGCAGGCTGAGCTGGGGAGCTCAGGCCTGGCGACCTCCCAGGCTGAGGCCTGACAGGAAGGCCTACGGAGGAACTGGAGCTGCAGGGAAAGGCAGCAGGTCCAATGGCCTTGCCAATGATGAGTGGCCATCACAGACAGCAGTTTGCCTCTGGTGAGTAGGGACTAGATGATGACTGGCAGTAGACACTGAGGCAAGGTGGGTATAGGGGATTGGGGTTCCCTTGGGAGGGGAGACCCAGAGAGTAGGGGCACTGCTGTGGGCAGCACCCCAAGGGAAAGGGGCACCAGGGTCCAGGAGGGAAATGGGGGGCCTGAGGCAGGAGGGACACTGGCCAGCAGGAGGTGCTCCAGGGCTGAAAGAGCAATTCCTGAGGTAACCAGCAGGAGGTGCTACGCTGGTGAGTGCTCAATCTGTTACAATGCTGTTCTGAGAAGGACTGCTGAGTAGAGATGGGGTCCACCTTACAAGGAAGGGGAGCAGTATCTTTGGATACAGACCAGCAACCTAGTGAGGGGGGGCAGGAGACAAAAGCCCCCAGGCAAGTCCAAAACAGGGAGACTGGGGTGAAGGGTCAGAACTGGGGAAGAACATGGGCAATCACAGCAGGGACAAAGGACAAGAGGGACTATAGAGAGGAAATCAAATGAACCTCTTAGCTGTCTGTATGATAAGGAAAGTATGGAGAATAAACTGGAAGAACTAGAAATGCTAATGGATTATCACAATTATGACAGAATAGGTGTCATGAACTAGGGTGGAAAATTCATGACTGGAATATTGGTATAGAAGGGTACAGCTTGTTAAGGAATGACAGGCAGGGGAAAAAGGGAGGTGGTGTTGCCTTGTATAGCAAAGATATCTACATTTGCCTGAGGTTGAGATAGAAGTGGGAGGCAGACCTGTCTCTGAGTAAGGATAAAAGGGGTAAAAAACAAGGGCGATGTCATGGCTGGGGTTTATTATAGACCACCTAACCAGGAAGAATAGGTGTATGAGGCCTTTTTAAAAGAAACGAACAATCATCCAAAGCACAGGAGTTGGTGGTGATGGGGGACTTCAACTACCCAGACACCTGCTGGGAAAATGAAACCGCAGGGCACAGATTATGCAACAAGTTCTCGGAATGCATTGGAGCTAACTTGTTGTTGCAGAAAGTGATTTGATTTTGTCTAATAGGGAGGAGCCAGCTGAGAATTTCCAAGTGGAAGGCAGCTTGGGTGAAAGTGATCATGAAATGATAGTTCATGATTCTAAGGCAGGGGTGGGCAAACTCTTTGGCCTGAGGGTGACATATGGGTGGGGAAATTGCTTGCAGGACCATGAATGTAGGGCTGGGGCAGGGGGTTGGGGTGTGGGAGGGGGTGCAGTGTGCAGGAAGGGGCTCAGGGCAAGGGATTGGGATGGGGGTGTGTGGGGTGTACAAGGGGGTTCAGGGAAGGGGGTGGGGTGCACAGTGCAGGAGGGGGCTCAGGGGGTTGGTGTGTGGCAGGGGGGGCTCAGGCCAGGGGGTTGGGGGTGCAGAGTGCAGGAGGGGGCTCAGGAGGGGTGTGGCAGAGGGCTCAGGGCAGGTAGCTGGGGTGAAGGGGGGTGCAGCAGGGGGTTGGGGTGCAGGCAGGGTGTAGAACTGATGAATGAAATTGTTTTTAATTGTTCACTTTATTAATAAAGTGCCAGCTTTAGTAAGCCTGGCACGATAGGCAAAAGATTGTAAGTTTTCAATTAATTAACCACATAGACTCTGAAGGAAATAGGAGTTTAGGTTTGGATATTATAAATTGCTCTTCCAGGAGTTAAAAAGGGAAATAGCTCTTTCAGGAGTTGTAAGTTGCTCTTTTAGGAATTAGGGGTTCTAGTGATTGATATTTATCAATTTGGTTTTGTGTTGTGGTTGGTGGTTGCTCACAATTGTTGAAGAAAATGTTTAAGAAAACACTGTCTAAAGATGGGAAATATTGCCTCTTGTACAAGAACCCACACCTTTTAAACACATCTTGCAAAAATTCGGACACAGCCCTTGGTCTGATCAAGTGTAAGCTAATATCTAAACCCTCAACTCCAATGGGAAAAAAAAAAAGGAAAAAAAGGAAGCAGCCACAGTTTGGCTTCTATGGAAAACCTGTAACGAGGTATTCCTTCAATGGGCTAAGTGTAAAAATGAAAACAACAAACTGCACCAAGATCTACAAGCCTCTGCTGCAAAAGCAGAAAAATGAAAATGTCTGTCCATTAGTACCCAAACCCAGTTAGATGCTCTTAAGGATGCGGCGTACAGAGTTAAAACAGAACTCTCAAATCTTACAGCAGCATACAAAAGAAAAAAAAAAGGGGGGGGGGGAATGGAAAGAAATATTTGCAAATAGACAAATTGCAGCAGTAACATCAGAAGGGACACTTGAGACCCCAGAACGGGCAGACTTTTGGGACCCCTCTGGAGATTGGGAAGGGGATATTTGGGTAAATCCTTCTCCCAGGGCCAAAATGCCATTGCAACAGTGCCTGCTTCTACCTCAGACCTCCAGGCCACGGCAAAGTGGCTGGGGATTTTAAAACAATTTTTTTTTCTAGATGAAGTGTTAAGTTCCTTTTACTGGGAAAAAGGAATAATTTAAACCCACAAGAAATGCACCATTTAATAAACATTTGTGCAGCCCCAAATACTGGATACTGTGGCAGAGACTGAGCAGGGTCAGCCATGGTGGGAGCACTGTGCTAATTTGTTTCTAAGCGTCTATCTTTCAGGCTCTGAACCAGAACATCAGGAGAGCTGGTACCAGCTGAAGAGTTATAAAATACCATGGTTATAGTGTCGTGACAAAGTCTGTGTTGCATGTTCCGTGTCTGTCTCTGGTGGGTGTCCTGTGCTAACATTGGGTCCAGATAAACAGGAAAATACTACACTAAACAGGATAAAGGTTTTTTCCTCTGTTTCCCCCATCTCCAACCAAATTATCAATCACATTCACCTCTATCCAAAAGACTTTGGTCCCCAATGCATCAGGTTTATTTTTTGTTAGGTTCTCTAATAATCATTTTTGTTGGTTTTGTTACTGATACTTTTGTATTGTTCCACACTTTCCTCTATGCACTCTGGTTCTACTTCCCCAAGCCCTGAAGGGTAGTTCATGGGCCCCCATAACCTGTAAGACCTTGGCCTGTGATTGTAGGGCCCCATCTTTCAGGTCCCCAGAGACCTCTTGAGAACAACTGTTAAGAATAGGGGATTCTGCAACATTTTAGCAACTGAATGTTAAAGTACACATCAACTTAACCTTGCATGACAACTGTGGTACTCCTACAAAATCTTTTTTGTTGTGTGTGCTTAAGGAGGTCCTGACCTCAGTGACTTATTATTTGATGGCTATTGCAGCATCAAATTTGGGCCTCATTTTGTTTGTCAATGTACCCAATTATTGTAATAGTGATGGTTTTATTGTACTCCCAATTATGATTGTTTGCATTTGTTTGTTATATCTGGTGTTTAGTTAATTGTAATGGTTTTAGTTAGTCACCTGGTTATAACTGTTTGGTTTGTTTGCAACAAATCACCTGTGCCCTACAATAACTACTGTAATAGATCAAGGGGCAGAGTGTTGTAGGAGCAGCCCACCTGGTCAGCAGTTCTAAATATAATTTTTCATCCCATCATTGTCATTATTAGTAATCCTGACTGTTATGTTGGTTCTAATGCTCTGCATGTGCTGCTGGATAAAACAGATGCATTCTAAATTGAAACCACAGGCTCACATTGTTTCACAATATATAGCCTTAAAACAATTACATAGTTTGACCCATTCAAGACCCCTGGATTGAAGGGTCAAAAGGGGGACAATGTAGAACTGATGAATGAAATTGTTTTTAATCACTTTATTAATGTAACTTCATAAGTAGTTTTTATGAATGAAACATTCATTCATAAAACCAGTTACCCCAATAACTGGCTAATTGACAATTAAGATGCTTGTTAAGAGCCATAGCTGTTCAGCCAGTTGCCCTTGTAAGTTTCACTGTCAATCCAATTCCTGCTTAAATCACTGAGACTTGCACTGTTTCAGTATTGTAACTTCTGTTCCTTGTTTCCCATTCGCTACACTTGCCTACATTGTAACGTCTGTTCACTGTTTGCCATATTGTAATTCAAACCCCATTTTAAAACACTTACTCCATTTTGTAAGGGCTTGCTGCAACCTTCATTTTTGCAAAACCCTGCTGTAATCTTATTATTTTAGTTTAGATGTGTGAATGAGGTATGTATGGATAATGGATTCAACCTCCAATGCCAGCCTGTCCTGATGAAATAAGTTCAAACACCAACGGCTGAAGATGCAGACAACAGCCCTAACAAAGTAAGAAGAGTCCACCCTAAAAAGAAAAGAACAAAGGTACAACAGAAGGAAGATCAAAGCCAGGTCCGAGGCTGACAGTCCCATCTGCAATTGATGGGTGATCAATCACACCGAACCCAGAAGCAGAGTGACACAGCAAGACCTATAGACTCTGGATTCAAACTAAAGCCTACAAAAAGGATGGGTGTGATGGAAGACTTTGGAGGGCAACTTTCTGCTGCCAACATGGGAGGGCAGACCCAGCCTTTCTTTGTGCCTGGCTTTCCTGGCCAGTTAGCCACCACAAGCTACGAACCCAAGCTGCAAAATCAAGCCACGGACTCAACCTATGTTCAGGACTGGTAACTATACAGCAGCTGCAGAATGTCTGATAGGGGTGTGTGTGGGTATTGAGTATTAGTTATTGGTCATAACACAATTTGATTTATCATAATAAATATGGCATCTTTGTCTTGTCCCCTGAAACAATCCTGTGTAGTTTTGTCTGCATAATAAGGGGGCTCAGGGGGGTGGGGTGCAGGAGGGTTTCGGGCTCTGGCCTGGCACCGCTTACCTGGAGCGGCTCCGGGGTGGCAGCAGCACTCAGCGAGGCTAAGGCAGGCTCCCTGACCCCCGACCCCACACCGCTCCAGGAAGCGGCTGGCACCATGTCCCTGGGGCCCCGGGGGGGGATGGGCCGGGGGAGGCAGAGGACTAAGTCCGCTGCCCTTGCCTGTGGGTATCTCTCCCACTGGCTGCAGTTTCCTATTCCCGGCCAATGGGAGCTTCTGGGGAAGGTACCTACAGGCAAGGGCAGCGCACAGAGCTCTCTGCCCCTGCTCCCCCAGGGGCTGCAGGGACATGGTGTGGACCGCTTCTGGGAGCAGCGCTGGGTCTGTGGCACCACAGAGGTGGCAATCCCATGGGCTGGATCCGGCTCACGGGCTGTAGTTTACTCACCCCTGTTCTAAGGAATGGTAGGAGCAAAAACAGCAGAATAAAGACAATTGACTTCAAGAAGGCAGACTTCACCAAACTCGGAGAATTGGTGGGTAAGATCCCATGGGAAGAAAGTCTAAGGGGAAAGAGTTTAGCAGAGTTGGCAGTTTATTAAAGAGACATTATTAAGGGCACAAGCGCAGACTATCCCCATGCATAGGAAAGATAGGAAGTAGGGCAAGAGACCACCCTGGCTTAACCAGGAGATCTTCTGACAAACTCAAAAAAGCATCATACAGAAAGTGCAAACTAGGTCAAATTATGAAGGATGAATATAAAAACACAAACAGGTAGGGACAATTAGAAAACCAAGGCACAAACTGCGATTAAACTAGCTAGGGACATAGAAGGTAACAAGAAAACATATTACAAATTCATTACAGCAGTGGTTTTACACGAAGATTTCCAAAGGGGTCTGCACCTCCATTCAAAAATTTTTAGGGATCTGTGGTTGAAACCCACTGCATTACAAGCACGAGGAAGACCAAGGAAAGGGTAGGCCTATTACTCAGCGAGGAGGGAAAGGCAATAATAGTAAATACAGCAGTGGCCGAAATGTTAAATGCCCTTTTGTTTCAGGTTTTTCATCAAAGTGGTTAGCAGAGATTGGCCAACTGACATAGTGAACATCACTGTACATGCAGTAGGATCTGAGGCTAAAATAGGGTAAGAACTAGTTAAGAATTACTTAAACAAGTTAGTTTTTTTTGTAGGTAGGCAGTCCTAATGAAATACATCCTAGAATACTTAAGGAAGTGGCTGAAAGGATATCTGAGCCATTAGCAATTATCTTTGAGATCTCATGGAGAACAGGAAAGATCCCAGAAGCCTGGAAGAAAACCAATGTAGTACCTATTTAAAAAAATGGGGGAGGGAGGGAAGGACAACTCAAGGAATTAGACACCACTCATCTTAAATTCGGTATACCTCTACCCCGATATAACGCTGTCCTCAGGAGCCAAAAAATTTTACCACGTTATATCAAACTTGCTTTGATCTGTCAGAGTACACTGTGCAGCCCTGCCCCACCACAGCACTGCTTTACCACATTTTATCCAAATTTGTGTTATATCAGGGTAGAGGTGTACTTCTAAAGATAACGGAGCAAATAATCAAAGAATCAATTTGTACCTATCTAGAAGAGAAGGTAATGGTCAACATAAATTTGTCAAGAACAAATCATGTCAATCAACTACTATCCTTTGACAGGGTAACAAGCATTGTGGATGTGGGGAAACAGAATGTGTGATAAATCTTGACTTCAGTAAGGCTTTTGATACGGTCTCACATGAGCTTCTCATAAACAAACTAAGGAAATATAGCCCAGATGAACCTGCTATAAGGTGGGTGCACAACAGTTGGATAACCATACTCAGACTAGTTATCAGTGGGTCACAGTCAAGCTAGAAGGGCATATTGAGCAGGGATCAGTACGGGGTCCAGTTCTAAACAATATCTTCATAAATGATTTGGAAAATGGCATAGAGAGTACACATATAAAGTCTGCAGTTGATACTATGTTGGGAGGGGTTGCAAGCCCTTTGGAGGACAGGATTCAAATTCAAAATGATCTGGAGAAATGGTCTGAAATATTTAGGATGAAAATCAATAAAGACAAATGCAAAGTACTACATTTAGGAAGGAATAATCAATTGCACAAATACAGCCTGGAAAAGAGTACTGCAGAAAAGGAACTAGGGATTATTGTGGATCCCAAACTAAATATGAGTGAATGGTGTAACACTGTTGCAAAAACAAGCAAACATGATTCTGGGATCTATTAGTAGGAGAGTTTGTAAACAAGACACGGGGAAATAATTCTTCCGCTCCACTCAGCACTGTTAAGGCCTCAGCTGGAGTAGTGTGTCCAATTCTAGGTACCACATTTCAGGAAAGATGCAGACAAAATTGGAGAAAGTCCAGAGGAGAGCAACAACAATGATTAAATGTCTAGAAAAGTTAACCTAACAGGAAAGATTGAAAAAAATTGAGTTTGTTTAGTCTGGAGAAGAGAAGACTGAGGGGAGAGAGAAGTACAAAAAAAATTGTTATAAAGAGGAGGGTAATGACTTGTTCTCCTTACCCACTAAGGACAGGACAAGAAGCAATGGGCTTAAATTGCAGCAAGGGAGATTTAAGGGCAGTTAAGCACTGGAACAAATTACCTAGGGAGGTTATGAAGAGCAGGTTACATACACCTGTGAGGGATGATAATACTTAGTTCTGCCTCAGCACAGGGGAATGGACTAGATGACCTATCAAGGTCCCTTCCAGTTCTACATGTCCATGGTTTCTATGTGCAGGGCATCTCAGCACCACTCAGCGGCTGGCTCCAATCCAAACTGAGGCAGCGGGGACAGAAAGCTGCTCCCATCGGATAGTGGCTGGGTGGTCTGGGATTGGTGGGGTGAGTTCCCTGTGAATGGAGGGTGTCCACCTGCCAACACCTTCCTGCACCTGTTGGCAGTCTCAGCAGAGGGCCCTGCTGCCCTGGTACTGCAGAGCATCAGATAGGCAAGCGACAGACCCCCCGGCCCGACTCAGGGGTAGGATGTGGGAAGTCAGGGTGCCCATCTGCCCGTGGTGAGTGCTGCTTGTACAGCTGGAGAACTTACAGCTCTCTCGCTCTCTCTCTCTGTAAGAAAAATATGACTGAATGCTGAGGCTGGGGGATGGGGCAGGGCCCTTTCACGCAGGTGGGGCCCCATCACCACCTCTAAAGCCAATTAAATGGGGCTGAGAGCCAGGCACACCCAGCGCCACAGCTGGGCAAGCAGCGTGGGGTGGCTTTACTACCGGCCCCAGCCCAAATTAATGATGCAGCTCCTGGCACCTGCTGATGAGCTACAGGGGAAGGAAGTTTCCAAACAGGCCCTTTCCCCTGGGGTTAACACCTCCCCAGCGAGGAGAAGGGAAAGCACTGAGAGCAGGCACTGGGGTGCTCAGCCCCTTGGGGTGGGTGCAGGGCATCTTGGGGCTGTCAGTCCATTGGGGTGGGCGCTAGGGATCCCTGGGCTATCAGCCCCTGGGGGTAGGTACTGGGGAACTCTGGGCTCTCCGCCCCTGGGGATGGCTGCTGGGGATCTCCAGGCTCTCAGCTCGTGGGTGGGGGACTGCCTGCTGTCGCTTGGGGTTCCTCTTTCTATGGGTGTGTGGTGCGGAAGTGAGGGGCTGGCCCAGCGCTGGGGGAGCTGCTCGGCGATGCTGCTGCCGTCGGAAGCGGTTACAGAAGAGCTGTGCGGTGGGTGGGGCGGGCTGGGGAACCGCTGGCAGAGCCAGGAAGGGAGTTCCTAGCATTAGCACAGTCTTTCCTGAGCAGGAACTGAGAAGGCCCTCTGCGGATCAGGGGCATGAGTCAGGGTGGTGGGTGGGGCTGGGCGCCAGCCCCTTGGGTAATGCACGTCGGGGAAGGGCGGCAGTGGCTTGGTGTGGGTGGGGGACGGGGACTGGGTGCAGGAGCCTGACAAACCAGTCCAGCGGTCAGGGCTCCCTAGCGGTGCAACAGTCACATCAGGGGCCATGTCTCCAGGGTGACCCCAGCGAGCGTGTGGGGATGGGGCATGGCGCGAGGGGACCCTTGCCCTGGGAGGGAACCCAGCAGAGAGATGCTGCGGGGAAGGGACTCACCGTATTTCCAAGGTTACGGAGGCCGGTCAGACCCTGTACCGTCTTGGAGTTCTGCAAAGAAAGAGCACCGGGGGCAGATAAATGGCGGCTCTCAGGCAGTCAGTCTAAAACCCCTGGCGGACACAGTGGAGAGCAGTGACCGGAGAGCTGGGGGGCCATGCCCTCTTGCCCCTCTGCCTGTCTGAGCATCCATGTGACGATCTAGGCTAGGAGTAAACCAACAGGCAGCTTTCTACAGATGCTCATTGACTCCTGCATCTCCACAGCCTCCCCAGGGCACAGGCCAGTGTCACTATGTCCATGTTACAGATGGGGAAACTGAGGCACCAGGCAGGGCAGACACCTGGCCAAGGCCACATGGCCAGGCAGAACAGGGAAGGAGACCCAGGAATCTGGACTTCTTGTTCTTTGCTCAGGGTACACCTCCCATTTAAAACAATACTTCAAAGACCACCTCCTGCTGAGTCTGGGGAGCATTCCTAGCACCCACACTTCCACCCTCGAGGTGGGACTTTAGCCCTCATGGCAGCATGACCTGGGCCTTTCCTCCCAGTGGTCATTAGGGATCCAAGTGCCAGAACACCCCGGGGGACCACGCGGGTATAGGAGCCTGGCTGAGTGAGCAGTGTCCCCCTCTAGTGGTTGGTGAACATACAGGGTAACAGCCTACTACTGCTACCTCCTAGTGGAGTTTCTCCTTCAACTTGAGTGGCAGAGGCCTGTGCGTTTGGACCTACGTTCATTCCCAGCTAACAGTAGGGGTGAGGGGTCGTTACACGAAGAGCTGAGGATGTTAACTGCCCCAATGGCCACGCAGAGACCCCAGGAGAAACACTCCAGCCTGCAGCGGGGTGAGAGGCGTAAGCCATGGAAGGTAGAGCATCTGCCCTCCCCTTAAAAGCACTGCCCGTGCCACTGTTCACCCCCATGCACACGCAGACTGCTGCGGCTATGGCTGGCGGAGATGGGTCAGAACCGGAACCATCCCCCCACCTCCACCCTGGGCTTGGGGGGCTCAGATTAAATGGGACCCGACTCAGCTGCTCAGAGGAGCATGGCCAAGCTGAGATCAGCAGTAGCTTCTCCTGGGCACTCAGAGCCTTCCCCTTCCTCCAGCCCTTGGGAACCAGGAGGGGACGGGGCCTGTGAGAGGAACAGTGCTGCCCTGCAGAGCCCATCCTGCCTTGCCCCCAGCCTGGCGCTGCCTTGGCGAGGGGCGGGGAACTCGGGCTTTCTCCCTGGAGCTCATTAATTCAGGTTTCCTCAGACTCTTGCTGCGAGGGCACAGTCCAGAGATTCCTTCAGACATAAAGCCTGGCCCTGGGCTCAAAGTCCCGGGCAGTCTTTCATCTCTCGCCTGTCTCCTCCCTCCCCCTTAGCACCAAGAGCTCCGGGGAGCAGAGTTCTGTATGCCAGAGGCGAAGGCAATCCCCACACAGCTGATCTCTGGCCCCTGGATTTCCAATTGAGTGGATCCTTGGAGGCCAGGATGGGGGTGGCTGGAACACACTGCTGCCCAAACAGATCCCCTCACTAGTGAGGAAGGATGGCCCAGTGGTTAGAAACACAGATTCCCAGCTCTGCCTCAAACTCCTGGTGTGACCTTGAGCAGGTCCCTGGGGGTGTGTCCGCACTGTGGCAGGAGGGAACCCCCGCGGCTCGGGTGTGCCCGAACTGTGGCGGGGAGGCTGGGCCTCCCAGCCCGGTGTGTCCGCACTGCAGCAGGGAGCGAGAGAGTTGGGATTCCTTGGTCCTGCCGGGCTGTTGCTGAAGGACCAGTGAGTGCAGTGGGACTGAGAGAAGCCCAAGGGGAGGAACTTAAATAGCAACCAGCCTGAGCCATCGCCTTTCTTACTGGTTAACAGCTCTGTCATTCTGTGAGACCCAACGGGAAGCATGCCCCTGTTCCAACCTGAAAGCGGAAAGTAACAGCGGTCGGGGGGAGGGTTGTTTGGGGTCCCAGCCTGCTGAGCCCCTGCAGTGTAGCCGGATGAGGGGATGGGAAGCCAGGACTCCTGGGAATCTGTTGCTGAGCCATAACCCCACTGGGACTGACACCATAAGCGCGTAGGAGACAAACTCATTGTGCGGCTAAGAAGCAGTGCAGCCAGCCCTGACAGAGGGCGGCCATGCCCAGAGAGCCCTGGGCAGGGGTTGGGGGGATGCCCATTGCCTGTAATACTGAACTAGGATGTGAAAGCAGCTAGGATGTGAACTGGGCACCCAGTTCAGGCAGCCGGAAAAGCCCCACTCAGCATGAAACGCTTCATCTGAGAGAGCATCAGGCAACCAGACCTTTGGAACTCCATCTATCTAGCTCAGGGGTAGGCAACCTATGGCACGTGTGCCGAAGGCGGCACGCGAGCTGATTTTCAGTGGCACGGATTGCCCGGGTCCTGGCCACCGGTCCGGGGGGCTCTGCATTTTAATTTAATTTTAAATGAAGCTTCTTAAACATTTTAAAAACCTTATTTACTTTACCTACAATAGTTTAGTTATATATTATAGACTTCTAGAAAGAGCCCTTCTAAAAACGTTAAAATGTATTACCGGCACGCGAAACCTTAAATCAGAGTGAATAAATGAAGACTCGGCACACCACTTCTGAAAGGTTGCCAACCCCTGATCTAGCTAAAGTACACTCACCGAACTGCAAGCCAGCTTGGTTCAGCACGGCAGCCGACTCTGCCAGTCTCCCTGCCGCCCAGAGCGACAGCACTGTGAGCTTCCTCACAGCAGTGCCCCGACACTGCCAGCCAGAGTGACAGCGCTGTGATGTGCCTCACAGCAGTGCTCCGACACTGCCAGTCAGAGTGACGTGCTGTGAGCTTCCTCACAACAGTGCCCCGACACTGCCAGCCAGAGTGACAGCGCTGTGGTGTGCCTCACAGCAGTGCCCCGACACTGCCAGTCAGAGTGACGTGCTGTGAGCTTCCTCACAACAGTGCCCTGACACTGCCAGCCAGAGTGACAGCGCTGTGGTGTGCCTCACAGCAGTGCCCTGACTCTATCAGCTAGGAAAGGCAATGTGAGCTTGCTCCAACTAGTAGGTCTCCAATGGCAAGAGCTCCCTTCCAACAATACCCTGTCACTGCCAGCTAGGACAGCCGGAGCCGGGAGGCATCTCATGCAAAGCGCAGAGACAAGTGACAGACTCCAGCAGCTGGGCAAGTTAAAACTGACACGCATCCTGGCCATGTTACCAGAAAGAACAAGAGAGCAGGGACAGGCAGAGAAATGGGCGGTGCTGGGACCAGGAGCACAAACCCATGGGAGAAGAGAACTATGGGATCGAACAGATGACACAGACGCATGGAGGGGAAAGGACTTGGCCAAGGCCACAGAGAGTCAGTGGCAGAACTGGAGATAGAACCCAGGAGTCCTGATTCCCTGCACTGCGCTCTAAGTGCTAGATACCACTCCATCTTGGGGCAGAGGCTAGAATCAGGAGCCCGGACTCCCATCCCTGTGCTCTCACCACTAGCCCAGCCTGCCCCTGCGGGCAGGAGGAGGAGTGCTGGAAGCCCAGGGGTGTGAGGTGTCGGAAGGGTGGGCTGTGGCTCTGCAGCTCTCCAGATGCTAGCAGCATGCAGTGCCCAGGGGGTTAAGGAAGAGACTCTCACCCCCCACCCCATGGGAGGCTGAATGTCAGTGACGTTACCCCCCGACGCAGCGAGAGGAAGGGGAAGGGGAGGGCGCTGTGCCAGCAGCTCCAAAATAGCAGCGGCTGGTGTGTGTGTGGGAGGCCCCAGCAACAGCCCAAAATAACCCAGCTACAATTACACATGCTGCTTAGTGACAGCGCGGGCGTCACAGCCCGAGTCCCCATGGGGAGCGGGGCCAGGTCACCCATGCCCAGTCCCTGCCCACTGCCCTGCAGGCCCTGCCCTGCTCACAACCAGGGCTCCGGGAGCTGGGCCTGGCTGCCCCACAGCAGTGCCCTGCCACTGCCAGCTAGGGGGCTGCAGTGATGTGAACTTCCCCACAGCAGTGCCCTGCCACTGCCAGCTAGGGGGCTGCAGTGATGTGAACTTCCCCACAGCAGTGCCCTGTCACTGCCAGCTAGGGGGCTGCAGTGATGTGAACATCCCCACAGCAGTGCCCTGCCACTGCCAGCTAGGGGGCTGCAGTGATGTGAACATCCCCACAGCAGTGCCCTGCCACTGCCAGCTAGGGGGCTGCAGTGATGTGAACTTCCCCACAGCAGTGCCCTGCCACTGCCAGCTAAGGGGCTGCAGTGATATGAACTTCCCCACAGCAGTGCCCTGCCACTGCCAGCTAGGGGGCTGCAGTGATGTGAACTTCCCCACAGCAGTGCCCTGCCACTGCCAGCTAAGGGGCTGCAGTGATATGAACTTCCCCACAGCAGTGCCCTGCCACTGCCAGCTAGGGGGCTGCAGTGATGTGAACTTCCCCACAGCAGTGCCCTGCCACTGCCAGCTAAGGGGCTGCAGTGATGTAAGCCTCCCCACAGCAGTGCCCTGCCACTGCCAGCTAGGGGGCTGCAGTGATGTGAACTTCCCCACAGCAGTGCCCTGCCACTGCCAGCTAAGGGGCTGCAGTGATGTAAGCCTCCCCACAGCAGTGCCCTGCCGGTCCCAGACACTCCTCACCCTGGCTCCGACCCTCTCTGGACACTTTAACCATCTCTCTTTCGGGACGATTCCTGCTGTGGCCCCGAAGCTCCCAGCAGAGCCAAGCAGCCCCTCGCGATTAGGCCTCAGGGATGGGCTGTCTAGTGAAGACACCGCTACAGCTGGGGAAGCGAGGAATCTCCAGGTCTGGGCTCACCCCTGCCTCCCACTCTGTCCCCGGTGGATTGGGCTGGCTGGCTGTGCCCTCTCTCCCACTGCTGTGAGTGAGCCGAAGGTGGGTCAACAGCCCCCTGGGTAGCATGATAAAGGGGGACAAGCCCCAGGGCAGGATCCTCCTGGGGCCCTGCCAGAGGTCTGCTGTGGGGCTACCGTGCAGGGAAGCACCAACAGGCGCGTCTTGCTACTTCAGAACCAAATGCTGATAAATCGGCACAGCCGATCTAACTCGCACCCGAATCAGCTGCAGGAGACAGGCCAGGACATTGCCTGACATCCGTACACAGCCTCCTGGCTGCTCTGCACAGGTAGCCTCCATACCCTGCGAGCTTCCCCTCGGCAGTGCCCTGACTCAGTGGGAGCTGGGCACCTTGTGCAGAGCCCAGAAAGCAGTGACTGATCTGGCAGATGGTTATGGAAAAACTGACAAGTGGCCTCCTGGATTATCATACAGGAGAGAGGAGTGGGAGGGGCAGCAAAGAGGTGAGGGGGATGAGCGAAGGGAGCGAGGCATGCATGCTGGCTGCCTCGGGTCATTGTAACGCTGCAGGAATTCGGCTGGGTCTGTGCCCTTATCAAAAGGGACTGATGCAAGTGGCAGGGACGGGGGCTCTCCCATCCTACAGCCACCAGGACCATATAAGCCCGTAGGTGGAGCAGCGGGGCCTGGACGTGTGCCCTGGGGAGGAGCTCAGGGGGTGACAGCCAGGGGGGAGCACAGTCGGAGCTGATTTATCAGCTAGAGTCTGGGCTGCTGGAAGGGCCCCCTGCCTAGTTGGGCCTCTCCCCACAGTCCCCTGAGGCCCCACTTTCCCCCCCATCAAGGTGCATTCCCCATAAAGCCCCTCCTGGCTCCTACTACGGACCATCCCCGGGGGCTGCCCAGGAATTTGTCTCCCTGAAATCACGTGGGCTGGCTTTGGCCAGCTTCCTCTCCCCTGGCTCTGCCCCTCAGCACAGGGGCTGGTGAGGCCGGACGTGGGTAGCAGAGGAGGGCGAGATGCAGAGGACAAGGAGGGAATGACCAGCAGAGAAGACTGGAAGGACAGGGCGAGGGCAGCAGGCTGCAGCTCTGGTTGGGGTAGCATAGGGCTGGTTCTCTCCGGCTCTCAAACTCTCCTTTGGGGCCCTGACATACGCCCAGCTTCCCCACGAGGTTCCCCAGCCGCATGGGCTGGAGCTTGCTCCTCTAGTGCAGACTCAGGAACCAAGAGCGCCCTGGGAGGCGAGTGCTGCTCCCTGGCCACGGGCAGGGAGCTCGCCCAAGGCGAGTGGCACTCGCACTGGGACGGGAGTAGCCGGCAGCCTCTCCCACAGCCAGCGCTCTGGCCCCGCTCCCCACAGTGCCTCCTGCTGGGGAAAGGCCAGGTCCGGAGTAGCTGGGAGCTCCCCCCACAGCCCACTCTGTATTGGGAGACAGACCACGGCTGGAGTTGGAGCAGCTAATGTCCGTGTGCTGTCAGAGGGCAGCTTGGTGGAGATCAGCCATTCCCCTGGAGCCCTGACCTGTGGCCCCCTTGGGCAGAGGCCTGATAATGGTGGAGAGTTATTGTACAGCATGCTGTCCTCCCCCATGATTTGATGCTGGTTAATCCCCCTCCCCGGCCCTGGACTTTATTTAGGACTTGGGCATGGCCCGGATGGGTGAAATCGAACTGAGGAGCATGGACAGCACAGGCAGAACACAAGATGTCCCCGCGCAGGGTTTGCTGGACTGGAGAGACCAGCCAGGACTGGCTCCCCTCTCTTGGCTGCGGGACGCTCCCCCCACCCTCACCCCCGGTCACTTTAGCCCCTCGGGTTTCCCTGCTGGAGCAGAACATGAGGTGCAGCGGCACCAGCAGCACACAGGGAGCCACATCAGGGCAGGCGACTCTTACATAAGCTCCTGCAGCCTCACGCCCCCTTTGCTCTCTCCATTCATCCCATCTAACAAAGGAATGAGCCTGCCCGGAGCCTCGGGTGCTGCGGCTCCTGCCCAGAGGGGCCCCCGGGGCGCCCAGCGGGACTCCTCACAGAACGGGCCAACCTCAGCCCTGCTTACACTTCACCTGGGGCCAATATGGCCCAGGATTCTGCTTGTACGAAAGGGGACACTGAGGCACAAGGAAGGGGGAAGAGACTTAGCCAAGATCACAGAGTGAGTCAGAGCTGGGAAAAGAACCCAGGAGTCTGGACTCCCACTCCCTCCCTGGCCACTAGACCCTACTCCCATCCCAGAGCCAGGGACAGAACCCAGGAGTCCTGACTCCCAGTTCCTCCTGGCACTAGCCATTAGACAATACTTCCTCTCCCAACCAAAGCCAAAGGAAACTGACAAAATTCTTTTCTGATCCACTGACTAGCTAGCTTGCAGCCCTCACAAACCCACAGCGGGGCTGATGTCCCAGCGCAATAGACCCTCATCCCCCTGACAGCACCCCGCTCCGGGTCAGTCCTGAGCAGGGGCAGGTCTGGGGAGTGCAAGGACAGTTACAGGCGCATTAGCATTCAAGGAAGGTCTGAGCCCTTTGGGATCAGCTGCAGGTGCACAGTGGTTCCCCTCTCAGGCTACCTGTTGGCGTCACAGATAAGGCCGAGAGGGGCAGCCCTGTGGGACGTGACAGCCCTGCTCTTTGCCAAGCTAGGCGAGTATCCCCACCCAGTTATGGGGTAGGGGGAGGCTGGGACACAGAGCACAGCAAGCCTGGGGTAGAGCTGGGAAAAGAACCCAGGAGTCCTGGCAGGCGCTTGCTGATCTCACTACTAGTCCACCCTGCCTCTCACCCGCACAACAGACCTGGCAAGGGCAGCCAACAGAGCCTAGGCTCTGGGTGGCAGACCCAGCACTGCCAGCGCACCAAATGGGGGTGGGTGCAGGAGGGGGCGCCCTGACCCCGACAGCATTTAACACCATGCCAAGCAGGGGCATTGCCAGGAGCCGGGGAGCCTCCCCCATCCCCTGCCAAAGCTAAGTTGCAGGGCACTGCCCGGGGGGGGACGCAGGCCACCCCCCCCCCCAAGACAGGGCAACACGGGACAGGGGTTCTCTCTACCTTGGTCTTGTTGAGAAGGAGCCCCACGAAGGTGGAGACCACCAGGGATCCCGGCATGGAGGTCCTGCCGGGGCGCAGCTCCTTGTGCAAGCCGGGGAAAGCGGGGGGCTCCTCGGGCATGGTGACGGTGTAGGAATTCCGCATGCTGCCCGGCTCTCGGAGTCACAGCCCGGGCATTGGGCGGGGGGCTGCGTGCTGACGGGGGGGGGGCAGCTTCGGGGAGATCCCTGGTGTCCTGGGCGTGGAAAGTTTGTGCTGCAGCCAGGGGCGCTCCCTACCCCGCCGGCTTGGGCACGGATCAGCACTGCCAGGGCCAGGAACCTGCCCTGCGCCGCGCTCCCCTCTCCGGCTCCCGGCTGCTTGGCTCTCCAGCCCGGCCCGGCCCCGCGCTCGCTCGGCTCCGCCTGGCTCCCGCCGCTCCGCGCAAGCCGAGCTGCTGACGGCACCTGGAGGGCTCTGACATCAAGACGGGGGAGGTGCATAGCGCTCGCTCCGGCGGCCCACGCCGCCACAGGACGGGAAGGGGTAGCCGAGGGGGGCACGCGTGGGGCGGCTCTGCAGGGCAACGCACAGCGTCATAGCAACCCTGGGGGGATTGGGGCCCACGCGTGCCGGGCTGCAGCCCTGTCACGCCACGGCGGATGGTCTGTGAAACTGCTACAAGCTGCAGAAAAGTTGGCGTAGGCTGCCGGCCGGCTGAGAAACCCCTGCGCTGCATGCTGACCCAATAGTGGCTCCTTGTCTGTCTGTCTCCAGCTCCTCTCGCCTGTTTTAGCCTTTGATCGGAAGCTCTCCAGAGCAGGGACTGTCTTTTTGTTCTGTGCTTGTACAGCGCGGAGCACAAGGGGCCACCATTGGAGCTCCTAGGAGCTCCCCTCATATAAAGACACAATGAACTGGTTTAAACCAGCGGCTTTCAACCTTTCCAGACTAGTGGACCCCTTTCAGGAGTCTGATTTGTCTTGTGTACCCCCAAGTTACACCTCACTTAAAAAGTACTTGCTTACAAAATTAGACATGAAAATACAGAAGTGTCACAGCACACTAGTACTGGAAAATTGCGTACGTTTTCATTTTTACTATGTAATTACAAAATAAATCAACTGGAATATAAATATTGTACTTACATTTTAGTGTATAGTACACAGAGCAGCATAAACAAGTCGTTCTCTCTATGAAATTTTAGTTTGTACTGACTCTTCTAGAGCTTTTTATGTTGCCTGTTGTAAAACTAGGCAAATATCTAGATTCATAGATGGAACTGGCTTCCATCTTAGCTTCTACTATGCACTTCCAACTGGCCACAGATTTGCTACACTTAGCGCTTGGGCAACACTGGGCTCAATCCTGAAGCCGTTATTCAAGCAAAACTCCCACGGGCCCTGCTGAGTGCTCTGGCTAAGCAAAAACAAGAGGTGCAAGCTCTCATCTGAGCTGTGTATAAGGAGCCTATTACTATGGTATCCCACGAGAGCCGACTGTGAGGCAGGTAAATATTATTGGCCCCAGTTCAAATCTGGGGAAACTGAGGCACAGAGCGGAACAGTGACTTGCCTGAGTTTCTGCAGCGAAGGCAGCAGCAGAGCTGGGCAGAGAACCCAGGTGTCCTGACTCTGGGGGCATGTTCAAGCAACACAGCTCTCTCAATCACAGAAATACAGTTCTGTGTTAGTCTGTTAACTGACTGACTGCCAGGCTGGTGGTCTGATAGATAGCACAAGGGGCTGCAGTGACATAAGAGTGCCATGTATCAGGTGTCTTTACCTTCTGCTCTGGGTAAATTTCCATTATTAGCCTCAGCATGTTTTCCTCCTGGGTATTTGGAAGAACAGACTGACAGCTTCTGCCCAGCACAAACTGGCTTCCAAGCCTCCAGCTGACACTCCAAGCAGCGCGGCTCACGTGAGCGGCCCAGGTCCAGCACGCAGGCCGTCCTCCTAATAACCACATTGGGTGAAGCACAGAAGCCACCCCCCTCCGATCACCCCACTCCGGGAGTCAGGGATAGGAGAGGCCTTGGGCGGTTGTTATTTTAATGCTAATTGCTCCAAAACCAAAGGTAGCCTCCCCCAGCCCCAGATTGAGGCTTCTGCAGACATATTCTGGGGGAGCTAACTATAGGTTGGAGGGTGAGAGGAGGACACTATTTCTGGCAGCTTTAAAAATACTCAAGGCAGCGCCTTGCGGTGTTCATCTGCAGGGGACTTAGATTTTCTCATCAAAGTGTGACAGTCATTTCATTTAACACTGTGTGTATATATATATACACACACACACACAGTATACTGTACACAGGCACATACGCAACGTGGACGCAAATGCCTACCCGCGCTCCCAACTCACAGCTTACAGTGTACACACACACACACACACAATGCATACGCAACGGCCTGCACTCTGTACCCCCTGTATGTAGGCTTGGCAGAATTCAATTCTTTTTACATCATTTCAGTGGTACTGTCAGTTTCTTTTTAAACTTTTAAAATTTTATACCTGTTTCCATTGTCAAAGTTGTGGGAAGTTATGGGGAGGGGAACAATAAGTATTGTATAAAGCAACAGAGGGTCCTGTGGCACCTTTAAGACTAACAGAAGTATTGCAATACTTCTGTTAGTCTTAAAGGTGCCACAGGACCCTCTGTTGCTTTTTACAGATTCAGACTAACATGGCTACCCCTCTAATAAGTATTGTATGACAGTCGGCGCTGGGTTTCAAAAAATCTGTCCATTTCAATTACTACAGATTGAAATGTATTTTCATCGGTTTGTGCGTGTGTGGAGAAATCAATGTTTACCAACAAAAATCTAATCCTTCCAAGCTTAAATATACTGTGTACACCCCCGCCCCCCAAATGTACACATGCAGTGTACACACATTCACACACACAGTATATAGACACACACACTATATACACACAAACTGACTACACAGGAAGACCCACACAAACAAAAGTGTATACTGTACGCACACACACACACAGTATAAATAGACGCACACCGAGTCACCGGGAAGACCAGGTCAAACCCAACCATGCAACGTGAAGCCAGGCTCCTAAGGATTCCTGTGACAGACGGTCCACCCTAGCAGGACTGTCCGTGCAGCATGATAGCAAAGGTGGAGCACACCCACACTAATACAGACTGGCAGATCACGCACTAGACATGGAAAACGGGAGACGGCGCAAAGCCAGAGGACAGCGACCGTGCAACCAACGAGCCAGGGGTGAGATCCGAAGAGAGGGGCTGCATGGCTGGGGGAGGCTGCATGGCGGAGTGGCCTGTCACCTGCTCAGGTGAGCACAGAGCGGGGGACGAATCCCAGACCCCCTGAGATGGCCCGTGCAGGGAGCCCAGTCAGTGGAAGCTCTATTCACTTCCCAAGCAGCTGGTTCACCCTCAAACTCCCTGGCGATGTCCCCATGAGGGCATCAGGGTGTGTGTGTGGGGAAAGGACGGCAGATACTCTCCAAGCAGCCCCAGAAAGCAGGGGGCACACGTGCCCCAGCTTTGCCCTCCAGGCCACGCTCAGAAGGTCAGCCAGTTGGCTCTCGGCCACCCAAGTGTTTTCTCTGCCCTCCCAAGGGCAGAGCGTTTGCCTGGTAGCGCCAAGCCCGCCCTCCCCTCTGGCCAGCTCAGGCCTCCCGGTCTAGATGCTCTTGCCTCTGTTGTGTTACGCAGGCCCAGAGAGCACTGACCCCCAAGTCGGGCCGGAGTCACCCAACGGAGCTCTGGGAACCATTCCGGGCAGGTGGTGCCCAGGGGCCAGGCTGCTCCAGCTCAGCAGGTCCCACAGCATGACAGGGGTCATTATGGGATGGAGCACCTGGGGGTGAACCCTTTACCCTCCTGGCCCCAACTCACACTGTGCAAACTCACGTTCCCAGGCAGCTTCCTACTCTGCCAGCAGCTCTGCAATGAGCCATCAGCTGCAGGGACAGCCCAAGGCCAGAACCAGGGGGCAAAACCCACCCCCTTCCCCACAGCTTGGGGCCGGTTCCCCTCCAGACCCAGGTCCGAATGGACCCGTCTCCCATCCCAGCAATGCAAAGAACAAGTCAGTAAAGAGACACCACAAACCTGGCTCAGGGGCTGGGGAATAGGACATGTGCCCTTTCCCCTCTAGCGGGCACCGAGTCCAATCTGGTTACAGGTGGGGAGGACTGGCTGGCTTGGGCGGGTGGGGCATGGGATACGGGACCCTTCCCCTCCAGGACACTGGTTCCAGTCTGGCCCCAGGTCAGTCGCGGAAGAAAGTTGTTACTCACTGCAGGGGACAACCTGTGCCGAGCGGAGCAGCCGCTGCATCCCTGGACCCCATGGTTTCATGCTGCCCCATCCCCCGGGCGGTACATGAGGGCTTGCCATGTCCCTCGCTGCCAGTGGGGTAACAGGAGCTAGGGTCATAACCACACAGCTGTGGTGGAATCCGGAGAGAGGCCCCTGTGAGTCAGCTGACGACAGGCTTCCCAGAAGCCGGGTTATTGATAGAACGCAGCAGGGCTCTGTGTGATCCCAGAGGGGAGCAGAACCCACAGCCCCAGGAGCTGTCGCAGAGGGCAAGGCGGGGCGGACACCATGCTGAACCCATCGTCCCCACTGTCCCAGGGCTTGGTGCAGCTCCCCAGCAGTGACCTTCCCAGCAGAGGATGCCAAGAGCCAGCTAGCAGTAAAAGGCCAATGGGTTCAGGCACTGGCTGCAGGCCAGTCCCAGGAGCTGGTTGGGACGGAAGCATGAGCGGCTGGCAGCAATTTTATGGGTGGCTGCAGCCACCGGATACTCAGTTCACCCGATGTTCTGGGCAGTTAATGGGGCCGCACAAGTCCGGGAGCTCTACCAACACAGCTGGGAAGCAAAGGGTGCCCTGCCAACCCGCCCCCTCCGGGGGAGCTCACTGACTGCCTTGCCCTTTCGCCCAAGACTCCCAGAGCACTGAAAGAACGTTCGTTCAAGAAGCTTCACAGCTGGGGTCAGATTGTTGTCCCCAGTGGCAAGGTAAACTGAGGCACAGAGCACTGCAATCACATGGTCAAGGGCAGAGATCAAGACTAGAACTCCGGAGTCCAGACTGCTTTACCACTAGACAACGCTCCTTTCCAGAAACAAGAACAAGATCTGGGAGCCCTGACTCCCATTCCTCCTGCTCTAGCCATTAGACACTACTCCCCTTCCATCGCCGGGAACTGGACTCCCAGATTCTTGCTCCAATAACTCCTGTGATCTTTGCTTTCCACCGCCCAACATCTTAAGTGGCCCAGGCTGAGGTTGAGGGAGAACGGTCCGGGGACCGTGTAGCCAAGGGAGCGCAGCTTCAAAGACGCAACGGCTCCAAAGTGACCGCAAGTAACCGGCATGACCCACGCCTCCTGGTTAATGGAGCAGAACCGATCGGAGACCTGGATCAGCAGCCTCTCCTACCCCTCTCCACAAGCCGCTTCCGGCGCTTTGTGTTCGTGGTTTAATTATTTTTTTATGATTTTGCTTCTGGGCTCGGAAAAAAAAATAAGACTGGAAAACAGCAGAGAACATTAAACTGCCAGTGAGGACCATAACGTCCAGCCAGGACAGCGGCCCCCACACTGCACCTCCTGATCCCCCCCACCCCGATTAGTACCATCAACACTGCCATCACGCCTACGCCCCCAAACCTAGAACTGGGCACAACTTTTGATTAAAACTTTTTTGGGTGAAAAATGCAGATTTGGGTCGACCTAAACAGTCCACAACTTTGTGTCGATTTCGGGACGTTGTTGCCATGAAAAAAAAAAAAAAAAAAGTGAAATTTTTTTTCCAAAAAAGTCAGTGTTTTGACCTTTCGATTCAAAACAACCTTCACTTTTTTTTAATATATTAAAAATGGGGGTGGAGGGGGTGGAAATAAAGCCCAACATCAAAATTAAAATTTCATTTTCGATTCAACTTGAAACGATTTCCCCCTGGTTTTTCAGATTTGCCAGCGAACGGAAAAATCCATTGCTCATACAGCTCCAACCGAAACCCTGCTGCGCTAGGAGAGGCTCTGACACAGCGCCGGAGGTGGGCCAGGGTCCGGGCTAAGGTCACCATTAAGAACATACTAGGTGTATTGTTAGAACACAGTAAACACTAAGGCACTGCCTGGGAAAAGCCAATTGGGATCACAGAGGGGGAGAAAAGACAGACTTCTCCTGCCCACCATGCCTGTGTCTATGAAAAAGCCGAGTTGCCTGCGGGGAACGTAACCCCGTTCCAGGCCCCGGGGAGGAGGTGGGAACGGCCTACCTGCAGAGTGCAGCGAATGGGGAATCTCACTGTCTGCAGAGGACAACTGATGGGGGGCCTGCAGGGGACCCAGTCAGGCCTCTGAACCCCCCTCCCAGTAAATGATCCCCCACAGGGAGGGGAGAGGCCCCCACAGCTGCCGGATTGTGTGTCACACTACATGGACGGTGGTGGCAGGCGTGAGGCCTAATGGCTAACGAGATCGGGATGGCAGGGTCCCTAGAGACAGGTAGGTCAGTGCCACATGTAATCCGTACCCCGTGGTTTGGAGTCAAATCCCGTCATTGCTAGGAGGGGAACCCAGAGCCCTATGCTGCCCATGCGTTTCTGTTGGGGAAGCAGAGGGACTGGCATTGCCAGAGCCCAGGTACCGAGCGCAGCCTACTGAGCCAGGAGTTCAGACTTCCCTGCCCTCTGTTCTAGCCATCAGAGCGGGTGGCTGCAGCCGGGCGGACACCCCAATGCTGCTGTGCGTGAGATGTGTTTGGAATGGTGGTGGTGGTGGTGGCGGGGGGATGACACCTAATACTCCTCCCCCCACCAGCCACGAGTGTAATGGGAGTTACAGAGCTGCCGGGGAGAGGGAGAGCTGGGTGCGTGCGGTGACAGATCAGACAGACACTGCTCCCAACTCTCTGCTACCTTGTCTTGTCACTGCCACCTGTTCTAGACCTGCTCTGCACAAACCCACCCTGCCCTGGCAGCACCGAAGCCCCCACGCACCAGTGTCAGCAATTACATGGAGCCGGTAGACCCAGACCCAAGTGCTCTGCAAAGCATCCAGCCCCAGCAGCAGCCGCGCTCCCCCACCCCCCGGCAGACAGACCGTGTGTGGCCACATGTTGGAGCCTGTAGGTAGGAGACTAGAGCCTTCCCTGCAAAGTGGCCAGCAGCTCCTCCCAGCGCTGGTCGTGTCCGGCTGCACCCCCTCCCGTCCTGCCCCATAGCTGAGGCCAGGAGTTCTGAACTGCTCCCAGCTACAGGGGGGTGGGGGACATGGTACAGGAGAGGATAAATAATCAGCTTTTATGCTCCCAAGGGCCTCACAGGTGATAAACGCAAGGATCCCTCACCTACTGCTAAATGCAGCTGTCTCTGGGGTGGAGCATGGAGGGAGGGCGTGTAGGATTTTGGCTGAGAATCACAATCATAGAATATCAGAGTTGGAAGGGACCTTAAGAGGTCATCTAGTCCAACCCCCTGCTCAAAGCAGGACCAATCCCCAAATCCCTAAATCGCCCCCTCAAGGATTGAACTCTCAACTGTGGGTTTAGCAGGCCAATGCTCAAACCACTGAGCTATTCCTCCCCCACAGGGCAAACCTGTGGCTCTCTCACAAAGCTGCACCATGGCATCTTTAACGCAAGGAGCAGGGCTTTGACATGCTGGCCCCCGAGTCCTGCGCAGGGAGGGGGCTTTGTGTGATTTCCTGGGGAGGAGAACGGCCAAGCTGGCCCTGCCAGGGTTCGCCCCTGTGGTTCCAGGGAAGCCGTCCCCTCTGGGAGAAGGGCAGTAAGAGAGAGGGCGAGAGCTGAAACGAGAGAGAAAGTAATGGTGGGAAAGTCTCAGACAGAGACAGGAGGATTAAGGAGGGGTTAAGCCTGTTATGTAAGGTTCTGCCTGACGGGGACCTGCCAGCGAGGGCTGGAGAGAACCTGCCCCAGCTCCGCTCCCCGAGCCAGGCTCCTGCACATGGCAAGACGGGGTCAGCCTGGGAGAAGGAGGAAGAAGCTGGAGCGGCGTCTCTCCTTTCTCTGTGCATGCCAGGGAACCGCACAGATCAGGGCAGGCAGCCCACGGGCCCAGCCCCTTGCCCTCTAGCCAGGCTTAGCCTCAGCCCGAGGCAGGGAAAGGGCCGATCCCAGCTGAGCACGGGGCCAGTGGGCAACGCGGCAGGGGAGACTGGCCCCGGCGAGCTGCAGCCCTGCGCACTGGCGTGTGAGCTAGTGTCAGTGGGGGGGGGCAGGGCTGTACACCCGGCTGCTTATGCGCGTGCCTCAGCCAGTGCCCGCGGTGCAATGCCTGGACGAAAGAAACCAACAGCCTGAAAACTCTCTTCCTGCCGCTCTGGAGTAGACCGCCAGGCAGGAAAAGGTGAGTCCCCCCAGACCCCTGACCGCTCTCGTCCACTTCCAAGCCTCCAGCACGGGGGCAGGACAGCACGGACCTGGGTTTGCATCTGTGCAGGGCAATGGCCTGCCTGACCAGGGATGTATTGGGGGGCAGCTGGAGGCCCTCCAGAGGAGACAATTCCTGGCTACAGCTGGGCATTTTCAGGCAGCTTCCCCAGTCCTGCCTCCCATGGATCAGCCCCAGAGGCCAGACACTCTCGTACTCAGCCATGATCTGACACCTACGGCTGCCCCATCCCTTGGTGTAAGACAGGGCCTTTGGGTGGGGGAACGAGCAAACGTCCCAGCACAAAACAGGCAGGCACTGAGCCACCCGGCTGCAGACTCACCCACCAGGACTCTGAAACCTGACCCCCTTAGCTCTGCAGCCCCACGGATGGACGGAGGGGCCCTGTGCTTGCCTGACTCCTGCCTTGGCCATGCCGCAGCCAGTTCCTTCCTGGTTGGTTGGGGAGGAAGGGCGGAGAGGGATAGAAAAAGCGACCAAGGGGCTGAGACGAGATCTTGGAATGAAATCCAAGTGGAAAATTACCAGCCTGGTCCGATGTGCTCACACAATGGGCTGTGGGCGTGGGAGGCTCAGCCCTGGGGGCACGATGTCTCTGATCTGTACCCAGGGTATGAAATGCTCCACTGCCCGCTTCACAGGTCACCAGAAACCAGCAGCCAGGGAAATGCCACCGAAGGCTGCTGCACCCTCCCTGGCTAAAAAGCCCCTCGCCTAATGGTGCCACTGAACGGATCCATTGTCCCATCCAGCCCAGGGCATCCAGCCGAGGCATCTCAGCAGAGAGGAAAGGGACTGGATGTTCCCAGTGACGGTCACATGGGAACAGGCCCATGGAGAGAAATGTGGGTCTTCGGTACATCGTGTTTGCTTCCTATTTCACTTAATTTACATGGATGTTACAGATGTTCTGGGGCACCCCTGAGCTTGGGGCCCCAGTACAACTGTCCACCCATTCTCCCTCTCATCAGCCCTGCATGGGAACCCTGTTGTCCAGCCCAGGTGCCCAGCCCCGAGGCCCCTGGGATAAGTAGGGCACAGGGAGCTCCAACATCGCCCAGCTGGGAGGGGTGTGGTTGGGTTCTGGGAACAGGACCGTGTCCCCATCGCGTATGGTTCAGTAAGTGGCACACACCGAACCAGCCGCCCCAGATGGGCGTCTCCAGCTGCAAGCGCTGCCCGGTCTGGGTGATGTCACCGGAGCGCCTTTCGCCAGCAGGGCTGATGTGGGTGATTCGTGACAGCAAAGACTGTGCGGGGGGCCCAGAGGCAGCAGGTGTGGTGCAAATGTCTCACATGCAGTCCTGCCCGGCAGCATCCCCTGCCACGCCAGCCCTTGGCATCCCACGCACAGCTCTGCCAATGCCCCTCCTGCCTGACCTGCCCTCTCCCCAGCCTGCTGGGACCACCGCTCCAGAGCCGGCAGTCTAGGTGTCCCATGCACCCAGAAACTGGCAGCACAGACCCGCTACCGGCGGGATGATTAAGGGGTTGTTGCGATGGCACGAGGATGCAGCGTCAGGGGAGCTGATGCCCCCCCTGGCAGCAGCGGGAGGGGATGGGTTTGACCCCCCAGCTGTCACAGGGCAGCCACAGGGCGAGGATGTCTGGCTAGGCTGGGTCCCTGGAACAGGACTCCCGGGAGAACCAGGCCCTGCAGAGCCTAGGCCAGAGGGGGAGGCTTGGATTGCCCCTAATTAGGTCGCTGTGTCCATCTCGCGTTCTCTCCCAGGCTCCAATCCCCAGAGCTTACATAACAGTTATAATTGTTTAATGTCAGCTTTGGCACGCGCACACACACACACACACACACACCCATGTCAACAGGCAGCTGAGAAGCAGCTCAGGGCACACCTAGAAATCTCTGTCTCGGGAGTACGTCACAGCAAGAACCCAGTGTCCCCTCTCTGCCCTGCCTCTTCCCAGGGATCTGTGCACGGGGAGGGCGAGTGAACCAAACGTGTGTGCACAGGCATGGAGTGTGTGTGTGTGTATGTGCACATGACAGTGGAAGCTTACGTACGTGCGAGCGTGTATGTTTGCATGCACAGTTTTGTGCTCTTGCTTGTGTGTCGGCATGAGCATGTGCACGCACGTGCATTCATGTATGTTCATGAGTGCGTGCGCATTCATGTGTACGTGCGTGCATGTCAACCTGCCTAACGCAAGCACTCAGCAGGGCATGGGGAAATTGGGCTCAGCGGAGGATCCGATGGATTCTCTCCATTCCGTTAGCAGACCCTAAGGCACCAGGGGCTGCCAGAAACTAGCCATCCCGGCCAGGGTCTGGGCCGTGTGTGATGTGCACACAGGTTTCATGCAGGAAGCAGGTGCCCTATCACAGATCACAGCTGCCCCAAGCAGGCTCTGTGCCCTGGGACGGAGCCCACAGACCTCGGGTCCCACCCCGCAGCCACGGGCTGAGTCCTTCCCGTGGGTGATGAGAACCAGATTGAAGGGGGTGGGGGCATTGCTGCCGAGGCTCCTCCCCCACCCCCGTCTTCCCCCCCCCCCCCGGGTGCAAACCCCTCCTCACTTTGAGTGAGCAAGAGATGCTGTGAGCAGACCCCAGCCTGAGTCCTCACTGGGATGAATCAATCCTGCCCATTCCCTCTACTACTGGAGGGGACAAGACACACGAGGGGGCGTCAAGTGGTTTAAAGCCCAAAGGCACTGTAAATCCAGCCCACCCCTCTCCTGAGGGAATGTGAATCTGGGAGGTGCAGCTTGGGATCAGGGACTCCCCACCCTGCCCCCCATAGACAGGGGAGCCCCGTCTCTATGCACCGCCCATTCAGTCCTTAGCCTCACTGCCCAGACTGCCAGTAAGGGGGCTGGGCAGTGCCAGCAGTGTGGTAGTTTCAGAGATGGGAACTCGACAGAGCTGCTGACCTCACCGCACACGGGGGTATTTGTGCAATGTCCTTGCACCATTTGATACCACCACCTAGCTCTTCTCTAGCACGTTCATCAGCAGATCTCAACGCACTTTACCACAGGGGTCGGGACCATTCTTCCCAAGGCACGGGGAGGTTAAAGTGACTTGCCCAAGGTCTCCGAGCAGGCCAGCGGCAGAGCCCCAGCGTTCTACCCACCAAGCCACACCACCCACCTGAGCCAGGGCTGGCTGGAGAACGCAGTTCACAGAGACGCAGTGTGGATCAGCCATGGGCAAGAGGACGTTTTGTTCCAGCCCCATCAGCGAGTCCAACCTGGCTCACACCCACTCCGCTGCATGACTGTGGGGCTGTATCACCCCGAGTTGCCACCCCCATAGCTATGGGCTGAGCTGGGAGTGGGGCATGCACAGCATTTGGCTCCAGGTGTGGCTTCTCCCCAGAGTCTGTGGGGCTCAGGTTTGGGGAGGGGGACAGCTGTGAAGCTTGGATCAGGGGGTGGATTTGGTTCAGGCTGCTCTATTCCCAACACCTCACCTGTTCTTCCACCTGTGCCCCACCGGCAGCCACTCTCCTCCCTGTCCCTGCTCCCCATCAGCAGCCCTGCGAGGTTACTCGCCCTCACCCCCAAAACACACAAGATCCCCCGTGCCGAGCCGGCAGCACCTACCGAGGGGTCCCTGGCTGGGGAGTCCGTCCGGCTCTCGCTCCTCTCCCATGGCTGGCTGGGGCAGCGGCTGCTGGGCCGGAACATAGGGGTGATCACTTCTTGGGTGGGACTGCGGGGGTAGCCGGGGGTGCGGCTGCCCTTCCTGCTGCAGGACTCCAGGTACTCCTTGACGTACTCGGAGCGGCTGGCGGCCTGATACAGGCTCTGCAGGGCGCAGAGCTCCTGGCGGTTGCGGGCAAGGAGCGGGGTGCGGGTGGGTGAGTCCAGGCGGTAGGGTTCGGAGGCGTGCAGCCCGGCGAACTCCCGTGCCAGGTCCGAGTGGCTGCTGGACTTCTTGCGGCTGAGCGTGGACGGTGTCGCCATGTAGCTGGTGGGGCTGATGGACGTACCGGTGTAGGCGTAGCATGCTCCCCCGTTCAGGCCCCCGCTGCCCAGAGGCCTGGCTAGTGTGTGGCCATAGCCGGGGCTCAGCCTGATGCCAGACTCTGGGCGCAGCGCCAGCCGACCCGCGTCGTAGCTACTGGTCGGGGAGGCGCCCGAGGTCCGCAGCCGGCTGGAGGCCAGGTAGCTGCTGGGGGGGCTCGGCTTGAAGCTGACCCTGTCCTTGTCCGGGTACGAGGAGGTGAAGCTGGAGCCGTAGGAGGAGTAGGAGCCGTAGCTGGTGGGGGATTTACTGTAGGAGGCAGCGGGGTAGCGGGAGGTGTCTCCATAGCGCTTCAGCGGGGAGGAGAGCTGGGACATCCTGGAGACTGGGGCTCCGGGGACACCGCCGGTGGCATTGACTGCAAAGCAAGAGCACAGAGGGCACCTTGAGTTCCTGCCCCAATGGGCACCCACCCCAACACACTGCACACAGCCTGACCCAGGCTTGGAAGCTGGGGGGCTAGACTCCCTGTCCTGGCGACAGACAGGGGCTAGAGACCTGGGATCTCTCCCCCCCCTTATTGAGAAAAGGCTGGAGCCCCCCTTACGAGCCAGCACTCAGGGCAGGAGACCCCTGCTATGGGAACATGGAGATGACTTGGCCAATGTAGCTGTGGGAGACTAAGAATCTCTGCACGGGAGAGACAAACATCCCTCTCCAACTGCCCGGGAGAGAACCCCCCGAGCCGGGCACCGGAGGGGCTGGGATGTGCAGGGGCAGGGCTCCACAGCTGGTTGGAGCCCTGTGCTGGATATGGCCAAATCCCACGCACGGCAGCGCGGGCGCACTCCATGGCAGCGGGACCTGGCTGCGTGAAGCCACGTCCATCAGGCTCCCCGTATCCTGAGGGCTGGCAGGGGTAGGAGAATGGGGTAGGCTCAGGTGTGGCACAGCTGGGTTCTAGAGGGGGTTATGGCGGGTGGGATGGGAAGGGGGATGCACTTGTGTGGGGCAGAGAGGGGCCAATAGGGGGGTGGGATCCAAGAGAACCCCAGCCAATCCAAACCCAGCCCCCTTCCTAAGTCCGCAGTGCTAGTGTGGCACAGGCTCCCGGGATCCAGTTCCTATTCAGGGCAGGCGCTCAGCACAGAGGGCGAGCGGAGCAGACTGAGCCACGTGATCCCCACAAACATGAAACCTGCTGACCCCACGGCAGGGAAGGAACCACCTTTCTATGGGGCTGCATTTTAGACCCACTTTGCGCTGGGGCCAACGGAGACCCAGCGTGCAGGGCAGGGTCGCCCATTCAGAGGATGATGAGCTAGGTGACTTAATAATGCCCCAGGCCCTTTATGCAATGCTGCAGCAGGTCAGTGAGCATGTGTGCGTGTGGACACACCTATCTGTGTGTCACTGTGTGTATGGAATTCCTTCCTGACCCCATTCAACAGTCCACTTAAGCCTTGGAGCATGAGAGTGGCTGACAGATTTATGGCTTCTCATGTTATCATTATCCCAGGACAGGCCAACCTCCCCCACTCCCCTCTCCAGTACAGCCACAACACTTGACTCGGTAATCTCTGAGGCTTAGAGCTCATTACATTCACTGCTCCCAATCAGGTTAAAATCCAGCCTGGCGGGGTGGTGACTGAGAGCTGGTCCCGGCTGACAGCCATTCGGTGGCCACATGGGAAATGAGTTTGTCAGGTCTCAGTCCAGCTCCCAGGGGACATAGCGCACCACCAGAAATGCTGCTAACTGACCCTTTGTGGGCGGACTCAGCGGAGAAACCAAGGACTGAATGGGTCGTGAACCCCCCCCTCTCATTCCCAGCCCATCCCTAGCTCTGAGGTTCTCCGCAGAATCTGTCACCGAGACCCCACTATATCTGGAGAGATGGTGAGGAAATTCCTGGGATGCATGGCTGCACCCCCACCCCAATCCTGGAGCACTCACCCTGTCCCCCCCCCGACACGGGGGAGGAGGGGACGGAGAGGGGGCAAGGATCTCACACATGCTGGGGATGCCCTGTCCTCTCAATTAGACAGAAAGCCAGCGACCTCTTGCCACAGGGGGTGCTGCAGAGATGCAAGCGAGCGGCAGAGACAGAGCAAGCAGCAGGGACAGATGGCAGCAGAGAGCAGGAGCCTAAACAGAACAGGATTCTCTGCGGGCTTGTTTACAGCAGCCAGCGCCCTGCACCGCACAAGGCAGAGGGGCCTGCTTCTGCCCAGAGGCCCCCGGTGAGCAGAGATCAGGGGAGGAGAGGTCACGCTGTGCTCTTCTCCCTAGAAAGTTTAGGGAGCAGGGAGAGATTTTCCCAGCACCTACAACTCAAAGTGTTTTCTGAGTAACAGTAATAATAGTGCCTTGCTTTACTGAGCTGGGATTATTCAGAGATGCTTCTCACACACAAGGCTTGGATCCGAATCTCTCCCAAAGTTGAGGGAGGTTTGGGGCATCAGGCACGCCTCTAATGTTATCACCCTCCCGCAGATAGGGAAACTGAGGCACGCAGAAGGGCAGGGACTCGGTCATCTGATGGGTGGGACGCTGGCCGCGACCTCCTCCTGGGGCAAAGGCTCGTACGCCAAGGCTCCCGGAGCCCTGGGAAGATGAAAGGGTGTCATCCACCCGCCAAGAGTCATTACGGCTAGCCTGGCAGAGAGATGAGGGGCAGCCCACAATCCATGCCGCCCGCCCTCCCTCTCCATGGCACCTGTGCCCACTGGTTTCACAGCTGGGGTGTGCGCGGGGAGGGGGGAATGTGACCGCAAGGAAGAGTGCGTTCTCCTCCCTGTCCCATGGAGAAGCAGGACAGGTGTGGCTGGGATCTTCGTGAATGGAAAGGGATAAGGGAGAGAGAGCTGGGGGAGAGAGAAAAGAGCAGGGAGGAAGAAGGAAGTGCGGGAGGGTGAGCCCGTTCCCCAGCGTGAGGACTTGCGGGCTGGAGCCACTCAGCCCAGGCGCTCTGCTCTGCTGCATCTGACCCCGCTGAGAGCTAGCTGCTCCCATCAATAATTCAGCACCACGCACAAACTCCAGGCTGGAGCCAGTCCCCCTGCCTCCCCACACCAGCCTGAGTGAGCCAATCGGATGCCCAGCCTGAGCGGGTTTTCATGGGGGATAATTTCATCAGCTCAGACCCCCACCGCCACCGCCAGGCCTGCCCGGGGCATTGGTATTCCAGAGGCAGAGTCTCCACTCTCCAGCAGCTGTGACATGCAGCCAAGCGGGCTGGAGCTGCCATCCCAGTCTGGGTGGCCAGAGGCCTGCAGGAGAGCAGTCGGACGGGCGTGCTGAGCTGGGGGGACGGCTGGAGAGCTCAGAGCTAGGCGGTGATGGCCAAGCCCCAGCTGCTGCAGCCGCTCCATGGACTAGGCAGCTCTCAGGGGCGGGAAGTTTTTGCCACCGTGGGAGCCAAGGGTCTAGTTAGGACTGTGCATTAGCATCATGGGAAGCTCAGTGTGCAGCCCTCCTTGGGACGGCGGGGGGCTGCACCTCCAGGGGGCATCAAGCACCAGCCAGGGCTGCCCTGTCCCAAGGGTCTGGCCAGCTAGGCTCATCTCTGGCCTCAGCATCGTGCTCCATCCAGAAGCCAGCAGAGAGCAAAGAGGAGCTCGGATCAGTCCTGAGCAGAGAGCCTCCACTGGGCCGGCATGCCTGGCGCAGACGCCGTCCCAGGGCTAGCCCAGGGGAACTGGGCCCAGACAGCGCAGGGTCCCATGGAAGGGCAAGGACTGGGTCCCCCTCCTCCCATGGCTCCCCAAGCACTGCACAGACACTAGTCCCATTCCACGCATGGCGAAACGCAGGGAAGTGACTTGCCCACGGCCACCCAACGAGTCAGGAATAGAACCCAGGAGTCCTGAGTCCCAGTGCCCAAAAGCACACTGTACACCACGGTCAGATGGGAACAGGCCGTGAATGCCACACATGCCAGGGGCTCTCTCCCCAGGGTACCCTCTGGGCCTGCCCACGTTCACCCCACCAGCTGCCCAGAGATATAAACAGATCCCAGCAGGACATGAACAGCCAGTCCTAGAAGCCCAGGAACTTACAACTATCAGCGAGGAAGGGGCCCCGGGGCCCAGGCTGGAGTATGGCCAGCACAAGACACCCCCTCACAAGCCCACCAGTGGCACTCGGGCCCCTCCAGAGGAGACACCCACAACAAACACCATTCAAGCCTTGGGTAAAAGTCCTGCCTAGCTCAGCCGATCAGCTTCAGCCCCTAGACAAGCTGGGGCTGCCTCGGAAACGGGCCCTAACCGGGAGGGAACTTTGCTCCTGGCACGGATCCACTGGGTCAGAAAGCAGCTGGCACAGGGCCGGGGGGGACGTTACACCAGATGGGGCTCTGCCTTGGTCCCCAACCGGCTCCAGGGATTTACCTGGTGACTGGGGGGCAGAGGGAACTCCGGGACATCTCCTCCAGCCCTGTTGCTCCCTCCCTTCGCTTGTTTTCCTTCACTTGCAGGACAGCGGCTCACATGGCTGAGAGTCTCCGGTCACCAGGGAAACCACCCTGATTCAAAGCCCTTTCAAGGCGGGCTCACCACGCACCTGGACTTGCTCCAACCTGGCACGCTTGTGGCGGGTGACAAGCACAGACATGCTGCCCTCTGCTCGGCCGCAGGGCACGGCCTGGGGGATGTGGCCCACATCCCTCGTAAGCCCCCAGCTTGTGCAGCACCTCGTCTCGGGGATCTCAAAGCACTTTGCAAAGCCATTCGTTTGCAGCGCTCCCCCACGCCCGGGAAAGGAGTAAGCTGCTCTCACGCCCCTGGCACGGGCAGCCAACGAGGCCCAGGGAAGTGAGGTCACATAGCAAGTCACTGACGAAGCAGAGATGAGAGCTTAGGAGACTCTAACCACTACAGCACACTCCCTCTCGGAGGCAGAAGTAGAACCCACGAGTCCGGACGCCCAACTCCGCGTTCTCACCACTAGACAGCACTCCCCCACTCAGAGCCAGAAACAGTACTCAGGAGTCCCAACTCTGTGCCCTCTGCTCTAACCACCAGGCCCCACTGCTTCCCACATACAGCAACATGAAAGACCTCCTTGTCTCTCTAGCCAAACCACTCGTGGGGGAGAAACTCCCCCAACTTTCTGCACCGAAACCCCCAACCCCGCCCAGCAGATGCCTCCGTCCTTCCCAAGCCTGCTCAGTTGGCTAGGTCATCCCCCGAGCAGGTGCAGCGGAGAGGCCTCGGGAAGCCCCGCTCCATTTAAGGCACCCAGCACCAGCTCAGCCCTCACGACCGTGTGTCCCTACACCCAGCGGTCTCTCACCTGGCCTGGTCCCAAGGGGCTGGGCCATCCTGTTGGGAATTGAGAGGGTCTCAAGCTTCAAAATTCAGCTCCAGATTCCGAGCTCCCTCAAATTCTGGGGCGTCTGGGTCCCCTGGGGTTTATGGTTCACCCCTTCTGCAGCATTTGGGTCCCTGCCTAGGAATCAGCACTAGTCAGTCCCTAACCCTGCATCCCAGGCAGCGAGAGATTCAGCCCCGGAGGCCCCATTTCCAAGTGCACACTCACCCTACCCCACTGCACCCCCCCCCCCAAGGCAGGGGTTCGGCCGAACAGAGCTGCACCCTTCAGCACCACCGCCGCTGATAATATGCATTCCGGATTTTCCACTGGCAGCCGAGTGAAACTGAGCCGGGGCCGGGGGTGAAATTGGAGTCAGCTGGAGGGAACGTTACAGATCCACAGGGAGATGAGACGTTTCACCTGCTGGGTTAACCTCGTTCAGGCGCTCGGTTGGTCCCGGGCTCAGCAATGCCTCAGGGAGCTGCCAGTCACCAGTGAGATGAGTTTCCCAGCCTCAGCCCATGCAGCGACAGAACACAGACCAGGAGCACCCCACAGTCAGCCTCTACACCCAGACCTGCGGCAGGCCAGTCTGGCACACGGAACCACTCCAGATCCAGTCCAGAACTAGTCCCACTTGTGGAAACACTTCACCTCCGATCCGGGAATTTACCTGAGATCCTCATCCCCATAGTATATTCTCTGGGGGATCTAGCTGCTCCAACCCAGAACCTTTGGTCAGCTGTGAAGCCCCATCCGGCTGCACTGGCCCTCTGGCAAGGTTGCCAGCTCTCTTGGCGTCCTGCTTTTTCCATGCAGTCGTCATCCCAGACTAAGCGGGAAACTATTTACGAGCAAAAGCAAGCCCAAGTGCACAAACCTGTTGGGCAAGGAGGCTTCGAGGTGAATAATCCCCCTGCAGGCAAATACTCCAGCGAGACGCCTGGCTCTTCCCTGCCAGAGCTCAGCCCTTTTTACCATGAGCAGGAGGCCAGATGGGCTGGGCTTCCTAGCTGAAGCCTTCATCTGCATAGTTGAGTTTTTGCTTCGAGGAACGCAGCATGGCTACAAAGATGCCACCTGCACCTGACAGAGGGGCACCAACATAGGGCACAAGGCTTTGGTACCATCTAAATGCCGTGAGAACCCAGCATAGACCCCCCTGCTCCCTGGCCATGCCATGGGAGCCCAGCATGGAGCCGGCTCCGATTTTGCAGTGCTGAATCCGGAACAGACTCCTCAGTGCACCACAGCTATAGGTGCTGGCACAGATCCGTGCGTGCCAGGGACTGTCTGGCCCTGGCCTAAGCCTGCATCATTCGCTCTTACCCACTGCGCCCATATCTCTGACCTCCATTTCCACGTCTTCGAAAGCACCCTTCAAGCCAGAGGCCATGCCAAGCTCTCACCTCAGTGCCCCTCTGCCCAAGCCAATGGAAGTGCATAGTGATAAACGAGGGGCCGGATTTACCCCTTTGGCATGCCGAGGGCACTTCCCTCGCCCTTAAAAAGCAGCCACCTCTGGGGCGGAACACAGCAGCTGATCTACAACAGCGAAACTGCTTTTAGAAAGAACACAATATGCCTTTGAAATGAAAGGGGGTAGGGGCTGTAAGAGCATGGGGCTGTGTGGAGATGGATTTAGCGGGGGCCAGGATGGGTTATTCTCCAAGGACACAGGCTAACACACCCCAAGGCTTGCCAAATGTGCCAGAAGATCTTAGAAGAACAGAGGGGGCAGCTCCCCAAGGTTACGCTTCATGGGAAAGTTTTCCGTGTGCAGGAAAGAAAGTCCTGCCCCATAGGACCTGTTCTACCCACCCTACCCCAGGAGGGTCCCCCAGCTGCTTACCGTCTAGGACTGCCACCTCTACAAGAACTGCCTTCCCTGTGGGATTCACAGGGCCACGTCACACCATCCTGGGGCCCAGGGCTGCAAGAGACAAGCCGAGCACACCGTGAGAGCCGGGAGAGGAGAGCCGAGGTGTGAGAAACTGTCTGGCCGAGCGGCACTCTCCCCAGTGGCAGCGCTGCCTTTGCACGCACGGCACCTCTCATCCTCAGCAGACACCGGTGACTCAGCCTTGCACCGCCCCCGCGAGGCAGGGACACCCCATCATTAGCCCCATTGCGCAGCTGGGGAAGTGGAGGCACAGAAAGATGAAGTGTCTGGGCTAAGCTCACGGGGTGAGTCAGTGGCAGGGCTGGGACAAAGAACCCAGGAGTCCTGGCTCCACATGTACCGCTTCCACCACCCTGCTCCCTCTCAGGTCTATGTTAAAGCTAGTGGACACTAGAGAGCCCGGGCACAGCTCCATTCAGTACAGGCAGCTACTGCCTCCTTCCATCGCCCCAGACTGCCCCCTTCTCCCCCTTACCTTCCATTGTCTCCACATGGGGCAAGGACATATGGGACGGGGGGAAGCGGGGGCTGTGCGACTCCTCCCCTGCAGCGGGAAAACTTCTCTAGGTTCAATGCAGACGACAGTCCCTTCCATGAGGACTTTGTCCAGGCCAGGGAGACCCTGTCTGGACACCAGCCAGCTGAGGCCGGGTCAGTCAGACTGGGAGCTAGAGAGCCAGAGAGAACCGCAGGGGCTGCCTGTGTCCCACAGCCGAAGCCGCTTCATACGATTGTCATTACATCAGAGCATCCCGCAAGGGAGCTTTCCTAAGCCCTGTCCAGAAGAGCTCAGGTTAGCCCCAGGCTGTTCCTCCACCCAGACTGTGGGCTGAGCTCCCCCTGGGAGTCCTGTGACGCCAGCCCCTGGTCTTTAGGGGCCTGGAGACTACTTTCTGGGGCAGAGGAATGGGGGGCTGGCCTCTCCTTGGAGCCGCGGCCAGGAGCAGAGCTGGCCAGCTGGGCCTGACACAGAGGTGACCCTGCAGTTTTTGCAAACCTGCAGCATTGGAATGCAGCAGCCAGAGGGAAAACAAATACCCACAGCAGCTCATCGCAGAGGAGCCGCAGGGCAGGCCCCCAGAGGGGCATCACCTGGGCCAAATGTCTGCACAAGCCTTGGAGACTGTGCTCCCCCCTCAGAGGGGCCCCTCCCAGGCAGGCTGAGGAGCATCAGTAGCTCACTGCAGGACAGCTTTCCTTTTGGGGTGAGTTGTTTAGTGCCTGGAAGGGGTCAGGAAGGAGCAGGGAGCCCCCCAGAGCGAGCCAGGGGCATGTTATGCCAGCAATTCCTCCAGCTGGTTTGATTTGTCCATTCTAAGGTGGCCCTAGAAACCTCCTCCCAAGATCAGCAAGAAAGTTGCCAAGGGGATGCAGTTTGTCAACAGACAAGAAAACACACTTAAACCCTCCCATGCTCCCTGCCAACAGCCCAAGCCCAGCCCTCTGCCCGCAGGGCTCCAGGGGGAATGACAGTGACACCGACTGGCTGCAAATGATTTTGGTAGTGGGGCAAGTGACAGCCCTGGACTCCAGTCAGCCACAGAACAGGGACGAGGTGGGTAGCAACAGGGCAGGCTTCCTACCTATGCCCCTCCGGCCTGCCCTAGAAATAGGTGCAAGAGCCCAGCTCAATTCCATGCTCTGTCCTGTCTCTCTGGCCCCCATCACTCACGGCAGTGTCTAAGCACCTCACAATCTTCACTGCATTTATCCTCACCACATCCCTAGTGGGGAGGGGGTGGGGGGAGTGCTGTTATCCCCAATGTAGAGATAACAACAATACCCAGCTCTTGTCAGCTGTAGCTCTCAAAGCGCTTTACAAAGGCGGTCAGTATCATTATCCCCATTTAACTGACGGGCAAACTGAGGCACCAGCAGGTGAAGTGATTTACCCAAGGTCACCCAGCAGCAGAGCTGGGATTAGACCCCAGGTCTCCTGAGTCCAGGTCCAGTGCACTACCCTACCCATGAGGCAACACTGCTGAGTAAATGACTTGTCCAGAGTGACCCAGGAAGTCTATGGCGGAGCAGGGAACTGAATCTGGGTCTCCCAAGTGCTAGGCTAAAGCCCTAACCACTGACCACCCTTCCTCTGTTGTAGATGCTAATTAACATCCGTTGCAATGGTGGCTGTCAGCACAGGAACTTGCCCACTGAGAATGAGGCAGAGACCCACCAACTCTCTTCACGTGTGCCACCTAACAGCTGGTAGTTGGTGCTAACTCTGGCGACCTGAGCTGCTGACGACCTGCCTACCCCGCAACATCACCCTAGCACCCAGCAACCCAGTAAAATCCAAGTTATGAAGCCCCCGGCGCGGCCTCGGTTAAAAGTGGCGGAATGACGGAAGAGAAAAACCTGCTGGCGAAGAGCTCCCTGGACAGCTGATGGGAGCAAAAAAGAACATGAGCGGAGTCAATTATTCGCCCACCACGTGCTTCGAGATCTACGGAGGAAGAGCTCAGTATTATCACCACCGGCCGGATGCTTGGTCGAATGACAAAGATCAAGACTTTAGTTGCAGCTGGCGTAGCTAAAGGAAAATGACCAGATTGGCGATGTGAACAGAACATGGCCAGAAAGGCTGATCCCAGCCCCAGGTCCCCAGATCTTAGCTTCCATACAACGGAGGCACTTTGCTAAGTCCTCCCTGAAGTTTCTCAGCTTGTATTTCACCCTCCCTCCCTCCCGGGACCCTCTAAGCCCGTCCTCCATACGCACCTGCGTGTGGGGCAGCAAGGCTGAAGGGTAGCGGCTTGTCATGGGGGGACGCCCTGGCTGCTCGGATGGGGTCACCTCGGTGTCCGGGAGGCACTTGCCCTACGACAGAAGCAAAGAAGAAAAAGGGATTGAAAATAAACAGCAGCGACTAACCTGTTAGCAGCTGTCCAGGCCCTCTCAGAGCCAGGCTACTCCAGCAGGCATGGGGGGTGGGGGGGGGGGGGGGGAGAAATCTGGGTGAAATAGCAGGAGGGGCAGAGCCTAAGGGCTGGGGCTGTGTAATCCACTGCAGAAATTCTCGGCTCAGGTTACCGGCAAGATAAATATAGTGTCTTATCTGACCTCACAGGGAGCTGGAGCCCTCCTCTCACATTCCAGCATCGGGGAGGCTTAAAGGGGCAGCCCACAGAGCGCAGCCAGAGGGGTTCTCATGTGTCATGGAGGCAGGGCCCGGCCAGAAGAGGGGTGCTACAGGGAGGGGGGGAAAGGGTGGCGTTCTGGGGCAATGGGAGAAGTAGAGGCTTTGAGGGTAGGAAAAAGGGAGGTTTGGGAGATGAAGAGAAATGGTGGTAAGGGGTCTAAAGGGAAAACGGGTCCTGGAGTGGAGGAAGGGAAGAGGGGGTCAGGTGTGAGGGGGAACCAAAGAAGGGGGTTCTCGGAGAAGGGAAGAGGGGGCTGGGCTGTTACAGGGGGAGAGAGGGGCTGGGGCCAAGGGAGGGGAGATAGGATTCCTGGAGAGACGAGGGAATGGCAGCAGCTGCCCACAAGGGTCTGGGGCACCCCAGGGATGCTACTTGCTGGCCTCCAGCCCAGCCCCCACCTGGCGGGAGGAGAAGCAGCATCCTCCCAAGGGAAGCAGTGGACTTCTTTCCCTGGGGAGCGAGGAGAGGACACAGGCGGGACAGATCTCAACCACGGTCCCTACTGCACGCCTGGCAGGTGCTCTCATACCATGGTGCTGAGTGTGGTACAGGAACCGACACAGAACAGACCCTTGGTGGAGATGGTTAGGAGAAGCCTGGACAATGCACAACCCTACGCTGACTTCGAGGGGCAGGGGGGTCTGCATGGCACCTATGGGTGGCTCCGAGATTCTCTGACCAGCTATGAGAGCTTCACCCCCTGGCCTTTAGTGATGGGAGCTGTCTCCGCCCCTCTCAACTTGCGCTGCTCGGCAGCGGCGGGACAGCCCACCTGGGGGATGGAGATGGGGCCAAGGAAGCCTTTTGCAAGGTAGGCCATTCACCCCTTCTGCCCCTGGAGAGCTCTTCAGGGTGAGGGATACAGGGGCTCCGCGGACACAGAGTGGCAGAAGAACTGGGGAGGTACCTTGCAGGAAGATCCAGGATTAAATTCACTCTGGTGTAACTCCACCCTAAATCAGTTCCATGCGTGAATTGGGTCCAGCTGACTCTACTCCAGAGCATTGGAAGGCAATGACTCAGTCCCCACCTCTTATGAGTAACTAGGCAGGACGCAATTAAGCCACCACTTCCCACCCTTCCCTGCTCATCTGTATGTTACAGCCCAGGCCTGGCTGTGGGAAAACTCTTGGGCCAGTTTTATCCCCGGTGTCACCTCAGGGAGGACAATGGGATGATCCTATTGGGATCTATTTGGTGCTACTACTCCTAATGCTTTATCCCAGCCTGAGCCAGCCTCCAGCAGCAGCCAATACCAGAGCCGGAGCCTTCATTGCCAAATCCTGGAGCGAGGTGGGTACCTGAAGGCCTCACTCCTTGAGATGGACCCCGTCCCCCCATCTTCGGGTGACTGTTGAGGCCATTTTCAAAGCAGCTCCACCCTGAGCAGGGGAAACGTATTCCTCCTCCCAGTGTGTCCAGAGAGTCGCCTCTCTCTGGACCCAGCCAGCAGGATGGCCCCACTCTCCCACAGCCTGGGGTAGGAAGCTGGAGGATCTGGGTCCAGCCCTCCCAGCAACACATCTTCCAGCGAGCAACAGGGAGCATTTGCATGGTACACACACACGCACGCAGAGGGCGTGCTGGCATGGTACAAGTGCTCACATGCACACACAGGAGGCGAGGCACAAGTGCACACACACAGGGGGGATGCAGGCATGGCTCAGGCACACACAGATCACAGGTGGCGCTGATCTCGGGTCGGGAGGAATGAAGCAGACCAGGTACATGCTCCCAGTCCTCCCCAGCCCCACAGCCCAGGCAGGCACTGCCTTATTGTGTGTTTTGGCGGGGGAAGCAGCCCTGGCACATTCTCCCAACTCCCACCCAAGCCTGTGGGAGGAGGGGCAGGTATGGGACACACCCCTACCACTGAGATGACTCTGGCAGGGGGTGAGTGGGGGAAAAGAGACATTTTCTCAGCTAGGCCCAAGCCCCACACCCTCCACTTATACAGAGCCCAGCTAGGGGTTGGCACGACCCACAAGGTGCTGGGCCTGCCCAGGTGGTTTTCAGGGGATGGGGGGGGGGGGGTCATTCACACAGCCAGAACACTGGTGGGAAATAGAGGGCATTGCCCCATTGCCTGGGGGGCAGGGAACTCCTACAGACACAGAGTCTTATTCTGCCCAGGGGTCATATGGACCCTACATCCCCGCCAGGCGGGGCCGGCCCCGCCCAGGGGGGCCCGGCACCCCCCAGCTGCCCCTAGGAGGGGCTGGCACCACCCAGGGGGGCCAGGCACCCCCTAGATCTCCCTAGGAGGGGCTGGCACCGCCCAGGGGGACCCGGCACCCCCTAGGTACCCCCAGGTGGGGCTGGCACTGCCCAGGGCGGCCAGGCAACCCTTAGCTCCCGCCAAGTGGGGCTGGCACCGCCCGGGGGGACGGGCACCCCCTGCGCACCCGGAGCCCCGGGGGCTGGCCGGGCGCGCCTCCCGCACTCACCAGGCTCTCGGGGGGGATAAGCCGGAGCCGGCCGCTTCCGCGGAGCAGCTGGGGGCCCGGCCGAGCCTGATGTCACAATCCGGGCGCAGCTGACGCGGGGCGGGGAGGCTGCTGCTGCCGGGCGGCGTCCCGCGCCCAACTCGCCCCGCGCCGCAGAGCAGCGCGCACGTGGGGCCGGGCCGGGCCCGGGAGCCGCGGGGGGACAGTCAGCCCCGGGTGCTCCGCGTCCGCCGGGTCTCCCTCCATGGGTCTGGGGAGACGAGTGTGGGACAGGGTAGATCGGGCCCTGGGTGCTGCTCCCTAGAGGCTGGGGGGAGATCCCAACCCCTGGAGCTCGGGTCCTCCCACGGGGCAGGGGGAGAGGTGTGGGGGGGAGGCTGGATCCCAGCCCTTGGGTGCTGCCCCTATAGGCCAGGGGAGACAGGACGGACAGAGATCCCAGCCCGTGGGTGCTGCTCTGGGTCCCCCTATAGGCAGGGGCTAGTCCCAGCGCCTGCAGCATGTGTGTGTGTGTGTGTGGGGTCACCCCGGGGGACCCCCTGTGCGGGTCTACCAGCCCGAGCCCTCTGGCTCTAGGGCCCAGGTGGGGCTGGCAGCGGGAGCTGGAAGGGGTCCAATTCTGGAGCTTCCAGCCTGAGAAGAAACAGGGCTGGGAGCAAAGCTGTCCCCCGCCGCCTCTTCCTCGTTTTCCAGGCAGGGCGGGCACCGCTCCCCTTCGTCCCCCCTGCTACTTGGAGCATGTCGGGCCGGCAGGGCTAGCCCTGGGAGCCGGGCAGGTTATAGAGCCAGCTGGCGTGAGAGGGGATTATCTTGCAGCAGTATAGACGCTAGGACACACAGCTGAGCAGTTCAGCTTGTCTCCACTAGAGGGCAGGCTGCCCCTTAGGCAAGCAAATTCAAAGCCCTTGAATCCGGTGCTGGAATAAAGAGGCAGGTGGCTGCGAATCCAACACACAACCGAGGGATTTATTGTGCAGACAGGCTCTTTTGTTGTTCTTGTTTTCCCCCCTTGAACAGCATTTCTCGTACACCAAGCTGTGGAAACACTACAAATGTTCACGAAACAAGACTAGGACACGTCGGTGTGGGTTGGCTGGGTCTGACCCTCCCCCTCCCTCCATTGCATTCACCGTCAGGCCAGGGCTGGCTGGTGGGAGATGTACACGGAGAGATACCTGAGCAGTACAGCAGAGAGATACCTGGGCACTGTACAGCGAACAAGCAGGGCACGGGGCGTTACGGAAGAAAGCAGCTCCCCTAGCCAGCCACCAGGGCTCTTGACACTGCCGTTGTCTCAAGCTCAGCACACACAATCGGAGAGGGGGGGCACATTACAATTAGCTGGGGCCTGCACCCCCCCGCCCCCCAGTCACTATTAACCCTTCCAGCTCCACCAGGTCTTGCCCTCGTCAGTTCCCATGCATGTGATCTTGGTTTCCCATTGCCTCACCTGCATGGCAGCGGGCTGAGTGGGACCTCTGCTCCCCAGTGCCGCAGAGGCTGTTTTTGCCCACCCCTGGGTGAGAGGCCTTTGGTGCTTAGGAGAGAGCTATGTAATACCCTCCACCATCTAGCCTGCCCCTGCTAGGTAGGTGGGCTCAGGAATTTCTTCCCTGGTAAGTCCTGGGGCATTTGATCCCCAGCTTGCTGGGGGAGGGGTAGGCCTTGTCCAGACCCTGTCTCGAGCTGGGGACGCTCTCTAAGCTTGGGGTCATTTTGTGGTTTGGGATGCATTCGCTCCCCCTACGGCTAACCCGTGTCCACAGAAAACACCTGCCTAGGCCCTTTAGGCTCCTAATGAGAGGGAAGGTTGTGCTAAGGAACAGGCCCGCACCGGAGTCTGTTAACCTGCAAGGGACGAAGGCTGCAGCCTTCTCCCCACCCTCCACTAGCACGACTCGGGAGCGGGACTGGGCTGAAGGAGGACAAGGAGCAGAGCCATGTGGGCTGGTCTCGCTAGTGCCTGGAGTCAAACCCAAAGGGTGGCATGCAGGGAGGAGAGCCTGTGGCTTGGGGGCAGCCCCAGCTCCTGCAATCTCCCCCTGATCCCCAGCGGGAGACAGCCATGTGTGTTAATGGGGGTATGTCACAGAGCAGCTTCCACTGGTGCCAGAGGAGTGGGAGGTGGCAGCTGCCTAGGTCCCCTTCCCTATATCTCCTCTCTCCCCAAGGACAGTGGCTTCTTCTCTGGGAGCGAGCTGCCCCCCCCCCCAAGTGTTTCTTCACACACACACACACCCCTTGCAAGCTGGGGTGAAAGGAAGATGTAAGTGCTATCTGTGTCTCCGCCCACGGGACCACTGCCTGGAGATCATGCAGTGAGCGGTGCTGGCCCCAGCTCAGCAAGGGGTCTCCCTTCACAGCTAACCCCTAGTCTCCACGGAGCAGGATTAGTCAATGCCCAAGGAGCTCTAGGCCTTGGCCCACTGACTAGTTTAAAGGGCTGCTGCCTCAGTTCCTTAGTTCAGGATTAATTTAAAAAACAACCAACTCCTATAGCAACTGCCATCCTCTGATCTTACGGTGAGGACTTAAGCCCAACGGAGCATGGATGAGTGATGGGCAAGTGTTCTTATGCAGGGCTGCAGATGCACCTCTGTCCTAAAACCTTCCGCACCCCTTGCTGTTTCAGTGCTGGGGCCCCCTCCATCTGTCTATCCCTGCACCACAATCTTGAGACCTTCAGCACCCCTTGCTGTCTCTGTATTAGAGTGTCCTTGTTGCTCACACCCCCAAGACTGATCTGTTTAAATGCTGGCCCTTTCCTATGCAGACAAAGCAGTCATACCAATGATCATGGCTTTGTGCAACACGGAAGCGATGGCTGCTAAGAACAGGCTGAGAGCCCACCAAATTCATCTCACCAGGCAGGATTCAAACCCAGCTCCCCAGAGGTGAAAAGCTAGTGCATGCTACTCTATCCCATTTGCCTGACATTGCCTAAGTCAGGACAAGCCTTTACCCTGGGCAACCTTGTGTTGCTGAGCGAGCGTCTGTTCTCCAGGCTGGGGTGGTAGCCAGGACTCCCCAGTTGGTCCCCTAACTCTTTGACCCTCTCTCTTTTACCAGAGTCGGGTCTGGGGGCCCTACTGGCTTTCCCTCCTTGAAAGACAAAAAAAGGGGACAAGACAAGCTGCTCCCTCGAGGCTATAGATCCCCCTGCCACCGGGACAAACAAACAAACAGAACGTGCTATGGAAGAAGCTGCACCATCTAGCAGAGCGCGAGGGAATGCTGCCATGCGTTGGGTCCTTTAATACTGCTTAATACACCCACCCCAGCCCCCAGCGTGTTTCGGACGTGTGGTGTGATGGCAGGGCGGGCGGGCTCGGTAGATATACAGCTATATAGAGAGATATACACAGAGAGATTTCCTTGGTTTCAAATCGTTCATGGTCTTCTCTTGCAAAGGGCCACGTTTGGGCGGCGGGGCTCGGCTGGGCGGTTCGGTCGCTCCTTCCCTTCACAGGGACACGAAGTCCACAGCTTGCAGGAGCGGCAGGGACAGGAGCAGAAGCAGCAGCCAGGAGGTGTTCTGAATCAAGAGGCTGATGCCAGCACATTTCTCCAGCTTGTCTGCCAGGGCAGGGGGAGGGGAAAAGAGAGACGAGGCAAAAATGAGATCCCCGGGGAAAGAGGAATGACGGGGTGCTGGGAGCCGGCACACCTGGGTTCTCTTTCCGGCTCCACCACGAACCAGCTGCATGACCTTGGGCAAGTCACTTCCCCTCCATGGGCCTCTATTTCCCCTCCCACTCTGTGTCTTGTCTAGCGAGACTGCGAGTTCTTTGGGGCAAGGGAGCACTTCCCACTCTGTCTTCTCCACGCCTGGCACAAGTGGGGCTCTGATCTCGATTGGGGCCTCTAGGTCCTACTGCAGTACAAACAATAACCATCAAGTCAGGGCTCCATCCACTCGCGTGTCCTCTCTCTGACAATGGCCAGCACTAGCTGCTTCAAAAGCAGGTGAAAGAAACCCCTAGGGGACAACTAGGCAAGATCCTGCCCATAGGGAAGTACCTTCCTGACCCCAGGCCATGAGAGGTGGGGTGCAAGGTGCTTTGTGGCACTCTGGGGTGGGAAAAGGCCTCTCCCCAGCAGAAAGCCTACAGACACTATGTTCCAGATGGACAGCCTTGGAGGCTGGCGTCCCTTCCCTACAGAACAGTCACAGGGTGGGCAGAGGTCGGGCTCTTCCCCTTATGCTACCTTGCTGATCTGTCCTGGGTCTGATGTGTTCTGTGTACCCAGCAAGGTGTACTGGCCCCCTTTAGTCCTTAGTTTCTGCTGAGCCAGGGTAACAAAGGGGCCAATTCATACCAACTATGATGGGTTCTTTGGGGTGACATTAGCAACTGTCCACTGAGACGCATCGAACTCAGCCCACGTGTGGGCTGCCAAGCAGCCAGAGACAGTTCTACAGATCTGGGCTAGGTTTGAACAGGCTCCGATCGGGACCATTCTCCAGCGCAGAGCTGGCTCTAGGATTTGCAGGGCCCAGTGGGAAGCTGGGTGGGTGGGTGCCTCCGAGAGACGCCTGCAAAAGGCACAGGGCACTGGAGGGCGAGAGGGGTTTGGCTCCAGGCAAGGATGTGTGTGGGGGAGGGGTGACTCTGTTGCTGGCCCTGCCCTGGCTGCAGTAGGTTGGAAAGCATTAGCATACAGGCCTTTATCTCAGAAAAGCATTGGGCACAGGGCTTAAATGGGCAGAGGGCATCAGGTGGGCCTGTGAGAATCAGTGTCCCTTGGGCCATCAGTAATAGAGCCCTGGAGGGCAGAGGGGGGCACACAGGGATAGGTCAGCGAGAAGCCCAGGGGTGCTAGGGTCCCCTCCCCTGCCCACCTTTGATGACGGTGATGTTCCTTATCTGGTTGCCGGTGTAGTCACCGGTGATCTTCAGCTCGCAGATGTAGATGCCCTCGTCTGCGGTGGTGAAGTCGAACAGCTGCAGGCACACCAGGTCCTTTGACAGGGTGATGTTGGAGCGTGCCTTGAGGCTGTTCTCAGGGACGTTCAGGTTGCTCTGGATCACCCGCTTCCTGTTTTCCTTGAGCACGCTGAAATCGTACGTCAGGAAGTTGCTGGTCTTGTTTTCGTAGCGGCAGTCCACGCGCAGGCTCTGACCCAGCAAGCAGGCGCTCAGCTCCTTGATCTTCTGGCAATGGGCAACCTGCAGCACTGGGACAGGCCAACAGGGTCAGGCTCGGGGGGACGGGGGACACCCCCGACACCCCTACCGCTGCCCCTTGCTCCAGTGCATGCAGCAGTGAATCCACATGCTATGGAGACACGTCACAGTTTCTGGCTAAACCACACACGCACAGGGCTAGAGGAGCCAAGACTTCCTGCTCGCAAAATGGAGACTCTCTGTTCGCCTGCAGCAGTAGTTTGGCTTTTAACCATTGGGGTTGTGCTGCTAGCGAGTGAGCTCTCTCCCCCACAAAGCCAGTGCATTCCACTGTGGGGTCACTGCGAAGCAGGAGAGATGATAACATCCCCCCACCCCACAATGTCCCTGGACCCACAGTCTATCCAGTCACCTCCTCCCCACACCCCAGCCTGCAAATCGCTTGCCACTCCAGCACAGAGGAAATGAGAACGGGGGGGGGGGGCAGGGTCAAGACCAGTGTCTGCTGTACCCTCATAGGGCCCTTTGTTATGGGGAAGGCTGCATTTTAGGTCCCTTACTCCAAAGCACATCCATTCAATGGGGCCCAGCTGCCCTGGGGCAGAAACCCAGCACGGCAGCCCATGTGCTATGAAATCATACTAGCCACTGGGTGCACCTTGGCATAGACAAAGCCTGCTTGTTGGTCCCTGTGTAGCTAGCTGCATCAATCTAGCTCTCCCCCGCCTCGTTTTGTGTCTGGCCCCCCCACGGGAGGATGCGGTGGGCCTCGCTTTCTCTGGAGTGAAGCATTACAGCTTATGTCTGGTCTCTCCAGCCAGCGACACTTATGGAGCATGGCCACTAGGTGACAGCATAATTGCACCACGGGGCCCCTACCTGTCAGGATGACAGCGATGCTGATGGTGGGATTCATCTTTCTGCCCTCTGTGCTGGGGCTGTCAGCGGTGGAGAATGGCGAGGGGGGCCTGAGCAGGAGGAGAACATGCTGGTTAGTGACCCGACCGGGATCTGTGCGACCCTACGTACACACCTACAGGCAGGCACGTGACCACACCCGGGCATGCCCATAAATGCACACAGAGGCACCTGGGCACATGTGAGCACACACAGACAGGTATCTGTGCGTGTGCACACCCAAGGCACATCAACATGGACACATGCAGCGAGTGGTACTTGGGACCGGAGCCGAAGCCCACTGCAGCAAGTGGAAAGACTCCCGTGGGCTTTGGCTCAGGTCTTACGTGACCACACGCTCACCTGAGCACGGAGATGGGCGCGTGCGCTCGGACGCAACGTGCCAGTGAACGCACATGAGCAGAGAAAGGCAGGCGCACCCCCTCAGTGAGCAGCATGCGCAGCCCCTTATGTTTGTTTATAGGTGCTCTCTCGCATTCGGATCTCACTTATACTGGGCCCATCACCATGGTATCTGTGCACCCACCAAGGAGAAACGTGGGCTGTGATTCTTCAAAAGAGTGGGAGGGGAGTGAGGTGCCCAATTCCTATCAAATTTCAGCTCCTAAGTCCCTTAGGCTCCTTGGGAAACACCACCCATGGTGCTCATCACCATGGCATCTGAGCCCCCTGTGACACGCATTAAAGCAGGTCACACAAATGCATGTGCCTGCAGATGTGTGTGTGCACCGCCACCTCCCCAGCACGCCCAGCTCCAGTGCTCTCATGCCTGGCCCATGGCCCTTGCACTAGCACGCTCTGTGCCGGGGGCACATTTACAACACCTGTGAGTTCCCACACGGTCCCCAGATGAAAAGGGAGGGGGGCTGAGCTGCAGCATCAGGCAGCTCAAGCCCACTTAATTCCTCTCTTTGACCTGACTCCCCTCCACACCCCCAAGCTCAGACACATGGCCTGGCCCCTTGCAGCAGGCTGGGTTGGTGGGAGTGAGCGAGGATGACTCATAGCCATGCAGTGTGAGAAAGGGGCCAAGAACACAGCTGAGCAGAGGAGTGAGGGGGGGTGAGGCAGCCAGACATGGAGCTTCTACCTGTGGGGATTACAGTGCTTTTTGGACCCACTTTGGCTATGCGGGGCCAGGAGCTGGTGGTATGACACAGGAAGGGAGCAAGGCTGCAGCAACTGGGAATGAAAAATTCCCTGTGTCTGGCAGGCTCCCTCTGGCTTCCTTGCAGCGTGTGCAATGGGAGGGAGCTGCTATTTTGGCTTGTGCAATCCTCAGAGCCTAAAACCGTGGGAGGGCCAAGTGACTGCACGAAGAATCCAACCGCAGGTCTTGGGAGCCAGATGGTCCAGCTCCCTTTGGGGGGTTGGGAGAGAAAGGGGAGCCAGAGAGAGAGTCATCTTCGCCAAGTTAGCAGGGGCTGGGGTGGGAAAGACGTGCGTATCCGTGTGCATGCAATGGCGTGCGTGTGTGAAGTTGTGTTCGCACACGAGAGAAAAGGGCTGGGCACAACTGCATGATAAGATGAGTGTGCGCCTGTGGCAGGAACGGAGCCGTCTGTTTGCCAAGCAGAAGAGGGCGCTGTAGAGTCTGGGGGCAGAGTTAGAGACATTCTGCGCCTACACCAGCCTGAGGTGCTGCCGAGGGGACACTGAGTTTGGACAGGTCTAGATCCCCTCAGCAGGAGGATACTTTTTTGCAAGAGCAGCAGCAGGGGCATGCACAAGGGGGAAGGGCAATCAGGGGCACCCCCCCAAATAATCATCGGGGGCACAGAACTCCTCCAGCCCCGGGAGCTCCTTTCACTCTGTGGCTGCAGGGAGGAGAGTGAGTTCCTGCAGGAGCTGGGGCGGGGAGTGGAAGGGAGGGAGGGAGGGAAGAGCGAGCTCCTGCTGTGAGGGGGGGGCACATGATGTGCATGCCCCAGAGCAGCAGCAAGGAAATGATTAATACCAGAATGATTAATTCACCCTGAGTGCTATGTGGAATGCGTAACTATATATATTTTCTTCCACTCAGAGAGAACGGCCCCGTCTGTGCAGCCTTTGCAGAAAAGGGCTGCTTGCAAAGTACAACTTCCAAAGGGCAGGGACCACTCGAGTCTCATTTGGTCCCCAGGACATTGGTCCTTTTGACGCCTTTGACTTTCCGCTGCCCCTACGCATGCGATCGACTCTGCTTACCTATGGCAACTCCCAGAGGACCCACCCTAGGCACCAAATCCTACTCCCTCCCCAAGCGCAAATGAATCCTAGGGGTGAGGGTGGATCAGCGCCTAAACAGGGGCACAGATTGGCCCTGGACGGCCGCGTTTGGGCTCCTTACAGTCCCTGCTCCTCTCTTAGGCTACTGTCTTCAATGCAGCGATTTCTCTGCTTAGCCTAGCTCCAGGGAGAGGCGCCACTTTGCCGCACAGAGCAGCCGTGTGAGCAGCTGATGCGTCGGCCAAACTCTAATTAGAAGCAGCATCTCCCTTGCATGGAGCCAGGACTCAAGCTGTGGATAACGTTGGCGTCAGCGCTGCAGTGAAGACAAGCCTCTAGCCTCACCCATCTGTTCCAGACCCCTCTGCACAGGGGCGGATTAGGGGTTTGTGGGGCCCGGAGCCAGAGCAAGTGGGGGCCCCTCCCCACCCCTTCCACCTGCCGGCTTGGGAGCAGGGGGTGGCCCTGCCTCGCCCACCGCTCCTGCTAGAGACGGGGCACAGCGGCTTGTCTGTCAGGTCCGCAGCCCTCCGCTTTCCACTGCAGCAGTGTCACAGGAGGAGCTGCAAAGAGAGCGAGAGGCTGAGAGGAGGGGAGGGGGATGTGAAGGGAGCGTGTCTGGGCGGTGGTGGGGGCCGGCAGCCCTAGAAATGTGTGTGTGGCAGAGGTGGGGAGAAGAGGGCTGTTTGCAGGTGGGGGGAGAGAGTGACAGAAAAGGGATGTGAGTGCAAAGGGTGTGGCTGTGTGTGCTTGCAGAGGGCTGTGTATGCAGGCTGCTCTTCCCCGCTTCCCATGTTGGTTTGAGTAAGGCCCAAGCTAAAGATCTGTGTGTGTGTAGGGGGGTCCATTCACAGATACCCTCCCCTGTTCAGGAAACATGCAATGTTCCTTGATTTAAAAACCAGACAACTCCCCCCACCCCTTCTCATTTAGAACTGAAAAAAAGTTGTTTAAATATAAAAATTCTCCTTATTCCTTCCTCCAGTAGCCATATCCTGAGCATGTGAAGCAAAGTCCCTCTGCTTCCCCTGAAAACATCCCCCCACTCCAATGATCCCAGCCCCAGGGACTCCATAGCGAGGGGCGTGGTGACCACAGATGCTCCTACGGCATCTCCATCTGTCATCAGCGGTTCTCAAGGTGTTCTACTGAGGGGCATAGGTATCACCTGCCCCATTACACAGAGAGGGGATGTAACCACCAAGGTTACATGGCCAGTCAGCAGTCAGTCCAGGAAAAGAACCCAGGAATCCTGGCTCCCGAGTCCCAGTGCCCTCCTAACCGCTAGCCATTCCCTCCCAGAACTGGGAAGAGAACCCAGGAGTTCTAGCTGCTAGTGGCCCCGCTCTAACCTCAGCCACCACCCTGATGGGCATGATAATAGAAACTGCTGACTCCAGCCCTGCCCACACCCACCTGACCCATCCTGAGCCCCCCCCATACCCTCCCAGGGAGACAGGCTGGGCTGGGTGCCGACAGCCCACAGGCTGTAGCGGGGAGCACAGAGCTCAGATCCCAGCAGATCAAAACCAATTTCCAATGTCAGTGAAATCTCTCCATGGGGACTAGCCTTTAGGCAACCTCCTGCCCAGCAACTGGCCTCTGCTCACCAAAATATTGACCCCCCCGTCACCCCTGGGGCAGCCTGAACTGAACCCCAGTGGCAGAGAGCCCGCAAACAGGCTAGCCCCGGAGGACCTGCCATGGGGAGTGTGTAGGGATGGCCACCGGCTTGGCTGAGCAGACGACCCCAGGGACCTCGAGGGCAAAAGTGTCTTGCAAGTTGAATGCAATTTGTCCTCCCCCCCCCCCATGGCTGTCCCGCTCCCGGGGGGGTTCTAACTCCCACCCCCAGGTGAGTGTGCTGCTGATTTACAGGGCCTGGTTTATTTTTATTTCTGTTCCAGGGTTTTCAGCGCCCTCCCCCAGGCTGTGTTTTCTGGGATCCAGTCTGCTCTTGTCTCATCAGGCGTGGGAGCAGAGATGAGTCACCAGAGCGGAGGAGGTGGAGAGGGAAGAAGGGATGGGGGAGGAGGAAGGCAGCAGGGGTGGGCTGAGAGGTGCAGGCAGGCATGGGGCAGAGAGGCGAGGAAGGGGTTCCCTGTCTCATCACGAGTCCCTCCCAGAATCTGCTCCCAAGCGCCGATCTGCAGCCAGACCATCCATCCTCTCCCGCCCCAGCCCAGTCCCACAGCTGGCCATTGCCCCCAACCCCACCGCGCTGGGTCACCCTCTATCTCCCTCCTTCTACCGGCTACTCCCCCCTTCTACCAACGCCCCCGGCGCCACTGCACCATTCCGCAACGCAGCCTGCAGCGCCGGGACTGCAGGACGGCTGGGCTGTGCACTGGGGCTTGGCCAGGGCGCCTCACTGCAGTACTGGGGGCTCTGGCAGCATCAGCGGCGTTGCATCGGCAGGTGGGGTCCCCGCAGCACGGCCTGAGCTCGCAGGGCTGCTGCCCGCTGCAGAGCTGGGGGGAGCATCACTGCAATTCTTAACCCCGCCCCGAGGCTGCCCCGGCTCCAGTCTCTCTGCTCCCCGCGGGAGCTGGGGAAAAAGGCGAAGGACCCCGGTGCTCTGGGCCATACCCTTCCCCCATCCCCAGCAGGCTGGAGAGAGGGTGAGGCGGGCCGGGCAGGTAGAAGCTGGCGAGCAAGACAATCAGACGAGCAGGGCTGTGCCTCTGCAGAGCATCCAGCCCCCCCGTCCCAATTCCCCGGCTCTCCATCACCGCCCCCAGCCGCCTGCACCTCTGGGCTGCGGCACTGCCTCGCCCCCTGCCCGGCTCAGACCCCAGGCTGCGTCCCCCGCTCCGGGCTAGGGGACCCTAGCGGCCCCGCATCCTCACCTGCCCGGGCGCTGCGCTCCGTCTCCGCCCGCCGACTGCTGCTGCTGCTGCTTCTCCTCCTGCGCGGCTCTGCTCTGGGGTGCGCCGCGCTGCGCCTGCAGTTTGGGGAAGGGAGGCGCCGGCGCCCCCGCGAATCAGGAGCGGGGCTGCCAGCCCAGCCCCACCCCCTGCAAGCCCCTGCAGTGGAGACGGCCCTGCCCTCTGCAGTCCGGCTGCTTCCCAAGGCCTGTTGTCAGCGCCTGGCAGGCGCACAGCCTGGGCGGGTGTGTGTGGAGCAGGCAGGCCCTGGCTGGGGGACAGGTGCAGAGAAAAGAGCCCTTCCCCCAGGGGGCTCTCAGCCTTTGAGCCCATCTGCCCAGTAGCCCCGGCACGGCCGAGATGCCAAGAGGGCATTAATGGTGCCCGCTGCACCGAGGGTGGTGATTGCTGTGTGCCGGGGAGGTGGGGGTTAGGGACATGGCAGCCCACGCTGCTACCCTCCAGGGGGGAGGTCTCGGGGCACCCCCTGACGCTCCCCACATTCCATCCCCCTGTGCAACAAGGGCCCCCACTGCCAGAGTCTCTTTCGTGCAAGCAGCCTCCTTCTGGCATCGGGGGGTGGGTGGTTTGGCACTCAGGATCAGGGCCCCAACCCATCCCGGATGGACGGGTTGAAGACCCTGGGCCCTAGGCCTGGAAGCAGAAGCGAACAGGGCGGGGGAACCATGGCACAAACCACCTCCTAAACTGGCCCCACCCTATGGGACACAACTTAGGGCAGCAGCGGCTAACCGTGGAGCTGAGGCTGATGGCCCCGTGCTCTCTGGCCCAGGCACCTGGTGACAGATAGGATGGACTGCTCCGTCCCGGCGCCCACACCTGGGCCACGGAAACCTCACAAAAGGGTGGAGTGAAGCGACCCTCGTGGCTGGAGTCCCGCTGTCTTGCACCTTGAGTTGTCAATTTCTGCTGTGTACAGGGAGCCTCAGACCCTCCCCGCACGTGAAGGCTGGGGGAGGGGGAGGCCAAGGGGCTGGTGTTTGACGGGTGGCAATGAGGGGACAAACCGTAAGGCATGGGTCATGCAGCACCCGGCCGCGTTCGCTGCAGACCCAGATTGGGCAGGGCAACAGCTAGCACCTCTTGTCATGTTGCCGCATCCCCCCCTTAACGCCCCCCCTGCCACCCCTCCACACCCACGACCACACATACTTGTGTGTGAAGCCCCACCTCCCATTTCAGGTTTGGCCCCATTTTTGGAAATGGGTGGTTCCCTTAGAGGTGACATTTCCCCGGTTTCCATGGGAATGTTGCTCTTCCCTGGCGCAAAAATGTCAACAGCATGGAAGTCATCTCACTTCACTCCCACAGGCGGGCTGCTCTTAAGGGAAAAGAGAGGCCTCTTTTCACTCCCACATAGCTCTGGGCCCAGACTCCCTGCTGGGCTGTTTGCACAAAGTGCAAAAGCAGCTGCGCCCCCTGAGGACCTGGCTAGCTGACACCTCCCTCCTGCATCGAGGAGTGCTTAGGTGATGCAGGGCTTCTGTGGCATTAGCCAGTAGCGACTGGAATAAAATAGAGTAGCCCGGAGACTGCTCTACTTGACAGGGGCTGGGCTGGTAGCTGGATGGCCCCAGAGCTGGGGATGCAAGGAGGACGTGAAGGTGACAAAGACTTTGCCTCTGTCACAGCCCCTCGTGTACACAGGCAAGCGGCAGTTTGCACCAATGGAGCATGCTCTAACGTGACGATCAAAACACCTTTGCACTGAGCTGGCCGGGCCCCTGGGCTTGAGCAGAAACTGGTGAAACGCCCCAAGTTCTTGGCAAAGCTGAAGCGAAGGCCAACAAGCTCGCAGACCCCAGGAGTTCAGATGACGCTGTGAATATTGCACCTTGGCCTTGTGCCTGGGCAGCAACCGTATTCTTAGGCAGCGCAAATGCCTCAAGATCTGACCTGCCCCCAAAGGGTCCCCTGGACAAGCAGCTGAACAGGTCTGTGCTGTGAAAGTTGATACAGAAGTCACATTCTGCTCTAGCAAAGGCCAGTCCCCTGGCGCCATCCTAGCACTGAGGTTTTGCTAGCTGGCTGGGCAGCAGGATATTTGCTAGATCTACAGAATCTTACCCACAGCTGCGCTCTCACAAGGCAGCCCGGTTTCCTATAGGTGGGGTGGGGGCCGGCAACAGCACAGCTGTGAAACAGGAGAGGGGACACAAAATGTTGTTGGACTCTCTATCCCTGGAGAGGCGTCTGAAATGCAAACCTCGGAGGAGAGCCAGAGCTCTCCCTGCTGGGCGGAGCAGCTGGGGGCCCAGCGCTGTGTGAAAGACACACATCAGAACGCAAACGCAGCACATACCACACAGCGATACGGTGCTGTATAACACCCGGTGACACTTTTCAGGGTTACCCGAGGGGTCTGGGGTGCAGGGCTGGTGCTACCATTAAGGCGAACTAGGCGGTTGCCTAGGGCGCCAAGATTTGGGGGCGCCAAAAAGCGGTGCCCCCAATTTCCCCCCCCGCAGCAGCTCCCCACCCCCCCAGCCAGGGGAGCCATGCGGCAGCTCCCCACCCCAGCTCACCTCTGCTCCGCCTCCTCCCCTTCTCCTCCCCTCCCAGGCTTGCGGCGCCAATCAGCTGATTGGCGCCGCAAGCCTGGGAGGTGGGAGAAGTGGAGCAGCAACGGCGTGCTCGGGGAGGGGGCGTAGCAGAGGTGAGCTGGGGTGGGGAGCTGCTGCACGGCTCCCCGGGCTGGGGGGGTGGGGAGCTGCCGCGGGGGGTGTGTGCCTCAGGGTGGGGGGGAGCTGCCGCAGGGCTCCCCACCCCAGCTCACCTCTGTTACGCCCCCTCCCCGAGCGCGCCGTCGCTGCTCCACTTCTCCCGCCTCCCAGGCTTGCGGCGCCAATCAGCTGTTTGGTGCCACAAGCCCGGGAGGGAGAGAAGCAGAGCAGGGCGGTGTGCTCGGGGAGGAGGTGGAGCAGAGGTGAGCTGGGGCGGGGAGCTGCCGCACGGCTCCCCGGGCCGGGGGGTGGGGAGCTGCCACGGGGGGGCGCCTCAGGGCAGGGAGGGGGGGAGGGGAGCTGCTGCAGGGCTGGGGCGGGCGCAAGGTGGAAGTTTCACTTAGGGCGCGAAACTTCCTTGCACCGGCCCTGCTGGGGTGAATCAGGACCACCTGCTCACAGGAAGAGGGGCACTGTCTGTGTCCACCTGGGGAAACCACTGGTGCTGTGCCCTGGGCTCCACCAGCCCCGCTCTCTCCCAAGGCAAGCTACCAATTTACGCCCCACTTTGTTACACTCCAGTGGCCCGACCCTTGTCTTCTGGACACCCACAGGGTACAGTGAGCTACCACCCCCAGGGAAGCAGTGCCCCCCACTTCACTGGTTTCACCTCAGTCCAACGTGCTCTTTAGCACAAGGCACTCAGACATGTCTATGGTAAAACCAAACTGAAGTTTATTTCACAGTGTGTCAGCTAGAGATTCAAATACAAGCAAGTGTAAGGGTTTGGAAACACAAGGTTACAAGTAAAAATATCCAAAGTGCAATCTATAGCCTGTACTTATTAGTGAGTTATCTTCCCATCTACTAAGGTATTTCTCACCCAATGGTCAATCCTTGCAGTGCTTGTCCAGGGGCCATCCACCTTTCATGAGCACTCCTGCTGCCAGCGTCTCCTCCATAATGAATAACATCCTCTGCCCTATCTTCTTCCTTTGTACAGTTACAGACTACTGTCTCCCAGCCCAGGGGATCCCCTATTCTCTTGGGGGGTCTTTTGTCCTTGTAAAGGCTTAAATTTGCACCTGGTCCAGCCACTAAACACAAGAGGTGGGCTGGCTCGACAGATGTGGATTGTTTGGAACACAGCGTCCCACTTCACATAGCTCTGGAATTGTTTCCCCGTATGAGCATTGTCCTGGTTATTGGCAGAGACCACACGTGACCCCCATTGGTGAATACTGAGAAGATGGTTGGGCACAGGGAACACACCTGCCTGGGCATGTCCGTGTCACACAAATCCAGAACTGATTTCACACATAGCAACATGCAGAGAGAAAAACAACACTGTAAACACACATCAACACAATAGACAGACACTACATGCACATTATTGTAAGCCACCAATTCCGCACACAAACAGCAGCATATAACAAACACACCGAGCAGCACAACACACAGCAATGCTAATACACGCATGCTATGGCAAAGAGAGATGAAAAGCACTCGGTGACTTATAGCCAGGAGTGAGTGTGCAGTTTCTGGGCAGCGTTGTCCGTTTTTAATCAGTGCCTTTCCTTCCCATGTGTTTTGCAGCCATTTGGACATTAAGCGCTTGCAGAAGTTTATAGGCTGGAGTCTTTACTGCAGATCAGAAGCTGGCTCCCTTCCATGCATCAGAGAGCAGCAGCCACCCTAGCCCTCCAGGACACACTTGATGAAGAAGGTAGGACTGCTTGTTAGAGTGAGCAGCTACATCGCCATCACCGGCCCCTCCAAGCTGCTCTTTGGAGGTGGCACATCTCCTGGGAGGAGAGAGGGCAGAAGGCGCGCTCAGCAGTTGTCCCTTCTCCCAAGCCAGCAAAGGAATCGCATGATCCAGGCTAGCCCAAGACAGCTGGGCAGATGTGAAGCCTTAGAGGTGAGGATAGAATGGGGGGAGATCAGGTCTCCATGAAGGGGCTGGCAATGGAGGAATATCCCCCAGACACCAGGCAAAGGAGAATGACACAAAGGAAAAGCAGAGAGCTGGTGCAGCCTTCCCCCTCCAGAAGTCTGCTGGAGTGATACCTAAGGCGAGAATGCACTCAGAATGTGACAGACCTACAGACAGAGGAGTAGGCAGGGTGGCCCAGACAGACCTACAGACAGCGGGGTAGGCAGGGCGGCACAGACAGATCTACAGACAGGGGGTAGGCAGGGTGGCAGACAGACAGACATTCCAGGAGACCAGATCAGCTTGAATGCCCCAAAGCCCTTGCCCACTATCACATCTCCATCCTGCTCAGAGGAAAAGGCCCCTCCCTTGCAGCCTGCTTGAATTCACCTGTCAGGGTGAAAGCCGTCCCAGTGTGGCTCGGCCATGCTGGTAACACAGAGGGCTCAGCGTCTCTGGGACCCCGCTGGTGCTATGGTTGCCCCAGAGATAGGTCAAGATGCCTTGGGGTCTTTGCCCTCAATCCAGAGAGGCCCCTGCTGTCCCCTCTCCCCTGGTGGGGAGCATCTGGGTGGAAGGTCAGACTGCTCCGTACAAGGCTGCTGCGAGAAGGGCTGGCTATCCCAGGAGCTCCAGGTGAAAGGGAAGGAGCCAGGTGCTGTCCCCACTCCTGAGAGTGACAGCGAGACATCCTGGTGCAGTTTAATGACCTTCTGCATCTCAGAGGGACGTAGCTGCCTCAGTGATCTCCATGCCCCGCTCTGTGCTCAGGGTGCCCCAGCAGCAGGCCTGTGACTACATATCCCACCAGCCCCCATGGCCCGGAGAGGAACAGAAAAGAAAGGGAGCAAATGCAGCGGGAGAGCCCCTTCTTGTGGGGCAGGCAGGCAGGTGGGGGAGGGGGGAGATCCTGTGGAGCCCTGCTGAGAATCCACCACCCCATGTGCCTGTTATGATGGATAGAAAAGGGTCCACCCCAGCCCCATGAATCACAGCGCGCTGGTGCATTGTGGGGCTCGCTCACAAACACAGCAGCCGAGTGCCAAGCCGCTCCCACAATCAGACAGAGCCGCCAGGCATGGGCTGGGAACATGCCAGCAGGATGCAGCCCAGCCCAGCGGTTCTGCACCCGCCAGCCCTGGGTGGGGGATTGGCTGCAGCAGCCAGTTCCAGGTGTGGGGTGACACACTCAGCCGGTGAGCTCCTGGCCGACGGTTTGAACCCAGGCCAGGGCGGGTGCTGGCTGCTCCGTGGCAGATGCATCCTAGCCCAGGGACAGAAGGGAAGCAGTTTGCATCTCCCCCATTCAGTGGCTCTGGGGGTTGGTGCAGCCCCCGGTGTGGCCCAGGGCAGCTCAAGCTGTGGCTCTAGGTCAATGCCCCCCCATGGGCATTCACAAGGGTGCACAATCTTGGGCCGCAAGAACATCCTGGCCAGTTGTCCCCTCCCTCTTTGGCCCCAGCCTGTGCTCTGCATCGAAGGCTGCTGAGTCTTCTCTGTACCTGGGCGTAGGCGGGTTCCCTATGCTAGGGAAATGTCCCTGGGAGGCCTGTGTGCCGGGCAACAGAGACCCTGCCGGACAGATGCCCCCATCACAACACCCCTTCCCATGCCGGCAGGTTCAGCAGATAGGTGGGTGAACAAGCAGGCTGTGGAGTCCGACCCCCCTCTCAGCCCTTCTATGTCCCAGTGGAGGTATGTAGGGGGTGGGGTGGAGAGCTCACCCTGCCCACAGGAGATCTGCTCTGTGGACAGAAGAATTCGCGTGCGGGGACTCCCTGTTGGGCTCCTTTCCCACAGTCGATTCCCTGGAGATAAACTCAAAGCACAAGCATGAAGCAGTCCTGAGCCCCCGGGCCCCAGCCCCCCGGGGAGCCTCCCTCCCAGCACAGCTGCCACGGTGGCCAGGAGAAGAGCAGCGTGGCTGCATTGCAGTGCTGCGGGAAATGGAGGGCTCAGGCATTGTCCCGTGAGCTGGGGCTCTGGAGCAAGGAGCCAGGCCTGCCCAAGCCACGGCTTTCGCCTCTGCTTCTTACCTAAGCCAGCTGCCCGCTTTGCTCCCCGCACTGCTCCCTCCTCCCGCTGCACCCCGTGCCCGCCCTGAGCTGCTGCACTCAGCCGGCCCACCTATCGGGCGCTTTAATGAAGCTCAAGCTAATGGAAACCCTTGGCATCCTCTCTGCTCAGCGTGTAGCCATTACCCACCACAGCCTTCCCGTCACAGGCAGCCAAGTAGTTACCGGACCAAGGTGCCGAATTCTGCAGGGACAGAGCAAAGAGGCCGGTGTGAGCAGGAGGCAATGGAGCCAGAGATTGCGGCTCATACCCTGGCTGATTAAAATCCCCATCCCCCTCTCAGCACTGCAGCCTCCTTCCCCAGTTCCTGGGCTCTCCGTGGGAGTCTCCCTTGGCCCCCAGAGCAGCGACGGGTGGGGTTCAGATGTGCTGGGTTTCTGTATTCCGTGTGCAGTGCTAGGCTGTATCCAGGAGCCATCCTGCCCATCGAAAACAAAGCTGCCTAGCTGTGGGGAAGCCATGCCCTCAACTGGGAACACAAGAACCGGCCAGGAGAATGGCTGGGCCCTACAGACACTGTACAGACCTCGGCCCACATTCTGCACTGAAATGCAGTCCCTTGGCATTGCAGCACCCTTCCCCCTGGTTCTCGCTCCAATTCTTCCAGATTTTCAGCATGTTTCTTGCCGGACACATCAAATTTAAAACCAGTGAAAGGTGCCAGCGCCGGGGGCCGCACCGTGCATTCCCGGCTCCCCCTCACGTCAGCATGCCCCCATCCTGCCCTGGAGGGACCAGGGCTCAGCCTGAACTCCCTTCTCCACCTCCAGGGCCCACTCAGTCCTTGGCCTTTCTGCTCACGCTGCCAGTGAGCGGAGCCCCGGGTTGTGCCCACTGTGAGGTAGAAGCCTAAGGCCAGATTTGGACCTCACGTGCCGGTAATCACCATTGAAGCCAATGGGACAGATGCACGGCTGGTGTAAGTGGGCATAGCCATGCTGATTTTCACCAGCCCGATGGAGTGAGCAGGGTCAGAATTGAGCTCCTGCTGCCTTTGGGGGGCTGTAAGTGGTGCCCAGCACAGCTTGCATCCTTCTGTTTCCAGCGCATGCCAGCCTGGCTCTCATGCCTCTTGATTGGAGCCATGAATAATGCAGGCGACGTGAAATGGAAACGGCCTGGCTCGATTCCTTTGCGCCCAGCCCGACGGGCCTCCAGGAAAGGAGATGGTTGATGAGCATTGTTTATTCACGAAGAACCTAGCAGCACCCATCCTCGTTAACACGTGCAGTTCCGGTTCCTGCAGCCATTTGGGCTGGGCTGGAAAGAGAGGGAGAACCTGAGAGACGCTCGCCTGACCTCTGGGAATGTGGGGTGGGTGGGTTTGGGGCACGCACTGCTGTTGGCTAGGACACGGCAGCTGAGCAGGTTTTGCTGCCCTGTGGTCGTGCTGGCCTGTAACCATCTCACTTCAAAGGAAACAGAGCTAGGAAGACTGTTGGGTCTCTCACCTGCATGAAGACTATCAGTTCCCACTGGCAATGGGACTCTTTCTTGCTTTGTGCTGTGCTATGCTGCCACGTTCCACCCCAGAGTTGGCTGCATCTCGATGCTGGGGAGAGAGCCACAGAAACCAAAGATTATAAACATTTGCTGAGTAACCCTCCCAGCGCAAGGGCAGGAGGAGCTAGGCAGGCTGGGGATAATGCAGAGGGAGTGGACGAGGGAGAGTAGAGGACGAGGACCGGACAGACAGGAGGAAAGAGAGGAATGGCAGGGGATGAAGAGTTCATGGTGTACTCTCACTTGAGCGGCACTGGAAGGGCCCCATGCTGAGCTGCAGTCATTGGAGCACACACAGTGGTTCCCTTTAGAAGCCAGACAGCTGCTCCTCACATTTGGGTTTGCATCATCACCACCTCCCGGGTTTGCTCATCTCCTCGATTGTGAGCCGGGACAATGGCAGCATTTAACTGGAGAGAGTGATTCCTCCTGTTCCGTGCCTTCCACTTGGCCAGTCACCCACCCACGCCTTGGCTCAGTTCCCTGACGCCTGCCTCATGAGAGGCAGCCTGGGCCTCCCCTCCCAACCCCCTCGCTCTGCCCCATGGATGTCCCCTCCTCACAAGGGCACATTGGGCTGTGCTGGGAGAGAGAGGGATATTCCTTCCTGCCCTATGCAACAATCGGCATGCCCTGAAGCATGAGATCTGATTATCTGGATAGTCTGGAGCACCGCAGAGGTTAGTGAACATAATTACTTGTAGCCCGAACAATTATTACACTTAAAAGATTCTGTATTCAGATGCAACATGCACTTGTCACAGCTAAAAGGTTCTTTTTTTAGGCCCTTACTTCAAGCTAATTGAGAAGATGAAATGGGGTGAAACACACCCAGAAACTCTATTTAATACAGACAGGATCAATAGCCATGCCGATTAGAATAGGATAAGCACACTGTAGTGGTTTCCTGAATCGTTCATACTTACCATCTTGCACTATGCATCCTTACAACTTATGGAGACCGTTGGCAGGAGGGATGGAAGGGAAAGTCAGTGGAGCCCATCAGAAAGGAGGTCCTGATTCAGTTTACACCATCTGGGAGACCAGACGAACACAAAGAAATGGGAACCATATTTGATTCTTTACCTTGATTATAGTAGTTGGGATCCCCCCCGCCCTCTTTCCACTCGACTTCCCAAGAACTCAGCTTGACTCCAGACTGTCACTCAGGGTATCTTTAGTTGACATCCAGCAATGCTGTGATGGGTTGATCAGACTCAAACGCAGCGGGGTGGATGCAAGGTACATCACAGCTCCAAAGAAACCCAGAAACCCTCTTCCTTTATGTACATTTACACACCTCATTGCATTTACTAGCCATCGCATCGTACGTTTTAGCAGGGGTGGCCAACCTGCGGCTCCGGAGCCACATGCAGCTCTTCAGGAGTTAATATGTGGCTCCTTGTACAGGCATCAACTCCAGGGCTGTACAGGCGCCAACTTTCCAATGTGCCGGGGGGTGCTCACTGCTCAACCCCTCCTCTCTATTTTCGTAACTGATTGTCTCCCTTGTTATCTAGTTCCTACCCTATGTTATCTAGTTCCAACCATTCCCTGGGTGGTTTCTTCTTAGAGCTGCCTCAGATGTTGTCTTTCGAGTCTACTGACCTATTTACGTATTTTGTTTAGCACAAAAGTCCAGTTTCCAACCTGCTGATTCATTGGCCTCCCTAATCCTATCGTCCAAAGGATGAGGCCTCCCCTCCATGTGTTAATGACTCACATCAGGCCAGGCCTCAGCTACAAAAAGGCCAATCGTTGACCCGAAAGGCCATATATGGCTCAGGTTTCCATGATTAAGCATCAAGCGCTGATATTCATGAGTTACATCACTTCTTTCTTAACCGTTCCTATACTGTACGTAAACACAGCCTAACTGCATAGATACGGCATAGCAACCTCGTTCCAAAAGGCCCTCCCGAGCCCCTGCTTTGCAGAATCCTGCAGTGTACTCTCCCTGTTTGTCTCTCAAATGAAAGTGCAAAATAGCCGACCTGTGGTTATCGCCTTAGGCCGACGCTGTTCAGCTAAATCCCAGCCATTAGCCCACAAAGCCTTCACCGAATAGAACAGGCCCTTAACCACCGCAAGCTGAATAACCCTTTGACTTGTGTTCGCCTGTATGCCCCCCATGCATGTTCCAAGCTCATAAGCAACACGCCTGTCAGTCTTATGCTCTGAGAACGGCATCTGACCTCTAGCAAGCATACAATTACCCACAAGACAGGGTCATCAAATCAGGTGGGGAAGGGGAAGTCAACATACTCATCTAGCTGCCCCCGCCGTGCGGTTCTGAATCCCACCGGCCCGCCACGCGGGCCATCGCCTCCTCACCACTTTGCCATACACCCCCTTTGCTGCAGTGGGACTTAGAAGCTACTTATTCCTTTGGTGATTCCTCCCGCTAAATAACGACCAGTGTCTAGGCCAAGGGTCGGCAACCTTTCAGAAGTGGTGTGCCGAGTCTTCATTTATTCACTCTGATTTAAGGTTTCGCGTGCCAGTAATACATTTTAACGTTTTTAGAAGGTCTCTTTCTATAAATCTATAATATATAACTAAACTATTGTTGTATGTAAAGTAAATAAGGGTTTTTAAATGTTTAAGAAGCTTCATTTAAAATTAAATTAAAATGCAGAGCCCCCTGGACTGGTGGCCAGGACCGGGCAGTGTGAGTGCCACTGAAAATCAGCTCACGTGCTGCCTTCGGCACGCATGCCATAGGTTGCCTACCCCTGGTCTAGGCCCTAAGGGAGTCTTTCAAAGTGATTCCCGGTCAGGTTTTCCCACCCACTGTGGTTTGCTCCTATAGGAAGAAGCTCTACTTGTTAGACAGGACAGCTGGCCTTGTGGCTAAGGACTAGGACTCCAGAAACCTGGGTTCAACCCCCAGCTCTGCCACAGATCCCCCCTGTGACCTTGTCAAGTCACATAATCCATCTGGGCATCAGTTTCCCCACCTGTAAAATGGAAAGAATCCTTCCCTACCTGCACCTCTTCTTGTCTATTTGGAATATATGCGTCCCAGGGCAGGGACTGTCTTTTACCATGTGTTTGTACAGCACCTGGTACAGTTAGGCCCTGATCGTGGATCGGTATTTCTAAATGGCACCATAATATAGTGATGATTTAAGATCATAAGATAATCAATCAAAGTTTCTTCATAGACACTTTGTCCAATCCGCTCTTGCCGTGCGCCGCCAGACTGCCGTAGCTTTAACAAATAAACACAGGATTTTAACTGTTGGAAGTTACTTGCGCGGGTCCATTTTCTGCTCTTACGCCCGCACAAATCTGGAGTTACTCCCCTGGGCCAGCGTCCTCAGCTGGTGGTGCTGTGCTGATGTGCAGCCGCTGAGGATCTAGCCCAGGGGAGTAACTCTGCGTTTACACTGAGAGCAGACGCTGGCGCTTGACTCCCGTCCCTTGCTAAGAAGCCCATTCCCCGTGGTCGCTAGCCTCTCCTTAAAATCCTTCTAAGGCAGCTTCTCTTTGCATTTGAAACCTAGGCACCCAAGTTCTGTCCAGCAACCGTCTCATTTGCCTATAGGCTGGCCCCAGCCGAGCTTGGGCCACTGTTGTGTGAGGCATTGTGTACACACACACACACACACACACAGAGTCCCTGCCTGAAGGACTTTACAATCTGCACAAGACAGCTAATGGTGGAGAGGAAAGAGAGGGAAGTGACATGCCCACAGCCACAAACCAGACCAGTGGAGAGCTGGGAGTCACTGACTCCCACCCCAGTGCCTATCCAATAGGCCACACTGCCTCTCTGCAAACAGCTCAGCATGTGCATTTGCTAGTACAGCTACTTCAAACAGACTGCTGTTGGGGAACTTTAAGAGCCATCACAGCACATAACCGGCCCATGGCATCAGACCACATCCTGCGCGGGTGTAAATGACATCATGCCAATTTACACCAGCTGAAGATCTGGCCCCACATGTGGCTCCTGATTCTGCTCATGTCAGCCTTACCTGGGGGTAACTCCAGGAGCCTGAACAGAGCTACTCCTGATTTACATCAGTACAGCCAAGGGTGTGTTTACACGGGGGCTGGGGATGTCATTTCTAGCTCAAGGAGATGTACCTGCACCGCACTAGCTCTGGGTGAATTAGTGCATTAAAAAGAGAAGTGTGGCCGCAGCGGCACAAGCGGTGGGATGGGGTGGCCGCCTTGAACGGGGGCCTAGGGTCTTGGCCGGGTCTGTGATCGGGATGGCTAGCCCCTCCAGCCACTGGGGCTACACTTCTATTTTTAGCCTGCTAACTTGATCACCGCTAGCCTAGGTATGTCTCCTCCAGCTGTACTGGCACCCCCAGCCGTAGGGTAGAGCCTTAGATCAGGGCCTGGCCCTCTGTGCGGGAAGACCCTGCTGCCCCGCGTCCTTGCCTGACGCTGCAGTCCTGCTGCAGCCCATGAACTTGGCTCTTCTGCAGCGTGCTCTAATGAACCAGCCCGCTCAGCCCGTGTCATTCACACCATCATTAACAGGCAGTTAATAAAATTTGCTGCGTGCATCACAATGAAAGCTAATTGCCAGGCAGATTCTGCTCAGGCAGGCAGTAACCACAGATTCATTATTTTAACGTATTCCCTTGCAGCACTCAGTCAGATAAATACCTGGCTAGGGCTTGCAGGGAGCCTCCGGCTGGCATTGGTGAGGCCCGAGTGGCCAATGCCTCACACCTTGGGGAGTTCTTCCCACCAGTTCTGGGCTCACTGTGGGAATTGCTGGGTGAAATTCTCCAGCCTGTGTTATACAGGCCAGTCTAGCTGACCCTGGTGGTCCCTTCTGGCCTTAAAAATCTATGAAGCATTTCCATCTCTGCAAAGCGAGTAGCGATCAGAGTTCTGTCCCTGCACGGCTCCCTTCAGCCTTCCCTTGGGGATCCCATGCACCCCGCAGCAGCTCAGCATGTGGTTAAATAGCCTCTTGCTCCTGTGAATGGTTTCACAAGCCAGGTCAAGCAGGGCCACCCCCAATAACTGCGACGGCCTTCACTCCGTTAGCAGATACGGGATCTGTTGCTGGGCTTGGACCGGGCTCTCAGCCTGCATGGCTGGTGTTTGCCAAGTACACGCTGACTCTGTGCAAAGTGTTCTGTGGCATAACCGTGCCGGCCAGCTAAGGAGGGTAAGGCTGCTAAGTGCTAACGTGGCATCTCCCCCTTTTAGGAGACGCTCTCAGGACTCACTAGCACCGGGAGTTGTTGATCCACATTCACAAGATGCTCCGTTTGCACCCAGGGGCTGGAGCCTGGCCCCAAATGCCCAGCCGAGAATTCCGTCAGCAGGAGGGGTTGGCCTGCGGAGGCGTCTGCACCGCTGCCCGCCCCCGTGCCAGCCCCTCTGCCTCCTGTGCCTCTCTCCTGGCCAAGCAGGCATGACGAGAGAGGGAGGGGACATGATGGGGTGGGCAGTGAGAGGGGATGGGGGTGCAGAACTATACCAATCCTCCCCCGGTGGACTTAATGACCTGATGCCAGTTGTGCAACTTAGAGCAGCCCCTCAGCTGCTCTGGGCTGGGGCCAGCTGCGAGAATAAACATGAACACAATAAAAACACTGGTCACGACTCTCCAACCATTTAAAGGGATACTACCCAATTCCTGTACACTAGAATGTGCCTGGGGCTTGCTTCCGAGTATCGCCTGGGGAAAGCACTTCTGAACAAAGCAGACATTGCCAGTACTGGATCAGCGGCCTGCATTTCTGCAATCTAATTCCAGAGATGCATTTGGATGGATGGCAGCAGGTTGCTCTCTACCTGAATTGGCACATAAGCTCGATTTGGAACATTGACAAGGACCGGTATTGAAGGAGCATGGCGGTGTGTTCCCAGAATAGTCTAGAGTTAGGATAAACGAAGCTGCATAAGAGGACTTGGACTGAGGGAGTTGAATTATTACCTCTCAACAGGATATTCAAACCTATCATTTTACACTGGGTAACTATCCCATCGCTGGTGTGATTTTCTGTAATTTCTTATTTGGTCTTTACGTTGGCTATTGAGCCTTCTAGATCATAACAATTGCCAAGTCTGTCCATTGGCTAATGAGCAGTGATCCCAAGAGCTAAGAGAAACCTGGTCTAAGGAAGGGGTTCACTTAAACCAGTGTCATGGAGTCACCACCACCCCGCCCTTCCCAGATGGCCAGGCAGGAGGGGAATCCCAGCTAGAGGCATTGGAAAGGAGGTGCCCCAGCCTACAACCACTGATTTTAATTTTTTTAACCCACTTGTGTGTTCTGCCCTATCGGGGACTGTAGTTTGTACAGCACCTAGCACCATGGGATACTGCTCCAAGCCTAGGGGCGCCCAGGTGGCGCTGCCATACAGATAAATCAATTAATAATTCCCACACCACTCACTTTGACGTGCAGCAGGGACGAGTTCAGCACAGCGCCCCAGGGAAATAGCCTCCTGCATCCAGATTGGTCAACCTGGGTGACCAGAACTAGCCCCTCCCACCACTCCATGCTCGTTGGCCAGTCCCAAACCCAGCACTCCGCTGAGTGCAGCTGGTCAAAGACCAGGCCCCAGAGAAACGTGCCTGGTGTTTTTATCACACTGCACAGATTCACCCTGTGGCTGCTCCGTGCCCCCAGAACCTACCACCACGGCACAGGCCAGGCTATGGGCTTTCCCATATGGCAGCAAGCGCTGTGCACGTCTGGGTCTCCACCACGTTCGTTCCTCTGGAAACGACACTGGCACCAGCTGAGTCCTGGGAGTTTGCCCCCCTCCGGCACTTCCCCAGTCTCCTGGGGGTGCCGCACAGCCGGGGCTTGAAGCTTGCCCAGAACGCAGCGAGCCTGGGAGCAGCGCTAGGCACCCTGGGGTGCTTACCCGCCGAGTCTGGCGGTTGGGCGACACAGCACAGCCAGGACACATGGCTCAGTGCGCGGGCGGCTTATGCTGGTTCCGCACACAACAGCCTACAGGCACTTGGGCAGGAAGGGGCCTCCCCACAGACCCCGCAAAGGCTGGTTCCCTTTTGAGAGAAGGGAGGGGTCACCGAAGCCAACTGACTCTGTGGGACAGAGGAATAGTGCAGGGTTGGGAGCGTGCGCTGAGGGACACCAGACTGGGGCACGGCTCAGAGAACCCCAGACAATGCCCAGTGCTCAGAGGAGAGAGCGAGGGACTCAGTGGATGCGGCCCAGTGCACCCCACTTGGCTGCATGTGGGAGTGCCCATGCTAGAAACCCCGCCTCTTTGGGAGGAGCTTGCTACTCCCGGACGCAGCCAGCAGGGGGAGAAGTGCTGCCAAGGGCTCTGGAGAGGCAGGAGAGGGACTGCAGGCAGGAGAAGGACCTCCTTGGTGCTCCCCTAGACAGCTGCATGGACATGGACAGCAGGATGAAGCCTGGTCAATTATCAAACTGCAATTCACTGTAATCGATTATACAGTTTACTGGTGGTTTTTCCCAAGAATGGCCGACACAGATTGATTATGGGTTTGGTGTGACTCAACAGCAAACAAATATTGTAATAATATTGGGAATATCAGTAATATCGTCCACAATGTAATTAAATTTAACCTCCTTGTAGGGGGGCAAAAAACACCAAAGAAACCCACCACAGTGGCATCTAACTTCAAAAAGGGGGACTACACAAAAATGAGGAGGCTAGTGAAATGGAAATGAAAAGGAACAGTCACAAGAGTGAAATGCCTACAACTGCATGGAAACTTTTAGAAAAACACCATAACACAGGCTCAAACTAAATGTAATACCCAACAACATCAACAAAAAATCCAAAACAAACAGTAAGAGGACCAAAAAATGCCACCATGGCTAAACAGAGTAAGAGAGGCAGTTAGAGACAAAAAGGCATCCTTCAAAACAGCAATTTTGTTAAGTACATCAGAAGCAGGAAGCCTGCCAAACAATCAGTGGGGCCACTGGACAATCGAGGTGCTAAAGGAGTGTTCAGGGAAGACAAGGCCATTGAGGAGAAACTAAATGAATTCTTGGCAGCAGTTTTCACTGAAGAAGATGCGAGGGAGATTCCCACACCTAAACCATTCTTTTTAGGTGACAAATCTGAGGATCTGTTCCAGACTGAGGTGTCAACATTAATAAGTCACCAAGACCAGATGGTATTCACCCAAGAGTTCTGAAGGAACTCAAACATGCCATTGCAGAATTATCGACTGTGGTACTGTATGTAACCTATTGCTTATATCAGCAGCTGTACCACATGACTGGAGGATAGCTAATGTGATACCAATTTTTGAAAAAGGCTCCAAAGATTATCCTGGCAATTACAAGCCAATAAGCCTAACTTCAGTACCAGGCAAACAGGTTGAAACTATAGTAAAGAACAGAATTACCTGACACATAGATGAACACAATTTGTTGGGAAGAGTCAACAGGCCTTTTGTAAATGGAAATCATGCCTCACCAATCTATTAGAATTCTCTGAGGGGGTCAACAAACATGTGGACAAGGGAGGTTCAGTGGATATAGTGTACTCGGACTTTCAGAAAGCCTTTGACAAGGTTACACATTCAAGACTCTTAAGCAAAGTAAGCAGTCATGGGATAAGAGGGAAGGTTCTTTCATGGGTCAGTAACTGGTTAAAAGATAGGAAAAAAGGGTAGGAATAAACTGTCAGTTTTCACAGTGGAAAGAGGTAAATAGCAGGGTCCCCCAAGGATCTGTACTGGGACCTGTGCTATTCAACATATTCATAAATGATCTGGGAAAAGGGGTAAACGGTAAGGTGGCAAAGTTTTCAGATTATACAAAATTACTCAAGATAATTAAGTCCAAAGCAGACTGCAAAGAGTTACAAAGAGATCTCACAAAACTGGGTGACTGGACAACAAAAAAGCAGATGAAATTCAATGCTGAATTGTAAATGCAAAGTAATGCACATTGGAAAACATAATCCCAACCATGCATACAAAATGATGGGGTCTAAATTAGCTGTTACCACTCAAGAAAAATCTTGGCATCATTGTGGATAGTTCTCTGAAAACAGCTGCTCAATGTGCAGCAGCAGGCAAAAAAGAGAACAGAATGTTAGAAACCATTTGGAAAGGGATAGACAATAAAACAGAAAATATCATAATGCTACTATATAAATCCATGGTACGCCCACACCTCAAATACTGTGTGCAGTTCTGGTCACTCTACCTCAAAAAAGATATTTGAGAATTGGAGAAAATGCAGATAAGGGCAAGAAAAATGATTAAGGGTGTGGAACAGCTTCCATTTGAGGAGAGATTAAAAAGACTGGGACTAGTCTTCTTGGAAAAGACAGGACTGAGGGGGGATATGATAGAGGTCTGTAAAATCATGACTGGTGTGGAGAAAGCGAATAGGGAAGTATTATTTACTCCATCACATAATACAAGAACCAGGGATCACTCCATGAAATTAATAGGCACCAGTTTTAAAACAAACTGAAGGAAGTATTTCTTCACACAGTGCACAGTCAACCTGTGGAACTCATTGCCAAGGGATGCTGTGAAGGGCAGAAGTATAACTGGGCTCAAAAAGGAATTAGATAAGTTAATGGCGGATAGGTCCATCAATGGCTATTAGCCAAGGCAGTCAGGGAAGGAACCCTATGCTCTGGGTGTCCCTAAACCTCTGAGTAATAGAAGCTGGGACTGGATGACAGGGGATGGATCACTTGATAATTGTCATGTTCTGTTCCCTCCCTCTGAAGCATCTGGCATTGGCAACTGTCAGAAGACAGGATACTGGGCTAGAGGGACCATTAGTCTGACTCATCATGGCCATTCGTATGTTCTTATGTTAACACCCAAAGAATCCCACTCATTAATATAACCATACAGCATAAAAGCTCCCCACAAAATAATTGCTCTTACACTAAAAGGTAACATAATTAAGGCTGTGAGTTTGTCACGGAGGTCATGGATTCCGTAACTTTCCGTGATGTCTATGATTTCTACAGTGGCTGGCCTGAGGGCAGCTCAGGCAGCCCCTGGACCAGCCGCACCGGCTGCTGCTGGGACAGTCTCAGGCCACCGTGCTCCCCTCCCCCAGCAGCAGCAGGAGTTTAGATGTGGGAGGGGGCTCAGGGCTCGGGCACAGGAGGGGGTGAGAGTTGGTTCTGGGTGGCGCTTACCGGCGACACATCCCTCCCTCGGCTCCTAGGCAGAGACGTGGGCAGGCGGCACTGCATGCTGCCTCTGCCCACAGGCACCCCACCCCCTGCAGCTCCCATTGGCCACAGTTCCCGGCCAATGGGAGCTGCAGAGTCCGTGCTCAGGGCAGAGGCAGCGTGCGGAGCCGTGTCTTGCCACGCTTCCGCCTAGGAGCTGAGGGAGGGAGGGACATGTCACCACTTCCGGGAGCTGCTCAGAGCTGGGTATGGAGCCTGCCAGCCCTGCCAACCCCCCCAATGCCGAGCACCCTCAGCACCCCCCTCCAAGATTTAGTCAGGGGTATATAGTACAAGTCAGGAAAGGGCACAGGCCATGAATTTTTGTTTACTGCCCGTGATCTGTCCATTACTTTTACTAAAAATACCCGTGACTAAAACGTAGCCTTAATCATAACAACTTGCAGCCTCTGTTAAGCCATGGAAAACAAAAACAGAAGAAAACAGTCAGTGGAGCACATCAGGAGATTGTTCTCAGTCCAGGCAAAATGCTATTCTAGACCTAGATGCACACAAGAAAGCAGGGAAATTCCAAATCTTTTTTACCGTTGGGCTGTCTGGCCCACACGGACATAGGAAACTCCCGCCTGCCTTTTTCACTATGGATCATTCCGGCTAACTAGATTTATGCTTCTAATACCTAAGCAATTTGTCTACAGTGTTGTTGTAGCTGCGTTGGTCCCAGGATATTAGAGAGAGAAGGTGGGTGAGGTAATATCTGTTACCGAACCTGTAAGGTATGAGGCCTTTTTCTTTAGTATGCAACAGCAGCAATGAGCGAAGAAGCAGAAAGTCACATCCTCACATTCCATCTAAATGATATAAAAACCAATGTAATATCAGGCTGTTAAGAAGGTGTTCCTGTCCTAATAGGACCCACCGTCACCAGATAAGCCAGGCATCTCTTTAAGATGTTTAAAGAAAACTTTGCTTAATAAGTGGTTCCTTGCCAGAGAGAATGCTAACAGTTGTGATTGTGAAATCTATACGTCTATTGTTTTGCCTTTACGGTCCCCCACGTTTCCGTTGTTTAGCCACATGGTTTCTGTCTGCTTCTTTAATTGTTTCTGTCTGTTGCATAACTAATTTTTTCCAGATTTAAATAAATTAAGGGGTGGGGTATGATTGGTTAAAGAATTGTTTCGCTATGGGCTAGGATGGGTGAAAAACACTGGTTTGTAGGACTTTAGTTTAAAATGATTGGTGAAGGTACAGCTAAGCAGGACTCAAGTTTCACTATACAAACTGGGGTCCTCAGGACGCAGCCCAAGATCAGAGCTGTCAGACCTCAATACCCTGCCAATCACACCATGCAGGGAATTGGAGCCCTGGACGACCAACCTGATCCTGACTGGCCATCAGGAAAGGTTCGTCTGCCTTGTTGGGAGTGGTGAGCATTGTATGCTTAGCGTGTGCGTTCTGTTTTGATAACTGTTAATAAATAGAGGTTAAGGATATTACTGTGTAGGGCCCTTTCACTGGTAAAAGGCCCTGCAGAACCTCAGAAGATTATGCCCTGAGTCCTAGGAACGGGGAATGGATAGGTGCCTTTTGCCTGGAGCCCTAGGAACTTGGAAAGGGTAGGGATGCCTAAATTAACCAGGTTAAGCCTTGAGCCCATGGAAGGGTAAAGGTGTCGTGCCCTAGCGTGTGTGGGTAACAGACCAACTTCTCTTGGTGAGAGAGAAAGCTTTCAAGCTTACATGGAGCTCTTCTTCGGGTCCGATCAGTGACCCAAACACAAAAACAAAAAGTGGAACCAACTCCAACTATGCCGCAACCCACAGAACCCCACGGCCGGAAGAAGCCATGGCATCGGTGCCTACCCCATGGACCCTGCATCACACCTGAACACCAGCAGCCAGACCCGAAGCAGAGCTCGGTGCACCTCGAAAGCGCGTCTCTCTCACCCACAGAAGTTGATCCAATAAAAGATATTATCTCACCCGCCTTGTCTAAGTAATTTGTGTGGATCCATTTTTTTTTCATAGTTATAATTTTTAATCACTTCTTTCAAATACAGCAACTATCCCAGATCCCTCACAATTTCGTAGTTAATCGTCCATGTCCATGTGGTCTAACTGCCTCGTAACAAGACTGCAAAAAGTCCCCAGCTCCTTACGTCAAAACAAATGTGAAAAGCCCGTGGTGTCCCTGTTAACAGAACAAACAAGGTGAGTACAAGCTACCACGGGAAGGCAAATAGTATAAGTGATCCAGGATCACACCTGTGTCCTACTTTTCATCAGATATGCTAACCACAAACAACTGCCTGTTAGGACGATATTAGTGATATGAAGTTCTCTGAATACAGCAAAGCTTATACCTGTGTGTGTGTGTGTGTGTTTTCCTTACTTGCCCCCATGCATGTAAGCTAGAACACCTTTTATCAGTATTACCCTTTGGCAGTGTTATTACCCCCCAAAGCGGGTTAGGAAAGGGTCAGCAATGCGTAAGATACAGCAGTCGAGCAGCATCCGAGCACATTGTGACGGTGGAACGAGGTCATGAGATGCCTGAAGCACCTATCCCACAGCCCTCAGCTCTGGGGCAGGGAGCAGCGGCTTGGGAACCTGGATCCACAAGGTCCAGGAGGCAGCAGAATAGCCCCCCGGGGGGAAACAGCAGACCCAGGGCTGGATCCCTAGCTCTAGTAACTGCAGTGGAGCGAGGCTGATTTACACCAGCTGCTGGCGGGAAGGATCTGTGCGGTGGAGATGACCTGCTATTGCTCAGGGCCCCGGGGCCAGTGAGGATGTGCGGTGTCAGGGCTGGCAAAGCTGCAGGCTGCCTCGCTCAGCTGTTATTTTTCTAGGCTCTGGCTGGCATTTGGTGGTGAACAAGGAGCCCGCAGCGCAGCGTCACAGGCAGCCAAAGGACTCCTGGGTTGCCTGAGGTGTGCCCTGGAAAGCTCCCAGCCTCCGCTCGGGAGGGAGTGGGTCCAGAGACCTAAGCTAGAGGTTTGGGACGTGGCTCTGAATTGAAAAGCTTCTCGCCCTCCATGTAGGGGCTGGAGGGTTTGGCTCACCCTGACCTGGGCATGAGGCAGTGGCTGGCAGGGCCTGGGAAGGAGAGAACTGCTGCCATCAGCAAGGCAAGGCTGACACCCAGTGCACAGTTCCTGGAAGAGCAGGACAGCTCCGCTGACGGGGGATATGAGCGACCACGAAACAGCACCGAGGCCAGCATGCCCCCATGCCCTACCCAGAGTCACGCCGGTTTAACTAAGGGAGCTATTACAAACCAGACAGGCTAAACCGGAGCAAAAGGCCATGTGGACACTCCCATTTCAGTTTAAACCAGGCTTATTTCAGTGCAGCCTAAATTCATTAGGAATCACTAGCCTGACTCCAAGCCTCCACGTGGGGCTTTGCACCAGCTTAACTCAGTTGGTTTAAAAACAAAACAGAAATCAAAACCAGTGCGACTCCCTCCTGCAGGCAGGGGCACAGACAGAGTCCAGCGAGGGAGTGGAGGGCGGGGAGTCCGGCTGCCCCAGACAGAGGTGGATGGCGCCCTCCTTATCTCACGCACCCCCTAAATGAATCAGAGGGGGTTGGTATCAGGGAGATGCAGCAGTTTGTTTGAATCCTAGCAACTGTGGGTGAAAAACCCAAGTCAGCCCCAAGATTTCCCCCTAAACAGACCCCAGGACAATGCTGCCAGTCTACTGCCTCATGTATCCATGTTTCACTGCCACCCCAGAGCCGCCCCGCCTGCACAGAATCAATCTTCCCAGCCTGAGGCCACTATTAGTCATTTTACCACCATAGGAGCCCCAGTCATGGACCAGAGCCCCACTGTGCTAGGTGCTGTATAAACGAACAGAACAAAATCACAGTCCCTGCCCCAAGGAGCTTAGAAGCTAAGGGAATGTCCATATTGGAGCCCGGAGGGGCAATTGCAACTCAACGAGACATACCCACGCCAGCTCGAGCTCAACTCCCCCCAAATCATGATGTTGGCCAAAACATCATGAGATTATTATTATTTTTATTATTATCATTGTTTTTTTTAGAAACTGTGGTTCTTTTCTTTGCCTCTGGCTTTGGAGTCTTTAAGGGGGTCACATTTTTCAGCTTTTCTCTGCAACCCCGAGGGCAAGATCTATCTATTTGAAATGAAAGCTGAAACTCACAATCCCCTGACTCCAGGAGTTGGAGCTTGAAGAAAAAAAATACACACCAAATATCAAACTCATGCTAAGAAGTTAACCACACTTCATCTGCCAGTGACAAACCCCCTCCAAATTCCTAAAATGTCTCCCCCTCATGCTTCAGAATTATGTCTCCTCCTCCGACTCCATCAAAAATCCTCTGCCGTGACAGGGTGACCCCTCCCCTGAAATGGACACACCCCGACATATCTCCTGTAGATTCTCCAAGTGTGTAGCCACTTGGCTTTGAACATGACAGACACACCCAGACGTTCAGCCTTCTTTTACCGGCACCCGGGCTGAGGTCTATCACTTGGGTCCAGGCGAAGAGAAGCCATCTACAACCAAGAAGCCTTGTAGCTGCCCCACCTCAGGAAGCCCTGTGAGCTCCATTTCACAATGCAGCACCTCATCTTTGGAAATTCCCCAAGCGCCTCTGCTCCCAGCATCAGGGCTGAGCACCAAGAGGCCCAGAATGGGACAGCCACCCAATTGCCAGGTGCATACGGTATGTGGACCAGAACCAAATGATTCTGCCAGGAACATGGCCCCTGTCATGGCTTCCTGCAGCTGCCTCCTCAGCTGGGACCCACACAGAACCCCGCCCCCCATGCCAAGAGACCACAGAGTGCCAAGTGGGGCAACTTATGGGGTCCATGGGCAGGCACGAAAGAGCAGGAGGTGGCAGGACTCCTCATGGTCTTTCTCCCCATCTGTGCAGTCACACACAGACTCATAGGACTGGAAGGGACCTCGAGAGGTTGTCTAATCCAGTCCCCTGCACTCATGGCAGGACTAAGTATTATCTAGACCATCCCTGACAGGTGTTTGTCTAACCTGCTCTTAAAAATCTCAAACGGTGGAGATTCCACAACCTCCCTGGGCAATTTATTCCAGTGCTTAACCACCCTGACAGGAAGTTTTTCCTAATGTCCAACCTAAACCGCCCTTGCTGCAATTTAAGCCCATTGCTTCTTGTCCTATCCTCAGAGGTTAAAGAGAACAATTTTTCTCCCTCCTCCTTGTAACAACATTTTATGTACAGTACTTGAAAACTGTTATGTCCCCTCTCAGTCGTCTCTTCTCCAGACTAAACACACCCCTTTTTTCCTAATCTTCCCTCACAGGTCAAGTTTTCTAGACCTTTCATCATTTTTGTTGCTCTTCTCTGGACTTTCTCCAATTGGCCCACATCTTGCCTGAGACACAAGACTCCAGTTGAGGCCTAATCAGCGCAGAGTAGAGCGGAAGAATGACTTCTCGTGTCTTACAACACTCCTGCTAATACATCCCAGAATGACGTTTGCTTTTTTTGCAATAGCATTACACTGTTAACTCATATTTAGCTTGTGATCTTTGATCAACATGTTCCTTAACGCCCTTAGCAGCAGCAGGGTAAATTCAGTCTGGCCGGGGCTTTTCCCTGTTGTGCCCAGCATCCACCACACGTGCTCCTGTGGGGCATGTGGCAAGCTGCCATTCCCAGCACCACTCCCCGTTCACGCCTGCACATGGCCGCAGCCCGATCAGACCGGGCTAGCAATGGGAGTGTGCGTGGGCTACATTTGCAAAATCAGACTGGAAGTAAATCAGGAACAGCTCCATTACACTAACCCAAGGTTTGCAAATGGGAAATAACTGAAAGTCCAATAATTACTGCCAACGGTCCTGTAATATCCTCCCCCACCCCATCATATGGTGGTTGCAGGGTTGCTCCCTTCATTCTCCTTAATGCTTAATTGATTTGGCTGCTGAGCCACAAAGGGAGCATTGAAACCCGCCTTGTCCAAGAGGAGTTGGAGGCAGCAGCTCTGCAAATGAGATGGGGCTTTATCAGGAGGAGCCCAGCTCCCTGGAGAGCTCCCCGCATCTGCCCAGCTAGTGCAGGGAGAGCCCCTCTGCTGTTTGCCAGATTTCAGCACTAGGTCTTGCCCAGGGTGACCTTGCTTTGTGGGGTGCAGCGGAGAGCCCCAGGACTGGACTCTCTGCTTCCATATCCTAGCCCTGCTGACGCAATCCATGGGTGTTTTGCCCCATCAGGGACAGTTGGGGTCATGGGTGGGGTTAGAGGCCCTGGCTCCTATCAAGGGTCCTGCCTGCCCCAGAGCAGCTGTTGCACCTGCTCGGCTCCTCCTACCCAAGGTGCAGAGGCTGAGGCCAGCTGCTTCCAATGCAGTCACTGATGTTGGGGGGCCTGACTTGCAGTGCCACGGGCCCGATTCCCATCAGGGGCCAATCCCCACCCCCCAGCCTCCCGTCTCAAGCTGGGCTGCCCCAAGCCACCTGCTGGGTAACACTGGCCCAGGGTCTTGCTGGATGGTAAATATGGTGCAAAGGGGAAACAAACCAACGCTGTCACCCCTCGCAGAAATTCTCCCACCTGCCCTGCCTGGCTGTTGTGGAGCCTGCCTCTCCTTCCCCAGCACCCAGCTTATCTGCAGGGAGGATCCCAAGGAGCTCTGATAGCTTCCCCCTTTCAGGCCCTCATCTAACACCCTCCCCTCCTCTCTTTCCCCTGATCCTGTTAATTTCACTCCCTTCTGATCCCACTGCCCAGTCTGGCTGCTGGTGCGAGCCCCTTCTCCTCCGCAGTGCCGGACGAGCACAGAGCTGCTCCGCAGCAACTCTCCCTCCGCTCAGATCTCGTCTCTCCCTGCCCTAGCCTCTGACGCTCACTGGCTCTCTCCTTATGCCGCTGTGCAAAGCGCCGAGAGACAGGAGCGAGGAGCCAGCTACAGTGCCTGGCCCCAGCTGGGCCATCCAATGGGCCCCTCTGCTAGATCCGGGGTGCCCAACAAGACCCTTCTTTTCCAGATTGGCCTCCGATTGCGAGTGCCTCATGCTTTGCTGTGTATCAGCGTATGGCCCCCCAAATCAGAGCCCATCTTGGAAGAGGCGGCTGGGCATGGCTCGGGGATCCGGTCCCCTTTGCTATTCAACCTCTGCTCCCCAGAGCCTTGGGGCTCACACTCTGGTTCCTGCCATCGGTGTAGACAGGCAAAGCTGTACCCCAGTTTCAAACAGGGCTAAGCTACTCCAGTGCAGACAGCAGATTACAGCAGACTGCCCTGTTCACACCAGGGCTTTGGCTCAGTCGTGCTAGTGACCCCAGGAGCTGGACTCCGGAGTGGAGACACGGCCAGAGGCTTGCCGAGAAGCGTCTGAGACCCTGGAGACATTCCCCCCACCCCTGAATGTTTATCATTCTTTCACTGAGCCACAAGGCCAAGATGGGGGGGGGGGGTTGCATACAGGAAGAGCAGCTGGTTATACCCACACCTCCAGCTGCTCCCCCCAGCACGTGGAAAGTAATAGGTAAGAGCAATGAACTGCCACTGCATACAGACACCGTAATCACCAGCAAAGACTGGTTCCCTCCATTGCAGAAACAAAGGCTCCGTTGCCTAAGTCAAAGGTGAGCTGTGAGTGGGGAGCAGGCTGCTGGAGTTGCTTGGGTGAGGCCAGACACTAGAAGGAAACATGAGCACATGCCCTGAGCCAATGTATCACCCCCAAACCGCTGCTCTCTAGTGCCTGGAATGGCTGACCTGCTAGAGGACCTAACACAAACACTGGGGCTGGGGATAGAGCTTGTCATGAACAGGTGTTGGAAGCCAAGGCTCCAAGGTAGAGCTGAGCAAATCATTGGTTTTTCAGCCGAGTGGCTTAACCAAAAACATTGTTTTGGGTCAAATTAAATGAATTGTTTTTGTTTTGTTTTGGGTGGTTTTGCCCTTTGATGGTTTGTTTCTTTTTTTCAAATGAATCTAGCTAAGTTTTGAAACAAAAAATCATTTCAAAACAAAGGAAACCACAACAATTTGAAAATGGCCAAAGGAAACATTTCAACATTTTCAAAAGTTGTTTCTGGGTTTTTCCCCAGCTGAAACAGTTCACCACATTCCACACCAATTCACAAACCGTTTTGATCAACCTGAAAGTGCATTTTCTGGTGAATAAACTACTTGTCTGAAAAATGCTGTCCACTCTAGTCTAGAGTTCTTTGCTGGCATGATGCTGGCCGGGCCGTGCATCATAAATGACCACGGCAAAGCATGCACAGCCAGTGAACGCCCACAAACACCAGAAGGTCACGCTTCCAAGGCAGACCTCGGGGGCTTTGTAAGCTCATGTCAAGATCTAGCAGGCAATGAAGTTCTCAGCTAGACCCCATTTAACTGAAAGAGCTCCCCTGTTTCTGCTGCCTCTTCCACCCTTCTATGGAGGAGAGAACACTGCAAACTCCTTGGGAAAGACACCTCAGTGGAGCTATAGTAAGGCAGCCCCTTCTGGGGCATTCTCCTGCGGCAGGCCACAACACAGCATCTGCACCTGCCTCAGTTTCCCTTCTTCCACCCATGAAAGGAACAGAGTCTCTCAGTATCTGATACACAGCCCTCCTCTGGGTGTAATTTATTCCTGCACACCAGTGCAGTAGCTTCCCCAAACCTTTGTCGAAAAGCCATTCTTGACAACCGCCCAGTAAACACATAAAAGGCACAACCGTTTTTCCATTCCCCTCTTCAGGGCAACACCTCTAGCTCACCCACCTGGGAGTCAATAGCAGCGATTCATTCCCAGTTTCTTCAGCCCTGAATCCAGGATCCTGCTTTCCAGACCTTCCTGAAAGTGACCCGCCTTCTCCCGACTCCTACCACAGCCCCAAGTCCTGTCTCCTGCCAGAGGGCTCCCCAGCATCTTACCCAAGCTCAGGGCACATCCCTCTTGCTTCCAGGCTCAGCGCCCCCAAACCAAGCTGCATCTTCCTCTTTTGGCTAAGGACCACTGCCCGAGCCTTCCCCGCATTGGGGTCCAGCTTCGGTCAGCTCTCACCAGGGTCTGTTCCAGCTCTTCTCAGAACTCAGCTGCCCCCCACTGGGTCTCCTGGAGCTCTCTCCCATGCCGCTGCTAAGGTGCATACCCAAAGTTAGCCTGCTGGAGACCATGCCGTTCAGCCAGCAGCCTGCAGAGGGTAGCATTGCCTTGCACTGAAACGCACCTGGAGTCGGGCTGGTGCTGCAGTCAAGGTGGGCTTGGGAAAAGCAGTGGGACGGGCAGGGCTGTCTACGTCCTTATAGGGCCCTTGTCGGGGCGGGCGGGCCCCAGAATTTAGGGATTGGCACAGCTGTGACATGTTTTTATAATCAATGCAAACTCCACTCTCTTTGGACCGGTCCCCTGCACCTGCGCTGGTTGGTTCCCATCTCCTCTCCAGGACCCTGCTGCTCCCAGGACACAGAGCTGCCTTGTGTATCAAGAGGGTCTGTCAACACTGCACTAAACCCAGGCTCTGGCTCAGGTCTGAGCCCAAGCCCCCCTTCTATCCACGCACTAATCAGTCTGACTCAGGTCAGCAAGCGCCCAGGACCTGGGTCCTAGTGTAACCCACACACCTTCTGGGTGTGGTGTCTGTCCCATCTAGTGGAACCGAGACCACTTAGAGAGCAATTAATGAGCCTGCTCTACAGCCTTAGCTAACAGTTGCCTTTTAGCTCACGCACTAAGCTCCAGAGATCCCAGGTTCGATCCCGACGACCAGGGTCTGTTGGTGTTACACTAGGACCCTGCTGGGGGGTGGGTCAGAGTCCGAGTCCCGCAGTCTCAGGTCCAAGTCCTCATTTTGCAATGTGGACACAGCTCAAGCTGCAGAGCCGAGCTGGAAGGTCTCCGTAGTGCAGCCTGGCAGTGTTAGCACAGCTGTGAGACCCAGGATCAGCAATTGGAAGGCCAGGTTTACAAAGCAGGGTGGATGCTCAAGCCCAAGGCTTGGAAACAGAGAGTCCGCAAGCCCTGGTCCCAAAGACCTGGGTTTACAATACAGCGGAGACACCCTAAAAGCCATGCCCAGCCTGGTCCCCAGACCAAACCTGACTCCAGCCCCGAGCTATAGGAGGGATGTGGATCAGAACCAAGGGAGGCTGGAGCCCCACCTCCAGACGCCACCTCCCCAGCCAGCTGGCTCCACATTGGGGGCTCAGTCCCGGCTCTGCTCCTACCGAACGGCTGCTGCAGACACGTCTTGCAGGCACATGGCTGCAGACCGATGAGCTGCATTAAATTGCTGCAAGAGCTGCATGCACAGATCAACGAGACACGTCATATCCCCACTTGCCACCGACTCCGAGGGGCTGCTTGACACAGTGCTGGTTTTCAACTGCCTGGGAGGTGCTGCGATAGAGCTTTGGTCCCTTCTTTGCCCCTGGCTGCATGGGACCCAGGGAGCAGCTTATCTCAACACGCCGCAGAGGCTGGAGGAATAACCTGCTACAGGGAACAGAGGAAAGGGAACGGGTAGGGTGGGACTTGCCACTGGGATGAGACACCCAGGGAATTCTAGACCAGTCAGCCTAACATTGATACCTGGGAACACAGGCGCCAACTTTTTTCTGCGCCAGTGGGTGCTCATGCACCCGCCCCGACCCTACCCCTGCCCCAAAGTCCCCGCCCTAACTCCACCCCTCCCTGCCCCTATTGGACCCCTCCCCAAATCCCCGCCCTGGCTCCACCTCCTCCCCCAAGCATGCCGCTTTCCCCCTCCTCCTCCCTCTCTCCCAGGCTTGCTGCGCAAAACAGCTGTTTCGCGGCACAAGTTCTGGGAGGGAGGGGTAGAAGCAGGATGCGGGTGGCGTGCTCAGGGGAGGAGGCGGAGGTGAGCTGGGCGGGGGGCGGGCAGGGAGCTGCTAGTGGGTGCAGATCACCCACCAATTTTTCCCTGTGGGGGCTCCAGCCCCGGAGCACCCACGGAATCGGCACCTATGCCTGGGAAGATACTGGAATAAATTATTAAACAATCAGTTTCCAAGCACCTGGAGGCTAATAGTTTTATAAGGTATAGCCAGTATGGATTTTTCAAGAACAAATCATGCCAAACCACCCTAATTTCCTTCTTTGAGAGGGTGACTGTCTTAGTGGCTATGGGGAAAGCAAGAAATGTGATAGATCTTTATTTTAATAAGGCTTTTGACAGTCTCACATGATGTTCTCATAGGCAAACTAGGGAAATCGGTTCTAGATGAAATTATTATAAGCTAGGTGCACACCTGGTTTAAAGACCATATTCAAAGAGTCGTTATCAATGGTTCACTGTTAAACTGGGAGGGCGCATCCAGTGGGTCCCGCAGGGCTAGGTCCTGGTTGTGGTACTAGTCAATATTTTCACTAATGATTGAATAATGGAGTGGAGATAACATTTGCAGATCACACCATGCTGGGAAAGGCAAGCACTTTGGAGGATGGGATTAGAATTCAAAATGACTTTGACAAATTGGAGAATTGGCTTGAAATCAACAAGATGACATTTCAATAAAGACAAGTGCAAAGTACTTCATTTGGGAAGGAAAAAACCAAATGCGTAATAACTGGCTAGGTGGGGGACGGGTAGTACTGCTGAGGGGTTAGCGGATCATAAATTGAATATGAGTCAACAATGTGATGCAGTTGCAAAAGAGGCCAACATCATTCTGGAGTGTGCTAACAGGAGCGTCGTATGTAAGACACTGGAGGTCATTGTCCCACGCTGCTCGGCACAAGGGAAGCCCCAGCTGGAGTACTGTGCCCAGTTCTGCGTTCCACACTTTAGGAAAGTTGTAGACAAATTGGAGAGAGTCCAGAGGAGAGTAACAAAGAAGATAAAAGGTTTAGAAAACCTGACTCGTGAGGAAAGGTTTAACTGAGCACGTTTAGTCTCAAGAATAGAAGACTGAGGAGGGACCTGATAACAGTCTTCCAATATGTTAAGGGCTGTTACAAAGAGGATGGTGATCAATTGTCCTCCAGTGTCCACTGAAGGTAGGACAAGAAGTAATGGGCTTAATCTGCATCAAGGGAAATTTAGGTTAGATATTAGGGAAAAAAAACTTTATAAGGATAGTTAAGCTCTGGAATAGGCTTCCGAGAGAGGCTGTGGAATCCCCATCATGAGAAGTTTTTAAGAACAGGTTAGACAAACACCTGTCAGGGATGGTCTAAGGTTTGGCCCTGGCTCAGCACAGGGGGCTGGACTTGATGACCTCTGGAGGTCCCTTCCAGCCCAACGTGTCTATGAATCTATGATCCCAGCCTGGGTAGGGACAGGCCAGAGAGTGAGGAGGGATGTGGGGGTGAGGGAAATGCTCACAGCTGGTTGGGGAGAATCTGGGTGGCAAGATGCAGGGCGGGTGTGTGGGATGAGGAGATGCAGGGTGTATGTGACAATGTGAGGGAGAGAGAGGGGTGGGGAGGTATGGGGTGCAGGGGGTGGGTGGGAGGTGGTGCGGGTGCATGAGCCTGTGCACACATGCACGGCTGCCAATTCCCAAGATTTTACCACGAGTCTCACAATATTTGGTGCTTTTCTTAAAGCCCCAGCTCCTGGAGTCAGGTGTTCGAGAGAACCTCAGATTTAATTTAGAGAAAAAGAGCAAGTTTCTTGCGCTCCTGGTTGCAGAGACGAAGTTGGAAAATGTGACTCCCAACGGCTGGAAAACCAGGAGCAAATCAGAAGACCCCAGTTAAAAAAAAAAAAAAAATCTCCTGATTTGTTGTGCCGGCAGAGAGGTAAATCACGGTGGGCCAGGAGGCTGGTGGCTCCTACCCTGCGGCAGGCTCAGCTGCTAGTCACAGCTGGGCTGGGGAGGACGAGACTTTCTCTTCCCCTGCACGGCATCCAGGGCCATGTCAGACCCACCCCCAGATTTCTCCCCAGGCTGTAGGAAGCTCTGCAAAGTCCCCCCCACCCATCGCTTCTCAGCTGCAGGGGTAGGGATCCCCGTACAGGGACCGGGATCCCTGTACAGGGACCTGCCCCCCCATCTGCCCAACCCCTGTGCATCCAGACCCCCTCATACCCAGACCCTCCCTCCAAGCCTCCCCCCACACCCAGACCCCCCCCCCCGATGAGCCCCACTCCCCCTGGACCAGCCCAACAAGCCACCCGCTCTCAGATCCCCTCCCTACCGAGGCCCAACCAGCTACACCTGGATCCCCACCCCACTGAGCCCCACACCCCCAGCATCTGGACCTCCCACTGAGCCCCCCAGACCCAGACCCTCCTGCCGTGCTCTGTACCCTCCACACCCAGCCCTCCCCTGCTGAGCCCCAACCACCTTCACCTGGACCCCCCCTGCAGAGTCCCATGACCGTTGTCGCTAGAACCCTCCAACAAGCCCCTGTGCAGCCAGGTCCCCCTGCACCCGGATCCCCCAGTGAGTCGCCCACACCCAGATTGCCCTACACAGAACCCTCTCAACCCACACCTGGATCCCCCCACACTTGGATCCTGCCTTGCTGAGCCTGCTTGCCCACACCTGGTACCCCTGGCATGGAGGGGCAGGCCCTGGGGTGTTTCTGGGGCAGGCCCGGTCCTTGTGCTGCGTCAGGGTTGGGTGCAGCCTCACCGCTGAGTCCGTGTCCCCCGGGGCTGGGGGGGGGGGGGAGCTGCACAGTGATCTCCCACCTCTGTGCAGCCAGTGGCCCGTGCTCCCCAATGCCGTGCTGGAGCCTCCATGTTTATTTGACAAATAAAATTTGCAGAATTTTAAAATAGCGTGTGCAGAATTTTAATTGTTTTTGGCACAGAATGCCCCCAGGAGTACCCGCCTCCCAGCGCTGGTGTGTCAGTGACGGGGGCCTTGTCCCGCTCCAGGCTGTGCCTTCCCTTTCGTCCCAGCAGGTGTCCTTGCCGCTGCAGGAATGAGTGAGCGGGGAGGCTGCTGGCCTAATGCTGCAGCTCTGCAGAGCCGCCTCGGTTGCTTAGTGCCTAGGTGCATCAGGGGTCTCCAGGCGTGCTGCGACGCCATCTCCCGCCCCCATGCGGAATCAATTTTCCGAGATGCTGAGCACCCACGGCTTCCTCTGGAATTGGAGGAGTCCCCTCCCCCCCCCCCCAAATAGAGCGGCGGATATGGGACTCGACTAATAAAGAACGAAAGGAGGGTCATGTAATTAATGCCAATGAACATGGCTTATGGAAAACAGATCCTGTCAGCCTAATGATGTCTTTTTTTTATGAGCTTACGAGTTTGGTCGATAAAGGTGACGGTGTTGAGGTGATGTACCTAGACTTCTGTAAGGCGTTTGACTGACATTTTGATTAAAAAGCTGGAACGAACATGGCACACATTAAAGTGGCCACCTGATAGCTCTCAAAATGTAACTGTGCGTGGGGAGCCATCAGCAAGCAGGTGTGGTTCCGTGGGGTCCCGCAGGGATCGGTTCTTGGCCCTATGCTATTAACACTTACCAATGACCTGGAAGAAAGCATAAAATCATCAGCGATTAAGTTTGCAGAGGACACAACAATTGGGGGAATGGTAAATAACGCGGAGGACGGGTCACTGATTCAGCGTGATCTGGATTGTTTGGTAAACGGAGTGCCAGCAAACAAAGTGTGTTTTAACACAGCTAAATGTAAACGTATACATCTGTGAAGAAATAACGCAGGCCGTACTTACAGGATTGGGGACTCTATCCTGAGAAGCAGCGACTCAGAGGAAGAGTTGGGGATCACAGTGGATAATGACCTGAACATGAGCTTCCAGTGTGAATCTGTGGCCAAAAGAACGAACATGATCCCAGACGTATAAAGAGGGGAACCTTGAGTAGGAGGAGAGAGGTTATTTTACCTCCATATTTGGCACTGGTGCGACTGCTGCTGGGGTGGAGTTTTTCCAGTTTCGGTGCCCACAATTCAAGAAGGATGTACATAAATTGGAGAGGGTTCAGAGAAGAGCCGCGAGAATGATTAAAAGATGAGAAAACCTGCCTTAGCATGATAGACTGAAAGAGCTCAGTCTATGTCTCTTACCAGAGAAAGTTAAGGGGTGACGTGATTACTGTCTAAGTATCCACATGGGAACAAATATTTAATAACGGACTCTTTAATCTAGTAGATTACGGTTGAACATGATCCAACTTCAGCCTGGAAATAAAATCTAACTTTTTAATGGTGAGAATAATTAGCTGTGGGAACAATTTACCAAGTGTCGTGGTGGATTCTCCATCACTGACCATTTTTCAATCAGGATGGGGCGTTTTTCTAAAAGATCTGCCCTAGGAATGGTTCCGGGGGCAGGTCTCTGGCCTGTATTATGCAGGAGGTCAGGCGAGATGACCACAATGGTCCCTTCTGGCTTTGGAATCTCTGAAAGCCAGTTGGGGGGCTGGAGGGGGGAGAATGGGAAAGATTGACGCTCCCACCTGTCCGAGGACTCAGGAGGCTGGGACATTCTGGAGCCATGTGCCCACTGCATGAGACAGTGGGAATGGCATAATGGGCTAATCACCAGGCACGCCATGTCTGAAGCGCCTCGAATCACAGATTCAAATCCTAGTGCATCCCACCAAACCCTGCCTCCTTCCCAGTTAGTTAACTGCAGAGCTTGGTTTATCTAGGCCTTTTACAGACCAGGCCTTTCAAATCCAGTCTTCTCTGCGTGGGCATTAAAGATCCCCCAGGACTTTTCATCCAAGGTGGGCTTTGCCCCAGTAACCTCAACCTCTTGCGCATTCGATTGTCATGCCCCACCCCAGAGGTGGCTGCATTTTAGCAGCGCTGCCACCTGCCAAGCAGTTTCAGGCACTGTACAAACAGAGCTCAGTCTTATTCTTCGATCCTTTGGAAATTCACCCACCTCTCCCCTAGCCCCATCATTTCTGCGCTGTTTACAACTCAACAGCAGCTAAATAAATGGCTCTATTGTTTGTAAAATAAAAGGAAAGTAAATAACCCCTCCTGCCCCTTGATGCACAGAACCTCGTTTGCCCTGCTGCAGCCCCGAGTGATTTTTTTATGCCAGGTTATAAAGCTCTAGTGCAGAGCGAGCTTTGTAATGTTGACAGGCCTTTCAGCGTAGCTGCTTTAATAGGGGACGGGATCAGAGGCAGGCTTGCCCAGGAGTCTTTATCCTTGGGCTAAGAGAGCAGAGGCCTTTTGCAGCATCTCCTACCTGCCTCCTTTCCGAGTGCCTGGGGGAGGGAGAGAGAGAACATTCAGAGATCAACGCTATCCACGTACACAAGGCAATTCCTTGCCAACCCAGCCAAAGCACAGGCAGCTCTGCTCTGCCCCCCAGCGCTTCACCGTACTGGTGCTGGGCGCTGGTAAGCAGCGGACGTGTCTCTCTCTCTCGAGGGAGCGATGCCATTCTTTGTACACAGGTTTGGGATCCTTCATGAGTAAAGCTGAAGCATAAGGGAATTGGGCACCGAAATCCCAATGCAATTTCATGGGATTCTGGTGTCTAACTCCTATAGGTGCCTGGGAAAATAGCAGCCAAAAAGAGCTCTTTGCATCTGCTTGCAAGTGCATTTTCCAACAGGGATGGCTATGCATGTAGACACAGCAGGCCAAATTCATTTCCAGTATATCGTGAGTCCAACGAGCTTCCGTTTGCATAGCAAGCGTCATACCAAAGCCTCTCCTGGCCCACACATGGCTCACTTCAGTCACCATGAAAATGCAGCCACCTCTGGGGTGGAATGTGCCAGCTGCTTAACAGCTCACAGCAACATTAGACACAAGTTCAGCAGCCCAATCCTGCAAAAGGATCAACCCACCTGGAGACCTGCTACAGTTAATTCAGCTCCAGGTAGGTGCAAGGGTCCAGTGGGGTGGATCCCTTCTCCAGCAGATACTCCAGGGGAATTAAGGGGGGCTGTGACATTCAGAGTGGCTGCAGCGAGCAGTGAGTCCCACCTAGCTAGGGATTTATCACAGCAGGGAGGAGGAGATCCGCAGACCTCCATCCTTAGCTGGAGGTGTCCCATGGGGACAGGTCACTGGGACTTCCATGTCACTTGGAAAACTCCTAGGGTATTTCCCCACTGCCGTCGAGAGGTGCGACTGCCGCATGTGTAGACATACCCGGGCTAGCTTTGGCTGAGAGAGTGCACTAAAAGAAGCAGTGTAGCCTGGGTGGGACTGTACTTGGGTGGCTAGTCCATGTGACCACTCAGGGCTTCACTGCTCTTTGTAGCAAGCTAGCCTGGGGATGCGTACCCAGGCTGCATCTGCCCCTTTTGATTGCAGTGCACACCTGCTGCTAGGCACATCCACGGCATAATAAAATACCCAAGGCTTTGCCCTTCTCTGCCTCCTTCCATCGGAGGAGCCCAAAGCCCTGTCCAGACACTGATACATTAACCTTCCCAGTCCCCCTTGGTACTGCTGCCCCCATTTTATGGCCAGGAGAAATCGAGACCCAGACGCTGGCTGAGTTTGTGGCATTGGCAGTTAGGAAAACACCGCCTGCTGGAACCCCGGCTGAGGGAACTCCAGGGAGCCTGCAGCTAGATTTGACACACTTAAGCTTTGACTGCCAAACTGAGCACAGGGCATCTGGGGAAGCAGCTGGGAAAGAATCACACCCGGAGCCCCACCATGCTGCCATTGGAGTCACTGCTCCCGCTGCCCTCTACGGGTGGAGAAGGGGATTGGAGACCCGCGCTGCTGCTGGCTCCATGGCAGAGGAGGAGGAGATAGAAGGGATTTGATGGATGGAGATTTCTTGGATCCCTCAGCTCCCCAAACCCCCCAGGCTGGCTTGTTTTCTTCGATAGCCCTCAGATCTCTCTTACTGTAAATCCTGCAGGATTTAACTTCCAGCTACCGATCCTTCTGACAGTAATGGACCATTAACTAACTCGACAGAAAACGGAAAATGTAAATCCCTCTCCCGCGGGGCATTGCAAAGCAGGTTTAGGATGCAGGCCATGAAGCGCAAGAGTTCATTGTAATCACAAACGAGGCCTGATTAACTCTGCCCGCCTGGCCTCCCCCAGATCCACGCCAGCGGAGGAGCAAAGTGGGAAGGAGATGCAAAGGCTGCGGCGGGCATCTGTCCAGGGAAAGCAAGATAAGGCTCAGTTCTCAAGGCCTCATGCCTGGGCCATCCTGCATGGAGGCTGACACCTCTGATCTGCTGGGTGATTAACTCCAGGGAGCTGTTTGGCCTTTGAATGGAAACTCAGCAGGGGAGGAGGCTCAGGCAGCCGATGCTACAGGGAGGAGGGTGAAGAAGCCGAGAGAGACTGTGCTAGAATGTGGCTCGGTTACTGCAAAGCATCTTTCACACGGACCGAAGGAGCCGAAGGCACCACAAGCCCATCTGTTTCCAAGGGAGCAACAGGGGCTCAGCACCTCTCGGGCGCAGGCTATCAGTTATTGCGTTTGCACGGCAGAGACTCCAGCCAAGATCGAGGCCGCACCGCGCCAGGTGCTGCCCAGACACAGGGACGGCCCTGCCCCGAAGAGCGTAGCCGAGATGGACAAAGGAAGGATGATTGCAGAGGGGGGAACGGAGGCTCGGAGAGATTGAGGCCAGGACCTTCAGCAGCACCCACACTCTGGGCCAGATTTCCCATTTCGCCAGGTACCCAGTGGGTGCCGCGCTCCCTGGAAAATCTGGGGCTGAGCCCTGATGAAAACAGCCCCCACGGTGCGTGCTGAGTATTGGGATACCTGGCCCTGAGTCACACAGCAAGTCTGCCGCAGGGCTGGGATTTACAGCCGGATCAACCAAGTTCCAGGCCAGAGCCTTAAGCACTAGCCCATCCCCCTGCCCTCAGGGCACCTGTTAGGACATGCCTGTGACCCTCTGGCTCAGCTGGGGTGGGGGAGCAGTTGGGCCCATCAGATCCAGCTCCCAGTGCTTTGCCGGGAGTTGCAGGGAGTCCCCAGGCCCAAGGCATGGCACGGCGTGCGTCTGTGGGGGGCAAGTCCTTGGCTGACTGGATCCTTCAGACCTGGAGATCAGAGCCTGCTGATTAAACATTAATTACCTTCTCCTTTCGGGAACCGCTGGGCCTTCAAGGTCTCCCAGGCCCTAATCAAGCCGCTCCCTTTGAAAGAGGCTTTGACTGAAATGCACCGTGCCCTCAGAGTCAGATCAGGGAGACCTTGGGGTGGGGGCAGGGATCCCGCCCGGAGCTGCCAGAGGTGAATGGGGTCTGTCTGGGCTCATCTCAGGTACGGCGGGAATGGCCACAAGCCGGGGGGGGGGGGAGGAGAAATGGGTTCGCCGTGGGGTTCTGCTAACAGGGGGATGGGCGCCTTAGAAGCACCAGAGTTAAACTCTGGGACAGACTGGCTGCAGGCCCTGGGGAAGGAACAGAAAGCGGGGGCTGGATTTCTGGGGCCCATTGGGAATGGACGCTGGGTGAAGGCTCTGAGAGGAGGGGAACCCAGGCCTGGAGTGGGCTGTGGTGGCACAGCCTCTGCAGGGTAGCCGATCCCAAGCCTTTAAAACTCACGGGAAGGACTTAAAAAGCATGACATTTTCCTAAAAATAGTCACCCGTTTTTCCCCCACTTCCCTTCTGGTCTCTGAGCCTGGGGGGACTCGTGCTAACCCCCCCAGGAGTTGGCTCCTGTGCCCAGCTGGCGGGAGAGCGCTCCCTCGGAAGGTCGTCTCGCGCCGCATGGCTGTGGGGAAGGAAGAGCGCTGCTAAAGACCAGACCACCGCAGACCCTGCTGCAAAGCCCACTGGAGTGAATGGAAAGAGTGGGCTGTGCTTTGGTTCAGTCTTTATCTTCTATCTCTTGAGCCAGCCCTGTCGGCCTCTCTCCCCATTGCTCCAGCTTAGCCCTGACAGCCCCACTGCTCCATCCCTGCTCTGTTCCTGCAGCCCAGGCCTCCTACAGTCACTCTCCCCAGCAGTGCATCGGTCCGTCCCTCAGCAACCTAGGATATTGCAGACTAAGGGCCCAGTCTTGCAGCCCTTCCTCACCCAAGTGGACGCATAGGGTCTATAGCCAGGCAGTACTGTGGGGCTAGCTGGAAGTCCAGCACGTGGGCTCAGAGCAGGCTCCGTTTGAACAGAGCACCCGGGGCCAATGGACTGCTCAGCCCGTCAATGCGGCCATCTGTGCCAGTGGAAACTGGCCAGCACAGGACCTTGTTTGCCTGTCTTCTGAAGAAGCAGAATCTCTCTCCGGCTGTTTCCAGATCACAAAGAGATGAAAGAGCCCCCAATGCCTTTGAAAAGCATTAGAGACGACTCCACTTCTGTGCCGTGGGAGATTGGCACGCAAAGAGGGTCTGTGGTTCCTCCGACCTCCCAGGCTCTCCGTGTTGATTAGGACACTTGGAGCCACAGAGGATGGACAGGGCGGGCAGAGTTAAATCGCGGGGGAAATTGGCCAGATTCTGATCTCAATCCTTGGCCGCTCTAGGAAACTGCCCTGATGTGAACCCGCAGTGTAACTGCACCCCTGTAGAGCCACAGAATAGGCAGGAAAAGCTGCTCATCCACCAGGATTTGTACCAAGGAGACGTAACCTGGTTCCAAACTGGGGTGAGCGGCACAGGTGCTGCACTCGTGAGGGTCACGGCTACACGAGGGGCTTGAACGGGTGGCTGAAATCCAGGCCTAGCAAGGCCCCAGGGACACGACTGCAGATCCAGAGCCATCCTTTGGACATCTCTCTGGATTCACACCAGCGTGGCAGAGATGAGTCTGGCCACATGGGTGTAATTGTGGTAGGTGGGGGGAGCAGGAAAAAACCAGTTGCAGTAAGGACGTGCATGCAGCCCCCCCACTTCACCGTCTCACCCCTCCTGCCTGCTGCTACGCCCCTGCCACGCCCGCGGCATGCAAGTCACCCCCACCACTGGGACTGCCACCTCCCCGACAGCCTCTGAACCAGGCCCGTGCCCTTCCGCTCACGAGGGCATCACTGGTTGCCATGGAGATGATTGGGATGTTAGCAGCAGCAGAGGATGGGCTCGCAGGAGGCTGTTTTGGGGCGGACATCCCCAGGGACAGAGAACAGGGTGGGACCGCACACGCTTGTGTGGGGAGGGGAGGGGAGGGGAGCGGAGCGGAGCAGCGCAGCTCCGGGTACCCTGGCATGGAGGGATCCCCGATGGGCCACTGCGGGCCCTTTGAAGGGAGCGCCCCGGAAACAGGCTGAGGTGCATGCCATCACCCCACAAACATCTGTGCTTCCAGGCCTGCCCTGGCTGGGGACAGCAGAGCCAGAGACCTCCCTGCTGGCTCCTTCATAGCAGCGAGGGCGTAGGGAGCTCGGCCAGCCGCACTGGGGCTGACTTATAGCCGAGAGCTGCGGCTCAGCAAGCGAAGCAGAAAGAATCAATAGAGCCACAGTGGCTGGAGGATCAACTCACCTGATTGGAGGGGGAGTGGGGGAGGAAGGAAGAATGAAATAGCTGAGACAGAGAGAGAGAGAGAACATGCACGGGCACACCAAAGAGATGGATAGGTAGGAGAAGGAAGAATGGAAGAGAGAGAGAGAGGGAAAGAAAGAATGAGCTATTTGAGAGAGACAAAAAGAGAAAGTAAATAGCTGGACAGATGGGAGGGGAAGGAGGTGAAAGGAGAGCAAAGGAAACGGACAGAGGCGAAACACACACAGGTGAACTTTGCCCATACAGTAAAACCTCCTTCCCCATCAAGGCCGCTGGCACCTCTCGGCCGCGAGCTTGTGCATGCTCTCCTGCTCTCTTGCAGCAGAACCGAGCGCGCTTGCTGGAACCATTCATCACGAAAACGGTACAAAAGCAACTAGAAAAAAAGTGTCTGGTGGGGCCTGGAATTTGTCATCCCTGGCAGGAGCTTTTGTGTATAATAAAACAAAGTCTTTGCTCTTGCCTCCATCCCTCCCTTTGTTATTATTATTATTATTAAGAACCTTAATGCCATCTGTCTCGCTGTTTCATAAATAACCCCCTAATCGAACAGCGCCGGGTAAATGGGCAGCCAGGCCCGTGCAATTTGTTTGACAAAATGAATCTACGAGAATATGAGACTGCAGAGAAATAGAGCAGCTTGGATAAATGTGTTAAACAAGAGACAAACGGCTTGGCAGGGCGGCCGGCGCTATATTTATCCATGCAAATGGAACGTGGGGCTCATTTATGAGAAATCCAAATAGCACCCACAGCTGTCGGTAACTTGAGGGGAGGGGCAAGGAAACAGGCAGTGGGGTGTTCAGAGAAGGCATGCTGGGATCTCCCCCCCCCGCGCTGTTCTATTCAATAATGAGTAATACCTCAATACAGAGATATGGTGGTGGTGGTGGGGGGGGCTGTGCTTATCAAGGGGCTTTAATAAACCTCCACACTTCTGTGAGGTAGGAAGGGTTTATCTAGGGATGGTGTCCCTGAGCACAGCTCCACAGGAGCCTGTACTAACAGGAAGGGTTTGGATTAGTGTAGGATTTGGGAGCCCCAGTCCTGGATCCGGACACCATGGTGCTAGGTGCGGTACGAACACAGAACCAAAAGATGGTCCCTGCCTCTGCTGCCAATCTAAGCAATAGTGTTCAGCGGGTGTCCCCTAGTCCGTGGTACTTAGCATCCTTCTGTTTGAGGATCTCAAAGTGCTTGATAAATATTAATTCAGCCTCACGGCCACCCTATTGTTGCAACTCTTTTCGAGGGAAGTAGTGACAGGGGCCAAGGTGGCGCAGGGAGCCGGGGGCAGAGAACCCAGCAGTCCTGACTCCGCCGCGGCCAGGGGCTGAGCCATGCTCAGCCGGCCAAAGGGAAACCCAGCCAATGCGGCTCAGAATGCCAAAGCCTGCGTGTGCTCCTGGGGAAGCAAATGACCTGTTTCCACTTGGGGACCCCAGGCTAGCGGCAACCCTCACGCTCGTCCTGTGGAGGACAGGTGACTGGACCTGGGCTGCACTGCCCAGACAGGGCCGCACAAGGCTCCAGCCTCAGGAGCTGTAAAACCCCTAGGGTCCAGGTCCTCGCTGGAGAGCCCCTGGCTGGGTCTGGCTAGCTTTGCTCAGCTGCTTCGTGCCAGCTCCAGGTCCCAGTTCCAGACAGGTCAGTGACTCGCGGAACCCAGGGGAGGGGATGCAGGGCGATGCTCAGGTTTAGGTGCAGGGATCATAACACCTACTTTCCTTCCTGTTTCCTTCTCTTCTCCCCCCTCTTGTCTTTCCCACTTTTCCCTGACTGGGATACACCTCATTCCTCCTCCCGGACACAACATTGCCTCTGCTGCACCCACAGCCCCCAGCAGTGGCTGGCTTATGAGCATCATCAGCACCTACCCAGAGAGGCAGCAGGCAGAAGCTAAGCTCTGCCCTTTCCCCAGACCAGTTACCTGTTGTGCAGTCTCTCCCTAGCCCCAGGCGTGATCCCAGCACACACGGCTGTGTTTGACTTTCTCCCCCCTTTCCAACAGCGGAGACAGAGAGAAATCCTGCCTGTTTGCCGAAGCTGAAGGTCAGGCAGACGCCGGCCTCACTGGCTCCACTCAGCCACCTCCTCCCAGAGCCAGGCACTGTTCACCAGCTTTCTAGGGACCTGCCCTTCCAGGTTTCTGATGTTTGCACTTCTAGAGAAAAAGCCATCCCCAGAGAACACATCCCAGGTTATATACTGTGCCTAGTGCATGCTGGGACAGGCCTTTGGGAGCCTCACGGGGGGTGAGGGGTCACCCCAGCCTGGTGCATGCTGGGACAGGCCTCAAGGGGGGGGGGGTGTCACCCCAGCCTGGTGCATGCCGGGACAGGGCTTTGGGAGCCCCATGGGGGAGGGGGTCACCCCAGCCTGGTACATGCCAGGACAGGCCTTTGGGAGCCCTGGGGTAGCGGAGGGCAAGGATCCCTCCCAGCTCTGGTGCAGACATGACCAACAGTGCTCCTAGCTCTGTACCTGGTTGTTGAGGTGCTTTGGTTTGAAGAAACCGCATGCACACCCCCCCGGTGCTACTCACAGAGGGGGAGCAGGGCATGAGGCACAACCCAGTGGGTGGGGAAGAAAGAGTGGCATCTCGATGCGTTGTGGCTAACTGATTGCAGAGAACTGGACCCAGGATCCAGCTAATGTTCAGCTCACAGTTCAGTCCATGATTCTGCTGAGCTCTGGGACCGAGGAGACCTGGGTTGAATGTCCAGCCATATTCAAGGCTGTGCATGTCCACTGGCATAACTCCGTTGCAGCAAACGGACAGGCTGATAATCTGGCTCTCGATCTCTCTGGGCCTCAGCTCCCCAGCTGTGAAATGGGGGTAATAATCCTTCCTCCCACGCTTTGTCCATTCCATCTATTTTGTCCGTGAACTCTTGTCTCTGACTACGGGTGTGTGCAGCGCCGGGCACAACGGGGGCCCCTAGACACTGCTATAATCCACCCTCAGGAGCAGTTGTGTCAAGGTGCAGCATCTGGAGCTGCTGCCGGGAAGCATCTGTTTCCTCACAATCGCTTCTGTTTCCCAGCAGAGACCAGGAATAAACAGCAAGCGTTTAGCACACAAATGCAAGAGCTTTTCATCTCTCTGCAAATTGGTGCCCTTCCACGCTGAGCGGCGCACACAGCGTGTGCATGCGGCAGCGCCTGTAATAATCTCCCTGAGACACCACAGTGCGGCTGAGTGCAAGCCATGGCGCAGACGGGCAGGGGCTGAGGGTGTGCCCCATGCTGGGGCAGCTCAGCTCATTTCTTCTTCAGAACCTAGCTGCCCCTGCATCACTGCTTAAAACAGCTAATTATCACTCTGGGATGGACCATGGGCCAGATACAATGCTAGCACCAATGGAGATAGCCTGGCCTCACGGCTGTGCAGTCAGCAGTCCCTTCCATGACTGTCAAATCCAGGCCAGGATTTAGGGGATGGCGTGTTAGCCTGGGAGCTAGAGAACCACAGGGTCTGGCTGCGTCCAGCAGTCGCAGGGCATGTCTACACTAGAGAGGCAAGTCGACCTATGTTAGGTCAACTTATTACTGCGGTGGTTCACGTCCACACTACGCTTCTCCTGCTGGGGTGCGTGTCCTCACCAGGGGCACTTCCACCAACTTAAGAGGGGCAGGATGAGGGGGCGGAGAGACCAGGCTCACAGCTCCCAGGAGCCCGGCTGCCCCCCGGGAGCCCGGCTCCCTCCTGGATTCTCGGCTCCCTGCTCCCTGCCACAGCTGGGTTCCCACTTCGTGGTGAAGTCAGCACAAACTGGGTAACCATTGCCAATGTTTATTGGATAAACACCCTGGTTTTTTTGTATTGGGGGTGTTTATTGGTTAAAACCTAAATCAGAAGCTCTATTTACATTATAACAAAGTCCTGTCCCTCTACTACTGGGGGGCAGTACAGATTCCAGGCTCAGTTTGTATTTCCTACACAGACAGTAAAGAGAACTCATTGAAACACTTGAAGGAACTTCTCGCTGACAGCTCTCCCTGTGCCATGTCTTACAACCATGACCAAGTCTCCTGGAAAGTTGATTATATTAAAAAAAAAAAGTGCATTTTTTATTTTTGTAATGGGCCAAAAAATAAAATAAAATAAAATAAAATAAATATTCCCACTGCTTGGACCTTATGCTCTAAAATGGCCGAAGTGTCTGTGCTCAAACTTTGCAAACCAATCTCCCTGCAGGCCACCACACCTGGGAAGAAACCGCACCCCCCTGGTGCTACTCACAGCAGTAATGGGATCCCAGAGGGGGAGCAGGGCATGAGGCACAACCCAGAAGTTTTGGAAAGAGAGGAAGTGAATGAAAACAGGGCTTAGAATGGAAACATGCAAGTGGCTTCAGGTGCTCTCTCTCTCTCTCTCCCACTATTCATTTGCTTGGTGGAGCTGTGTGCTGGAGGGAACTGCAGGTATATTTTAAACGCTCATCAGGGGAAGGAAAGTTTGTTTGCTGTAAGGCACTCCTCCCCATCCATCTTCTCTGAGCATTCCCCTGCCCCCCCAAGCAGCCATGCGACACCTCCGCATACACCTCCTTCCCGGCTCCTTGTGTGTACGCGTTTTCTTTTTCAAGTGGCAAACTGAATATTTTAAACAAACATGGCTTAAAATCTATAATTTATGGGCCAAGCTTCAGAAGAGAAGATCAGTCGCTGTCTCTCCCAGAGCCGATGCTATTTTACCAGCTGCATCGAACGGCGCTACGCCTTCGGCATTTCTGTCTGGCTGGGATTGGGGAACAGAACAGCTCTGGGCAGGGCAGATGCCAGTTATCAAATGGTACCCCAAGAAGTTCCCAACTCCCAACGCCACTTAGATCAATGAAGTTACACTAGGGTGAGGGAGAGGAGAATCAGAGGCAAGCGACTGTTTGGGGCCCAGCCCAAGCGCCCAGAGCAGTTTGGATTCTCTGGTTGGCTGTAGAGCTGGATGAACAAACAGTTGAGCACTAGAGTGGCTCAAAATCGAGAAGTGTTGTTATGGTGGGTGTCACCAGATGGTCCCGTTACACACAGTCTTTCCTTGTTCTTTTTCTTAGGGTGCAAGCAAGTTTTTAGGCTTGGAAGAAACGCTCGTGTGGTTTGTATAACCAAAAAACTAAGTTCTGGCCAGAGGCAGCTATGCAAGCCACAGGAAAGTTTGCGCTCTGCCTTGCTGATTAGAGTCAATTCATGGGGCAGAGTTGTTCTCTGGCAACCAGGCATTGGTGCTGGGCTGAGATTCCAGGAATAAGGGATTCCCCAGCAGGCTGTTTGACCTCCACTATTCCAGGACTGGGTATGTGTGTAAATAAAGCAAATTTAGAGTATATCTATATGCCAGGCCATTGATTTTTCCTCTACGGGGAAGCCAACCTGTAAGGCCCTGGCCATGTGACATTGTTCGGTGGAGAGGAGACGCTAGTGTCGGAAGAAAGGGCAACAGTGCTTTTCATTTAAAAAATGCTTCATTTTGTTTGAAGTGTCAAGGAATTTTTTTCCAACAGAACATGGGTTTTCCATTCGGTTTCAGTTGGAACAGGAAAAGTGCTTAGCATTTTAGGTCCCCTGGGGGAAAAAAAAAAGAAGGGGAGAAAAGGGAAAACCTCCCCTTAAATCCAGAGATGAAACCAATATTTCCCTTTTGAGTCATTTCATCAAGTAAAAAATGATAGAAGGAAACTTGGTTTTTTGGGGAGAGTGGGGATGGGACACCAATTTAGCATCCTCAGAAAAGCCATTTTTCCACCACAATTTGATAAGTTCCCACTCCAGCCACAGGACCACAAAAAAAGCCCTAATTTCACCTTGTCTCCCCTCTAGTGCTTTTGCCACGACTCTCCCCAATCCTCTTCCCTCAGGCATACAACAAGGGCAGCCCCATCAGCCCAACTAGAACTGGTTGAGGACCAGTTTGCTGGCTGGCCACGGGGATAGGTTATCAGGGGTGGCTCTGTCCAAGGTACCTGTCACCACTGAGCTCCCACCTGATGCTGCATCAGTATGGACAGGGTGAGAAGACCCTCCATGCATATGCAGCACATGTGCCCTGCCCTGGAGGAAGCTGGTAAACTCAATGTCATTAGCCTTCACGAAGGCAGCAGCCTTGTGTGCCAGCCAGAACTATCACGGCGAGCTGGCTATGTCTCACCCACACCTTGCACGCCCATGGGAACAGGGGTTGTGTAGAACATTGTAAGCAATCCAGTCCCAGAGAGACTTTACAGCTGTCACCATGCCACAAACCCCAGCTGCTCAGAACTTCATGCCAAAGGCAAGAACAAAACTCAGACCTGCCTGCTGCGAAAGATCAGGCTCCTCCAATGAGGGCCGAAGGAAGAGTCTCCGTTAACCGTGTGGGGCTTAGGACACATGGCTGAGTAGTTCAGCTTCTACCCACCAGAGGGCAATGGTGCACAGGCATGTGCGTGCACATGTGCACACACACACCAGTTCAGTGAAATACGCTGATATCTATGTTGCGAGGCAGGAGAAATGGAGGGGAGGGGAAAAACAGGAGCATATTGTAAACTAACGCAGCATATGGCTTCCAAAAAAAAAAAAAAACTCCCACAATTTGCTTCTAGCTCACACCTGAACCCAAAATCCACGACAGATCTTAAAATGGGCATACTCATAAAGCAGAGATATCCACTCCTTCCATCCCTACCTTCCCTCTTACAGACCCCTCCACGCCCTGATCAGACTGCAGGGGGGCTCTGAAGGGCTAGCTCCAGCCAGACCTCCGTACAGAGGTGAACTGGACAAGAATGCTGCCGGGGAATGGGGCCGGTGGCAATGCTGGGCATGAAGCTAGAGGGAGAGGGGTTTTGAGCCTGTTTGATAGCAGGCTCAGAAGCATGTGGGAACGGAGATGGAATAGCGACAAATCCCCAGCCCACGTGAAAACACAGCCGCCTAATCCCTCCTGGATTAGGGGCTAATTTAGCTCCTTGGCAAACAGGGCACCTCCCCCGCTCTTAATTAGGGACTGCAGGAGAAGAAGGGGCTGGGTGGGTGGGAGGATGCCGGCGGGAGAGCGAAAGCAGCCTTGGAAAGGCAGGGTTTTGTTTGCGTTACCGATTCATTATCCTCTGCACACACAGGCAGCACGTGCTGGCAGGGACCCGCTGAGTGCCATGGGAGAAGCCCTGCATAGTCAGGGCCCCTGGTTCCACTGCCTTGATGATGGGGAATTGGGAGCTTGGATCTACCCATTCAGTGGCTGGGGTAGAGTGAGACAGAAAGGGGAAGTCGCTCCCTCTGCTACCAGCCCTGCACACAGCCACCTCCCAGAATGGGTAGGTTTGGCTCCTCTATCCAAATGGGCGCCCGCCTTTGGTTTTGCAGGGAGATCAGCCCCTGGCAAGCTCATCAATTCCTAGCTTCCAAGGCCAGAAGGGACCACGGTGAACTGCTAGTCAGGCCTGGGCCATAGGGCTTCCGAAATCATTAACCCTTTTCTGCCCTGCTCGGCCCAGTCGCAGCCACACAGCAGCCACTTACCCAGCATACATGAATCCCATCGAAGCTGGAGCGGGGCCTGAGTCGAAGCCCTGGGTACCCTAGCCCCAAACTTCTGGACCCAGCTCTGAACGCGCTCAACGTTTTAGAGGTGTGGCAGGGAGTGGAGACTAGGAGTTTGGATCCAGCCGCTAGCTAAAGGCTCCAGCTGTGAACACCAATCCTAGCCTAGATCCACTTCTAGGGGTCTGCGCCAGGCTCCTTCCAGGCGGGCCAGTGGCCTACTGACTTTCTGGACAGCAGATCCAGCCAGCGCCGTGACACCCCAGGCCCCGAGCCCCCTGGCCTGCTCCCCAGGCTGAGCTGTGCCTGGGAGGATTTGATGCTTGTTCTTTAATGGGAGTGAAGAGGCTTTTGCTTAGATTAATTAATTTGCTGCTCTTCCCCGTTTTCTGATCCATCTTTTATTCATGCCCAAGTGGCGCAGACGCTGCTGCTTTCACAGGATGTTGGCATTAATATTTAATCCCGCAGCCTGCCCATATAGAGCAGAGCTGGTGTCCCATGCAGCTGCCCCCTCTCCTGCAATAAGGCCAGAGGATTAAGTCCCTTGGGCACGATCCTCTCTTGCCTTATCCCTGGTGCCATCATTTTTACTTGTCCCCATGGGGTGTGGGGGCACAGAACGTTACCACAGGCAAAGGTTGTGGGGTGGGAGCATTTCCCACCTGTGCCAAGCAGTGCAACAGGGGTGTACACGACTCCACATGGAGCAGGGCAGTGGAGAATTAGGCCAACAGTCCCTCTCTCTCATCCCTCCAGCCTGCTGCAGAGCATGCTTGCTGAGCAGGTCAGTACCAAGCCCTCAGCCTTCCAGCAGGAAGCAGGCTGCTGGTGCATGAATGCTGCACCCCGTGTTGGCAGTTGGCTGTATCCAGCGGAGAAGGAGCCAGGACTGGTGGCTGCTGGAAGGACAGGGGCTGCCCTCATTACCAACAGGGATAACAGACGGATTGGACAGGCCGCGGGATAAACCACACCAGGGGAGTTTCCAGCTGGGGTGCTTGATTTTGAGCCCGGAACGTATCTGTCACGCTCCTGGCTGTGTAATGAACGCTGCGTGGACGGCGTGGGGGGGGCAGACGAAGGGAGGGGGAAGAGAGGCAGGGGGCAGCCCGCTCTGACAGCAGCTGAGCCAAGCATCGCATCAGTGGCACTTTCCCTGTAGCCAGTGGCAGTCTGTTTCTCGGCCTGTGCACGGCCAGCCCCGCAGGGGAGAGCGCTGTTTGCTGCCCACGGCGAGCTGGGCGAGGATGCAGGGAGCTCTGGAGCTGCTCGCTAAGGGGAATGATCCCCTCCAGTGTCAGGGAGACATTTGCACTGTGCTTCGCCATCAAGCAGTAGCGCCTGCAGTGTTGCCTGCTGGCGAGTGACAGGGCCCAGCCATTACAGGGCTTGTTAGCCTCCCGTCTCTTCCTGTCACTGCGGGGGAACCACCGGAGGAAAGAAACGTGAGGTGCCCAGCCCCCTAAAGCGGGTACATCCTCTGCTTACAGGCTGTTCCCTCCAGCCAGCAAAGGAGCCCCAGCTGTGGGGCTCACCCCAGGGGATCCCCCAGGCCTGGAACCGATGGCCCCACAGAGCAGGCAGGCCTGGATCAATCCTCAGTCTCCACCAAGATAGGGAGCAGGCTCCTGCAGCTTGAGGCCACCCCACTTATTCGGGGGGGACTATGAGGGAGGGAGTAACCCTATAAGCCAAACCCCCTCTCCACCCTCCTGCCTGCCAGCCTCTGCACCCCTGCTGAGTGCGCCCTGCTGGGAGGAGCCTTCACTGAGTGCTCTGCCTCTTTCCTTCCCCTCTCGCCACCTCCTCCGAGAGCTTCTCTCTCTGCCAGAGCTCAAGGGACACCCCCGGCCCAATCACTGCTCGGCTCTGGCTCCTGTGGCCCGGTTATCTCACTCCATCAGCACCAGCAGGGCTACGTGCACCGCAGGCTTGGGCTGGGAAAGGCTCTTCAAGCAGGATCCCCCATGGCTAGCGTGCCGTGATCAGCAGCAGCCCATTCCATCACTGCAGAGGGCAGGGCAGGGTTTGGGGTGGCCTCCATGGGCACCTGCTGGGGGCCAGGCTGTTAGCCAGGGAGCTAGAGAGAACCCCAGGCTCCAGCTGCATCCAGCAGCCTCGATACAGACTGCTCTCTGCACTCCCTACAGCTGCGTACTGTCTCCTCTCTAGCAGCCCAGCTGAATTTCCATGCGTAAGACTCTTCCAGCCCCGGAGAGCTGCCAGGCGAGGGTGACAAGACTCGAAAGCCCCAGGAGTCCTCTAGCTAAGTGCAACGGCACTGGGCTGGGGCGATGGATGGAGAGGCCAGGATCCAAAGAGGACACAGTGGCTTCATCAAAACCTGGGGGCGCCGGCCCCAGCGTTTGGGCCCCATCCCTGGGGTCACTGGCCTGCTGTAGGAGATGCTGATTTCCAGAGGGGCAAGGCTCCCGTCAACTTGCCTCTCCAGCAGGACCAGCGACCCCAGGTAACGTTAATGCAAAGCACGGCACAACGTCGGGGCGCAAGGGGCTATGGGAAGCGTTGCTGCGTGATGTATTCTCCTCCCGCCACCTGCAGGCGGGCAGGATCTTGGCAAGCTCTGCAGTGCTACCCAGACCACACCCACACTGGAGAGCTGCCACTGGGCCCAGCCCTCTTTCATGATGAGCAGCATTTGGAGAGGCACTTTACACGCTGAGTGGCAATGCCATAATCCCCTTCAAATCAAGGCCATTCAGCTTTGGCACCGGGAGCACGCTAAAGCCTTTGCATTCAGGCCAGTGTGACGCAAAGAATGCTTCCAAGCAGGATTGTGGAGGCTCCACTTTGTTTGTCTTAATTCCAGGCCTTGAAGGATTACGCCGTCTTCAAAGGTGCTGCTGACTCATTCCCGGCCCACTCATTAGAGCCGCCGTTCCCGTACAGCACTGTGCGCCTCGCGCCGCCGGCACTCTGATCTGCTGGCTCTGATGTTTAGTTAGCACTGCTAAAGAGGCAGATTAATTGAGTTCCCATTCGCTACAGGTTCTGCTCTGGATTCGAGTGCCGCCTCCTACTTGAGAGCTGGTGGATGGGTCGGAGGTGGGCTTCTGTTCTGGCTTCGCTCTGGCCCGGGGAAGGGGTGGGCAGGAAAGGATGGGCTGGTGGCAGGGGCAAACAAGAGTCCAGGGGAAAAAAGGGGGGAGGGGGATTTCAGTGCTAGAGCCTATCAAGGAGAGAGCGGGTGTGAAAGACGGCTGGAGCCCAAAAGGTTCTGAAGACGGATGCGTAAGGGAAACAGGTGCCTGGTTCCTTGGGCCTCTTGGCACGTGGAAGCCAGAGACGAGCTCTCACCCGTTGCCTTGCTACAGGCAGCACAAAGTGAAACAGGCCAGCAGCTCCCATGGGAGGGAAGGAGATGCACAGGGAGATGTGTGCCCTGGAGTTTCAGGCCTTCCACCCAGATCTCAGAGCACCCGCACTCTGGGCCGCTTGACACAGGGCATGCCTCCACCCCGCCGAAGCAGCTCGGCAAGACACACCAGCACTGGCGGTCATCTAGCCAGCCTGTGCCACCCACACTCCTGCTGTTACCTGCGGTTACGAAAGGAAAGCTAATGCCAACCTATGCTACAGTCACACCTTGTCTTGCAGTACAGGCATCCCCAAGAGAGGCTTGTTTTGTCCTGGCTTAGACCCATTCCTAATCGCCGTCAGCTAGACGGAAATACGGGCTGGGCTACACAGTCTTTGGACCACTAACGATATTGGTTTAGACACGGATAAGAGTTAAAGTGATTCAAGCTCCTAGCCGGGAGGGACACATGTCTATCAGTGTAAAAGTGCTTGTGAGTCTAGTGCAAGGCGCTGTACCAATCTAAAGCACTTCTATCTCACTACGTCCACACTGACCCTGGCCCTACTTTAGCCATACGGGCACCATGTCACGCTCTGAACCAAAACATCAGAATTGGTACAAAACCCTAGGAGAACTTGCTTCGCTAAAATCTGGTTCAGATCACATCCTTAGCCAAACAAGTGCCATTTCCTCATGTGGACAAGTCCTGATTCAAACTAAGGGGGTGTCTACACTGAAAAAAAAGGTGTTCTTAACTCAGGTTAAAAGAGCAGCGAAGATGATGGCAACATGGCCTTTAGCTCAGGCTAAAGCCTGTAGAGTCGTCTGGGGTTGAATTCGAGTTGCTGACCGGCGTTAAAAGCCAAGTTGCTGTGTCTTCACTGCTCTTTTAACCTGGGTAAAGAATACACCTTCCCCCCTCCCCGTAGCAGTGTAAATTACTAGGGGTAGGTCTAACTCCTCTAGCTCGCTAGAGCAGTGCAGTACGTGAGCTCACACGGCTCTATGGACAGGGGCAGTTGAGCTCTGCCGGCCTCCTGAATTGCCCCCGGCAAAGCCAGAAGGGGGGGGGGGAGGAGAGGAGGAAGAAAAGAAGAGTACTTGGCTGGCAAAAGGCAACAGAGGCGGCACCTTACGAAGCCACGTAAGAAGTCAGCGCCATTCGCGGCTCCAGGAGCCAGCGAGCCTCCTAGAGAGTGCCACGGTCAACCGCATGGGCCACGCCCACCGGAGAGCTGTGGCATCGGTCACCCAGTGCCAGCCTGGCTCGCTTCCGTCAGGCTCCCTGCTACTTCATAACTGTGAGCAGCGGACTCTCCGCAGCCTCCTTAAACCCTCATGTCCAAATTCAATGTCAGATTTGCATATTAGTTCTGTGTTCTCAGCCCCTTTAGCCAGCAGTGGGGAGGAAGCGTGCAGGGCTCGAGTCGGGAGATGCAGGCTCGGATGGCGCACCCTGCCGGGCGGGAAGGAAACACCCATTCACTGGTCAGTGTGCTGGGCACGGAAGGGGCCAGCGGTTGAGCGTGTGTCTGCGTGGAAATTTTGAACATGCAAGGAGCTCGGCTAGTTACACTTTGAGGTCTCTGAAGACAGCAGCACTTCCTTAGCAAAGTGCTTTACAAGGGAGGGCCCTGTCCCTTCTCAGCTGGCACAGAGATACCAGTCCTTCAGAATACCCAAGAGATACCCCAGAGCCGCATATTACAGATGGGGAAACTGAGGCACACAGCCAGGCAGGGACTCTATCCAAGGCTGTAGTACTGAAGCACTATGGGCATGAGAATCAGAGGTGCTGAGCCCCTGCGCCTCACAGTGAGGAGTAATGGGTGCTCAGCATCTCTGCAAATCCAGGCCTGGTATCTGAGCTCCCCGTTCTGCCCCCCAGCTCCCACAGTTGCCTCTCCCTGAATTGCACCTTGCAGGCTGCAGAGCATCACCTGGATAGGAAGGGAGCCAGAGGGTGGCAGCTGGCCCCTACTTCCTGGGGTCGATGATCCCATTTCTCTTCCTCCTCTGGGAAGAATTTAAGTCCCCCACCCCCCAGATTTAGGGATGCAGGAGTGATGCAGGGAATTCGTCCCTCGAGCCCACTCCTCCAGTACCGGCTGTGTTTCCAAGCAGCGACTTTCCACTAATGAACAAACTGTGGCAAGGAAAGAATTGAAGCAATTACTTGTTCAACGAGTTCCTCATTATGGCCAGTTCCTGAAGGGATTAGAGTCATGCCTTCCCCAAAGCCAGCCCAAGCCCTGCATTCAGATGAGCAGGAGAGCGCCTTGCTGACCACAGATTCAGAGCCGGGAGGGTAAGAGGCATGCAGAGACTTCCCCAGCATCCTGGGCATTGAGGCAGATGAAGCGATTACTATGTACCAGGGGTGAGAGAGATTTTATATGTATGTAGCTTGATGGGGTCTGCGTCAGGATATGCCTACACTGCATTGTAAACCCGGGTCTGTAGGTCCAAGTCCATGCCTGAGCATGCATTAGAAATCTGGACTTACTGCTGGCCCTGTGCTAACACAGACCTTCTGGCTCGGCTCTGCAGCTGGAGCGGTGTTCACGCTGCAAAATGGTGCATCCAGTGGGATCAGCACAGCCTCTGCAGAAGGCACATCCCCCTTCCCAGGCGGTTTAAGGGTAACTGGGTTCCCAGAATCCCATAGAACCTAGTGCCAGGAGCCCAAGCACCCCGGGGGTGTGGCACAGCCATGCACCCAAGGCTGATAATGGACCCTTCAAGCCCTGGAGGTGGCTGGAGGGAAACTCTGTGCAGGCCAAGAGCCAGCTTAGGGCAACTGGGATATAGGGATGTACAGGGAAGGGACAGCCCTCAGGGTGGGACTCGCAGGAACTGAAACCGGAGGTTCCCACTGCAGACCTGTCTGAGCCCAACCATCCCAGCCTTTAGGGGGTGCTGTAAGACCCACCTCCGTTTCGGCCTTTGCCCAGCAGATACTGAGCATCTCCCCAGCAATATCCCCCTGGATTTGGCCCGTCCTGCTAAGGGAGCAGCCCTGTCCCCCTTTCTGGGGAGATGGTGGCATTGCTGTATTATGCAAGGTACCAAAGGGTGTGGGCACATCCCTCAGCGGGGCATGAATAGTGCTTAATTCAAGGGGGAGGGGGAGTGGCTCTGGCTGGCCTGAACCCTGGCAATTCTGCACCCTTGCAATGCCCCACTGCAGGCCTCTGAGCCACCGGGCAATTGGGGCAGACCCACCTTGTGCCTGCAGCACCTTCCCTCCCTTGTGTTCCTGTGCCAGTGCCTCTGAAGGGCTGACGGGCCCTAGCCTGTGGGCTGGGGGATCTGGGCAATATTAAGAAAAACAGAGGGAAGGAGAATAGGGGAAGATCACCCATCCTGAAAAGATAATAAAGGGACAGAGTCCCTGGCTTTTTGCAGGAGCAGCACCTCCGGCTCAGGGCAAGGACCTGCAGCCTGGCTCGCTTTCAGAGGCCACTTGTCAAGGACCTGTCTTAATTGGGTCTCTCCACCCTGCCCGTCTGCTGGAGTGCTCCCGTTGTCATGCCGCTCTCATGCTCGAGGGAGGGCATGACAGCAGGGACAGAGGGCAAGCGGCTGGCACACAGCTCCTGGGGAAGGGCAGCGAGGCAGAGGGCAAAGCTGGGCTGGCGGAGCTGGAGGCAACCAAGATGGGGGCATTTGTTGTGAGGGGGGAAGGGGCAAAGGGCACAAAGGGAGGAAAGTGGGCTGGGGTCTGTGCAGTATATGGGCAATACATGGGCCAGATGCCAGAGGGACTTGGAACGGGGCCACACCAAGCAAGGCATGCCTGGCACAGGGTCTCTGGCGTGAATGCTGGAAGATTCAGGCATACTGAGAGCTTTTATTATTCCCAGGGCGAAATCTTTGCTGTGCTAGAGTTTGAGGGGTTTTTTCTTCTTGAGAAGCCAGGGGCACTGAGTCTGGCCACCAGGGTCCGTGCCACAAGGAGCCATTTCTCATCGGTCGCTCCCTCCTGCAGCAAGCTGCTCCCAGAGTCACGTCTCCTGGAGGGGGCAGCGTGCAGTACTGTCCGAACGCTCCATGGGGACAGGCGATGGAAGCTGCTGGGGAACCCAGGTCTCTCTTTCCCCTCTATCCTGGCCCTGACTGGGTGGGGCACACTGCAGCTTCTCATCTCCTGCTGCTGTTTCCAGGCTCCCTCCACAAATGCCCATCAGATTGACACCAGATTTTTAGCTGGTGCAAATCACATTGAAATCAGTGGAGCTCTGCCAATTTGCACCAACTACCCACTCCCTCTTCTCATCCCTACCCCAGCTGTCATGGCATGGTTCGCAGGGGAGGGAGAGTCACACAAGGATCAAGGGCCTTGCAATTAGGGGTCACAATTGTGGGGCTCTGCAGGGCCCCCCAAATTTGTTGAAACCAGGCCCGGGTAGGAGAATAGCAGCCATTTTCTCCCTATGCGAACTGCAAGACCCAAGTAGGAATTCAATTGGAGAGGATTCAGAGAAGAGCCAGGAGACTGATTAAAGGATTGGAAAACCTGCCTTACAGTGACAGAGCTCAATCTATTTAGTTTAACAAAGAGAAGGTTGTTGTCATGACAGATGATTTGATTACAATGGGGAACAAATATTTGATAAAGGGCTCTTCCACCTAGCATACAAAGGTCTAACGCGATCTAATGGCTGGAGATGGAAGCTAGACAAATTCAGACTGGAAATAAGGTGTAAGTTTTTATCAGCGAGGCTAATTAGCCTTGGAACGAGTTACCAAGGGTTGTGGGGGATTTTCAATCACAGCCAATTTTAAATTCAGGACTGGATATTTGTTGAGAAGATCTGCTCTCGGACAAATAGGGATGATTTCAGGGCAGTTCTCTGGCCTGTGTGATACAGGACGACAGACTAGATGATCACAGTGGTCCCATCTGGCCTTGGCATCAATTAATTTGGATCAGTGATGATGCCCCTGGTCAGAGGGGCTGGCCAGCATTCAGGGTCTTGCAGGTTATTTTTGTTAGGAAAGGAAATTGATGACATGACTCAAATACTTCTTTGGTGCAATCCTGTTTATTTACAAACACCGCACACAAATTCCTGCTTCCCTAACACCCTAGGAACAAAGAGGAGCCGTTTTCTCGTTTGCAGTTTCCAAGTCTGCCTTTCCAACCAGAACTCTGCCCAAGAGACACTCTGTTGGCTTCCTTCCAGGGCCACGCTTCACCTACTTTGCTCATGGTCTACTCTCTTTCTGGTTCCTTTCAAACACATTTGAACAGACACATTTGAACCAATCAATGCTCCAGCCGCTACATTTGCAATCAGTCTCCAGGGAAGCCCTTCAGGCCATAGGAGTCAGCTTCTACTCAAGCCTTGCCATGGTGGGTCCATGCCTTGCACAGTGGCTTCTGTTGTTTCAACTATCACTAAACAAAAAGGCATTTAATCACTCCCTCCTTGAGCCTGAATAAAAGGTGGCTAAGATCTCCCACCAGCTTCAGTGGGGTCTGCGATTGTCCGTGGATCAAAGATGCCACCAGCACCCTCCAGCATAACAGTAACTTCACTCCTGAAGATGGAGCCCAAAAGAAAAGGAAGGAGGAGGCCTTGAACAATCTGCCCAGGCAGAGCCTGCTGCTGCACATCTGGAAAGCATGTCACGTCCTTAACGGGCCAGAGGCAGGTGTCTCCAGGGAGGGATTCTTCGACTGCTGGGCTGGATTTCGCCAGCGGCAGTCACCGAGCCTGACGGAAGAGGAATCTCTCAGCTGACTGGCAGCTCCCTGGGGAGGACCAGGTGGGGCATGATTCCTCCCTAGTTACCAGGGGCTGACCTCACCCAGCCAAAGCTCACATGAAATACCAGCTCCCTGGGTTGAGTCTGAGTCACAGCCAGGCCCCCAGCAAAGGGACCTAGTACCTGGGGGTGGGGGGAAGGGTAGAGAAAAGGGGGCTAGGCAGACAGTACGGAGAGCATGACTTTCCACTGGAGCCTGGCAGATATGCTGTTCATACACGCACCATTATAAATCCCATTCAGCTTGTGACGGCTAGAGCCCCCTGGGGCTACTGCCTTCCAGTGGAGCTCCTCTGTGTCTGAGCTGTGGTGTCAAATGGGAGCAAGGATGCTCTCTTGTGGTTAGCCACCCAGCCATGCCACAGAGTCCCTGTGAGGCCTTGGGCAAGTCCCTTAGCCACCCTAGGCCTCAGTTGGCCATCTGTAAAATGGGGATAATATAGCCCTTTTCCCATCCTCTGTCTCTCTCAGCATGCTCTTGTCCAGCACCCAGCACAGCAGCACCCTGATCTCAGGTGCGGCTTCAAGATACTACAGCAACACAAATGCCAAGGTCTCAGGGCTGCGAATGGGAACAGAGCGCCTGAGCGCTCATGCACCGGCCCTTTTGCGCTCGCCTCTGTGCGCGCTGTGGAGGAAGCCGCGTTCTCTGTATCCATCATCCTGTCAGGAAGCCCTTAGCCCCCGACGAGCCGTACTCCCCACTCTGTTCAGCACAAAGCCCAGCTAATACAGCGAGATGAATGAGTCTGCAGGGCTCTATCGGCAGGATGCTGCTCTGCTGAGGAGATTGGCTCCCCCTTATCGATGGGGCTCTTCTGCTGAGCTAGCCTGGGGAAGAACGGGGGTGGGGTGGGGAGAGGGGGGTTTGCAGGCTGCATGGGGACTCGGCGCTTGGAGGCCGAGGGTGGGACGCGGGGAAGCCAAGGGGGGAGACGTTGGAGGCGATAGCGGGAGGGGTGATGGCAGTGTCACCTGTCCCAGGGGGTTAAAAATCACAAGATGGGCTTAAAAATCATGGCAGTAACAAAATAATCCTGGGTTCTTTTTCTTGGCCTTCTGCTCTCTGAGGGAATGTCCACGCTGCAAAGAAACCCTGTGGCAGTGAGTCTTGCCCCATGTCATCTGAGCAGGCTCACGCTAGGAGGCTTAAAAGGGCAACACAGATGTTGGGCTCCCAGGGTCTGAACATCTACACTGCTATTTCTAGCATACTAGCTTGAGCCCCACTAACATGGGCCTGTCCTGCTGGCTGGGGAGGCGCATCCCCTGCTGCAGACATAGCCTAGATCAGTGGTTCTCAGCCTGGGGTATGTGTACCCCCGTGTCGTCCGGGGGTACTCAGCTCATTTAGATCTGTGATCCTCAACCTGGGGGTTGCGACACTCAGGGGGGGTCACAGAAAGGGCTTAGGGGGCTCACAAGTGCAGGGCCTGCATGGGGGTGGCAAGCAGGGCAATTGCTCGGGACCCCACACTACAGGGGGCCCTGCGAAGCTAAGTGACATGTTTCAGCCCTGCCGCCTGGGGCTCCGGCTTCAAACAAGGCTCACAAGTGAAATTCAAGTATCACACTGAAATGTAAGCACAATATTTATATTCCAATCGATTTATTTTGTAATTATATGGTAAAAATGAGAATGTAAGCAATTTTTCTGCACTAGTGTGCGGTGACGCGTCTGTATTTTTATGTCTGATTTTGTAAGCAAGTAGTTATTACGTGAGGTGAAACCTGGGGCATGCAAGACAAATCAGACTCCTGAGAGGGGTACGGTAGTCTGGAAAGGTTGAGAGCCGCTGCCCTAACTGGCCCTCAGGTCACATTTTCAGACAAGGCCTAAGCTTCTATTTTTAAAAAAATGAAAACAGATATTGTCAGAGTCAGGGAGCTGGGGCTTTAAGAGACATGCCAAATGTCACAGACATGCGATACAATTATAATTTGCCCATGGTTGCCCAGCAGCAGCAGGGGCACTAGAACATAGCTCCCCTGAGTCCCAATCTAACACACTATCCCATAAGCCATAGTGCCTGCCCATAGGTGTACTTGCCTGGTCTGAGCCCGGTGGTGGTGAATTAAGTGCCTCCAAAGGCAAAAATGGCTTTTCTTAGACAGCACAAGCTGTCCCCGGGGAACTCTGGTGGGAAACTGACCCTCTGAGTCTCCAGCCAGTATTTTAAAACTGCCTGGTTGCCTGTTCCTAGAACAGCCCCCATCAGCCCGAGTGGCAACCGTTAGACTCATTTCCCAGCAAAGGGGCGAGTCTGCATGCTCTGCTTTTCCCCGCCAGCAGGACCTACATGGCAGAGAGGCTGGGAAGAACACCCTGCAGTGCAGCTGATGGGAAGGGATAGGCCCAGAGTCTGCCAGGCAGGTGAGGGACACCCCAGGGATCACAACAGGGGAGTGGGTCTCTGGGGCTGCTGGCACCCCCCCTTTCTAGGCGTGCTTTGGATTTGGCCATCCTTACCACCTGACCCCTCTATTCCACTGGGCATCAACCCCCAGAGAGTTTAAAGCACTTGCAGTAGCTGGCTTTATTTATCCACTGTGTAAATCTCTCCTGCTGCTTCTTCGGCGCCCTTCCTCCCTCCTCTCTTGCTTTCCTTTGCATCCCTCTCTTTGCATCGCCCTCTGCCTGCACCTCCTCCTCTCCCAACTCCCAGACACTGCAGGCATCAGCTGCAATGCCTGCTCCCTGCCAGCCTTACCTATGAGGGTCGCTATTTGCAAGCTTTTGCAGGGCCGTGAGCTCAACCAGCTGTGAGAGGGGTTGATGCCCAGTCAAAAAACTTCCTCCCGCTCCGCACAGCTGCAGAAGCTGCCTCTAGGGCTCATGACTCAGAGGTTTAGAGAGCAGGCTGGAGGGAAGCCAGGAGCTGGGCAGGACAATTTCTCCATGCGGGATCCTTTCTAGCCAGTGAGGCTGCAGGGGGCCTCCTAGCACAAGGAAGGGATTGTCGTGTGGACACAAACCCCTAGTGAAAACTTCTCTGCTACATGGGCAGCAAGCAGGATGCAGGCGAGATCGTAAACTTGCATTCCTGGTCAGGGCGGCTCCAGGGAGGTTAGCCCTCCAGCCCAGACACTGCAGGGTTCAGCAGAAGCCACCGCCTCTGTGCTAACTAGAAGGTAGAATTTATGTTAAGGAAAATACAGCAAGTTGCCGTGATGTCTGGGGCTGCCGCAGGCTGAGCATGGGTGTGCAGTGGTTAAGGAGGCAGGCACTCCTGGGTTCCATTCCTGGCTTGCTAGGCTGCCCTCTCGGTGCCTCAGTTTCCTAATCTATAAAACAGGGTGACAGTCCCCTGGGCTTAGGGGAGTCTTGAGGCTGCAGAAGTGCTTTGAATGTCTTGGGAAGTGTCAGCAGTAATCCATGATTCTGCTGGCAGCAGAAATAGTGGGGCTGTTATCCTTTGTTGGCTGCTGCCACTAGGGGGTGACATTGATCACACATGCTGGAACAGCTCCATCTAGTAGAGAAGGCGGGGAAGTAGCAAGCTCCCTGTTCAGCTTGTATGTCAAGACAGGGAAGGGGGAAGCCTGTTAAGTTTACCCCCAGGGGCCCTATTCTCATTGGAATCAGTGGATGTTACTCCTATGCTGCAGGGAGAGAGACCGGGCCCTGTTACCGACCTGCCCCTAGCCACGACACTGTTCCTTCTCAGCCAGGGGAGATTGGCTAAGCCCGGCCCAGCGATGCCCCAAGGAGCTCAGCAGTGTGAGGGGTCATTGGCACAGCAGAGTAGTGGTGTCCACGTCCGGCCTGCATCAGCCTGGTTCCATGTCTCCCCTCATTCCAGTCCCAGAAATACGGCTCCCTCCCCGCTCCTCAACTCCCTTCCCAGCCTGCTTAGCAGCTGTGGCAAAGCCGGTCCTCTCTGGCGTCGGTGCCATTTGCTAGCCGAGGAATAGCCTTGTCCTCGCTGGCCCTGCCGTGACTGTCTGCATCGACATTCCGTTAATGACTGGAGCGCAGTCCCCAGCCGCTGCCTGGGCAGACACTTAGTGTGAGAAATGGCCCTAAACAAGCTCTGGGGCCTCTCGGCACCGGTGCACAATGTGCAGATTAACCCAGAGCAGAGGCGGGGTCGGAACTGCAAGCGGGGGTGACTCAAGGGTAGCCCAGGTGAGATGAGACAGAGCTCTGCTGCTCAGCCAGACTGTATCCCTGACACGCAGGGTACAGGCTCCTGAGGCCCCCTGAATATCTGCCTTAAAGTCAGCCCTAGTACATGTGGCCTTGTGCTTAAGGCTCTGGCTGGGACCCAGGAAAGCTGGCTTCCATCCCCCGCTCTGCCACAGTCTGCCTGCGTGACCTTGGGTGAATCCCTTCCTCTCTCTCTCTCTCTGCTTCAGATGCCCTTTGTAGTATGGAATTGACATGCCCTTTCCTGTTTCACCCACAAGCGTTGGGAGGCGGCTACACTGCGGTGCTGCCCCAATGCCGATAAATAGCAGTAGCACTAGCTAAGTGAGAATGCAAGGGGGCTAACACCGCAGCATCAGAGATGCCTCCCCAAACTCCAGCCTCCGCTTTCTTCCCTGGTCTCTCCCTCTCTCCTTCCAGGGATGTAGAAGGCAAATCCCCGAGCCCCTTTGCTGCGATTCCCATGCAGCAACTGGGAAGGCTGTTTCCCCAGCTCCTTTTCCGAGCTGTCTTCTCCCCGCAGCCCACTGCGATTGTATAGGCAGAGACATCAACCAGCTGACATTCCATAGGCCAGCATGGAGACTCTAGCTCATTACATGCACCGTTAAAATTAAAAATGGGCCAAACTTACTGGGCTGCCTTCATTAGGAGGCAGCTTTTTATTTCTCTCTTTTTACTACCAGATAAATAATCTTTCAGGTGCATGAGTTAAACAATTCCCACGAGAAAGAGAGGGTGGCGTCTTCCGTGCAAGAGCCGCAGATCCTGCCACAAATCAGAGTTAGCCTGGGAACGGCAAACCTGATTTAAAAACAACAATAAAAGATACCAACCATCCTAGTGTGGGCCTAATCCTGCTCGTGCTGCAGTCAACGCAAAGGAATGCATTGAGCTCAGGGAGAGCTAGAGCAGAACCAGGGGAAGAAATCCAGACTCCAGGGAAATCAATGGGACTCTTGTCACTGACTACGGTGGGAACAATATTTCATGTGATGCAGATGGGCCCATTCCACTGGCTTCAATATTGTGGCTCCTGGTTTGCACCCAGTGTAAGTCAGAGGAAAATCAAGTTCATTGTAGGTGACATTTGTGCCTGCGTCCAATTTAAATTGCCTGAGCTAGCTTGGCTGGGGAGGTCCATCTAGATCCACGGAAGCTCCACCGACCAGTAGGATATCAAGTGACATCACCGGAGCAAACCACCCGTTGGCCAATAATATGTTGCCACTCACCCAACACAAGGTGTTGGCACCGCTTGAATCCCACCAAAGCTGTGTTTTGAAGCATTAAGTTGTCCCTGAGGCTAGCCCTGTGAATTGTAACAAAATGTTTTGATTGATCTGTTGCAAATTTTTTTTTTTTGCATGATCACTTTATGAAAATTTTTGAGTTTTCATCTTTTTGTCCCGTTTTGGGATGGGTAAAATTTCAAAAATCTCCAGACCCAACCCCCCTAGTTCTGAGCACCCACAAACTATTGAGGGGGGAGTTGGAAATCCAAACCTAAATCCAGAGCCAAATGGGCTGCACCTACCAACCACCTCTGCACAGACTATTGTTTCTCTTAGCTCTGCTTTTCTCTTCTGAGAGTAGGGTACCTGAGATCTAGTTTCTGTTTCCTTCTCCTCAGATCCCCAACTCATAGCGCGTTAAAAGGATTCCTATCTGCATTACAAAATTCAGGCACCAAGGGCCTGCCTGTGCTTGGGCCAGGCATTCAAAAGAATCAGACCTCTGGAAAGAAGAAAGTCAAAAGGTACATCTGTCTGACTTTCGGTCTTTACATTTCTTATTGCTTTTCAGTGGCTGGAATTAGCCTAGAGGGACAGAAGCACTTACCTTGACCATCTCCATTAGCTCTCAGACATATGATCCTCTTCTGCAGTCCAAACCTCAGGGAGATGTTAGTGGCAAGAATCTGAGAAGCACCTCTTATCATGACATCCAGAGGAGACCCACCCCATAATAAAAGAATGAGATGGGGCTTCCTGCAATGAATAGACAGTGCAGTTATAATGGAGCAAAAGAAATAGATTATGCAGCACCCTGTGGAATTTGCTGTGTGGTAGAGGCAAATAGTTTAGCCAAATGTAAAAAAGAAAGGAGGATGTTGCATATGTGTGTTTCATTAATAACTCATTACACAATATAGCTTGTTTCCCAATATGCAAAATAAAACACAGTTCTTGTCCCCCTAGTGCTCTCAATCTGACACCCATGATGAAATTAATTTTAATAACGGCTTCCATACGCATAGCGTCCAGACCTCAAGGTGTAATTGGCCAAGGGGTGTTTGTTCTGGTGGTGTAACTTGATCCTGTGCTGGTGTGTGGAGCTTCAGTGGATCTAGACAGACCTGGAATCCTCCTGCTCCAGCCTGCTCAGGCAGTTTAAATTGAAGAACTCAGGTGAGTTAATCTCATACTCTATTTTCCCCAATCTGTTATGTTCATGGTGTAGATAAAGTTAGATAAAAACATCAAATGCTTTTGCTGGAAGGTTGCAGTGTAACATGACTATTTCTTAAAATTCAAAACCCTACCACATAAGAACCCAAAACAGAGAGCGACAAAGCAGGCTGCTCCCTGCGGCAGAGCAGCACAACTCACCCACCTTGTTCTAGGCTGGTTCTTTCCAGACTGACTCTGATATTGCACTTTTCCCTACAGAGCCTTCTAGCCTGCAAGCAGAACTAGGAAACTCGCCCATTCTTGAAGTGATAGCTTGCAGTTCTACCACTGTCCTCAGTACATCACACAATCCACCTCTAGGCTTGTAAATACTATTTATTCCAAACCCAATGCTATGAACAGGAAGGGCATTATGCAAGTTACACTAGACAAGAGATTAAAAAATGAGGGCTACCAAAAGTGTGTAGCAATTGTCAGGCATGTCAATCTGATCACCAGCTGGGGTTAGGAGAGACGATCCCCCTCCCATGACAAGCCACGGTGCAATTAGCCAACCACATTATGGTGGGCCCAGGGGGACTTCTCTGCATGTGAAGCAGTGGATGCAGGACCCTGAGCTAGCTGGACTGGGACTCAGAATTCAGTGTTCAATTCCTGGCTCTGCCATGGATTTCCTGGGTGACCTTGGGCAAGTCACCTAGCATTTCTGTCCCCCCGCTGTCCAACGTAGCACTGCCCTACTGAGCAAGGATAAATACATTAAGGATTGTGACCCACTCAGATACTGCAGGGATGGGGGCCAGGTAAGGACCACAGATGGTCTGGGCTAGTAGGGCAGTTCCACTGATGCTGGTTTTCAGACAATACAAATAGCTCCCCCCGAACCCGAGCATCCGCATGTGGCGGGCGATGGAACAGAAAGCAAAGAGCAACGACCATCTCGGTGGCACGCCTTCGGGGCGAGCTGAGTATCCTTTCCCAGCGCAGCCAGGACTCCAGCTCCTCCACGTTGCCACAGAGAGAGAGGGGTCGTCAATAGAGCAACGGTACAAGAGCGATGGAAACAAACTCCAAAGTTGGCACTGATTGCCGAGTGTGAGAGACCGCCTGGGAGGCAGGGTTAGAACAATTGTGCTGTTTGTGCGCGTCTCTGTTCTCCCTCCCTGCTGCTTGGCATGGCTGGGAAAGGCGCCTCACCCCCTGGCTCTGAAGGCTGAGGTAGAAATGGAAGTGCATGTCCCCAGCTGTGCTTTTCGGCGACAGCAGCCATTTGTATAATGTCCCATTGTTACAGCATTTAATTAGCCGTGGTTGGTTCACTCGGCAGACACAAACGAGGTTTTAATTTTTTTGTGTACGCTTGCGAGGCGCTTTTTATTCATTGCGTTACGATCCCTCCGAGGCTTCCCTTGTCAGGAGCGGCCTCCAATGAAGGGCAGATGGATGGGAATGGGCTAGCCAGAGCCTGGATGGCACTGTAGAGGTGGCACTGGGAGGGCTGCACTGAGCGGGGGGGGGGGGGGAGGGGATGTTATCTGTCATAGACACACGGTAAGGGGGTGTAACTCGATTGGCGCCTAGGAGATGCCAAGGCCCCATCTTGGCTGCAGCACAAAGGCCAGTGCGTCCACCAATGAGGGGGGAAGGTTTTTAGTTCCAGGATCCTGCCACACGCGATGCTGATGGGAGCCCACATAGGCCCCAGTGTCCCTTTCCGGGCCAGCCACGTGTCTGTTTCGTGCCGTGACACCGCCCCGTGCTGTCCCGTCATGCTGTGGGATGCTGGCCTGGTGCCGCGGCAGGGGGAAGTTGTGCCAGCCTCCTCGTGTCATGTTGCAATGCATTGAAGTGAGGCTGAAATTTATGTCTGGTTAAGAGATAGACGGGTGGCAGCAGAATCCCGCCTCGGATTTACCCGCCAAAGCTGGGAGCTAAGGAAAGCTCCCTCCAGCCTGGGCACAGAGCGGGAGAGCTGGGGTGGAGCGGGCCGAGGCTGTGAAGTAACTTGGGATGAAGTGCACATGAACCCATGAGGTCTGTGTCCTCCAGGTGGACTCTGGGGAAGGTGGTCCCCTGCAAAGCCATCCGTTTCTCGGCTGCCACCATTCTGTCGGACAGCGATGCCGGCCCGAGTCAGTGCTCGGATGGGAGCACAATGGAAGTGACGTGAGTGATCCATGGCATGGTGCACTTCCCCTGGTGTCCATGCCGGCCACAGTGCAGTGCTGGGGGGGGGTGAGGGGGGGAGAAAAGAGCGCTGTGCTGCAGGCAGTGGGGCATGGGTCTCCATGAGGGGCCCCCTCCCCTCTGAGCCCATCCTGACCCAACGCTCCTGCGTGGTGCTGGGGTGCCGTGCGGCTGGATGAGATACACTAAACCGAGGTCCTGACCCCATGTGCCCTGCCAGTTTTAGTGCGAGTGTGGGGAGGCTCACCCTGAGTGTCCTGGTGGTGGTGGTGGGGTGATGGCTTTCCCTACATTGAGTGATGGTGTGTCCATCAGCCACAGCTGATCCAGACAGAGAGGCGCTGGGCGGGGCGAGGTCGCAGCGATGGGGTGAGAAGGGAGCGAGCCGGACATCATTCGGCAAAGGGCTTTTCAGCTGGAGACACAGGGAAACAGAGAGGAAACGTACATACAGCTGAACAAAAGCTGAGCAACCCATCCCTGCAAGCCCGGCTGCTGCAAAATCCCACCTTCCACAGCAAAGTCCTGCAGACTCCAATGCTGCTGCCCCTCTATGCCAGCCAATACAGCTTTCCTGCCAGAGAGGCCCAGGCACACATTTACCCCCACCCCTGTCTCCAGGCCTTGCTAGCTAGACCTGGAGATGCCCTGGGGGCACCGAGCCTTTGAGGGCTGAATTACCGTGTGAGCAAGAGGCAGCAGGGGAAAGAGAGGGGGTGGGACTCAGAGGAGCAAATGCCAGCTGATAGCCTGAGGACATGGCGCTGGGCCAGGAGGCTACAGCCCTGGCAGTGGGAAGGAGGATGTTAAAATACGCCCTACCTTTGCCTGTTATTGCTGGGTCTGCTGGCATAAATCACCTCCTACATGCCTGGGCTGACCTTTCCTCTGATGTCCCTGCATCGCTTTGCTTTGCCGAAAGGAGCCGGGCTGAGTGTTGGTCTCTGGCAGCACATACAGGGCCGTATTTCCCCCTGACAGATGAAGGGGAATGCAGAAACACAGAGGTCAGAGACCGTGCCCCGGCCTCCTTGGAATGTGCAAGACCCTGGGACTTGGGCTGGGTCTGGCGTGGGCCTACAAATGAGGCCCGAGCAGACGTCTCCTGGGGAGACGAGGGTGCTCATCCCACAGCAGGAGGGAGCCAGCACCTGGCAGGAGCAGGCACGGCCCAGCAGAGTGGGTCTGACTGGCTCGCACATGGGAGTGACCGCAGGGCGTGTGTGAAGAGAGCACACCCATAAGCCGACTCCCCCACAGGCTGGTTTTGGCTGCTTATTTCTGCACTTTCAGAGATTTTAACTCCTACTGAGCAGTTGCCAATGCGCCCAAGGAGGCTGCACCCTTTGCAATGGGCAGATGCAGGGCGAGCGCCAGATGATTAATTATCTGCATTCCAGAAGCACCAGCCGTGAGCAGGGTCCCATTGTGCCAGCCATGGCGCGGACCCGGAGTGAGAGCCGTGCCCTGCCTTGAACAACTTGCAGTCTAAAGGATTATTATCCCTATTTCCCCGGCGGGGGAGTAAGGCCCAGACCATGCTGCAGGGGCAGCTGCTGTTCACTGAGCACCTGAAAAAATCTGGCCCTGAGCGACTCCCCGTGGCCAGGCAGGGCATCTGAGACTGAGCCCAAGAGTCCCACTACAGTGCCATAACCACACGGCCAGCCGAGATGCAAGCAGCTGGGGTCTGCCTAGAGGCACTTTCCCTGTGATGTGTTTGGCTGTAAAAAGGTGCCAACCCAGCCAGGCCTGCTCCTGCCTCTTCCTCCTCTTTCCCCCTTGCTCTGGGACAACTCGGTGTCCACGGGACCCGCAGCTGCAGAGGGAGATGTAATTTATCTTGGCTTGCCAGCCATCAATCTCCAGAACAATGCTCTTCTAATGAAACGGCAATATTATCACAGGCTGTAATGGGACGAGTGGTAGCGGCTGAGGCCAGGAAGGGGAAGAGAGAGACAGAGCATGCAGTATTTAGGATGCACATTCCACTGACCCGCCTGGGAATCTGCTTCCCCAGGTGGGTGAGCAGGTTCCTCTGCTATCTCCTTTTAAAGGCAAATGGCCAAGAAAAGGCACTAGTGTCTGGGACCCTCCATGGTTCCTCCTGGTGGTTCTTTAACCATCCCCCCTCTCCAAAATCGTTACCGTGCTTATACTGTACAGAGATCAGATCTTGGCACGCCCTCTTTGGTGGCCTCTGGAGGCCCCGGAATGCGACGTCGCAACAGATTGATGGAGAGGACCGCGCCTGATGGTTGAAACTGCCCCCCGGCTCCAGATAGGGTTGAGGAGAAGTGGCAGCTCAGTCTGCATCCCAAGCCCTCCGCAGATCATTCCAGGGGAAGGGAAGGGGAGTCCTGATAGTGCTAATCAAAGAACAAGTAAAGGAACTCTCACCCTGAGTCTTCTGGAGCTGGGGCCCCTTTCAGAGCAGTTTGATTCTGGAGCGACAGCTCACAAAATGCCACGGGGGTGGGTTGGGGTGGGGGGTTGGGTGTAAAATCGGACTATTTTGGAAAATGCTAATTGAAACACAAACACCTGGATAGTTACAGGGTTTGTACACGGTGTTTTGCACACCCGCTCGGGCCCAGCTTTTCAGAGCCGTGCGTGCATTTGCACACCTGCCTCGTGCCTTTGCATGCCTACCGTGTGCAGTCTCATCACCCGCACCGCAGCCGGCCAGCTGATCAGATCTGAGCATGCTCACTCTGACCGAACATACAGGCGGTGGCACAGGGAGTGAATTTCCCTGCTCTGCACGGGGCTAGCACAAGGCTATGCATGACTCAATCTCACTGACCCCCACGGGGGGCTATCCTCCTCCCTGTGCTAGGTTATGTACAGAGGCAGAAACAGTCCCTGTCCCAAAGAGCTTGCAGCTGGTCTCCTCGCAGCGCAAACAGCTCACCTGCGCCACAGAGAGCCAGGCCCTGAGGTTTGAAGTGGTGCACAGGTCTCTGCACAAAGGTCAATTTCACCCTTTGCATGCAGAAATAAGCATGTACTTTTTCCACGCTTCATTGCACAAGAGCAGTTGTGAAAACCTGGGTCCCGGTGATCGTTTCCTTTACGTTAAGGAGGAGAGAACCCATTGCACACTGTATTTCACACAGGGCTCCTTTCCCTCTCCTTCCCAGCTGCTCCCATCGTACCGACCAGCCCAAGAAGCCCAAGGAGACACCGCTCCTCTTTGCCTCATCCCCTGAGTGGCTCTTGGCCTCCCGATTAGCTCAGCCGCTTTGTGTGGTTTGTTTTGGCTCCAATTGATTAGATGCAGACTGTTGAGGCATCTTCATTGTGAGGAGACAGGACTGACGCCGGATGGAACGTGCTCGGCGAATGCAGGAGGCAGTAATCAAGGCGGAGGTGGGGCCCCTGCTGCTTGGGCCATTCTGTTGAGTGCGTGTCATACCCTTCTGCTTGAAAAGCAGATAGATTCTAATTAAAACCCAACCCATCTCTGGCCAGATGGATGCCGCAGTGACTGTGCAGCGGGGCGGGTGTAGGAGCTAAGGGAAAGAATTTATTTTTTCTTTCCAGCCCTCTTCTTCCTTGCTCAGTGCTTTGGGCTGCCCCACGTGCTTGGGGTAGGGGAGCTGTGCTTTAGGGTGCATCCCGCTGGGCTTGTCGCCTTGGATTGTACGAGGGAAATGGGGAGATGCAGCCCATGAGGGATTAGAGGGGGAGACAAGGGCCGAAACCCATAACACACTGCAAAGAATGCTTGGCTAGCCAGGAGCTCACGAGCTGTAACTTAACGTGACCAGCAGCGATAGACTCCAGATCCTCTAGCTGTGAAAGCTCAGGCCCCTACCACTTAAACCACTAGCAGTACAGGGCTTCTGACAGAATGGAGCAGTTTTGATTTCCTCCAGCAGAAGGCAGCAGAACACAGGCCTGCTAACCAGCAAGCTTGCATGAATATCTGGCTGAAGCATCAGGGTGGAGTTATAAACCCTAAATGGACAGGGGCTCTCCATGGAAGACCCAGCAGTGCTAAGAAGTGCAATACTAACAATACATAGCAGACAAGCACTCCTGTTCACCCTTAAAACCCCCCAATCACACATGTGTATGAGTACCAAAAAGACAAGCCACCTCCCTCAAACATTTGTGCAAAAAAAAACCAGAAAACAAAAAAACCAAACCTTTGCACAGATATTCATGAATAGCGATTAGATGTGATTGAACTGAACAGCTGTTTAGAATTGGAATGGACACTGGTCTGCAGTTCTGGTAATCACATTCTGCCCTTCTCAATCCAATCCAGGGTTTATTGTTCTACACTTCCTGTGCTGAGTTATCGGCGAGTGCTGTTGTACACGGTTCAGTAGTAATGATGTTCCTCCCCAGAGCTGGCGGCAGCAGTTGCTTGGCAGAACCATTTGACGTTTGGAAAGCGTGCGCAGTGCTTTGGGATGGAAGGTGCTACACTGCAGAAATGGGCAGGATCAGGCCTGATCCGCAACTGGTGTAAATCAGAATAGTTTTAGCAAGGTCAGCAGAGCTATGCCAATTTATACCAGCTGGCCAGTTTGTCTTATTCTTTTGCAAATGAGCTTTCCATTACCTCTTCCCCTCAGCCGGCTAGAAAACTTTCCCCCCCCCCCCACAGCTGAACATGAAAACAGTGCATGAAGAATGATCAGGGTATAATCTCCTGTGGTCGTCGCTGGAAGGTTTTAAATGCTCTTTTAACAAAAAGAAAAGAAAGTAAAAAAAAATCACCCAAAAACCAAGAACAAAGAAGCAATAAGGCCGGGAACCTGGAGCCGGGAGAGAAAAAAGCAATTTTCTCTTTAAAGCTCTTTCTGATTCTAAACTGATCCATCAGGCAGGAAATAAAAAAAATATAAACAATTGTGGGAAACTTCACTAAAAAAAGAGAAGAAATGCAATAAAGCATAGTATATTGTGGCCATATCTGCCTTCATCTCCTGTAAAACAATGTTTGTTCCGGTTAAGGAATGAAGATCTCCCACTATTTATCACAGTGTTTGCTACATAATATATATAAATAAAATAGATTCTGCCCTGGATGCATTTCAGCAGGACTGAGAGCAAAACGAGCCAGGATCCTGGAGCCCTGCATCTGGATGCACAGGAGAGGGAATGGTGGGGGGACAGGCCGAGGAGGGATGGTCAGTGCTACAAGGTGCTTGTCAGGGGGTGAAGTCGATTGAGCTTGCTCCACACCTGCCAATGAGCAGAAGGGGGATCTGGGGAGAGCAGGCCCTTTACTGGCCAATGAGGAGAGGGGGAGCTGGGTGGGTGGGGAGAGTTCTCTGCGCACCAGCCAGTGAGGAGGGGACGTGGGGGGGATGCTGCTTACCCAAGCCAGGCAGGGAAAGAAGGTGGAGCCGCTGCTCTGCTTTGAGCTCAGGGAGGGAGCTGTGTTTCCTCCTTGGACCTGTTGAGCATCTCCAGCTTCCAGTTAGGTGACTGGGAATTGAGGGTGCGTGGCAGCTTGCAGGCTCAGGCCCAGTATAAGGGATAGAGGGGGGAGAGAGAGTGAAGGAAGAACAAGACATCAATGGGCAGGGGGCAGAAGAGAGGAATGTGTAAAAGAAAGTGGGGAGAGAACTGGATGAGGGGGAAGAGAAGGGGGGAAGTTCTGAGTGCCTGCACCATGGCCTCCATCCCCCCCAGCACTGCTCACCCCATGTCCAACTCATTGGCAATATCTCATGGTCTGAGAGCCCCACTAAGCAGCCTGGGCGAGCACAGGGGCAGCTTCCCCCAAAAAGAGCCTTGGAAGTGGGGGCCCTGGCACCTCCCCTCCCTCTGGAGCTGGCGCACAGAGTGCAAGAGGCTGCCGGTGCCAAATTAGGAAGCTTAATTATTGAGAAAATGAAAATGAAATGGTTTGGTTCACTCAGGCTCTTTGTTAATTGCTGCTGCTTGCTTTCCCCAAGTGCAGACACCCGCGTGCTCCGAAACGTGGCATCCCCGGGAAAATAACTGGGGCCTTTTGTTCTGTAGCACGGTGCAACAAGCAGCAGCAGCAGCCGCTGCTGAAGAGACATGCACAAAATGACTGCAGTCTGCCCCCTGTGAACAATATCGTGCAAAGATCAGCCATGCACTCCATGCAAAAAGCAGCCGTGCAAAGTGTAGCTCACGCTGCATCCCAAGCACGAGGAGCAGTTCCAGTTCTGCACCATACACTTGGCTTTGTAAAGCACAGCTGGGAAGCTGCGGAATTGGAACAAGGCGGTGACATTCACTCCCCGCCCTCCCGCCTCTGGCTGGGCTTAGGCCCAGGGTTTGTTCAGGAGCTTGTTCCCACTTAGCCAGCTTTGGAAAGGATTAGCCGTGATGCTCTCTCATCCCCTCTGGGCCTTGCAGCCCTCCACCAGCAGGGGAACAAGGGTCTGAGAGCAAGCTGGAGCAAATAGGAAAGGGACTCCTTGGAAGGAGAGGGAGCTGTCTGCCTAGGATTCTCCTCCAGCTGTCACAGCAGCAGCCACATGGCTTTGTTTAGTTAACTGAGCTCAGCTCTTCCTTCAAGGGGATGCACTGGGGGGGGGTGTCTCTGAACTGCTGGGCAAGGTGCGGATTAAGAAGCTGGGAGGAGCTCCATCTAGTTCGCAGGGGCCAGCTTCACGCTGTGAAGAACAGGGTCCCTCTGGCCTGGAAGGAAGTTCTGGTGAACACAAGTCTTCACTGGTGGTTGATTTCAGCACTTAGGAGAGCTCCCAAAATCATCCACCACCAATCCGGATACAGCAAAACCCTTAAGCATGGGCTTAAGTGTTCGCTGATTTCCGTGAGTCATGTCGCCGGCCTACAGTTAAGTATGAGTTTACATTCTTTGCTGAACGCCAGGGGACGCTGATGAATTCCTGGGATGGCAGAGCCAAGTTTCCCTACTCTTCCAAACAGCTCCATGGGACCTGATAATCACCCGGCTGTCCCACCTTTATACACCCGCAACCCTACTGGAGATGAAAGCTGCAACTAGAGACCAGAGGGGGATGATTTTGGCAGAGTTGGGAGTATGGCAGCCCCAACCCTTTGGCCTGCCTACAGAACCCCACTGAAGCTCTTAGGGTTGCATGAGAATAAAGGAAGGTGAGACGGCTCCGTATTGCTGGTGTGATAGCTAACACTTTGGTTGACACACAAGAGATTGAAGCTGGGTCCTCTGAAGCTAAACAGGATTCTGTAATGAGAGCGGTGATAGACTCTCATCCTCTGTGGCTCAGTCACAGCAAAGGATACACAACCACTAGGCGATGCGCTCACTGTTAATGTCCTCTTTCTTAACATCCCATACCTATTTTCCTTTATGTTTCAGTACATCTGGGCTCTTTACATTTCTTTCACCATATGCATTATCCTGTCATCTTCAGTCTGCTTTTCCCAGTCACTCACAATCATTCCTTGTTGTTAATGATCCTGCCTAGCTTTGGGGGGTTTTAATTGTTAATAAAAACATTAAACACATACTGAGCAGAGGAATAATACGTGTGTTAAACATACTCTTCTCCCCAAGTCTTTGTGTGGAAATTAATTACTCTCCAGGAACCTCGACCTTGCTGCGCAGCTTTGACTGACAGCTGGAGGTTTTTTTATAACTAGATTTGTGTGTGAATACCGTGCTGGCTTGACAGCACTAGAGAGTGAAACCCATATTTAGCCACAGGGAATGCATGCTCACTGTCACACGGCTGGCAGTGCCCCGCACGCTGACTACCCCTGGGCCTCAAAACGAAGGAGCACGCTAAAACAGGAGTGGGGATTGCTGTCTTTATGGCCCGGTCAGTCCTGCCGAGGCTGCCTGTTAATTGTGCTGATGTTTTCTGGGATGCGGACACCTGGCTCTTGGGAACTGTGCTGAGGCCCACTAATCTCATTTCACCAACTATCGGTTATAGTCACTTTCAGCTCCTGTCCATGGAATGTCACTGGCCCAAATGAGAGCGGTCCCATAGCCCATGCGTTAAGCCCTTCAGACTACCTGAGTGCCAGAGATCTGACTGTAGGGAGTGGTGCTGTAGGAGATAAAACTTCCCAGTGACCACTGCTGGCTCCTACTGTAGCCTCACCCAGCCCCAGGTGACAAGGGAGAGCATTCAGTTGCTGCCTGCTAAACTGTGGTTCCATGTATTTGTCAGCAGGCCACAGCAAAGCCCGGTGCAATCTCTGCCCATCCTTGAATCACAGCCAGGCCATAGCTGCATAGAGGGGTGAGACAGAAAACAGGAGCACGTGGGAAGTGGGATCAGAAAAGGATTAGACTCTGTAACTGAAGGGCTCACCTGTCTAGAAGTGATCACAGATCCGTGCCTAAGTTTCCCCAGTGCTTCCACCTACTCAGAGTCCACAGTGGTGCTTGGGATCCTCCGGTTGACAGCCCACCCCTTGGAGGGGGAAAACAAGGGGCCAGCAAAACACACACCAGTAGTGTCACTGAGGCAGGGTGCGCCCTCCCTGGGCTAGACAGCATTTGCCTCCTTTAAGCTCTGTAGCTTCTCTTAGTGCCCTTCCCAGGTTCCCCTACTCCACTCAGCAAGTCATTGGCCCATTGGCACAGGACCAGAGGGGTGGGGTTCCTCCCACCCTAGTCAGAAGTCCTTGGAGCCTAAATAAAGGCAGGTGTCCATCACAGACCTCCTCCCTGCGCTGCCCAGGCATCTTCCTTCCATCATCACCCCTCCTCCAGGCAGCTCTGTATTCCAACCCTAGGCTCTCCTGAGGCTTGGCTCCACCAAACTTTGTGGGCTTCTACCAGCCACTGGGGAAAGCCCCACATTTCCCCTCCACCTCAGCTCACTGCAGCCTGTGCCACTGGCTCGGCTTATATCTGGGCCCAGCACAGTCACATGACACCACCTCCTCTGCAGCAAAGGCTCAGATCCCCAGCTACACCTGGGCTTGCACTTGCTCTTAAAGGGCCCAGCACGCTCTAGTCCAGGCACCAAGATGAACAAGGGAGTCATCTGCAGGGCCACGAGTGAGGGTAGAAATGACAAGGACTTTCAATCCTCATGCTTCAGGGCATAGGATGATCACCAGCCAGGGTAAGGGAGAGATTAGGGCTAAGGTTGGTTTGGGTACTACCAGAAACAGGGCACTGAACTAGATGGACCATTGGTTAGTTCTGGTTTGATCCTGTAAACCAGTGGTGGGCAACCTGTGGCCCGTGGGCTGCATGCGACCCATCAGGGTAATCTGATTGCGGGCCGCGAGACATTTTGCTGACGTTGACCGTCTGAAGGCACGGCCCCCCGCAGCTCTCAGTGGCCGCGGTTCGCCATTCCTGGCCAGTGGGAAGCAGCAGCCAGCGGGAAGCAGCAGCCAGCGCATCCCAGCGGCCCGCAGGTTGTCCATCACTGCTCTAACCTTCGGGTCAGGGTGAGATTTTGGCACAGAATTTCACATGTCTTGCTGTCATTTTGCACATTTTTCATCCAATTAATTCTGACAATTTTCCATTTTCACCATGATACCCTTTGTGGTGGAGCCATTTAAAGTTAGGGGCGGTCAATCCTCATGCTTCAGGGCATCAGCCAATTGCTGCTGGAGTCAGGAAGGAATCTTTTCCTCATCTCAATGAACTGCACTGTGCAACTGAGCTCCGATTCAGAGAAGCAACATGCTTAACATTAAGCACATGGCTAGTCCCACTGACTTCCATGGGACCACTAATGCTTAAGTACTTTTATGGATCAGGGTCTTGGCTGGGCATGCCAGTGAGGGGTGGTCCCAAAGCATCAGGCGTTAGTCATTACTGGAGACAAGCTTTCAGATTTGATGCACCAATAAACCATACACACCTCTCAGTGTTTGCATAGGGCAGAACATTTGTAACCAGAGAAACCTGGTTTGTTTGCATTTTCTGTTCATCCCTCCTTTGCCCAAGCAAAGATTCCTGGGCTTACCTATCCCCTAGGAAGCCGTCCCAGGACTTGCTCTCAGACTGGCTGGGTGGATGAAGGTGGCGACTGGCTGGTGCTCTGTAAAGGGGTTAATCCAGCTAATGGCTCCTACTGCCTGGGCCCCACTGATGCAATTACAGAAGTGGGCACTGCTGTGGGGGGAGACGAGGGAACAACCCTGGGGGAGGAGGCCACTGCTGCAATGAAATTAGAACAGCATATAATGGATTGCTTTACTAAGGCCTCCTTTCCACACCCCGTCTGTCGCTCTCGTGTGTGCCAGCCGTTCCACTGCCCCATCCCCACAGGCTGCCCTTGGTGTGCCAGCTAGCCAAACCCCACCTCCAAGGGGCCCAGAGGAAAGTCCCCCCCCCCCCCCAGGCTGGGATCAAAGGTGTTGAGAAGGGATGGGACAGGAATCTTATTGAGTTGTGTGTGGGTCAGCTGGGGGTGAGGGATGAGGAAAGAGTTACAGGGAGCAAATAAAGGAAGAGAGAAGGGCCTGGATGGGGGAAAGATTGCTGTAGCCCCAGGTAAAGGATCCCACAGCCAGGACTAAATACTGAGCCCTGTGCAAAGGGGAGAGGATGGGGCACTCTGAAAACTGCGAAGTTCCAAACCAGATCCGGGTTCAGATTCTCAGCCTCCACCAGAGTTAGGGGGAGTTGGGGTGATGGCTCAGGCCTGTCTGTGCTCAGCACCCTCCAGCTTCAAGGAAGGGACAGCAGAGAGGTTTGATTTGGGCTGTAAAATCCCTCTGGCTGGGGCCAGTGCTGATTTCTGGGTCCATGCCTTTAGTCTGTGGGTCCTTCTCTTGCCTGGACCAGGGCAAAGTCTAGGAGAGCAGGGCTGGGCACTCAGCCTCAGAATGCATGCTCCCCAGTGGCTGTGTATAACGACTACTGGGTGGCATGGTCCAAGGATGCTATGTCTAGAGTCTTGTGAGCAGCTGGGCGTCTTGACTCAGACTGGAACGGGCAGCCCTGAGATCCCACAGGGAACCCTGGCTCCTGCTGCGGGAGGGACATTTACTGCCACAGCTAGGAGCTGAACCAAGATCTTGTTCTGGTCCACAGGCCTGTGTGGGACCTGCCCCTGGGCATGGCTGAGATGCAGTCCAGGAGCCATAGACGCCTCCAGGCAGCTGAAGGGAAAGCCCCCTTCTCTGTGTGTTAGGCTCTTCTCAGGAGTTAGCCTCTCCTTGCACAGCCCCCATGCTCCAGGGTCTGTGAGAGCCCAGGGTGGGGAATACTAGCTGTGCAGGCCAAGAGCTTGTCCCCTGCCTCCTGCCGTGGCTGATTCCCCCTGCTTGCCTCCATCTGACCAGTACTTCTGGGACACACAATGCCATAGCGTCCTGTCTCCATGATCAGAACACCCAGGCCGCTTCCCCTACGAGCTGGGGAAGCTGCCAGCAGGTTGGATGGGACTCTGGGGGGGGGAGTGCGGTGAGTGCTGAGTGACATCCCGTGTCAGCAGGGCTCCTTGCATTAAGGAAGAGCCAGAGGGGAAAGGGACTTTGTAACACCTGGGCTGAGGCGGGGAATAGGCAACGCTCCATCAGAACCAAAGGGAGATACTCCTCATTTCCAGGCAGCTCAGACCTCTGGATCACCAACGGCTCGAGCCAGAACCCGGGTGCCTAAGAAGCTGTCCCAGGCCCAGGCCCATTTGCAGAACTGCCCCCATAACCAATACCACCCAGCCCAGCGCCACCAGCACTGTTCCACACGCAGTAGTACGCACACTGCCATGCTAGAACCAGCTCCACTTACAGAACTCTCACAGGCCTGGCCTTATGAATGTATTTATTATTATTCTGGGTATCGAAGTAGCACCTCGAATGCCCAGTCAGAGCTGCCACTGACCAAGCACGGAGAACAACCCAGCCCTGGAATCATTTACAAGCCATCTCAGACCCAGTATTGCTGGCAGCACCATCCCAGACCCGTATCACTTACAGTACCATGGTAGGATGCTTAAACACCAGTCCCAGGTCCAGAGCGGCCGTGTTGCCAACCAGAGCCATCCCAGCCCTAGTGCTAATGACATTTTCAGCCCAGATGCACAGCCCCTCCTTTCAGACCTCCTGAGATCTGGGCCCTTCTCTGAGCCACCGGGTGAGAATAATGAACCTTGCAGCAGGGGAGTACGGAGAGAAAGAAGGGAAGAAAGAGAATGAATGAGGGAGAAATGAGAGAATGACTGCGGTTCCGGTTAATTAATAAAGGGAATGCAGAAGGCAAGGTGAAGAGACAATGGTAATTTTATGCCCTGCCAGTCAGGCCCATTCATCCTGGGAGCAGCTCCACTTTCTCTCTGTACTGTTTCTTTTCTTTGGAAATGGAGCTGTGAAAGAGAAAAAAAACTGATTAAAATCAGCACCCAAACTGACAAGGAAAAAACCATTTTAATCTCTGCAGCCGCAGATTTATCTTTTTCCAAATAAATGAAACAAGAAAGCATTTAAAATATTAGCCAGTAACACAGGGCAGAACCTGGGATCATCTTAACTTTGATGCCAATCCCATCATCTGACAACCTCAACCACAGCCAAATTCTATCTATTTATCTATCCCCATTCACACCCATCCATCTATCTATCCACCTATCAATCTACCTCTACGTGTATTGTCTCTCTCCCCATACATTCTCTCTATCACAAGGCATACTATTTTCCTATCTGTCTGTCCATCTATCCATCCACCTATTTCCCTACAGTTCTAAAGGGTCTGTCACTGTTTTATCATCCCTACCTTGGATTAATGGTAAACAGAATGCTAATATTGTCTCCCAACTCAAAGTTTATTGCTAGCACTAACCTCAGCGCTAACCTTAGTATTACATATTAATTAAACCTGAACTATATCATCAACGCGAAAACCTAATTTTACCCCTAGCCACAGCACTAGCTAGAGTCTAACCTTCAATCCTAATCCTAACCTGCTGCCACTCCTGCTCCGTCTCTGTCTCACCCTGTTCTACCCCTGACCAACATAAGCAAGCATTCTTAATTGGCCTGCTGGTTCTTGATTGGTCATTATTTCCTCCTGTCCCTTCTAGATCTCTGGAGGACTGTCTTGTTGGTCGCCAGGTCTGAGTGGGTTTTCCTTGGGCCGGGAGTGTCATGGTGCTGATGCCTCCAGCAGGGGGCAGAGAAGGCCTGATAGACCCCACCATGCCCCCACACTAATCTTACCCCCTATCCTAAATGCTTAACCATAACTCTTCTATGTGGACTCATAATGCTTATCCCTAACGCTAGTTGTAGCCCTGTTGGAGAATATTATCCCCTTTCTTATCAGAATCAAAAGCACAGCGTTTGGATGCCGGCACACTAGTCTCTCAGCATGTGAGAGGCCCAAGGAAAGAGAGAGAAGTGTTTTAGAGTACTATTTTGGGCATTAAATCCCGGTCTAGAATTGAGAAGAGGAAAGTCATCCATTGAATATATCTGGGGTGGGGGTGGGGGGGGGGGAAGTTTCCAAGTTAAATCCTGAGCGAAGCTAATGCATGGATTTTATATGGCAAGCAATGTGAGTTCATTCTGAAAAGATCAGTTTCCTCTGAAAGGCGGCAGAATGGGAACATAACCGAACAGTCCAAGTGTAACATTCCTATTGTAAAATGATTGGAAGGGGATTAGGCTGTTTAGCAACAGTCCTCTGGGCAGATGGACACATTTTCCAATCAATCCCATTTGCTTACAGATCATTCCTTGCAGCCGAGTAGGTAACTGCAGGCCAGATTCTCAGCCCATGCAAATCGGTGTAACCCCATCGACAGAGGGTGTTGTGAAGGCCAAGACCATAACAGTGTTCAAAAAAGAACTAGATAAGTTCATGGAGGATAGGTCCATCAATGACTATTAGCCAGGATGGGCAGGGATGGTTCTTATATTCTTATGTTCTTATGTTTGACGGAGAGACTCGGATCCACATCTGCTGATGGTCTGGCCTGTCTGTGCAAATGCTTCAGGGCAGGAGCTGACCTCATAGACTCAGACTCATAGACTTTAAGGTCAGAAGGGACCATTATGGTCATCTAGTCTGACCTCCCTCATGATGCAGGCCACAAAAGCTGACCCCCCCACTTTCCCTTAACTCAGCTGTTGAAGTCTCCAGATCGTGATTTAAAGACTTCAAGTTGCAGAGAATCCTCCAGCTTGCGACCCCTGCCCTATGCTGCGGAGGAAGGCGAAAAACCTCCAGGGCCTCTGCCAATCTACCCTGGAGGAAAATTCCTTCCCGACCCCAAATATGGCGATCAGTAGAACCCCGAGCATACAGGCAAGATTCTCCAGCCAGACCCTCATTTTACCAGTGATGGCACGTTATTGCCTAATTGACTAAAATCACTTATCCCATCAAACCATTCCCTCCATAAACTTATCTAGCCTAATCTTGAAGCCAGAGAGGTCTTTCGCCCCCACCGTTTCCCTCGGAAGGCTGTTCCAAAATTTCACCCCTCTGATGGTTAGAAACCTTCGTCTAAACCTCTAACAAATGGGGTCAGGAAGAAACTTCCCTGGGGGTCAGGTTATCTCATAATTGCCGGGCTTCTTGCACATCCCCTTGAGACAGCTGGTGCTGGCCTCTGTTGGCCGGAGACAGGCTACTAGCGGGAGGCCTGGTTTAATGCAGTATGGCTGTTTCTATGCTGTTAGAAGAGCTGTTAGACGCAGCTTTTTTAGCAGTGAAGACAAGGCCTACAGTTAGTCTGTCAGCTCAGGGTCACCAATGCATGAGCTATCCTGAGGCAAAAAACACAGCAGAAACAAGGCACTGTAGTTATATCATGAGGTTGTGACGGGTTCCCCGGGGTGCAGCCTGGGACTGTGGGACCGCTGTGCCCCCTTACCTCTTCAGCCTGGGCTGTCTTTCACAATGCCTTGTTAGTGACCAGCAGCAAACACCTCCAGGTGCTGTGATCACTCAGCACAACAGCATGTGGAGCCCCACAGCCAGCTAGATTGCACGAATGCTCCCAGAGCCACTCATGAATCACACAGAGAAAGGCACTAGCCAAATCCCCCCAGCTCCCAGCACTGTACCTCAGGTATATACTGTCTTGCACTGCTCAAGACGAGCAGTGCAAGTTTATTAATTGGTTCATCACTTCATCAATGGAAAGTGGATGTACACCAGCCTTTGTAAACCTGAGCAGATTTACCACATACTTCAGGCAAACTCACTGGTAAAGATAAACAGTTAAAATCTATCCTTTGTAGTCAATACATTTGTTTAAGTGACTCTACGTGATAGGCAAAAAGTTAGAGTTAGTTACCAAAAGAAAAGAAAATATAAGCACACAGTTTAAACTCTCAACCCTATTAGACTGGGCAACATCTAGATTAAGCAGTTTTTCTCACCCCACTGGATATTGCAGTTCATAGTACACAGGTTTCACCCGTGAAACCTGGGCCATTCCCCTCTGTTGGAGTCTTCAGTCTTCTGCTGAGTGCCTTTGTTGCTTGCAGCATAGATGGGGCCAGGAGAAAGGCCGTGCATGAGGCCCCTTTGTTCTGTTTTATACCCTCAGTCCATGTGCTTGGAGAACATAGTCCAGGCATATCTGGTGGACATTGCTGAGTCCCCAGGCAACGTTGAGCAGTTCCCCTGATGTGGCCTTATGCAGGTGAGTCATTGCATTGTAACTCCCTTGCTGGACAATGGCTGTTGATGTCTCTTCAGCACCCACCCGGGTATTGGTTACCTCCCTTGTCATTGTCTCTGGAGAGCTGGAACCAGGGCACCTCCCAGATCCACAGCATATTTTAGTGACAACCATACAACACATTCTCCTAACTCCATTTGCATTAATGATATACATATTTAGAGAGAAAAATGACTTTCATTATAACCTTTCCCCTGATATTTTATATGCAATATCACAATTATAGATAAATGAGGAATGTAGGGGTTACAGGATGCTCCCCCAAGGTACAGAATGTCACAGAGGTAAACTAGGTGCAGATACAGTGCTTACCTGCTCTAGCTACCTCACAGTAAAACTAGAGTGCCTGTCCTTCACTGGGTTTTCCTTCAGGATAGCTCACCTGTATGGGTGGCCCTGAGGCAAAAACCACACCCCTATTTCAGCAGTGAAGGCAAGGCCCAAGCTGCGGACTTTCCGGCTGGTTGTGTTACCAGGGAGGGTTTTGTGCAATATGCATCCCTGAAGGACCACACAGTTAATAAAGTCCGGTGCTGAGGTAATGCAGACTCCAGGGGCCTCCACATTCAGCTGGCCCCTGCTTTGCAGGCAGTGGCAGCCAAAGGTCAGGCCGTGGCTAAGTCCGGTGCACACTCCTGTTTTCTCACCTCCCTATGCTGGGTCCCCTGCTCCAGCAGTTGAGATACAATTACACGCAATTATTGAACTGTTGCGCCCAGCTTAGGGAACTTCAAGGAAACAGGAGGATGCAGCCGGGAAGGCAAAGCACTGGTGGTTTATGAAATTAGAAAGCTCAAAGGCAGCGAGTCCTCATGCCAGAGAGGAGCTGGGAGAAGGGAGACGTCTCAGCAACGCTTTATCGGCAGGTTCGGCGAGGAGATTGGAGTTGAAAGTGCCGCGGCGCCTGATTTGATATCTCCTCCCCGCACCTTGGCTGCAATTTCCGCCTGTAGGGTTTCGTCAGGCGTCTTTGGTGGTATTTCTGTACGCTCAGTGGTTCCTGTCTGCAGAGATCTGAGCAGGATTAGGCAAAACGCACGGCTGGAGAAAGCAGTTCAAGTGCCCCTACCGCAGACTCATGAACATAATTGGAGGGGGAAGCTGGAGTCCCCCTACTGCAGACTCACGGCCACTGCTGGAAGGGGTGGAGCTCCTAGCACAGACTTACTAGACTCTCGGACTGGTGGACAATGCCTGGGGGAGCGAGCCATACCCCCAGAATCCAGCTGTGCTCATCAGCACTTTGTAAAAGCCCAGCACCCAGATGTTCATCTGGGCACCACAGCCAGCCACCAGCCTCCAGCTCAGGCAGAGGCTACTTCTGGCCTGCAAGAATCCCGATCTGATCAGCTGCCCTTCCTTGGATATCTTCATCTTCTTTCCCTGACCTTGGGGACATCTAAAGCTGGCTTCTTTTTCTAAATCTGGAGCCAGGCTAGCCACTGGGCCACGCATGCCCTGTGTTCTTTTCCCAGCTGCTAGGCTAACCAGAATGGAGGACCTGAAAAGGCACAGCAGTGGGTGTTCTAGGTGAACGGGCCTGGAATAGTTAACAGAGTTTTCTACTAGGGAACCATTCAGAGTAGACTGCACTAGTTCCCTTCCCCATCTGGGCTCCTGCAGTGACTCTTGCATTGAGCTGACCATAAAGGCACTGAGGTTAAGCACCCAAGTGATTTAGAAGCCTCTGAAGGGCTGAATTGTAGGCGCCCAAGTCACATGGGTACATTTGAAAACATGACCCCAGCTGAGTGCATGGAAATCCCCATCCCCGTGTGCAGCAGGAGAGGAGCTGCTGGAAGCAGATGGGGATTAGAGCAGACGTGAACGTGCAAGAGGAACCGGGAAGATCGCTTAAGTGAGTGAGTCAAATCAATTAAAGAGGCAAAGATTGTTTCCTCTCAGACACTTCAGAGATCAGCGACATGCATAATGACGCTTCCCCATTTGTCAGAGAGAAAGTTTCCTGTGCCAGAATACGGTGTTATTAAAAAACAAAAACAAGGGGTCTGTGAATTTAAGATTCATGACCTGGACAGACAGTACTGGCCCATGATAGCCATGCAGCCTGCATACTTTCCCTCCCAGCTCAGTCCTGACCTGCCACATCCCCTGCTATCCCGGTCTTGGCCCCCATACAGCTGTGCTGACTAAGGGCACACCGCCATGCCAGGCCTGTGCCCCGGAACCTGTCTGCCAGGGTACTTCGAACTGAGATGACACTATTGATCTGACTGACCAGCGCGGTGCTTTAGTAATGCAGTTGCGAGGGATCCAACCCTTTATTCAGTACCCACCAGACCCATGCCAGCTCTGATCCCAGGTAACTAGCCATGAGCATGGTGCATGGGTCTTTGACTCGAGGAGCTCCCGTCTCTCAGCATGCAGCTCTCCAGACCCCACGAAACCCACGTCCCATGTGATGTGAATTCAGCACAAAAGGTCTTTTCTCAGCTCTTGCTCCCTTCCCGGCTCTCCCAGGCAGACGCCATGCAGAGGCATCAGTAGCATGTTGAGTCGTAGTAAGAGCTTTATGCAGAAGATGACCCGGGAAATCCTGGATCGTGAGCCTCCATGAAAGGCACAGTCAGAGAGAACGCTTCCCTGGTTTGCAGCAGCCATTGGGGAATGTCGCACATCTGCACTAGCCAACAGATGTTTACCGAGGCTGTTTTCTCCAAATACATTTCCCCCTCCCTTCACATTCTGTCTCCCTCGATTCATGTTACACACACAGAGCACAGCCGTATGCCGGCCCGTGCCAGCGCACACCACATCCGCTCTGCCCTGTACTCCTCTCTTGGGATGCACAGTACATGGTGGCTCTGGGAGAGGTTCTGAACACGCACTGCACGAGACATGGGGAGAGTGATTCATATCCCAGGGTGGCTCAGAGGGAGCCCCACCCTCCCTGTGTGCAGCAGAGAGAGATGGGTGAGAGCAACAGAGACTGCTTGGGGCAGAGGGACTGAGACATCACCCTGCCAGCTAAGACTGAGGGACAAAGGCATCCCCGCCCCACCTTGGGGCAGAGATAGCTGCAGTCTAGGGAATACACCCTCCAAAAGCTGGAGCCCATTGGCACGGGTAGATCCTGACCCCCCCCTACTTCCCGTTCGGGGTCCAATATCTTCCCTGCATATGAAAGCCTCGCTTCTCAATCACGGGCCAGGAGAGAATTGGTAGCGGGATGCAGGGAGCATGGCTCAGTGCTGATCGGGGGAGTGCAGCAGGGCGGTACAGACCTTGTAATGCCAAGGCCGATCAGAGACACTTAGCAATACAATCACGCGTTGCTGGCAGCCGCACAAAGGAAATTGGCACAGTAAAATATTTCCCTCCTCACTGCGTCCCATTTACATGTTTATAATGGAAGTTTTTAAGCCCCTAATGAGAAGGAAGCTCATTGTGGGGAGACGATGATTAAAGCAGCAACAGACGTGATCGCAGGCAATAACAAAGGGATGTTAATTACATCAAGGGAACCAGGAGGGCAGCTCAGCCTGCTTGGCTGCTGTTTGTGGCCCTATGGTTGTGGCCGACCTGCCTCCCTCCCCTTCTGGTGCTGGTGGGTTCACCCGCAGATTCCTAGCCTCAGCGAAAAACAGCTTGCAAACCAGCTGGGATGCAGCTAAGGGGAAGGGTGGTTTTTTTTTTTTTGTATATTATTCCTCCCAGCTGCAGTCCGCAAAAGCAGGAATGAGATAGTTTAGTGCACTGGCAA